>NW_027094096.1:7186797-8599297 GCF_029207755.1 Chamaea fasciata | reverse complement strand
TTATTCCTAGACAATGATACATTGATTTTCAGGTATCTTAATAGATATTCAAAGTATTACACTACATCAATTACATTGATTACTATACTCAAGAACTGTCATGGGTTTTGTAAAGAACATGTTATTCTATTTCATCTGGGTGGAGCAGAATTGCTTATCTTTGCTCAAATGAGTCAGTGTTGCTTATCAGATGGTGGAGTGCTACTTATCTCTCTTCATTGTTTCACTACTCCCATGGGAATATCTTCTGCTAATGGACCATTAAGAGCTCATCAATGACATGACACATTACATTGTAGTATTGTAAGATGCTCCACACAGGGAGGAGGAGCCAAACCATCTTAACCTAGATAAAAAGAAGCCACAGTACCACTAGGTATCCAGTTTTCCACCAGATCCCTGGAGGAAGACCGGACCCATCTCACCATTACTGGACCGTTTTTTCTTCAACGAGACCATCTCTACTCCAACAGAACCACATCTGCCACTCCAGGAGGGCTTACTGTGGACTGCTTCCAACACCCTGACCAACAGGCTGTCAGGTTGTATTTCTGACTCTGACAGGGTTTTCTAGGATTTCTTGTTTGTTTGTTTGCTTGCTTATTCTTCTGTACTACAACATCTGTATTTTTATATCCCTAGTAAAGAACTACTATACCTATTCCCAAAATCTTTGCCTGACAGCCTTTTAATTGCAAATTTATAATAATTTGGAAAAGGGGGGGGAAGGACTTACATTTTAAGGGAGACTCCAACCCTCCCTGGCAGATACCTGTCTATCTAAACCAAGACAAGAACCTAAAGAGGATAGGGAGGGTTGGATTTTTAAAACCTGATTTAATACATCATTTATTTATTATCTAAGTATTCATAGTAACTCTTTATCTTTAAAAATCAATTTTCTAGTTGGGGGGGGTGGGCATAGAGCAGTGAGAAACCAAAAAATCGCAAAAAGTCAAAACCCAAGTTGTCAATATTTTTATTTTTTCTACAACAAATACGTGAAGTCCCATGAATTATTTCGGTTATACTTTTTGGCCTCCACCTCACACTTTCTCTCACTTGCATGTGGCTCCATCTGGAGCCACATCCTCAAGAGGAAGGAATCTATTGGTGTCCTGCCTGCTGTCTAACAATCCCCAGCAGGAGCTCTTTCTTTCTGCAGTATTTAGGCACTGCTGTCTGCCAGGACAGGATTCTGTGCCTCACACAACTGATGCACAAACTCAGTGTCACTGCGTGACCTGTCATGCAGCCGAAAAAGGCAGGAGGTGCTGGCACCCAAGGGATCCATGACTGTGTGTGTGTCTGTCTCTGCTTTCACCAGCCACTTTCTGGCTCATCTGAGAAGGGGGAAGGAGCCCAGGCTGCCTGTGTTTGTGTTGTGTGAGTCCTACACACAGGGGTCTGGTAAGCCACAGCTCATCCATGGCACACTGTGCACACACTGGCAGCATCCCCAGGGTGCTGTGCCCATCTCTGGGGTGCTCTGGGATGCTCTGGGATGCTCATCTTTGCTGCTGGTTCAATGGGCTATGAGTAAAGTGCAGCAGCATCCCTCAGCCAGGGTAGAGACTCCAGGTCCCCAGGCTGACTCCAGGCACGAGGGAGCCCCAGGAGCAGGCAGCCACACTCCTAACATCACTTCACATGAACCACAAGCATGACGCAGTGACAGTCTGAGAAATTCTCAGTTCATTTACAGCCCCAGTGGATTCCATATCAATGCTGGTGCTGTAAAGCAAATATCCAGTACGAACAAGGTCATCAAATTTGTCTCAAAGCATGTTTGATCCATTAATTGCCCAGATGTAACTCACTAAGTTGTCTGCATTATATATGTATTTAGGTGACTAAATGGCCCTGTTTGTTTGGAGTAAAACACTGGATTTTGTGATATGCCAGTGCACTAGGGTGGAAAATAAACATCCTCAGCTGCTAAATAATTAATTATTTTACTGAATTAAATATGAAAATAGTACAGGTCATTTAGAATTTCTTGTGCTTTTAGTAATAGTCTCTTCAAAACCTATCACATTACTCAACTTCATATCAGCATCTATTTTACTTGATCTCCATTTTTAATATGCAGCACACTGCAGTTTTTTGCACAAACAGCCATATAAAACCATCAAATGCTGTCAAGTAGGAAGTGAAGGTTTTGATACTACTGGGGTCTTGGCTCAGAGGCAGCCTGGTATTGTGGGTTAGGCTTCATAGCTCAATTTCCAAAAGTTAAGGTAGCAAAATAATTAATAAGAATATTTATGTAGTGAAAGGGGGTTTCCTAGGGAAACATTTGTTTACATATGCATGAAAGTATATGCATCTGTCCATACTCCTCAGCACTAACAATATAGTCCTGCTGCCTGTAGAATGAAGAAGGGAAATAACCTCAGAACACCCCTCATCACAACCAGAGCCAGACAAATGCTCATTTTTTTTTAAGGAAAAAGTAAGCTCATTTAAGTCTGAGGCTCCTACACATATCGTCATTAGTCTCACAGCACAAAAATCATTTTCCCTGACTGATGAACTCTATCTGCCCTTTCTCTCTAGGCTTTGCTATGGGAAGAGCTGCCTCATCCATGAATGTGGCAGCTTCACCGAGAATGGGAAGTCCTGCTTCCCCCTAAGCACAATCTGCTCTGAACAGAACTCTCAGGACCCACAGAAAGTGATTTGCTGCAAGGCAGCTTAGAAATCTGGACCTGTACCTGCCCCCCACCCCCAGTTTATGCTCTTTGTCAATATTTGGATTTTTACAGGATAAACTGAGCACCACATCACCCTACAACTGCACTCATCCAGGACCACAGGGAGTCTGCTGGAGAAGATTTAGTTAACAGAACTCTTCATCAAGAAATCCAAGATGAGATAAAATCCATCTCTCATTCCTGGAAATATTAAGGAGGATAATGCCAAAAAATATCAAAAATTATGAGATTTGATAACACAACAGGGCCAGATATAGCCATGCAAGTGCCAAATTTAAGATTTGAACAATAGACCATCTTCATTTGTGAGAAACAATTATTCAATATTTGCACTGGGCCAAAGATGTAAAACATCTAGACAGAATCTGCTACAGGCAGGAGTGGGAATGTGCCTACCTAGATCTTAAAAACTCTTTTCTTTATGAAAACTTGAACACTGTAACTTGCTATAAACTGCCTTCGAGCACTTTCTATTTTCTTCCAATTCATCTACTCATATTTCCATTGTGAGTTTTGAGCTTTTGATGATGGTAAATTAAACAACTATTACAATATAGTTGTTTATGCAAATAACAAACACCAGAACAGCATGTATTTGATGGAATTCATATTATTTTGCCTTATGATCAAAATCACTTTGTCCTCTAAAACAAGCAAAATATCTGCAAAACAAAACAGATAATGTTCAAGTGGTTTTTAAAGGATGAAGGTCATGCTTTAAAAAAAAAACAACAACAATCCAACCAACATTTCTACAGTTTTTACAATTAAACTGAAAGCAACAAAAATGTTAGCAATGCAACTCAATCAATTCAGGCTCTCCCTGCTTGAAGTTGAGGATCTGCCAATTCATAAAAAAAATTTGCATTTCAAAATGAAATATAAAATCCTTCTTCACCTGCTTGAAATGAAAAGAAATCCCAGTGGAGCTTATGAAATACATGCCCATTGTTTAATGACCTTCTAATACGAGTGAAAGAACATCCAAGAATGTTGCAGATAATTCTGGTCTAATCAGGTTAATGATGGAAGTCAAGGCCAGGACTACAGCAAGCTGTTCATTAGCATTTGATATTTCTGGCAAATAAATTCACTGCTGTTCATCCATTAAGTTCTCATCCAACAAATGGTAACAACTGCTCCTGACATTCAGTACAGAATATTCTGCTCCCTTACTGAGTCCTGCTGCACTAAAGAAGCCACTACTGACACGGAAGAGGAGGCCAAGCTTCTTCCAATGGCTTCTGTTAAACCAGCACAGCAATAAAGTTCCAGCTGAACAGGACAAAAACTGATCATAATTTTTTACTTCTTCTCAGTGTGTGAGGAAGTATCTGGGGAAATTTTGTTCTTCGTTGAGATGCAGGACAGGGAATATAAAACAGAATCACATATTATTAAGTTCTCAGGCTTCATACTGAGATCATGGTTCTGTGAACATGTGCTAAACATGATATTTTTCATAAGTACTGTTCAATCTACCATGTGCAAGTTTCCAGATTTCTGCTGGCCTTTAAATCCTAGTTTTATATGTCTCTCACAGTCAGTATTCACTGGTGAGCTACATGGACATAACATCAAGCTTGCTCCAGCTGATAACTGACCAGCTTTAAAAGGCCCAGAAGAGCTGTTTTCTCCAGCTGGAATGTTGATTAAAGCTATCTCAGCAAGCATGGAATATATGAGCACTCAATTTCCAGCCATTCACCTAGAGACTATCTGAAATGCAAGATTTGCTGAGGTCAGGCTTGGATGCGTATAAAACTTCTTTGGCCAGAAGGGATCATTTCCCTGTTCACTGAAGGGGTTCCTGCTCTGCTGGCCAGCAGTCCGCGTTACAGTCTGGAGCTGTGAAATGCCTCAGATTCCTTCAGAGTCCCAACTCCTTCTGCAGCCAATGGAATTCTGAAAGACAGTAGTCACCAACCACTTTGAGGAGCTGCTCAAGTGACTCGTAATTCCTCAGGCAGGGGTGGACTCTTTCCCTTCCATGGGGAGGTCAATGAGGAAATGGAACTACTCTCTTAAATCCATCTGAGGACACCACTATGCCAGTTCCTCAAGAAGCTCTGAACTGCCTTTCCCTCCCTGGAATTACACCCCAGTATAAGAGTCATCCTATTGATCTGTCCTCATGTATTTTTTTTGCTATCCTGAAAAATATACTGGAGGTAAGCACATGCACGTATTCAGAAATTCAAAGGAATGTTTCTAAGAAGAATCTTAAATATTATTCAAGAGTCTGCTTGATTTTTCAAAAGAACCTGGATTCCTACTTCCTGCCCAGGGGGATGCTGGACATGGAATTCAGCTAAGCATGTCAAGCAGTATCTGAAGTTCAGCAGAAGTTAACGAGACTCACAGAAAAGATCAAGACTTTCAGGTCAGCTGAACCATAATCTAAAGCTATAAAAACTTATGAAAGACAACCAACAGCTGATATCAAAAAATCAACAGTTCCTGTGGTAAGGAAGGAATCCATTTCCACACAGTTCGTTTCTCCCAAAAGATCTGAAACCTCAATTTTCCGGGAATAAGCACTTACTAGAAGATGGGCTACAATGTTCGCATTCTGCTAAATCTTACCTACTTCCAAATCACTCAAATGTTCTGTCTCTTGCAGTTGCTTTGCAAATTGGCTGGCAAATATTAACTCAAGGTGGTCTGCCAAAGCAGGTGATCAACTTTTTGCTTTTCCATTTCAGTGATCCAGATAAAGTCTGGGTACAACACAGATGAAGTCTGCACTGTCCAGGGAAGGACTTTGCGAGGAGATCCAATAAATTCCCATGGAGGGCTAGACTGAAACGTCTTTGGGATCCAAGCAGTCACCTCTCTGGCACTAAATGCGACCTATTTCTTTTTCAACTCCATGATGTAATTTTGGCTAGTTAAAAAGACACATTCAGTTTTTCCACTGACAGTTGCATATCTGTACAGTCTTACAATTTCCTTTGGGGACTTCCGACCAGTCTTTACTACACACTTTGAGTGGTAACAAATATGAACTCTCCAAAACTGCAGTGGTTATGCAGCCAACACACCAGAGGCACATAACACAGGCAGGTGAAAGACTGGATAGAGGATAGACTGCAAAGGTCAGCTGAATTTACAGCTCCAGCTCCCAGTGAGAGCAACCTGGCTGCTCTGAATTCAAGAGTCTGGCTTTGATCCTCAGGGAAATATGGTCTGACCATCTCCTGCTTCCACTCCAAAGTGATTGATGTACTTCAGCAGTTGCTGAAGGAGAGATATGAAAAAAAATTACCAAGCTATTTAGAAGAGCCCATCATGGGGTCTTTTATGTGTAAACATTTCCTGATTTGATGACAATTTATAGGATAAATTATTTGTCTCGCTATGTTTTTAATTACTCAGACTAGACAAGATTAATTGCAATTTATTTCAGTTGAGGTGAGCAAGAGTATCAACATCTCCTATTGAGCACACATCTCCTATGGAGATAAGTCTGTATCCTCCTTGTCTTCTCTCCAAGCTCAATGGAGATAAATTGTCTCCTGTTCAAGGTGCTCCTTGCTTATCATCCCCAGTGGTTTCTTCAAACCAAGTGCCATCAGGGTTCTAAAAGCCCTGAGGCCTAAAGAGCTCAGTCCATGTGGGGCACTGTTTCCTCTGTTTCCAGGTTTGCCACTGTGCCTGCACTTTTTGAAGGAGGCACCTCAAAACCTGGAGAAGGGAAACAGCCTGGAGCTCTGAAAGGCTGCTGCAGTTACCCATGCCAAGGTACTGACAGTGCAGGCAGAAAGGGAGCAGCACAGAGGCAGAATGCAGAAATGATGGAGCTGGCACTGAAATCAGGTGAGAGTAGGAAGACACAAGATCACACACCACTGCCACTTTGGAGTAAGAGGTAGGAAGCACGACTGGATTGTAAAATTAACTGATGGCAGTAAATAAAATAAGGTAGAAAAGGCAGATGGAAGTAGCAACATACTCGGGTACATGATAAGACATTCATTACAAGACCGCCTGCAGCAGAGGCTGAAACCTCATTAGTCATATGTACTTCTCTGCACCAAATGTGTGATATTTACCATTATGATTAGTTTATAGATTAGTTGAAGTTTGGACTAATGCCTGGTTTTGTGCTTTCAGAAGCACTTGAACTATCTTCAGGGTAAACAGATAAAAAACCAGATAACAGGGTAAACAGAAAAAAATATATGATGTAGAATGGTTCACAGAGCAAAGACAAGAATAATCTGATATATAGATAGAAAAACAGTATGAAAATAAGAGATGAGTGTGGACAGATGATAAACACTGCAGGTGTATGGTACTCATTCACATCCAGTTGGGCAGTTAAGGAAATAACCTATAGAAATGGGACTGTCTTTTAAAAACAAAAATTACTGCCTGATATCAGCTGAATGATTCATCCTCCAATTTGCTGGAGACTGAAGCAGAACTGCAGTGTGCACAAACAATGAGTCTCTTTCTCTTACTGTTGATTTTATGGATTATCATGAAGAAACTGGGAAATAGCAGATCACATTGAACCCCAATCAGATTTTAGTATTAGGGGGGAAAAACCAAAAGCTTAATTTTTAAAAAAATATTTTCTTAATGTAGCTCAAAGCATTTGTTCAGTGAAGAATGGTTCCAAATTCTAGTTGCCAGTAGAGTTTTAGAATGCTGCACTCACCAAACAATATATGCATGAACTGGCAGAGGCCTTCTCAGCTGCAAATGGAAAAAAAGAATTAAGGTTGCAACTGCAGCAGGGGGAAGAGTGCAATAGAAAGGAAAGGTGGAATAGGAGGGGTCAAAAGGGATCATCTGGCTTCCCAGGGGAGGAGTGAGACAAACATTCAAGAAGTGAAAAGTGATGAGTTTTGAGCAGGATGAATATTGGTCTCACTGTCCCTCTCTCTCCTTCCCTGCCTATCCCAGCTTGTCTCCGTTGATGACCTAGGGTACAAACCTGCATTTGAGAACTGAGAACATCAGGGCTCCTGCTTTGCTTCTCTTCTTCAGCCTTCTCTACTCATCTCTGCCTCACTGTGGAAGAAGAGACCCAGCAGGCAGCCAGTCCCTGCCCAGCAGTGCAAAAGGCAAACACACCAAAACTGAGGGCAGGGATTCGCAGCTGAAGGTCTCAGAGAAGGGCTTTCTGTTCTTCCTTGAAAGGAAGACTGTTGCTGCTGGAAGAACATGACCCTTGGAGTACAGGTAATTGTTTCTTCACTGCTGATGTGGTGGATTGAAGAATCTCACTCTGACGCCACCTGAGTGCCAGAGTGGCACTGTAAAAGGGACCATGGTAAAATGGTAAAATCAAGAATAAGCCTAACTACCCCTCAGCAGCACTGAGTTGGATCAGCTCATATTGGATCAAATTCCATCTACCTGCACCTTAAATTTGCCTGCTGCTCCCTTTCCAAAGCCGGTAAAAATGCAGATTTGATCACAGAAGGCTAAAACTGCTTAGGTGAGACCTGTCTGTGCTGGAAATCAGCTCTCTTTTGACTTTCTGATTCAGTGCATTTAGCCCTTTGGATTACTACTTTTAAGAGCAATTCTCCCAAACATTATTAACTAAAACTTCTTGTAAGTCTCAGTGAGGAGTTAATTAGTTTCTCTCTCAAAAAACAAGTGTCATATTGCTAGAATTTTGCCAACCAACACAGACCTCAGTGCATCCTGTGAGAACAACCATCAGTTCAGCTGGTTTTGAAAAAGACACTCTAAATTACCTCAGGTTATCTGAGTTGAATTTTATTTTTTCCAGATTTATGGCTGACCATTATTCCCATACATTGTTTTATATCAGCAAAAATTGATAGGCTTTTGCTTTCTCTCTCTTACATTTTCCTTGGAATGCTTAATGCAACAAACCTTATAAGGTGTTTAGAAAGTCAGCTGATGTATGAAGACAATAAAAATCTGAGGAATATCAAATTGCTTGGAGACTGGAGAGCAAAACAAAAAGAGGAAAACTTCTTGGGAAGAGATAAGCACAGAAGAAAAGATAAAATTTGCAGAGGTCTACAACAAATTACTTTAGCACATGTATGCATATTTATGTTCTTTCCAACAGAAAATGTCAAAGGAATTTTCCACAGCTTTGCTAAATGAACACAGACTTTTCTACAGGTGAATACTTATTAAGAGTTCAGGAGTCTTAAATAATTAGGTACCTTGTTAAAACAGATGACATGTTCCATGCAAACCTGGCAGCCCTGAAGAGAACAATTACTAAGTTTATATTATCTTTTTTTTTAGGTTGTATTTGGTTTGTTTGTATTGGATATATTCTGGATTTATTCTCTCTAACAGTGAAGACACAGGGAGTCTACACGATACAAAAATAAACCAAATAAATCCAAAATATTTAAGCAAAGGTAAATCAGCATTTTCTCTGTATAACAACAAATGGACACCTGAAACAATTGATGGGGTTGCTGAAAACAAAATGGAATGGCAAAGTCTACTACAAGAAGCTACTGAAGACAAAACTTGAGATTCAAAACTATTACAAACATATACGTGGATATCAGATTACTATCTACAAGTGCTATAACTGAGAACAATCTATATATTTTGGAAGATTCCAAAGATTGCAAGATTGCAACTTGATTAAGCCCTGAAGCAAAATCTCTGGCGAGATCAGGATTTTGACATGCCTGAAGATGAGCCTGTTATAGGCCCTTCTAAAGAATCTGGGTTGGGTCACTTCGAGGACAGGATACTGGATTCCCTGCTTTTATCCAGAATGAAATATCTGTATTCCTCTGAAATGTCTGAATTTCCAAACTAAATCATAGCTTTTGCTTAAGGACAGTATTTTTGAAATTATTTACTACATCCTCTTTATGTTACTGTTTAAACACTATTTAAACAATGCTTTTTTTTTTTTTTTTTTACCAGGGAGCTATTTATAAACTCAGCTAAATGCATTCATGCCAAATATTTCTTCTTTTATTAATTGAATTCACTCGGTTCCAACTACACAAGTGCCTCAAGCAGAAGTATAACCTGCAACTTTTGAGGAATTTCTGATGGTCATTAATGCAATTAACAAAAAATGGCTATACTTTCCCTATTTCATGTTTTTTAAAGTCTTGCGTATTTTTCTCCTGAAATTCATGTGTAAATCAGCTAAATATGCTTCTGTCTTCTTTGAAGACAGATCAGCAAACAATGATGTGATCTTAAAGATATACCCTAAAATGCATACTGTAGGTGTTAAAAAAACCCCAACCAACCAACAAAACCCCCAAACAAACAGAAAGCAAAGAAACAAAAAAGACTAATCTGAAACCTAATCATGCTGGGTTTAGTCTATTTTTTCAAAATCTTGATCCTGAGCAACACCTGTTGTAATACTGTGAAAGCCAACCTGATCTTTCCATTTATACTTGATAATTTCTCCAAACCTCAGTTTCAATCCTCCCAGCAGATGTTTACCAAAAAAAATAGAGTTAAAAAAAGACTTAATATCTTCTGACATCAATTCTGTGTCAACCAATGCTACCTGTGTACTGCTTCATATGGTCCCTTCCAGAGTAATCATTCCATATCAGTTCACTAATGAACAATGCCTCACTGTGGAGCACAGAATTTCAAATCAGTTTTAGAAGATCTTGCATCAAACTTTCCTTTGACAATTTTTTTTAATTTAAATTAAAATTATTGCACTGATACAATTAGCAGGGAGAGCAGTTTGATTGACACTATGATCAGGTTGTCTTTTTTGAGCCAGAGTAATAAAGGAGACCAGAGCAGTACAGCAGAGGTATGATAACATCCAATTCTCATATAAAACCTGACAAAGTGCAGGCTTTGAAGGAAAAGAAAAGCCCAAACAGCACTGTGTGGAATGCCCAGTGTTTCACTGATTTTTCTTACAATCATATAATAGCTGTACTATCATAATGCAAGAACACTACTGAATATATTCTGTATTTTTCTAGTGCCCAGTGATTTCCAAGTGATCTTCAAGCTCAAAACAGAAATTAATCCTTACTTCCAAAAGTCTTACAAGCCTGATTTAGTGAATACACAATCATCCACTATCTAGCATTAGGTTCTGGGGCTAGAAAGAAAACCATTCACATTAACAACAGCCAGTGCTCTCACCTTACTGGAAGTTTAATGTTTGACAAATATTTCCAAGGGGAGATGGATGTTTAAAGAATGGTCTGCAGCGGTTTTTGGGGATCTACTCCCAAGTATGATGTACCAATGAGACAAAGCCAAACACACTTTAAGTTTTCAGTCATACTTGACAAAGAAAGAATGACCAGAATCAAAAATAAAATAGGTTGGTGCGAACGAATGAGGATAAGTTGGGTGGGGTGACAATCTTGAAAGTGAGGACAAGTGACTTGTCTTTGATTCAATAGAAAAATATTGGAGAGATACGAAAGCTGAATGATGAACTAGAAAAACGAATTTATACAGATATGCAGAAAGCAAGGTTGCATTTCTTCAGGCAAGAGAAAGGGGTTTACAGCAACCAAAATGTGACCTGATGAATCCAGACAGCAATTTTAGCTGTGTGAACTGTCTGAAAAGGTATGGACTTAGGGCTGTAGGGTAGAATGAGACAGCATGACCAAGGCATAGGGAGGATCTGCAGAAATACCTAGAGATGATGACTGTGGTTTTCTGAACTACAAAAACTGAAAGTCCTGCTTTAAACTGAATGACTCTTAAACAGAACAAAACATATTAAGGAGGAAACTGAAGAAGGGTAGACCATAAAATGTATTAGTTGTCAAATGGAATTCTGTGGCTCTCTCTTGGCACAGACAATGCCAACTGGACTTTCAGTCAGTACTTAGGGAAATATCTCTCTTCATCCTCAAAAAAAGGATGCAAGAAGATTTAATATAAACAATTTTTTTTTTTAAAACAACAAATCATATTTAGTATGTGCTGATGACTTGCTGCCTTTTATACACGTGTTTTTGCTATGGCAAGACCATGTTTTTCAATTAATTTGACAGTGTGATTCAATGTAATCCAATCGAGGTATATAAAGAGAGCTGTGTATAATCAGAAAAGTACTAAAACAGAACTCTTCTGAAAAGGCATTTGGTGTGATGGTGAAACTTCAGGAAACTGAATCAGAAATCTGAAGCAGGAAACAGAAATCTAAAACAGTGCTACAAATCCCAGTGGGACAGCCATTTGTAGATGTGAAATATTCCCACCACAAATCTTGGTATTCATGCGTTATATAAAAGTAAGTGTTCTTCTGGGAACAAATAGAGGAGAGAAAAGAACCTTAGATTGTACTGAAACATTGGAGCATTATTGTTCATTCCCATGTAGTTTAAAATCTCAGAGCATTCTTGTTTTGAACCTTTATTTTTAGGGATTCTACCATCAGGCTTCACTGTGCACGTTTAGTTGCAATTTGGAATGCAAGGTATAAGCCCAGAAGTGAAATTATTTTAGTTAATTGAAGGAGAGAATGTAATCAGTCAGATTCTTTTTCTAATTAAAAACTGCAAAAAAATAATTAATTCCAAATGCTTTCTTGCACAAAATAGCTCCAAATCAGATAGGGATTTAGGATGCATAATTCAAGCTTCAATACGGGGTTGAAATCCTCTCCAGAAATTTCCAGGGTGTTTGCATCCAGATTTTGGACTGTGAGCAGTTTCTGTTCAGACATTTAAAAAGATGTAAAACAAGCTGGCTATATAAACTATACATACTATACATATGTTCTGAGCCCTTTAGGGAATTTGAAATTACAGTCTGAGTAAGAGACCCAGGGGCTTAGTTTGGATTTGAAAGACCCACGAAATTACAAACATATCAGTGTATAACTACTTCATCCACTTCACAGAAATACAGACCATAGCTGCAAGAAGAACTTTAAGAGGTAAAACAATTTAGTCAAATGCTCCATAACATTTTTCACTAGGAAGCTTTCCGTGGTCTCATTTAAATCTTCCTTACTATATTTTAAGATCATGTTTGTTTATTTTACCCGTCCTAGACAGGAAGAATAAGTTCTCTACGTCTCTGCATACTACACTGGAAAACATTTCCACATCTCCCCCTTGATGCTAAACATTTCAATTTCCTTTCTTCCTTTATTCCATGAAAATTATGCTGAGCTCCTTTTCAGTTTGTTCAAAAAATTCCTATTTCCCTGCAGTGGAGTGTCCAGACCTGGACACAGTGGAGTCTTTCCAATGCTAAGTACAATGCAGAGCAATTTCATGTCTTTCCTTAGCTGCAAAATATACCATGGCTCTGGCCACAGCATACATGACATTATTGTGATATATTGTGGGGATACTTGTTCCCTTGTGACATTATTCTATTTGTTTCTTGTGATTTATGTGTGATTTCTTATAATTGTCAGGTCCTGTTCTCAAGGATTTCCAATTTTACCTCTTTTGGTGAATGAACAGCTTATTCCTATCAAAATATAGTACACTGGTTTACAGTGAGCACAAATGCAATATATTTTTAATCAAGATTTTGACTTTGCCATTTTGAGCTCAAAAATAGACAAATGCTTTCAGTGCTTTTACAGAAATTGAAGTTAAGCTGAGTCCTTTATAATTTGCCTCTTCTCTCTTTTTTTTTTTTTTGACTTACAAATCTTTCATAAACTTGCCCTGTATTACTTATGCTCTACACATTCTCAAGATTAGGTGTTCATCTAAAAAGTTCAGTTTGTCCAAGTGACTAAAAAATCCCCAAAACAAACAGACAAAAAAAGCCAAACAAAACCAAATATATCCGGTGAGTGGTCTGTGGAGATATTTTGTTAGAGGTATTACAGAATTAGTTTGTTCTTTCCAGTCTGCTTGTAGCAATTGGTTGTGACCTCTTAAGCTAATTTTCCTTCTTATTATTGATCCAGAGGTGACTTTACAGGCAAAACATCAGCGGTACTGCAATAATTAAATCAGGAGTAGAGTTTCTATCACCATTTGGTTTTATTGTACTTAAGAGCATGGTGGATGGGAGATCAGTATTCATCCCTCTAGAAATTTCCTGGTTGTGTATCCCTGTAGAAAACAGGACATTGTTTACAATTTCTTGTTTTATGGCAGATTTTAAATGTCTCTAATACCAATGGATATGCATTGTGCTGCACTGCTGTACTTTGAGGCAAGTTATGACAGATATTCTTTGTAGGTTTTTTAAATTGTTTTAAAAGGTGATAGTTAATATGAGTTTCTTTCCACAACATTATAGTTTGACACATTCTTTACATATCTTTCAATTGACATTTGCTTTTGCCATTATTTTCAACTCTGCTAGTCTGTGGAGGTTCTTACAATGCTTCCCCAAGTAGGCACACTGAGATTTTTATTTTCATTACTCCGGTACATTTAAGGGTTCCCATTTCGGAGTTAGCACTGTCACCTGAAAATCTGTCCAAGTGATAATGTTTCTGTACAACTAAAGCACTGTTCAGAGCCCTGGTTTGGAGGAAGGCAAAATTATTTTGGCCTTGAAATAGTATTGGTAAGCAAGTAAATGTATTTACAACCTCAGGTCAATGCACCAAGTCATCTGCTGACATACCTACAGCATTCTCCAATTGCTTTACTCCTTCAGATTAGATTTGGTGGTATCACATTCACAATCATTCCCTAGATAATCCCAAATCTGCACGAAGAATACTGACTGAATATGACCCAGCAATGCTTGAAAGGAGTTCTAACAAAAAGTCCTGGTTGTGGTTCTCTGTGTTAGCTCAGAGAGGGAAGCACTGGGCAGGGGCCATCCTGGGGAGCCCATTAATTCACTGAGGATCCAGGTACAGACCTCCAGCCAGATGAAAACCTGACAATCCCAGACTACAAGAAACACTGAATGAAAAGCATCCAATACTGAAGGTCCAAACATTGAATATTTGAATTCTGAACAAAAGTCCAGCAAAGGGATGTGCAAATAACCAGTTACTGTTTCAAACACAATCATTGGAAGCATCTTCTGAGATTCAGGAATTTCCTTGCTTTGAACACTCTGCTGAATAGGGAATTCGTGCTTCAGCATTAGAGGATCCCTTTGATACAGCCCTCAACAACAGTGTTAGAGGGGGATGTGCACCACCCTGGAAAATTAAATCCATGCCTGAATCAAGTGCTACGGAAGAGCAATAGTGAAAGATCAGTTTCTGAATTAGTGAGATATGCTTCAGTGTGGAGTTTCTTCCTGCTTTTCAAAGTAAAATTTTATCTGATGCTTTGCTTTCAAAGTTATTTGAATTTTGAAGTCTTAAGCAGTTTGTTACTAAGGAAATGTATCATCTAGATAGAATAAATTGTTTTCTCACTGTTGAAAATTAATTGTAGGGTTATCACAGGCTGAAAAATTTGGTCATTTGAGACTAGGGAGAAGGAGAAGAACATGGTTTGAGTTGGCTTTCAATTAAATCCTACATTGATATATTAAGTAAATTCAGTACTGCTCTAACTTAAAAACACCTGCAGGGCTTTCCTGAAGCTCTGATTTACTTCTAGCTGAGACAGAGGATTTAATTCTATTTTCAATTCTAGACAACTCAGGCACAATTTACATTTGCTCAAGATTTTAGAGGTAAATAATATAACACCCCTGACAGGTTATAATTAATGGTTGTTTAAGGTACATACACACTATCAGATGATTATACTGTAGTGACAGAAGTGCAAGGCAGGATATCTTTTAAACAGATAGATTATGAATTAATATTAGCATAGAATATTTTTTCCAGTACAGACAATAGTCCTGTACACTTTGAAACCAGAGATTTTATAAATAATATCCCTTTGTGCCTTCTCAGAAGATCCCTTTCAGGTTTGAATGTCAACTTGACTGCTAGAATAAAATAGAAAAACTAAAAATTATCGGTTCTACAATTTGCATGAAAATCTTATGCCCTCTCACAGTTGCCATGTAGGAAGATTAGAATATGTTCAGTACTCATGTACCTAATTCTTTAGGGGTATCAGGGAGAAAAATACAGGAACCACCATAGTGACTTTGAGGTCAGGAGTTGGTTCAGTCCCACATCAAGAGGCATCTGGAGGCAGTCTGAATAAAATTGCCAAGCTTACATAGTTGGGAGCTTTCTGTGTTTAGAAAAGAGAGGTGTGTGCTGAGGAGCTGGGAGAGGCTGAGCTGAGCCCCCATCCCACAAAGTCTGGTCTGGCAGACGAAATGAACCCTCAGGCTGTTTGAGGAGGGACCCCAGCAGCACAGTGAACATGATGAGCACAGCCCAGGCCCTCCTTTTGTTTGACCTTCTGTTCTTACATTTGTTGGCAGGAGAAGCTTGTTAGAGCAGAAACATTCACCACATGGGTTAAGGCAAAGCAAGGATTTTCTGTTTCTTCACTCCACCCCACCTCTTCTGTTATTTTCCTCTCTCCAAAGGGAGACATTATTTAGCTTTGTAACTAAAAATCACACTGGTAATAAGCACATTAAATATATTGCCTAATTATATTGCAGTTATTTTGTGAAGAATTCAGTGCTTTTGTTCATTTTTTTTATTTTTTCTTCTCTAGCCTACAAAGAATATTTATGAATTATGCATGCAAACATAATTAAGAATAACAATTGGTGAATTTTACCCCAGTGACATTGCTCTTTCAGTCTCCCACACAACTGCAACTGTACTGAGTTTATGCAAGTGGAAAAGGTTCTCTGCTAAAACCAGAAGTACTCTGTCTAAAGTTTCTTTGTGTGCCAGCAGCACTAAATGTGGGACAGCACTTTTGCTATCTGGTTCCTGCTTATTTCTAAGTGATTAAAAGACTGTCCTCTGGACCAGAGAAATATTGACCAGGTATATAACTGAGTTAAATTGTAGTAGGGGTGCTGGAGGTGGGTGTTAGGAAAAAAAAAAAAAAAGTACTTCCTAGGTTATAAATATTTGATCAATATACTGTTGTTAGCCTGAATTATGAACTTTTCAAACATGAAGTGAATTATTCACAGTCATGCTATTTGATATATGGAAGGTAGCTGCATTTTGAGATTCTGAATACAGTGTTTGTTTTTTGTCCTCTTTTTGAATGGAATTTCTCTACTCACACACGGCCTAAGAAAAGAATTTTACCCACAGGTGACCTGAGATCAGCCCCCTGAAGTTTATCAGAAATTATTCTGAAAATGACAGATCTGAATTAGTCTTCCAATAACTCTTACAGTTCAGCTGTATCAGAACTACAGTTTTTTTCAAGTCCTTTTATAATCAGAAGGTTGACAACTCCCAAAAAAATCACTCCAAACAAAGACTATGAACACTTTTTTTTTGTTAGCAAGCATGTGTAATTCAAGAATAAAAGATTTGCCACCTCTAGGCACAAAGAGAACTAGATTGTTTTCCCACTCTGTGCATGAAAGGGGTCTAATATCTTGCCCTTTTGCCCTAATATTTTAAATATAAACTTGGTTTACATTATATAAAATACAAAAGGTTATTTTAGGCACTATAGAAAATAGATTTATTTGCTTGTAATGAATGGGACGGACAAAACCTGAAATAAAGCTTTAAGTGCATGAAAAAGTTGCTAGCACCATGAATAAAATGCAGACTTTAATTCTGAAAATGGGCCTGCACAAATGCCCTCCTCAGGTCTCTGGGAATAACAGCTCAGGACAGAAATGGAACCTTATTTAGGACATAACAGGAAACACTGACCCAAACAAGGCTGGGTTGAGAAATCTTTAGAAAAATACAGTCTTGAAAATAATCCAAGACATTCAAATACAGGTCTTCAATGATGTGATGGTACAGAGGGATCTGCAGTGGTCAGATCTGTATAAATCACAAGTCACCATAAATCAATGCAGAAATTTCAAATTGACAGAGTTTAGTGGCCAAAGTGGTGTTTTGTTTCATTATTGCAATAATCCAGCACCTCATTACTTGTGCTTCTTTTGCCTTAGTCATTCAAGCTCAGCTTTTCTGACTGTAGGTTTGAGTCAGGCCTTCAATAGAAATACAGAATGTCTACCACACCCCACAAAATACATGTATATTCTTTATATTACCATTGCCCAATAGTGGTTCAAAGTGAAAGAGAAGATACAATGCTCTTAAGTTAAGAGTCTAGATTATACTTCCTCCCCTATTTCCTTTATGGTCTTCCTAATTACATGATGTCTCACAAATCTGTTTTTCTGAGCAAGTTCTGCTCTCTACTAAAGGAATCTACTTTAAAAGATGGTTTAAGAATTCACAGAAGAATAGGAGAAAAGTAATTAGCCCGAATTCTGAGTGTAAATACATGGCTAGAATGTGTTAGAGCTGGGCTGTAAGCAGCCTATTGCTTCCAAATGCAAAGCAGCCTATTCAAATTGACCAAACATTTATGAAACCAGCTCCTATTTTATTAACCTTTTGAAACAGTTTTCAACAAAAAACTCAGCATAAGGTTTAGGAGGTCACTTCAGAAGCCTTGGATGGAAATAGGCTCTGATGAAGTAATTTTCAAAGTACTTTATTTTGTTATGTTTATTTGACTAGATAACTTACTTTTTTATTAGATGTATGCCTCTTTTTTCTTTGTTTCCTTTCACACTTGTCTTTTTTTTTTTTTTTTCCTCTGCCACCCACTAGAAGTATTCAATAGTGGGAATAAGACAAGCAACTTTGAACCTGAAACCCTTCAATCCTTTCACCACTTCTTAACTTGTCCAGGTTAATTGATTTTTCCTCCCAGCACAGTGCTGATGCCACTTTTACATCTCCTCACTTTTAATCTCCTGCTACACCTAACCATGTTCTTCTACTATTCTGTTTTGCCTGTAAGAATTTCCTATAAAAAACATTTGAGGAAGGAAGAGAACTTGTCTTTCGATCTCTCCCTTCAATTTCAGCAGTTGTTTTAGAGTTCTTTAGTGCTTCTTTATAGAAAATGTGCTGAACCAAAAAAGAAAATGACATTATGTGACTTCAGGGTTACTGGAAAACTATATTAAAAGTGAAGACAATTGCTTCTAAATGATCTTCACATAAACATATACACAGATGCATACATATATCAAATTACCAATTTAGAACATCTTCACTTTAAGGAGAATACTGTTACCATACTGTAACAGTTACCTCAGAGGCAAAAACCACTGTCTTCCAGACTAAGATGGAAGGTAAGAAAAGAAGGCAGAAGAGAGATTATTACATATCTGGATTTGAATTATTTGGTATTATATGTTTGCTTTGTACAGGAAATGATAGAGCATCAAGATTTCTCGAGTTGGAATTAAAATGGATTGCAACCTCACCCTTTATGGCTTGAAAAACAGTATTTTTAAGAGACTTTAGTCTAAATAGCTCCATCAACTTACCATCTGCCTTCCCCTGCTAAGCCCTACTTCTTTCTCTCTATTGAAATTAGGATTTTTTTAAAGTGACACACAGAGAATTTTAATTTGATTGATGATTTCCTGTTGTCATTAAAGAGTGGCAGTACAATAGCAGAAAGAATTTTTGAACAAGTAGTGTTATTCTGTCATAAACCACCAGCAGGAATCTATCATTCACAGAGTTGTAAGGTTTACTCTGGAGAATCTGACTCTGTTAATTGACACAAAGAATTATTATGAGAAAATCAGGCACTACTAAAAATCTTCATGTCACTGAATGGTTGCATTGAGTTGGGAATCATGAAGTTTTGGGAAAGGGAAGGCTGTGTGACTTTTCTCCTTCAAAACCAGAGAATTTTGCACAAAATTGTAAGTGACAAAAAGGAAAAATAACTATTTATATTTGGATGGACACTTTCCTGATAGAACTCCCCATATGTTGTGTACATATACACAATATATATTTTGTACCCAGAGGTAATATATAGAGATTTTAGAATTTCTAACATAAAGAAGTTGAAAAGCCCTATATAGAATAAATTTCACTTATGGTTACTGGCAAAACAACATGACATCAAGATTTGGCATGGAAAAAGAATTTCAATGTACATCTGAGGTTTATTACATATTGATCAACAAGGATAGTACTTGTATTGAGGTGAGAAATGTGAGCCTTCTGACTCTCCTGATTTACATTAGCAGAGGATGCAGTTCACAGAGTGCTTCTTTCAGTGTATCACCTTGCTAAACAAAAGCTATTTAAAAACCCTGACAGGTAGCTCAGATATTTTTGCTTGAGAAGGATCTCCCTGACACTCTAAAAGCACACACGTCCAAAGGTAAAATTTATTCGTGGCTGGAATGGAGCAGAGAGTTTACAAGTAGAAAATAGAAGCACAAATCTTTCTATACTTTCATATAATCTTTCACCAATAACAACCCACAAATCAGGCATAAACTGAAAGCCAATCTTTCAGCTTTACAGGGACACTGTGTTGGATGCATATAAGGATTATTTCATTGAAGTGTTTGGGTCGAAGGGCAAAACTCAAGAAGAAAGAACCCTGAAGGGTCTCTTTAGGAGCCAGAGGGGAAAAAAATAGTGCATGAAAGTGCCCTTGCTGTGTTTCCTGATGATGTTGTCAGCAGTGCTCTCCATTAACAGAAGCATAAAAGCAGAGCCCTCAAGAGCTGCTGTGAACCCAACCTCAAACCAGAGCAGTAGGATGAATCCAGGTCCCCAGCAGCACATACCTGATATGTGATATCCACCCATTGTTGAGGTTACACTCAAAGCAGGTCTTTTCTATCAATATTATACACCTCCCGAGTTTATTGTTCTGTTTCCAAGGGGAACATGAGGTTAAGCATGGTATGGCACACGATGTGCTCCATAAAACGTCTTTGTGTTTCTCTAATCTCCGCAGTCCTGTTCTCAAAGAGCATACCAGGTCTGTGAGTTATGTCATTGAATGTTATCATATATTTAGTTCAATTTCCATTTATTGTTTTTATTTATACTAATTAGGGCATGAATTCATGACACTATCAATAATTGTTTATCAGAGTAACTCGCCCATCCAGGAATTACGTTAACAATACCCTAAAATAGAGCAACACTACAGCAGGATTTAACCAGAGCTTTCACACTTTCAATTTTCAGAGAGCTCTGGATACATTCAGTATAGCATATACCCATTTTTATTTCATATTGATATCTCTGTTTAAAAGCAGAATATCAAATGCATAAAATATTTTTTTTTCTCGAAGACGGACACAGAAGCCTCAAGCACTCTGTAGCTCAAATGCAGTAAACCCTATGGAGATCTTCCACAACCTAGAAAAACCTTCTGAGGTCCATCTAACACAGAGAAATCCAGAATCCCTTTCCTTTTTTTAAACAATGGAGTATTATGAAGCATAATTATTGTAATTATAATAATTACTTGCAAGAAAGGTAAGGAAAGATCAAGGTAAGAAAGATCTCTAATAATTATTTTCTCCCCATATGTATTATTTGAGTAAAGTACTTGAGTATATAAGGAATCATGAATGATGACAGAGAAAGCAATACAAACAGAATAAACCATCAGGGAAGGAAAAAAAAATCCCTTAAAAATCTGTGAAAACTCTTTAAAACCTCACTTTGACAACTCCAAAATGAATGAAATGGTTTTGGCACAAGATGTTGACAAGTTATCTGACTCAAATTACAGTTTTACATACTATGATTCTTTTATCCAAAACTTCAAAACAGAACTTGCAACAGACTGTTTCAAATAATTTTAAAAATTTTATAAAGGATAGAATTTGTTATATTTCAGAAACTGCAGTATTGCTAATTTCAAAAATGAAAACCTTTTGGTACAACCTAAAAATGAAAAATCATACAGTAAAGCTAATTTGACAAGTTATTTTTCCAAGTTATTTTTCCTTTTTCTCACCAGGTTTCTTTAAACACAAAACTTCAGAGAATTCTTGAATCTCTCCCCTTTGCTATAGACAAGGTTAGGCATTTTCAGTAATTGTCTTGCTCCAAGAAAATTAATATTTTTTCAACCACCTGCTTCAACAGGTTGAGGAAACTACTGAGTGTCTTATAATACACAGACAAGTCAGCAAACCTTGGTTATTTCAAACGAGAAGAATGGAATTCCTTCTCAGCACCCTCTGACATGACTGAATGCTCTACCAACTCAGTGTGAGTTGAAGAAGACAGGGAGTAGAAGTTTCTCAAACAGAGAAGATACAAAAGTCAATTTTGGTCGTTATATGTCCTTATGGACCTATAACTCCAAGTTCAGGTAAATTGGGTTCCGTATTATGCTTACTTGGCCTTACAAGCTTACACCTAAGAATTTTATGTCCCAATGAACATGAAACCTGAGCATCTGACAGCTTTCAGTATGTCATCCCTCCAAAACCTTACTTTTACTCCCAATTTTTTGATGGGGGCTGTAGCACAAACGTAGCAAAGAACATACTCAGCCAAACTTTGAACACAGGTTTCTCAAGCCATAAACTTCATCAAGTACTAAACAGATCTGAGAAAAAGGCAGACTTCTCCCACCTCAAAATCTTAAGGTGTTAGACATGCCATTAATCCTGGCTTAGCATAAGTTTTCTTAATCAAAAAAGAGTAAATAAAAAATGCACACGATACATTCACTCCTCTACTGCAGAGAAGTGTCCAGATCCTGATGCCATCACTGAGGAAGGCAACATGAATGTATTTGCCATGGTTGTCTGTAAAAGCCTGATCTGACAACAGGAATGGGTACATAAAGTGGACCCAAAAAAGGGAAAGAGTTATGCCAGAACATGACATTAAAAGCCAGGCAAAACTAAATAGACCCCCCAGCACAAATGAAAATATTTATTCCAATGTAATTGTTTAGGTGGTGTGGGGTTCTTCCTTGCCTGATTGTTGGTTTTGGGGGGCATTTTTTGTTTGTGGGAGGGGGCTGGCATTGTTTTGCTTTGGGTGGTTTTGGTTTGATTGGGGTTTTTTGTTTCTTTGTTTGTTTTTTTGGAGGGGAGGGGTGTGTTTGGGTTTTTTTTCCAGATCTTTTGTTTAGAATTTCTCTACTGATAAATAAAAAATAGTTGCCCAGTCAGTAAAACAGCCCAGGGTCTGAATCAGTCTGCAGAGCAGGTGACTGTCTTTTGCTTCCATGAGTAGGGATCTGATTTTTTTCCCCCTTACACTTTAAAAATTCAAGTCCAGTAAAACCATGTGTATGAATTTTTAACTCCCTATCTCAAGCCAAAGCTCTCTATAGCCCATGTTCTCTGAACTCTGACCAGCATTAAGGTAGAGCTTGTTAAAAAATACAAAACACAAATCAGCATTAACCCAACCCTGACAAATCCTGTAGTTACAGCGCAGCTCTCAGACAAATGAATATTCTAGAAGTAAATACATTGCATAATAAAAATGCACATACCAAATGGTGAGAGATTAATTTAGACCCCTTAATAAATTCATTCTTCCCCAATTTATGTCAATGATTTGCATATAATAAAATTGTCCTTGAGCAAATATCTGATAAAGTAATAAACCTGTCAGCTGCATAAATTGACTACTTGCTAAGGCTATCTGGCAGTTGGTTCATACAGAGGCAGATGCTCTGCTATGACACAGTAGCTGCAGGAAACATTTGTCTGTTATGTGATAAGAGGGGAAAACAGAGTAAAGATTAGCCTGGATTTTACTCAAGCTCAATATTCATCACAGAAGAATGGAATATGCTCTCTAACCAAATCTGCATATGTTAAGTCCCTTGAATTAGACTTTTTAAACTCATCTAAAAAGGATAAAGGTTTTTGCTAAGTATGAGGGGAGATTAATAAACTGATTTGCAACTGAGCATTTATATTTTTCAGAATGATTCATGTTGATCACATTACTTAATGAATCAAGTAACAAAGAGCAGAAAAGGAACCTACACAGACAAGGCGTTCGACTAGAAAAATCTGAATCTAAAATGTTAGTCAGGATTGGTCCTTAAATACTCATGTTTTCAGAACACCTGCTTTAAGGATGATTAAGCTGACCCATTTACCCCAAAATTCATCTTAAAACTGTTGTTGCAAGGTGTTCAGCAGTCCTTTCAGCCAATAGCATGTGTATATGAAGAATTTCCTGCTCAGAGGCAAGCCTTGAAAACAGCACAGCCCCTCCAAGTATTAAATGAGAGCTACTGCTTATGGAAAAAAATGGAAAACTACTGAGGAAACACAAGTGTCAATTATGCACTACTCTTCTGCCCCTTTCCTTCCCATCCTCTGTGACCACACAGAAACTTGGAAGACTGTTCATACAAAGATTACAAAGTATGAGCATTTACTGAGTTAAATTATTTAGGAAAAAATGGTATTAATTTTGATTTGCAGTTTCCAGTGAAGATCTCCCTATAAATCATGTAGAATAAAACTAATTTAAAGGAGTGAAAGCAAAAAGGCAGTGTTTCCTACTTTTGATCAAATAAGAGATGTAAAATTGTGGGCGCTCCTGCCTTCTTGCCTACTCTTTCCTTTCAAAAAACAGAACAAAACAAACCAGGGGCACACACACAGAATCCCACTCTAACTTTGTCTTTAAGATCTGCTGAAATTCAGACAAAATTCCATAAAGCAGATGGATTTCTTGCAGTTAAATAGAGAGCACATGAAGAGAATGGCAGACCTTCGCTTTTCAAACTCCTGGGAAGTGAGACTTTTCAAGGAGTTTGAAGTGATAATTGCCATGCATGATGCCAATTATTTATATGGCTGTGTCCAGTTGGAAAAGGCAATTTTCAGCATGTCTGCTCCTGATGTACTATGAGAAAATATGCCTCACAAGCAGAAAAATCAAAGCTGCACAAGAATCTGCTCCTGGTAGAAGTGAGAAGCGGATGCTTACACATAAGGAGCTGTCAGAGTCAACTGAAAAAAGTCACCTTATCAGCAGCAAAATGACAGAGTCACAACTGATCCTATCCCAGGCCTATTACAAGCCTTGGATTCTCCCACTCAAAGCTTAAGGCAGCATTCATATATAAATCTATAGATTAAAAAAAAAAAGGCAAACACAAAAGCTAAAACAACAAACTGCACTTTTCAAGAAAAAATTATTGCAGAAGAGAGATGCTAGTTATTTATATTGACCAAATAGTTATTAAACAAGATGTATCATATTTCCTATTACCTGTACTGTATAATATTTGTATTATTGAAAGTTGAACCCAAAGCAATCAAGTTTTTATATGTTACTGTAATTTATCACTTCCAGCAATAATGAAAAAAATTCCTCTCAGCTCTCCAGAGCTTCTCAGCTGTGTTGCACATCATTGGAGAGTTTAAACAGCCATGTTTCAACGCATCTCTGAGAAACAACGAGACTGTTGATATTGTCTCTTTTCTTCTAGTCATTTTGCCCTGAATGGGCAATGTATTCCCAGCAGCTGTGCCAAAGGTCTTACCCAAGTGACCTGGGGGGGAACCAAGTACCAAGCTCAGGCACCCCAGGGCACACATCAGTGTTCTCTTCTTACAGAGCACCAGCTCAAACATTGCCAGTGAACAGGAAACACAAAGGTTCAAGAGTTTCCCTGCAGAGGACACTGCCATCATGTTTAGGCTTTATTTGGAAAGCTTCTTTCTTTGCATCACTCTTCACCAGCACTGGAATAGTGAACTTCTAGTCCATATTGTATGGACTAGAATGATTTTTTGTTTTTTCAGGACTTAAAAGCACATAGTACAGATCTCAGCTTAAGGATATTTCAGCATGCCTTTCGCATCGTGGCTATGCATCTTTGAGGATCTGGCCTTCATATTATGCTTATGCTAGGTATAGAGACTGGATACCCCATAGGAGACTGGTTACTGCTCCTTAATTCCTTGCCAGACGCAGGAGGCAAATTACAACTCTGCCTCAATCTGCAACAGCTGTCTGCAGTGCCTCTGGAGTCAGGCAGAAAATAGAGACTGCAGAGTTATTTATTTCAGTTTTTCTGATTAACCCTTTTGTTTCCCATTATCCCCCAAGGGATCCTCGTGTGTTGAAAGTCATCATAGCAACTGGGGGATTTTGCCTGTTAGGTTTTTATTATTATTATTATTATTATTCCCACTGTTTCATATTGTGATTTTATTCTCTCTCCTGTCAGGGGAAGTGAGGTGACACCTGAAATTCCTAAAGTATGTTTGAACAAATTGGCACAGCAGTGAGCATAACTTACATAGCAGCAACAAGGATTTAGTTAAATAAAAGGGAACTGGGGTATTCAAAAATCTTGCTAATGAAGGTGCAGATAGATACAATTTATCTAATAAAAACAATGTACAATATAGCTGAAGGCTCCAGGGCATTTTCTAAGTAGAATAACAGAGTAGTTTCCTATCCCCATCTAGTACAAGAAAGCAAAAATTTTATTCAATTTATGGAATTACACAGGTATGTGAAAAATTAGATACCAGTCTATTTCCTGAGGTGCCTAAAGCCCAACACTGAAAATCCTCCTAATATGATTAAGCAGCTCCTCTGTGAGCAAGCCTGCATTTGTGAGCAATTCCCTGGATGTTGCAGTAGCTGCAAGTGAGCAGCTTATACCAAGACTGGCTGTGGGGTACATATGGCAGGAGAGATGCAAAAGAGATATGAGAAAAATCAGAGGGATAGATGGGAGTGGGGGATGTTAAGAGTTACATTATTGTGCCTGGGCTATATTCATCTTTGTAATAAAGTACTTGGAAAAAAAAAAAAAAAAAAAAAGAAAGGCTTAGATATAGTTCTTGCTTAATAGAAATGTCATGTGTTCAGAGATCTGTCATGATGCTTAAGATGACAAAATTCCCTCTACCCTCTCGTACTGAGAAACAGCTCTTCCTCAAAACTGAGGAGTACCACATATGTTTGCAATAATGTAATAGACAGCCACACGTGATTAACTGTAAGTGATAAAAAAATCCTATTCATCTGTCTGAAAAAAACCAACAAAGCAAACACATGACCATTATGAGTCTCCTTTCACAGATCACCTTATTTATGTGGAGTCATTCCACCTCTGACAATAAGTCAAAATTCAGCATCAAAATATGAAGTAGGATCTTCTTCATAAAATGCAAAGAATTCTGAACTAGTTTACTTTCAGAGCCTTTGCCTTTCCTCACTTCTTATTCTCTCATCTGGCATACAATGGTCAGCCACCCTAATCAACACAGGAGTCCTATGTCACATCTCCTTGTGCTCCTAGAACACTCTGGGATAAGGTGAAGGGCCTGGGGAAGCACTTCCAGGTGTTTTCCACCTCTCTAATGTTTGGCAGGGGATTTTCTTTCTGCTGGGTTTTAACATTCTCAAGCTTTCTGTCATGGACAGTAAAAGTTCATAGATAAGCAATAAGATAATATTGTATGCAAACTAAAACTACTTTTCTTTCAGGAGAGATTTCAGGCTAAGCTACCATTTACTTAGTCTTCAATGAACTTAAAGGGAAGAACTATTCTTCACAGGTTATTCTACAGGTTTGGGACTCCGAAAGGTCAAGTCCTGATCTTTAAATCCCTGGTCTAGCTGCTCACAATGTCTCCTGATCACATTGAAACTACACAAATCAGATTAAGTGAAGTGCTCATGGCAGGTGACAATCCTGATATGCTGAAAATTCAGGAGTCACCATTATAAGAATGTTTCATACACACAGTAACGTGATGTCACTTTTTATTGGAAACCATTCAGATTTTTGGTAGTGAAGGCATAGTAAAGCAGGGATGTTCACAGGGCCTAAAGAATTAGAAGCATAAAGCACGACTCACTCGGACTTTTAGCAATGATAGTTTCTTTTGCTAAAGATATGAATTACAACTCCAACTCCATGCTCAGTGCAATTTTTGCACTAGCTACAGAGGCCCAGTTTAAACGTTCTCAAAAGGAAATGAACAGCAGAATGAATCCTTATTTCCTGTCCACAGAACCAAGTACAGCTGCTACACTTGAGGAATGCAAGCAAGAAAAGTGTATGGTTCACAAACTGCATCAATTCCAGCTCCTTAAAAGGCCAAACTTACTGGACTGGGCCAGTCCAAAGGTTTCAGCATCACAAGGTTTGTTACCCCGAAACGATGACGAGAATACACTTTGGTACACACTCACTGATCTCCTACAGTCTCTTTCCTGAGCTCAGAACAATGTACTCCATCCTCTGGCATTTCAGCCGTGCTTCTCCACAGGCTCCTTAGAGAACCAAGCAGAGGTCACATGTCCTACCACTGAGGAAATAGCACCTGGTTTACTTCCATGTTTCAATTGTTCTCTGAATCATGGATATCACTTATCATATCAAGCAAGTCTCAGAAACCAGCACAGCTTAATGAGACAGCCTAAATGGTGTTTCAGTTTTGTGTTATGCTGTCCTGTTATGCAAGAGCTGGCCCCCTACAAGCCCTTACTCAGCCCCATACACAGCCCCCTGGGTTAGACCTTTCCTTTCAGAGGCCTTGGCCTAGGTAGGAGGTTTGAGCTGAGTATTCCAGCAGCTGGTGGCTGTTTAATGCTTTCAGAAAGATTTACCATATGAGTGTGGAGAGAAAAATAAACCTCACCCAGAGCAATGACAACAACAACAAAAAAAACCCCAAATGCATCCATGATCAGAAAAACCTCAACCTAAATCCTCAAACTTTTTGCAGCCAGGTAAACTGCTGAAAGAAGCCACTCTGTTGCTGCCCTCCCTCAGGCACCCTCCACTGGCCACTGTGACTGACAGGGCACAGGGTTGGGATGTTCTGTCTGACCCAACTCAGATGTGGCTGTGTTGTGATGGAAACACACAGTGAGTTAGCAAGACTTTAGAGCTGAACACTAAAAAATAAAGCACATGGGAGAGAGCCTCAGCTGGATGGAAAATGATGGTGCAGTGCTTTGCACCACTCAGGTCTCACTCTCACACATTAATGGCCTTTATTCAGTTCATTGAAATGCTTTAATGTAAAGTAGGGTTAATCAGTTGAAAAGAACAGCTTTGGAAACAATGACCACTTTTTCCTAATCAATATTTTAGATCTTGTATCAGCTCTCACAATGAATCAGAATTACATTTCTTTGGTTTTATAACCCCTCCAGTAACCTGAGATACAATTTTTAAAAATGTTGGAATGAAATAAGGATGGAATTGTGCCTACACACTGCAGTGCAGCATCCCACAGATCTAGAACATTTACCTCTTACTATCAATAGGCTCATTTTCAATAATGTGGATAACCACTGTTTTAATGCTTATCCTACTATCTCTATATATACATAATGATGTCAGTGGTAAATAATGGTAAGATTAATATTTTGTTATACATTTCCTCATCGGCTGTTTTTAAGGATGAATGGACGAAGTCAGGGGTGGTTCTGCAAGGGTAGGGTATCTGGGGAATATATTCTCCCATAACTCTTTGACTTGGAATTTAATACACAGATGTAAACACACCTGGTTTCTTCTGGGAATAAAACCAGGACCATCTCACAGGGAAGGCACGGGGCCAGGGCAAATAAAGGTCTGCACTGCCTACAATTTAGGCATGACAAAGTCTGTACTTAAGGAAGTTGGCTCCTATTGCAGTAGCCCTCTTGTTAGAGGGTAGAAATGAGCCAAGAGACAGAATTGTTTATCACAGCATGAAAAGGGTCCTGGTTTATTCCTCTTTACAGCTCAGCCATCCTGACTCCAACCATTCACTGACTCTGCCTGCAGCAAGTTCCTGCTGTGGATTTCCCTTGCAGCCTCTGACTGCTGGTTATTTCCTGCTACACTCTGACTGCAGGGATCAGTTTGCAGTCTCTGACTGCAGGATTTACCCAGCTAGACTGTGACGGCAGGTTCCAACAACAGGCCCAGACTAACCTCACTGCAGTGACTGTCTCTCCCCAGGATCCTTCCTCTTCATGATCCTCTCAGGCCCTCTTCTTCGAGGTCCCTCCTCCTTCATGATCCTCCTCACCAGCTAACCCACCCCTTTTATCACACTTATTTTAATTGGATGTAACTGTGACTCATCAGGGATAATGTTGAATTGGGTAAATAACACAGCCTTCACCTACAGGCTCCAAAGTGAAATCCAAAGAAATAAGAGATTTTTAGGATTTCTACACATTTGGTAAAGCACCTAAATCTCCCAGTGCTGGTGCTGGTTAGGGGTCTCCAGTATGAAATGCTGAGCACAGACATACCTCTGGATTCTAGACCATGACATCACAACTATTTCTCATTTTTCTCCAAGAACTGTCTAATGTAAAATACAGAAATCAGTCCTGCTGTCAGGGCTTGCCAGCAAGGACTTACTGCTTTCACTTGGGTACTTTAAACACAAAGACGTCCCTGCTGGTTGTTCCCCTTTTAAATATTGCATTGCTTGTTGCACAGTGACCTAGATTCAACAAGATAGAAGCAGAATTGTTTTGGATGCCAAAAGTGCTTTAAAAGAATGCCCTACTTGGACCCAAATAGCTGTTAACTCTACATCAGGGCTCTCCCCTGAGAGATAACAGTGGGAATTTAAATGTCTCCAGCCTGAGGGCAACAGTGAACTGTACTGTTCAGCTTCGTGGCCAACCCATTTTAGCTACCAGAGGATGCTTAAAAGAGGGCTAATGCTGTTTTCTTCAGTTTAAAGACACTACAGCTGCTGGGTGAGATATTTCTGTCAGTGGCTCTACTGAGCTCAAAACCTCCTGTTAAATCAGACCTGTCACTGGAGGGAAGTGGAGTTCAAGCAGGAGAGAGGTATTTGGTCTGAGGCAGATTTGGGCATATGAACGTGGACATCTGCTAATTTTCATGTGAAATGAGGCACAGGGGAGAGCTGTCTTCTGGAGTGCTGCTTGGGCTTCCAGTTTTGATCTTGGACACCTGAAGCCTGAGTAAAAACCATGGTTTAAACACAGCAGAAGTGAGTGCAGTGGGGCATGATTTGGTTGTCATTCCCACCTCCCCCCCTTTTTAATATTTGCCATATTAATAATCATTAATATGGAAACAAAATTTCCTCCTCTGCAGCTGTTTGCAGGCAGAGCCTGTTGTCAGTATCTTAGTCAGGAGTTCATCTCTTAGAATTCTGCTGCTTCACCTCTCTGAACGCTTTGATTAAGGATTTCATTGTTCGAGAAAAAATTCATCTGTCAATCTTCCAAATCAGCTGCTCTATTTTATGTTCATCATCCATTCTTATTTAACAACATGTGTGATCTTAATGTGTACAAATGTGAGGCCCTTCACATTTTAAAGATTAGGTGTAGACCGCTGCAAACCAAAAAACAAAACCATAAACAAACAAAAACCACAAACAAACAAAAAAGAAAACAAAACAACCAAAAAACCCACCCAAACCACAATATATCTACCTAATTCTCATTCCGTCAATAGCTAAGACAGAATATTGCCTAGCTAAGAACACAGAACAGATGCAGGACCAACATTATTGATCTGATGTATTTGATTATAGGATTGTGACCCAAAATTTGCTCATTCTTCTGATAATCTGATAGGATTGCTTTGTTTGCCTAATTGCTTCACTGAAATACATGAGTTTAAAAAGTAAATTGGAATGAGAACATTAATGATAGATCCTGAAGAATTTTATTAATTTATAGAATCAGAAAGAGCTATAATATGAGAGAGACCATGAATCAAAAGATATTAATGTCAATGTGAATTCTAAAATTATTTAGGATTTTGGTTTTTATATTACAAGAAGGTAAATACTGGGCACCTTGATAACCACAGCTTTCCCAGGTATCAAGATTCAGAAAACCTAGATTACAATACTCCCCTCCAAGAATGTATGCTTTGGTCCATTTTTCCATGACAATTACTGTAATTCCACTTTTACAGATCTATTCAGATCTTAATACTGGACTGGAATATTTGGCAAAAAATATATCCTCAAATAGCTATAAAATGTATTGGTTTTAATGCTTTATCAGAAGTAATCCATGACTTTGGTGTCTTTCAAATTAATACCACCAGCAATGTAAATGCAAGATTTTGCTAAACACACAGAACACCAAGAGCTTATGTCTTATAATTAAAAATATTCAGGAAATTCAAAGATCAGTACCAGGCACAACAGAACTGCCCTGGTCAGATGTAGATGGGATATGCTAGTTTAACACCAGGTACTTCTGACCATAATATATAGAGAAAACTTCACTGAATTGCACACCTCAGATTCAGTACGGTAAATGTTTTCATATCAATTGTTGTATCTTATGATGGCCTTTGACTAAGAGACCTGGGAACTTAGGGCAGAGCTGAAAATGCCTGTTCTAATGGTCACCATTGAAATTCCTGCATTCAGGAAAATAGTCTTGAGACCCTGAGTGCCCATGGATATCAAAAGGTGAAACCCTTCCACAATCTCTGCAGCCCACACCACTCTGCATTTCCTCTCCTTTACAATGTCTAACATAGTCCAGTTTGGGGGCAGAGCTCCCACAGAATGCCTGGCTCTTCAGAGTTTTATTTGCCAGCTGACCAGCTTCAAAATGCACATCAGTGAGACACAGTGTCTAAGGAACTCCCACAGTGCAAGATGCATCCAAGTAATTTTTTAGGGGTTTCCATGAAGGTACTTTGTAATACTGTAATATTACATTATTGCCTCCGTGGTGTCTGGTAAAAGGACATTGCAAATATTCTGCAATGGAATACATCCTGTATTTTTAAACTCAACAGCCTGTGGTTGCCACAGTTACTAAACATACTGTAAACATTGTTTGTTATTTGCAATATGTTGCCCTTTAAGAGAAACAGAGCAATATACGTAGCATAGCTACACAGAAGACCCACCGAATGTTTGCAGTTGGAATTGATAACTTGTGTTGGCAACCTGCCCTGCCAACTTGTCTTTCCAGATGAGGGGATGGTGTTTCCTGCTGTGGAAGCAGTGCTCAAACACTTCAGGAGAAAGAGGCAAGCAGGCCCACAGTGTCAAGTGGGATCATGATATCAACTAAGTAGGGGAGTGTTCAAAAAAAATTATTACTAAATTGGTAAAACAGCATTACATAAGTAAACTCATCAAACTGGTATAAAGCACTCAAATGTTCCCTGTTTTGTTCTCACTGAAGGACTGTGCATCTCTCTGTATTAGGGATATCTGTGCATTAGTTATTACTGACCCAAGTGTCTTGGCATCCGATTAAACAGATGAGCAATTCTATTCTCCACTCTTACAAATATCCACTGAAGGCAGCTCTGGCAGCATGGTAAACGTGGAAGGCACATTCACAACTGGAGTCTGCACACAGATTGCAGCAGCATTTTAAACTTGCAGCTATAATTGTATGAAAGTTTCATTTTATAGTATCTAGAAACAGCTTTGTCAGGGTTCTTTCTCATTCTTTCAAAATCCTGATTCACATCCCTCTACCAGTCAGAGCTCACATGATTCTTGACTAGTTCCACCAAATTACATTTTTCCTTGTTAATGATCATGCAAGCAGATGTGGTCAGCCTTTGAACTATTTTTGCCTGATGATCCAAGCCACAATTGGACGATCTCAGTTAAGCTGTTGGAAACCATAGGAGTTCACAGGCACATAGAAGGAAGAGAAAATTTCAGTTCATTTGCAAGCCACAGTTAGAAATCAGTGTCTCAATAGATAAAAAACACCTAAATGCCACAAATCCAATTTTAGTCAAATTTCCTGTGCAGTACTCTTCATTCCCATTCATCTCTTTACTAATGCAATGGTTACAGCATGAGCTTACTTCATACCAGGAATAGGATGGTCCAGAAGAGATATTGTGAATAGCCCAGCTATGATAAATGATTCAGAGCCTGATCCTGAACAGAAATCAAAAAATATCTAAAAAAAGCACAAAGGATAGAGAGTTTCAGGTGGTTTCATCCCCATTAAATTTGTTTTTTGACAAAGTCATCATTCAGAATACTATCCTTGACAGTTCTTTCCATACTTAAAGGGCACTTATATGAAAGATGGGGACAGACTTATTTTTATAAGACATGTTGTGATTACAAGGGGCAGTGGTTTTAAAATAAAAGAGGGAAGACTCAGACTAGATATAAGGAAGATGATTTTCACAGTGGTGGCAATGAAGCTCTGGCACAGGTGATCCAGAGAGGTGAGAGATGTGCCATCCTCAACAGAACCCAGGCCAGGTTGGACAAGGTTCTGAGCAACCTGATCTTAGTGGAGAATGTCCCCGCTTTGTAGAGGGGGGGGTTACAGCAAATTGCCCTTTCCAACCCAAACCATTCTATAATTCAAGATATTTTCTGGAAATATATTTTATTTGAAATGCAATTTATAATACTCATATATATATATATATATATATATAATTATTATACTCAGATATATATTGTTCACTTTTGGCCTTGTGGAAACCTGTGAAAAAAGCACCCTGGGCAAAGCTGACATATTTCAGACTCCCAGCAAAGACAGCCTTCTCCAGGGCCCTAAGCCAAGAAAATACAGAAGCCAGGGTTATACTGCCAGCATGTGTCCAGGGCAATATTTCTTGTCAAAGGCCTTGCTGCATCAGGGCCACTGCTTACTTTGTGGCATCAGACCAATCCACTAAGGCTAAAAATTAGAGGAGCATTTCTCTTCTGGGGGAGCTTACTGCTGAAACTATCTTTGATGGGGGGAAAAAATCAGAGAAAAACCTCTGTGATTTCCTTCCCAATTTGATGCCAGAATGAGTTCTCTGGGTCCAAGAGAGCCCCTTGTAACCCAAGGGTTGTGTAGGTGCAACAGGGTCCAGGACTTCTGATTGAGCTCACTTGATGCCACTGCTACACAGGGACACCAAAATGAGCACAACATGGTTTTATGCATCATTACTGTCATTCCAATGCTGCCTGGGGTATTTCTCATTGTAAAGAGGGCATTTTGGCTCTATGACCAATGAAATACAGAAATACAGAGAAGATTCAGAAAAAGTTTGACACATTTCAATAGAAAAACATAAAAGGCCGTTTTGCTAGATAGCAGTAAACTTGGCTATTTTTACCCAATTTTTAGACCATGATTTTAACTAGTGTTGGACCAGCCCTACTCATAATCACTTGTCTTTTGAAGAGGGAAAACTAAAGAGCACAGAGTTGTCATTGTATCTGCAATTCTTGACTACAAAATCTACATAAACCAAGCACAGACCAGACCAACTCAGTCCTGGCACAGATGAAATTAAACTGTTATTTGTGTAAAAGACTAGAGTTTCAAAGCTTAAATCCAGAGTCATCAGAGCATCATTGTTGTCCCCTGGCATTTAAAACTATACTATTGTTTTAAATATTCCAATTCGTGAAATTGTTTCAATGAAATCCAAATGTAACTTTTCAAAGAGCTGAGGCTAAAGAACCACTATATTACTCCAGAATAAAGATATTAACTTTGGTGTCTAGGCCAAACTGCAACATGTATGTTATCTCCTCCCCCTGTAAAAATATCCCAGAAATTTCAGGTGGAAAATATTACTTTCTCAGTTATGCTACTAATGATAGAACCTCCCTGATGATATCAGTTTTCTGATATGTAAATGAAAGGAGTGCCTACCAGGGGATTCAGGCAGATGTTGAATAAAGTCCACTGTAGTTCAGATTATCTACCATAAACTTTAGAAGTCAAAAAGAAATTTTTGATTTGGTATGAGAAATTAAACAGAAGCCAAAGAAACCTCAGAAGCATAACAACATATACCTTTTGGGGATTTTTTTCTGTATCCAAGTGAAAAAAAAGTGAAAGAAGCATGAATAAACAAATAAACTAGTAATGCAAACAGTCTCCTGAAGCTAAATGGCTGTCTGAAGTTTATATTACCTGAGATTTCCAATCATAAACTATATGGGATTTATTTGGCAATAATCCAACTACAAGGCAAGGGAACGGGGAAGAAATAGTGTTTTAAATCTTAAAACAATAGGATTAGGAATTCAAGTTAAAAACATATTCTTGTACTGGATTTGAAGTGTAAGTAACCAGAATCAGTAGCAACTACCAACCTAATTTTGTGAAAAGTTCTAAGGAAAAGTTTGGTCAAGTGCAATGCTTTCAAGTTAACCACACACATTTTTGAAATTATCAGCTCTTCATAATCTTTTTATTATTATTTGACTAGTCAGCCTAAAATATGTCAAAATCTGTCTTCGTTTCTGACAGTGCTGAGCTAATTTAACTCTAGACAGACTTTCACTAATTTAACCCAGTGCCTGACAAGGTTCTGTGCGTGGAACATGAAAAGGAGGAGGTTGGAGTGGGAATAGAGTCAATTTCGGTCACTGGCTCCTGAGGACAGGGAATAATAGAAGCTGAAAGAGCAATTAAATTTTTTCTTGAATGACTTTAAAAATATTTCACCTCTAGAGAAGAGCAGCTTCAGAAATTGGTGTGGGATATGGAGCTTTCTGTTGCTTGATTATTGGTTAAAATCCCAGGCAGGTCAATAGCGAATTGCAGCCACCTGCACTCAGCTCTGCAAAACTGTGAAATGAGCAGGTGATCTGGGCAGCTCCTACAAGACACATCCATTTCAAAAACACATGAGATGTGATGAATGTACTGTCATCCTTCTGGCAGCAGGACGGAGGAGTTGTGGAAACAACAGAAACTGCTCCATCAGAGCACATTAAACCACAACAGGGGAATAATGCCATTTAGATTTAGAAGTTTTATTCTCTAATTCTGCCAGTATGGCACTTTCTCAAAACCTATTTAGGGTGCAAATCTCCAAAGAAATTATAAAAGCATCAAAATCTCTAAAAGATCTAATTAATGATGCTTTCTATTTTGTATGTTTGATGTAACACAGTCGATTTCTTGCTTACCTAACACATTTTTAGTTATTTGTCTCATAAACCAGGATGCTTTGAAGTAAAAAACTCCTGCACTAAGAATCTCTTTATCCGCCAGAAGTTTCATGTGTCAGTACATTACAATGAAGAAACAAGTTTTTTTTTCATGCAATAGTCTAATGTCAGTCATTTGAAATAGGGTTATGTCCCTTGGCATTTATTAATTACACTGAAAATTCCCTTGACTATTTGAACACACTACAATCACTGTTTCTTATGACATTTGGATAATTGAGGCTGCACTGCATTTTATGCTGGAAAAATTGGATTTTTTTTAAACTACCTAAAAACTATTTCTCTCTTGCAAAATAGTTACCTTAGGCCATATTACACTGTTTCAGGACAGAATTAATCTAAGATTTTGATAAATAGACTATCAGACAAAGAACAATGGGACTACAGAAAGCTAGAGAAAACCCTTAGGAAAAATGTTTCCTCTAGGATGCCGGTGCAGCACTGCAAAAAGTTATTTGGGGTAGCTGAGGAACCTCCAACCTTAGAAGCCTTCTAGACTCAGGTAGGCAAAGCATAACTGACCTCATCTGGTGCTGGAGACCGTCTTGCCTTGGGGGTGGAGGCTGGACCACAAAGCACTCCGAAGGTCTCTCATGTATGATATTTCTGTCATCTTCCCTTCACTGAGCTATTGCTGTGCTTGTTCGGATGGAATTAGTGCACAGAGGCTGCAATTCGAGGAATCACCCAAGAGGACGTGGCCATTAACAGAATGGGTAAAGCCACTTTTTTAGTTAATCTCAAGAGACAGGGCCCCTGTACACACACAATAATGTTTTTTCTTTCACCTGTGGATAATAATAATAATAAAAAAACTCTAAAAAAGCAAAAACCAAAAACCAGAAGCATGAAACTGGGAGACCAAATTTTAAAATAGAAAATTACAACCTAAACTAGCACTAAGTAAGGGGCTGAGGAATGAAGACACACGGACAATGGGTATGGGATGGGATGCCAGCTCTGTACACCACAAGTAAACTGCAAGTATTAGGGTGAGAGGGAGACAGAAATGTACAAGAGGATATAGAGGTAAACTCCATCAATATTTATCCTCACTAGAGGCAAAAATAAATTCTAGAAAAGTTGATAAAAGATGCTTAAGTCCAATTGTAGGCCCCATCAGCAGGTTGAGGAGAATTTTTTCCACTGCTATGGCTACACTGGTAGCAGTGTCCTGCCTAAGTTTAGGATTGATTCAGATGTTTGCACAAGTCTGCTGTATAAACTAACAGAAACAACAAAAAACACCCCAAAATAACAGACAAAAAACCCAAACCAAACAAAGCCTCAGGGAGCTGTAAACAGTAAGTGAGCTGAAGCTGTCATTTACTTCTTCACTGAACATTAAACAAAGCACAAAAGAAAAGACAAAAAGGGGAATGCTGCTTCATTTATGATTAAAATAACTCATCTTCCCTTTCTGTCAGAAAGGCTCTATGGGGACAATTCTGGTGTGCCACTTTTCCACCCCTGAGTGGCTGCCTCTGCTTTGGGAGACAGGATCAGGTGTAAACAGCTGAGCTCTCTGCTCACTCTCTGTTACTCTCAGCTGTAGGGGTAATATCCAGTTTTTGCCCACCAGGAGCTTGGCTGCTGCACTACTGGGAAGGTTTCTGCTGCTTGTCCCGAGTGAGGCCTCATTCTGGCCATACTCCAGAGCTTCATTTCAGCCTCCATACACTCTTGCCCTTTCATTGCAGGGAAAGAAACTGAACTCTGATTTCCATGAACCAAGCACAGATTTACAGCCACACATTTGTGGCTGGGAAGCAAAGCCTTGGTTCTCTTTCAAGGCTTCTGTGCAGCCCATACTGGAAGCTGTTCAGTGCATTGTTTCCAAGTTCTCTCATTTATGTGCCAGGCACAAAGCAACCCTGTTCAATCTTTTGAGGATGAAATGCAAAGAATAAAATATAAGGAACAGAGAATTCTATCAGGATAAAGAGCCATAAAATGACTGCTGTTCTCAATCTTGCAAAGCAGACTTCAGCCAGGTGACTTCAAATGTTTATGATTTAGTCAGTAGAAAACTGTTCACTGAAGATGGTTAAGTATTACCAAGGTACTAGGTGTGGCTCAGAGGACACAGCACTGATGTTCTTGTTGGAGTCTCTTCTCCATCACTGACACAAGTTCCTTGGATGCATGCCCACTGGTTTTTGTTCCTCTGTTCTACAGGCATAATACTGCACATTAAACAGAAAAAAAAAAAAAAAAAAACACTAGGAAAGCTGCTAAAATAATTACTGGTCCACCGAAACTACCCAAGGATCACTTTTGGATGGAAAAATATAGACATTCCAAGTCCCAAGCCTGCTCTGACCCTTGCTTGATTGAAAACAACATCTGTTTTCCAGGTTTCCAGCTGTGCTTGGCCAGCCAGAAGTAGCCAATTGCAGACATGTGTGACATTTCCTCAGCACATTATGCTGACATCACTGACATGCACCTTACTAGAACAATGAACAGCAAAACTTCTCAACACCTTTTCAGTCACAAATGGCTCCATCCCAGGAAATCCAAATTTTTCTCTCTTTCTTTCTTTCTTTCTGTCCCACTCTCTTTGGGGATGTTCTGAGCTCCTAAAAAAATCCACCAGTACTATCTCTTTGGGAGCTGTAGATATAGAGATTGATATTCAAAAAAGCTGGAATAAGTTAACTTGTACACACCAAAAGAACAAAGAAAACCCCACATGAATGGGCTTAGTGGGAACAATGCAAAAGCAAAGCACTGCAACCAGATATTGTTTTATTTTTCCTTTTGTAAACTGAGAAAGTATAACAGGAAGACAGGAGTCCACGAGAGAATGTTCATTGTGTAGCTGCAGAGAAACTACACCAAAAAAAAAAAAGGGGGGGGGGGGGGAGGTTAGTATTTCAAACCTGCACTTCTGTCAAATTTGAAATTAGATCAGGAAAATAAAGATTGAAATATCAATACAATACAGACAGTTCTGGGGCCCTTAATAATAAGTAATTTTAAGATCAATACACTACTTTGTTTAACAGACTGCTGAAACAGAGGTGTCTGAATAGAACAAATGTGTAAACAGCAACCTTTTCAGGAGAAGCCATTTGATAGCCCCACCTGGGACGAGAGATACTATCAGGCAAATCACAGAATGCGTGGTGACAGCAACTCAATTCAGTAGTGAAAGAAAAATAAATGTATGACTGCTTTAACATTAGTAACAGATGAGACCAGATTCACTTTCCTCTGAGGAGGCAGGAGGAGGCAGCAGCCCAGATCCTGGGATACCCAGCACTGGTAGCTTGGATACTCATCCTGGATACTAAGATTCATCTCCAAGAAAAGAGTTCTGATTTACTTAGCCCTGGAGTCAGCAGTGTCACTTCAGCTCATGCTGCCTGAAATTCACTGTGAGACACAAAGCCCAATTTAATTCTGCACCAGGAATTGCTCTCATCTTTATCCTGGAATACCAATCTCTGCCACTACTAAGCCTCTATTTTTGCTGGTAAATCTGGTGGCCATACTGCCTGGTTTGGTCTGCTACCTGAACATTCTGGCTCCCCTGGCTAACATTATGCTCAACAACCAACTCCTTACTTTCAGTATGCAAACTGAAAAGCAAGAAAATACCATGGGCAACTTTCACACATGGCCAGACCAAGAAAGGATGTGCTTTGTCCCTAAACTGCACATCTATGGCAAATACATAGGCAGAATCTGAACACTTTATCTTTTAGTGACAGTGCAACTAAGGTGGGAAATTGCCAATTTAGGCAGCTGATTTCTGTCTATTTAGACATTATATATTCCACTCTGTTTAACTGTGGTGAGTGACTGATGTGGATACCTCTGTCAAGCTTTCATTGTTTCTCAAGCACAAAATAATATGTAAAATAGAACTGGGTACAAATAATTCTTATCACTATGCTCTATTTAAATCTAGTTGCATCAGTTAAAGACAACTCTACAGTTAAAAATCAGACAAAGGAAATCTGAGTAGAGTCTCTTCTAAAAATTTGGGCCTGGAATGAAATCAGTATTATAAGTATTTTTCAGACTCACTAGATTCCATTTTAAATATTGCAGTAAAAGGCAAAATGGATTAATTTTTTTTTAAATTCTCAAAAGTTAACACATTCAGATATGTAGTATTTGCAAGTTTTGGATACCTATAGAGTTCAAACCACAAGAAATATGCCAGGCTTCAAAAACACTATTAAACAAAACAAACAAAACCCCCCCAAAACCAAAAACAAACCACCCAAACAAACAAAGAAAAAACATCCCAATACAAATCTGTCTTTGCTCGTATTACATACATCACCTTTGATTACTGAACTAAAAACAAAGTTTTAAATTGACCTTCCATTTGATCAATAATTCTGCTTGCTTGCTTTTTCATCAGAAGTGAAAATAGACTAGCCATTTATACATTTGTTTGGACTTTTGAATGAGTTTCAGTTTCTGGTTCTAATGCAGTGTTTAATTTATATGCACCACATGGGAATGCTTGTTTAAAAATTCATTTCAATTGGAAATTTTGTATTCTGGAAGTTGTACGGGAAAATCTGTCTTGGTCTTCAATTAAACACAACTGCAAGTCTAGCATGATACTGTCCATTTAAATCCCACTTTCTGAAAGTTGTCTTATTGTTTATAAAGCATGATGCAGTTAATGAGTAGGAGAACCAGCTCAATTTGTCTTTATTACTGAGCACATCAGCAGCAGACCCAATGGACATCACCCAGTGCGTTGGGGGTTGGAGCAATCATCTGCACTTGTATGCTCATCAGCATCCAGAAAACCCTGCACCATCCACAGGTGGAGCTGCCTCATGCTGTAAAACCTTCTCTTTTTGCAACAATAAGCAAACCAGCCTGGGGGATAAAGGCACAGGATATGAGTAAGGATATTTGTGACCCAATCAGGGACTCCTTAACTGACCCTTAGGGCAAATCATTATTGTCTTTTAATTATTTATTTGCATATGTGAGAAACAATGTTGTGCAGTGTTCAAACATGTTATTGAGGTTAGAGACATGTCATTCTAGTTAGAGATTTATATTTGATTCTTAAAGAGAAGTTTGTTCAATAGCAATTTTTCTTTCTGATGACAGAGTAATGCATAGGGACTTCAGCCTTGAAACAGTGCCACAAAGATAGACATCATGTTACTTCAAAATAAAAATTAGAAAAAAGGTAATACCCTGTGCTAAGGAACAGTAAGTGAGCACTGCTGATAGAAAAAAATAACCAAAACCAGACAAGTAACAATCCCAGGGAATGAAAGTAATTGCAACAGGCAGTGATCTTAACATGTTAGCCCTCCAAGCACTGCCAAGTTATTTATGGGCATCCATTAATTTACAGGCAGCTCTGGGAGAGGCAGCCTAGGATAAAGCTGTTAAGTTTTGAGAATGGTACATGGGTGACAAAGCCTAGCAGAATGCAGGCAGAGGAAAGTTACATTATCAGAATCTGAAATATGACCAAACCTTACTCATGTTTACTATGAAATAGTGAGGTTATGGATTTGGGCAGGATATTCAACTAATATTTAAATTTGAGCAAATACTGTGGGATCTTTTTCACAAGCATTCCCAGAAGGTTTTCCCAGTAATACATTCTCTGGAGGTCCGTTATTTCCATTGCAGTTATTAAAAAAAAAAAAAAAAAAAAAAAAAAGAAAAAAAATAAAAAGAAAGAAAAAAACAAAGAACTGAAGCAAGTGTCCCAAACATAGGTGCAAACAGAACCCACATGTCAAAGCTGTGATCTGGGCTCTCTATAGATACTCTGATGTCACACAGGCACACCTGTACTTATGGAAGAACAGTCACTACACAGCTCACACACAGCAAACTGAATCTCCAGGGTTAAAAGCACAAGGGAAGTTATTGTTTGCTGCCCCTGACTGTAATAGGCCTTTATATCCTGGTGAACAAGCAGAGAAAAGGCCTCCCAAAACACATTGATCAGAGGGAGTCATCATTTGAGTAGGAACCAAAAGCAGCACCACACAGTTCTGCTGAACAATAATTATTCTCCAAACTGTTCAAATTATGACTATAAAGTATTCAGATAAAACTGTGCTCAGTCACTGTAAGGAATTTAAGAGATTATTGAAATACTTGCAGTCTGAACACACTCCAGGTTAAAAGAACAAGGATAAAAATCACTGAGCTATCTGCTGAGTAATAACATGGTTGAAGGCTTGCATCTATTTTGTGAGCTGAGAAACAAACACCATTTGCCAGCAAAATCTTGGCAGAATTTGTTGGATTAATGACTTTTCCTCAAAGTGGTTCATATTTTCTGCCTCACATCAAACATTTTGCTGTTGTTCTGACACCTTTGCACACTGGATCATGGAACAGGTATTTTTGCAGACTGCACATCAATTTCCACTCAATGCATTATCTGAACAAATTACTTGCATCTAAGGGCTGAAAGTGCTCAAAACAGGTGTCAAAGTTGTAGTGGAAATGCTACAACACATGAACAAATCAAAGGGCTGCATGATCTAATTGCACTAGTCCGAACACTGAAAATTTATTAAAATAATTTAACAAGTGACTATAATTTTTAGACAGCTAAACAGGAGTGCTGTCTAAAAATAAATCCACAGGGTAGAATGTATTAGAAAAATATTACCAGAGACAGGTCTTTCCATAAAGTCCTTTTAAAAATCACAGCCTAAGCACAGAATTTTCATCACTTGTATGTATTGCAGTTCATTTGGGCAAGTGTAAAGTCAATGAAATTAAAACTGAGAACAGAAATGATCCCACAATAGCCCATTAACACTGATACTTTACTGGAAAATTTCAACCAGGAAACATTTCCCCAAAAAAGCAAGTTGGCACTGCACAGTTAAGACTTTGAAAACTGCCCAAGAGATGAACCTTTCAGTTCCAAATTTCCCAATTTCAAATATGCTTAAAGGGAATTCCATCTTCCACTAATCTATTCAGTACAAATTGTGCAGCAATTTGCAGAGTCTACAGCCATCTGGAGACAAGTGGGCTCTCTTGAGCCACCAATTCTCTCCAATTATTGAGCCATCACTCTTAAGAATGACATCTTCAGTCCATAATCACTTCTTTCCTGATCCATGGCTGTGCAAATCCCAGTATTATGAAACGTCCAAGTCAAGGAGGTAAAAAGGAACAGCATGTCCAGAAAGCCACACCTTTTGGTACTCTCCAAAGTAAGGCAAATCTTGTTCACCATAACCACATAAATACAGAGGGTTTGCTATCAGAAGTACTTGTCAATTGACAAACCTTTAATACCTTTTTGTCTTATGAAACAATTGTTCAAGAAATACAGTAATGATTTATTTGTGTATCATAAGCAAGGAATACCAGTTTTCTGTGGCAAGGCAAAGCCATAGCTGATATTCACATATTTTTTTAGCCAGAAAAAATTCCCTAAAGACAAAATTTTCAAAGTAGAAGGTTGTTTTCTGAAATCAGGCTGTCCAGGGGATGGAAAAGAAGTTAAGAAAAAACCCAACAAAACAAAATCTTCTTAATCTTTGTGTATAAATTCTTCTCAAATAAAAACATCAGTTAGAGTCACTGCTACTGCCCAATCAATTGTTATTTGTAGAGGACATGCACCAAACACAGCTGAGCTCAAACTCAGTAGATCAGGGAAGAGCATAAGGTAGGTTTGATGCAACCTTGCAAACACCCTGCACTGGACTGAAGCTCCATGAACTGCTTTGGTTAAAACAGAGCTCCTTGACATTTTCCAAAAAGATCTTATCATGGAACAAGCACTAAATTTATGTTCCTCAATAAAACACTTTTTTCTGATATGTTCCATATCAGGATTTACATATACACAACTGGTGCTACTGTCAGTCACTAAAATAAAGCCTCAGCCATTGCTGCTGGTGGGGCTTTGGCCATTCATAGGATTTTTCCTAACATGCCTTGCCATTACAGTTGCATGGACTGGACAAAATTTCAGAGTTCTGCTGACTGGGCTGATAAAAACAGCAATATTTTTCAAGCAATAGAGTTAAATCATAAAGCAAGCATCATTCTCCATGGCAGTACCAGTCCTCTGGAGCTCAGAACACTGCCCAAGAGCATTTCCATTTATAGAAAAAATACAGTAGGACTGTAAGACATACTGAGCAGTCATACAGACACTGAACATTATTTGGTGGCAGAGTGTTATGTAGGAGGTTAATTGTAAGAGTTGCTTAGATGGAAATGAAAATTTGTCCCTTCTTTCAAAAGAAAGGTAAAATAAATCTTTTTGGACCATACAAATTAAAGGAAGATGTTTGCATAACAACATTGCTTCATTCTCACTGCCAAGAGAGAAGCTGGAACCACTTTAATTCTGTGATTTTGTTCAAGTGTCAAATTATTTGGATATAGCTAGCCTAGAAATGAATAAATAAGCTGTAGGATCAACTTTCCAAATTATTCCATAACATTTAATAGAAAAAAAAAATTAAAAAATAAAAAGGAAGGAAAACAAGTAGAAACTTGTTTTTTCTTGAATAAGATTTCTTAAATATTTTATTTCAGAGAAAAATCCCTGTTATCCATTTTTAACTACTTAAACTAGTGAGTTGATGTGCTATGTTAGGAAGAGCATTTTTCCATGTGAAACCCAGTTTCCCTTGAAAGGAATGCTGTCAGCAGGACTGGACAGGCACAGAACACTTAAAAAAATTGTTCAGGAGCCAAGAGACCTAACACTTGTGAATCCTTAGAAGCCAAACAGTTGAACTTCATCTTCAGTACTGGAGTAAAGCCTGGTACATTGGTTTGACTGTCAGGTAACTATAGGAGAATACAAAAAATAAAAGTACTCACATTTGCATCAAACTGCTGAATAAACACTACAGAAAATATTTGCATTTACTAGGAGAATTTAAATGTTCCTACAGCTAAGAGAGATAGTATTTAAGACTGAGCTATTGTGACTGACTCACATTTTACATTGAGCATTTTTATCAGTTCAGGTTTTCCTCAGGTGTATGTATACATCTAAATAACAACTGCCCCTTTTACAAAGGCTGTCATCTGATTGAACATCATTATTACTGGCAATGTTCCCATTCCAGAGGATCCATTTAATCCCACAGTGCACAGCATACATTATTGTATTTTTTTTTCCTCCCTACCCCTTTATACCTTTATGGAATTCTCACAGGAGACATTCCAGCCCTATTGTGCTGCTGCACTCCAGCTGCAAAAAGGCTGGGACTGAGGCCAGCCTACGTGAATACTTGAAGGGTCACAGGGTCAGAAGGAATTGGCTGCTTCTGCTCTTTCACTCTCCTCTGAGAAACTGCTCCACACCTCATCACTGAGAAATACACCTCCCACGACTGCTCTTGCCTAATGCAACCAAAACACACCAGGACAGAGCGTGAGGCTCTGGGAGGCTGAGGTCACATTCCAATCAAACAGATGTTGAAAAGGGAAGAAAGCACCTTTAGCAAGACCTTGGAAGAGCAAAAACATTTCTATTCCTGTTGCTCATATAGATGTGCTCCATTAGGCAGAGAAGAAAAGGCAGGGCAGAAAAGCTGTCTGTGCTCAGATATTTTCTGTGTTAATGTTTTCCTGTTTGTTTACTTTTAATTGGAAATAATGAGCCCAGAAAAGTGCGTTCTTTGATTTGCTCATACCTTATACACAACAACAGTGAAAATAATGGATGTTTACTCAAATTCTCCTGTGTCTTCCTCCATTCCAATCCTCTGCCTCCACTATGTATTTCCTTAGAGGTAACCCACTAGTGTTTAAGCTGATGGTTTCTCCCTCTGGAAGTAGAACAAGATCCCCATGTTTATTCCTGCCATTTCATAAAAACAGTACCAATTAAAGTCAGCAGTAATCTGAGCAGGTTTATATCCAGCAATCAAGTGCATGTGGGTCTATTTATTTTTTCTCTTCAGTGAAGGATAAATGAATCTGTACTAGATTAAGGAATATGGCACCTTTCGTCTTGAAACTCTTGGAGGAATATTTATATTATTTCCACTGGCTCATTCTGTAGGGTTTTGCCTATAGTATTGAGATGGATATATTTTAATCAAACAGCCATATCCAAAAGACATTTTTTCCCTATGTATTGGATCATGTATAATCCTCTCCAATGAGTTCACTGGTTTTCAGTTCTAGAAAGCTTTCTACATAAATGTATTGGAAACTTTCTTCCAGCTTGCTTAGATCCTTCACCAGTACTTAACAGTCAACATAGAATCTTTTTTCCCTCAGACTTACATCCAGGAAGGACAAGATAATATTCACAGAAGTTTATTAGTACTATTTTTTTTTCCCCAGTTTGATTTCCATTTTGGCACCAATTTGGCTCATTGAAGACTGAAGTTTCCATGTGTCTTCATACAGCATGACATGCAGCCGCTTATATTTGCAGCCACAGACAGAAGGAGAGTTCTTTGCTGAGAAAGCAGGGCTATCTGCTAGACTAAATGTTCACAAGTGGCCAAAACTGAGTAGAAATTCTCCTGAAGGAAAGGAGTTGGATAAAATAACGTAACTGCATTTGTGAGTGCAAGGCAGGGTTTAAACAGTACAATAAAGGACAGACCCTTCCCTTCAGATTGTGCTTAATTACAAAACTGCCACAGGAAGAAGTGTACAAAAAAACAATACTACTGCAGAAATGAGACTAAATGCATTAATTTGTTAACAATGCAATTCATGAGCATGGCAACAGGCCCAAAGCATTGCTGTGGATCAATGGGCAAGTGTTCTTTTTTATAAGGTTGGTCACTCCTCAGCCTCATTGCAGATTAATTCTGCTACTTCTGGGCTACCTGGATCCAGTCACCATCAGGGCTTGCTCTCACAGCCGCTGAAGAAACATCTGCCTTGATTTCAGCCTCTACCATCTCTCAGAGGATTGTCCTCAGTTTCCAGCTGGGAGTTACAAATGCCCAACATGCCAGCGTCAATTCTTGTGGATTTTAGCCCAAATCCCCCTTTTGCCTTTAACTGGAGCTGAAGCCAATTTAGTCCATGGCTGATTTTTCAATGTGAGAGAGAGAGGAGTGCGTGTCACATGAACTGCTCCAGGTCAGACACTGGGACAGTAACTGGCAGCTGAGAGACAGTGACAAAACCCATTGTAAAGTGGCACTTTCAGAGTGTCACAGCAGTTTTCACCCACATGTGATCACACTCTGGGTGACAGGATAATGTCCGAGGTTGGACCATTAAACTGTTTCTAGCATGGTCATGTCAAATTTTAATGCCTAAATGACAGATCAAGAAAGGAATTTGCGATAGTTTCTACTGGTTTCAAGGCATTGTTTTGAAAATGTATTACAGAAATAGCATGTGAACCCAGATCCAGGTTCATCATCTGAAAGTAAAGCCCATTTAAATAAGTCATGAAAAACAAGGCCTTCTTTCTACACTACCATGGTCAAAGTATATTAGCAACTGCTTGTTGACAGTCGATGATTTAAGCTTACTCAAATCAGGTCTCTATGCAGGACTTTCAGAATGGCATAATTACATTTTCCCTCCAACCTTTTAAAGGTATTTTCCAAAGATCTACAGTTTCAGCTGTAGAAAGCTTAGTTTAAATATTCCTTATCATTTTGAAATAATTCAGTGGAAAATAACAGCATGGAAAAGGTATAATTTTGAGCAGTTTAATTTTTTGTCACTTAAAAAGGGGATTATGCAAGTTGCTATATTAAAAATATAATTAGAAAAGCAGACATATCCTATCCTTCTCCCTGTATTTCAGGCAAGCTGGAAACTGCTCAAGAGTGATCAGAGATTGGCCTATTTCTCAAAGACCTCCAGAGATCATAAGAGTTTAAATCATAATCTTAAGAAAATGCCTGAAGCAATTTTTAAAATTATCTTCTACTATGGGGGAGATTGGGGCTGGGAAGAAAGAAAGCTTTCTGCTCTCCAAACTGGCAGAGAGACTATAAACAATGGTTTGAGAAAAGCTTGAGACACCCTACACTGACATGGACTGAGGCAAGTCTGAACATCTACCAGAATAAACAGACTTTATCTGCAATAGAATATTTAAAACAATGCTTTTTCATGAGCAAAAGTAAAGCAGTTCAAGTGGTCCTTAGTCCCAGCCAGTGCTGGTCATTGTGAACAGGCTGGAAATGAGGTGTTGAGCTTTCCAAATTCCTCAGAACTGCAGGAACACTGGAGAAAGCCAAGACAAGCCTGGAGAGAGGAGCTCTCAGTGCTGTTCATAACACAATGAAAATGTTCCTTCTCTCAGGGGCAGAGGCTGAGGCAGGGCAGGATGGGAGCATTGACTCCAGGAGACTCCACAGATTAGGGACTGGCCCTACATTTAAACATTTAAGGACCTGCCCCCCTTTAATTCAGCCCCTGCACTCAATAAGACCCAAACTTTGTCCACAACTCTGCAGCAAAAAAGGATTTTCTATCTAACATGCAGTTTTATGCCAAAAAGCATCCATTAATATTTTTTGTAGAGACTACACCACTGGAGTGTTTGGCAACCAAGTAGTTTATGAAATCAGGGTCTTCATTCCTCTTTGTTAATGTTCTCTCTAAATAAAACAAAACAAAACAAAAAAAATTCTTGAAACCATTTATCCCCACAATATCTTTGTGAGGTTTAATACTTTGAAGGCCCTTCTAAGTCCTCATATAAACCTCTAATATGAGGTCTTAAAATGTTGTACTTTTGAGACATTTTATCTTAATTTCTTTTTGGGGTTGTTGTTACTAATTCTTTTAGCACAGAAATTTTCATCATGAGACACCCACATGATCTGTGGAATGTTAAAACAATTTCTTTTAACAGCTAGAAAGATCTAGTTTGGCCTTTCATGTAAATGTCTAACACTAGGTAGTCTTAATTAGATCAGGACTGATAAACATGAATAATTCATCACTAGTTTTCTTAATGCTAAAGACATAACATATATACTTTTGCCTGTGAGATATAAATGTACAGATTCTCTCCTAATCTAGCTTTCACTATGTGTGGCAGTCAAGCATTTTAGAGTAGACAAACACAGTTTCGGTATCTCAACTTCAGCACAAATTTGCATGCTGGAAAGTCACAAGCAAACAGAAGGGGAGAAGTAAACACCTCCGTAGTGTTACAATTTGATGAGATTTAGTGAGGATAGATTTCACATTGTCCTTTGGGTTAAAAGTACAAAAAACCCCAAGACATATTATAATGTATATACACACATAATGTATATATACATTATTTCAAAATTGTCTCCTAAAATCACTGCATCCTCTTAGGAAAATTCAGAATTCTGGGGGTGGGGAAGTGTGATATTGAAGGGAGAATGTACCTATTTCACAGTAAACACTTTAATGTCTGTATGCAAGCAGGGAGAGAAGGATGCGTTTTCCTCTCATTAACTCAACTCACAAACAACTTGTTTTACAACTTCAGTCCAAATTAGAATCATCAAAGGACCCAAGATAGCCTACAAAATAATTAGTTATACTCCTATATAGTTGCCCAATTATATGCCGTTTTAGTATCTGAATATTTTAAGAGACCCTGATGATGCAGCAATCAGTTTACGACTATTATCTTCCAGGGCAGACATTTAATTTGACGAGACGACAGAAATAAAATATTCAACATATTTCCCTTCTTGTGTAATTTTTGATATTTAAGGTTCTTCAGAAACAGTAATAATGAAAGAAATTTGCAGAGGAGTTTGTTTTAGGCCTTGAAACAGAGAAAGCTTAATATCTTTGTTTCTGACTGTTATTGTCCAAGCTGACAAACCAAGTGAGTGATGTTTTTCCTTGGAAAGCCCTTACTTATTTTATGTTCACATATCATGGATTAGTATCAATATAGGTTAGGCAGTGACAATCAGAATTTTGGACAATCAATATTTTGCCAAGCAGTTTAAGATGAAGATCTGAGGTTAAAAATCCAGCAAAAAAAACACAAACAAAACGCTTTGCAAAGATTGTGCCTTCCCCACCCTCACTTCACAGAGCATCACTAGGTCTGACTGAGGTTAATGGTTTCAATGTTTTTTTCCAGAACACCCACATCTGCTTTTTACTATTTCTGTGACATTAAACACTACATTTTCCAATACATCTGTGCACAGTCCAGTCAGACCAGGCTGCTCTGTCCTCCTGCTAAGGGAAATGATGTGTCTCTCACAGAATATTGTGCAGCTTCATTCAAATACCTGAGCAAACTGCTCATGACTAACAGCCTTCTTAATAAGCATAAGAATAATAAGCTTAAGATTTTAATAAGCATTTGAAGAACTATCTCAAGTTTATTTTGCATCCCTAGTTCTGATAGTTCTGACCATGAGCAAAATAGCAGGCCATAAAGACAGATACTTGAAGCTTTTTTTTTTTTTTTTGCTAGGTCAGGTTCACACGTATAACTCCACAGCTCTGTCACAGACAGATATTTGCTTTCATTCTGCCATCAACAAAGGACTGAATATATTCTTTAGCCAAAATATTAATACGCATCTGAATAGACTACATAATCTCAAATCTCTTGTTATGAAAATAATGGCCTGTGTTTGAGGGCATTAAAGCATGGCAGTACTAGAAAAGTCATCAGAGAGGTGCTCATTATAACCAACTCCAGTTTCCTTGTCAGACAGTTCTGTTTAACTATGTGAAAATTGTACTTTCTGTATCTGGCAGAGTGAGGGTTAATACAACAGATTTGTAAAACAAATGTACATTAAACTGAAGAAATAGTAGAAACCTATAAAAAATCAGTGTGAAATGTACAGTCTCCAAAAATATAGTTTTCTTCAATGACTTATTGAACACTTGAATTTTTTTAGCTTGTTCTTCTGAAAGCCTCTTATTCATCACTGATTTTTCAGAAAAACTGCAAGAGAAACGTGTCTGCCTTTCTTTTTCAGATATATTGCATGTTTGCACCATGGCTGTCTCTCAAATACATGTTTGTAAGGTGTACACCTTGAATGTCCTTACACCTAAACGTCCTTTACAAATTTACAGAAGGGGACCTGGATGCAACTGTGCTACCCGATCAGTAGCACTTCAGAAAGCATCAAAGCAAATGACTTCCAACCATGTTTTACTCCCCCAGGTGCTAAGAGTTTTGATCCCCATATCTACTTGGCCTTAGGCAAGATCCAAAGCAGCCTCACCACTGTGTCCTGAAATCTATACAAGGGTTCCATTTCCAGGGTAGAAGGTGTTGCTCTCTGAGCTGCCCATGACAGAGAAGTTTTATCACCACCTGCAGCTGATCCACTGCAAAATCCTGACTGGAAATAGCATCAGGTACCCATGAATAATTAAACTGAACAATTAAACCCATGAACAGTTAAACTGAAGTGCTGACCCACAGTAACAGTGGATTCATTGGATCCCAGAGCATTCATTCAAGCAGCAGAAGACTCTGCTATTTTGGATTATGAGGTTTGGCAGGGCTTTAAAGGTTCTTCCTCTGTGTGTTTGTGTGCAGCTGGAGTATCACACTGTGTGCACCATCTATTAATGCTCTTCAATATTAACTCTCTATTTTTTTTTGAGAGGAGAGGACTGAGAGGGGATCTCATCAATGGGTATACATGTCTCAAAGGGGTGTAAAGAGCATCGTGCCAGAGTCTTTTCTGTGGTGCCCTGCATGGAATGAGGAGCAAAGGCCATGAACTAAAACATAAGAAATTCCACTTCAACAGGAGGGAGAACTTCTTTACATTGAGGGTGGAGAGCACTGGAACAGCTGCCCAGGAAAGGTGTGGAGTCACCCTCTCTGGAGACATCTCAAACCCACCTGGACACGTTCCTGTGTCACCTGCTCTGGGTGACCCTGTCTGGGCAGTGGGTAGGACTGGATGATCTCTAGAGGTCCCCCCCAACCCTAAAAATTCTGTGATTTTGTAAATTCTGATACTGTGCCTTGATTGCAATATGTAGAGGCAGCACCTGAAGACAAACAAAGAGAGGAAAACCAAAAGAGGAGCATAATTTAGATATTCTCTGTTAAAAAGTGTGAAAGAAAGGTGAAGTACCCTGAAATTTGTTCAAATCCTTACAAATGTTGCTGAGAAGAAAAAAAGCACATGAAGAGAGAATTCCATGTGAATTGAAATTACTGAGCTAAAGTATCAGTAAGTGGCCAGCTCAGGACCTGGCTAAACCTAATGTGCCACAGTAAATCATATAATCCCTTGTTCTTTAATTTCTCCTTCCAGACAAGTAGAAAAAAGTAGCCATGGGAGACTGTGGCCCAAAACAGAAGATATTGGCCTGAACTAACTACAGCTCAGGTAGGCAATATACCTTGAGATTGTTTTTTGCTGACACATGAAGCATGACTAGAGTGGGTTTAAGGAAATAACTCCTGCCCTCAGCATTGAATTCATCTAGATTCTGTATGCAGCACAGATTATAGAGAAATACAGAGAAAGCATAGACAAACATGTTTTTGAAAATATGATTTGCCCTCCTTTCAAATATAAGGAAAAAAAGATAAGTGGGAGAGGGAAGCAGCAGCCATGGTACAGTGATTTTTCAACCAAAACATTGAAAATGATACATGTAAAAGAACATGTAATACATTTAATTACTTTATGTGCTGTCAGGAGATCAGAGAGCCTAACACCAGGTACTTGATTTGAAATTTATGATCCTGCAGTTATGCAGAAGTACTGGTTAAATAAATAGTTACCACAGAGTAAATGGTAACTCCAAGGGTTGAATTGGTTCACTTAGGATGGACACTGCCAGAAATGCTTGCACTTGTGTTGGGCCCCTTGTCTAACAGTGTCTAATCAATAATCAAATTATCTATTTTACTGTGCAAATGCAGTTCATGTCGCCTTTTATCTGATGAGCTCTCATGACTGAACCCCAAAGTCACTCAGTGAAGCAATTTCTAAGGAAATGAGATACCTTGGGAGAAATTCAGTGATGTCTTTCCTCAGTAAAGGAGCACGGACCACTGCGGAGCTGGGAGTACACGTGGCTTAAAGGGATGTATTTGTTCCTGTCTGACTTTCAGGATTCCTGTGGCAGAACCACCTCAAAATAAAAACCTGCTGATTAACACAATTTAAAACCTGGGAAGCTAATAAACACCATTAAAAACAGACCAACCTTCTCCTCACTTGGACCTGTAGTCAGTAGTACTGTGCTGAGAACAGGATCTGAAGAGTTCAGCTTAAGGTTCTCAGTCCTTTACAAAGTACAAGCTTAGTAAATGATTTGACATGTCCTCCAATATAGAGAGTGTGACAGTGGCAATCATTGCCTTGCACACCTATTGTATATCCCGAGTATTTTTCTGGAGGTACAAATTCACAGAAGGTCTTGTCCTTGAAAATCTGCTTATTATATTTTGAGGGTAAGAAAAAAATGGAGAGCAACTGATAGTGAAATATTTTTTAAGATTTTTCCTATTTTGCCATGTTGCAAGAAAGGAAGCACAGGTGAACAGTTTTACTTAGAGAATTTATGTGCTAATTTGTCTATGAAAATGAAGGGATATCCTTTACAGATTGAGCAGTATTTTTCCTTGAAATGACACAAATACATATTGTATTGTCATACATAGTCAATATCATTTGTGAAAGATTGATAACACACCAAACAAAAACAAACTATAGTTTTAAAGTCAAATCATATGAGGAATAAAGTGCTTACATAATAAACTTAATGTACCCTAGATCTTATTCAAGAGCCATGACAATTACATTTTAATTAAGTTGAAAAATAATCAGTATTGGTTTTAATTTTTTTTTCTTTTTGTAATAGAAGTGAGCTGCCGAAAGAGGAAGACTTGAAGGACAGAAGTATGATGTCATTTTGGCAGTGTTCTTAAAAATATTTTATCCTTTTCATTTTGAAGTACAATTTATAAAATTGCTTAGAGTGAAAAACAGGAAAAAATGAGATTGCTCTTCATCAGGCTAAGCATGGTTCTTTTTAGTGCTCTAAAAGCTTTCATTGCATCTCTTTTCTGATCTTAGTTAGCATTAAAAACTACACAATAGAGGATAACAAAGAGGGTCAGCTCACCCACTCCAAGGGGACATGTAGAAAAGAGCAGTGGCAATGCACATGTCCTTGAAGCCATGAGAATTTCTACTGCACCCTTCAAAAGACTGAGCAAACACTGATGTGTGCAAGGTGAGGTGCTAGCAAGGAAATCACACAGTAAAGCAAAGACTCATGATGTAGATGCTATAATTCTCATCATTTTAATTTCAGGTGCACTTATGACTATGTTTTTTAATTTACAGTTATTGAAGTTCCATGATTGGTGTTGCACCAGTATTTTTCATTTGTGGATCTCAAAAGAGGGCAAAAGCAAGACTACATTCATTTTGAAAAAATGAATTCAGATAATTTCCCCAAAAGCCTTGAATCATTACTAGTTCTAAAGTTGTCATTTGGGGTCCAGCTGTTGATTTTAACTCTACAGGTTCCTTTTTCCAGGAAGACCACTTTTTTCCTCATTTTTGAGTACTACTTAGAGGAAACCCACGTTTAACATTTAGTCCCTTCTTTTTAATTCATAATGTACGCTAGATTTCTCCTCTGGAATCTGTAAGTTGGAACATATTCCTCTCCTTGTCCTATCAAGAGTCTATTCTTAGCATGTGCTGCCAGACCAGCCCCTCTCCCAGATATTTGGGAAGTGGAATAGATATTTGTCTGTGGGATATGTAGGTATTTGCAGATTTCCTTATTTTGCCATTCCATTTGCCAATTTTTTTTCTGGAATTAAATTATGCAAACCACCCTCTCAGTATTTCTTATCGGCATCACTTATGGCATTTTATCTAAGCAGTAAATTTACAATTCAGTTATTCTTGTTATTGCCCAGAAGTCTTTCCTCATTAGCTTTTGAGCCGATGTGCTGCTCTAAACACCACACACCTCTGGAACAGCTCTATGTGGGGGTGGCAGAATGAACCCATATTTTCCTCCTGCAGCGGAAATTTGTGTTGCCCAGTTTCTCTCTTTAGTATCAGAGAACAGGTAGTCAAATATTGACACCTGCTACAAAGTAGGAGAAAGGATTTGGAGTTTTCCTTCTTTCACAGCAGGATCCCTGCTCTAGGGAAAGTGTGATTTGAGCCCAGCTCAAATCATCACTGCTAGAGGCTAGAGTGAATTTATTTTAAAGGTTGTTCCTAAAACCTACTGATACTGTATATTTCATCCCATTTTGTCTGACCATTCTTAGCAGACTGACAAAATTTAAGGGTGTGAGAAAAAAACCCTCAGAAGTCAGATCAGCTTGAAGCAGAAAAGTAATTCCAGAACTCACACCAAAGTTTTATTAGTAACCATATATTTTGTTGGAGTGGATTGCAGGGTTAATTAACAATGCTGTATAGCTAATAATTAACCTCTCTTAGATTTGGCATTGCATCACTCAAAGATGTTACTTTAGGGACCAAAATGTAGATCACAGGAGTATTCTAAGGACATCCTTTGAGGCATTCTTGTGGGCTTTCCATTCTCTGAAGTGAACAGATCTATCACCTAGACTACCTATAACAGCCTTTTGCTTATGATTCTCCTTCCCATCCCCTTTTACATCTAGTGACCATCTTCAAAAGGATAGGAAATAATTTGCTCCTTGTCTTTTTGGCCTTGAATCTTTTTCCACTGAAGTCATAGGGAAAATTATCACAGAAGAGAACGAGTGAGTTTTACATCTCCATTATTAGACTGTCACATTTAACATCACCTTTCCTGCCTCTCATCTGCCACTGATTATCTGGACCAACAAATGTTCTTTTTTATAAAGGTGCTGCTTACATGGGTCCATCTTTGGTGAAACAGGTAATGGAGTAAACCACATGCAAGCCTCAGAAATATCTTGTATAAATAGATCTTTACTACATAAAGGCTGAACTGGGAGCTTTCTTTACATTTCATCCCTGTTCCACTATCCTTCAGGAGTGTTAACGTTCAAGCTAAGAATCAGGTAATAATCCTGAAGAAATCATCCCATTATAAGTTAATGGCTGGATTTTCAGTAAATGGACCAAGCTGAAGACAAGGGCAGTTAACACTATAACAAACTATAGTAATATAACCAATTTCAAGGGGATTATTGCTACCATAAACTGTATTAAACGGTTTATAAAAGGAATGGCTTTTTTTTTTTTTTTCGAGTTATGTGAAGAAGAGTAAATGAGAGACTGCTGTGTTAGCTAAGTTGTTTCCAACCAATTTACAAAGCATTTTGGACAATGGGAGTGCTGATAATAATGTCACATAATGAATATTCTAAATGCACCAGAGGTTGTTCTTCATTCTAATAAGTGGGGGAAATCATGAACTCATTTTTGTGATGAGATTTCAATGAAGTTGGTCTATAACTCAGTGTGGAGAAGAAGCACCAGATTCAGTCTTTGCTCAGTTCCAGTGTCAGAGCCCATTGCTTCACCATTTGAAAATCTCATCATCTATCAGCCAATAACCTTACAAGGCCAAGAGAGGATGAAAATAAGCATATTGAGAGCCCTGTTTTACCTTAAGTTCTACAAGTAAACTAGATAAGTAACTGCCAGGGAAGAGTCAAGTTATATGTATATATGTATTTTTTCCCTTTGACCGTACAATGGAAATAGATTTTAGTGGGTTTTTTTCCAGATATTATGCATTTTTTCTTCAAGTATAAATTTGTGATCTGAAGAATTAACACAAGAAATAAATCTATAGTGCTAGGCACTTCACTAATTCTACTTGTAATTTCAATGACCAGATGAATTCTCAACTCTCATTTCATCCAAACATGTGAACAGCAAAGCTTACGTGCAAGAGGATAGGGGGAAAAGGGAAGATATCTCTAAGGGATGGTTGAAAAAACAAAACAGAAAAAGGATTAAAGGGGGTGAAATAGCATGTCTCAGTGTCTGTAGGTCCCCTGATGCTGAGTCCTTGCTAGAATGTGACAGTAGTTCACACATGCAGAGCACTGAACTTTGGACTTCCACCCTTACCTCACCGCAAGTGTTGTAGAATTTTTCACAGGAATAACAAAATAACAAAATGTTACCATCTTCTCTTCGACCTCAACCCCTCCTCAACACCAGAAGCAATCAGAAATGGTATTTTACATTCTGTACCAGTTCCCAAGTTTCCTGAAGTGCACTTTCTCCCTTAAATAGCTGGAGTTTGCCATGGGCCTGCCTCTCTTCATTGCTCTAGTCCACCATAAATCATCTTTGTCTAGATTACTGTAATTTAAACATTATGAATTATTCATAATGATTTAGGTTAATATAGCTTTAAACCGTTCCAAAAAATAAGTCAGAGGCAGCAACCAACATACAAAAATACTTGCTCATTAAGAGGGTAGAAATAAGAGAGTGGAATGATAATGTCTGGAGTTATTTAGATAACTTGCACACAAAAAAACCTTGAAAAACTAAAGGTCCTGTGACCGTAGACACTTTAAATGAAGCGCAGTTAATCATGTTCTTTTATACTATCAGCAACCCAAATATTTTCTTGGAGTGGCTATTTGAGTATCTGCATGAGGGAATAGAGGCAAATGTCAGGCTGCCGCAGCAGGGCAGGCACTGCAGTGGGTGTGTGAACACCAGCCCTGCCTGCCAGACGCACAACATCCTCTGCCTCCTCCCAGGGCTGCCAAGGCCTCCACTGCAATATTGCCTGCCAAGGGAGATGTGGCCCTACAGCACAGTCCAGACCACAGAAATGAGGCTTTTCGCTCACTCAGAAGATGCCACCAGTAAGGAAAAACAATCAGACTTCTTCAGCCTTCAACTTTTCTTAGGCTACACACTTCAAGTTCCACTCAAAATTTCTGTCACTGCACCAAAACTATTTAATGGAAGTTCAACTCAAGAACGGGTTGGAATACTAAGCCAATTATACCAGACCCTCTGAGGTGTAGGTGGAATTTATCAGCATCATTGCAAAGGAGAATAAATAGCCTAGATATTTCTGGGGCTCATCCAAAATTGTGGTACAAAATATTTTTGTATGAAGGAAAAGCATTACAGCAGGTAGTGATTAGAATGGAAATTCTGGAAGCCTAATGACCCTCTGTAACTTCCACTGAGATCTGTCACATGACCTTAGACAATTTTGAGGCAAGATTTAATCTATCGGCCTCAAAAAATCCCCCAAACTGATCCAGAAGAGATACAATTTAAGATACATCTTATGTAAACCAACACTGCCCATTGGAAAAAAATTCTTATTTTAAGTAACAGCATCTTCTAATAGAGCTAATAACTGATCACTCAGATATTGCTTCATCAACCAGTTTTCTCCACACCTACTTTACTTGACATAAACCTGCTATCAAAGAACCACTGATTTATGAATTTTCCACTGCCACAGCAGGAGAGAAACATTTTTTTCCTTCTTTTCACAGGCTAAATAAAGATACATGGATGGAAGAATATGTGCCTTGGTTTTTATGTTTTCATGTTTACTAATAGCTAAGGATAAATATAGAGGAAAAATGAAAAAATGGTCACAGTATTGCATCTCATAAGTACCTGATACATCAGATGGTAGTTTCTCATCTGTAGAGTGAAGGTAAACATTACTAAAGAACTGATTTTAAAATTAGGATGATAGAATTATCTACATACACCTCAGAAGCTAAACATCAGTATTGCAGATTTTTAGTCCTTCTATTGTCTTCCTCACACATTTGTGTATACTGAAATCGGTTTTGTGTGCTAGTGTTACTTCATTTTAAAAGTCTTCAGAATGGGTTTCTTCCAATCTGTTCCTCAGACAGCTGGTCCATATCCTTAGTAGGTTTGACATCTTAATCTTCTGGTATCCATCTCAGATTTCCTTCTATCTTCAATTTCTGTCCCTTTGGCATTGTTTAAGCTTTATACCTTCCAAATAGTTGTATAAAATTCATGTTCTCTCATATCTACAGTGGAAGTAACAATTTTGAAAATATTAGTTTAATCTGTTCTAGTTTCTTATCATCTTAATTAAGAGTTACAGTCTTTAGTTTATTAAAAGCTAGGTCCCATGATGTCTCACTTTATGCTGGGATAAGCAGGACATGAGGCAATCATTCCTCTTTCCAGGATTTGAGAAGGATGACGAGTGGTATTCTCTGTGCCAGCATTCCTCTGCTCAAAAACATGGGGAGCCACAGGGATACTGTGCTCTTCCACATTCAGTGCACTCCGCTGCAGGCTCTGGCACACGACAAGATGAAATAGAAGGAATTCACATCGCTGATGGCATTTCCTGCTGACAAAAGGTCTAGCCAATATCACACACTAGCAGCCCTCATTTCAGCCTTGGTTAGTAGTCAGCTTCCTTCTTTCAATAGAACAACCGTGCAAAAGATAATTTCCTCTCAAGCACAGGTCATCCTCCTCTTTCTCATAGATCCCATTTTGCTCTTTTGTGCTCATGTTCATGATTTCACTGTATGAGTTTGCTCTGTCCAAAGGGCTATTTGCAATTTCTTCAATTGGAAGTGTCATTGCTATGTTGGTTACTTCTTTTTAATCACAAAAATGGATTTAACCCCATTTCCAGCAGTACCCCTCTGAAATACCTCATCCCCAGTGGAGGTGCCTTTCAATTATGGACTGTGAATGGGCACATCAAATTCCCTCTTTTTGTGCCAGGGTAGATCAGACCTGATTCACAATCAGAGAAAGCTCCTTTGACTTTGCAAGTATTGATTAGGGGAGATTTGGACTGGTTTGATGCTGTATTACATCCTGTATTTCTAACAGGTTCACAGGAATGCATCCATATTTCACTGCAATCTGATTACAACAGACAACTGGCTTTTGAGTCTCCTTACCATTATTTCAAGGCAACAAGCAGTGAGGACCATATGGCACCATTGCTACAGGACTAAGAGATTTAAGTCTTCTAAAGAACCAGCCGACCTCTGACTTGCAAATGGTAATTTTCTGATTTTTAAAATCTCAGCAGCCTATACTGCATAAAAACTGTCAGTTAGCTTAACAACCTGTACACAGACAGCACAATGTCTTCCAATAGCACTGCCTGCCAGGACTCACCATCTGCACTTCCTCTGCTGGGAACAGCCAAACTGTTACACACAGTTGGGCTAACACAGGGATAACATGCAGGATTCCACAGCATGGATCTCGGGGACACAGGGGGGCTTCACCGCCATGTGAGAGAGAGAGGCTGCAGAGCAGCACTGTGGAAAGGCACCTGGGGACTCTGGTCCCTGGCAAGTTGAATGTGAGCCAGCAGTGCCCTGGCAGCCAGGAGGGATCTCCCTGTCCTGGGGACATCAGGCACAGCATCACCAGCCGGGCCAGGGAGGGACTGTCCTGCTCTGCTCTGAGCTGGGGCAGCCTCACCTCCAGTGCTGGGGGCAGTTCTGGGTGCCACAATAAAAGGAAGACATAAAGCTGTTAGAAGGGCTGTGAAGGTGCTGAAAGGGCTTGGGGGAAGCCATATGAGGAGTGGTTGAAATCACTGACTTTGTTCAGCCTGGAGAAGAGGCTGCTGAGAGGAAACCACATTGCAGTCTGCAGCTTCCTCGTGAAGGGGAGGGATAGACCCTGATCTCTTCCTCTGGTGCCCAGTGACAAGACCTGAAGGAACAGCGCGAGGCTGAGTCAGGGTTAGGTGGCATATTAGGAAAAGCTGTCTCACCTTCTGGGTTGGGAACTGAACAGGCTCCCCAGGGCAGTGTCACAGCACCACCCTGAGAGAGCTCAAGAAGCCTTTGGACATTGCTCTCAGAGTCTCTTGGGGCTATCCTGTTGGCCAGGAGTTGGATTTTTGTGGGTCCCTTCCAACTCAGGATATTGCATGATTTTGTAGGTGAATAAAGATTCCCATTTTTATACTGTTTCCATCAGATTCCTACACAGAAAGAGCAAAGAAACTAGGCTATGGAACAGAGCAAGGTCTTTCGGAGTGAAAAGCTCTTCAAGGCTGTGACAGGTGGCAGTATCTTCACATGACATGTTCTGGGGGAGTGAAAAACAAGACTACCCTGTCCATCAGCCATGGAAAAGTCATTTTAGACAGTGGGGCAAGCATATGGAAATTTACGTCTTGCTTTGACTAATGCAGGGGCAGCTCCTCAGCTGGTATGAACTGATTGGGTAGTGACAAAATACACAGCTGAGGATCTGCCCACATTCTGTTTTCTCTGCTTCTGTAAATGAAAATGTCAATGCACCCTATGCATATGTCCTCTACAGCAGCTATAAACAGTAGCTAATAACAAACATTGCTTACCCAAAGCTGTCATTGATGCTGCTCTGCCACGAGTGCATCCCCAAATGCTTGCCATGTTGACTGTCCTGCAGGCAGTGCCCTGAACTGTGCAGCTGAGGAGGCCTCAGCTATGTCCCACTGAATACCAATTACTCATAATGCTCCACTTGTCACTTGGACAGCTTTAATTCCTCCCCACAATCTTTGGTGCAGATATCTCTTCTGCCTTCTGCAGTCTCCAGGAAAGGATCCTACTGCACAGTTTTTAGCTCAGGCCTTCTTCCTTGGATAAACTATTGCTTTACGTTGCCTCCCTGCTGCCCACGGAGTAAGTTACACAATTCCCACATACAATACACAGCTTTTTCTGGGTCTCAGGCTCTCAGCATTCTGAGAATTTTCTAACACCAGCCAACAAAAGCATAATTATAAGACTTCAGATTGAACCCTAGAAGGAACAGAGCTGAAAAAAGAATAATCCCTTGCTTCCTGAGCCTCACTATGGCTATCCTAAAGAACCATGACAATCAAAAGGAGACAAGAAAGCGGCAAGAATGATGGCTGAACTCACTCATGAATGTGCTATGCTCAGCCAACAACATCAGCTACTTTTTACTGGTGTGCAGGGCTGCTTAGATAGAGGAACATGCAGGGACTTGCATCCTGCATTTCTACTGCTTTCTACGGAGAGTTGCCTCTGAGTGTGTTAAACCATCATCTCTGTGTCTGTGATCACATGTGCGCAAAGTTTCTCTGACGCTATCTGTTAGTGAAGGAAGTTTTGGGGAGGAGAAAAAGCATAAAGGGCTGGCTCCAAAGATGTTAGACTCATTTGAGAAACAATACTGGGATATAGGGGTGGTATGTAGAAGTATTGAGAAAAATATTTGAGTGCCTTTCCTTTACCTGCAGTGCCATGTTTGCTCAGTGGATCAGTGCACTGGAACACTGATCACTTACAGCAGATACCTGTGCACCACATTACAGTATTCAGCTAAATTAAGCTTCACTACAGCATTTAGGGATTTTTTGCAGCCCTGGGTTTCATCCAATTTTACAGTTGGATTGAATGAGGCACAAGTAGGTCAAGTAAATTTTCTAAAGTCACAGACTAAATACATTATTTACTTATAAAATCAGAAATCCAGGACACTACTACTTTCACTCCCCTTGCATGAAAAGGTAAAACTTACTCAAAACATTTCAAAAAAGAAAGAGATTATTGGGGGGGGGGGGGGACCCACAACAAAACCCAACAAAACAAAACCCAAACAAAAACAAACAAACAAAAAAACCCAAAACAAAACAAAAAACCAGCAAAAATTCTCTGTGATAAGTCAACAAGTGTTTCTATATAAAAAATAGCTATGCTAGAAAGCACTACTGTTACTATATCTATTTGTTGCCCTTCCTATTTCATATGCTCCTGAGTAACATACACATAAGAAACATACTCAGCAGAAGCTAGCAGCAGTTCAAAACTTAGTTTTTAAGTTTTAGGTGTGGTCAGTAATGTGGTTATGCAGCATTTCTCATGAAAAGGTACCCTTATTCATCTGTGGGACTCCTGGTCCCGAGATATTAATAAAAGAGACTTCATCATAACCCCAGTCATTCTAGAAAATTAGAAGTAATTAGGACTTCTTCAGTCCTGGAAGTTACAGCATAAGATACCAACACAAGGAGAAACAGAAAAAAAAATAATCTACTTTTACTACTGGTTAGAAGATTTTTGACAAAAAGTGTTTTGAATTTCAACATTTTATGCAAAAGTTTAACCTTCAAAACAACTATTGGCAAAGTAAAGGAGGGAACACAAAAGCAGCTGTTACTAAATAGAGTGCCAGGAGTTCCAAAAGTTAACAGGTTCAGAAAAGCTTCATGAGCAAACCACACCCAAGTCTGAGAATACCAGGCAGCAAAATCAAGGGACAAGTCCACAGTTTCTTATAAAAATTACACTAAAATAGCAATCCTATTCCTAAACCAGAGATTGCTATCTAGCTGCCATCAGTTATTTGTTTTTCAAGTGCAGTCAGCTTCAAAGGTCTTAGTCTGCATCTGATCCTTAAGGAATCCTTTAAAGATTTTGTTTCTAGAGGACCTAATCTCCCTCAGACTGCACAGTACAACACATTCTACTAATATGATAAAAAGTTTGAATCATCAATTTACCTTTTGCATCTCCAGGTGCTCTCAGATATTGTAGCAACCACCACTTCTGCTCTACTACAGGTGCAACACAGGACAGGACTTTTCCAGGGCCTCTAGATGCCACCTTGGAAGTCTGCAAGAACAAAGTTCCTCTGAAAGCAGACCACACTGCTTCTGCTCTTCCCACTCCTGCTTCTTGTCAGCTTCCACTATGGGGAACTGCGAGGAGTTCTTTTAGAAATAGAGGGTCAGGAATGAGATTAAGTCAAACGAGACAAACACTGAATCTGAGAACCGCTTATTGGTAACAAAAAAACGAGATAAAAAGGAGCTACTCTACTATAGAGGGCTAGAAAAGATAGAGCAAGGGGAAGAAAAATGGCAAAGGAATGGGGGTGGGGGAGAGACAGGGGAGACAGAGGGAAAAGAGGGCATTACCAGCAGAGTCAGGGTCATCCGTGTCCCCAAGGAGGGGCTGTGCTCGCTGGGGACAGCTCCGCCGTGACAAGAGTCAGACACGACAGGAGGGGGATCGTGCAGGAGGGCAGGGAGCCCGGACAGGGTCACGGTGAGGATCACAGGGGTGAGCAGGCTCGGAGGTGGGCAGGGATGGACACAGGGGTCAGGCAGGGATGGACACAAGGGGTCAGGCAGGGATGGACACAAGGGGTCAGTCAGGGATGGACACAAGGGGTCAGGCAGGGATGGACACAAGGGGTCAGGCAGGGATGGACACAAGGGGTCAGGCAGGGATGGACACAAGGGGTCAGGCAGGGATGGACACAAGGGGTCAGGCAGGAATGCAGAGATGGAGCAGGCAGGGCACTGTCAGGGACACAGGGAAGCAGGACAGATGCCAGGGCAAGCAAGAGCCAGCAAGGGCAGGAAAGCCAAGAGGTGAGCTGGGGCCAGGGCTAGAGCATAAGTCCCAAAAAGTCCTGACTAAAAAGCAAGTTTCGACACGCAGGTCTCAAATCCTCCAGCCTCAAAAAGCACAGTCTCAAAAAAGCCCCAAGCCAGAAGCCCACACTGAAAGTTTCAGCAAGCCCCCGACAGTCACTATTTCTGCCCCTCCCAAAGCTTGCCTGCTGGCAGGAGAGCATCCTTCAGCCATCCCATGGCCACCCAGCCCCGCTGGCAGCTCGGTGTCTCCTGCTGCCTGTCCCATGGGAGGAGTTGCAGGTGAAGCCCTTTGGAGCCAAGGCTGCTCCCAGGGGTCACAGGTGTAACCTCTTCCTGAGTGCCTCTGACAGCCAGCACTGAGGAAAACAAAACTGCATTGGCTCCTCACATTTCTCTGAGGAAAATTTACCTCACTCCTTCCTCATCTTTCATCTTCTACAGCTAGGCCGATTTTCTACCACGTTAATTGTAACTTGCAATAACTCCTTCATTACTGGAAAGTGTTCATGGACACTGATAATAGTCAGGAAAGTAAAAGCAGAGACTGGATCAATGTCCTAAAAACTATTGCAAGTTACAGATCTGTTTGTGGCTTCTGCTTTATGGATCAGTCTCTATAAACCAGAAAAGAGTGGTCCTGTAGCTGTGCTTTTGACTTTTATAATTGAATTATACAGCTCACATAATTTCAAGGACTGAAGAAGAGACTGTGAGGTGTAAGTATTGCATTTATCAAGATAGTTTTGCCAGCAGGAAACAAACTGAAGACTGATACTTAAGAAGTCAGATCCAGCAGTACCTTAGTGCAGACAGATTTTCACACTCTCTGATCACTCGCATAATGGTCCCTAGAGCTGCATTCTGCTCCTCAGCAGGTAAGGGGCCACCATTCCTCCAGCAATATTCTGAAAGAGGGAATCTTTCAGAACTTCCTTAACTTCTGTCTTCACAGAGCACGTGTGACGTGCTTTAAGTCACAACATATCCAGATTCAGATTTCTCTATCATATTAAGATGATAGGGTTGTTTTTTCTTTTTTTTTTTTTGCCTTATGTGAAGCTGCTTCTACAAACGAATGCATGCCTCTTATTACCCAGCCAACAGGTAGCAATGTATTCTGACATACTGTTTGCACCTGGAAGAGTGAAATTCCTAATCATATATGGACAAAGATATTATTTTCATCCATGTGTTTGGGAGGAGATCTTTGTGAAAGAAGAATCAGAAAGATTAAGAGGTTCTGAGGTGAATTTGAAATTTTAGGAGGTTAACATAAGCATTCAAACTGTAAGAGACTTTCCCAAACATTCAGGCTTGGAGAATCAGAGTGGAATTAATTTACACAAAATAAATTATTCTAGAAAAAGGCAGGAATAGGAAAAGCAAAGCACTCTGGAGAAGTTCAGAGGGAACTCACAGAGGATTCAAAGAGATAATGAAGCAGACACCAAAGAGAAAAGCAGTTCCTCTATTGCTTAATTCCATAATCTAGTTTAATCCTACTGAATGATAGGAAACTTCAAATAACTATAATCAAATCAGGTCTTCATCACCTGCTTGCTAGGCTATAAATGTTAAAATGAACCACTCGCAATAATTTCAATACTTTCCAGCCCTTACAAGTAGTCACTGCTGGCTGACAGCATGAGCCACCACTTGCCTTGTTCCCCAGCTTATTCACAGTCTCCCCCATCTGTACTTCATGGGCTGACTCCAACCTTTGAAGTGACTCTTTGTGGAAGTACTTTAAAGGAGAAAGTTCTGAAGGGTACCACAAATATGGAGATGAGATGGGAAGAATTGCCATGCATCAGAGCAGGTTCATTTCCTGTCATTTTTCAAGGAAAGGGATTCCTAAAGGCAGGGAAAGTACAAAGTCTGTATGCATGCTTAAATCCTTACTTTATTTAAAAAAAAAAAAAAAGAAGAAAATAAAATGTTACTGGCAAACATGACCTGTCAAAAAGAATGGCACAGAGGAAGATGGACAGTTCACAGAAAACTTACAAACCTGTCACCTTCTCTGGCATGTCTATAACTTTTACACTGTTTAAAGTAAAACTTTAATTCCACACATTAAATATAACAGAGTTTTAGAGGGAATAAGAGACCTGAGCTGATGTTCCTCCCCTATGAAAATTTTGTATTAATAACATTTAAGTTCTTGCCCAGGACCACCCTACATGGAACTGCAGTGTCTTTCTGGTCACAGGGTACCTTTTATTTTTCACGGTTTGCCCAGGTTCCCTTGGGTGACTGCACTGAGCTTGCTGCCTGCAGCTCAGGTTTGCTGCTTCCACCTTTGCTGATTCCATGTTTGCCAATTCCAGTGTTACTCTGCAACTTCTTAACTGGCACATGCTGTCTCAGTCACTGTCCAAAAGCTCTAATTAGCAGCTACAATATCCACAGGAAAGAGAGAGGAAGTATCTCCTGTTGCTTGTTTAGATATCTCATTTCATATACAGGATATATCTTCAGAAAAACTTGTGATGCCTGACCTTGATATATATGGAAAATTCTGCCTGGGCATTCTGCCAGACATTTTGTTTGATATCCGTATTTTCTCCCCCTTGGTCATCTTCTTGTTTTATTTTTTTTCCCCTTCTGGCTCCTTGCCTTTTTTCATAACTTCTTTAGGGCTCATTATCTTTACCCAAAGACATTGGCACTACATATCTTTCCAGTCATGGAAATTGAAATGTTGGTCCTAAGATTATTTTGTGAAAGGCAGAGAAAAAAATTCAGAACCATCTGAAGCCTTGGGAGGCTACCTAGAACAGAGTCTAGACAGTGTTAAGGAAAGTTATTAAAGGATAAAAATTAGTGGAAAAATTATTAAAAAGGCCTTCAAAGGATGCACCTTGGGCAGCACAAAAGCTTGGCCAGGGCTACACACAAGATGGACTCTGGGTCACACATTTTCACACTTATATAAGTTTCGGTCCATTTACATATTGGGGTTAATTGTCCAATTACAGCTTCAGGTTATGAAGTCCCATCCTCTCAGATTGGTCTCCTCAATTCCTGTTGTTTGCACTTCTTGAGACTGAAGCTGCAATGGCATCCTTGACTCTTGGGCTGCAAAAGGATTGTTTTGTAGTGTCTAACTACACTGTGAAGAGAATTGCTAACACTTTATATGAAGTTCTGAGTTATATACTAGTGCAGTACAGAATCTGGAAAATATGAAAGCTAAAACTTAAGGCATCACATCTAACTGAGGAATTTAAATTGCACTGACTTTCAATCAGGCACCTATGGCACAGCTGTAGACTCACAGAGACTGTGACAGTATTTTTTACGCTAACAGTTATAAAAGCACATACACCCAAATACTAAAACATTTAGAACAATATCAAATTTGACTCTTAAGGTGCATTTTTTCAATATTTTAACAAAAATTCCTGCAGAGTGCAAAAAGAAAGAAACGTTCTCCCTAATCCTTTAGGGTTTTCCCTTGAGAATTATGTTTAAACTTAGGAACCTTGCATGGTTTTAAAATATGTTCCTTGTTTTTATCAACTCACAGAATAATTACAGCTTTTATCTCCCCATTTAAACATTGTTATTACATCTATCTTAGATTGGTTGGTCCTGGCTTATCCTTAATTTTATAAGTTCTACTAATATCAATAACCTGTGGCACTGGTAACTTTCTGTATTAGTGTCCAAAGAGACACATGAGGTACAAGGAAAAAAAATCACAAATTAACAAACCAGGACCTTGAAATGTGAGGAACTGGGAAATATCTGTCATCATCTTGCTAACATTTTTGTGTTGTTATGCTGAAGGTACCATTTTATGCATCTCTAAGTCTGCCAAAAGGCAGACAGCATCCAAAGGAAGGCTGGAGGGGAAAAAAGAAAGGGGGGCAGACAGACAGATTCTTAACCAGATTTGAAAATTTGGCAGGAAAAAGTTTTTGTCATTTCTGTTCTGCAATTTAGTTTGCCTAGGCAATTATATTAACAGAAATGCAAGGCACCTTCTGAAGATCTTATGGATAAGCCAAAAAAATGTTGAATTACTTTTCAAAGAAAAAGGTGGTGACAAAATACTTTGCATCAAGCTCTACCGCAAAGAACTTCCCAATCCCATCTACAGAGAAATAAATACTATCCAAGGTGACCTTGAACTCGGTCAAGTCAGGGCAGGCACACACCCACAGTAGACACTCAGAGGTCATTAGGAGAAACTCACTTTCCAAGCTTTACATATGGTTGTTGACTTTCAAGTGAGGTGGAGTGAAGATTTACTCTTGAAAAAGGAGGAAGTCTGCCTGAAGCTAAAGCAAATTAATATTGTTGACCTTGGCCCTGACTCTGCTCCTGTCTAAGTTAACAGAAATACTCCTGTTAATTCCATTGAGATCTGGATCAAGCCTCCTGTTGAAGTAAAACTGAAAGCTTTAGTTTAGGGAACATTCAGGCAATGCAGGAAGTTGTACTAAGGTACAACTTGGTGTTCTAATATTGGAGATTTATTGTCCCACGTAGGTTGGGTGTTTCTTTATTGATGAGAAAACTTGCATATGCATCCCAAAAAGACACTGAAATCTAGATAGATTTAGATAGAAATCTAGAATAGTTTAGATAGAAACTTCATCCAGTGTCTCTGAGAAACCTTTTCTGTTCTAGTGAAGTTTAAAGGTGTAGACTCCACTGCCATATTTCTGATGTGTTTATTTGAACCACAGAAGGTTTTCTTGAGCCACTGCACATAAAAGAACAGTCAGAACTGTGGTCATCTAGTGTCACTATTTATAGTTAATTAAAATTTTCAAAGTAGCATTTACAGCATACACCTTGCAGATTTTCATGTTAATAAAAAATAACACAATCCCTGCATATTAAAAAAACCTTGCTGATGGACTTCAAATGATTATATATGCTATTTAATATTTACTCGTGTTGCCTGCTAAAACCTGTGTGGTTTTTACCCCATTCAAAACTAATCCTGTAAAGGACCTTCAGCTTAGTGTCCTTTTGTATGAGGGACAAGCAGCACTCTGAACCCTTTTTTAATCTTAAGCACGATGGGTGTAAAGGTGTCTTGTGTCTGTGATCTGAGTGGAGGAAATGACCTATTGTGTGTAAAAATAAATCATCTCCCTTAGAAAGGCAGAAACAGTGCCCAACACTGAGAGTTCCCGAGGGAATGGATTCTTCAGCTTGTATATCTTGATTATCTGGAAAGTCAAGGCACAAAGTACAGCTCTGGTCAGGGAGTATAGACAGAAAAAAGCAAATTTCTTATTCAATTTTCAGCAGATTTGATTTCCTGTCTTCAGAGTATGTGGCTTATAAATTTAAGTAGATCACCTCAGTGGTTCACATTAACACAATTCCCTCCATGGTGAGGATATCATTTTAGGGATGTCGTATTTCAAAGAAAGCACCTCTTTATTTCACCACTGTATTTCAAATCAGGGAAGATATATTTCCATGGAGAATTTTTTCTTAAGGAGTAGTATTGATGCCAGTATTAGGAAATATGAATTGATGGAAAGCTATTAAGACACTCAACACAGAAAGAGTCACTATGACTTGTGTAAGGAGAAACTCAATCCCAGTGACTCTTGTTTTCCCCCAAAACACAAAAAATTATAATTTTTTTTTCAAAGCTGCATGGATGCAGTGACTTCAGTTTGTGTCTCTGTCCACTTCGAGGCCTTGACAACAGGTGAGGGACAGAGATGAGAGTTAGGAAACTTTTTTCTTTCCAAAAGAAAAAATGGAAAAAGAAAGCATTATGTGACATACATGAAAACATTTCAATATGGAAAAATAAGAAATTCTATATCTGATTAGTATTATTAGAAACTTATGACTGGAAAATGAGATGCAACAGCTGAGAACACATCATCATTAAAGCTAGCTCTTGGAAGCTAGTAAATGCAATGTTAAAGCCAAAAGTTCAATGTTAATTCTGCCCCAGCTGCTTTGTACATAAAAATATATCACATGGTTTGATTTATTTTACATTTCATTATTTATTTACAGTATAAGGAAAATTCTAACTAGCATTTCTCACAGTCTGACACACATACATGTGAAAGCAACATATTCTATTTTTGGCTAATGAATTTCAGTCTCAGTGAGATCGAATAAGGAAGTCCAGTTTGGAGGAATTTCACTTAATAACATCAGTCCTGTATACATTTGGTATTAGCTGGTCAAAATTTAGTAGTGGCTCAGCCTGACAGAGTTAAAACATTCTGGGCTGCTTTGAATGTCTTCACTCGGAGTAACACTTCAACAGAAAAATGCCAGATGGTTCAAATGGGATAATAAGGAAGGTGGGAGCAGTGAAGTGACTTTGTTTTCTGTGTCCTTGTGTCCTTTGTGTCCTTCAGTCCACTACTGACGTGACTCCAGCATCCTCCACGTCCCACAGCATTCCTGTGAGCAAGAGAAGCTCCTGTAGGATAAAGCTCTGCTACAGATGGGTTCTGTTGGGCTGTGAGTCTGAGAAATTTTAGCCTGCTAGCTGCTACTAACCTTTTTCCAAGGAAAAATTTCTCAAGAAAGCTTTTTCTCAAAACAATCTTGGCAAACAACTATCCTTTCTCAAAACAATCTTTCTCCAGGTGGTGTTTCACTGTTTCTCTAGTTAACCAATGGGATTAGAGAGGTGTCGTTCCTATTCCCCAATAATGTTAACTCTGTATCAGAACACCTTTTAAAAGGTAGTAAAAATTTAAACAATAAAGCCTTCTTTTTCTATGCTCTTTGCCTTTTGAAATATTTGGAGTCTTTCGTGTCCTACAACAACACTGGGCCATGCAGCTTCTGCCACACAGAGCATGGTATGGCTGAGCTGCCCTGAGCATTTCCTCAGCAGGCTCTGGCTTCAACTGTCCTCCTGTCCCCCAGGAACTGATTCTCATGACATTGGAAGGTATAATCCTCATCCTCCTCCCCGTCTGTTGCGTTGGCTGAATGTGACTTACAGGTCAGAAATCCATGCAGAAGACTGGTGAACTCAATAGTTTACACTTATTAGTTTAGGAATCATTCTGTTTGGAAAATCATCCTATAAATGATCTAATAATAAAAAAAAAAAAAAAAAGGATGAAAGGTAAAAAATCTGGATTATGTATAGATTGTCATGGTATTTTAAATGGATAGTGTCACACACTACACATTTATAAGACAATTACATTTTCAAAAGTAGTGTAGCAATCTGTGTAAGTAAAGGATTTCCCCTACCAGAGAAGAAAAAAGCACATTCCTGTTTCCTAGGTCGTCTGCTATTTTTCTAGCTCATATGACAAACAAATAAACAAACAAGAAGCTTGAAACACACACAGCTCCATTCAGCTTTTGTAATTTTTAAGAGGATACTGAAGGTCAAGACTTAAACAGACAGAGTTGTAATTTCTATTTTGGTCTGGTTTTAATTTGGGTAATCTTTCCATTAAATAGAGCTATTTATGACATTTGTTAAAAGCCTATGCTGCTAATTTAGCTTTAAAAAAAATCTAATGGAGTTGTATTGGAACTTTTCCATAAAATTAATGTTCCAGACTTAATGGATGTCTAAGGTATCGTTATTAACGGGAATATTCCATAAACTAAAATCAGAGTCTTTGAATTGGTGATCTGATACAGTTAGATCGGAACTTATTGAAAGCTGGAGTGATGCCAAAGTACCCAGGAATTCAATTTAAACACCTTATGGAGGTTAATGCTTTTATGGTATTTACTTTAATTAGTGTTTTATTAAATGCTCAATTTCACTCACATACTTGGGCAGCAGCAGTGGGCAGCCTGTGGGTAGAGCAAGTATGACAGAGGTAAGATCACTTTGCTCTCTCTACATCTGTCAGAAATACCAGTCTTTCCCATGATTTCTAGGCTTATATTGCTTTTGGCTGTATTACCACATTGCTGAAAATGTCACAAAAACTCATACTGAGTATCACAGGCTATACCATTGGCCAAGCAAAAAATGTATCACAAACCATAGGCCTCTTCACAAAGATTTGCTTAAAGATTCCCTTCTATCGGACCATGCTCCTTGATAATGTAAAAATGGACTATAACTATCCAAAATTCATGGGGTGTTTGCGTGCTTTGCCTTACATTCCATGCTGAAGTCAAAATACTCATTTTATCTGGATAACTACATTATGTGTTTTTATCCCATGGGGAAGGAATGGATTGCCCCTGAAGATAACTCCTACCATAAAAGAAGTTATTCTTTTGCTTTGGGGCTGGTTCTAGGCTAAGAAAATCTGATTTTGTCCCTGTTGACTGCAATAGACTTAGAAACAATTTTACACTCCTTGTTTTAGCAACAGCAAAAGTACTGAAGTAAAAAAAAAAAAAAAAATTAAAATGTACAGAAATTATTTGCATTGTCATTTACAAAGCAGTAAATAAATTGTTGGGCTAAGGAGAAATTCTGTAACAATGGTACATGTGGGGTGACTGTATTTACCGTACTCTTTCTACTCATGTCTGATCCATATGCAAAAAATTGAACTCGATAAGTATTTAAGCTTCAAACTGACAGATCAGCTTTACAAGGCCACCATATTTAGTTTTTTAATGTGAAAAAGATACAAAGTATTTTTGTTATTTCTTTACTTCTGGAGTGGAATTTAATTAAGGTGCATCTACTTGTAGCCAGTGACAATAATGTTTCCAGTAAGAACCAAAGACAAGTTTTCTATACAGAGAGAACTCAGTGGCTGATATTCTCTCATGCCATGGCACCTGGGGCTCAAAAACAAGGTGTACTCTTGTATGAAAAGCAAATTCTGAGCTCTCAAGTATCACCTAACATAGATAGGTGCCATTATATTCTATTGTCTACTGCAGGGTCCCTGAACTCAGTAAGCACTTCTAACAAAGCTTTGCCAACAGGAAGGCAGATATTTTTGCTTGATTCTCATTTCAGGTTCATCTTCTCTGTCCAGATTAGACCACATGCACACACTAATAAATACAAGGGAGGGGAGAGGAACATAATTTAAATACTTGTTCTCAGCACTGGCACACCCAGCACAGCCACAGGCAAGTTGTGGACCTCACCATGTTCACCTCAGCACATTTTACATGCACATGGACACTTTCCATGGGGAAGATATTGAGTGACCTTCCAGCATTCCTGCAATTCCCTAGCAACAGCAAATGACGAAAGAAATGAAAAAATATAAGCCCCCTGATATTTACAACATGATCCTGAAACAGAAGAATATGCACATAGGCAATAAAACTGAGTAGTTAATGAAGTCAAGATAAAGTTCACACTCCACCTTATCCCCTAGAAAATTATTCACATGCTAGACTCCACATCTACCCTGGATTGATTCTTCACAAATAACTTTTCTAGTGTTGATCAAAACACTCACTGTGCTGTACTCCTTACATCCAAAGAATTAAGGCCATACTTTTGGAGAGGAACTGGAACGGCTGCTTCATTCATGGTTATGAAGTGACTATTTACTGAGAAAATATTGTAGAAATATTTAAATGCCTATCTGATTTTACCAAGAGATACCCACATGCACCAGAAATGAAATGGAAGAAGAATTAAAGGGATACAAAACTTACAAAGGATACATCTCAAACTAAAAGTAAGAGGAAAGGAGGAAGCTTTTAAAAATAAAGAAGACATCGAGAAAACTGAACAGCACTTTTTACCTTAAAAACAAAAAAATAATATATGGTATAATAGATAAGTAATGAGATCAGAGGAGTAGAATAGATTATCAGGAATAGAAAATAATGAAAAAATAATTTCTATAAAGGAACTTTTACACAAAGCAGGATTTTTTTTAACCTGAAATGCTATAAAATTAATTCAGTACTCCAAAAACCCCACCCAAAACTCAACCAACCAACCAAAGAAACCCTGACACTAACACCGAAATAAACCTTATCTGCAATTACAGTCCACAAGAAGAACCTTCCAGAAACTGGGGTTTTTTTTCAGATTAGTTTTATTTTCCAAGGTCTGAGCACAATGAGTCAGAAACATTTCTAAGTCACTGGGAGTAGCTTCAGGCTCAGACCGTCTGAGCAGGAATGCAATGATTTACATAATTCTGGAAGGAAAATGGCTAAGAAAAAACATTAATAGTGAAAGAAACTTATCTGGATCAGATTTTTGGCTGCTGAAAATGAGCTTCTGGAAGCACATTGAAGTCTTATTTCTTGACTGGCCTTCCGGGGGCATCAAAAGGTAAATGTATTATCATATGCTTGAGCTTAGAAAGGATGCAATAGTTCCCAGGAAATGGGTATTTGGAGGGGATGGAAAAAGGCATGCATTCACCCAAGTCTTTTGGGCTGTGCCTGCACCCCTGCCCCAGAGTGTCCCTGCAGCCTGGCCCAGAGAGCTCCAGCTGTCCTTAACAAGGGCAGCAGAGCAACAACACTGCCACAGCTCTGCCTCAGCTGGTGCTGCCTGTGGCCACAGCCTGTTCCCAGCCCGTGCTGGGTTCTGTGGTGCTGAACCACTGCAGGGGCCATAAAGGATGTGAGCAGGAGCAGGAATGGCTGTGAGAAAAGCTACAAGATTCTAGGCTAAAAATCAGGCTCATCCACCACTGCTGGCTCCTTCAATCAAGCTATACAACACCTACAGCGTAAGGCACCTTCCCTTCAGACATTCCTACTGGTAATTTTTTTGACGCCTGAACAGCTCCCAGCCCAAGGATTTGACTAGAAGAATGTCAAGTACAGTTTTGCTCTAAGGTGCAAGTGGTACTAGACCTACAACATGGTTTCAGTAGCAGGAGCTAATCCCACGATTTCTTAAGTGACCCAAAAGTCTGAAGATATTTTCTCAGTTCAATATTTAAAAGTACTGTAATATTTGCATTTCAGTCCTCATGTTCACTAGCCCAGTGGCTCTTCCAAGACAGAAAGGTGCCTTTTAGTCATGCATGGGATCTTGTGGCTATAAATAAACAGCAATCTGACAGCTCTGTGCCAGGATATAGAAATATTGCATTTAAGAAGCAGGATACTGCACATAGCAGGCACTTGCCACATCAGAGGTTTTTATTACAATGAGAACTGTCCTTGCTTGAAATACCTCAACTTTTATGGGACAGAGCAGCAGCTAAGTGCTTAGGCAAGGCTGTAATGTTTTCTTCTAGACACTGGCTGAGAGCCAATGCTCTTATGGCAGAGAGTAGTAGTTTAGTGTGGTGTATTTCTACCTTTTCTACCCATTGACCCAAAGACTGGACACTCCAGCCATAACTTGAACATGATTACATCCTTCCTCCTCTGTAAAAATGGGGAAGTACATAAAATTCTTTCCAGGCTGAAGAAGTAGATTAATATCCTTGCCAGGTTTCTTCAACCAGGATGAACAGATGAGACTGGTCCAGGTCAGGGGCTTGAAGGAAAGGCCTGGATGTGAGCAGGTGTCCCAGATGCCATTGATATGGCCCAAGGCATGGCTGAGGAGCAGCAGGGCAATACAGAAAATGCTAATATGGTATCTCATACCTCCATGGTCCCACCCTTCCAGGAGGGCACAGGATGAAATCGAGAGGCCAGGCAGGCATTGCACAGATCAGCAATTTCACAGAGCACACAAGCAACACACAGTGAGGCAGAAAAGAAATTTGAGGATGAGTTTAATAGGATGCCTGCTATTCTGAGGCACTGTAAGGCTGGCAGTCCACACTCCAACTCTTGGCTTCTGGGGTAGATGATGTTTAAAATATTTGGCTCCCTAAAGCACACAAAAAATCATGTCCTGCTGGTGGCCTTCTTGTAGGTTTTGTTATTAGCAATGGTGATTTGGCCCTGGGCAGGGTATATTAAAGCAACCCTTGTAATCTGGATGCCAGGGAACAACAGAGAGTGAAAAATCTTCCTCCAGTTAGACAAAATACATCTAATCCTATAATAGCTGGCATGAGGTGTTTGGCAGATGTCCCAGAGCGAAGGACAGAGCTGATCAATATTAAGCATTCACAAGAAAGTGAAGCAAGCCAGCAAGTAGAAATATAGGAGGTAGCCCTTCTTTTAAGAGAAAAGGGAGTGCACAAGCTAAGGGAAGCAGAGGTTCTATATGGACTAACTCAGTTAAATGCAATTTTTTCATTTGGATGGTAACACTTTTGAACATGATTAACAGATTTCTACCTAAGTGTCTTGGGCCTCTTCGGAGTACAGCCTTTGCCAAAGCCCTTCAAATTCCAGAGCTTAAATATGACATTCTTTTTAAGAAAACAGCTCTACAGATATTCTTTTAGAAAGGTTACTGTATAGATTTTCTTCCATATCCTTTGTGTAAAAGAGAAGGGGAAAAAAAGAAAAAAGAAGGTAGAAACCTGCCCCATGGAACTTTAAAACTTGATAAAGGGAGGAAAGTAAAATGAATCAATTAAAGAAAAAAAATATATCAAGTTAGCTGATACTAAAAATGTGTAGCTTTTCAAGTGCTACTCCAAGAATTCCATTCAGAATAGGATCATTTCTTAATTCATTCATACAAGGACACAATATGGTCCATGCTATTCTAAATCCCCAGGACTCGTTATGATGTCTGTCAAAGTAATATCATCTATGCTTTGAATTTAATTCTTTATTCTTTAGGCTTTTGAGCCTTTCATTCAAGCAAGCCCATTCAGAACCGGTGTGTAGGTCTTAAGTCAGAATTGCTTTGGCATGGAACTGTTTCATACTGTTACACACAAGAGCTAAAAAGAGAGTGAATATAAATATTATAATATAATAATATAAATATTAGATCAGGTGCTACAAAGTTGGCTTGTGAATCTCTTAATGTTCCACCTGACTTTCCACACTTCATTTTATATGGTCTTAATTTAAACTAGAATCTGAGGTTTTCTTACATGCTTCTAACCCCGCTCTTTCTAGTGTTTTGGATGCCAGACTCACATATTTCAGATGTGTACCTTGCATGCAAAAGAAAGAATATTCAAATAACACTTCGGAATGTCAGCCAAGCATATTTCCCTTCAAACTCAACAGCTCATGCTGTTTCTTTCGTACTCTTCCTGACTAAAATGAACTCCACTCTTTCTGAGCTTTTCAAAGAGTGCCTGGAAAACCTGGAGTCTCTCTGGCTTCGTGAGGGCAGGAATGAGAGGCACACCTGCAGTCACAGCCCCTGAATAAAACAGGGGATTTCAACCCTTCAGCAGGAATGAGACCAGTATTTCAAGTGAAGCTTTTCTTGACCAACATGAAAAAAACAGTGGATGGAGGTCATTCAGGAATCTTGATGTGAGAAACGGGACACCTCTCCACATTTGCTTTTACCAGCAGGAGATGACAATTAACTCTCAGCGCATCAGAAAGGGCAGTGGTTTGTGACGCTCGCCTCCAGCTATTTTTGCAAGGAACATTCTTAAAATTTCCTCTCTTAATGTTTTTCTAGGTTTTTACATAATACCTTTGACTTCCCTGCTCACACATGTCCAGGAAAGGGATCCAAATTAGAAGGCACGACCCAGACAATTTCGTATGGACCTGTTCTCTGTAAACACAATCCTGTTTCTATTCACTTCACTTGAGCTAAATTCCCTTCCAGGAGGTAATCACTCTGTCCCTAATCATACAATTCCTGTGTTGAGGTAAGCTTCAGAAGAAGCCTTAAAAACCCTTTGCCATCTACTAAGAAGGACACTTTATAGGACAGAAAGATTCTGTACTAGCTGGTAACAAGTAAAAGACACTTATCTAGATTTCCTGTGTTTCCTATCTCTACTTAATTTTATTATAGCAGGGAAAAAGTAGAAACCAATCAATAAACCCTTTAATCACACAGGAATGAAGGGAGACAAGTGACTGTAAATTTATAGATGCTGTACAGTTCCAAAGAAAATTTAAAGACACTAGGTGGAATCCTGATAGATTCTGTTGTTTTATATCTTGGTGAATGATAGCTCTGGGAACAAAATTCCAGCAAGATTTGTCAGTTAGTCAAAATGGATGTTTATAATTATGAAACAAAGTGAGTTTTAATTTGATTGTCTCAAAATAGAAAACAGAACATAAATACTAACTTGCATGGGAGATACTGGAGACAGAAAATAAATCATGATTGTTTACAAAGACTCCAAAGAGAGCAGAGTACTTTAACATATGCTCATTTTCAGGACTTAAGAGGGAAGAGATTTTTATTGACATTACCTGTAGAATTAATAGAGAGGATGTTGGACACTTTAATCAGAGACTCTGCTAATCCCCACATCCTTGTTTCACCTGAACAGACAAAATTCATAGCCTGATATAATTGCATTCATAGTGCTAGTTGATGAAATAACTGTACAAATACCACATGGAATTTCAGAATTTCAAACAAAACAACACTACCTAGAGTCACCTTAAATAGCAGGAATATATCCTGCTACTCCAAGATTTTTTCTTGTTCCAGTGCTAACAGAGTTAATCAATTTGCTCTGTTAGGTTCCGTGGCATTCTGTTCAGCTGTGGAGCACTATCACAATTCACGGATAAATTGTACGTGACCTCTGTAAAACAAAACATCTGCTCTCTCCCTTCAACTGTCCCTCACCGTGTGGCGTATCTAATATTGACTACCGATAGTACCTGAACACCCTACTTATTCTGCACCATTCCTACAACTTGCCTGGGTCCTTAAGGCTTCTGAATATCTAAGGAAGATTCTCCAGCTCTCTTAGAGGATCTCTAGCTTCCAATGGTGACTCTTGCCATCATTATTGGAGGTTTGTCTCATTGTTAAGGGCCCCTTCAAAAGCTGAACTTTCAGGTCCCAGCTAATAGTTTGAGCAGGACAAGGCACACCCAGTCTCCTGAGCTCTCAGTTATAAATCTTTCTGTGGAAGTCAACAAGAACCTTAAAACTTGCTGTGAACATAGACAAAAGCAACAGAAGAGCTTGATGAAGGTGTGGCTATGGGATTTCCTAGCTCTTTTCATCTCTCAAAGTGAGGTGGGCTGTATGTTCAAGAAGCACAAGGTAAGTGTATGGTAAGTAAGTAAGCATAATTGGTAGGATCTGGGAGCCAGAACCTGGAAAATGCCTGTGGGAAATTCACACACCGGATGTGAATGTGCCCCAAGCACCCTGAGATGACACCTTTTAACACAAGATGGGTAAAGCCACAGTCTGCTGAGATCACCAGCCAGTTCTCAACCTCCTGGGATATTAATTGCAGTCAAGGGGACAAAAGCAGCTTGATTGCACTTGTAGGGCTGATAAGAAACCAGCAACATATTCTTCCCAGAGGGCTCCAGATTTTATGGATCTGCCTCTTCAGCACTAAACCGTTCTCCTGGAAACAGTTTTAACCAGCTGTGCAGTTACACCTTGGTTTAGGAAGCAAAGAATTTTCGGCAGGAAACAGGAATTTGTGCATTTCTTCAGGAACTCTTAGTAATTAACAACAGCACCAAAACTTCAGAAACTACATGGCAGGAGACTTAAGCTGCTTAAGGCAAATTCTGCATTACCAATTTAAGTTTCACTGTTATGAAATCTGAAAACTTCTATCAAACTCTGTCAGACCCTCGAATTTTGTGATGAACAGCAGGATGATCCATGCTTCATTTATCCTCTTTTCTCCATTCTCATTAGTACTCAGCATAGGAAAAATTAACTGCAATGATAATGTCATATCAAAACAAAGAAGTTTTGCAAACAGAAGGAGAATCCTGCCCTTTGGAAAAGTTCTTTCAAGTAAAGAAATCAGTAGAGATTACTGTTTAAATCTCACAAAAAAGAAATACAAAAATGGATTTATGCTTCTCCCTGCCAGGTATGGAAAATACCAGGTTGTTTTCTCCCGGTAAAGCTCTCTTGAGACCCTAATAATTTTTGTAGGAAACATTGTTTTTCATCTGCCTAGTAGACTTCCACCTTCCTAGGAAGCTCTCTTCCACCTGCATGCCTGATACTGCACAGATTCCAGCTCCTGGAGCTGAAAGGCAAAATTCCCTCCATTCCTGAGGGACCACTGACTGCAGTCCCATTAGCCACTATCTTTGGAAATACCTGCACATCCCTAGGAACACTTCAGAGCTGCACTTGGCAGCAGCACTTGAGGGTCTTCACACACCTCAGCAATGCAATTTCTTCAATCACAAAGCCATACACTTTGTAGTGTCTCTCCACAGCCTTAAACGTACTACTTCAGCTCACAGCAGACCTGGGTAGATTATTGTGGAAAAGGTGAAAGCAGTTCCCAGCTGATCACCAGGATGTTGGCCACTGGCCCATTCTGGCCTTTTTAATTCCCATTAAGGCGGTTGTGTGGTTTCTCAGAAACCAAGTTGATTACATTAGGTGAAATACGTGGAACATTCCTACAGCTGTGTTATCAGGAGAATCTCATCTATATATTGCCCTTGAGAACTTACAGCCAGTTACTTTTGAGATATACTGTTTGAGTCAGCTACTGATAATGAATTATTTAATTGACATAACAGAAAAATGTGCAGCATGTGTCAGCTATGCACTAAATAAACTCCAGTACTTGAGATATTTTGTTAATAAGTTCATTTTTTCTTAACACAGCTGATCATGATAGATGGATCGATGGTGTATTTTGGATCTATCAGTATCAGGACCCCTTAGAAATTCTGTCAAATTTTACTCACTAGTGTCTGAGCATATCAATCTATCTCCTCATTTCTTGGGCTTTGATACATTAATAAATGGGAGAAGTTGCTGGTTTACTCTGAATCCCTCCTCCATTGTAGAGACACTTTTTGTTCCACCTTTTTTCCTAACAAAAAGTAAATGTAGATTTTTATTGTTTGCCATTTTAAATTGAACTAGATTACTCAGGTGGTGTCTTTGTAGGGGGAATAGTTAATTCATAAAAGAGAGAAAGAGGAAAAGAGAGAGGAGAATGTAAGAGTAAAGGAGGAAGGACTCTGCTTTGCAAATGGGTGCAACGTTGTATGAAAGTGAAGTTACCAGCTTGTATGTGTTTTAGATATATAGATACCTAAATAAAATAAAAACTTAATTTTTCAAATACCAAATATAATTTGGGCATAATTTATTTGCAGTGTATGACTGCATAGAGACATTGAAGAATGAACTAATAGGTTCTGAATTTCTGATGAAAATCTTAGTTTATTAGCCAAGAACAGAAACCAGAAAAGGACCATATTTAACACATCTGTAAATCAGGGTGACACATGCAATCATTGAATCCATTCCAGTTCATTGAGTTCCAGCTTGGTTCCAGCTATTCTGTGTACTAATTGCTTATTTACTCTCTGACCTAATGTAATTTCTTTCCCTGTCTAAAGCTCTGGAATGGTCAAACCCACAGCAACTTTTCCAGATTTTGAACAAAGTCCAAAATTATTATTGATCAAAAGATTCTTATAATCCTAAATAATCTTCAATAATTAAACAACAGAGCTACATTATTTTCCAGTATAATACTTTGATAGATAAATCAAACTAAAAAAAGGTGAAAGAGTAGCACTTAGGCTAAATGGTATTGCATGATCACACCATTTATTTTAAAAAAGATCTTTCATATTAGTCACCCTTTGTTCTGCAAACTCAGAAGCATCTGCTCTCCTACTCAGACGTGTCAAGCTATCTGAAGCAGTAAGATAACAACAATTTTAGGCACTTTAAAAATGACTGAAAATTAATAGATGTTACTATATACCTGATACTTTGTAAATATCATAAATACTTGCTCCAGAATAAAGAGACTTGTAGTTTATCCTACTTTAAACTAGTTTTTGCAGAGGATTAGAAGGAGATGAAAGTACATTGATTACATCTACTAGATTTTTATCTGAGTATTTCTAATTGTTTTGGTCTGTGGCTAACCAGACAAAATATGCTATACTTTGGGTCAAAATAAGGAAGCATTACTCAGGCCAAGTTAACCTTTAATGAGTCAGATCCTTAATTATTAACAAATAAATAGAATTAAATTGATTTAAACCCCGTAAGGATCTGACCAGAGACTCTGAAATGGCACAGGTAAATGCACAGGGGTATGAAATACCCACCTAAGGAGAAAGGGATGGTGCTTTCCATCTGCCTGAACAAGTCTCCAGCAAAGCTGGTTTTGTAGTATGAGTTTCATGTTTCCTTCTCACTGCAGGTTGTGCACTGATTATATGCTTGTTTCCAAATATTGAATGAACTGCTGGAATCTGGTCGGATGCTTGATGGATTTGCTGGTCCAGCAAAATGAGTTGAAAATGATCAACACAGAACTCTCTTTTGCTTTACATTTTCATTGCTCCAAGGTCCTTCAACTAGAAAGGTGGCTTGTCATCTATTTAGCTTTGATTTCTTATCTTTAGGGTTGGACTGACATTTTTTTCTGCCTGACTGGAAAAGGATGCATCGAAGCATATTTCTGAAATCAGAGGATATGTGCATTATAGTAAGGCAGTAAGTACATAGCCAGCAAGAGCATTCCAGGTGCAGAATAAAGAGCACAGTGGGAAGCAGCTATAAGAAGATCTTACAGGATCATTTCTTTTTCTACACCATTCGGTGTCAAAAATTGTTCTCCTGGCAGTTTATCAGAGGGCATGTTAGGATGGTGTGTTCTCAAAAAAACCTAGAAAAATAAAAGGTCTGCTTCACAACAATTTTGTTGGGCAGATGCAATTTCAAATATTTGCATGTGAGAGGCTTGATCTAAGGACAAGAAAGAAATGCTATCAATCAACTTAGTGCCTGGCAGACAATAATACTTCTCCGTTTCTTCTTCTTTTTCCTCCCCCTTTTTTATTATTTTTTAATACATATATTATAAAAAGGAATCCAAAACATAGAAATTAACTTTGATTTTCTCAAGGACATACAGCATTATGCACAATGCATGCATGAATCCAGACATGTCCCCAAAGCCAGAAGGCTTTTCCAGGAACATTCTTAGTTTTTCATTTCTGGCTTTTCTATGAGTAGGACATAGTAGGGGATCCAATTCACATGCAAGGAAAATGTGATTCTACAGTACCTGAGACTAAGCCAAGAGTCAGCCCTCCTTACAGCAAACTGTGATTATTGCTTTATTTGCCAGATGTGTGAAACTCAGTTTTTGAAATCTCCAGAGATAAAGAAAAGTGCTCAGTTTACATTGTGGTTTAGCCCTACTTGACAAGCAAGCACCACATGGTCACTCAGTGCCCACCCCCTTCCCCACAGCAGGATGGGGAAAGAATCAGAAGAGCAAAAGCAGTGATGTCTTTGCAACATCATTATGCATGAAACCAAAGTAGATAAGGTGTTTACAGAGGTTATGGCATCCATTTTAGGAAAGTAAAAGTAATGACCAATTCAGGAAACACTATTTAGGACAAATGTTGTTGAGCAAATGAAATTACAGTGTCTTAGCAGCTAAGGACAATTACCAAGTATTATGTTTTATTCATGTAATTTACTGATGCCTTTGACCAGTCTGACATTATGAAGATTGAGTCAGTCAGAATTTACAGACAACAAGCAGAGTCAATGACAACTTGCCTCGTTAAGAAGAAATGTTGGATCACTAAAGAAATATGTTTAGTCATTTGCCTGTCAAATCCTGGGTTTAAAGAATGCTCTGAGCTGATTTCTCCTCCTGAGTGAAGGGGCTTGACATTTACTGTCACTGTCTCCCACCTCTGGCTTGAATTGGTGGCATGATGGAAATACCAGGTACTTTACTTTGGTGTGGGGCCAGGATGATCTTAAGGATGTGCAACCACATGCAAGCACACAGACTCAGCTCTGAACTAAAGTATCACACCCTGACAGAGTAATTCACTGAAATTCAATGTTTGAAACTAAATACCCCAATGAGTTTCCTTTACACCCATTATTATAGAGGGGCTTTCAGGTCAAGAAAGCAAACAGGGATTCAGATATTTTACATATAAAGAGGTCAGAGAAATGCCATCATGCCTTGAATATATTTGGGGATGTTGCATAGGAGCCATTTTAAGTCCGTACACAGATGTCAGAATAACTTTCTTTTATAGAACAAATACCTTATCCATAAGAACTGCAAAAACTAGGATCATCTCCTCTCACTCATTTCATACCTTCCTAACTCCCTAAAATGTGGGAGGGTTGGTGCCAGGAGAGAATTTTATGACAACACAAATTATTAGATAATATCACTTCAGTGCATGACTTATATTAGGAAACATTACAGATGGCATAAAAAACCCCATGGTTGCCAACACAAGCATCTCCAGATCTTGAGATAAGATAAATCTATAAACAAGAGATAATAGGTCAAATATACCGATTACAAACAAAGTAAGATCCTGCAGAGTAATAACAACCATATCATAGCTGTCTGTGTCATGTCCTCTGTCGGAACACCTCATCTGATAGATGTATCTTCACACTTTAGCTCCAGCTTAAAATTGGAGATAAAGGAAACAAATGATACATAAGGACCATACAACAGCACGTCTTGTCTACCCACGTGCGAGGCTCTTTATAGAATCAGGCTTCATTTTCCTTCCCTACTGTAATAAGTGGCATTTAAAGGCATATACAGCATATAACTAATATAGAATAGATTTGTTTCTGCATATATGATTATATATAGTGTGTGCTCAAATGTAATGAGCTATAATAATCAGGCACATATCTGTACACAGGGTACTTTGATGGCTAAGAAACCCTGTTGTAGTCAACAGTTAGTTTAGCTATGTGGATAATTTTAATAGACACATTACTTTAGAGCAAGCCTTTACCATCTGTTCTGCCCTCTAATTACAAATGCAACAGGAATATAATTCACCATTGCATAATTAAAAAGACATAAGGAATTTAATATATGTCTCTGATCACCTTTAATGTAGCTTGTGCCTGTAGTGTTTTCCTTTTGCTTTGTAGAACCCCTGAATAAGCCCAAGGAAAAGTTTTTTCTCTTAAATTCTCTCTGTTTGCATTTGTTCCATAAAAGGCATTATTCATATAAGTAAGGTTACTGAACATATGTGGAATTCATCTGAACACAAGTGCCTGCCTGTCACCTAGAAGCTATTCTTATATATACACTTATAGAAAAAGATAAACAATCCCTCTGGGTGTCTGGCCCTATGGACAAAGTGCTGTCAGACAGCACAATTCCAGAGCAATTGCATTTTTAAATCTGACCCAGCTTCCATGTACTCTAATAAAAATGTCCTTAACTGTTTCAAGACAATTAATTGACTCAGGAGAAGAAAAGTGAAAACAAGTGAGAAAGTGCAAAATAAGGAGATACAATCTAGGTATGGCAACTCAAAATAAACATGCACAGTGCACTTTATACAGCACGTCCATTGGAAAAACTCAAAAAAATCAAGCACACAATATAGGGAATTCTAAAGATAATGGTGCTACAGCAACTCACCCATATCATAAATTCAGTGCTCTTATTATGCTCCTTTGAAAACATAAATATTAATTTGATAAGGAAGAGATGTAAAAAAAGAAATTAGAGGAGAGAAAACAGGGCAAATACAGGGTCTATAAGTTACAGCCTGTTTAGATCCCCTAAATTGCAGTTTTAATCTTAGAACATTCAACATTCAAAATGATTTTGTGATCAGATTGTTCAGTTGATAAGTTCTGGTAATGTTGGTTGATTTTTCCCATCAGTGTTAGTCTTGAATATTCCACTGGGACAGAGTATCGAGCTGTGTTCCCTTGCTTTTTCACTCTTACTTGTTTTTCATTCACACAGCAGCAAGGCCCATCCAACAGAGAATAGTTTCAATTGCTTGTGCCCTATCTGGTATACTGGGGAAAAAAGTAATTGTTTTCTTTTTAGAAATTAATAATTAATTTTATGAAAGGGTACTAATACAGATCTATTCCTTTTTACAAATATTTCTTAGGTAATAAGATGATCTGTCTTAAGCTTCTGTGTTTATTCTATGGAGTTTGTTTTCTTCCTTAATGTTTTACTGAGAATTTTACCATGAGAAACAAGCTAAATAAACATTTCATATCAATACTGAATTTATAAGAGTATGGAGGAATTTTCTTAGCTATACTTTTTGCTGTGGAACTAGTTTGGACCACATGCAACTTTATAGGACGTTGAAAGAGACATTTCTGAAAAAATTTTAAAAGGAATTGCAATACGCATTGTACGGATCTGTTTTCAAAATTTGGCTAACTAGATGCCTAAAAGTAAAGCCAAAGAAACTATTGAGAGCAACATCCATCATTTTCCTACCAATAGTAGTTTATGGCACGCAATACCCCAGAGGTAAAGAACAGAATATTTCTACATGTCTCTGGTGAAATCAGTTTCCTTTTAAACATTATGTACTAAAATGCTTCAATGCAATCAGGAAAAGGAAAAAAAAAAGGGGGGGGGTGGGGGAAGGCAAAAGAGGAAGAAAAAAAAAAAAGCACACCCAGTTTAAACAAAAGCTTAGACATTACAGGAAAACCAAAATACCAGCAGGTGTTCCTCCTCACTTGGTGCTCCAGCCCAGGAAAATAAACTACCACACTACATGGAGAAAGTGTGAGTCACTGAACATTGTAAATTTTCCTAATGCATCACAGCTACAGAAACACCTGTGCTGAACACAGTAACATTGTGCTAATCCTCTGCGAATATTTCAACAGCCCTCCAGTGTTTTCTTTCCTTACCAGCATGCTGGGGTGGTCAGTGTTTTTCTTTCTCCTCCTCCCCGCACGCCTCCAGCGCTGGCAGGTTTGAACTCAGCCGGGTGCCGGGGCAATGCCCAGCCCCTGCAGGTCCTGCAGCTTCCCCAGGATGGTGGTCAGCCTCAAACATCCTCCCTGGGCAGCACGAGGCCAACACCACCCTGTGCTGCTTCTGCTCCAGCCCAGCCAGGCACAGGGTGCTCTGCTGGTATCACTTTCTTTCACTGTGTAAGAAAAGATGCTGCCGCTTGCCTGGGTGACAGTGCTGGGCTTTAAAATGGCTGCATGTTCAAAACAGTGTTTTCATGCTGATTTCACTCCTCATGCTTGTGCTGATAAAGGCCAAAGCAGGTGTGGGACGATCCCATCCAACGCCGCTCAGGAGTACCAAGTGAATCACAGGGGAAAACCAGTTTAAAACACAGGGGACAGTGCCTCGCTCCCTGCCGTGGTGACCAGCCACCCTGTACAGTCCTGCCTCACCCAAACATGCCGTGTCCCTCTGCCATGGGGTCCCCGAGTGTCCCCACTGCCTCTGGGCTACTCCAGGGGCTGCCCCATCGGAGTTAGGAGGGCTCAGGGAAACCTGAAAATGTCCTTGGGCACCTGACCCCACAGATTTCCCTTCACCCACAGCGCTGAGGTCCAGGGAGGGTGACTGTGAACCTCATCTGTGTGTCACGACCCCTTCCAGGGAAAGCTGAGGGGGAAAAACCTGCCTTGAGCAAGGCCAGCAGGGAGGAGACAGCCCTTTGGGGCCCCACAGCTTCCCCAACTCATCTACCATCAACTCTTTTCTGTTAGATAATGAGCACAGGCTGGGAATGCCATGAGAGGTCGTTTAAACCTTATAGCTGGGATTTAGGCAAATTGCTAGTAGATTAGACCAGGCTTTGGTGGGCAAAGGCAGAGCTTTGTCCCCTTGGGGATATGGGTGCTGCACCACACCAGGCCCACCTGGAAACCACAGCTCATCCCAGGGCAATGAAGGGATGGAGAACAGCTGAGAATCCTCACAGCCCCTGCGTCTGAGGGGCTCAGTGGGGAGGCAGAAATTAAAAGGACACCCAGATTAAGGACTGTGATGCTGCTGTTTGTAAATAGATTACATGCAGTTAAGGTGCAGTTTATGGCACCACTGACAGGCTGAGGGCTGAGAAAGAGCCAGAGAGACAGCCATAGCCACAAACTTCACAATTTATGTGGCAGCTCTTTTCTAAAGTCAAACTTTTCATCAGAGATCACTATGGTTTTCATCAATTAAAAAAAAAAAAACAAACAAAAAAAAACAAACAAAAAAGAAACCCCAACAAACCAAATGCAAACCCCCCTAAAAGTTCAGCACTCGCAGAATTGGTTACCCCTCGTTCTTTTTCAGGTTTAATTAAAGACCATGAGCACCACTGTCTGGTCTCCCTGCCTGGAGCTCCTGGGATTCATTCCCCACCCTGCAAGCCCAGCCCAGTACACTGTTCCCAAACAACAAGGAAGAGAATTCTGACCTGCAAGTCCACAGCTCAAATATATCGTGAACATTAACTTAGGAATTATTGAGTTTAAAGAAAAAAAAAAAAGGCCACAATCTAGTATCCATGTCCTAATCATCTTTTCAGTTAATTGCTCAATAAAGTGGGACACTTGGAAGACATTGGCACAATTAATGATGCTAAGATAAAAATTCCAGTTGAAAAGAATATTCCACATTGAAAAATGTTTTCCTTTTGGCAAAATTGATGAATTTTGGTTTATAATAACCTGTGTAGATAATAAATGGTAGTTGTTGCCAGTGAACTGAGAGGGTGAGGTCAAGAACTACCAAGTGTACGACTAAATGAATGAGTCACAAATGTCCTGTTCATAATTGTCAAGTGTTTACATTCCACTTCTTCATTAATAAGTTGTCTATAAGGTAGGAGAGTATAACAAGAAAGTAAATCTTACCTAATCAGTTAAGTTATACTTATTCACACAGAAAACTTTGTGGTGAAAACTGTCCTGTTGCTTTCTGTAAAATACATTTCATAAACTCCAACTTGACAGGTCTTGACTATATAAAGCAGACAACACTAAAGCAAGGAACACAAACATGATTCTGTGGCAGCATTTTCAGAGTTCTCTGTATGATTTTGGAGCTTACCTGCATTGTATTCCAGGGACTGCAGCTGCTCTGAGCTCACCACTGACACTTGGGGGATGGGTTGAGGGTTGACGCACTGATCCTGTCACCTTACTGTACTGGGAGCATCCCACCCTCCACCAGAGCTGACAATTTAGAATCCTTCCAAGTGCACTGATCTCATTTTCCCAGTTTATAGACACAAGCTGACTCCTTCTGTCATGTTCTGACAGACAGAAAAAGTAGTTACAATGCCAAGAGTGGATTCTGATAAAATAAGTAATTCTTTTATCTTCCATTGTAACTCTTAACAAGGCAAAGTGAACCTTTTAAAAGATGCTAATATGTGCCATAAATTAGGAAAAAATCCATTTTAACCTCTACCATAGTTGATATTTTAGTGGATTTACAAGGCTCCATGATGTTACTCCTGAGAATTCTTTATTCCAAGTGGAACTCAACTATGTCCCAAAAGCAGAGATGAAATCTGGTTTATCACCCATAGGTGTTTAATAATTCTGCTTCATTTTCTGCTTTCTATTCTTATCATGTCAACAGCACAAAAAATTACTTGCTAATGGCAAAACCAGCTGAGAATTCAACTTTCTGCTGTCATCAGTGGCTTGATTTATCTTCTATCATCTCAGAGAAATCGTCAGTTAAAGTCCACATTTTTATCCTTATCTTCAGCCTATCCAGGTTCATGAAATAAGTCTTGCAGGCAGTTTTCTCACTGGAGATTGAGTTAATGAGCTCTTCAGAAAACCGTTGCCTGAGTAGAAATCTGGTCTGTATGCAGTTCTAGAAAAAGGCAGCGTGACAGAGTTATATTTTACTTGACCAAGTTTTTCAAATTCCTCAAGAAGCTGGCGCACTTGTATGAGTGGACACATGCAAGTGTCCCCTTGATTGAGGAAATGCCAACATTCTTCTGCTTCTGAATGTTTGTAATGCTTCAGAAGTTGTTCTGAAAGAACAATCCATATTCAAAAACTTCTTTCAAACGGCTCAATTTCAGAATTACTCCATAGATTCATGTTTCAGACTACAAGGTAAGAGTGGCAAATAATCACACAGCTGCCATTTGCAAAGCCTTTGTTTTCTAAGAAAGAGTTCTTAAGCAGTTGTCCAAATGTATGAATAAAAAGCATCAACATTTGCTGCTGTTGATTCAGATTTTACTCACAATTTACATTGCTGAGGTTATATCTCAATGAACTAGAATCAGAAAAAAATATGACAAGGTCAGGCTGCTTCATCAAAACCTGTAAAGTTTAACTAGGATGCCAGTATTCTTTTGTGTCATGTACCTTTAATTACCTATTCTGAAAAATAAAAGTAAAAATACTCAAGGAAATAATTACACTGACTCAAACTTGGTTTTGTTAAATCTCATAGCCTCTCTCCATTAATAACTTTATACCAGATGCTCCAGCAAGACACCCAAGAACTTGGGTTAGCAACAGTCAAACCTCAGGAAGCTGCTTAACCTCTTCAGTAGTCTGCACAAACACATTCTGTAAATGGACTGGAGGATCTAAACATAATTTATTTTCCTTTGCACTGCTGCTTTATGTAACCCTTTGATGTAATAAGGAGCATTAAAAAATAGATTTTAAGACTGTAATATCTTAAGGTACTACTACAATGGAAATAGAAATTTTTTTTCTAAGTAATATGCATTGATCAAATCTGTAGTAAATTTATTGGAAAGACATTAAATTATTTTGTTGTCATGTAATGATTTTCTACAAAAAATATAGAAAACAACATGTCAGACAAAGCTCTATTCCTGTGTGGACTTGTGGCAGGCTCAACACTGATGACTGTATTTGAGGTCTTAATAAATGCAAAATGTCAAGGTAACCTAGGACCTTGAACTACAGCCGCCTTCCTCAATACACCTGGAAAAAAGACACTGAAGTGAGTGGAAGTTCAGCACCCACAGGATGTTAGATTCAATAAGGTTGCAAGACAGGCATGAACCTTCTGCCAGATCTTTGTAGCATCTTGTGGACCTCTTTCCCTGGAAGGTGTCCCTCCTCTGCGTGTGGAACTCAGCTCACCCCTGGTTTGTCACTTCACTCTGAGTGATCACAATCAATGGGCTCATCCAAGCCCACTCTCATTTTTACAACAGCACACTGGTTAGTGTGACTACTGTCAGCATTTCTCCAGCCAGCCAGCACATTTGTCATCACTGCCATGTTGCACAGTGGTAAAATGCTGCTCCCCACTTTTGGGAACACCTGAAATGCTTGTACATGTATGTGACTGAACTGGCTTCAAGATCAACCACATGGCACTAGATAAATAAATCATTCAAACCACTCAGCATCAAAGTAATGCACACATTGAGCTCACAGGACACTTTATTGCTCTCTCAGTGACATACAGAACATCATTTTTCACCTTTGGCACTTAGCTCATAAATTCTCCAATATCTTGTAATTGAGTAAGTGAAGCTGTCAAGTGCATACTTTGTATTTCAGTTTATGCTAATATCAAGTGTCCACAGTCTGAACCTGATTTTGCTCCAGCCTACTCCAGAGTTCACTCAGGACAACAGGCTGACCAGCCCAGGTTCAGCTTGCATGGAAATCCACAAGAGCAGAGTTTGAGCTCATGAGAATGTTATCATCCACCTTTATTAGGGAACTTCTCTTAGGTAACCAACTTCCTTTGTCAGTCTGAGGGCTGTGTGTACTACCCATATTCACACTCAGACAGGCATTTCCACAAGTCCTTTAAGTCAGCATGAACACCAGAGTGAAGGATGTTGTTGAGTGGAACTGCTGGGAATCATCATCCAGCTGCCCACATGGAAGAACGTGCTCTCCTCAAGGCAGTGATATTAAAAGCTGTAGCGGAACTCTAAACAGTTCAAGGAAAGATAAGAAATGCTAAATAGATCACAGCAGTAAACTCCATTATTATTTAAGATATTGTAGACAAATAATTTAAATGAAATAAAACCCAACACTTTGCTTAAGAGAATTATGGGGATATCTGTATTTATTATACAAAGCATTATTTTCCTGTGCTTTGGTTATGTTTAAGGAACTGAATTTTATCGTATTTTGGCAATGGAAGGCATATTTTATACTATTTTATTATTCTTTATGGGTGTTTTTGTCGACCACCTTATATATTACTTATGTAAATTTTATATCCCCACTTAAATATTGGATGAAATTTAGTGGTGCTAAGACACAGTAGGGCATTTTAGTGACACTATTCCGATTCTTTCTTTTTTTTTCCAGTCCTTGCTGTTAAAATTCAAAGAGTATTTCTTTCCTTTTTCTTCCCTCTAAGGAGACACTGATGATTTGTCCTGGTTTTGGCAGTAATGACAGCAGAATTATGCAACCCTTTCACCACTTCAGTTTCCCTAGGATGAAGGAATGTGATAGTACTGCAGCACTCCCAAAGTGGGTCAGGACTGAGAAGCTGAGGTTTTTGGCTGTCACCAATTCAGAGATAAATCACAATGATGCCACCATAAAGAGGCTATATTTTCAACAACAGTGACTGCCACATAAATGAGTTTTAAGATTGTGCTATGATATCTTTCAAGTCATCATTATCAGTGCCAAAAATCTTCTGGATCTAAATTCCATGTCACGTATTTAATCTACATAGCATGTGGAAACAAAAAAAAAAAAAAAAAAAAAAAAAAAAAAAAAAAAAACCAAAACAAACAAACAAACAAAAACTCCCCAAAACCCCCCAAAAATCTAAACAAAAAAAAAAATCTCTGATACCTTGATTTTTGCCTAGAGAAAAGCACAGAAATTTTACCATGGTAAAACTGCAGGTGGCCATATGTTGAACATTAGATTTTCAGAGCCGGAAAAGCTGAATCCACATTCCAGAATGCACTGAGAATCCATATACATAATAAAATTTTAGAGAGAACTGTTACTTTCTTATTCTCAATGGATGTGTTAGTAGAACTTGTGACTTTAAGTACCCTTCTGGTAAAAAGATTGCTTTGTAATTTGAAAGCACTGCAGACATGACACATGTTGTGCATGCCAAGCCTGGCTTTTTTGATATATGGTGCCACTGCTCTTACAAAAACTGTCCTCTCATTGAAGTTCTTTATCTTTAATACTCCTTATATATCACAGTAAATTTTAGTGTACAAAAGTAATGCAAATAGGAGCTATGTGTGCAAAACTGCTTGCAGAATTAGAGCCTATTTTTATTCTTTCTATTTTGCTACTCACTGTGAGATATACATCATAATAAATCATGCCATGAGCATTTCATACAGCAAAAAGAGGAACTTAAAGTTTTGCACTTACTGAAGTAAGGATAAATGGAAAATTATTTCCATGTTCTTATGTTTCTCCTTTTGATTCTCTGGTCCCACTGAGTATTTTAAGAGCAGATCATGAAGTACTCATTTCTTGGAAAATTTAAATGTTTTAAGGAAACCATTGTTTCTTTGCAAAAATAACACAGAGCATCAGCATCACTTTTTCTTAATGTCTCCTCAGTTTAAAGTATACCATTATTTTATTGGAATTCCAACACAAATTTCAGATTAAATCTTAGATGTCTCACACCTGTCCAAATTTAATAGATGGACATTCTCATTCTGTTTATGAGTTTTTCACACATTTTTCTCACCTTTCTGTCACAGAGTGATAATGGATTTTTGAGACACTTTAAATCCTTAAATATGCACAACGTGAGGCGGGGGGCAGTTAATGTGGCTCATTTACATCAACTACAGTACAAAAGAACAGAAATGAATCATAGAGTCACAGTGAAACAAGGCATGTTATGTAGTGGAAATAATGCACTCCTGCCGACAGAAATAATGATAATTATAATATAACTTAAAACATTTTCTGTGTACATAACTCCTGCCACTAGTCTCTGTCCTACAAATCACACTAAGATTTATGACAAGATAAAAACCTTAATTATATCAAGCATATGAAGATGAATTAATTTTAATATGCTTGGCTTCCTTTATATGATTTTAAAAAGTAGCCAAATGTTACACTTTTAAATATAGCCTGTGAACCACTTTGAATTTATTCACAACCAGTTTTTTTGGCATACAAGATAAGTTTGATTTTCCTCAATTATACTCCTGCATTGCATATCTCAATGTAGTAGAATTGCATAATATTAAGACTTCTCAATGGAATACATCAGGTAGAGATTTAAAAAATTGGATCAAAACAGAAAACTTTCTGTGTTGATAACCTTAGTCATGTTTCAGACCCAAATATGCTTCCATTTTCAGTTCTAGGCTTGCCACAACAAATCAGAATGTTCTGTCCTGGAAAAATCATCTCCTCAAGTTGAACACATGTAGTATAATAGTAGAAATAAAAAGTTTTGCAATCCAGCTCAGTATATGATATTTCATTACATTAAGAGACTTCCTGATAAAATCAGCAAACAGACAACAAAGATTGATTAATCAATAAGTAGGCATGGCCTTATTACAGTGAACAAATTAGACACTCAGGATATATTGCTTTATAGGCAAGATTTCTCTTTTACAAATATTCTCCACAATTGATTGTAGTGACCTTTTGGCAATACTGGAAAACATCCTCAATTAATAGGCTTCTTTTGCACAACAGATCACAGTGGGGAGAACTACATGGCTTGCACAGTACGAGTTCAGAGAAGAGGAGGAAAATGGTTTTTAAACTCATTCAGTGTGAAGCAGATGAGAGCTTTGCTTTCCAAAGTGGTATTTGTTTAATAAAAGCAATGCAAAGACACTTTAGCACTGATACAATATTTCCAGAGCCACATCACCAGCTGAGTTCAAATCTCTTGGTCCCTCTGTTACAGGAGAATCAAGGAATAAACAACACCTTGTGAGTTGTTGCCAAGTGCAATGCTAAATGCTTTCGTTACAAAGCAAAACTGCTTCTCTTCTCTGTCCTGGTCACTTGTTTGGTGCAGAAGACACCCAAGTACTACATTTAATGCATTATATGCACTGGTAACTGCATATAATCCTGCTACAAACTCACTAATCATACTAATAGATCTTCTGTTTCAAAGCTTCTTGTTACTCCTCTGAACCTGAGCTTTCCAGATTACAAAAATGTTCAGAGTAAATTTTAAAAAAGACACAAACATATCAATTTTATGCCAAGACTTAGGGGGTATCAGCTGAGGGGACTTGCTCACAGGAAAGGGATGCAAAAGTATTCATATTTTGTGTAGCACACTTTTTCATGGAAATGGTAGACCTTTTTACAGCAATATAGACATTGGTATAGATTTGGGTGTTCGAGTCTGACTTCAAAGCTGAGATCTAGAAAATAAAAGCAAAAAAAAAAAAAAAAAACAACAACAAAAACCACCCTAATGGAAAAAGGAAATGAAAAGAAATAGTACTTTTGGTCAAAGGTAAATATGGGAGTGAAGATTGTGTAAAGATTCCCCCTGCTTTGGGCTGGGAAAAGGGAAAACAGCAAGAACAGTGCTGTAGTCTTTGGGAAACAAGAATAACATCCACCTTCTGAATACCAGACCATCTAGGAAAGAACTGCATCTTCCCTTTCCCACCTTCCAGCATGTTTTTTCTCTCCATTTAAAGGAGCAGACCCTTCCTGCGTGTTAGCACTGGAAAAGCCTTTTGGGGCATGGAGGAGGTTTTGTTGCTGGCACTTTTCTAACTCAAGCTGACTAGAGGGAGCAGCATTTTTAGATGAAGTCAGAGTAAGGAAAGATCACCTCCTTGGACGATGCTGTTGTCAGCTAACCCAGGAAATTTCAAATCAATTTGCAGACTAGTTAAAGACAAACAGGGGGACAAAAGATAAAATATGAGTTAAGACAATAGTCCATCCCACATGCAACCCACATGAGCCTTGTCTGAGAGCTGAATATAACTGTATTCTCTCCAGGACAGACAAATAAATGCAACAAAGAAGTTCAATCCATTTCAGAGTGAGCTTTTCCCTTCTTACTCAACAAGGCTTATATTGATGGCCTTGTGTGTAGCTGTCTATTTTTATTAGTTTACAGGCTGTAAACATTTCAGTGGGGAATGTCCTGAAGGAGAGTATGTCTGTAAACTTCTCTTTCTGCTTTTCCCTCTTTTAAAATGAAAGCTAATTAGACTGGATTTTAGTCCTTTCTTTAATAAGATTCAAGGCTGCTGGTTTTGTGTTGTAGCTTCTGGCTACACTATGATCAAGTGTCACAAACATACTGTAAAGTCCAGAAGTTGTTAATTTAAACAACTTCTAATTTCCTGCCCAGCCCCACAACCACCATTTTTTTGATGTCCGTTTTGCACAGATTTTCAGGCATAGCATTTGTAGAAATTGGGAGGGAGGGAGGGAGGGAGGGAGGGAGGGAGGGAGGGAGGGAGGGAGGAAGGAAGGAAGGAAGGAAGGAAGGAAGGAAGGAAGGAAGGAAGGAAGGAAGGAAGGAAGGAAGGAAGGAAGGAAGGAAGGAAGGAAGGAAGGAAGGAAGGAAGGAAGGAAGGAAGGAAGGAAGGAAGGAAGGAAGGAAGGAAGGAAGGAAGGAAGGAAGGAAGGAAGGAAGGAAGGAAGGAAGGAAGGAAGGAAGGAAGGAAGGAAGGAAGGAAGGAAGGAAGGAAGGAAGGACCCTGGGAGAAGTCAGATTGGTGTAATAGAGAATTACAGTCACAGAATCCATTACAGGCTGCTTTGAGCCCTTGTCACATTCCATAGACACACCTGAGATCCATTTGGAAGTGAAATGATAACGTGTCAGGAGCATTCTCACCATTTCCTTGCCCAGCCCCATCCATCTCAGGATTGCTAAGGTTCTTCTGAGCAAGCACTTCCAGCCAGGCTGATGCCTCAGCAGCATCCATCACCTCCTAAAGCTGACATAGTGAATCCATTGTTTCTTCCCTTTGCCATGAACACAGTAAATTGGGCAATGACCAAAGGAGCAATGAGGCATCACAGTCCACATCACTGCCTGAAACATTTGCAGAATCAAGCTGGAGGTGGACAGAAACAATTCCTAAAATTTCACTCAGTTTCATAAAAATACCAGGGAACCCTCAGCTCATGCAGCAGTGACTGTTACAGGGTACAGTGTGCACTGCAGAAAACACTCAGCTCCGCGGCTTGGATTGATAAAATAGCTCTCTGAGTTTGTGGATAATTGTCACTCTGCACATAATCCATACCTCCAGTTTTAACAGATCAGCACCAAGTGAGCTAAAATTCTATTCAACTCAACAATCCATGATGACTGACACACATCAGAGCTTTTAGAAGCACAGATGTACACATCTTCCTCTCCTAGACAAACAAACCTCACACTAAATGTCAACTAACTCTAGTCAAGTTATTCACAGAAATATCACCAGTTGTATTCAGTTACCTTTAAGGCAATCTGTGCTTCCAAGCAAATAGGAAGACATTTTGAGAAATCAAGGTTAATTTTGAATAGTGGTGACACAAATATCCCTGGTTATACCGTGTTCTCAGAGTTATTTTTCTCTACTTTTGTGGTGGTAATTGCTTGTCTAAGATTATTGATTCAGAAAGGCCTTCTCTGACCCTTACCACAGAGATTTTGCTGGCATAACTATTTTGTTAAATAGCCTGATTTATTCCCTTTTTGGTTTAGAAATGTAGGTTTGCCTCCAATTTCAATATCTCATTATTACATACGGTGATAACAGGAAAAAGAGGACCTGAAAAATGTCTATCTTTGGTTTCACCTCATCTTTCAAGGACGTGACAAACACTGAACACAAGTGGATATTCAGTCCTTGTGTACAATGGAAAGGTTAGTTGAGCTTAGTACATTGACTTTCATGAAGTACTCCCAGCACAGTGATATCTTGATTCACTGTATTAAGTATCACCCTGGAATTATACTGAAATACAGCATTTCTAGAAAGTTGCCTGCAACATGAAGGTAAATACTTTATTTGATAAGCATGCTTGTTTTCCTTCATACAACAACTCACAAATACCCTGTCAGATCAATCATTCTGTGTGGCTGCCTCTGCTCTCTTTGCCTTGATATCTGAGCATCTACCAACATTACAGGAATTCTATTTAGAGTCTAATGTAGATTTTCTGAAACTATGGACACCAGGCAGATCCATAAAAATTATTAACGACAAAAGTTGTGCCAAAGATGCAAATTGAACTTTTCATCCTCAGGGAAAGATTTCCTTACTAGTAATTTATTAGTAATATACCTCCAGAGGAAGTAGTTTAAATTGAAGAAAAAGATGTATAATATCTTAATGGATCACACCTCATACATTTTGTCTAATGTGATAAATAAAGATCCCTTTCTCAAGACCAGTTCTGAAAAAAGTTTAAACAAAGCTGAAGAGGGTATTTGGACATGAACTCCCAAAGTTTTAATTTATTTTTCATCAGGGCTTGCCTGATGCCAGATAGTACAGTATCACAATTGTCTGTCTTGCTTTATTGGATGTGTTTCTTCAAGGTGAAGTCTGGATACTTTTTGCAAGGCCATCATTTTCGTGGCCAGCTCATGTGCACCAGAAATACACAGGTCACCAATGGCTGCATCTGCAAAGAGGAAAAGCCACCTCGGTGACTGCTACACAAAAATTATTTTTAGCAGCTGCTGGTGAGCAGGTTTTGAGTTGCTGTAAGAAAATGAGGAAGACCTGTGAGCAAGTATTTGCATGACAAAGACACTCTCCAGCATCAGACTGATGGAAAGCTCTGAGAAAAGAGTCCTCTGCCCTCTATCATAAACACACTAAGATCTGCATCTGAGCATCTGCTTATAGCTTCTTTGAAATTAAAACTACAAGCCCAGAGTTCAGTCCAAATACATAAAATTTCACTGATATTTTTACAATGCTGCAAACTTTGTAATTCTTTTTTGTTGCCTCATTTGATGAAAACAAAGCAATCCCTCCAGTCATGGAGATTTAAAAACCTCTTTAAAAGTGTGGCTTTATGAAAGATTAAATTAATCTACTGCTATTACTGACATGTTTCCAGCTTATTACAACATGGCTAATTTCCCTACTGACAGACTGGAACGTTCTTTCTCATTCAGATGTTTCCTTCACAGCCACATTCTGAGGCATCAGTTTGGTTCTGACACCAAAGGAAAAGTACCACCCACTGAATCTGTCCCTGTGACATCCTGCACTTTCCTTAGAGAATCTCCTCAGCCTCAGTTCTGGACATTTGATGTGAATATAACCCAAACCTAAATGTTTTATATATATATATATATATATATATATATATATATAAAAAAATATATATATAAACTAAATATATAAATGTATATATATACATGGTTATAAATATATAACATAGACATATACACTAAACATATGGAAAATGCATTCCTGCAACATGCCACTGGAGGTTATTACAGCTCTCTTTAGAAAAAACCACACATAATTTATAAAACATACGTGCTGCTTTCATGCTATTCCCTTTCCTTACCTCTAACAGAAAACCCCAGAGAAAACAATTTATGCTTACAAAAAACCAGCAGCATCTCTTGTAAAAGATAAATGCCAAATTATACAGTGAGTGGGAAAACATAGCACTGGTTGTTAGCCCACTGGAAGTGTACTTTAGTTTTTCTCTCTAGGTTTTCCTTTTTTTTTTTTTTTCTTTCTTTTAAAAATACTCTTATCTTTTCCCAAACAAGGAAAACCCTGGAAGTGACTGTGAAAAACATCCTTATGCATAGACAGGAAGGAGAGATTTCAATTTGATGAAAATGTAAGTACATCTGTTAAAACTCATGCCTAATGGAAGGCCTCAGGAAGATATCTGCCAATGGCTCCTATTGCCAGTTTAGAAGAATAAAAATGAATATCAGGTGTCTTGTTTAAGTATCTAATAGCAGTTCTGTTTTGACAGTTCGGTATTGAAGGAAGCAACTTGTTTGTTTAAACTGCCACCAGACTTACAGGGCAAACAGGTTTTCAGTGGAAGTTGCACCAGAAATTCAAGAAGAAATAATTACAAGAAATATAATAGGTTTGAAAAACCAAGTACTATGTCACTTCTAATAATCTTTCTTTCTTCTTAGAAGATGAGAAGCTTTATAAGGTGACACTGATATTAGAAGAAATAGGGCTTCTCATAATAAAGCTACACAATAATATTGGCTCCATCCCTAAATATTTGTATAGAATTAAATAACATTCTCCTTCATTATTATACTCCTCAGGAGTCATTCATGATATACATAACAAATCAATAAATCAGTAGGAATGCCTGGCAGTGATAATAGGCTTTTAAAAAGAACAAATACAAGGATTAAAGTCCTAATTATAGGGGAAATAATGAAGGTGTATGATGGAACATTAGATTACATATTGCTAAAGGTGTCCCATTTACTTACTAGACCTGCACTTTCATTCTCAGGAAGGAAATTTAACTTTAAAGCATCACATTTATCTGACAATGCTGAATGCATTATAATCCCAGCTAGTGCATTTAATGGTTTATACTCTGGTAACATTGAAATCCTTGGACACATTTACCTCTTCCTGTTGTAGCCATCTCACATGTTTGAGACACAAGGCAGCCAAACTTGGTTTTTCTTGCCAGCAGAGTGTCCCCCAGACTCAGAAAGGGTCCAGTTTCATTGTCCAAGCTCTGATTTCAGCCGCTCTTGGCTACACAGACTCCCAAATGCAGTTTGACAAGGAATTTGGGGCCTCTGTGGCCAGGCACTGTGACGTGTCTGGTGGGATTCCAGTGGGCAGAGTGGGCTGGACATCCTGCAAGACAAGATAGTGGAGAACAGGAGTGGGCTCAGGGGCAGCTTAAAGAGGTGATTTGCCAAAAGGATTCCCTCCATTTCTGAGCTCTCCTCATCTGAAACCATTGATCTTACTGACACAAAGTACATGAGGAAGAGTTTGGTCAGATTGAAGAAAGACAGAACACAAAGCAACCAAACCAACCCCCACAAACCCATAAAACCAAACCAACTAAACAAAAAAAGATACGGATAATATCTAATATTTTCCAGTAATTTATGTCCAACCTTTAAAAAACAGTTTGTCAAGCTCTTGGGAATGCTAAGAGTTCCAAATAAATGTGAAGTTCAGGATTGTACCTCTCTAGGGGATATGTGACATACTAGAGGGGTCCTGGTTGTTTGCAGGGCTCATAGAAGATTTTCTTCTGGGAAAGTCAAATTAAATGAGGAGAAAGACTTTTTATCTAATACTGAAGGATGAACTTCTCATTATTTTTTTAATACAGTAGTACTTCCAAGGAGGTGGTACTGCAGTCTAGTATCTCCACTTCCCTGCCTTTAAAATAAGCAGATCAATTGAAGATGGCAGAGAACTTCAGAAGAATTGACAACTGCATGGAAATGTTGCTCATACATCGCAATTGAGCTGAAGATTGACAAAGGAAGTGAAGACCACAGTGGCTTAATAAAACTATTTTCCTCCTATTTTATATTAAAATACTTCACAATCTTTTTCTAAAGAGGCTTTAATTTCAACCTTTACTTTTTTATTAAGGGGATGGGGAGGAGCAGAGATTGTTTCATTTATCAAACTGCAACAATTATTTTTAAATTATTTTGAGGAGAATTATAAGATTTTTATGTCTCATTCAGGAAATTAAACTATATTTTAAAATTTCACAACCTCTTAAATAGAATTTTAACCTGTGATCTGGAATGATACACAAGGAACAAGCAATACTGCAGTTTTACATGTAAGATTTCCAACCTCAGAAGTTTTGGGTTTTTTTTTTAGCTCATTTCCACTTATATGTACATATATTTATAATACATATATTTATATTTGTACATATTGCATTGTAATGCCACTATTAAATATTTAGTTTTAGGCTCTCATTTCCAGACTTTTGACTAAACCTTGTATTTTAAGTGAAATGTTATTAAACCTTAAGCTCACTAGTTGGTAAGTATTCATACAGCTTAAATAATGACATAGGGAGAAAGAAATCTGGAGGCAGAGATCAAGGAGAGGAAAAAAAACCCCTGCTACAGTGAAAAGTGATGGCAACTGAATGAGGCAAGTGAATGAGGCATGGAAAGTGTTTTAGACAAAGCAGCAGCATGAACAAAATTCTGTTAGGCTCTGGACAGAGACAGCAGGAATGAATGAGAAACAGTAGGTAGGTGCTAAATGGAGCTGGTTACAAATTCCCGTCCTGCCAAAATGGATTTGCTGTACACAGTATTTTTCATTGATGTATGCTCTATTTTTGTTTCCCAGTTACTTATTTCAGGATATTATTAAATGAAAAGACAAACAGCAGACAACTCTGAATTTGACCTTGAGAAGAAAGCAAACCCACGCAAGTTACCAAAGCAGGGTTTTTTCATTTTGCTTTCCTTTTAAAAAGCCCCAGGTTTTTTTCATGACTGAAAAAGCACGTGATACCATATGAAATGTGGTTGTTTAGCTCAAGATGATCTAACCAGTAGGGGTTTTAGCCCTTCCCCTGAATTGAGCCCTTCAAATATTCCCTTATACAAAACAGCAGCATTTATTCCTTCTCTGTCCAGGTCCAGTGAGAACAAAAACTGGTTTTATTCAGCCCTCACTTCTGCCCACTTCAGTTAGTAAATGTCCCATCAAAGTAATACAGTGTATACAGTCACAGCTCTTCTCCACAACTAGACAAAAGCTCATTAGGGTGGGGTTTTTTGTTTGCTGTGGGGTTTTTTAAAGGAAAGCGTAGGTTCCTCATCCTGTTGCCTGTCTGGAGAACCCACGTCAGTGATGCACTAAGTTCTCCAAGCCTGATTACCTCACTCTGCTACAGCAGTGATGAAAAGAGTTCCTGGTGTTCCCCCGAATTGCCCATAGGAGAGGAAGGAAAAGTTGGTTCACTTTCTTTGGATAAAAGTTGACACACAAGGTGAAAATGCTTTGGTTTCAGAGTGGACCCCCAAATCGTGCTTTCCCATAGCTGGGCCCAGACCCAAATCCTGCAGCTGGGGCCCAGCAAGGGCATGTCCAGGTGTGGCCTGATCCTTGCAGCAGAGCACTGTGCAAGCTCTCAACACTGCCCCACATTAAACCTGCCCTGTCTTGTACTTTACATGGCCTGACTATAAACTACACCTCTATTGCCAAACCAACTCCGATTGATTGGCTTTTTCTAACAGAAACTGTAATTCAGGAGGATTTGGGCTGTCCCCTGTAGATTCCACAGAACTATGTTTGAATGTCTGTGGCTCACTGTGAGCATTCCCCATGGCCACAACAACCTCTCAAAATCCCTTACAGCTCTTTGGAAGGCATAACTTGGGCCATACAAGAGACTCTCCACTCCTAGCATTTTTTTTTCTTCAGTACCTCTTCCTGTCAAAGCTTTTATAAAACAACAATTACCTGAAAATATTTAGCTGAAATATTTATGTCTCAATTCCTGTGATGAGTTTCTAGGATCTCTCTCTTATTTACATCCACTCCTACTGTCCAAATTTGGCAAGCCCAATAGGGATAAACTTTTATATATACACTCTAAAATGTGCCTATAGACCCACAGACATCCTGGAAAATAAACTTACCCCCTTCCCACCTTTCCCCCAGCTGTAAGTCTCTTCCTCAAGAGCGGTTCAGCCCTGGATGACAGTGAGTGATTTTTGGCTCTTAAGGTGAGTGGGTGGAAGCAGAGGGACCTATAGGTTACACACAGGTTCCTTTTCCTCCCCAAATGTATCCCATAACATACCCAGGTGTCTCCTGCTTTGGGGGATAACCAGTCACCTGAGTCAGCAAACTGCACTGTGAGAATCCCAGTTTGCCTTTCCTTTATTTTGAGAGGGAGCAGTGCAGCTCTGCACACTGCTTGCCTCAGGAAATTATTCATTGTATTGCGCTTGTTTAAAATCAAGAGATAGCTAAGAAACTGTTTATCAAATGCAGTCACTATTTCTCCATGTAACAATATGTTCATAGTTGTTTTTATAATTTACTCAGATGTATTTCAGTCTTCACTTTTTATTGAAATGCACTTGCTCAGCAGGTCATATTCACAGAGAATCACAATATGGACAATATCTGTTTTTCAGTCAGTGCTGCCTGCTTTCTCCTACGGTTACAGCTGGAGATGTTATTCCTGAAGGCTGCTGGGTTCCAGGCACAGACATAAGCAGTAGCTAACTATTCCTTTTATAACTGCATGAATAATTACAGACCATTCAACAACATGTAAAATCCCTGTTACATTCATTGCTCCATTTGTTCTACACTTTAAAGGATAACTCAAATTCCTTTTCGTTTGAAGGACAAAATATTTCCTTTTTAGCTTGTTTTGGGTCATTTTAGTGAAGCCAGCATGCCCCTTCAGGTGGTTATGTATCCCCAAACTATCCTGCTATTGAAGCTGACCACATTTTGATGGAAAGCATTCTTTGACTGCAAATTCCCTGTGGTGATATATCTCCTTAGCTTTCTGCTCCAGGAAGAAAACATTATTGGTGAGAAATTATTGAACCTCAGTTATTCCAATTAGTTCAATCCTTATCAGTGTTATTAATTCAACAGTCAATGTAATTCATTCAATAACCTGAAGAGGCAGGTGTTAAAAGACTTGACAGGCTACATACAAATAGCATATTTAAATTCAGTTTCTTGTTACAAAACAGGATTTTTCAGAATAACAGGATCTTGAAATAACATTAATATTTCCAGAGAATAAAATTATTCTAATTTATAATGGCCTCTAACCTTATTATGGTTACAGGTGCAGTAAGCTGTTTATTTGATCAAGTAATCCTTTAGGCAGAGCTATTAAAACTTTTGGTTTTTAATACCTTCTAGTGTGGTAACATTTATGCTCAGCCAGCACTTCTGAGGTTTTCTATTTATTCTAGAGTTTTGACCATATTATCCTGCTTGTCCTTGTTACAGTACATCAGAGCACATTTGTCACTCTGGTTAATAAAGACACCTGTTGTACCTGCTGACTTGAAAAAACAGGAAAATGATCACTGGGTGGGTGTGGATCCCATTTTATCATTATCTGTAGAACATATCTTCAATAGCTGCAAATTAATAAACTGTTTTTAACTGAGGATGGATATACAGGTCTTCATTCTGAACAACTGGCACATCTTGTTTTTTTCAAGTATTCCCAGTAACATGCTACCCCTTCAGGTCTTCTAATAAGGTAACCATAATCCATTTATGTAACCATATTCCATTCCATATAAAATTTTATCATTTCAGAGCTGATCTTTGTCAACAATATCAGGTTCTTTCTGCCCATAATACAAGAAGAGACAATCTACAGTTTCCCCAAAAAGAATGAAGTCAAAAGAAGTTTTTATTGCTGATGCTGCCTGATCATTTTAGTGTTATAAACTGTCTCTGTAAACTTCGTAAGGACTTTTGCAAAGAGGTACTTAGTGCTAAGTCAATTCTGAAAGAATATCCAGGCTTAGCTGGGAGTCTTTCTGCATGAATTGGGATGGAGAATACCTTAGTTAATTTGAGTTTTAATGCAAAACTTTTCAGCTGGGAGATAGGAACAAGAGCTGCAGAGGGATGACTGATGCTGTTCTGTACAGGTTAATCAGTATACAAGAGTCTACTGTACAACTTAGAGCACATAGAGGAGAACCGTATAATTCCCTGCTCTTTGTCCCTCATCTTTTTCGGGTAAACGCTGATTGTTAGCCAAGAAATAAAAAGGCACCCAACACTTGTGTGCCAGATGTGCCCTGGTATGGCATGACAATCTTCCTGCAGAGTGTGCTTCATACCTTTTGCTTTACAGAGCATGGATGGAATAAATTATACAATGCTTGGTCTGATCTCAGAAAGTCATTAGTGTGAATAAATTTTTTTGCACAACATCAACACTTCAGAGTGGACCCTTGAGTCTCCTTACTCAGGCATGAGTAAAAACTTCACAATGCCTTTAGTTTTTTGCCAGAGTATTGTGATAGAAAGGGAAATGTCTATATCTGAAACACAGCTGGACCCTAAAGGCCTCTCAAACACTACTGGTTTGTAAGATTCCCAGGTAATCAATTAGACAGTCCTGTGTTTTTCTTGGAAGCTGTTTGGCCAGGAGGAATCAGGTGAGAGGAACTGTTTCACCTTTCCTGATGAAAGTCACTGACTATTGTCTGACAAGTCAGCAGTAATTAGACAAAAGTGCATTGCAAGCCTTAATAAATAAAGCTGTTGCTCTGCTCTGCACAATTGTGTCTGGCATCCACAAGAAAACTGAGCTGAAATTAAGTCTCCATTCATTACAAAAATAGTCTAACAGTAATTCGGAGCTATGGACTGTCTGTTGTGTGTCAATGGTATTGAATGGTTTCTATCTACTATAACAAATCACTCAGCAGTAAAATAAATGGTAGTTGATTGTATGCCAATGGTATATTTAACAGTACTCTATTGTATTGAAGGCTGCTGGAAATGTAACAGGTCTTGATAGGGGGAAAATACATGCTATTTTTAAAAATAAAATATTGATGTAATTGGCTTCCCCACCCACGGTGCTTCACAAGCCTAGAAGCAAGATTGGTTTTAATAGTTTGTTAGAAAAGTTGGGGAGATTGGAGGAAAATAATCTTGTTGACTCCAAGGCATTTTAAAAGTATGTAATTAAAAAGAACAACTATCACAGACCTCTTTACAATGAATTCTCAGGTTTCCCTCTGCCTCCCCAACAGTTATTAAAAAAATCAAGTAGCATCCTACAGTGCTAAAAGAAAGAATGGAATAGTAATGTTCCTCCTAATGAACACTCTCCAGCAAAGAGGAGCAATCACAGAACTAAAGCTGTAATCATTCCTTACCGGCAGCCAGTTTTACTGCCTGGCTGGCAGCAGGCAGGACCAAACAATGGTGGATGGTTTGCACTTACTGCAAACTTACCCTCAGAGGGTAGAATTTTCCCTGCTGTCTTCTCTGTTTGCTGTTCTACATTTAGATCTCATTAGGTCACAAGAATACTTTTTCCTCCTTCACTTTCCTTTAATCCTGGCATTCTGACTTTTTGTGAGCAGACAGGCTGATGGTTGCTGCAATGTCTCATCTGGTTCAGTCTGGACCAACAAAGGGAACTGGAAACTGCTTTTATTTTTATGTCTATTAGAAGAGTAGGACCATCACCTTTTTCATTCTTACAGCAGATGACCAGCACAGCTCCAAGACTGTGATAAAACCTTTCCTTTGGGGATTCTTACTCATAATATTATATGGCAAACAAGACATTTATGAGTATTTTCCTTGTAACTTTCCTTGCTTGCCCATGAAGACACATGTATTTCTCTGTCCAATGGGTACCTGGATGATGACCCAAAAAAAAGAAAACCATGGACATGGACTACCATGCTACATTTAGAGCAATAAAGGACAGCAAACCTTCCTTCTCTGAAATGTACTAATCAATGTTAGCTACCATACATCATAAAAACCTCAAGCAGGAGAAAGTGTTTTTCTCCCAGCAGGAAAAATAATAAAACCAAGCAGGATCGGCAACAATGGGAAGATCACCTATTGAAATAGTTTTTTAAATTGGCAGCCAGCTGATAAGTACTGCCCTTTCACCTGGCCCAGCTGGAGAATGGGGCAGCATTTAAAAGGTTCCTCTCTTCCCATCGTTTGCATTAATGAGATTTTCAGGACTTCAGTATCTAGGTAATTTTGAGCTAGAAAAACATAATTAAATGAACAAACAAATGACAAAGAGGTAAACACATATGTTTTCCTTTGTGTTTCTTTTTCAGGTGCGAAATAACTTAAAGATTTCCAATATATTGTTTGCAGAACCAGGAGAGAAGAGGGAAGAAAACGAGACAAGTTCTTACAGCCCACCAGGATCAATGCCCTGGTTATACATATGAACACTTTCAACCACACTCTACCTTCAAATCCCCATCTGACATATCAAGTCATTGCTCAATGTATACATTTTACTTATTCCTCTAAAAGACAGTGAGAACACAGCCCTGTGCAAAGTATGTGGGAACATATGCACACACAAAATATTTTCTTCCCTCCTTTCTGTTTTCCATGTCCCTTACGATAATTTAAAACCAATCCAATTATTACAAATAATCAGCAACCATCATATTTTTTCTCCTATCTTTATAAAGAAACTTTTTTTTCAATAGTTATTATGAAATGGTTTGAGAAACTTCTAAGAGCAGGTTTAGCTCAGAATTGCTGTCCTCAGGAGAAGTGGCACGTTCCATATCAAAAACAGCAGTGAGATCAAGATGTTCAGAAATTAAGTGATAAAATGTGCAAAATGTTTGCATGTCAAAGGCCAAATCTGATGCATTGACAAAGCAAAATATACTCAAATATATACAAAATATAATCATGCCCCATACTCTCATTTTGATCTGTCTGTGTGAAGGGATCCCAGAGATAGAAGACTGCATTAGCACAGGTTTGTGGAACTAATCCTACAGTCTTTATATACATACCTGGGGAAGGATGCAATTTCCACTAAGGACTCATCTTCATTTTACTATTTTCTCTGACTAAAAATAATGCAAGTTAAAATATATTTTTTATTTAAACTCAGGTACATGGCTTAGTAATTCATATGCTTTCTCAGCAGATTCCTTTTTGCGCTGCAAGGATTATTTCTATCAAAATTATTTTTAGGTTCAGCGTGAGTCATGTGGATGCCAGCAACATAATTAGAATAGAATTGATACAATAACAACCCACATAGTGTCTGATTATATTTCAATAGCCTTTTTTTTTTTTTTTCCTCTTAAACAAGCTTCTATTAGTAACATGAAACTGGAACATGCCGAGGGAAACAGGCACAGTGCTCTGCAGATGAGCTGGGGATTCTCAAAGAAATGCTTAAGTTTATAAACTGCAGAATGGAGAATCAATTTTGCTGCATGGAGAATACTTAATTACAGGAACATTTATGCCAAGAAAATGACATTCTGAAAACTCCGTGAAAAACTGACACTGGCATCCCACTGAGAGGCTTTTTTTGCTTTCCATAAATAGATTGCTGGGCCCAGCTATTTATTGCCTGTGATACTATGAAAGGAGGAGCAGAGTGAAGGTTTGTGAGGCTATTCTGTAGGCTGCATTCATTGAGAAAGTAGAAAACACACGTACAACACTTAAAACTGCTCAAAGTCAGGAAATAAAAAAAAAAAAAAACACCCAAGAAAAAAAAAAAAAAGGCCTGGAGCATTTGCCAAGCAGACAGATCTGTGAGCTGGAAGAACAGGTGAAAAGAAGGTGAGAGGATGAGGCACAAAGTAACAAAAATATTCAAGCGGTTTTATAAACCTCCTGATCAAAACTGGGGATCGTGGAAGGCAATTACAAAGGCAGGGGTTTTTGAGGCAATGACAGGAATGAGCAGCTGTAAAGCAGGTCCTTTACAGGATGGATGAAAATGGCTCCAAATTCAGTTTTAAAGCTCAATCCCTGATAGCCCAAAGAACCCCTCAAACAGCCTGGCCATAAAAGGGTGCATGGCTACTATAGAGAAACAACTCCTTACCCAAACCCAGCTAAGGAGGCACAGCCCCTCACTTATTCCTCCTCTATAAAGAAATTTGGGAAGCCTGGAGCCAACAGGCTGTCAGGTGGCATGACAAGGATGCCAGAAGGTTTTAGTTAAATTACTGTGGCTTCTGTGTCAGCTTCTGGTTCTGAGAGCATTGGTATATGTAAATATTGAGGGGAGAGGGAGGTGAAGATGACAGAGGGTGGAATTAAAAAAAAAAACCAAATAACTCTCAAAACCAGGGGAGAGAGAGGAAGAATCGAAAGGGAAACCACAGAGAGGAATCACATCCGTCCAGGAGAAAGCATTAAAAGTAACAGTAAATAGTAAGTGAATTTTCCTACACTTTCAAAGAATTTAGTGCTTTTTTCGCCAAGTTTTTGTAACAAACTTCTGCAAAACCCTTCACAATGTGCTATGCTGAAACCCAGTACTAGAACAAAAATAGAACCTTTGGGAAATTTTATCTGTGACAGCTTCACTCCTATACAAGTTAGTCAAAGACTCATGGAAGTAAGCAAACATAAGCATTATATCCAGTACACCTAACAACAGGTTAAAAAATAATATGCAATATGCAAGGGCAGACGTTACAACCAAAGATTATTAGCCTAACTCAGCAGTTGAAAGATAAAAAGCAAATTTTCTGTACGATTGTGCTTTGCTAAAATATAAGTAAAGGGAAAATATGATCAGCCACAGAGGTTTAAGAAAACAGTTAATAAAAATCTAGTTAATTTTTTTTTTATGATGAAAACAAACCTATCTTTCTTAACGGTAAAGACACAGTACTCATTGTAATCAATTTTTATATAGCTTCTTTAAAGGAATACTTATTGATGAAGATAAAATTTCATGCTTCTTAGCAGGCTGAAATTGGCTGATGATGAAAGCTACAGAATTCATTGCTTCAATTAATAAGCAATAAGTTAAGAGCAAAACTCTGCAAAAATTATTTCTAATCGGGTTTTTTGCTTTGCTTGTTGGATAATTTTCAGATCACATTTCAAAGGAGGCATTATAATAAAAAAACTGATTAAATTGAAATATTGTACAACTATTTAAACCTGCAGAGCTCTAGCTCCTCTTAAATAATCCTGACACCATGAATGCTGATGGCAGTGTGTGCTAATGTCAGCATTAAAACATAAACTTTGTTTTCTTCCCAGCCCTACATTGGAACACCCCAGCTGTCAGTCCCCTGCATATTAAATGCCAGAAGAAAGAGCAAATCCTGCTCTGGGTACAAACTGTGTTTGGAAAGTTTTGCAGGGGAACACACCAACATCACGGTCACCTCTGAGTGCTGCCTCACTGCAAAAGGGAAATAATACAAGAGCGTTTTTATTTACACAGCACAACCAAACTGGAAAAGTTTAAAAGATTAAAAGAACTCTTACTTTGTTAAGAAATTCATCTGAGAAAGATGAATCCAGAAGTTTCTTTGACAGTAATTAATCCCTTTTCAGCTCTGTATGCAGAAAGAATTACTGGAATTTCATTACAATCCCTGTTATTTAATCAGTTACGTTGGTAGGGAGGTTAAATTTACTATCAAGTGAGAATTAAGAAGAATTTAAAAGGGTGTAGGAGGAACCACAATAATGAGATATTACAGCGCTCTTTATGCAAGCCTGAATTTGAAGAAACCATTCATGAAAACATTTTAGATTGCTACTAATTAATCAGATTGATGCATATAGTCTCAAAACCACATCTGACAGCTAATGGTACTTCTCAAATAGCCTGATCCAAAGCCTATTGAAATCAAGAGAAAGGTTGTCATTGACTTTGATTATGCCACACAAATGTAATTCCCACATGTATAGAGTGCCCAGTAAATGATCTGCATTACAACAATCACATTGTTATAGCAATACTATTGCATGTTTCTAATGACTGGGCTATTATTTATAAGATGCCAAGCATTTGTTGAGCAGTCTATACATTCAAGACACCCATTTTTAGGGCACAATGCAAAGTTAGTGAGAGACTTTACATAGATTCCAATAACTGATTCCACAGGACAAATTTCAGCACAGCATGCCAAGCATGAATGAGAATGACAGAAGGCGTTCCTCTGAGGCAAAATTTATTTTTCCCATTTTTTAAGACTGGTATTTAATTTTGTAGAAATAATAATTTCTTCCTCAAAGCAACCCCCTCCAGTTGCTTTTCCTGATTTTTCTAAACTCAGCCCCATGAAATAAATACAGGCAGGTTCTGTCCAACTGAGAGAAAACAAAGTGCTGGTAAAGGCGCAGGGTTCCAAGATACCCTTTGATTTGTCTTCTTTGTTCCTTTCATTCACCCACCCTCCTTTTTCTTAATTTTGCACATGGAAACTTTTCCTTCTCTTATCTATAAATAATGATGCTTCCCAGCAGAAAGTCATTATCTTACACTAATCCATTGGGAAACTGTGTATTAAAATTTCTTTGTGTAAGGGCAAATTACAGAACATTTATGGAATCCTGAGCACAGTCTGGATCAGCAGCAAAACCAAATCAACATACAATATTCCCATTTAATTCTATATTGGATATTTTTCGAAATGATCTGTATGTTTTTGGTGGCATGATAATTGGTAATAATGATAAACTTGGCAAAAATGATAGATTATTACAGGTCTTGGCAGATACTTGTGATCAATAAGACTCTTAGAAGCTACAAAGGATCTCACACTGACAGGATTTCAGGAAGAAACTGTGCTCAACTCTACCAATAAGTAAAGAGGACAGTTACTGACATTTCTATAAGATGGATATTGGATAAAGCACTTATAATTATAGAGAGCAATTAAAAAGGTTTAAAAATTGACCATTCCTATAGCACAAGAGGATTTTCAGGAGTTCATTGCAGTCCAGAATCTCCTGTTTTCTAGCACCACATAGAACATCCTAACCACCTCCAAAAACAACAAGAAGGGAACAACAATGTGTTTACATAACCCTAAAACTGTTAATGTTAATGTCTGAAAATGAACAAAATGAAAGGGACATTAAAAATAAAGTTAAACCTCAGAACTGAGTCACTTAACAGACATACACCTGGAACACTAAATCAGCAACAAAATTATGGCTTAATATTTCACTCTTGTACCATTTCAATTTATTGCAGGCTCAGGTAGTTTTGCATATCTATAGACAAAATGTTTTATAAGTGTCAGTCAGGCAGAAAGATGTCAGAAGGATGGGGGAAGAACTTTTTTTTTTTTTTTAGTTTTTAATAATCAACAACCTCCCCAATGACCCAACACAATGGATTACCTAATTTACATATGCAGTCTGTAACTGTGGGACTGTCTCCTTTCTTTGTATGTTCATGCTGTTAGCAGTGGTTAACTGAAATTAAACTGTCATGGGCTTAACAGAAAATGTCATCTGACATGAAAAGAAATGTGCTGTTTCACTGGGGTGTGAAGCTGGAAACACAGTAGTGGTCGCCTGGTATTATTTTCCTAAGACAAAAAGGAAAAAAAAAAAAAGCAAAACCTTTACCAATTTCATTTTTTTTTCTAGGCTAACATCATCTTCTTAATCCCTTGGGCTTTTTTTCTGCTGAGAAGGTTTCTTCAAACTTATCACTAGAAAACAATTTGAAATGAAGCCGTATTTCAGTAACGTGTTCTCTGTTTCCATTCTGTTGCCAAATGGTTCATGACTTTCCCAAATATCTCTGTTGTAAGCAATTTTTAATACAGCTTACCTAGTCAAACACTGCCAACTCCCAGCCACACACTGTGAAATAGCAGCAATTAAGCTGCCTCCTGAAGGCTATTCCTACCTGGAAGTTCAAGATGGAGCTGATTTGACATGCATGCTGACTTCCTCTAATTGAAGTGGTTTTGCTGGGGAAGCTTAGACTTACTGAAAAAAAAGTTTAAAAACCCTTTTGTCTCTATTTCTCAACTATTTGTCAAAAAGAAGAATAGCAGTTTTCTCATAAAATAAAGTTTGTCCAGGGTAAAAGAAAATGGACCTGTCTGAGCATCAGTATCTGAACAGAGCTCTACATTTAAACAGAACTTAAAATTTTGACAAGAAACATGAAAATAGCTCTGGATATGTTGTATCACCCACTATCATTTCCCACAATTTTGTATGTTCCATAAAACCGGATCTTTTGAAACATTATATACTAAATACTGTAAGTGGAGTGAAGGCTCCTTCTGCATGTGTGAGACTGAGTCTCTTGAAACATTAACATTTAAAGAAAATCAAGCAATATTTCTGCCGGTCTTGAGGAAGCACTAAATGTAACAGGAAAATTAAATGAAAGCACAAGAATTTTTTCTGTCCAAAACTGACCTCAAAATACAATGAAATAAATTAAAAAGCATGCACCTTCATAGGAGAAGTTTATACTGGAGAGGCTGAAGGCATAATTTCTCACATCGTTATGAAAGAGTTCTGGCTTTTAGCCTCATTACCAGTGATACATGCAGCTAAAATGCTTCAGAATGGAATTAATGCTTTACCTAGGATTATAGAGGAGGCTTTGGTTGAACATTGCCATAATGTTAGTTTATTGCATTCAGTCCTTACCCCCTTACTTCCTTTTATTATTTCACTTTGTTTCTTTCGTTCTTTTTCTCCACGAGTATTTCTTAACTGTGTGTGATTCTTTTGTTCTCACCACTGCTCTTTTATTCTGTGTCTTGCAGTGCTCAACACAATTAAGACAGCTAAATCAACATTACCAACCTACTCAAATTTTCTTGGCACAGTAACTATCATTTAAGATTTGTGTGTCCTGCACAGCTTCGAGCTTTTTTTTGTTCTGGAAGGTCACTTCAAAGTCATCTCAGAATTACTGAACTGTTTATTGATCTCCTAATCATTCTCTGTTTGCAATTCTTCAGCTGCCTCTCTTTGTGCTATTTTGTTCTATTAGCTTAGCTATTTATTAAACAAAATAATATTTATAAAAAGAGAAGTTTATAGAATCCCTAAGTTGTTCAAATGAAGAGAACAGTTAATTTCCACTGAAATATGAGGATGGAGATAAAAATAAGAAGTTGAAGTTTGATCTACATGGCTGTGCTCTCCTGAAAAACAAAGGAAAGCAATAACAGCTTTTAGGTTTGAGTAACACGGCTGCAAAGGTATGATTATAGCGCAGAAATCTCATGCAGATTTTTCTGACTATATGATCCAGAACCATTTCAGACTTGGGCTTGTTTTGTTTTTTGGGGCTTTTGCTGTAATCCTTGTTCCCCAGAAAATCCTCCTGACAACAAGAAAGAGAATAATATTTCTTTAGAGAAGCAATGTGGTGTTGATCCTTAAAGGTATTTCTGCCGTGCTAAAATACATTCAACAAATTAAATGAGACCAGAATTAGAATCACAATTCAAATATTTAAAGTTTTTTAGCTACAATTTACCATGTGGTTCAGGCAGATCAACCCTGCATTTTAAGAAGCCAAGATTCTGTGCTGTAATACAGACAAGGTCTGGAGAGTAGCTGTTATTTTTAAGACGCACCCGGTGACCCCAGAAGTTAAAGTTAAAATAAGTGTCTCTGACCTCATTTGTAGTCTCTAGCACACTGCTAGCTATAACTTCTGCCAGCTCAGCAATCAATAAATATCATCCAGATTTTCAATATTCCTCTAAAGGGAAGGAACACACCTTTCTGGTCCACCTGAGCACCTTTACTTCATGAGAAAGACAAGATATTGCACCTTATTTTTGGCAACAATTGTTCACTGCTGGCTTTGACTTCATTTGTACACCCGTTATTCAATACAAAGCTGACTAGAGGGCATGACCTAAAATTGTATCCAGACCTTTCTTCCTCAAAGGTTAATCAAAGAATCCAAAAGGACCTAAACAGTCCATGGTGCATTTTCTCTGCACCAACACAGCAAATTCCTCTCCCTGCCTGCTTGGTGTCTATACAGATTTAGCAAACATAACCCATATATCTCGACTTGATCTACATCTTTACTGTAATTATCAAATAATTTTATAGGCAGAATAGCTACCCATTAAAATGAGTCTCAGCACCTCCTTCTATTTTAACATTGATAAATTATGATTTTCTAAGCAATTTTGCATGACCCCATGCTGGTTTAATCTTGATAATTTGCCCAAACTTGCTTCAAATGTTACTGATCTCTTTGTGGTCTCAAATGTTCAGCTTGGTTATTTGCAGCATTTTCAATTTCTATGGGTTATAAACTAACAGGCAGTCTTACAGAGCAGATTATGGAAATAGAAAAAGTGGAAGAATGTGATCCTGAGACATCCAAAAAAGCTGCAAAGAACTCCTTTGGGAAGAGCAAAGCAATCATTTGAGGTAGGAAAATTAAAAGCCTCCACATTTGTTTGGCAATGATTTGGAAAACCAATGGAAGCGTTTAATTATTAATGGAACCAGCTAAACATAGTCTTCCCAATAAATCAAGGTTGCTCTATTGTAAAAATTGAACATTTGCAGTTATCTTGTATTGAGTATCCGTTGCCACACCACAATATTAAAAACTGACAAACTGGAAGGCGTTGGTGTGGTATATAAAGTGCTGTGATTCTTTAGTTTTTGTTTTCCCACCCTTGGAGAAGAACATGGGCTTCACACACTGGCTTTGGCTTTGGGAACACTGGAGTCCCTGTAGAGTATCATTTATATGATGATCAAACAGAACCATTTCTTTTTTCTAAAGACCTCACTGAGCCAAGATGTCTACCATGTGCAGATAGCAAAAGAATTGGGGTTTTTTTTTGTGTTTTGGGTTTTTTTTAATGTTCATCATAATTACTAATGGTCTTTCCTGTTGCTTTCATGGTAGTTATGTGCACAGCCATACATTTCATAGTACAGTTGTTCATTATTACTGGTGAAAAAGTCCCTACAGAGTTACACCAAACAACCTGCAGGGCAGTATAAAAATTTCTGTATTTGTGTTTTATTTCTCCTTACTCTATGTTATTCATTGCTTATTCCCATTCTCCATACAATTCAATTTTTTTATCTTGTGCTCAGTTTGTTTTTTTAATTCTTAATTGCTTCAGGAGTCATTAGTCCTTCAAATTACCCAAAATGTGACTGATATTTCCCTTTGAAATGGTGTAAGAATTTATGGGAAAATTATTTCTTTGCATTGTTATTTTTCTTAGTATTAGAGGGAACTGAATCTGTTTCAGGTTGCAGAAATACCTTGTGGGAGGGCTCTGGCTCAGAGCAGTAAATCCTCCTTCCTCTGCAAGGATCTGATTCCTCTGAGTCTGAGAGCATCGACTGAGATTACTCAAGTGCTTCAACGTCAGCATTCATTTATATTCTTCTGGATCTGAAGTAAGAGGATTCTGTAGATGCAGCCACAGGACCCATGGAAGGGGAGAAGAGCCCTGGTCTGGGTCTGGAGTTGGCAGAATGACCCCAAAGTGTTGGGAAGAGTGATAGAAAGTTTCCTGCAGTCACTGGAAACATATTCTGTGAAATAGCCTTTGGATCGTAGCACTGAAAACACTGAAACAGTCACACTCCATGTGAAGGAAACAGAATACCTCAACAGTGCAATAGGAACTGTGCACTGTTCTAAGTCGTGCAGCTTTTTGAAAGGCTGCCTAATTCTCACCGACAAAAGGCAGTGATACAAGTAAGTGACTCTACAGAAACAGAACTTATTTTAAATGAAAGCAGACGAGTCATCTGACAATCTAGCTGTTGTGAAACAAAAAGAGAAATGAGAAAACTGTGTCAGTTCACTACTTGATGATATTTTGTTTCATGTATTTTGTTTTCAATATCTGATTACCTCTGTTATTTATGTTTTTATAGACTGCTTTCATTGGCTCACTTGCTGATTTTGAAAGATAAAAGTCCAAATTACAATTAAGTTGAAACTGGATTTGCTTAAAAACAAACAAGAGAAAGAGGAAGAATTTCCTGTGTAATGGCTGACAGCGAAATTGCTTGAAGTAATGGGGTCCCATTTAAATACCAAGAACTTGGCAGACCTGGGAGAACTGAATTTGCATAGGCTATAAAATCTCAGGCGTACTTTGGAAGCTTGCTGGAGAGCTTCACAGAATATAAAACTTCTTGGCATTGCTACAAATCTTGATAAATTAATAGGAGAAAGCAGAACACTGTTCACAACTAATTTTCTTTTCCTGGTATGAGGTCTTCTTCTTTCTCCTTCTCCCCCTGCTCCACATTTGTGTGCCAAACCTTCCTTCTGTGCCCCTCTGTGCCTCACAGAGAGCAATTCCCACCGAGGCAGGAGATGCCTGCTGGTGAAGGCACAGCTGATCAACGTGGCTTTTTCTGCTGCCAAACTTCAGCCAGTGAGCTATTCATGGCTGCAGTCCCTGTTTCTGTTCATTAGGCCACTGGGAATTGCATGAATCATTTCCATTCCCTGCCGGGAAGCAATGCCAGTGTTTACTATTACTTATGCAAAATAATTTTCCAGAATCACTTTACAAATGCTGAATGCTTGGTTGACTTATAAAAACTGAAATGAATTAATAAAAAATAAATAAGCAGTCCCAACTGCACGGGTTATCAGCTTTATGCATAAGATGAGTAAAAGGCTTACATATTTCCACTAAGCTGGAATTACAGTATTTCCCCTTTCTCTAGGGAGAAACAAAGGCTGAAGTACAAAATTAGAGATGTGTTATTTTTCTTTCCTAAAAACAGGGAGTGGACTTGGTTGAATCGAATTTTACAGAGTATGCAAAGCTATAGGTTGCCTTTACTCTTCTCTTTTTTGTCTTCCTCCTGAATGTTTTCTCATTCCTTTTTCCTCACAGAGGACACAGCAGGGAAATAATACTCCTAAACTGTACAACTGCATCTGTCCTGAGATGGAGAAAGGAAAGGCTCTTGCAAGCATTAGATTAGGCAGCCAAAGAACAAAATGAATATTGACATAATTGAGATATATAAATATATATATATATATTTAAAGAAGTAAATGTGTAAATGTATGAATCAGAACAATAAGTTTTTTCAATAATTTTTGTGTCAGTTAACTTGACTACGTTTGATCAGCTATAAAGACATTACTATTAACCCAATAGAAAGGAAATTCTATTGAAAAACAGAAAGAAGCCTTTGTTGGAAAATCAGCAGAAAATTGTGCACAAAACCTGATGGGAGCCTCAAAATAATCTCATTAAAGTGGAACACACTTATTCAAGACAGACAAAAAGGGTTCACAGCAGTCTGAAAATCTGTTTTAAGAATTTCATTTTATCTCTTTCTCAAGTAGGGTTCTCTCCAATTACTCTATATTAAACATTTTAATGTTCTCAGTGAAGTAAGGATTTGTCCAGAGCAAGTCATTTTAATGCTCAAGCTACAAACCAGATCAACCTGATAAGGACAGACCCAAACCATAAATCTACCCTTCTGGAACTCAGAAGGATACACTGGCCCTACCTTTTCCTTGGTGCTCACCCCCTCCTCACAGCAGGATTTCTGCAGACTTGTTGGGAAAGCCACTCTTTTGTCAGGCTAAAAATATGGATAAAGAAAGGAGAGGTTTGTTGTGATTTCCTCACTACATTACTGCTCATATCTAATTGCATTATTGATGGAGACTTAATTTTCTATGAAGATTTTAGTATTTGGGCATTATTATTTCTCACTCTCTATGGCAAAAAATGAGTTTTAGCTTCAGGACTTAAAGGCTGGTGGAACATTCAAACACAGGACTGTTGTTCCTGTGTTTATGCAAGAACATATTTGCATTTAACTGGTGAGACCTCACCTCTGTGGATTTGTGCCTGAAATCCCCACACTTCTCTACTTTAGCAGTAACTTCTATTTACACCCAAGAATCCACCTTTCTTCCAGTCTTCAGCAGTATCTCAATACATCCTCCAAAGCCTCCCCATACCCTCAGCTTCTTTCCTATTACTCCCTCTGCCTGCTCTGACAGGCAGGCCATAAAGAACACCGGACTTGAACTCACATCACAGTGAGATTTTAACCTTTACTGTCTCTTTGCCCTCAACAGAACTATGAATTTAAAATATTGTTCTGCTGTCAAACTTAGTTGTAACAAGATAAGGACCACAGGATGGACAAAAATTCACCATTTTGATTTCCTTTATTAGGAGACTAGGGCTAAAATAAAATGCAAATATTTTCATTTACTCTAAAATATTTGAAATGTGATTGGAACTGTATTTAAAAATTCCTTTAAGCTCCCTGAAACTAAAAATTATCTAGCGAATTTATATAATCTGGAAATAGATTCATATGTCTCTCTCTATTAAGTAAGGCAGCTAGAGGTTGAAGAGCTGTTAATCCTTGATTTTATGCCCTCAATGCAATGTTTTCTGTGATCCAATTGCAATTTGCAGACTTTGAGCAAATTTTCCAATTATATAAATGCTGACTTTCAATGGATACTTATGGTAATGCATTATTTTCTGTTCTGCAATCAATCAGTGACTGCTGCCAGTCTTGTCACAGCCAAATTGACCTCTGGTACACAGCAAAGAATAAGGAGCCTCCTCCATCCTTCCTTGCCACTCACAGGTGTGAGGCTGAGAAGGCAAGACCCCATTTTTGGTGTCTCAGCAATTGTTTCTAAGGTCATCCAGCACAGAATATCCCTCCTCTAGCAAAGGAAACAGCTGGAAACATTTCCCTCTTGTCTCTGTGGACATCTTGCTTTCACATTCTACATCTTCAGTCTTTCCCTCCAGGGCCCCCACATTTTGTCTCCCACTGATCAATTCAGGGATTAGCTCAGCAGAGCTCTTAACAAAGAAAGTACCTGTTTTACTAGCAACTATCTGAGACAAAAGCATGGAGCCCAAGACTGCTGTGCCATTTAGAGGGCATGAATGCACTCTACAACACTGCAAATTAAAGTTGGAGAGAAGAAAAGAGAGAAAATCAATTCTAAACTCTTCAGTCAGATTACTGAAATTTTAAGGACTGGTTTTGAGAGTGTGCCCAATGCATCGTCTTGTTCCAGACAATATTTCCTGCTTTTACACTTCAAGTGACATTTTCTACATGGTTGCAGACTGCAATTGTAATGAGGCGGGAAGAAAAATCCTATAAGCCCCTTGTGAAGTTATATTTGAGGGATGCCCTTCTGTTTGAGCAAACAGCTCCTGGAATACTAAGTACAGTCAAAAATAAAATGAGGTGTTATTAGGTGTTAAGAGGGTTATGACCCTCTCTTAGAGGGGTCTTTGAGTGGTTACCTCTCTTAGAGGGGTCTTTGGGTGGTTACATTCAGGAATAATTTGTGCTAGGAACAATTTGCAATGCATATAGCAGAAAGTACAACAAAAATCCCATGATGCAGATCCAATTTCAGAAGAATTAATTGTACTTCAAGAAGATGTCCCAAAACAATTTAAGACATAGGAGAATGCTTTCTTACTTTGTTTCTCTTATTTTTAAATGAAAAATGATCCAGTTGTAATTTGCAGGTTTTGAGCACATTTTCAAATTATACAAATGCTGTCTTTTCAATGGATACTTATGGTAATGCATTTGCTGGTGTCTGATAGATGAATGACTGCTAAAATACTAATTCCTCCCTCCTTATTCACACCTTCCTGTACTTATTCTTTCCAGCCCCTTCTAAGAGAATGCAAATCCAGTAACAAGTGAATCAACCATACACCCCACAATGTTCAATCATATTTTAAATGTGAAAAAATTAATACCTTGGTTCCCAGTGACCACCCAACTCATATAACTTCCTTTGCTGTCGACTGGACAGGTGATAAAAATTGTGCAGCATTCAGAAGGTCTTGTTCATAGCTCAGGTCAGTCTCAGTGCTTTTCAGTATTCAACTACAAGCTGGTATTCCATTGACATTGCAGACCAAAGGTTCTTTATCAAAACAAGGCCTGTGTTAATTCTCATTTAACAGTTTCTTCATACCTAAGGTGTCTGTATTGATTATTGTGCAGAGGACTGAATGTCCTTTCTTACCGTTTCTTCCTATTTTTCTTCCTCTGAAAGCACCATGCCAGGGTGAGATAGACACAGCTGCCAACAGGTCTGCCTGGAATTTAAGAGGAACATGGAATATTTGTGCTCAGATAACATCCAAAGAGAAATAAGAAGCTTTACAAGAAGCAGAACAGGTGAAGGTTGACTGAATTTACTAGGAATGTGCAACCAATCAGTCAAAGCTCCAAAGAGATTTTCCCATTGCTTAGACATCAGTAAAGGTTGTATCGAGTTTAATAAGGACTGAACACATACTGTCATCCTTTCCTAAACAGGATACACTGGAGATATCCCTGCACCAAATAGTTTAATTCCACAACTTTTGTTGCATTTCTGAGACCACATTGTCTGGGCTCAGCTAAATGGGCAATAGTTCCTAAGAAAAGACAAAAATATCTCAGGCATCTCCTCCTATATTCATTTGCAAACAGCATAATGTCATTAATCTTCATTTCTGTGGAAAAAACCGCTGTAAGATAAGATTGATTTTGTTTATATTTGTGATTTGTAAAAGAGTGTCACTTATGTAAATCAAAGTTCAGGTTTAGACCTCTAAGTACCAATCAGTGTGAAAAGTAATCTTCCATTTCTCTTTTTGAGCAGCATTTACTGGCAGAATTAAACTCTCCTGACATGGATTTTATTTATGTATGAGATATTCTACTCACTTCAACAGCAATAATATGAAAAAATAAATTATTTTTAGGTTATTGAAAATTTGAACTTAGTTATTGAATAGCAGTAATTGTTTGCAGAAATTCCTTTGCAGTGATCTACTCACGTAATGCCAAAATTAATTTGAACTCTAATTTCTAATTCCCTGGTTTTTTGTTGATTTTAATTTTTCTTTTTGGACATAGAAATGCATTCTAGGTTTGACATCTTAGCCCTGAAGAGCCTTTAGTTTGCAAAATATTGAATAATCCTTTTACTGTAAAAACCTTCTACAAAGTGTTAGAAGCTAATTTGGCTTAGTTAAGCATTATGTGACAATTGTCCTGACCCCCGTGTGAACCTTCCCACACTAATTTCCATTCCCATAGTGAGATTTAACATTTCTAACACATTTCTACTAAACTCACACAAAGTGTAACTTCCTCATACAGCTGACAAATCATGCTGCTGCTAAGCAATGAAGGTCATTTCAATAAATGATAACCAACCAAACTATGGACATTTCATCTGGGCTTCATGGAGTCTAGAAAAGTAGAACTGGGGATTCCCCAGTATCAAGTGACATTTCTGATGATTATTCTCATAATATTCTCATTCATAAGAAGTAGGTGGAAAGGAGAATTCTGGAGATCTACAGAGTTAACTATCACTTTGTGATAATAAAGTATCTGGGCTCAAGTATCCAAAGCCAGAATCAAAGTGACTTCCCAGCAGACTTCTGTTCTACCCCCCACCTCACCGCAAGCTTTGTGTGGGATCTTAAAGAAGTCATTTTCCTTCTCTGTGCTTCAGCCCCTCATCTTTCAGAAGGGGATAACAGCAACTCCTTTCCTCCCAGAACATGTGTGTGACGTGTGTAGAGATCCTATGAAAAGGTATAAATACCCTGGTATTATTATAGATACAGGGATCAGATCAATGGTAAAAATCCAGGTAAAGCCTCAAGGCCAGGAAGAGAGGAATTTTGTCATCCCAGGAACTAAAACTCAGAACCAAAAAGGTAGCTGTAAACAAAGCAAGCAGCTTGTACTCTGGCATATTTCCTTGTGTCTGGAATTGGAAACAACACAGCAAAAACTATTCATTCTTGGAAGAAAAGTACATAAATATAACAGATGAATATTTTAGTAATTCATTGACAACAACTGCCTACTGACTGGATGTGTTTGGAGTATTCAGAGTGGATTCAGGAGAAACAAAGGGCCCTAGGACTCTGGGAATGTGTGCAAACATCTGGAGTACATACAACTTATACCTGTAAACTTAACCAAACAAATCAGCTTGCTCTGCTCCTTATTTGAAACACTTTCCGTTTACAATGCCTGGGAAAACCATAGCAATATCTGTTATACCATTTACGATTAAGAAAATCAGAAGGTAGACAGCTTAGATCTATAAAAGTGATTTGATATATTTGGCAATCCAACTTGGCCTGCCTGCAATGAGCTGTTAAATGAAATTTTGCACAGCCATGCCATCAGGCTTTATTCACTTGCCACGTTTTATTCTGAAGGGTAAAACTGATGGCTAGTACTAATCACCTCAATCATTGCCAGGATTGTGTCAAATTTTGGGATGAGGTTGGTCTCATCTTACATAGGGATGGGGAGTGAGTGTGATTGATAAATAAATCAGAAATCATCAACAAAATTGGAGAGGTGGCCTAAATACCAATAAAATACCAACAGCTTCCCCTTTCTAGGGGTGCAGTAGATCAGCATTTTGAGAAATCCAGGTGAGGTATGTAATGGGTTTCTTTTAAAATAAATAATAAGGTAGATAAATACATAAAATAATGTAGGCTTTGAGGTTTTTTTTACTTGCAATAATTGCTGGATAAAACCTTAGTTCTTCAGAGAAAAGTTTTTCAAATGAGAGAGAGAAATGGCCACACTGATCTCCCTGGGAACAGCAAATTCCCCAAGAGCAGTGCAGGGGTGAAGGACATCAAAAGCTTTAAATCTATCACAGGTTTTGCCCAAGACTTTCTTTCCGTGGAAAAGCTGCTGAATTTTTTTTCTCATTTCTATTCCCCTACCAGTTCCATGGACAACAGGTGAAAAGTAACTCCTCCTCCAGTACTTACAGGTAAAAATAGGCATCAGAGCAGCAGTAATTCCAGCATTTTCAGCTGCAGTTGTATATTTTTGTCACACATTGACTGATTGAACTGAATAGAGTGGTGGGATTCCTCAGTGCCATATATGTGACCATGTCCCTACCTGCTCTGTGTCCTCAAGTGCAAAGTAGAGAAAGAATTTTAAAAACAAGTAAACTATTAGTTATTAAAAGGGGAAGGTTGAAGAGATTTCTAAATCCTGTAGGCTTTTCCTTTGACAGAACCCAGAAAAGACATCAGTACCAGTAAAGAGTCTGGTTCACCCAAACTCCTGGTGCTGTTTAAACAATTTATTTCATCATTTCTCAAAGCCAACACTTGGTTGCATTTCTGTTTACATATCCAGCAGGGGCCACCACCTCTGGGAAGAAAGATGAGAACATACTCACATTATGGTATCTGTAAGATTCATTGAGTCTTTAATGATTTTTACAAAGAATCTTGCTGTGAAAACAATGAACAAAGTCAACAAAAGGTCCAGATACAGTATTCTTGTAATAAAATTAAAATTACTAAAGTAAACTTGTAGGTGTCTGACAAAGAATTGAAAATACAATGTATTTCCATATAATGCATCAGCTGATACTAAATGTTGCACGTGTGAACAAGGCTGGGCTCAGTGAGAGCAGGCTGTGCAAACTGATCCAGACTCTGAGTGTGTGGCGTGTAGATGCATGGTTCTTTTCTCATGAACAGATTTTCATTTCCCAGCTTGCTGTTTTAATGAAAACAATACCCAAGACTCAGGCATGAAGAAGAAATATTGTCTTTAAAATCTCATGGGTTTAGCCACAGCAGCAACTAAAACATAGCAGTAATTTTTTTAAAATAGAAACTTAGAGATAGCAAGAAATTCATTAAATTGTGTATACACATACAACTAGACCCATGATAAGCAGCTAATTCAAAGTAACTTTTCAATGAATATTGGTATATGGATGCTTTTACTTCACACTAAAACTTAACTTTTGTTTTAAGATTTATTACCTTTTGAATTTTTGGATGACTTACATAAATCAAAACTATGTACACAAGGATTTGTTTCTAAATAGCTCGATTGTTTTTAAGCCACTTGGTTTGGTTTGATCTTGATAAAGTTACTGAAAAGAGAGAGGATGAAAACCCTCTCCAAACTGTACTTAATAGTATTGTGATGATTTCTATTGCAGTGGCAACTACAGAATCAACCTATCTATCAATCAGCACCAGAAAAGGGAAGGATAAAAGTAAAATGCTTTGCATTGTCAAGAAGCAGCCTCTGGCAGTTCAATTAGGGATTACTTGCTGCTATTCAGGTACATGTTCTCCCAAGTGCACCATTTCAAAAGGACTCTTGAAAGGCATTTCTGGATAAGTGGGAGGCTCTCCACTCCTTCTTCTCAGATGTTTGCAGCTGTACAGGCAGGAAGTTTCCTCTCTTTTCTTTCCTGCTCCTTTGACAGACAGCTCTCAATTCAGGCTCTTCTGCACCACATAGGTAGCAGAGTCACCTTCCACATGAAGCCAGATAATTCTGTTTTCTTCAGTGATCTCATCTCTTTTTTTTTGTTAGGCATGAGCATTTTGGGGTTCTGGCCCCTTTTAATCTATTGTATGTTATTTGGTTTCCTTACTACTTTTTTTACTTTCTCACAGCAAAGTTCAGCAACGCTTCTCAAGTCAGCAGTGTCAAACTTCTTTCTGTGAAGTCAGCAACAAAATGCAATGGCTTTATGGAGGATTCAGTGTCAGGAGCACAACAAATGGGCAGCTCTGCAACTAAAAGCGGCTGTCCAGGAGAGAGAACTAAACTTCTGAACTGGGGGAGTAAAGAATCACACTCTCCTTTTACATGTTACAGCCAGAAATCAATGCTGCTCCTGGAGCCTAGACTTACTCAAACAAAATATGATCTTTAGGCAGTATGGAAACCTTTTTATACAGCAATAAAGGCAAAAAATATAGCAAAAATAGACATTTTCATCCCTTTTCTCCAGAAATTTTAAACCAAACATGTCTATGAATTTTCTCAGAATCTCACTTGGTGATACAGCAATGAATACATTGAGTTTGACAATTCAATGAAAACATTAACAGTTCAGCATGGGTTGTTTTCAGCTGAAATTTCACATGTTGACTGTGAACCACTGCATGCAGATCTAGAAGACTGGATTAAAAAAAGTCAAGAGAGTTGTGTTTTCCCTGGTAAAATCATTAGAGTAGCAAACAGAAAGCAGCCACAAGCATTTCAGTTTCCAAAACACAGCAAAAGAAAAAGCAGTAATAGGGATATATAAAATCCTGATTAAATTAGAAGCTGTGCCTACACACACATTTAGGCCATGGTACCGCAATATTACTGATGTCCTAGGACTTACACACTCTCCCAATTTTTATCTTTGCAATAGGCTCAATTATTCCTTGGCAGCACCTAGTTGTTTTCTTTTATTTTAAAATATAAGTTGTCAAATACAAAAATATACTCTTTGGATACCTAAATTGGGATAGATTAAACCTACCCCAAAGCTACAGGAATGCATGGGCCACTAGGGTTTTTTGCCATTACTGGTGGCATTTTTTTTGTTTGGGAAAGAAAGGGAGAGGGTGTCTTTTCATTCTGGTGATTCCCTTTTTACTTCCTCATAGCTAATACCAAACCCTGGGTTCTTTACTTTATCCCACTTATTCTTGTGTTCTGCTTTTTCCCTCATCCATCTTTGTCTGCCTTCAATTTCCTGTCATAAAAGAGGGAGAGCCCTTGAGCACCACCACACCTGAAAAACAAACAGACATTTATATGAGCTCAGAGCTTCTCTTCCACAAAACAGAAAGGAGAATGTGTGACACTAATGTGATATTCAGAAAGCAGCACTGCTTATTTTATTTGTCTCTTACTATCGATTCCTTTACCCTTGGTCTGATTTGGTTAAGCTCTTCAGGCCCATTGTTAAGCACAGCATAACCTACCTCCTTCCCTTCCTGACCCTACACAGAATAATGATGAGCATGTCCTTGAGGGAGCAGAGACAAAGTTACTTGGGTCACATTTTATGTTTGAAAATGGAAAGAAAGGAATAACAAATTCTTTGGCGTGTCTTACTTGTTGCTGTTGTACCCATGCTGATTTCCTGAGCGAGGTACTGACTCATTTCCCAAATCTGAGACTCCCGCTAACTCCCAAACCGAGTGGGATGCACTTGGATACCCTCATTTTCCAGCTGCAGGCCTCTCTGTCTTGCCAGGCACATCATTTTGATAGCTTGTGCTCAATGTCACTTGGTGGACTATGAAGGAAGACAAAAATAAATGTATTTTAGCTCAGGTGCTAATTACAATATTAAACATCCAAGGATGCATGAGGATGTCTGGTTTGGCTTTTTTGAACACAACAGTGGCTGGTGAAGAGAACCAACTGGACTTTAAAGAAGATTGGCACAGACACTTGACACATATTTAGTCCAGGCTACAAATTAGGTTGTAGCTTTGAATCACACCTGACACCACCTGTTTGGGCTTTTAAACCCTGACCCCATCTGTTTCTCAGGAGGTGCAGCCACTGCAGTCCGAGGCTGCTCAGCTTCCCCATGGCAACAGCCAGAAAGAAATTCGACCATTTTCACCTCTCCAGCGCAGTGACTCCACCCTGCTTAGGGGACTGAGTTCAGTTTGCTTGAGTGCTGCAAGGGGACGATTCCCAGTGAAGTCACAGGATAATCTGAGCAAGGGAACACCACCTGGATTCTGCATTCTTTGCTTCATCAAGGAATTCCCGTTACAGTGGTCAAAAAAAGTAGTTCAGCAACAAAAGGTTTAAAAATACCAACAAGCTCATCACGAATGGTTCCCCAGCTGTCAGTGTCACTGAATTTAGGAAGGGTCCATTAGGTTTCAAAAAGGCAGAATGAGCACAGCAACTATCATGTTAACGTTATGACAGACCAAGGGGAATATGGGAAAGGCACCTTGGAGAAGGAAATTTTAATACAAGTCAGATTGGTCAAGGAATTCCTAAACAAGGAAATAAAACTCGGAGCCAGTCTGAAATTTTTAAAAATGGACCAATATTATTGGGACATAATGACATTGCCTTTGAAAGCTGGCAGAGAATTGCAATTTTGATTCAGTTATATGTCAATTACCTACATAAAATTATTGTTTGGCTGATTAGGTTCTTGCCTTCCACAACTTTTAAAAAGGAAAAAAAAAATTTATCAAACTCAAAAAGGTCCCCTTGAGGAAGACAATTCTGCAACATCCATCAATGCCTATAAGAAATATGTTTGTATTGAACAACACAATACAAAATTATCTTTAAAAAAAGGAAAGCTTTGGTAAAAAAAAAAAATGCGCCCAAACTCTCATGTAAATGCTAGCAATCAAACCTTGATGCACACAATTCTCTGAATTCTCTGTGCCTACTTGCAGCCTCTTGAGACCAAATATTTTAACAAAGATATAATTTCTGCCCTAGACCCTCATTACATGATCTGTATGAAGCACACTTGCCCTCCTAAGGACACCCATTTCCAAAGAGATAAAGTTATTCCACAGCAAAAGGGAGAATAACACACTAGGGCAAGTAGTTGCTTCACTATTAAATGAAATAATAATAGCAACAGCAAAGCAAGAGCCCAGTACATGGTCAGAAACACCCTTAAAATGGAAGCAGCTGCTGCACATAAGAGGGTGGTTATTTAGGCTGGAGAAGGAAGAATAATGATCCCCTGCTCATGGGAAAAGGGCCTATGCTGCCCTTTGCAGGATGGCTCCATCATTGGCTAAAAGTCTGAAAATTTAACTCTAGTTTGAAAGGAAGAATTGCAGCAGCTGAAGCTCAAATAAATAATCAGTCTTCTCAAACAAAATCAGTTCTGCCCACAGAAAACATCAGAAAAGGCTGTGTTTGCCCAAAAGACGTGTCTGCCCACACAAGCAGGGTTTGAGACACACAGGAGTGCCAGGTTTGCTTCTTGGAAGTGGCGGTAACCTCTCCTGAACACATATAAAGCACTTTTCCAGTTAAGCCTGTATTTTATTAGAAATCTTCATTCCCATTCCTATGGAAGACCGATCGTATTTATAAGGTTGCAATTTAAGCAGTTTTGCCTCTCAAAGGAAGTTTTATGTCCAACATTAATTCTGCTGAATCCATTTCACTAAGAAAATGAGTGATACATCTGCCAACCCATCAGCAAAAGAATTACTTTTTTCATTCTTCTTCTTTAATATAATTTGTGGTAGTCAGTTATGGAGTTATGGGTCTTCAAATACTTCGTAAGTATTTTCAGCAGATTTTTTAAGGATATTTTTCATAGCATATCCTACACCAAGTATTCATAGGACACAAAATTACTTCATTTCCCAGCAACACAGGACATCAAGAATCACACCAAAGCTGCCCTTGTGAAAGCTTGTTTAGGAGAGAGATATGAGGATACAAACGTCTCATAATGTGATTCATATCATAATCAGCAAATAAGGAAAGGGCACTTCCAAAAAGCACGTATAGATAACAGCATGATGCAGATAAATGGCATTTGACTACTCTGAAGTCCGTGTTACCCTCCTACTTCACACACTGGTATCAACAAGAGGTTTTGGCAAACAAAGGGATTTTTTTGAAACCAAACCACCAACCTGATCTGTGATGAAGTTACAGTATTATTCCACCCACCTTGGGGGAACATCATAGAAGTAACAAACACATACGGTTGAAATAGAACCAAAATGCAAAACAAATCTATTATTTGTTATCCAGTATTTTATATGTTCCAAATCACTTTCCAAGTTCTGTAGCTACCCACTTTTTTCAAAGAGGAAAGTATTGTTTCTATTTTCACTTCTAAAGAAGGTATTTCAGCTTCCATTCATTGTATATGAATTATTCATTGCCAGGTAAAACATCAGGATCTGCTACATTTCCTTTCCCCAGAAGATACTTTAGTTTTAAGAAAATGAGACACTCTCACTGAAGAAGACGTAGAAGCACCAGTCTCTTTGCAGTATATTTTCAATCCACAGAAGACAAAAGAAAAATGATAATATTTTGACCTGCAGTGTGTACGAGATATTTTATATACACACACACACACATATATATATATTCTTACACAATATTAGCAGCAATATTTCAGTATGTAACTTATGTCCCAAGCAACATTCTTACCCAAGTACAAAGCAGTAAGGTATAAATATGGAGCAGAATAGATTTCAAGAGGAATAATATATTATTTTTCTCCTTTTAGCAAAAGGCCTAGAAACGTAGAAAATCACCAAAACTATTAAGAATTGATTTAATATTGCTGTAATTTAAAAACAAAGCTTCACAAATAGGTCCCATAAATTATAATACCAATCGGAGTATCGTCAGAAAAAAATAATTTGCTTTCCTTTCCTTTTTTTTCTTTTTTTCTGTCTTGTAAAATCATCAGCAATGTTAGATCTGGCAGCAGTTCTAAGCTTATTTGCTGGATTCATTTTTCTTCTTCTTTTCATTACATGAATTTCTCACATCCTCACTGAAATGCTCTGCTTCCCACGTCAGCCCTCTCATTCCACCACGGCCAATTTCCCATCCTCTGTCCTTCAACACGCTGCATTTGCTTGCACTTGACCATTAGCCTGCAAGCAATAGGGCTTTTTAGTGCCACTTTAGACATTAAACAATTACACAGGATGAACATTTATTTTATGCCCAGATATTACTTCCCTCAGAGAAATCCCTCTCGTAAGACCATCCCTATTAACAGTATTTGTCAGAGGCCAGTGCTCACTGACGAGGCTCTTTTAGATATTTCACAAGTGTAAGGCGCACTGTTTAATAGAAAATTTACAGATTTGAAGACAGACAACGTCACACCAGATTTCTAATCTAGTGGAATGGTACAAAGTATCTTGCATAAAGGTAGGTTATACTTGAAGATAGGGATATATGTCAGCCACAATATGAATCCCAATTGAATCCCAATTCCAGTGTGATTCCCATACCAGTCTCAGGAATAGGGTCTCTGACAGGATTCTGGGCAGCCCATACCACTGGGAAGGAGTCCATTGTTGAAACAGATTAAGCCTGTTGCTCTCCTCAGTTTTTATCCTCTGATGTTGATTTTAGAGGTCTGTTGGCAAATCAGAATATATTAGCTGCTCTTTCATATTTCGACAATCTTTAGTTTCTTGTGCAGAGGAATTGAAATCCTTTGTCCATCATTAACAAGCAGCATTCCTTACCCACATATTCCTGTGGTGTCACATTCCCAGGGGAGAAAGCACAAGGCAAGCCACAGTAATTTTATTTCTGAATGTTTGAATTATTTATATAGTTATCATTTCTAAAAGAAATATCTTGGTACATTCATTAAACACCAATAATGTATGTTAAATATATCAGATGAAAGACAGATTGAAATATATAGCAGAGCCCGTTCTTTAGCAAAGAAAATTAACACATTTCATTCAATTAGCATGCAGAAAACTTTAAACTCCTCTGGCATCCAGCTTTTTAACTAAGAGAACCAAGAACCAGCCGTTTGTTAAAAATGGTGAGAGTAAAAGACTAAGAAACTTAACAGGAAAAAAATAATTTTGAAAAAAAAAAAAAAAGTCTGTTTCTTTAAGAACTGCTTTACCTAAGAGCTATTAGCAAGAGTAAAATTATCCTGTCTCTCACTCCACACTTTCCACCCCCTTGTGAAGTTGGGGTTAGTACCCCAGAGCTAACGTGTGATTAATTAATTTCAGGGTCCGTGTAGCAAATCTGGAGAAAAAATCTAGGGCCCAGTGAAAACAAATCAAGTTCTGCAAATGGAAGAACAAGTAGTGTGGCAATATTTCCTTGAAATACTTATGTAGTTCTGTACTTCCAATGTAAACACAGCCACCACCAGCCTCAATAATGACTAGGTATAGTTTGCACTGAAAGGAGATTTATGGCAGACAACCTCACCAAGCCAGAGTGCACAGTCCTGAAAACCTTTGCATTTGCAGGTAAAGACAAGAATTAAACCTCACACTGCATAACTGAAAAGCCAAAGAAGAATTGTTTCTTCTTTTCAGTTGAACAATGAGAAGTAGGGCTTGGACTTCTAATTATAAATCAGCTGTCCTGTGTGCAAATGACACATCCTGCACTCAGCTGGCCTCAGGCAGCTCGGGCTGTCGCATTTTGACAGGAACTCTGTTCCATCAGGAGCATAAAGGTGTTTAACTCAGTGGGACAATACACAGCCAAGGTAGCAGAATTTGGTTTACAATGAGACCAAAATTTTGAAGATGACTTTATATTAGCTCCAGTTCACCACACTGCTCTCTGAAATATCACCCAAAAACACTGGGGAAGTGCATCCAAAGCATCACTTCCATTACTTGAAGTATGGCTTTCTAGAAGACAGGAAAGATTTATTAACTCCTTACCAAGGTCCTGTTATTTCACTTTGGTTCTGTAACTTTTTTAAATCAAGAGCAAACCTGTCTGAGACCTTCCTAATACTGTCAGAAGGACATAAAGATGATAATGTCCAAGCAGGAAAAAAACTAACAAAAATGTGGTCTTCTATACCACAGATATATTGAAACTACCCAATTTATTTCCAAGTTTTTCCAATTATCCTGGTCCAACATTTCTGTAATTCCATTAACTCAAGGTAATTTTTCTGTTTCTCTTATTATTTGCATTTATTAATTGTTAAAGAGGAAAGAGAAAGGAAAAGCAAACTTTATGCCTTATGGAAATAAGGCACTTGAATTCTTTGTTATACTTGTGATTTAGCAATGTCTTCAGTGCAAAAAATACAGAAAGCGTACATGAAAATGTATAAATTCTAATTCATACACTTGCATTCATGTGACCTCTTTTGTACTTCACAAGCATATATTTTGTGCCTCAGCTACATGTCCATTAGACTGAACTTTTTTTTATGTCTCTTGATTTACAGATAACGATCCAACAACCAAGCCTCCATTGTCATCTGTGGTTTTTTAGTACCAAATTCCAGAGGAAGAGAGATCTCTTTAGGACATCCCTGTTAGATGATTGCATTACTTGCAATTTCACGCTGGTTAAAAGCTATCTTGCAGGTAAAAGCCACTTGTTCTGCTGCCTGTTTTTCACTAATTTTTCAGACATTCAAAACATGCTGATTTCTTCACTCATTCAGATCACAGAGCATTAAGGTGATGATTTTCTACTCAATCTTCCTCCTCCAGCTGTGAGACACATTTCCCACAAATGCTCTCTAGTGTCAATTTGAAATTTGCTGTGTCAGTAACAATTCCTGCCAGTAATTTTCTGCTGCTAAATATTCAGAGAGTAAACAGCAAACAATGTCTACGAATGATCAATTTTTATTTTTTTTTTTAAATTAGCATCAGGAGGAATTCTTATGGTCCTCCCATAACAGGAAGAAATTAAAGTGTTATGGGTATGTGCCATTCCCTAGTCAACAATGAATAAATAATATTCTAAGATCATTTTGAGCACTGGGAAAAGTCAGTGAAGAGGGAAATGCGCAAAGAATAGACTTTTGTTGGGTTTCCAGACCCAAACCAACTTGGAACTTTTGCAAATCACAATATCTTTTATTGAATAATTCACATGTCTCCAGTACACATTCAAACAGGAGATTCAAAGGAAGTATTTCTCATGAGCGAGAAGAAAAAGTTCTAGGCAAAACAATTTTTCAAGTATAAAATAAGCTTGACAGGCTGAAGCATTGAGTGATTAGTTTATCTAAATTTAATCTTTACATTTTATTTACATCATATATTTTCAATAGTGTTAGTGATTTCTTTTTGCCCAGAATTAAATATTTCGATCCGTTTCGTTAAAGAGCCCATCAGTATTATCCTAAAAATATAAAACTAGCCTTTGATAGTTTAGTAGGCAATAAATCATTTAGTGACTCCATTTGCCAACCATATTTTACTCTCCCAAATTTAGGCGATCTCTCCCATGTTCCTTTAGTGGTTTTGAACCACCAAAATGAAAAGAGTGAAAGCAGAAAACAATTTCTGAAACATTTTTGGTAGTCAATCTAGGCTCTGTGAACAAATATCCACTTGACAAATTAGAGTTCCTCATTATCAGCTTCATTCTTTGCTGTTACCAAAGTGATCAAGATCTGAATTAGCATTATCAGCCTAATTATCTAGTAATAAAATAATGTCATACTAATGAGCATCATCCTGCTGTTAACCAGAACCTGCAACTCTGAGAAGCATTTCAGAAACTTAGGTTTCAGTTCAGTGCCTTGCAAAGAGCATTAAATAAGTTCACCACAAAAAGGAAATTAGTGTCAGGAAAAAAGGGTTTAAAAATTTAGATTTTAGTTGTACTTGACAGCTTGAAGAGGTAATGAGTTTCATACCTTTAGAGATTCTAATTTTAGAACAACGCATTTCAGTCCTGGCAGAATTAATGGATGGCTCATTCATTTGTCAGGATGAATTTTCCATTGTAATACTGCTCTATTGGAACAGCCCCACACAAAGACCAGCATGGACAGAGAACACCCAGCACTGCTTTTCAGCAGCAGAGGGTAAAGTACAGAACCAGACAAAATGGAGTTCCGTGGAGCAGCTCTGGGCCTTCTCCTAATTCCTAAACCTGCATGGCTATAAATCAAAACTTGTCAGGAGTTTGAACTTCTGATCAGGGGGTGCAGTTCAAACCCATGGCCACTGCAATCCCCTGCTCTTACAACACCCTGCCAAGGCAGGAAGCAAGTTGTTGTATCTCAGCTTGAGGTTTCCAAGGGACAATGCCATTACATTCTCAGGAATTATAGTTCATTCCTTAGTATAAAATAGTTTCCTTCCTTTCTTTAGGAATATTATACTATACCAGTACTTCTAAACAGAAACTTATCGTGGGTTTCCAAGAAAAAAAAGTAGAGAAGTAATTGATGGATTAGGTAATTTATACAACCACATCCCAGGATAGGACTTCAGCTTTTGTGTTTGTTAAAATGGATTTACTGTTTGTTGTATAAAGAGAGTAAAATTAATTTTGATCTCAGACCTCTTATTTTAAACCTTTTATGAAGTCCACCAAGGATACAGACAGAAAAATAAATACATACATCAAGAAGTATTACACCTAAACCTGAGTGTCTACCCCAGTGTATTCTAGTGCAACTCTCCTTGGGGTCTGTGACTTTGGTACAAAGGACTAATAGGGTTTCTTTTCTAGTAAGGTCACGCTGTACTTGCTAACACAATAACTGTGAAAAAATTACTGTAGAGCTAAGTAGTGAGGGAAAATTACTTGATTTTATAACATAAAAATTAACCTGTATCAAATACTACAAAACCATCTTCCTTACATGCTATGCATGGTGACATGTGCAACAATCTCTCATGTTGGTTTATCCAAGAAAACTGACATTCAAACAACGTATTTCCCTCTTGATTATACATTTTTAAGACATCATTCCTTAAGTAGGTATTAGATTTTAGAGAGTTAATTATAAGTGGAAATACAACAAATTCTATTTATAAACAAGTGATGATTTATAAACTACTGGGAGCTGAGATGCAAGAGTGAGAACAGCTCTTGCAATGATCCCTCTTCCCCTATACGTGAAGGATATAGACAGATTTGGTCTAGTAGAGTAGCCTAAAATATTGCACCCTCACAAGTGAGATTCCATAGAAGACTGCAAGTTTGGTTCAGAGCAAAACATCAACTTAAAACCTATTTCAATTGATTAAAAATCGTATGTCTGTCTGTCTAAATAACCTTCTACCACCATGTCTCTTTACATACTTCTGGCACTCCAGAAAACATCAGTTTACACTAACAAGGCTGGCTGTGCACCAGGAGAGACCAGCAGTGCTCACAGAGGAGCTGGTAAATGTTTGCAGAGGGGCAATGGACAACTACAGAAATAATTCTTTGCAGCTCCAGGTGCCAAAAGATAAAAACAAAAAAGAAGGTATAATTTAAAAGCCACCCATTCAAGTGTCTTGGGGGCATTAAACTCTTTTAGCCTTCTCAAAATTCTTAGAAATTACTCCTAGGTTTAATATTTTGGGAAATGCATTCCAGGTGTTTTGGAGATTCCAGCCCTCCCCAGCCCTCCTCCAAAATCTGTCTATCCATTTTTTTATGATTCTGAAGGCCATAAGGAGGTGTTCTTCCTCTGTGACTGAGTGTTTGAAACAAAGGAGAAAGACACACATAATACAGGAGAGCACCATAAATCACACTCCTCTGCATATCTTTGGAGCATTTAGGATTTGCAAAAGAGTATTGAGCAGCACCCAAATTTTTTTTGTGAATAGTTTCAGATGTAGTAGTAAACAAAACCTCTAATTTTTTATGAAACTTTTCTTTTTGTTGTGAGATTGACTTTATTAATTTGTAACCTTCAAAATGCTGAAGAGGAATACAAATAATAGTTTACTAATTAAGCCAGATCAACTTAAATTGAAACCAAATTTTGTTTCATTATTTATGTCTAGTAATGGAATGCATTGTTTAAGTTTACAATGTGTATGTGAGCTTAAAGACATAAGTATTGAATGATGTATACTCAGACCCACAGACTAAAGATTCCAGGGAGAACCAATTCATTTTCGTGATCACAGAACGTACAAGGGTTGAATTGCTCAGCAAAATAAGAGCACTCTTAAATAAGAACCTTTGCATTTTGGAGAGCATACTCCAGGGATCACGTGCCTGAGCACCACCCCACATTGATTGAGACAATCAGTTTGATCGAGCACTTAAACACCCGTTGGGAGCTTTAAAGTCCTGCCTCGTGTCCTCTCTGCAGCACAAGCACCTCTCTGGCAGATCAGCTCCCTGGCAGGAGAGGCCAGCTAAACACAGCTGGGCTGCTGCACACATTCACTGAATGCTTTCTCTTGGCTTTTTCCAAGTGAATTTCGATCTCCGAGTTTTACTAGAAAGCCCCAAGGTTGAAAAGAAAACCAAAAAAATGTTTAAAAGAAATCCTATCAATTATACTGACTTTCTTTGCATGTGTATATAATGCCACAGAGGTTTCTTGATTTGAGCACAAAACCCTCCAACCCAGACATGCTTTGAACTAAAGGAAACATGCTTTATTTTTCTGTTAACATTGATTTACAAAAAAAAATTCAATTAGTGGTGTATGTTTATATGTAGGAGAAACCAGGAAATGAGTTTGGTTTTGCATGTCCTCTTATTAAATATACATTCAGTTTACAGAAGTGGGAGGGCGAGAGGTGATTTCTGAGAAGTTTGAAAGAACTAAGAGAGAAAATTAATTTCAGCAGAGTTCTAAGACTGCAAGGAGCTTACCCAGGAGAATGAAATGATTGCAACGCTTCCCTCTCCTTATGGTCGTTTTAATTTGCCTTCCATGACCTTTCACAGTTAAAGTAGATTTTGTTGTTTTGTTTCCCATCTCACTCAAGTTCACACAAGTGAGTGAATTGCTGAGGACTGAGTCCTGTGTGCCAAAGCAGGACATGGCATCATCAGCAACTGCAGGGATGCCATCCCTGCAACACCCAGCTGAAAAATGCACTAAACTCACAAAACCATAAAACAGGACATCAGAAGGCAGCTCAGCAGGATCACACAGAAATCCAAGCAGTTCTTCTGCAGGATTCTAGCAATTTTTAGTGGGGGAAATAAAAAACTCACTGTCTGAAGCGTGCTTTGAATGAGAGAAGGATCCAAAGGTTTGAATTCAGAAGTGGCTGCCCTGCATTCCTGGCCTCCTAAGCTGAGCCTGGAACAGTTTGAAACCCTCCACCAAGAAGACAAATTTGCAGCTGACCTTTCATTCCCGAGACTGAAGATAAATGACAACAGGCTTGCAGACTTTGATGGTTTTGTCATCCAGAGCAACAGTTTCAAGCAAACATATCTGTGCAATGGTTCTAATGCAAATATTACCCAGTCCTCTCCAACTGAAGTGCCTATTGGCAATTCTCTGAGTATTTCTCCACAATCTTTTTATACACAGCCTAAGGACTCTGACAAACTCTCTCTTTCCCTTCAAAGGCTTGTTAAGTATGTGATGAATAAATCTGTCACTTCCAATTCTAAACGTACCTTCTGTTTTGATTGCTGCAGGATCTTGTATCCATGGCAACTTTTCAGCACTCAGAATCGATTAGAGAAGTGATCGGTTTATCTAAACAGCCGTGCTGACGGAGGCAAGTGGCTTTTTCTGAAATTGCAGCCCTGACAGGTACTGTAAGTTTCCTTGACCAGTTAGTTTTCCAACACGGCAAGTAATGAGTTCTCAAGGAACACACTGTGGTCAGCTGAATGCTCAGTTCATTTCTCCTCACTAAAACAGGGCTCTAATTGAATACCCTGTAAATCAGTATCTGCATTTCTGATTGATAGGTCCTGCTCTGTTCTTAAGCAGAGCACCAGGGTGTGTAGATCTCACTGGAGAAAAATGCAGTTCAGACCTTCAAATACTTTTTGTTTTATTTGCTCTGGAATTTAGGACAATTTTAGGACAAAAAAATAGACTTATTTATGGAAAGATTAAGCCATCAAAAGTTTTCAGTCAGGCACAGATGAATGTTTAAATTAATTACATAGCGTGGAAGCCAAATTTACCAAGAAAGTGTCAAAAGCACTGCTACAAATGGAGGAATGTGAGGCAGAGCAGCACGTACAAAGAACAAACCTCTTCTCAAAGTGTTTCAAGTTCTACAGAATGTCTTTATCCTGCACGTTTTTCAGTATGTAAAGAGCTCTTAATTCACCTATTACATGTGAAGCCTCTTGGGACCAAACATTAAAGACCTTAAGCTCACACTAGAATTTATAATGATTAATGTGGTAACACATCTTGTAAAGTCTACAAAGGCACACGTTCAAAAAATGAGGAAGTGCTTGAGGGGACGGAATCAATTCTTAAGGGCAATAAATGGGGATGAAGCAGCTTAGTGGGCTTTACAGGACAATATATTCAGACCTGAAAATGGCACCCTGAGAAACACTACAACTTCAAAGTAAAATATTATAAAGTACAGAGGAGGATTTCAACTGTAATTAAAACTATCTTGCTTTGAAGACAGAAGCTTAATCTGCCATTGATATTAATGATATCAATAGTGAGATGAACCAAGCAGGACGTGAGCCATTTTATTCACTCAGGGGTTCTATGCAGATTTTCTGGGCAAAAGCTCAGGATTCCAGGTGCAAGATCATTCACATTGCAGTGACTCCTGCCAGCTTCACCCAGGGAACAAATGAAACAAGTCTAAGCATGAAGTAGCTATAATAGGATGCCTGACACCAAACCATCTTCATTCAGATGCTCTGACAGCTGAACAAAAGGTTTGCAATGCATCTGATAATCTCTACCTATGCCATTCTCCTGTGCTCCCAAGCTTGGCAGTATTGACAATGCAGGTACAATGAATACTGAGAGATCACTTTGGAAAGTGGAAATAGTGTAAACATTATTTTTGATCTGAGGAATGTAGAAGATTTTGTTTCACCTACACTGAGAGCTCTTATGGGTGATGCCACTTACCGCACCTCTGCAACCATGTTATAAGCATCAGGCTATTAAGATTATGCTGACAGGGTGCTGAAAATATGAAGTTTTCTTCCTGTGTTGGGAAGGTTTTGAATCCTCTCCCTGAAATTCCAGGAGATGGGACAAAGAGAGGGTAGATCAAAAAAATTCAAAGAATGAATGGTGAAAGGTGAAGAATAAAGGCTGAAGAGGTCTGAGCATCCTTTTCCCTCCAGGTCTCCTGTGGGAGGAGAAGCAGCTCAGAGGAATCAGATTCTTTAGTTCTGTATTTTGGAGTAGGATATTCCCATATGAGTGTAATATGAGGTTACTTATTTATAATTATATTATTATGATGTTATTTAACTATGGCTGCAAGAGCTGACACTGAAGATATTTACAAGGAATTAAAGCACCTGAGTGACAATTAATTACCTTTCCCTCTGTCCCCCATTGCCCCACCTTCTTAACACCTTTTTTTCCTTTTATCACTGCTATAGTGTACTGGTCTTCTTATTAAAAGCCCATGTCAATAGTGGATGCAAGTTATTTTGTTTTCTTTGCTTATAATATGTGCCTGTAACTCAAACATCTCTTGCATGGTCAACAGGCAAAGAGAGATTTTCCCCCCAAAACAAAGGTCATACACTTGGCCATCAAAACCACAAACTGAAAACTGCAGTCTTGATTAAGCAGACATAGCTGCTGACCAAAAACAAACCTGGGAACCACAGAGAATTAGAAGTAAAACTGTCAAAATCATCCTGTTCATGGTGGAAGATACAGTAATATATAGATAGATATCTCCATCACTTTTTCCAAATTTCAAATATACACTTAGAATGAGGATCACAGGAGTTCCAAGCATCATCATCTTTTTTCTTCCCTTAAGAGACCTCCATTTGACTGTCTGAACTTGAAGCACTATTGACATCACTGACATAAGAGTAGGACTGTTATAATGGTTCAGCAAGGAATAGATTTATGGATTTTAGTTCAGTGTGCAAAAATTTATCCATATTTTAAAAATCAAAGACACTGACAAGGGAAGAAAAAAAAAAACAGTATCAGTGGTGTGATACTAAGCATATCAACAGTAAATCAAGACTTTGGAAAAATTAGAGGAAAAATATTGATGCCTATGAATCCCTCCCATTTAATTTAAGGTCTAATTTTGTGCCGATAATTAGAAACTAGTATTCAGATTGTTAAATTGCATTCTCCAATATTTCAGGTTATTTCCACACCTACTGAATTTAGCCAAGCAAGCATGAATCCATTTTTTAAACATTGCTGTAGAGAGAAACAACTTTCTTTGCCAGCAGAGGTTCATCAGCATGGACATACACCCTTTCCCAACCATGGCAATGGTCTCCTCTCTGCTTTGAGGTTTTTAGAGGCAGGTGAACTAAATCCACCTGATTTCAGTCACATTTGGCATTGGTATTCTAAGGATAGCTGCCCATGGCTCCCTCCAGTCAAAACACAGAGGAGATCTTCTGAGGCAGCAGGCCCTGGGAATTCACCAAGGCTTGCCTGAACTCTTAATCTCCCTGATGACTTGAGATTAAACTAAATTTTTCAGAATGTGCTTGTCATTCAGTCACTCTACCTGTATGACGTCACATTGGTGATGCATTGTACACCCTCAGAAGGGCAAGAGGACTGAAGTCCCACCCCTCTTTTTCCCAGATTTTATTGAACTTTACCTGTGAAATTTAAAAAAAAAAAAAAAATCAACAAACTCTTGTCCCTCAACCCCATAAAACCTTGAACACACATCAGCTGCACCTGAATTTTAAATAAAAATGTTCTAATAGCCCCATACGAAACTTTTCTCACCTTTGCTTTGATCTGACAAATTTAATATTATATTAAGTCTGGATACCAAACTTTTTCCTCATTACATGAGATATGAGAAAGAGAAGACCTAATTCTAATTTTATTTCCTATGTAGTTTTATTTATTTATTCTCCTCAACAAAACCTAAGGCTCCTTTGGGGGCCATTAAACCAGTCTTACACACACAGCTGTTCAGAGACTCAGATGTGCACCAGAGAGCTAAACTTTAAAGCTGACACACTCAGAGCTGGGGCTCCAAGATTACAAGAAACTGTGGAAACCTTTAACTACCAAAACCACAGAGTTCACATCATCCTTGGGTAAACAAGACAACCTGACACACTGCTGCACAGATGAGCAGGTAAAACAAATGTTGTCATCAACAACATCCTCCACTAAACCTCTTACTCTTGACAGATTTCCATTTTTCACAGGAACAAAAACCACTGGCCAAATTACTCAGGAAAAGGCCTACCCAGAATGAGGCATAATGTCCCCCTGGTACACATCAGCATTCTTCAATCAGTTTATTAAAGGAGGAGAAGACAACAGAGTTAAGATGTCATTTCCCTGAGTCTCCTCTTTGCCCCTGGGTAAGAAAACAGAACCAAGGCAGAGCCTGAACTCATTTCACTCAACCTACAACACAATGGTTAATCCAGAGAATCCAGTAACGTACAGAAATTATATTCAGTAATTTAAGATTACCCATACATGCCTGCAGCCCACCAAAAATGAGGGCAAGAGGCAGGATTTGTCTGTGCATATGTGTTTAAAAAAGGTTAAACCCACAAATTGATGCAGGCAGCACATGGGTGGCAGAGAGAGAAGTCGCGTTTTAAAACTGAGAACAAAAGCCATTCTACTAAATCCAAATGCTTTCCATATTCCAATGATGTTAAGAGGAAGAAAAATAATGAATGGCAGGAGGAAGCAAAAAGAAAGAAATGGGCAACAAGAATCATTGCGTTTATAGGGCAATAGAATCTATTACTTGAAGGTGGAAAAATGTTGCTTGGCCTAGCTTGTATTATTCCAAATTTAGGCTTCATAGCAAAAAAAAAAAAAAGTCTCCAACTGTTTAATAGCTGAGGTGTAAACCAGCTCATTAACAAAAAAAAAAAAAAAAGATCAAAGCCTTGGAGCAACATCATTTCCCACCCCTCTCCCTCTATGCTAGATTAATGAAATTCTGCCTCGAGCTGGCAAATGGACACCACAGCAAACTCGTGATGCAGTCAAACAATCTGGACATCTGACACACCACAAAGCCCTGGCAAAAGCTGTTGGCCTCAGCAAATGGAAGATTTTCATTAAATGAGAGACTTCACACATGGAAATTTGTTGCAGACTCACATAAACATTGTTCCTACTTGATGGCTTCAAACGAAACGTGTGGTTTCGTACTTAGAAAAATCAGTGTGGTTTAGTGCTTTGAAAAATCACATATATCTATATCTGCCTGGTTTGTGAGGTAGACACTAAAAACTAGAGGAACGGTATTGGGAAAGAAACCCCAACATATTAAAAGAAGGCACAGACCATTTTATGGGCTACTCAAAACCAAATCTGGCCAAGCAAGTTGGGACTGTGTTGGTATAACATGAACTGCAAATAATCATTTTTATTGAAAGTAATTGAAGAAGACAGTCCACACAATTATCTCAAGTAAATTTTGGGGCTGTTTTTCTGAGCTGAAAACTATGTTTTATGGACAGCTTCATATTCTTTTTTTTTTTTTTCCTCAGACAGAACAGAGTTAATTTTATAAGACACTTTGAACAAACAGTAAAATCCTAGGTGACCTTTTGGGAGAAAACGACCCTTTGAATTTTATTTAACAGAACATGTTAGAGCTGGATTTAAGACCATTGAGAGAACAGAAAAACACAGAACTTCTTACACTACTTTGCTGATAGAGGTGGCTTTTTCTCATTCCACCTCAAGGGTTTCTATCTCCTTTCCTCACTGGTCAATGGAAGCTCCTCCAGCCCCACAACACAATAAATTTGGGACATCCAGCCCTGGGCTCTGCCTGCTCAGCCCAGGGATCTATGCTGCAACAGCTGCTGCTGCTTCATCAAGAAGCCCAGGTACTACACTTGAATTTGAAAGGTTTTGGGGACAATTGATCTAACCCAACAAGATGTGCAAGAACATGTCTAGCTAGTTATGAGAACAGCCCTAATTACTTGGGACTTAATTGGGGTTAGTAGTGTCTATGGCCACTACATAAATGCAAGTGTTTCCCTATTTTTGCTGCTCACATTCCTGTGGCCACAAAGATTTTAATTATTTACACCCATTTGGTGGTAAATTGGACCCAGAAGCTACTCCTAGGGCAGACTGGAAGATTAAACCTCAGGACTCATTCTTTCCTCACTCATAGCAATACAAGGCAGAAAACAACAAAATTTACTGAGTAACAGCACAATATTAATATCTTCGATGCATATTACATAGATATTATATATCTATGTCTCTATATATATATCAATATTTTGCCATTTAAATTACCATTTTTCAGGGTTATTTCAATTTCTCCATCAGTTACCTAAATACATGTATATATTACTCTCACATCACAGATTTCTTAAAAGTAACAGCCAAAAGATAAAATAGATACTGTCATCCTTGAAAGGCCTCAACAGTCAGTAATGAAAGTCCAAAGAAGTAGTTAAGTTATAACACTTTAGTTATATAAAACAGTGATCTGTAAATTCCCTATAGTTTTACTGGGTAGTTAAAGACCTATAACCCTTTAAAAATTATAATCCATATATAAAGTTACTTACTATATTTTAGCCATTATACATTAATAATGTAACTGATTAACTATATAAATATTTTCATAACTCATTGGTCCGTAAAAAAATAATTAGCTATCAACTGCAGATGGGTAGCTTCTAACAAATCACATCTAAAGGAATATTAATAATAGTTCCCTAAAGGTAAAAAGGTAATCTATTGCCAAACTGACAAATTAAAAGAACAATAAATTAAGGTGGTCCAGTTGTTGCTATGAGCATACAAATGGAGCATATATTCTGCAGCAGAATTCTTTTTTTTTTATTTTTTATTTCAACAGCCAGGACACACATTGGAATTGCAGTTATTCATAGAGGAGAAAAAAAAAAAAAAAACAACTAAACAAAGCCTCCAAAATTATACTTGTAAACTACTCTTGCTTTACCTCTACAGGTAAATATATTCCTCTATTCATATTCATCTTTATCAGTGTAATATGGTATCTAATGTATCTTTTTCCCATAGAAGAAAAAAACCAACAAAGTAACCCAAAAAAAAAAATACAAGAAGTTTTCAACAGCTACAATTGTATAAGAATATACTCCCAAAGTTAATAGAGATATAAGCCATCGTTCCCAAAAAAATACATAGCTACTTATAGAAATGAAGAAAAAGATAACACTGAAAATATGATACCATGTGAAAAAATCTCCATCACATTAAGAATTTTCCACTGTGGAGCAACAGTCAAATAGAAAAAACAGGGCTATGGGCAGATGTTTTAAATCACTGCATTTAGCTACATAAAAGACCTCACATTCCACATCAGCTGGCACAGAATCACTCACTGGACAGCTGCTCATGTTCTGCTTTCTCTTAACGGTGAGCCACAAAGCTGAAATGAAAATCAAGATAGTTTTGGATGTGTGAGATGAATTCCCTCCTCCCCCATCAGCACACAAACGCTGGTCTCATACAGATACCAGCTGCACATGCTCTGCAGCCTCTGAACCAGGACAAGCATTTCCAAGGGATGGAGAATTTGCATCTTCCCCCCTCACAAGTGTGGCTGTAAGCTAAGCTGGGCACATTGTTCACACCAAGCAGCTTCCAGTCCACATCTCTTGTCACTGAGCCCCTGAAAATCCCAAGCGCTTCTGACATGGGCCTTGATAATAATAATGTGCCCCCTCACTGGACAGAGCCTTAAATCTCACTGATGTGTTTGCTATTACATGCTAGGACATCATCACATCAAAATCATAATTTTCCAGAATATTTTCAGCAAACCTAGTATGCCTAGACATTCTTTGAAATTTCTGCTGATACTGAAAAACTCACCTATTTTTAAGTTATTTCAAAAGTTTGTGAGCACATCCTCCAAATTCAACTAATTATGCCTCTGTTGCTTAATCCACATTAAGAGAAGAAAAAAAAACAAAGAAAAACCTGAAAACCCACACACGCATTCAAGACTTTAAAGTAATTAATTAGATAAATAGCTTCTTAATGTCTTCTCAAGGACCATTCCAGGTCTCAAGCCATAAAAGAAGTTTTATATAAAGAAATGGGAAATCATATAATCTGCAGGCACAGGTCCACACTGCACATACTCTACCATTTCAAGTGAAGAATTTCCTCTAATTATCTGTGTATGAATTGGGCTGATTGACACCTGGAACATCAGCTCTTAATCATATTCAAATTCATAAATATGCATCATATCACAGATTAGAGCATGCAGACACCAATGGTGCATGCTCTATTTATCAGTACCTTTATTTACATTAATGTGTAAAATTGCACCAACTTCATCTGTATTGGAACCAGACTCCCCACCCTCTAAAGCACCACTTTCCTTTTCTCCATTTTCTTCCAAGTGCAAAGCATAACGAGTTCCTTGTGGGAACTTAAGAAGACTTAAAATGTTTAAAAATAAAGACTTTGTAATTCATTAACAAGTAGGCTGCTGTGAATTTTGTCTTTGAGACTAATTCACACTCAAGGCAAAATCCTTCCCTTAGATCTACATGACTGATCTCAGATCAGATATTCTACTCCTTTTATAAATGAGCCCTTTTGGAGATTCACATATGTACCAAAGATAGTCAGAACACAGATCTGGCATCTGGTCCCAAAGGAAAGGGCTGAATCTCAGCATCCTATCTCAGCACGAAAGAGCTACTCCCACACAGCTCTGGTACATTTTCCATATGATTCACATTCTACATGAGAGGGAAACTAGTATCCCTGGAGAATTTTCCCCAAAGTACAAGAGTCAGCCTCAAAAAAAGACTGGAGAAAAAAGACTTAAAATGTAGGTCACTCCTCTGCAAATGGAGAGGTTTGAATTTTTGAGTGGAAATTTGGAGCCTCAGCACCACACCAGCCCAGATGATGTTTCAGGGTATTTCTTTTACCTTTCTCCATTTTATTGATCATTTTCCACTGAGCATATAACTTGATAAAAGATTCTCTGGAAGTGCTAGGTTGCACACATGCAATTTTACTTGGAAACTACTTCCTCTGCTCGGGTTGATATAACTGTAGTTGTCCACCAGAAACTCACCATCCCAATACTGCTGCTGAACACAAGAATGTATTTGAGAAAGAGTCTAAGGACAGTACTTCTGGAACACAAAACCACGTGTCATCTCTGTGTTTTTAGTGGAAAATAAAAAGAAGGCACCCAGACCTTACTGCTCCTCTTAATACACATGGCCTCATAGCCAGGAACAGACAGGGTCTGCTGGTCATCTATCCAGTGGTGGAGCTACTGCCAAAACTCTCATTGACTAGATGGTAGATGTTTGTGTTCTTGGTCAGAATTTATGATTTCTACTTTACAAACCATTCCCAACTTTATATTCACATACTTTATATTCATATACACATCAAATTCTTTTTCCAAGTAGGTAGCCTAAGGATACCTTAAATAGAACAAAAAATACCCTCTGCTCACCTTGTCAAAAGACACTTTCAGAACCATATCAATGGATGATACCTTTGTGTTTCTCAAGTTTTAAGGGATCCAGCATCCCTTGAGAAGAGTTGATAAACACACACTTTTTTTCTGAGGGTTTTGTTAGTTACTACTGGTCTTGAAGAGAAGCAAAATTAGGCCCTCATCTTACTACTTATATTGGAATATAATAATTAAAACTGGATAGAGGTAGAAGGGAAAATTTACCCTGTTGTTCAGAACCACAGAGGGGATGGCTGCCCTTCCACTTTCAAGCACAGTCAAAAAACTTTGTGCCTCTATTTTATTATGCTTCCATTAGCATAGCTTCTGGTATCTCCCAGCCATGCAGTTTGAAGACAAAGGTCTACTTAATTAAGTTTGTGAGAAATATCTTATAGATAGGGGGAAAAAACACATCAAAGGAAAGACAGAGGTGTTAGAAATTATGAAGAAACAGAAGGTAGACATCTTCATAAGAAAGAATCAAGGATATAAGGTAAAACATAAGGCAAGGAAAAAAAGATGAAACCTTTTCAGACTTCAAATATACTTCACAGAAATGCAACTTCTTTTCATCAGAAACACATCAATATCAAACACTTGGATACTTCTTGTGTGAAACTGGGATTTATATTGCACTTGACATAGAAATATTTTGATTTTGACTGAAATAGGGTTTGCTTAAGAAAATTTTCTGCAAATGTCTTCAAGAAAAACTTAGAACTGTTGTGACTTTCTTCTGAAGTGGCATTAAAATAAAATTTTAAATCACACAGTAGTGTGTTTATACAGAAATTTTGCATTAAACAATTTCTATCTCTCACAGAGTTTGATGGCAGCAAAAAAAAGTTCCCAGCTTCTAGTCCTATGACAAAAAAATAGCACTATTCATCTGCCATAATTCCATTATTGCATGTTATAGATGGCAGAAGGAGATGAATGGTGCTGGTTGTATGTCTATTACAAATTATGCTTTTAGATACATGGGCTCTTTTATTGACAAGTTTTTACCTGACACTGAAAACGGTCAAACGTGAAAAACTGTATTTGAAATAGAGTTTACTGACACCAAGTGAGTCACACATGCATCTTCATCAGGAGACCTTCTCCAGAATGATCATGTTTAATTAATGACTCTGCAGCTCTGATTCTTTGGGAGATAACAGTTATTAAAGTGAATGGATGTGCCTTCCTTATGTGTTTTAACCTCGGGAGAGAATGCTGCCAGTGAGGCTAAACAGATAAGCAGATCAGTGTATCACACTTAAAAAAGATGAATGAAACACTTAGGATTTAGCAAGGTATTTATCAGATAAATTCCACTAAGAATGTAGGGTTTGGATTGCTTTTATGGTCCATTTTCCTGATGGTATCTGGCAGGCTCTCCAGGTATAGCAGTGTGCATCAGGGAACGGTCTCACGGGCTATTATTTTAAATGGCTTGCTGTAAACAGCCTATTGCACATAAAAAACCATTCCACATAGAATTTGGTGGATAAGCACGATGGAGTCTCAGATGTTATTATTCTCACCAAAAGACAATAGTTGATTTTGCATTTCCTTCCTTTTTTGCTTCAGAGCTTTGAATGAATTTTGTTGCGAGACTGTCAAAGCACTTCAGTCTTGGCGTGTGAATGTAATTATACCATTCACAGGAAAGTCATGTAATGTTGATTACACTTGGGTTTACAACTCCAAACAAAACAAACACAAACATATCTAATATGTCTCTGTGCCTCTAGAAGCAGAATCTTCCAGGACAGGTGAGAACTGACGTGTATTATAGCAACAGGAGGCTCCAGTGAGAGAGGTACCACTATTCCTCAATAGCATGGGCTCAGTGTTGCCACTAATAACAAAAGCATTTGGGATATTTTTGTTTGTCTCTTTGGAATCTTACAGTCTAATACAAGGTCAACAAAGTGCTCCCAAAACAAATAAATAGAAATCTGAATAAAAAACCAAAACAAAAAACCCCACCCAAACAAACAAAATCCCAAAACAAACAAACAAACCCCCACAAAAAGCAAACAAAAAACCCACCACAACACTCCCCAAGTTCAATGACTAGGAGCTAGGAGAGTAAGACATGTTTTTCAAGGAATATATGGAACGGTGCTAGAACAATTACAATTATTCTATCTGACCTTGCATTTGGATCCTGCCAAAACAAACCACCTAAACAGAGAATATCCATTATCCTTCTCAGAATTACAATGCCTACCTCTTAAAAAGATGGAGCAAGCCTTCTTGAGCATGCAGTCCTCTTGTTTATGGTGGCCCAGAGGATTTTGTCAGAGGTCCCTTGCAAATTTCCTTGGTATATCAACATTTCATGTAAAATGGGAAGAGAATCAACAAGTCACACAGTACCAGACAAAGGGTACAAATGGGGAAAAAAGACAGGGATGTTCACACTTCGCATTTCTACAAACACAGCAAGTAGATGTAAAATGAAGAAATCCTTTCATTTACTGCCCAGTCTTCCATCTACAACTGTGAGAACATGGTGGCACCAATCAGAATTTTTCAGAGCAGAGGATGACCACCCAAGCACTGGCTACTGGAAAGAATTTTATTAATACAACACCTCTTAATGCACCTAAATCTTTATTGTTCTCTCCAGTGCTTTTATTATAAAGGAATTCACTTTTACTTCAAATGGCAGAAGCAAAGTGTTTAAGTTTTCCAAACCAGGAAATTGAGAGGAAAAGGGAATAGGCAACTAAGGTAGATCACCTCTTTTAAAGTATAATCCAGAACACATTAAAGACTTCCTTTAAACTGAACGGTTTTTGCATCAAGCCTCTGGAACTTTTTCAAACAATTGAGTAGATAATTGCATCTCCAGCCTAAGCACATTTAAATTTTAGATTTTTTACTTATGAAGTCCTTTCCTACTGCTTAAGTATTAGAGGAATTTGATGGGTAATTGGATGGGATAAAGGTCAAATGCCTTTCTCTTCCCTCAAAAATAAACCAAACCAAAACAAATAACAGATAAATTTTCAGCAGTTTTCTTCTTGTGCAGGGACAAAGGCTAAAAAGAAATTTTTATACTGTTCACCAAAGGACTCGCAGATGTTGGGACTCCCCTCTCTGATAGTCATGTCTTTGCCCACATCCTTTTAGTTTTTCTCTCAGTGCATTTTAAACTCCACCTTTCTCACAGCCACGGTTCTGTCTTGCTTTCATGTAGCATTTTTTTTCAGACTTATCAGCTTTTTTTGAACTGTCCACATTACTATCACCTCCAAAGACAGTATCCATAGATAGGAAATCAGATAAAAGATGATATTTTGGACAGAAAAGCCTCTCAGCGTTCAGGTTCTGCACCTACTCTGACTTTCCACTGGGCTCTGCACATGCAGAGTTTTGCTTTCAGAATGAGCTCCCCAGTACAGCAAACAGCTCCCAGTGGTGTCTGTATGAATTATGTTCAGTGACACCACCCCCCCCCCCCCCACTTTCCTCCAAAGAAACATACCCCTGCCAAAGCTGGGCTGCCAACATCCAAAGCTCTACTGATGAGAGCAGGCCAGAAGTAGCACAATGTCTTCCCCAGTTCAAGTGACAGGTACCTACTCTTGCGATTTAAAGAAATCTAAAACAATAATCTTTTTAAACTCTCCTCCCCATCAGCAGTGTTCTTGGTGGAGTGACTCTGAGGCAAGTGGGTTTTTTATGCTGAACGTGAGCAGATAATTGAAAAAGCTTTTTTTGGAACACGTGAAAAGTAGTACACAACAATACTGCAGAAGTTTGCTCAAGTAGTCAGAGCATTTGCATATTATGAATCAAATCATGAAATGAAAATGCTTTTCAATCTCTTAAAAGTCCTTCTCTAACAAAGAACCCCACAATAGTAATTTTTACAGCCCAAAATCTCAATGCTACAGGAAAGTCTTCCCTCTCCATCTCCACTTGCAGCCCCTGGCACTAAAGGCTGACCTCAGCTGTGGCAGGATTTCAGAGCAGTGAATATCCCCAGATCCAGGACCAGAGTGTGACGTGGTAACTCCCATTTACTGGAGGCTGAGCCAGTCACCTCCTGCAGCCCAGCAGAGCAGGAGACTCTGGATTCCCCCTCCTACCAACCCCTGCTATCGGAGCACCCCAGACCTTGCATAAGAGTTCTTTGCCTCAAGATAGGCATTATCTACCAGATCCTGAAGAGTGATTCAGGAAAAGAAAAATAGTGTGACACACAGATGTAAGAAGGTTACTGACCCTGTGGATAAGACTATTGCTGGGGAAATTCCTGGATTAGTTCTGCAGACACATCCTTACACAAAGGGTTTATTTCACATTTCTGTAGTTCAGCTGTTATTTTTTAATGGCGTTTGAGCTCCATGTATTACTACAAATTAATTTCTCATTATGCTCCATTAGAATTTGATCAGAAGTTGTTGATGTGAACACTAACAAAATTCTAATGTGAAGCTCAAGCAGATCCACTATGTTTATGTTTACTGATTGACATAAAAACTAAGTTTAAACATATATTATTTAGCACTCAACAACTTTGGCTTCACATAGATGCCCCACAGTGGAATTTTCACTCCCTGACACTGATAGAGGTTTGTAACTTGCTTTTTGATAAATCCATTGTTGTCCATTTGTTAACAGCCTGTACAAAGTTTTTGAAAAACTGACTTCCCCAGTGGCAGTCAGTGCCGAATGACTTCCATCTACAGTACATCCAAACAGAAGAAACTACTACACAATTGAGGTGTGATGACCAGATTTGATGCCCCTTGTCTCAAGCTTCAGAATCTGGTTTTGAGGGACCAAATCACCACAATCACAAATAGTCAAAGCTGTAGAAAAATACTTCTAAAACACCTCATTCTGTTTTTCATTCTATTATTTCCACACGCCTCCCAAGATGAAAAAGCATGCAAAGACCTACATTAGCACAAACATTCCTTTAATTTCTTACTAATTCCACTTGAAAAAGTGGCCATTATTGCTAAAGTTAATTCTGCAATTCCGATTATCTTCAATTTAAGACAAGGTAATTGTGCTTGAAGTAGTACTGCCATCCCATTACTAATATACTTCAGGTTTCTTTTGTCATTTGTACGAGAAAAGGTACCAATTAATCTACAAATAGAGCTCATTTTGTGTTTTAAAGGTAAAAGTACATGCAAGATTTATAGAGAAACATTTATCCTTACAGACAATATGAAGATTAATTCACATAGGACTAGTATTACAAGAATTTAACAAAAAAGCCCTCACCAGTGAGCAGAGAAGTATTCAACTCCAAAAAGAAGGGAAAAAATCATACATAACTAGTTAGTTAAAAGTAATTTCAGGAAATAGGGTCAAACAGAGAATTCTTATTTCCCCACTCTTACAGCTTTAAGAAACTATTGAGAGGAGTTTTAACTTGAAAAAAAAAATCTAGTGTTCTGGTTTTATGTGTAAGTCTCAGTTGTCTATACCTTTTTACGAAAACTGGTTTGATTTAGAAAAGAAGTTAAATATCTTTTTCAAATGAATCAAGATGATGTGCTCTGCTAGGAATTCACCAGCCCACAAAATAGAACTCATTTGAAAGACAAGGTCTGTACTCCATGAGTCATTAACACACTCAGTCATTCTGGATAGGATGCAACAGGAGAAAAACAAAACACATCAAAACCTCGTAAGAGCAGAGTGCACACACATCAGAAATGAGAGATGCAGAGGACTGAAAATGGCAAACTTACTTTTTTTCTGAATCCACATATTTTGGACTCACAATAGATTTAAACTATGAAGTGTCAGGCACACTTCGTCTGATAACACTGCAATCTTTTCATTTAAGTTTTATAACAATGTAGCACTCTCTTCTATTCAGAATCATTTTCTATTAAATATCCTCATCTCATACAAGCTCTCCTGTGCACTCAAGAATTGATGATCCCACATTATCAATCCCCCAAGCCACCCCCCACAGCCAGTGAATCCAAATACCCCACACGTGGACTTCATCTCACAGACTTAGAACATGCTTTCGAAAACTGTCAGGAAAAGGAAGAATGCTCCATTTTTTTTTCCTCAGCAGTTTCAAGCCATATAAAGTTGTACAAATGACATTCAGCATGATGCATAGATTTAAGAATTCTCTTAACATCTTAATGTACAGCAAGATATTTCAATATATTTATACTTAAAATAATCAGCGGAAAGGTTAAGGATGGGCACAAAAAGCTCATTTATTGTGACAATTTCCCAAGATTATAGAGCCCTTCTTATAACTCCCCTCTCAAAGAAACTGATGCTCAGAAAAGCAGGGTGGGTTTTCTGGTACACATTGTCATTTTACAGCAATTTGAAGTGTTGCTTTAGGATATTCCCCAGGGAAGAGGGAGAAGACAGTGACGCAAAGGCACAAATCGTAACTGAAATCCATGGCCCACTTTACAGCCCATTTCTAAAAAGATGCAACTTCATTGTAAAGCAAAATAAGAGCAATAAAAACAGCCAGTATTTCCAAAAAAAGCAGTGCCACTCCTTTGTCTTGGCAAATAGACAGATGGCACCCACGTTTTCAAAGGAAGTGCTGTATAAATAAGGATGGTTTAGTTACTCTTGATGGCCTAGGTTTAGAACTGGTGCCCTATAAAAAACACTTTCCTAGTACAGCAAAGATTTGCCATATAACAGCAGACTACTCGTCAAGAAGTGAAGTGTTTAATATAACATTCTCAACTGCTAAAAAGGGGGAAGATTTCTCTCTTCTACCTCCATGCCACCAGCAAAGGCACACGGAGCCCAGCCCCACCCCTCCCACATTCCAAGGAGTTTAAGTACTAAAACTTCAGAGACAGAAACTAAGCCATCAAGGTTCCACATCCACAATGGAAATGCCACTGGTAAAACAGGGAAACATCACAGCAACGCTGCAGCAGTGGAGCAGAAAGGCTTTGCTTGGCTCACACCTGCACCACGGACAGCAAGCACCTGCAGCTCACCCTCCTTTGAGGCAGAAATGCCTTTAGCAGCTGCAACTCGATCCCTGCTGACCAGCTTTGAGGTTTGGGGGATGCATTCCCAGGCAAGGTGTTTCTGTTTGCATTACAGCAGACCTGGGGAGCTACTGAGATTTCTTTATCAACTTGCCCTGTCTTCAAAACCCTCGGCAAGCTCCAAAGTCACATGGCAAAGCTCTTTTCTCATCCAGCTGAGTCTGGGTACACAGACAGTGCTCTCCTTTAAAAGGCACACCACTGGGTAACAACACCCCAGGAACAGGGTGGAGGGCAGGGAACAGAGTTTTATCCAGTAGTTAGGCAGCTACATTATTGTTGAGTTAATTGCATTATCTATTATTATTTACTCACATGTAGGACATTCAGCCATCAGATGTCCCTGCATTATGCTTGGTTGGGTGAAAAGCTGTGGTCTGTTTGCCCAAAGGAAGATGGAAGATACATTCATTTCCTTGTACATCTTCTGTTTGAAAGATTGTGTTTCAAGCACCTAGCAGTCAAGTGATTAATAGCCTATCAAAAATGTTGTTAGAACACTAAAATTAATTCATATCTCCTAAACAATTTGAGAACCACAGAATTCACATTTCACCGAATTTTTGATAACTGCCAGAAATGCAAGAAACAGCCTTGTTAAAAGACGAAGTTACCATCTCTAGAAGTATATTATATGTTTACAACATACCTAAAAATAGCCAGTGATAAGTGACCACGTTTCATCCTTTCCTTAGCACAGAGTCATTCATTTAAACCACAGAGATGTGTGCAGTTTGCATCTCTGGGCCACTGTGAAAACATTGTATTTTCATTATGTTATTACAATACCATCACCATCTATAGATGGTGGCCTTTCACATTATTAATAAAAATTACAATGATAAAAAAAATCACCATCCACAATAATAGTGGAGATTAACATAAAGCACCAGCTGATGGCTGAGACATTACCATTAACTGCCTATCAGATAAATTAAAGATTGAATTTCATTACAGTCTAATAAAGAAAGCTTTAACAATTCACTTTCATAGTTCACTTAACAAGAAAATGGAACAAATATTAACACCCCTTCTTTGTGAAACATATATTTACCTAGGTGCTTTTCAACAGGTCACTCAAACTACTTCTGATGGGAAGGAAGTGAAGCAACAAAACACCTCCTCAAATACTTTCTGTAGTGCTTTTATACCTTCTGCACATTCCCAGGCACTAACTAACTAATTACAACTCACTGATGCGGGCAATCACTCAAGCATGCACATGAAGACCAGAAACAGGTCTGGAGCTTAGGAGCATCTGGTTCTCAATTATGGGGCTGCTCTGTGAGAGCACAAGGCTCATCTGCCTGTTCCACACATGGCAGCAGAGCTTATTTATAGTTGCTACTCAGGAAGCTGTAATTTGTATTAAAATATGTAATGACTGAATTACTCTTCAGTGCTGCCTGTGCTTGAGAATAACAGAGTGTTCCCACCAATCTCCATACTGTATAAAGCTATAGCTAATACCAAGGATTTGTTCAAAAGGCAACCTAAATTGGAATGAAACCTGGCCTTTCTACAGCAGAGAGCAGCTGTCACAGTTTTGTCGGGCATATTTCACTAATACCACTAAGCAAAACTCTTGCTCGTTCATACCAGCCTACAGGTGGCTGCTGAGTAGTAACAGGCCACACATCATCAGGCAGTGGTCAAATGTAACACAGAAGCTCAGAGTCACGCCTGAAAGCAAATCTGAAAAAGGAAACCCACCTTCTCTCACTACTCGTTTGTCCTTTCCTCTCACGCCCAAGTCATCTGGAGTAAAGTGCTAATCAGAGCTCTGCTCACTCTTTAACTTGAGCACGTCAGATTCCTCCTAGCCTGTTCCCCTCCAGCTACCCCTTCCCTCCGCCCTGCTGCGCATCTCCAACACCTGGCAGGCAATTGCTGGCTCACGTAATTAGTTTGTAATCTCCACCAGTTACATTATCACCTGCCCTGCCTACAAATCCACGGCCCTCCCACTCCCTCCAATTAGCAAGTTCTTACTTAATCCTTTCTAGCGTGGAGTTGGGAAACGTAATTTCTACATAGAAATTAACACCTTCCTGAAACAGTTTTCAGTTTGTTACAGCCAGGTTGTGTTTCCAAATGAAAGAACTCAAATCCACAGGAATTCTCCGAGCCTGAGATGGAGTGCTGCACTCTCCTCAGCAGCCAAGTGACTCTCGCACTTTAGGCAGGAATGCACCCTCTCACACACGTGCATCACAATGCCTAGGCCGTAATAATCCCATTGTCAAAGGTTATGTAAATTAAAATTAGATTACATGAAATGTCCTTGTTAACTGGTTTGTAACGGATCTGTACAAAACAGCATCCCAAGGACATTGCATTTGCCCCAGTAAAATCCATAAGTGATGTGATGTAATTGAATAAAGAAGGGATGATTCTGCTCATCATTTAAACACTTGGGAGTTTTGCAAAGATGTTTCTTCTACCTAAATCCCTGTAAAGAAAGCATATGAGTCATAAACAAGTTCAATGGGTGCAATAACTGCAAGCAGAGTTATACAACACCCCCCAAAAAAAGCCTGGAGTACAGCTTGAGCAAACAGGCTTGTTTTGCCTAAGAAGAATGACAGTGCATGTAAGTCATCAAGTGTGTGACAGCCTGGTGAAAAGAGATAGGAACAGTCTGTCTCAGAGTACACAGAGCAGAGGGCTTCAGAAGCAGAAAATAAAGATTCATCTTCAGGAAGAAGCAAAGAAAAAAATCCCAACTTTTACATGGAAAAAGTAGTGAAAGGTGAAGAAACTAAGAAGTTTCACAGTTTGTTTAAAGGAGTCTTATTATGTTTAAGGGAGTTGCCCATTATGTTCGTATATTTCCAGAATTCTGCTCTGAATACCTTGATCACAGCCAGAATAAAAGTTGGTGGTGAAATCAAAAGTTGAGATGTTTCCCCACATTCTAGTCCAAGTTAAAAAACTTCATCATTCCTCACAGGTGTGAACATCCACTTCTTGCTGAAATAATCCAAAGGGCAAGTTCTGCACCTAAAAGCCAAGCAGGACTGGAAACTATCTACTGAGATCACCAAGCCAAAATTCCTTTTTCCTTCTGGTTTATTCCCTATGCTATCATCCCAAACACCATTCTCTAAATTTACTTCAGATATCTTTATGGGTAATTTCCAGACTTTAAAAGTACTTAAACTTTCTGAATTATCCTTAATATTGTTCATGGATCTTTTAGCTAAATGATTCTTTACCCCATGATTACTGTTAGCTTGTCTTAAATATTAAGAATATGGACATTGAAAAAGAAAAGTCACAAGTCTGAACCCAAGAAAAGCATACAATTCACCTATTATTTAAATTCCACTAAGAGTTCCTTTTCATCTCAGTTTCTAAAATGCATAAAACTAAGACAAAAACCCTTTTACTTCCATGCACAACTCGCTAAGCATATCTTTAATATCTGTATTCCTCTCCTATCCCTTGTCAAAACCACTTAGAGAAAACATGGATAGAGAAAACCATATCAAAAAACTGAGAGACTTTGTTGCTGAGCCTATTAACTTGTGATTTTAAGGATACTTCCTCAGTTTCATATGGGTTGTAAGGAAAGCAGGTTCTGATAGTGCAGAATCAACAACAGAGATGTTGGGAAGTTGCTGCCATTATATTTCAAGTACAAAATAAGAAGAACATGACAACAGTGACATCTTTGTTTTACTGAGCTGCATCTATCAAGTCTCAGGAAAATATGGGAAAATCTGATTGCAGCCTTGGATAGAAAATTCCTGAAACCTTTTCCCCCCATGGCTGGGAAGTGTTGACACTGACCTGGGGGCCAGTCCTGAAATCCAGTAGCACTTGTCCAAACAAACAGTGCATGCTCACTGGGGCTCCTGGGCACACAAACTGTTAATATTACACCCCTGATACAGATTTCTCATTTGTTCATCTACTTAACCAAGCTCATGATACTTGAGCTGAATCAGCTTTCAGCCATGCTACAAACTTCCACCACGGTTTATAGTTTTATGGGATAAAATATCACAACATTACTTGCTGCATCAATAATATTAATACAAGATAGAATTTATTTTACTTCTAGAAGAGGACAAAAGCACCGTGGATAACTACATCAACTTCACTTCGCTGACCTACACAACAATTCTGTCAATACAACCTCTGTTTCAGTTTCTATGATTTTTTTGTTTGTTTGTTTCCATGTACTTAGGGCTGAAAAAAAGGAACAGGACACACAATATTTACTTTTCTGCCTTTGGACTTGTGCAGCTGAACCTGAACAGACCCAGATGACACAAGCTCTCCTCTGTGCTGGCCTGTACTTGGGCCCCAGTTTGCTTAACCAAAGAGCCAGTTAGTGGGCTGGAAATTCAGAATTAGTTCATAAGTACCTTCTGAGGTACTGGATCAGGGATTTTAATTTAGAGAGAAGTGATCAGCTGGACCAAGAACGGTATTTAACTTTATATGGATGGATGCAGAAATATTCCTGAAATCACAGTACCACAGCAAAAATAATGGTTCCTTCACTTACATGTAACTTGTAGAAACCTCTAAAAGGTACATAATTGTCTTATACATGTCACAGAATTGTTCACAGTGACTATAGAGGCATTACAACATTTTCATAATATTTTTATTTTATTTTTATAAATTTTCCATATGGTCAAATTGTAACATTTCCTTATACACAAGAGTCTAACATCCTATAAACATATCTACGACAATTTTAAAACCAATTTTCAATAAAAATCTTCTCCTGCAAAAGATAAATTCATGCGCACAAAGGAGGCTGGGATATGGACATGAAGGACTACCCCTGCCAGATGCTGATTTCAGCAGGGGCTTTGCAACTACAGTGCTGCTTTCAAGAGAAATTAAAGAGAAAAATTATTTTAAACATTTCAAGTCTATTAGCACAAAGGCCTTTGACATTTTTGTGATAAATTTCAGAATTAGGCCTTACTTTTCCATTTAAAGACAGATAACAAATTCTTCAATTGTGACATAACTCTCATCTGATCAGACCAATAAAAAAGAGACACAAAAATTTTCAACTCTTAGGTGCATTATTCCGTGCAGATAAAGCCACACATCCTCTCTTCTCTACCTTTACTCTGGGAACTTCAAGTAGTCCTGCTCCTGCAACTCCTGTTTAGTTGTGTTTCTGTTTAATCTGAGTCAAACTATGCCATTCTTTAGTGATGCAAAACAAAATTGCCATTTCTCTGTGCTTCTGGAAGATGTTGCAAATGAGGAAGGAAAGGGGGATGAACATGACCTTATCCAAAGAGCCCTGCGGTTTTCCTTCTACCCTGGAAAAAGTTTGCTTTGTGTTTTCTTAGGGTAGAGGAATGTTAGTTTAACATGATGCCAATCAAACTCTACAGGTTAAAAGGGCACAGTTTGTTTATCTTCAGTTCTGATATTAGCCAGTGAGGGGATTGAAAAGAAACTATCTGGATTTTGGGAACAGTATTTGAGATAAAACCATTGCAATATTTGGATAATTAAAACACGTGCCCTACAATTATTTATAATCTACCAATTATTTTGACAATATTGTTAAACTGCAAATGGATTAAATTACCCTAAAATTTAAAAATTCAGAAATACATACCTTAACTCAGGAGGAGTTTAGTTTTACCTCTTTCATTTTATAATTTGAAAATTCATTGGAACTGGCATTGCTGACCACAAAATACAGTAGGAAAATTGAGGGTTATTCAAGAAAAATCTGAATCTGATCTACAAAGGACCAGTATTTTGTCACTTGTTTTTATTATAGTATCCATTTTAGACAAATAGGGCATTGGCAAATTGCTATGTTTTAGAAATAGGGGGGGCTAACTTCCGTCCCCTGTCTGGATGAAAAGCATGTGCATGGAGAAAGAAAAGAAATAAAATGCTTGTGTTGAATTTGCCATTTCTTCTGATAGTTACCCAGGAAGCTTTAGATTGGTTCTGTGAGTTTAATCTTTTTTTTCTCTCTCCTTTTTTCTTATGAAATTAAATAGGATTTATTAACTTCTTTTACAGAGTTCTATGTAAAATTCCACCATGGCTTTCATCAATATTTCACTATCAAACTGATGAGGGGCTGCTTACAAGCTACTCAACCTAGCCATCAACTTCAGAAGACTCAGAGATATGTTAAAGATGAAACCATACCAGAGTACATTGGCACAATTACTGGCTTTTATCACACGCTGTTGATTAAACCATCAGAGCCCCATGGAAGCCGTTTACATTTTCAAGAGCCCAATATTAAGACAGGTATTTTTCAGGTGTCATAAAGGATGTCATCTACTCACTGAGTTCTCCTAGTTTGTCCCAGCTTCCCAGCTGGAAGAGAACTAAAGTATTTTTGACCACAATTAAAGAATAGGCTCTAACTTTTCTAATACTAGTAACTGGAGAATTAACATATATCAGAGAATAATTTCATTATGCAACACCCTATTATCAGTGCCATACTGTGGGCCTGATATTTCTGGGTCTGAGAGATTTTAGCCCACTAGCAGCTGCTAACTTTTTCCCAAGGAAAAATTTCTCAAGAAAGCTTCTTCTCAAAAAAATCTTGGCAAACTATCCTTTCTCAAAACAATCTTTCCCCAGGTGGTGTTTTCCTGTTTCTCTAGTTTAACCAATGGGATTAGAGAGGTGTCATTCCTATTCCCCAATCATGTTAAGTCTCTATTGGAACACCTCATAAAAGGTAGTAAGAATTAGACAATAAAGCCTTTTTTTCTATGGTCTTTGCCTTCTGAAATTATTTGTAGTCTCTCATCTTTTTCTCATGTCCTACAACAACACCATACTTAGACAGCTTCAGGCCCTAAAAGGACATGAAGAGCATGGCAAGTGTTTTGACCTCCCATCTCTGGTGATTGCAACACAGTTTAGTGGAGGGCATTCTCTTGAATTTTTATAACGTCACATTTGACTCAAAAAATACAGCAGTTATCCTGACTGTTGTTAAAGGGAGCAAAATGCTCTTTATGCAAGATTCAAGACTATGTGCAGCTGATGCAATGACTGCTTCAAAAGTTCCCAACCTCATCTTGCAATTCTCCTGAGCTGCTCCAGAGACTACCCTGGCTGAGGTTTGCTGGGGTGTGGCAAAGGGCTCTGGTGCATTGGGTGGGTTGTTTATGGTGCAAATTCCCCAGGGGCAGCAGCACATGCCAGCACCTTCCCTCCTGGTGGCACCAGGCTGGAATGGCCTGCCAGGGCGCTCCATGTCCCCCATGTGTGTTTACCTATAGCCTGTCTTTTAGCCATAACTTTTATAAGTGATCATCTCTTCACTGATCAAGTTTTGTGTTAAATCTGTTTGAAACCTAATCAGAGGACAAGCTTCTCAATGATAACACAATCTCAAAATCAGAGTTTCTTTCCAGGACAAAATCCGGCAGGTTTGTAGCTTCAGCCTTGGCAGGGGGTGGCTGCCATATTTTAAACCCCCTGAAAACTCAGCCCTCTAGTCTTGTTGGAAGTGCCCACATAGAATTTATGCATCAGCTGTTATGATATTAATAACCGCAGGGATAGGGGATTTGAAGTCCAATGGGAAAAGTCAGAGTTATTGACAAAAGCTAAAGCAAAATCACCCCACTTCCTTTCAGATTTAGAGCCATTTGATAGGCATTAACTAGTAACTGCATATGACTTCCAGCTTTGTTGTACAGGTGTTTTCTGATATTTAGAACAAGCTATAAAGAAAAATAGCAAACCTTTCAAAAATCAAGTAGAATGGCAATCATAGGATTCTTCAGGCAAATGTATTGTACACAGCACACATTGGAAAATGACGTACATGACAAACCAGAACCCATAATGGAGTGGGATGTATGCACTGATGAAGGAGGTGGAAGGCTGGGGCTCAGGCTTCAGGCCAGGGCAGCTTCTAGGAAAATAAAACAAACCTCTGTTGGGAGAAGACAAGAAATGAGTTAATAAAACAACAGAGAAATTAAACTTGCTCATTCTTTGTCCTCTACAAAGGAATTAAAGAGGAAATCCCTGCTTTGTATAGCACGCAGCCATAACTTTGCTTGTCCCTTAATTTAAACGATTCCCCCCCCCAAAGCCTGTGTCAGGTCTGACACTGGACCAAGGCTTTAGGCCATGATATGATCTGCTGTGCTCTACCATGTGGGGAACAAACCATTCCTTCCTCCTCAGCCTCTGATCAAGGCTGATCTTTACAAGGATTAGGTCTGCCATGGCTCATCAGCTGCTCCAAGTGCACTCTTCTTCTCTCAAACAATTTTGAGTGGGTCTCACAGCCCTTTTTCAACACCAGCATCTGCACTCACCTTGCCTAAGAAAGCACATTTATCAATTCCTCTGCCTTGCACAGACTTGATCATGATTCCTTAGCTACTGCGATGCTCAGTACCCTGGAATGGAAGTATTACAGCTCTAAATTCATTGCACTGAAAAGATGAAAGTTTTAGATCAAGGAAACCATTCCATCATTGACACTACTTCATTAGAAGAGCCAAATAATCACTCTGTGTTAACCATAACAGATTGAAAACTGTGGGCCAGGCACCTTCAGAGGAAAAGGAGTTCACTGACCTGACTAGTTCATTGAAACATTCTTTATGAGTATTAGCTCCCCTCCATTATGAGTATTAGCTTATTAGTGCCTAGATTTAGTTGAAACCAGATGTTTCTGATTTTGTGAAGATAACCTCACTGTGATGGCTCTGAAGCCTGGGTTACCCTCCAGCCCTAGGTGTATGTGAAGGTTGGGAGTCAATTAACCTACAGATCAGCTATTAAATTCTTCATAATTCCTGATCTATGCTGTTTGCTGAGCAGGAGATTACATCACTCATTTGAGACATTGGAGATCACAATGTCTTCTTACATCACACCCCAATTCCCTCCCAGCTCAGGAGCTTTTCACTTGTCTCTAGCAGAGGGACTGTTCCGTTTGGAGGAGCACATTTCTTACCTAGGAGAGCAACTCTCTGGTCAGTTAAAGCATCACAAACCTTCCTTACCTCCTTGATAGTAACAGAACCTTCACATTTGTGCTGTTGCAGCACAGAAACAGAAATAGGCTAATGACACCTCAAAGCTAAGCAAATCAATCACACAGTTCTCATTCCCAAATCCTGGACTTCATCACACCATGCAAGCCTCTCCTGACCTGTCTGGATGCTGTTGGACCTTTTGATGCTGCAGAACAAGACATGAGATAAATAAAATGTACATTCTTTTTTCCCCTCCTTGCTTCCCTCATGCTGGCCAGAGAGGAAATGACAACCAGATGCCCCTGTGACCCTGTGTTCCCCTGAGGTGACCGATCCAAGTGTAACATGTGGTCCCCTCATTTGGGAAGGAGCCAAAGCCTGCTCTGTTTAATTGGCCGAATGGTCCCCTACAGCTGCAACAGATTAGGGACAAATTCCCTTCAAATAAAGCTGTGCTTTTTCTCCCCATCCCCCCTCTAATTTGGGGGGTGTTGGAGAGAAATCATGCCTGGAGAAACATGTGCACATACGCACATGACTGAAGTTAATAAAAGTGTCAGGTAGGCAAACAAAATACCATTTATTATTAAGCAGCAATAAAAGACCACATTGATGTGTATAAGGAATCAGGCAACCAGGGCGCTCCAGAGAGAGGGAGGGGACTGGTGTCTCATGAATCATTACAAAAGTTTCCTCTGATCTTTAATACTGGGCTCAGTGACTTTGGGAAGGGGGGAAGGGTGCAAACGTTTGCTATACCACGTCCTAAGCCCCCTCTTTCCCAATTCTGCAGCAATTCACGTGTGAGGGGATGAAAGCAGCCTGGCTGGAGCAATCTGCTGCAAAGAGCAGCCCAAGCTGTGAGAGCCATCTCTGAGGGCACTGACAGGACAGGACAGGCCTGTCAGTGAGCTCTGTAGTTATTTTAAAGAATAAAAATAATATTTTAAGGACTGGAATTTTAAAGAGAAAGACATCTTCAGAGCAGAAGCAGGATGTTCATTTACCTAGAGATCCACTATCTAAGAAACTTCTGATGGAAGTGCTATATTTAGCAGCCATTCAGCTAGCAAAGAAGTACTCTGTTATTCATTATAATATCAAGTTTTCACCAAAAAATCCTCATTTTCTGAGACTTTAATGTAGGGGCTTTTATTCCCTCTCAGACAATTCTTACTGTGTTTTTCTTTCATTGCTTGGTCTTAATCTTGGGAGTGGAAATGAACTCATTAGGAGACCTATGAAGAACATGCTTCAGGGGAAAGAGGTACCAAGAGTTCTCTTCCAGCAGTTCTGGAGGCACAAGCAGATGCCAAACTGTTCTTGCTGCATTGGTACCTCTGGATCCTTACAAAAACTTCTGAGTTTCTGGAGATCCATTCATCAGCTCCAATGTAATATAAAGATTAGTGTTCCTACTTGAGCCTAAGGAAATGTTGCCTTCTTTTACCAATGGCCCATTAGGAAATGAAGTGCAACAGAAATTCAGAGTGGGAAAATGGCTATATATCAAATATTAATTCTGAACATTTTGGGGAAAAAAAGAAAGAATAAAATAAATTAGTTTTGACATGTGAGCTGTTATACTTAGTTGAGAAAAAAATATTCTTTTATTTAGACAGTGATTTGATAGCCCAGTGTCATCCACCTGATTAGAATCATTACATTAAACATATCCACATACCATACAGTCAGAGCAGTTATACAATTATAGTAAATGCTCCAACTCAATTTTTCTACACACCTTCCATAACAACTTTATGGATTAGAACCCCTAAAGACAGCAAGAGTCATTTGTAAGAACTAATTCAACTGGAGCTGTTGCTATGCCTTCAATGATTATTTATATTTTAAAATAAAATTGAAAAAAAAATCTGCAGACAAATTTGTTGTTCATTTAACTGAAAGGAGGAATCTTAGTAAGAGTACTCTGACGTTGAGAACAAATACCTGTATGTAGGTCAGCAGTGTGGGTTCAGCTCCCAGTAAGGTTTGAATGCACTCAGAGGCACAGACTTTGCTTGAAGAATTTTTCTACCCTCAAAAGATTAGACAGAATGAGAAAGCTCCTCTCACTTTGGGGTATGAAAGTGTTTAATTCTCACAATTCTTATTAATTATCTGATTTGTTTACTTCCCCAAAAATATCTTCTGAGGAGAGAAGGACTCAAAGAACAATGAAAGGTGAAATGAGTCATTGAGGAGATATTTTAGAATATTTGAAATACTTTGAAGAAACCCCTCTACTTCTCTCTGTCCATGTGAGAGGTATTTTATTTCCCCTTCACTGCACACATTGGCATTAACTGGTTTTGTTTGTCTCCATCATAAAGACAAATATATATGTACTAATAAACTTTTTGAACAGCAGTGGGGGGTTTGGCAGTGCTGGGTTTATGGTCAGACTCCATCTTAAAGGTCTTTTCCAACCTAAATGATTCTATGACTCTATGATTTACTTCAGAACAACATCGTTTCCTCAGCATGAGAATTCAGAAGTATTTGCTGTATATCCATCTCATAAAAAAAACCCCAAATGTAATTTCTTGTATCACTTTATACAGCCTTTGCCTCAGGCAGCAAAATGGTTTCACAGCACTTTTCAAGCAGGATGCCAAAGGGGTGGGAGTGGCCCGAGCCCAGCACATGCTGACATTGTTCTCCAGTGCTATCATCCCACAAGCAGGTGGAGGAGGAAAAAGGCTCCTCTGTGCCAGCAGCATCTGCCCCGATGGCTCAAACGTGATGGCACTTTGGGCACAGACCATGGGCCTGGGGAGCTGTTTCCTTGTGCTCAGCTAAACCCAAAGTGCTTTACATTGGCAACAAAGACACTGAGAGATTCTTAGCTGGACACCTGTCTATTCAAACCACCACCTTTCTCCACTGTTACTTCATTAAAATGTTAATTATATTCATTCCATATTCCTGTCGGGATTTTTTAAGATATGGGACTGTGTTGTCTAGAAAACCATCAAAGGCAAAAGCAAAATTCACAAATGGTACAATGCAGGGAATACTTCAGGCTTTTCCCTTTCATACTCCTGGTTTAGAACAGTTTTTAAAATCCAGTTTAAAACATGAACAATTGAAAACCTGGCTTTGAGGCTGCTGTGACAAAACTGTTTCATAGTGATCTATAATCAGTTTCCACAAAAGAGATAACCCAATGTCTGTTTATGGTCTCCTTACACATCATAAATAGTTATCTCAAGTTTTTCTCATGTTGATAACCAGGTTGAATGACAAAAAATAGTGTGGCTCTGTGCTATCCCTTGTCTTGTTTTTCCTCCTGTCCTGTAGCCCTGGCAACAAAATTCCCACTCTTCTGCTGTGACATTGGTTGGATAAATTTGGCCAAACCAGAGGAACAGAGAAGTCCAGAATAATAATGAGTTTTTCTGCAAATGGCTATTTTGGAAACATATCATTCTTGACCCATTTTTTATTGCAAACAAAATCAATTTTTCGCAAATGCAATATCACCTTGAAAACACGCTACATTTATGATTTTTTGATTCTTTGAATGTAAATATAGTCAACTTTTTTTCTGACATTATTGCATAAAATACATTTTTGGAAGCAATTAATTTTGAGTAATTTGGAGTGTATGAAAACTGACCTGTATTTGTGGGTTTGACTAGTTCTAACTATTTTAATTCTTTTTTTTTGTGAAACACGCATTTTTTTTATATTGGATAAAAGTGTGGTTCAGACACAGATTTGTGGTGGTTTTTCGCTGGTAAAGTCCAAACTTAAAACTCAGTCACTGCAGTGCTGGATGTGAAGGTGCCTGTCTCAAGAATTTGATAAATGTGCCAGCACAGTCATAATTGAGGATAACTAGTTCTTTGTAGAAAAGCACAGAAAAACTGAGCAAATCCAACAGACCAAATCCTGCACCAGAACTAATACAACTCTCTTGTGTCTTCTCAAAAATCTAGGGAATTCTGCCCAGTTCTGCTGACTCCTACCAGTGTCATATGCCATAACACCCTTCAAGCAGGTTGCTGTACAAATCTGGTTTCTTGTGGAAAACACGACAAAAATCTCTCTACAGAATCCATCACTTCCTGCAAAATTCACCAGTCTGTAACTCTGTACGGCCATGAAGTTTTGCAGTGAGCTCCAGATCAATTGCAGCTCTTGACATTTATCTAACTTGAATTCTGGAGAACACACATTTTGGGTTGATTCCTATCTGTTACCAGCTAAATGGATCAATAAGGCTTTTTTTCTTTTTCAGTGAGAGAGGGTCTACACTTGACATCTTCTTTTAAAGTTAGGCAGACAGTTTCATTCAAGCTGCAATCCTCAGCAACCTCTGATATTCTAGCAGCACCCAGCTGCTCTCCTATTGTTAAGACATGGTTCAAATCTCTATTATAAACCTTTTTTTTTTTCTTTTAATTAGTTTAAAATGCAGCTGTAAAAATTGCTTTGGGATGAACCTTGGCATGCTGAGCTGACTGCTGGCCTTTCTTTCTCTCGTTTGCCCTCCCCCACTCCACTTCAAAATTTGAATTTAGATTTATTCTGCCTGGAGATAGAGGAAGGAAAGTGAGTAAAAAAAAAAATAACTTATTCCAAAACTAATAGGCAGACACCAAGCCATCAGATATCAGGTATATGCCTTGACTATGTATTAAAAGAACCATATTAGATAACACGTATTTTCAAGTGCCAGACACCAAAATTTTCTCAGCAATCAACTGAGATGCAACAGGTCAGTCGGTGTTAAAGGTCCTACATCTGAAAAAGAGCCTCTATCTCTGAGCCAGGATTCTTCTCCAGGGCACCAATTCTGCACTCCTTGAATCCACTCTGAGGAATGAGGAGGCAGTCAGGTCTGAGAGTACTGTAGCAGTGTCCTTTAATACACTGTTTGTATCATCAGCAGGTCAATACAACTGTGTGCACTGGACATGGAATATTTTACCAGGTCAGAACATTCCACTGCATGACTGTTTCAGTGCCCCTGCTTCCTCAGCTGGGAGGTCATTCTCCACAGTAATGCAAAATAGAGCTATTAGGAGGCAGACAGTTAATTATCATGAAAAAAGGTAATAATATGTGCTGTCTCTGTGAGGCATTCTCAGTGACTACCACACTGATAGAATCAGCAAACTACACGAGGTTCAGAGTTAGCCTTCACTTGTACTGGAAGCAATTAGCCATCAAATTGATCTCCAACTATTAGAGCCCACGGATAGGATGCCTTCTGTCAAGTACACAACTTGCTATTCCAGCAGCCTTCCATTATGCCTGAAGCACTAGGATGCACTGCAGAACACCCTCAACTTTCACCCAGAATTTCCATGCTTTTGTAGACTTAATTAAGATTGTGCTTAGTCAGTAGAGAAATGCAACGCTTTGTTCTTGAATCCATATTTGCTAGCAGCTATCAGGATTATAAGTATCAGATGACAAAATGCTAAATGATGATATTTAAAGTCTTAAAAAATTAGTGGGAAAAAAAAAGTTTTGTTTCTGAAAGAAAGTTCCAGAAGCTGTACTTGACAATGTTAGGAACCTCCAGAAATGTTCTGAAATCTCAGCACAAGTAGCTGTTTTCACCTGATACACACACACATTACATACCTTGGGAAAAGAAGCTATTTGTGAAACTTCCTTAGGACCCAGTGACGTGGTGCTCCTCACTCTGACAGCAGCAGCACAGTTTAACCAGGCTGATACAGGTAACAGTTGGAAAATAGTCTGCCAAACAACAAATTCAATCACAATCACCATGTGATTTGTCACAGGCAGATGTCCAGCCCTTGGTCTCACCTATCACATCTCTGTTCACTGATAAAAATTCTTTGGCCTTTTACAAACTGTTACTATGTTCTGACTTGAAAAATATATGGCAGCGGTGAGGCTTACAAGTTAATTAAGAGAATATGCTTCATTTTGCATTTTAAATATAATGAAGAAAACCAGAAGCATACTCAGTAATATTCACTTCACTCTTCCACATAAATAAATAGATAAATAATCCATTTCATATAATTCCTGTTTATCAGAATTAATCATTCTCTTCCATGTCTGTATGGTAGAGACTTCATAGCACATCATACTTTTCAGCGTTATTTACTCCTAAGCTTCAAAGTTATATTTTTAGAACATATTTTCTGCCTCAGAAAACTCTCTTGTAACTTGTTTTTATGTGATGGAAATATTAGTATTTTTGTAATAGCAGTTAAATGCTAAATCATATTCAAAGCTAATGCTAATAACAGTTCTACATGACGTATCTTGTTAATTGTTTTTTAAATGGTTTTGTGCTCTTTATTATACCTTCCATCAAGGGCCCACAAAATTATGACATCGTGGTGCTTTTGCTATGAAATTCTTATCCCAGAATTTTTATGGCCTGAAAGGACAGAAACAAACTCCCAGTCCTTTTCATTCCAGGGAGCCAATCTAGGACAAATCCAGGGCTTTCATCTTCTATGTAAAATATATAAACTGTGGAATCCAGGAAATAGGGTTCTTTATGTTCTGTGCAAGGGAAAAAGACTCCAGGGAAGCACCAGAGCTGCATGCACTGCATACCAAAGACAGCTCCAAGGGCATCTATGCTTTTGTCTCTGCACTAGAATGTATGAACAGTGCACCCTATTGCTAAGCCCCAGGATGCACGCTACAGTTAAAGAAAGGGAGAAACTATTACTTCAGCCTTGGCAAAAAATATATACATATGTATACTTAGCCATGAAGTAATAATGTGAAAGCTTATAAATGAGTACAGTTGATTTATTTAAATCTTAGCAGCCTTTGAGCCAGAGCTTTGCAGAACAGGTATTCCTGAGGGCAGTGCTACAGCACAGTGAGAAACACAACAAGCTGAAGCTGCTAATTAAGTTCACTTTAACTTTCCATTAGGAAGCTTGGATCAGTTACTCACATTCTAAAGGCTGGCTACTATTCGGGCTAAATGAAGTGTTCCTAACAGCTGTAATCACCATGTACAACACAGTTTTGGCCGTGGCCATTTCCTCTCTGTCAGAAATCCATCCAGAGCTCCAGTTGGAACCCATGTGCATGTGAGGATTGATTCCTTGACGTTTTGTCAGTGCCACTTCTCCCTGCATGACTGCAGATCTGATTAGAGGCAGAAATGTGCCTGGGTGAAAGGCACGTGTTCCATTTCCTGCCCCTGGCAGCAACCTGCTCCACAGGGTTCCACCAGCAGCTCGTGTGCAGCAAGTCCCTGCTCTGCCTCGCCCTCACCCTGAGCAGGGAAAGAGGAACAGAAACTTGTTAGAAAACAGAGAGGGAAATTCAAGTAAACAGCGTACGAAATCTAATCGAGACTGAGAATAAATCTCCATCCCTAATCCCTTTTCACCTTTTTTAGATTAGATCAGATTAGATTAGTGTGGTTTCACTTTTTGGTGCATAACAGCATAAACCAACAAAATTTAAATGGCACCAGAGAGAATAGGGGAGGGAGACAATGAACTCCCATGCTAGAATTTGGCAGTATAGTGAATAGAATGCAATGTTTTCTCAGGTTTTGGTTATTGGGCATTATAAGTGATGCCATCTCAATTTCACTTTCTGAGTGGCTGTAGAACAGACTGCAGAAAACTGGAACAAGCCTCCAATCAACTGCCCCAATGACAGCCATCACAGATCTGGGAAAGCTACTTCAGAACTAGTTCTCATTAATTGTTCCCACACCATCTTTGCTGCTCCACACAAGCTGTTGCAGCCAGCAGCTTATTCCATTAGGTTCTAAGAGTACAAATTAACCCTGAAAAAAGAAAGACACTGAAAAAAAGTAAAAGATTGAAGAGGGAAAGAGAAGAAGGGAAGAGGAGGCTGCTGAATTAGCTGGATTCACGATTCAGCCCTACATTCTTCCAAATAAGTATCCACAGTCTTTACTGTGGAGAAAGTGAAAAGGGAGAGGGTGGCACACAGACATCACCTCATGGGTTTGTTTTTTTCAGAGCTATTTTTAATTAAAATTTTGAAAAGCAGCAATTTTGTTACAATCATACACTTGTGTGTTCAAAATCTGCTTTTAATTAAGACAGATTATTTAATCAGCGACAGTTAAAAATTTTTTATAAATGGAGACATTGCACAGAAATCTGAAAACTTGTAGGGTTTTTGAAGTCATGAGGACACAGTACATGACCCTAAAATGTTCTCCCAGTCCAAAGATGTAAGTTGTTCCAAGCCAATCTGCAGGTTTCTGAAACAAAGACCTGTTGGGCTGGTTTCTGGTACATTGGACACCTCTTTCATGGGATCTGGGCTTTGTTACTAGAGATACACTGTTCTGGAGAGCATGCACAGGCAGCTTCCTGAGACTGAGCAAAAGACAGCATCTGGAGTTATAAAGATCTACTTCAAATCTTGGAAAGAGAGTTAGGGTTTACTACCTGCAGATTTATTTGGCTTTGGACATTATTGGAACATTCTCTGCCTGCACTAAATATATCAACTGTATCTCAGATCAAGACTAGATTGCTTTGTTCAATCAGAGAATGAACAACAATGACACAGCCAGCAGTAACCACAATAAAAGGTATCAAATCACATAATCTGCTCGCCAGTACCATGATCATGGAAGTGAGAGGGGAACTTCTCACCATCATCAGCTCAAAAACCAAATTACAAAATCATAAATGAATACCCACTAGCACATAGAGTTAAGGGAGAATATTGGCTTGAATTTATCCCCAAGAAGCAATTCTGTCCCAATCTCCCATTACAGTTTCCTTAGGTGTGGCAAATTGGGTGAGGTCCACAAGAGCCAAATGCAAAGCTGAGAATATCAACCCTCCCACCGAAAAATGAAAATATTTTTACTTAAAGTCAAGCCTGGACTGAATGCAAAAGGTGAAAACTTTCATACCTCATTTCCAATGCAATGAGGCTTATAAATCCATCTTTAGCATGGCAAGAAAAGAGGGAGGAAAAGCAGGAAAAAATATTGTTCATTAAGCTAAGGTCAGAGAAATACAGCATTCATGAAGAAAAAGAAAAGCATTTTTGAGGTGCACTGAACAAAATAAGATGACAAGGATGTTACATTACATTATATCACAACTCAATGACTTGAGTGCATTGACTTCAATGGTTTAATTTCATTCATTTCCTAGAGGAGAGCTGCTCTTTTTGGTGGACAGTCACTGCCAGTGGCAATATCAGGAGTCTTGAGTGGATGGAAAGTCAACACTTCATCTCAGAGATGGTCCTTTCCATGAAGTTTGAAGGACACAATAGAGTATTTCAAGTAAACTTTTACGTTTATTCATTCTACAGATGTAATCGATATTTGTGGCTTCTGATACTTTTCATTAATATTAAATCACTTTGAGAAAAGGACTGTTTATCTAAAACGATATATGAAAATTAAGAGAACCACTGATGTGTTATTGGAACAAGATTACATGTCCATGATGTGGAAGCAATGGTTGTGCTGAAATAAAATAATTCTAATTGGCTTAAAAGACTTTCAGAATGAATGGCAAATTGATAATAAGCAATTTCACTCTGATGGTATTACAATGCTAGGGATTCTTCCAAATCAATTCCTATTGCCTCCACAAAAGAGGTCTGCAAATAGTAATTGCAGAAAACACATCTTTACTGTCAGAACAGACCAGCTTTTGCCTCTGAAATTGGATCAGCTCACCTTCTTCAACTGCACTTTTCCACTGACCTCTAAAGCAGTGCAAGTGTTAAACAGCTCCACAGTGGGACAAGACAATGGGGACGAGATATTGGGACTGAGGGGTTGTGCACACAAAGTGCCCAAAATGTTATCTGGAACACTGGTGTGTTTAAGGACAATGCTGACTGAACCAGGCATTTTAGACAGGCCTGGAAAATAAACCAAAATTAAACCAACTTTGATCTGTGGAGGTCAAAAGCTTAAGAGACAGAGTTACCCTTCAGCATGACTCCTAAAGAAGTAAGACTGTGCAATATCACTCTCAGTCTGTCAGGCATCTTATTCCTTTCCACATTATATTTTTTAAAGACTGAAGTTTTCCAGGAGTGAATCCTTTAAAAGCTCTGACACAGCCCTTCATGTGCTAACACAAACCATGTGATACCACCAGCTCTGTCCATGCAGCAATGGAGCATTTGTGACCTGAGACGCTGTGACTTGTCAGAGAGGAGGCAACACCACAAAGTCCTGTCATGTAAGAAGGCAAGATTAGCGGCTAAACAAGAGAAAAAGTAAATAGCAAAAGGCATCAAGAAGAAGAGAATAACCAACTGTAAGCACCAGGGAGGAAAACGCATGGCCAGAACGTTTCTGATGACTACATGGGCACATGAATATTTTGCAGATTGTGTCAAGAGTCCTTCATTCGCTAAAAATCGACAACAGTTATTTTTCCCATATCCCTTCCTGCATTTGCAAGAAATCAAAATGCTTACAAATGATGTGCTTTCCAGTCTTCCAAACCTCCAGGGGTTTGCATGATCCAAGATCATGGCAAGTTCAATGTACAAAATAGGAAATGGAGACAGGTCATTGTTTTGTTACCCCTTGAAGGTAAGGCTCAGTGAGTTTCTCAGTGCACAAAGTGACTGCACCAGCTGCTGCCTTGAAAAGGTTCTGGCTTTCCAGTAGGAGAAAACACTGATTGCACATAATGCATGGGGATTTTGACTGAAAGAGAGGATGCCAACAAAGCTTTTAGAACATACTATGATATGGCTGTTAATGTGAACCTCTCATGTCCAACCTTGGCACTGAATGTTTCATGGCATTGTGGAAGCTGATCTATCCTCTAGATAATTAAGGGGTTCTTCTCATCACCAGTTATGCAGCTTGGCCATGACTGAAGCCCTCCCCAGATACTCCTTACACATAGTTCTCTGTTTACAGCACTTACAAAAAGACTAATTGCACCTATAATCCTCTGAATTTTTTGCTTCTTAGAGATTTCCATAAAGCCAGTGGCAAAGGAAGTTTCCATTAACTTGGACTTCCTGAATGACCCAGACAAGCCTTCAGTGTCACTCTGCTGTGCCCTTTGCAGGCAATTCTAGTCCAGCCAACCTGCCCAGGGGAATCTTCCTTCTGTACTGCAGCTTCAGCAGCTTCACTGCAGCATAAACATCTCATCCCCACTGGCCACCCTTTAATAAAGGAAAGGCACTTGCTTTGAACAACACAGTAAATATTATTCTGGATGTCAAAGACAAGGAGAACTTCCTGAATCCTATCAGAGTGAGGTACATGGTCTACTAAGGGGAATCACTGCTCTCCAAGTTTATGTGTTGCTGAATCATCACCTAATACAAACTTTAAATATTGTCCCAGCATGACAGGTGATTGAGGAGACAGAGTAGCTGCTCAGACAACTGCTTCAGTACTCTGCTGTCAGCTCCCTGTTCAGTTCCTGAGTCTGCTGCTCTTGTGGCATATCTGCCAACACTATTTAGGCTCTTCTGCTACAAGCTGAACAAGGAACATATTCTAGAAAAGCCAGATGAGGCAACCCACTTTTTGTTCATTTAAAATTGAAAAGAGGTCTACGAAGGGCAGTGTGATAGAATAGGAGGCATGGATATGTAGTGATGGATACTGTGCACTCCTACTTGACAGCAATACAGGAAAAGCATCTGGCTGGTGAGTTTGGGGGGGATAAGGAGTTTTTTTCTATGAGTTCCAGTTGCCTTGAAGGGAGAAAATAAACCTTGTACATTACAGATTCTAGTACAACTTAAATAACAGCACTACATCGGGCAGAATGTTTTGTCTTAGTAATAGAAGTATTTTTCTGGCTGTAAAAAAACCTCAAAACCTGGAAGATTCTGGCCAGCTCTGTTCATGACTTTCATTCCTTCCACATAAATTTTAGGCTAAGCAAAATATTAAAGTTGTGTTTCACTGCTGAAATGAATGACATTCATTAAATTCACTTCGCCATGCTTTCCCACTGTTGGGTTTGGCAAGAGCACAGAGGCAGACTGGAGATCCCTACACGACTCATGTGCAGAGTGCAGATTTGTTAAACTGAGCAGAGAATGAGGTTCTCAAAGTACAGCACCTCAGAGGCAGTGAGACAACTGCAGTTCTCTCCCAACTACACTCCTGACAGGCTGAACACCTCTGGGATGGGCAGCTTTACACTGTCCAGTTTTCTGTTTTGTCAGTTTATATAGACCTACTTTGGGCCACCAATTCCTGCTTTCTGTGATGGAATAACCACAGACAAGATCAGCCAGAGGCTGTTGGCACTATTGGAATAGCTACAACAGGTAAAAATCATTTTGCAGGGTACAAGTAAGCACAACTGGTACAGAAAAGAGGAGACAAATGATGCCCAAATACAAATGCTCTTAGAGGTCTTTCTGTTCAGTATATCTGAAAATAGAGTACAGATATTGAGTTTAACAGAATTCCATTAATTCTATGGAAATCTAGAAAGAGTGTTACCAGGATATAATGCCACCAGAAGAAAAAGCTATCCCCAGTGAAGAAAATGGTATTAAAGTGGACCAAAATGGCAACATTTGCTAGCTACCATTGAAAGGAGGTAACATTTTTATCAGCATATAATCCTAGTCCTTAATGGTGCAGGCATATTATGATAAAATGAGGCTTTGAAATCAGATTTTGAGGGAAAAAATGCGTGTGATGTTGAGAGCAAAACAAGATTTCTTCTTTTCCCCTGCAAAAAGCAGTTCATAAAGTTCTACAACAGGCTCCAGTGAGAGTGGATGATAAAAGCAGCAGTGGCGTGGTTTTAACTTACACTTTTTTGATCCCTGCAGTCAATTCCCAAATCTTGATTTCCAAGTCATCCTTCCTACCAAAACCTGACCTATGATTGGGGAACAGTTCGGGTCTGCTAAAGTGCTGGGCAGGCTGAGTGACAACTTAAGCAGAAAAAAGGTGAAGGAGAACACCTGGGATGCTATATTGAAAGGTTTGTGGAAGAAGGTGAGATAAAGAAGTGTTATGTGACAAATTTGAAAGCTAACAATACAGAGAGATCTGTTAGTCTCTTAGTGAATGAGAAATTCATGTGCAGTATTCTTACAGGAGCTGAAAAGAACGACAGACAAAAAGAGAAAACAGCAGAATTCACACTGATGCCAATTACCACTGTTTCTTCCGAGGGTCTGTAAATTAGTTGTGCTTAGAAAGTTAAAGATAAATGGTATTGATTTAAGCACATTACTAATAGTACCTTCACTGTTGCAATTGGATTTCACCCAAATTTCTGCTGCACCTAAATTATTCTGTCATTCTAGCTGCTCCTGTAAAAATGCAAATTTGTCTTCTGAAAGTAGGATGTATTGTGCCAAATTTCCCCATAGCATTTATGACCAAAAATATTTTATTAAAAATGTCTGTATATTTTCAAATAGTATTCCAATGGGCTGTCAAATTATTAGGGAAAAAAAACCCCATAATTCAGAGCTGTAAGGTAGTAAGAAGTTGTGCTATTGCATGGACAGTTGGAAACTACCAGCGGATAAGAACACAAATTTGGACAAAATATAGCTCTTTCAAAGGTCTGCTTTCTACCACTGCAATGTGAAATATGTATTATTTAAACAAAGAAACCGAATGCCTTACCTGGGGCAGGAGTAGGAATTTCCCTGAGCAGTTATTTCAATTGTCCATCTGTTTAACCGGAGCAGTGCCACTCTGCTGGAGCAGCAGCAGTACAGACAGACACACCACAGGCCCATTCCCCTGTGCTGGGTAAAGGCAGAACATTCCACTCCTCCTAGTGCACCTACTCTGTGGTGTGCTGGCAGAATTCTGAGCGTTCAATAGAAGGATCAAATCAAGCAGCTACCAAAATCTATTGGACCTTTAGGACAGGATGAGGCTGAAACCGCCATAACAGTTCAAGAGGATTCAAAATCCACATTCAAAATTAACAGTAACAGAGCACAGATGGAAAAGTACTTCTCCCACAAACTGCATGTGGTTAAACAAAGAGCTGATATATCAAGATCATGTGAAATAAGGAGTGACTAACTGCCATGCTTATCTTACTTCAACAAGCCTCACTGCTTGGAGGTTTGGGTTCTCTTAATCAGAGATCAGAGCGGTTGTGGCTGCCTCATCACTTTACTGTTTGTACCGCCTTAGCAGCTTTCAGCAGTTTTAAACATATTCTGGCCACCTTGAACTGCTTGAGCTGCCTCCAGCTTCAGGTGTTCAGGGCTTCTGCTTCCTGCACCTCACTGAAGTCCTGGTGATAGTGGCACAATGGTGGGGTGAGCAGCTCTTGAGAGGAAAGCATGAGTCTGGGGAGTGCCAAGGCTCATACCTTTCACTTCACAAGACACTTTTCTAACAAAGGGATCATTTCTTGGCAGTGGGGCATCACACTGCCCTACTGAAGGACTGAAAGCCTTTGGTGTCTGGCATCCAACCTTCCCCTTTCGGTAGTTCAGCACTCCCTGACCCTCACTGCAGTCACACAGAATCACTGGGTTGGAAGAGACCTTCAAGACCATCTAATCCAACCCAGCCCTAACACCTCAACTAATCCATGGCACCAAGTGCCACATCCAATCTTTTTTTCAACACATCCAAGGATGGTGACTCCGGCACCTCCCCTGGCAGACCATTCCAATACTTTATCACCCTTTCTGTAAAAAACTTCTTCCTAAAATCCAACCTATATTTCCCTTGGTGCAGCTTAAGACTGTGTCCTCTCGTTCTGTCAGTTGCTGCCTGGAGAAAGAGACCGACCCCCACCTGAGCACAGCCACCTTTCAGGGAGCTGTAGAGAGTGATAAGGTCACCTCTGAGTCTCCTTTTCTCCAGGCTAAACAACCCCATCTCCCTCAGTCGGTGCCTCATAGGGCTGGTGTTCCAAGCCCCTCACCAGCCTCGTTGCCTACTCTGGATACGCTCAAGCGTCTCAATGTCCTTCCTAAACTGAGGGGCCAGAGCTGGACACAGCACTCAGTGTCCATCCTAAACTGAGACACCCAGAACTGGACACAGCACTCGAGGTGTGGCCTCAGCAGTGCCGAGTACAGGGGAAGAATGACCTCCCTGCTCCTGCTGGCCACACCATTCCTGATCCAGGCCAGGTGCCATTGGCCTTCTTGGCCACCAGGGCACATTGCTGGCTCATGTCCAGCTGCTGTCACCAGAACCCCCAGGTCCCTCTCTGCCTGGGCACTGTCCAGACACAGTGTCCCCAGCCTATAATGCTGCAGGGGGTTGTTGTAGCCAAAATGCAGGACTCAGCACTTGAACTTATTAAACTTCATCCTATTGGACTCTGCCCATCTATCCAATCATTCCAGGTTGCTCTGCAGAGCCCTTCTCCCTTCCAACAGATTGACACATGCTCCCAGCATAGTGTCATCTGCAAATCTACTAACAAAAGATTCAATACCCTCATGCATGTCATCAATAAAGATATTGAACAGAGCTGGCCCCAGCACAGACCCCTGAGGGACACCACTGGTGACTGTCCCCAGCTGGATGCAGCACTGCTCACCACCACTCTCTGGGCCCAGCCATGCAGCCAGTTCCTAACTCAGCAAAGAGTGCTCCTGTTCAAGCCATGGGCTGCCAGGATCCCCTATCCCTCAACCAAGGGACCTTGGAGAGAGCAGCACTCCAGAGAAGCAGAGTAGGGGATCCCAATTTAGGCAGGAAAACATAACGAAGATTTTGCAGAAGACAGCAGGCAGTTAGGTGAAGCAGGATCTGGAGAAGGCACTGGAAAAGCAAAGGATCCATATCAAAGTGGCCACAAGGATGCTAGAGTGAGGCCTGACAGGTGAGCAGAGCAGAGCTAAGGTGATGGGTGACAAGTAAAGCAAAGACTGCGTGACATGCGGCACTGAGCCACTGAGGCCAGTGATGGAGCTGTAAGGAACTCTCTGGAAAGTTGTCCCAACAGGTGCCTACACTGAGCCCAGGCTGGCTGGGCTGCAGGTGAGCAGACCCCTGGCTAAGCAGCACTGAGGGCAGTGCTGTGTGCTGGAGCTGGAAAAGGAGACCAGCATGGGACAAAGCAAGGAAATTACAGAACCTGAAAGGAAGTGGAGTCAGAGAGTAATCATTGTTCTGGGGGAGTGAAGCTCTAGTGACTAATAAGAACAGGTACGGAGAACAGCATTAAATAAATGTTCATCATGAATAGTTTGCCGTTGCAGACATCACAGAGAAAGGAGAAGGAAAGGAAAGGAAAAAAAATTGTCATGAGCCGCTTCAGCAACTTAAGGGAAACTCATAAACATCACTTCCAAATTCTTCTGAATAAGTATTGTAAAGAGGAAAAGTTAAATACCATTTGCCAGAGCCTCAATCACATTAGAAGATCAACAGCGTTTTTGCGGTAAGTCTTTCAAATCTAGTTTTACTTGTCTCTAAAGGATCCTTAAAAGGACTTTGTAAGTTAAATATGCTGGCTTTGGGTAACCATACAGAGCACCGAATTGATTGCATTCCTACAGAAATGCCCCTAATAACTCCTTAGAATGAGCTGTGGCACTTTTCCACTAATTGTGGAAAAAACTAATGGGCACCATGAGCATGTGTTATTAATCTGTCTGCCAATTTTGAGAGATTTAAGTTGTGAAAAACTACCAGGCAATATTAACTCTAGAGCACACATTCTGCACCAGTAAAAATAAAATTCACATGGTGAACTGGAAAAATAAAAAAAAATTTTGCCATGTGACTCTGTTATCACTGGGGATAAATCCTGTGTCTGCTCCCCAAAGAACAGGGGTTTAACCTGTGTTCAGTCTCCTTGCACAAGTTCTCAGAAAAGTGATAGGAGCCATTAGGCATTGTATTCCAAGGTCCATAGCTCTCCAAGGGAGAGGTGTTACCTAAGTGGATTTGGGTTGTAGTTACACATTTCATTCATTTCAATGACCAAAAAGAAGGAAGAGTTGCAATTATTTTATAACTATTTTTCATTATTATTAACAATTTTAATAATTAATATTAATAATTTTCTGCTGAGTCACTCCATGGCGATGATATTCTACACAACCTCATTTTAATCTTTTCCTAAAGAGGCAAGGTTCAGAACATCAAACCAAAGTAAAACACAAGACCTTGAACAAAATTACAAATCCCAGATGGAAATGCAGATCTTCTGTGATTATGCTTTTCTGAAAAAACTCTGTCACGCCCTTATTCTTCATTTTCCCTACCCAGTTCTTGGCTCCCCACATTCTCATTGTAAGGAGTAAATTTGGTATTTCAAAAATGTTGGCAGTCACCTGGAACAAAACAAAGACATTTCCTGTTTTTCACATATGCTCTAAAGTCCTTTTCTCCACACAGCTTGATGGATGGGACAGTATAGGTGTGACAGAGCAGCTTCAGCTCTCAGACATTTGCCCACATTACAGATTCATTGTCTTTATTGCCAGGATGACAACAACTGTGCTGAGATGACCAATTTCCAAAATTTCCTGTCAAAATTCTTCCATAAATAAATGTGGAGAAACCAGACCTTGAAGGTAGATATGTAATCTGTGGAAGATTAATAACTGAAAAATTGAGCACTGGGTAGCAAAAATTTTATCTAAACTTAGGTGTTCTCAACACAAGTCCATTCTTACCAGATCAGCATTGCGCAATTAAAAAATACTATTGGCAAATTTATGTGAGGCTTTCTCCATTACATTACCCTCACCCATCTCTAAGTTCTGCTGGAGCTGAATCAGGTCCAGAATCAGCATAAGAATAGCTGGGATTGACATGAAGGCTAGTTAAAAAGAAATGTAAGAGAAAAAGAAAAGCAGAAAAGCTCATTTGCTGTATTTATAACCGCTCCCCACGTTCCATGCCAACTTCAACTGGGCCCTCAGAAAAAACAGTTATTTTTCAATCTGGGAAAATGCCTTTCCATAGGGAAGAATACCCCCATACAGTCTTCTTGCAGAATTTATGAAAAAAAAAACAAATAAACCCAAAAGACGAGCAAATGAAATAAACTTCCCCAAAACTGAGGGAGTGGGGAGGAGTGGGGCTGAAAGAGGGACTGTACTGCTGCATGATGGATGTTCAGGTGCCGTATTTCTTCCTGTCCTTTCCTGAGTGCAACTCCATAATGGGTGTTAACAGGCCAGCTTTAAACACTAAGGAGTGCATTTGCAGTGTAATGTGCAGAGATCTATCCGGACAATTTCCCATTAACACTAATGTGCACTGCATGGTTAAATCCCTAAACACCAACAGGAAAATTTAGTTTCAAAAGCGTCCATTATGGCTTGAGTGTTGAATTCTTTTGAAACAGTTGTTAGTCTGTTAAACACTGATTGCTCTCACATTAGGCAGATAAAACTTTTCACTTCAGTTTAGACAGTTAATCAGAAGATATATTTTTGCAAGAAGTTCACATACTGAATAAAATTTTTTAAATTACTCTTTAGAGCTGACATTGATTAACATCCTCAGAACGCCTCATCTAAAGTTCTACTTATAAATACTAGAAACTTCAGAGAGATCTGTGATATACCTACAAATTTTGTTCACAAAGGGCATTGCTCACTTGTTTATGAGCACAGTAGGGACAACATCACACTTAACTCTTTTCACAATTTTTTCTATCATTAGGATAAAGACAAAATGAATGTGTGCATATTTTTCTTGGGTGTGTTTTTTTTTTCCTTCTTCTAGACAGGCGTGTAAAGCACTTACAAGAATGAAGGAATCTCCCACTCAAGATGTGAATGCATAAAAAGCCAGCTGGAAAAAGGAGGGAAAATGGAAACAACAGGTAAGATTATGATTATAACCAAGTTCTGAGTGACAACAGTGCAAGCATTAAAACACTAAGTATGAAAAGAAGTTGGTCCCCACCTTTCCTACTGCCCAATGATTTACAAATCATGAGATGTTAAAGGAAATGTCTATGCATGAAAGGGATCATCTAATTTAATTGAAAAGGCACACACCATTGTTCCAGGCTTTCTGCTAATTCCATTTGCTAAGGAAAGCAGAGTTATCTGGGTATTTCCTGGGAGATGAGGGATAGAAATATGTATTTTACAGAGGAAACTGATATGAAATGCCACATACAATCAGCAGGTGAGTTTGGATTTATAGATATATACTCTGGCTGGGATTTATGAGTGGACATGAACACATGTAGCCCACTACATTTACAACAGTTTTTTTTGTTCTTTTCAGTGGCTTTCAGAAGTGGAAGCTTGCCATTACACACAAACATTTAATTCTTCAAAAGATCCAGTTCCTTCTTATGAGACAATAAAGTATTTCCCCTTGTAACAGCAGGTAAGCACTGAAGGCATCCTTAAAAATCTAACCTCAGTGTGCTAAAGAAACTGAATAATCTTTAAACTACACACAATGCCACTTCGTGCCTGGTACCAGAACATTGTAAAATGTCTGATTAGTCTTTATAATAGTGCTAACACCTCCACAGCACATAAAAGAAGACTTTTAATTTACAAAAGACATCTCTGCTTGTCCTGATTTTTGCCTTTAATTAGACTGTAAGACCTAGCTCCATTTGGCTGTTAACCAACATATGAGGTATAGGCTTAGTGTACAAGGTAGATTTGTGAGGCTTTTTTTAAAAGCAATACTGTAATACTTTGAACAGATTTTTAATACACACTATCTCATGGATTATTTAACTCTCTAATGAGGTAGAAAGAAATATTAAAGACAATATTTTAAATGTCAGGTAAATGATTCAGTTTAAGGCAAAAAAAAAAAAAAAAAAGGACTTTTCTGTTGATTTTTTTGCAATGGTTCCAACAACAGCCTAGATTTTGGAAATGATTTTGTGATGCTTAGATTTTATATTGGTGCAATAATTGTGCGCAGTAGGGTACTGCACTGAATTTCAGCCATGAAATTCATTTAAAAATGAAATAAGAGACATGATGAAAAATACAGAAAAGTCAGCTGCCCCAAAGGAATTATAAATAATTTTGAAAATAAAAGTGTTTCTGTGGCAACATGAACTTTAACAAGTCAAAATTTGCAATACTGGTAAGCTGTGCCCCAATGACAGGTAAATGTATGTGTCTGAATAAGGAGACCAGTGGAGCTTAGAGTCACAGAGCTGTCAGAGGAAATCAGAGGAAGTCAGCAGTACATGTCTGAGTACTTAATAAAAATCACCATCCAGCTCACAATATGTGACACAGACCTGAAAATAAGGGGAAATCTGCATTGTGATATGTAAGGGACTTGGCATGTCATTTGACACGTGCACTTGCCTTGACTGCCATCCAGATTGAGCAGGAAAAAGAAGAGGAGCAGCCCAGCAGGCACTTCTTTTGTTTCAGCACATCTTGAAGAGGAAACAAGTTGGTTGCTCCCTCCCTGTAATTCTCTTACCAAAGAGAAGCTTCAAGAGAACTCTCTGTGCATCCTCTAGTAATGAACAAAACAAAACACAGGAGCCAGCCAAACTTCTGGTGAAGCTCCACACCACAGGAGAAATAGAAACAACATCTCCATCCAAAGCTACCTGAGAACAAATTCAGCCACAGGAATAAAATGACCTGTCTGATTTGTAAAAAGTGGATGTGTTTGGGAAACAGAATGTCTGCCCTGCAAGTGGAAAGAAAAACCCCCATAAATTTAAATCCAAAATTTCAGATGGAATAAATAATGGGAACACTGCATAGTGGGGGATCATGCCCAGCTCTACCTCAGTCACAGCCAGCTCCCCTTGAGCACTCCCATCTTGATCTGCAGGATTTCTAAACAAAAGGGAAGTTTAGGTTCACAACAGTGACCAGCCCTCAACACAGGCAGAGCTGCTCAACTCCAGCTGCAGACTGACACAGCCCAGTCTGGACAGGGAGGGGACTGAAAACTGAGTGTACCTGGGCTTACATTTCAGTGTTCTGCCTGGGCAACACCTCCTGTGCAACTTTTGTTCCAGTAGTCAAGAAAAAATGTCGGGTTTTTAATAATTGAAAAACACACTTATCTAGTCTAAAAGGACTAATTAAAAATTTAGAAACTCATCATGATCACCTATTCATTTCAAGGGAGAATGCTGGAAAAGAGACAGGAGAGAATTAAATATAAATATATTAAAATAACAACAAAACCCCTATTTGAAGTATAATGACTGTGTTTGCAGCTAACACCAGAATTTCAGTACGTGTCATAACCTACAAGGATGAACATAAACCCTTTTTTATCCCAATACCAGACACAGGATGCATTCTAGTACTAATCTATGCTTTGGTTCCATCTGGAGGCACTTTCAGAGTGGTGGTAAGCCTAGATTTAATGTTCATTGCCAAACTAGTGGACTAAGGAAGAAAAATGAAAATAATTTAATTGAAAATGAAAATAATTTCATGAAGAGAATGTTTTTTTAATATGAGAGACTGATAAGAACAGCAGTGATTTCTTCGGACATGAGAGGACTCTCAGCAAGGCCTAAAAGAAGTACAGAAAGGTAAAGTATGGTATAGACAAGATTTCTGGCGAATGGCTGCATTGCCTACATCACTATAGAATAGCTTTAAGTGAAAATAAAAAGGTGAGAAACTTGGTTAATAAGTTTTCTTTTTCATTACACATCATGTTACAGAGGTCACCAATATCAAAACCTAAATATTAAAAGTATATTTCCAAAAGCATTCACAAGGCATCAACAAATACATCAAGTACTAATTAATGACAGTTTTTAATGACAGTTCACACTTAAGAAATAAACAAGTTCTCCAACTGTTGAAAACCAGAATAAGAACCATGTAAAGACAAATAATTCTATTACAAAACTAGTGACTTCTACAGATGACTGGACATTTGTATTTGACATCTGAAGAAAAGTTTTGAGAATGAGACATTTGTTACTCATAACTGGGAGTAGTGGGTCAGACTTTGGCAAGTCAGATGGATCAGCTAAAGGCATTCCCAGAAGGCAAAATAAAATAACTGATGGTCTTAAAAACCAGGTTCTGACAAAAAGGAATTGAGGTTGGTTAAGCTGCAGAAAAGAAACCCAGAAGACAACAACCATATTCTTCAACACAAAAGTTATTTTAAAGGGGATACTGTTGATCTGTGGTAGACAGGATGAGCAAAAATAGGTTTGAATTGCTGCAAGAAATAAGAAAATCCTTGTCTATATAAAAAGTTAGATACTGGAATAAATTTCCAAGGAAGTTGCAATGTCTCTTTCATCATAAGTCTTGAAAGTTACTTAAGAAGTATTTGCAAGAGATGAGATAGCTGGCAATATCTCAGGAAAATCTCAAAACTTCTCTTATTTTCTCTGATTTTATATAGTCTGAATTTAAACAATAAAAATGGTGATTTGTTTTAGAAAAGTCAGTATTCAGCTCACATAACTAAACCCCTTACAGCCAGTCTATGCCTATGCTTCTAACCCACTTAGTAAGTCCTGAGGCAAATAACTAGCACCCTCTCTACTTCAATTTACAATGTGATTGTCTCTGAGTAATGGAAATACTTATTCCAAATGGTTTTTACACCAGACAGACTCTTCTTTTCAGAGAGAGGAAGGAACATGGCTAACTAGTTTTCTTCCCTAAAGCTGCCTTTTTCATATAGATGTGGTCTAAAACTGGCTACAGCCACCTAGCTTTTACTTTTAAATAAAGGTGGATTGTTAACAGTCGTTCTAGAGAAAAATATCTAACAAAGGATGACCCCTTCCTTCTGCCTGGCTGTCAGCTCAGCAAGGCCAGGAACAGGGAGAATGGAAGAGCCTCGGCCAAGGCTCTCTGCATGGGGCAAAATGGACATGCTGGTGGCCAGGCATAACTCTATTCAAAACTAAATGTCTGCCAGTCTCTACAGAAGAATGAGTTCTGTGAAAATCTCATTCCAATTCACCTGGAACAGAAGTGCCAGCACTGAGCCAACTTAAAATGAGAATCACACTTCATCTTCCTTGTCTCAGCCATGGCATGCAGAATCCACTAACCAACTTGCCTTTACACCCCTCTTTCTTCTCTCACACTTAAAGGTGCAATTTGGGCTCCCAAGCTGTCCCAAACCATAAACTGTTTGTTTAGTAAAAGGAGTAAAACTAATTTAATGAGGACTCTGTGGTTATGACTGAATCATTCAAACAGCCACAAGGCCCAGAAATACAGGTTTTGTTCAATAAAGATATATAAGTCAAAAGCTCTGCTTTTCTCTTCCCTGTCCTTTCAGATGTGCATGAACCAGCTTGTGTCATCCGTGAAAGGATACAGGCATTGTTTGCTCTAATGCCCTGGCAGTATTCCCTGGGAGACTGGCCTTTCACATTCCTCTCTTCCTCCTCAAGAACTGAAGTCTCATTTCTCATAAGAGAGTTCAAGAGGGCACAAACACTTGGCTCCCAAGTGCCACAGCTCATCATCATACAGTTCTCTGTGGAGGCTTAAGATTACCACAGCCAAAAGGAAACAAGGAGACATTTCTCTCAGAGCAGTGACAGTCCCAAAAAATACTGTTTTCTGCAGAAGTTTCTATGTTGTCTCACATTTCATTCAGCTTGCCAGCCAGAGCAGAAAGGTTTTAGCAGCTCAATTTGATGTAGTGGTGATATATTAAAGAATTTATTTGATTTTGGTGCTGGTGATATTTTCATTCCACTTTTCATTTACATCTGGGCAATGTTGTTAACTCCTTCACCAGGGATTTTATTCTTACTGTCTAAATAAAAAGACAACCAAAAAATTTCAATCTCTTTTTACAGTCTATACTGTAGTCTAGACTACATTCAGAATTTTTGAAGAGGTTTAAAGGAAGAAGAGGACAAAAAGGCCAGAGCTGTTCTCTCTTATTGTTTGTTTTTCATTTTTTGGGGTAAGTACTGTATTTGCTAGGCCCTTACATTAAAAAAATTATTCACATTCCCCTCCATAACAGCCATGAGCATTTTTCTTGAGCTAGTTTAAGTCGACATGTACATTAGCCATGGTCTGAGTGTAGTCTCCTGCTGGAGCAATCCTGCCATGCAGTCATTTCTGAATTGTGTAGCTGCTGCAAAACTTCTTAGATAAGGATGCTACCAAATATGCTAAAAATCAGAACAGGAAGCACTGACAGGATTTTTAAGACAGAAAAAATGAACTGAGAAATGGGTATAAGGTCTTCCAAGGTCTCCCCCAGTGAAGGCGAATTTTGATTTCTTGCTTTTTTTAAGATTTGGTTTGGGGGGTTTTTTGGACCAGGCAATTTATATTATTTAGTGATTTCCTAATTTATGAAGGAGTCTTTAAGCTCCCTAGAAACTCACAGCTTCATGATTTATTTGATAATTACAGAGAGGTGATTTCAATATCCTTATGTTTCTCATTGTTTTGCATGTGGCCATCCGTTACAGCAGAAGAAATTACAAAAATCCTAAAAGATATTATCATTTTCATATCTGGTAAGCCTGATGAGTTTTCTATTACCAGGATGCATGACACAATGGATAAGGAAACTAGATTACAGGAAAGAAACAAAAATATGGAGAAAGGGAAGAGGACAAAGAAAGGTGAGGCTATTTTTTGTACAGATATAAAAATGAGAGTAGAAGCGTGATTTTTATTTATGGAGGTTACAGCTCTCCTCTGAACTCATTAGTGATTCATGGCATACGACAGGATTACAAACAAGGAATGGGTAGATCAGCAAGCCTGAGCAGATAGCCAGATTTCTGACTCCACCGGCCAACATTTGCAGAAGCCTCCTCTTTTGGAACAGTCCCTGTTCTTTCCTCAGGGGAAAAAAAAAATCCACAACCGCTTTTCTCCTAAGTGCTGACTTCCAGGTGTGGATAGGAGGCAGCACAGAGTCCTCCCCAGACTGCACAGACTCCCTCTGGCTGCCTTGGCTGCAGAACCTGAGCTCTGCCAGGCCAAGGGAAAGGAGCTGGAGCCTGGCCTTGGCTCATGGGGGCAGATAATCCCCTCCCACCACCGGAGCTGATGACAGTGGGGGCAGAATCAGAGCTGAGTGCTCATTGTTGAAAGTACTTTACTTCAGAAAATACTCAGATGGGCCTTTGTTCATAATTTAAATGCTTCAAATTAGAGGTCTACACCTCACTAATGTTCCCACTAGCATCGAGAGGGCATTTGTCAAAGGCTTCAGTGGGAGCCAAAATTATCCCTTAATGATTTTGCCATTACAAGACTTACCTATTTTGCTACTGCAAATCATAACTCACAGTCAAATCAACAAAATATTACAGCACGGAGGCACAGGAACTCAGGAAGTCTTGGAATTCACCACTTTTGTCTGCCGGAAATGAAATGCCCTTCTCCAGTTTCAGGTTCTGCTGCTGCAAGCCAGATTGTGTTGCAGGACATGCTGTTAAACCAATCACACTGTAAAATACATTAACACCATTCACCCCCAAAATTGCGTGGATATGAATTTCAGAATGACAATGACACAAAGCAATCAAAGCAGGACCATTCAATATGGAGCTTATACTCCACCCTCATCTCCTGACATCCTCCTTCAGAGTTACAGCCCAAATGATGCTCACACTTTCCATGGTCTTTTGCCTCTTACACCACACCCATAACAAGGGCACCAGTGATGTACAGCCCACCCTGAACAGGATCTGTCACAGGCAGGTCAACCTTTCTCAAAGGGGTAAACCTGCTGGTGCATATTTTATATTTAATTTCTACTTGCTGTTTATTTTGTGACACTTCTGTCATGTGCTTTTACGCCAATTGCAAAACTCAAAGTGTGTTTTGTTGTCCCTGTAAAAATAGTGAGGTTGGTGTTCAGAGATTTCTTTTCCAGAAAAGGGAATTGTCCCTAAGAAAAGGTTCAATCAAGTCCAGGACAAGAAGTGGAAGCTTGTACTAAAGATTTCAGCTCTCCGGTGTTTGGATAAGATCCCACCTGCATTCTGGAAAAGAGATACATGAAATTTTAATAGATCTCATGGGGTCTCTCCACCTCACTGAAAAACAAGATGCCCAGAGCTTATTACTGTATGGAGTTTTCCTGGTACAGTTAAATGATTCATCATGTACTCATTCTGTTAATTAATTACTCAGTGCTATACAAAACCTTTATACTATATTGATAGACACTTGTTATTAGATCTGATTGCAATATAGCAGAAAAACCTGCTTCTATTTTTAAAAGTACAATAAAAAGTTGATATACTCAAAAGTTGTGCCTACATGTCTGGAAACCCAGTAAAATATAAAGTAAAAAAAATAGGGGGGGGGGGGGGGAAGCAAGCTTACATGAACAAATAGGAAATTTAATTTAGAACAGGATGAAGACAGATTCTGTACATTTTTCAGGATCAAGTGACCTGGAAAGAGACAGAGAAAACTTTGAGTGGATAAAAAGTGTTTACTTGAAGAACAAATGAGGAAAAAAAAAGTTAAATAACAAATGTAAGTCATTAAAAATGGAAAAAGAATCTCAAAATAGGTTTAAAAAGAGAAATTTTGGAAATTATCATATTTGACACTTTATACACAGAACAATTTTCCCCTTATTAGTGCATGTTCTTTCCATTTCTACAGTCACCCAGGTGCTGCTGTGCCATGATCATTGCCTTTTCCATTTCTGGCCAGTAGTGTTTGCATGGCAATGGTCTGTATTTGAGATGAAATACCTGCAAAAGACAGGAGATATTCCTGGTTAAGAGAGGCAGCAGTCTAAATCTTTTACCCTGCAAAGACAATCTCTTTCCAGAAGAAAAAGACAGGTCACTGAGTAAGGGTACTCACAGCCAAAGCTACAAGAGTTTATTTTGTAGAGGCATTACAGACCCTCCCCCGCCTGTTGTGAATAACTCTTTCAAGCACGGACTTCATGCATGTCAGTAAACCCCTTCCTCCCTCAGGTAATCTTGTCTTTGGTCTAGCATCATGTTTCCACAGGAAAAAGTTTCCCATGCTGTCATCCTCATGCCATTCTGGTATTACTTGGGGTGGTTCCCACACCAGTTCAAGAATCTCTGAATTTTGCCTGAGATTCTGAAAATTATGGACTCCAAACTATAGCTCTAAAAGAAAGAGAATCGGCTCCTATTTCTTTCTCACAGCTACAGAGCAATGTTCCCCACTTCAGTTTTCCCTCATTCTGGAAGAGCGGGGCACCATGAGTCACTCACTACACTCCTGCCAACTACTGTTTCAAAGCACAAATCTCCATAAGGGGAAATTAAATATTTCTACAAGCTCACCCGTCAAGAGCCAGGAGAACTGTGTCACTGAGTGTGCTTCTGGACATGACACACTCAAAAAATCCCCATAATAAACACTGCAGAGCAATCAGAGAATTTAATCATATTCTAGACCTGTCACTAGTTCTGTTTCTGACACAGGCAAGTACATTTGTGACATCTGGGGCCTGTTTCTGCTGCCACTGAAGTCAAAGGCAAACTCTCCATTGGCTTGCACAGGCACAGAGCTGATATTACATTACAGAGAAGAGCTGGAGTAGCAGAGTGAGGATCTTCCTCGGGAGGATAGCTGTGCAGAGCTGAACTACTACTCCAGTGACTCTGCAAGATAACTTCTAGGGGTTCATAGAACACAGAGAGACTAGCAAGAGGATCAAGAGCCTCTCTTCTTGTGAGAGGGACCAAATTTAATTTTCCTGATTAATTTACCTTCCCCTGTTCCCCTAAATAAATAAATAAACAACACAACAGCAGAACAAGACAAGCTTAGTCTAGTGTTTAACTAATTAACACTACTAATTAGTGTTTAATGGCAATGATAATTATAATCATATCCCTCTGAGTCTATTGAGGCTGCCACATCAGATGGATTGCAATCTTCTCCAACCCTCTACAAATTTAAATCAATATCACTTCAAACCTGACAGGGTCATTTCATGAAAAGTGATTAGAGAGCCACCTTTATTTTCTGTGTTAAACTAGGAAATTCAAAAGCCTCTTTAAGTGGTGGGAGAAGAAAGGATAAAGCATCACTTGGAGTTAATGAAATCAGTAATGGAAGCTCCTTTTTTCCCACATAGGCATCATTCTTTATGTTCTCATGAGTCAACCTCAAAGCCAAAATTCACAGGCTCTGTGCCACTTGCCCAATATGTATAACAGAGTAAGTTAGTTTAGGAAGGACCTTTGTAGTCCAACCCACCATTCAGAGCACTGCTACCCAGGCCAGTTTATGCAGGGCTTTCTTGAGCCAGGGCTTGAATGTCTCCACCCCCTGGCTACATGTTCCAGAGTGTGATCACCTTCATGGCAAAAAAATCTTTTTCCTGATATCGAACAGGAACCTCATGGCAACTTGTGTTGCTCAGTCAGGGAGAGGCATCAGACACCACCTGTAGTTCAAGGTCTGGATGGCAGCACCCTCTCAGTGGAGTCCCACCTGGGCTGAGTCCTCTAATGGGCTAAGTCCCTTCAGCTTGTGCAGGATCATGGCCCTTGGCACACTGACACTACCACTGGACAGTTTTAAGCAGAATTTCTGGGCCATTCTACAGCCACCCTGCCAAGTGCTGCTATAAGCAGTACCTCTGTGCTGGCTCCAGTCTGGAGCTGGGCTCCTCCACTGCCTTTGGAGCAGTGCATGACTTCCCCTGCACAGCTGTCAGCTGGAGGCAAGGACTGCAGCAGCTCCTACCCAAGAGACAGCCAGCAGAAGCTCTCTGTTAGAGCTGACAGAAGCAAAAGCCTCTGGAAGCTAAACCTCACCATCAGCAGTGAGCCAGGCATTCCCAGCCAATGCAGTTATCAGATGTTCCCTGAAGCTCTGTCCAAGAGAAGGCTGGAAGCTTGGAAAGGGCTGCCTTTTCTGCTACCCACCTCTGCTAGCTCTTTCAAGCCCCAAACCCTCAAGGACAGATGATGTGCTTATTCTTGAAAAAAAAGGTCAATGCAGTCTCTGGGAAGGATCACAAAAAATACACAAGTGTAAAGTAGATGGAATAAAACTCTTCTAAGTTTACTGGCAAAATAGAATCAGAGGGGGCCAATACAGAGTCTGGGAAGTTTCTGATTTGTGCTGGTTAATATCCAGGCTCAGCACCCAGCTAAGACAACCACAGAGGACACAAGATATTAAGCAGACAAGAAATTCTGCTGAGGAATAGCAGAAGAACACTGCAGCAATTCACTCTGTTTTACACAAGGCCACACCTGACCATTGCATGAGAACAAGGAAGAAATGCAGGACAGATACGGAGCAGCTAAACACTGATATGAGCATGGCATGGTGCTACGGTAGATACTCAGATATCAGTCAGGGCCTTACACACATAACAAACATACACAGCAAATACTCTTAGGAACATTATAATAATTAAAACAGCGTGCATGAACATAAAAATCCAAGTATACAGAATTTGGTGCATCCAGAGGTCAGAACTGAGAATTATTGGGGCTGTTATGTTTCCAATGCCAAAAGCAGAAGCTCGCTACAGCTGAGTCTCACAGTGGCTTTTGCTATTTTCATTAGCACCAAACATTCAGAGGAATCTCATTCAGAGGGAGAGACAATTACCTGGGGAATGCAAGCTTTGATCTATCTTAGCCAGCCACTCTACCTTATTGTGACTTTTTGTGTTTTCCTCTTTAGAATAACCACTAATACTAAGAAAAAAAACTTCCTGAATTTCAAGCCTCTCATTTTGTAAGAGATTGTCAGTTCAAACAAACACATGAGGGGCAGGGACTTGCTCCTGTTCCCTGATCACCACCCTCTCTCCATGTCTCCAACTGGGAATATATCTTTCCCTATATGTTATGCCAAGGCCAGGGGAAAATCAAATATACATTTCTACTGGTGACTAAAGCTCTGATCCTACCATTAGTTAAACTCAAGCTTAATTTTATGCATGTGAGTCATCCCGTCAACATCCCCATATGCCAGAGACTTTGTGGGCTTGATGCCCAAAAATGAAACCAAAATGAATGAATTCCATTTCTGTGTTGCAAATCCAGGGTTGGAAACCCTGAGAACTGAGATACTGGAACATAAACCCACAGTATAACATGGGCCAAGGAAGTAAATACTAAAAAAAAAGAGAGAGAGAGAAAAAAAAAAAAAAAAGAGATTAGCTAATTCCTTACTCTGAAAAAAACAAAACCTTACAAGAGTTGATGTTATTAATTAAGAAGTTTCATTCTTGTTACCCAACAGTCAGTGCTTCTCCAACAAAAACATGGCAAAATGCCTCATTTTAAAGAGCACATGCCAGACTTTGGATTTAGCTCTGCCTGCTTTTGGCCACCACAGCACCATAAATTTGCTACATCTTTTATTCTGCCCCCACATGTTAGGACTGTGTCGAAACTCAACAACTCCTTTCTTTTCCACACAGGCAAAACAAAAAAACCTCAGCAATTCATAGTACCAATGAAACCCCCTAGGACATACTTACTTTTGAAAAACTCTTTGAAACATTAACTAAATAATTAGAACTAAATAGAAGTAATTGATACACTAATGAATTATTAATATGAGTAGTGTGTATGCTGTTTCAAATAGCTGCAGCACTTTAGTAATGAAATGGTTCATTACAACAGAGGCAACTGTTTGCTCTGTTTCAGGACCATGTGCCAAAGTAAGGGTTGTAGTGTCAAAGAAGAGACATTTAACAGCTCAGAGTGGAACCTCAGCTCTTATATTGCTGGCCATGTTTAAAAGCAACAGGCCCAGAATCTCTCTGCATTGGCATTTCTGTCACCTGCTACAAGACAAATGTATTGGGAGACTGGTACTCAAAAGCAAACATGACTTATTACTTCAAAGTTCACTTTGAATCTTACACTATTAATGGAATGAATCTTCTTCAGTCCTTTCACGAAGTATTTTATAGACTCACCTTTTCCTGTGTACTAAACCCATTTTTTAATATGTATTAAAGCATATTTCCTGTAAGCCCCATACATGCTTAACATTTAATATCAGGTGTTGTACAGAGTCATTGTCACAAGTGAGCAAGTAATTTCTTCACAAATATCAACACTTCGCACTTCCAAACTATCCAAGGCTTCCCTCCTTCTCCAGAGAGTTTGCATATACACCCTTCAAAGGCTATGACAACAGGGGATTACTCTCATTTGAACTTGCAAAGCAAAACCTGCTTAGTTCTGTTTCTCCTACTAAGCAGATTAGTTGAAAAAAGATATATATATACACATACATATATTATTTGATTTTACAAGGGGGATTTTTAATGCCAAAATACGAATTTAAAGTTTAGAGTGTGCAAATATTTACCCCTCTCTCCTCTCACAATGTTCCAGACAGCAAACTTATCCCTGACAATATTCATCTCCTGTAAACACTGGCAAAGCAATTTCAGAATTGTTATTTCATTGCATATTCACTAGCTGTTGCTGGAGGTATTTTGTTCAGCTCTAATTAGCACAGTTTATAAGATCAATATTTTCATTACTGAATGCTGCAGTAAGGCAAAACATGCTTAAAAACTTACACTTAAAAAATCCGAAGAAATATATTTATTGGGAAACCCTACTCATCTATTTCAAAAGCTAAAAAGCCCTCAAAACTGGAGGGAAAACACTTTTGTCATTTTGCTGAGGACAGAAATTAAAATTGAAACATCAATATTAGTTAGTGGTGCTTTTAGAGGCAAAAGGACTCTCATCTAATTGGATTTTTCACTATATTTCCTTGTGTCCAATGGCTTTTTAGGGAGAAATAAGCACTGCAGTTTGACTCATTTGCACAGACCTTGGTGTCGACACCATCACTCTCCTTGTACTCTTTCCTGACTTAAAAAAAAAAAAAAACAAAAAAAAAAACCCAAAAACCCCCAAAAACCTGAATAAAAAGCAGAGGCATTATAATCTAGCTGCAGTGCTTAAAATTTCGCTTCAGCTCTGGCAGATAGAGATTGAAGGAAATGAAAACAATGCAGCTGCAGCAGCCAAAATGAGTGCTAGCTCTGAGGAAAGAGCACTGCCCTCAGCACCCCTGCCCTAAAAATGGAAGCACTGCACCTTGGGGTTCTTCCATGTGCAGAGAACATCCTTTCCTGCCACAGAACACACAACAGTCAGCCTTCTCAGGACCTTGTGACAGCCACCCCAGCACTGAGAAAAAAGGGGTACAAATGTTAGATATCCTGTTTCTCAGATCTCTCAGCTTTGTTTTTTAGCACTTTTCATGTCTAACAGCAATGGGTCAGAACAGGATCCTGACTCTGAAACTCTTCATTTCCACCTCCCCCCTCCCCCCTGAAATTTTTCTTCTTTTTTTAAAGAGAAAAGCTCAGATTTGTACTTGGAAAACATTCCTCCAACCTTTCACTAAACTTATTAAATGAACTGACAATCCACTGTGGCTCTACCTCTGCGGAGATATCACTCAGGAAACTGTGAATGTAAACTACCCTAAAATAATTCCATGCTCATGTTGAGTAATTATTTTAAAAACCGTTCCTGCAGAAAAATATGATCACATATCAAAAGGATACTGTAAAATTAAGCAGCAAGACGCTCCAAGGAGTAGAATATAGGTTTAGGTGCCTTATTAAGCACCAGGCTGAAGGCAGGCATCGTCAAAGCAGAAAGACATGCATTATTATGGTACTGCTTGTAACATAAAGCTGTTCTCTGGGGTAACACATCCCGCACCTGTTGAGGGTTTGCCACCCACTGTGTCCACTCAAACTGGTTTTCCTCATTCCCATGCCCATCTTTTCTTCCCAACTGCTTCTACTTCCACCCCAGCTAACCTGCTAAACTTGTAATTTACAGCATTGGAGCTGTTAATATATCTACAAGGCAAAACCACAAAAGACAAGAAAATTTTGGCGTAGTATTTCTAGGGAAGGCAAGTGAAAATGCTGATGAAACACACTAGGCAGCTCCCATGCATATTCAGTTTGCTATTAGCAGTATGAGCTCTCATAAAAAAAACTGGTTTTTTAACATGACAATTACAGCAGCAAGGCCAGCTTGATCTACTGTCAAAAATGAAACACTTAACTTAAGAAATGGAGAAGAGCTATTTAATAGGGGGAACATAAAGAGAAGCCATTTGGGAACTTACCTGATTCGTAAGCTTCACATACTCATTTTCTAACAGACACAAATGCAAGCAGTAGCTTTAGAATTATAGGAGGTAGTACATGTGCTGCTTACACACTCAAATGAGAAAATATTTGAATGGGACTGCTGTTTCTGCACCAGCAAAGAGCTGGAAGAAGAGTGTCAGAAAACCTAAAACCAAACATCCAAATAAAGAGGGTTTCCAGTGGACAGTAGATCAAGTCAATGTCACCCCATTCATATCTTGATTCTTCACTCTCATTTGATTAAAAAATCAGTTTCATTCTTATCTGCAAGGAGAGGGGTTAAAAAATAATAAATATTTAATTCTTTGCCTGGACCTATCACTCTGGTAAGATGCATTTTTTCCCAATATGACAGCAGAGAGGAGCAGCATTTCCAGAGATAGCCTTTTCATTTTTTCTTTTCATGAAACAAGGCTGGATTTTGGTAACAAACAAAGACATTCATCATTAAACTCAATCCCTTGAAAACATGTGCCAGGGGTCCTGGGAATCCATCCCTTTCTGATGCTACCCAGGGAATTCTCATACACTGCACATCTGTGGCCAGTTCAAATTAAGACAAAGGAGAACACTGGGTCACCCTATCGAGGAATCTCTATCCAAAGACTACTCAGAATAACTCGAGATCATACGGCAACATTTCCCATTTTCATTATATCACACAACAGATTTAGAGACTGTTGTATTCCATTGTCTGCTCTCTTTACTGTCTCTCTCACTAGAATGAGACGTCCAAAGCAGAATGCCAAGTGCAGGCTGCGAAAAATAGTAGTACAGTGAACTCGTTTATATTTTATAAGTTAATTTGCCAGGCACTTCAGTGGGTTCTTACAGGCTGCTTCAGCTGGGAAACAGAACAAAAGTTGTTGGCCACTCTAATCAGAGGGCAAACAGACCTTCCCCAGCCCCTGTTCCTTACTGGGAACACCTTTGTGCCACGGGCTGTGCAAATCAGAGCAAGAAAATGCCCAAGGTAACACATGATGGTCATCATTTCACACAATTCGTGAGGTCTTTTGACAATACAATATTTATGAGCGTGCATGTTTATATACATATGCTTGCATACATATAAAAATATATTTCCATACCAGAAACCCACAAATTCCTTGATATCCTCAGGTAAGGACAAACCATATACAGTGTTAATAGGGGAGACTCCTCTGCAAATGGACAGAGAGGGACAGTGAGTGCAAAATAAGGCGTTCTTGTGCGGGTCTGAAGCAGACAATTGCTGCTGTGGAGTAGTCTGGAGACTGTAGCTGTAGCTAAAAGGGGAATAGCATCAATCTCTTATCACAGCTTTGCTCTCAGGGTCTTATTAAGCATGTTTTGCAAAGAAAAGCTGGAATTTATCCTGTATAAATAAAACCCACTGCAACTCTACTCCAAATCTTTGGCTACAGAAACCAAAACCAGAATTATGTTCTTATGCTCTTAGAGATACTAAACAAAACCCCCAAGAAATCAAAACCAGAAACCCAAAACATTCAGAAACAACTGCCGGGAATTTTGTCTTTGTTTGTTTGATGGTGGTCTGGGCCTAATAGACAATGCATCTCCCTAAACCATTCAGTTAAATCAGACCAAACAAAGAACTAAAATCCATCCATCTCTCTCCCCACCCCCATTCACAGGAAAACTTTGATCTGTCATGCTGGCAATAAAACCAAAAAAACACCCGACCAAAACATTCCTATCACTCCACTGCATTACTTAGACTCTGCTAGTTAAACTCCACTCAAGTAATCAGTTACCATTTATTGGTTCAGTTATCTCCTGCTCTCTGCAATCAAACAAGAAACTAAAATAATGCAAGCAATGCAAACACGGTTAGGCAGGGGCTGTGCTATTTGAAGGTCAAGTAAAACAGCATTTGAAGTCAAGTGGCAGTCAAAACCCTGGCTTATTGTGTTGGCATTACAGAGGGTTGTGCTCACCATCACACTGAAATACAACCTGACTTCCTCTGGAATTTCTGCTCATTTACACCAGAGTAAATCAGCAAAGGTTTTGGATCATAGGAATTAAGTTCATTGGTGACTGAGCTTAGTCACATCACAGAGGGATACCTGGGCAGTGTTTAATCAGAGAGAGCTTAGCTCTTTATGTAGAAATTCTAGATCTTCTATGATACAATTTTCTGTTCTGCCAGTGAATCATGGCTTAAAGCTTGCTTAATTCTACCCACAGCATGTATTTCATGTAATGGTCTCCCCTGCAGATAAAATTCCTACCCAAGTATTAGGCTATTTCAGAAAGAAACCACTCTTATTTGCCTGAATTGGTTGGTATGGTACTTAAATAGCCACATTCACCTAGTGATTTCTCTAAATGCTTGTTTTCAGATGCTTTAAATTATTTTTGGTTCTGTCAAAGTTAGAAAAAGTTTTGGTGAGTACAGAGCACATAGGATTTAGAACACACTCATATAAATCACATCTTCAAATTGGGAGCATGTAAAGCAACAGGCATATTAAAGTCTGGACCACCAATTTCTGTTCCTAGGCCTATGAGTAATACTTCAGTTAAGCACAGAGACGTCTAAGTGAGAGAAAAGAAAAATAAGAAAGGAACAACCAAAGGGCAGAGAGACTATGTAAATCCTCAGATGGTTTTGACATTTAAGTGTATCAGTTTTCAGATAAGCCATGGACTTTGGATGACGTGTGATAGAAGGAGTGAACTCAGCAATGGAAGAGAAGAATTAGCGTGCATTAAGCAGCTCTGTTCCAGTCTGATGGAACTGTGTGTTTTTAAAGGCCACCTGGCATATCAGGCATATCCCTTTTCAGGCTCTACGTGTTACAGGGCTGCAGACCTCAGACAGATCTCTGCAGTATTTAGCCATTTGGCGATGAAAGATTGAAGTGTCTCAAATCTCTCTCTTCTCCTTCACCACGACCCATGGAGCAGATCCCAGCTGAAGGCTAGATTTTGTAAAAGGCCTGCTCACTGCTGGCTAAAATCCTTCCCTACATTCTACCCTAAACGATGATTAAATGTCTCTGAGTTACACTCAAGCTCTGAGGCCATCAGGGCATGTTCAAAGCACGCTACAGAAGCCCATGGATGTAGTTCCCTGGTCGCTGGAGCAAGACTTCCACCTGGATGGCACCTCAGGCGAGGAGCAGCGGGTCCAAAATCCTCCCTGTGGGACGAGACCTGGCCTGTGCTGTGCAGTGGGACCCATGGAGCTGCTGGGTCCTGGGCAGTCCTGTCCCTGTGTCCGTCTGGGCACTGGGGAGCACCATAGGGTGTGTCTGAGGACTTCCTGACTCTTTGGGCACAAACATGAATTACCTGGCCTCACATCCCCTGGGCACAACTAAAAGAGCACAGGAGACCTAAAATACCTTCACACACTGCCTAGGCCTGCCTGATGCCACAGAGAGAGCTGACAAACTTCACTTCAACAGGAGCCAGGCCTGATATTCCCCAAAGCGGCTCCCTGCACTCTGACCTTTCTCCTTGCACTGGGAAAGTTCAAATCTGTTATTTTACTGGGAAAGAAAGCTCTTAGCCACCTTTTTTTCTTACACCACAGGCCTTTGAGCAGCATGGGCTAGTGCAAGGTGTCTCTGCCCACCGCAGGGGAGTGGACTAGAGGATCTTTGGAGTTCCCTTCAGCCCAAGCCAGTCTGTGATTCCCTCAGCATCCAGCCTTCAAGTCAGCTGTGCAAAATTGGACACAAGAAGAATTTATTGAGTTTGCTAATGACACTGACCTGGTTTTCCTTCTGACCTTTTATTTTCCAGTGACTGCCTTCCTTCATAGCTCTTAATGACATTTAGAACCAGATTTTTAATTAATGTGCCTAAGAAGTTGATAGTCAATTAGGATTTTAACAAATACCTCATAGGCTAGGCATATCAGCTCTACTGATGAGGTAGGCGTATAAATGCTTTTGAAAATCAGTCAGACATCTATCTGCAGCTTAGACCACCTAATGACCTTAAAAATAATCTAATCTTCAAGATCTAAAAAGCTTTCTAAATTCTAAGTTTAGAAATTCTAAAAATTTTGTTTTTCATGATGCATGTCATGCATATATACAGAGGGAATACTTTTCAGTCTCTTTCAAGAAAGAATAGAAAACACTGGAAAAAATACAAACCCCAATCCTTTGAGCCTCATAAACTTTCAAGGGAAATTAACTGTCCTGTAATCCTGCTGGTAGAAAATGAGCGTGAGTTGCAAGCAGTATTCCAAAGCACAGTAGCAAAAGTAATTGGCTTCCCCCTCCATCCCAAAGTCCTTGACCTTTTGCTCCTCATTAGGGACGTAAAACATGGGGAAAACAGTTACATTTGTCATATTTCTTGTAAAATTATACAAGTAGAAATTGAAAGAGTTTGGAGTCAATAAAGTGAATTTGAAAAGCTGCCTGTAGGAAATTGGTAAGAATAGAATTCCTCAAATCCCCTTGAAGTGATTCTAGCAGTAGTTATGCCACGTGCATTTCTACGATGCGCTTCAAAGTATTAAAACTTTAACAGAGTGAAATTATAAACAAAGCTGTAAAATTTAAAGATGCTAAGACATCTGCTACTGTTCTGGTATTTAAACCACGGATCCTGGTGAAATAAAAGCAATCATACAAATACCTGAATTTAGAGACTTTCTGATCCCTGCTTTTCTCCATATAATTAATTACTGGCATTAAAGGCTCTCACTGAGAGAACAGCAGAATGGAAACATACAGTAACCTACACATTGTTGCTCCTTCTGATTTTAGTGGTATATTTAATTTAAACCCCAGACCCTATAAAGTAGAATATCACCCCAGGTAGATTCTACTACTACTGACAAAAGTTAGTAATTTTGCTGCTAAGACAAAACAATTGCCTGAACTTCAAGTCCCAGGATTTAAGAAGTAAATAACTTTAGGCAACATCTGACAACATATTTCAGGCACAAATATTAATGTGTACATTAATAGAGGCACTAATGTTGCCTCAGACAGAAGCATAAGAAAGCAATATTGATAATAATTTAATTAAATAGGGCATATTAAAATAACTGATGTATCAGCACAGAAATATTGCATTTCCAAAATTGCAGTAGAACATCTCTTGATGAGAATATTCATGCTGCGAATCAACACTGAAAGAAATACAGTAGTTGCTGTAAAGGAGGAGGAGAGAGAGCTCCAGTCAAGGGTGTAAGATTAATTGCCACTTCAACATATCACTCCTAAGTAATTTGCAATAGTCAGTCAGCTTCTCTGTCTTCAGAAGTTAAAGAAATAAGGCAAGCAAAAATAATTCAACCTGCAGGTTTTTTGAACCACTACTATTTCTACATAAAAAGTTCTATACTGTGTGTGTGTGTATATATATATATAATGTATACATACGTATATAAATAACATATGTAGTTTTCTAGAAATACCAGCTGTACAAATATTACTTTAATTGCAGTGAAGGATGGCACAGAGATACCAAGCAGGGTATGTGGGACACAGATAACCCACCCTGCTAGGTACCTGTATGTTAATGAAAAGATAAATTACCAGCAGTGCCACCTCATGCAAAGTATCATATTTAAGGACCCCACAGAAAAGACCTGAGTCCAGTTTTGACCTGTATACAATGTATAGCATCAGGGTAGTAAAACTTATTTCTCTTTCATTTTTTAAAATATATTTTCTGTGTGTTGCTCTATGATTTCAGTGTAGAAAATATCTGTATTCTTGTGTTACGTTTCTTCATAATATGTACTATTTCTCTCCTTTGCCCACTGACACAAGTAAAATAACTCATATAACCAATTATAAGGACAAATTTTCTCTTTAAAAATCTGAAAATTTTGAAATTTCACACGTAAATTGCAGTAATTTTCCATTTGTTGTAATGCATAATTTAATTAGCAGACACATTTGCAAATTATGATTTAGACATAAAACCTGAGAAACAGAAATGTTATACTTCCATTGTAACTTGTTCTCTGATTCACACATGAAGCAATCTATTTATTTACTCCAACAATAACAAAAAAATGTTTAATCCTTAGAGCCAAAATCTGGCTTGTGAAGACTTGCCTCCATTTCATAGGGGAGCAGAGAGAAACCAAAAGAAAGACCTATTAAAGGTCTTTACAAAAATGTTTGTTGAACGAACTTTGATATCCAGATACATAACTAGTTTAGTAAATCTGCGAGTTTCAATGTACAGAAATCTTTCCAGAATACTTCCTGACATTTTGGAATTTATTTGTTTATTCCCTACCAGCCTGCTTATTAAACAACTTCTTTATTTAATTATTATGGACCAGCGAGTTTTGCACATCAAAGGTTAATTGAGAGATTCACGATTTTTTTCCAATATCCCATGCTGAAATACATTGACAAAGCTGTCTTGTGCAGCCATTTTCAAATATCAATGTATAAATCTCTTTTTCCCAAGGAAGAAGTGTCCATAGGAGCTGCTGTGGTGTGGCCAGGGCTCCAGGCTCCTGGAGACTGCGGTTACAGACCTCCAGCGTAGCCACATTCTTCTTGTCTAGCCTTGTAATTTTTTTGCCAGGTACTCTGTACATTAAGCTGTTTCATTTCAATTGCCCTGAGGGTTTCTTCCTCACTAACCGATGATGGGGAGCTTGATGCATCATTACTTTAACATAGAACAATGTGATAAAGCTGTAGGATTCCCCAGTAAAAAAAATTACTGGTTTTGCTCTTAATAAATTAGTTCTCTAAGTATTCAGCAAGGCCTTTGTATTTGGAATGGTATTTAGGAGAAATACTTTACTGACCTCAACTAATTTCTATAAAACAAAGGATAATTCCAAACAGCTTCCTTGCACACACACAAAAAATACGGAGAGAGGGTGAAGAGATGAACTTGCTTCGCACAAAAAACACAGCACACTGCATATTCATAAATGTCAATAACAGGTTTGTTTGCTTTTAATGGCCAAATTAAACTGAAACAACATAGGAGACCTTTGGGGGCTACAGCGATTATAGCTTACCAAACCTAGGCTTGTTTATAGATGCGGAGGTTGTATTTTGCTGTTCGTTCTCTAAGACCCTTATCTGAAGCCTCAGAATGGCTTAGGAATCATTTCCCAGTCACCTAAACAGAGCTGAAGCAGTTCAGAGAAAAGCTGCCAGGCTGTAGACAAATCTACACTGCACAAATCTTCTGTCTACATTCCTATTGACTCAGTTCCCAAACTTCCATTTCTCTGTATTTTGCATATTCTTTGTTTAAAGTTTTAAGTTACCACAGTCAGGTTTTCCTCTGCCAGCAATCTCAGTGGGGAGAGACCATCTTAAAATAAGTTTTACTGATGGTCCTTTTCCTCTTTGGTGCTGTATGTTGGGATAACAGTTTAGGTATCTCCTGTTAACTCAAATTATCTACCATACACCTTAATCTTTTTGAATTTCTAATAGCATCCTCAAGCAGTTTCCTTACTGACACCTGTGCATCTCTGCCTATGACCTTCTGTCTAAAGCTTAAAGATTAAGAGCTCCCAAATGTTTTTACAGGCATAACTGATGGGGTTTAGAACAGTCCCTGCTATCGTCAAATCCTACCACTGATCTGGAGCTGAATATCAGAAGGTCATGGCACAGACACCTTAAACAAACCCTCATTTCTTTATCACATTGGGTCCAACAAGATTCTGGATGTACAGTGCATCCAACAACACAAACAGTACATTAATTCCTACTTCTTGGCAAAAACGGTGATGCTCCTCATATTAAATTACACTGCCTCCCAAAATTGCTTGGTTTGTAACATATTTGATTTTTTCCAAAAACTTGAGCCCTTGTCTATGCCTGGGAAAGGAAAAAATAGTCATTTAAGTAGTGGAAAGGAATGATTATATTAATAACATAGTGATAATCTACCTCTTCATGCCACATGTTCAGAGTGGAGCCCTCCTGTGTTCTGTGGAAATCCTGCCTGTATGTGCCATGTGCCACAGCTCTTTGGAGAAGTCAGCTGCCTTCTAAACTCCCTTTTACACAGTGTATCAGGATCCGTGCAAGGACAAAAACATGGCCTAATATTTCAGCAACTGTATGGAGAAATTATGATGCTCTGAGGTCGCACTCATGCGTAAAGGGGATGATCTGCTCCCAGGAAAATCAATAAAGTTTTGTTATTGACTTTGCTCGGAGCAGCATTGATCTCTAAAGGCAACAAATGCATTGAATTAGGTTAGTAAATTACTGTTCCCACGACCAAGTTAAAAGACAAATGAGTAGTTAAGTGAGAGTCTGGTTACAATATCACATCACAGGGCTTCCTGGTTATTTTCTTGTGGAATTCAAACAGCAGAATTTCAAAGAAACTATTCTCCAATCAGCACACACAGGAGTTTTATAGATATATATATATATAAATACTTTACAAATACAAAGATTGTAAATCTGTCTCACACCAAAACGAACCTAAAAATCAAAGTTAAAGACATCCTGTTAAAAGGCTGAATGAAGATCTGCTGATTTCTTGACTGAGAGTTTCACACAGTTCTGGCTAAATGCATTAGAAAATACATTTTGTCAGGACTGAGTATTTAATTTAAATATGTTTTCAAAAACTCAGACTATATCTTGATTAATGAAGCATTGCAGAAAATCTCTGTGGGAGAATGCTGTGTTAAAATGAAGAAGCTTTTAATACAGACCTTGGAAACTTCTCGAAGCTGATATTCACACAGGTCTCAAGACTTGCATGATCCATTTATATGCACAGATTAGAAATAACGGCATTTCCTTTTTGCAGGGGGTCTCACATGTGTGCTCCCCGTGATTACATGGCACAGCCAGGCAGTTCTCAGAATGAAACACTCCACAGAAAAAAATGACCTCTAAGGCAATAAGTTATGTACCACAGAAGACAGCCCAGAAATATCTAAAGTGTTGAATACAAGAAAAAGTATATTTATTTTTTATTTGCTGTCTCATTCTAAGGGCAGAAACACCTTCATTGCTAAAGAGACTGACTCTGCATTATTCAAATATACATAGATATATGAATAGAAAATAATACATCGTAATACAAGGAAATGAAATTATTCCTGTATTTATAAAATTCCTCTTATAGTGAAACCACTGGTAAGCAAATGCTTGGCTGCTAAGAGCTCTTCAGTGGATCAATTCTTAACGATGAAAACTAGGCTAACACTTTTAAATTCTGTTTGCATATGACCTTATTTCCTTTCTCCCATTTCCTTAAACTGGAATATTACCATTTTTTTTCTCAAAAAAACCTACTTAAACTTGAGTGCTACAGAGAAGACAAGCCAATGCAAAGCACTTAAATTCCTAAACAAGCAGCCAGACTCAATGTAAAACTGACCTTTCTGATTCAAGAACTTTTTTTGAAAATTCAACATGACACACATAAAATCTTTATTGTCAGCAGCCAAGCAGTTCAGAGCTAGTTCTGTAATCCCTGTGTGGGACCTAAAGTGCACACAGGAAGCTGGATTCAATTTTTCACTTAATTCCAGAAGTTACCCATTATCCTTCCTTACTAAGTAAAAGGGTTACTTTTCCTTGGCAAGCTCCTTGGTATGCAGGGCTAAAATTGGGTTTCAGTCACAAAAGACCTGTCAGTAGACATTAAATTATCTAATTACTACTGAACATGTTATTGAACAAGTCATATTTAAAATAGGAATGACACAAATCAAAATCCATTCTTAAAATAGCCCTCAGTGATACACATGCACCAACACAGCTTCAGCATTCTGCCTCTGTGTCATCCACAGTGTCCAGTGTGAGTCACAACTCAGACTTGTGAAATGAGACAATCTCAATACTTTTGGCTTAATAGGAGATGTGGTGAGAAGCAATGCAGGGAAAATAAAGCCATCCAATCAAGACTCCAGTTTTTAAAAGACAGCAATTTCAGCTCTTGGGGGTTTTATTCATCAATAACAATTGCAGCGAGACCCAACACAGAAAATAGATCTTTAATATCAATAACACAAAATGCTACCTTGCTAATGAAGACATACGAGTTTATTGATTAGTTGTGCAGGAATGTTTATGTTGGTTTTGCTTCTAATTGCTCATATATGGATGAGCTCTTCAATTTTACTGCATTTGCAAGCAAGGACTTGTAGAAATGGTGGACAGGGCTCTGTTACAGCCTGTCTCCCCCCTCCCATCCTTCTTACAGCCTACATTCCCCCCAGCTGGGTTCTGCTGTGCACTAAGCACAGGATCACATTCAGCCCATGGAAATCCAGCTCACCTTAGTCATGTGTGGGTTTAGGAAACACTGACCAGACTCTGCTGGCACTTTCCTGGGCTGCAGGACCCACAGACACCAACACAGCCACAGCACCAGCAAGATGCCAAGAGAATGCAAACCCATCCCATCCTGCACAGGTGCTCAAAAGCATTCCACCCCTTGAAGGATGTGGTCCACAGACATTTTGCCTGTCTTTGGTATGGCCAAACTACCTGCCGCAAAAGCCTGCAGCTTAAGATTGCTCACAGCAACTCCTCAGAGAGCAAGTTGCACAATCTCAGGCTCTTGGAATAGGGAGGAATGCATAATCTTCAAAGAATATGAATGAAACGAGGTTTAGTATGCACATTATTTTTAAAACTGCTTTGATTTTTCTTTCTTTTTGCTCAGTTCTTATATTGATATGGACCAGATGCAAAGTTCACAGCCTGATCCAGCTCTAAACCTATGAAGTTTCAGAGGTGTGCAGATTCAACATTTGGTTTTGTCTGACTTCTAGAAGAAAATATCAGGAAAGATTTTCTTCTATTAAGACCAGCTGCTTCTACTATGTCAATGGCAAATTAAGATTTTTTGTGCCTTCAGAGATGGAAAAACTCATAAAAAATTACTTTTCCTTAAGAGTTTATTCTTAACATTTTTCTTACTGAGAGAGGCAGAGGAGAGGTAACAGCCTTTAATTACAGTATTTTTTTGCTTGTTGAACACTTCTAATTTTACTGCCTGTGGGCTCTCAGGGAACCAAGAAGGGAGAATATCCTACATTCCTAACTGAAACCAAAACAATCTAGTGCTCAGAGGAGAACTACATTTTACAAAACATACAGCATTTTTCAGCATATAAGCAGAGTTTTTTCTGCCTTTATTTAAAAGCATGTGCCCTTCTCCACAAGGATGCACAGAACCACTCTAGGAAAATGTGGCCTGCTCATTGCTCACTGCTGCTGCCTACATCAGGACTTTGGAGCAAACAGGACATCTCAGCCATTTGCAGATGACTCCAAAGATCTCATCTCTCAGTTTGTCCGTCAGACTGAATGTAAGCACCCAGGGATGTGGAAGTGCAGAGATTTCAATAGGCCACGTCAGTCCTTACCTCACTTGACAGTGCAGGACACGCTATTTTCTATCACTACCTTCCCATAGTTGTCTCATTGTTATTCAGATCACTTAGAAACTTAACAGGATCATCAAAGTACACCTTGAAGTACTGGAGTGCTTTTTCCCGAAGTATCAACTAATGTACCAATTTCATAAGTCAACACACTCATTCAATTTTCTATGAAAAAATAAAAAAAAATAAAAAGATCCAGAAAATAAGACAGAATAAGATGAAAACCCCATTAGTACTGTGGCAATTAAACACCAATAACTGCCATAAGGAAAATAGTTATTTAGCCAATTTTGCTTTGATTCCATACCTGTCAGGACTCTGGTTCTCTGACTTTTTTCAGAGAGCATCACAAGAGATTCACTGATTACAGGATAATTTGCACCTTTTTCTTTCTTATATACAAGGCATGATACCTGCAGAAAGGATCTGGCAATCTTAAATCCAATCTGATTTTGACACCACATTCTGTTTGGTTATTAGTTCTGGTGTGTTTCAAGAAGTTGCCATTAAGCTGAACACACTGAAATTCCCAAGAATTTGCTCCCATTTCACATTCCAAAGATAGGCATCAAATTAGTCTTTTTCAATTCCTTTGGTTGACCCATGTATACTCCATACTGAATTTGAACAATAACTACTAGCAGCTCTGAGGGTATTTCATCCAAGTATGCATGTAGTACAGGATCCCTGCACATCTATGTGAATAAATGGCCTTGTACACTAGGAGGAACTACTTATTTTTATATCCTTTAAAATCCCACCACGTATTTATTTATTTTTTACAAATCTGACCCAGGAACTAAATCAGAACTGTGTGGACAGTGAGGATTGTTTTCCTCCTAGAAATTCAGAGATGCAAGCCAAGGGTGAAAGCATGATAAATTGTATTGTGGACAGCCCCATTTTAATGTTTTAATAGTGAAACTGAGAGACAATCTTCTCAATAAAAGCAAATTTTAGAGAGAAATCAATGCAGAAGTGATGTTGTTTTCTGAAATATTTAAATGAATATAGGCAGAATAACTTTTGCATGTGTTATACAGCTTCAGTGCTAGACTATATTTGACAAGGATGGAGGTTTAGTGGGACTCTTCTGTCCTTGGTGCCAGCCTAAATAAAATTTCTCTGAATCTCATTTATAAAGAAGTAGCTGTCAGCCCTAATTCCCACAGCAGTTATTATTCCACTGACACAAAGTGTTTACATTAATAATTATCTCCTTTATACGACATGCCATCAGAATGCGTAACTACTTGTTTCAAACATGTCAATAATATATTAACCAAAATCTGGGAGTGTTCCCCCAAGAACACAGTGCAAGCCCTGGATTGGTTGGATACATTTCAGCAGCTGGGTCCATAGAAGCTACTTTGAATATCCACACAGTTTATTAGAAGTTGCTTCCCGGTCTATACTACTCCAGTCTAAATGTGGGGGAGCCAGGACCATTTTCTCTGGACAGTAAATATCTCGTCAACAACTGATTTTCGTTCCAGAAGAGTGCAACTAGAAAAATAAAACAAAAATAAACCCTATAAAATATTTTTTTTGTTGTTTATGAAGTCACACCCTATCACAAATACAATTATTAAAAAAAAAAAAAAGAGTAAGCCAAAATCTTCAAAAAAATGTTTGAAATACTTTTCCCATGAAATTTCTTTGATATAGCTGTGGATCAAACATACAATCTGGTCTCCTTAATAAAAAAGATTTTTCAAATAAAAAATTGACAGGAACTACCAACTAAGTTCTTTACAAAAATCCCCAAAAGACATACAGATATGGAGCAAAAATCTAATCCTTTGACTTGTTCGGCATGATGAATAAAAACTGTAATTTTCTACATGGCTCCTTCCTAAGAAGGAGAGACATCTCCTCATATTCAGTCCCTCAGAAATTATTATACGTAAAACTCCACAGGGACTGGCTTTCCAAACCTGTTGTCTCTTTCCTTTAAAAGCATTTCATACACTTTTAAATATGTATGTCTGTACAAAATCATAAAACGGCTATCTCCTACAGATATAGCCTAGAAAATGGCACCATAATGAGCAGATAAACTATTGGGTCATTAGTACAGCAGGACTGGAAATGCTAGGAAAATATGGCCTGCCCATTGCCATATTTTAACAAAATAAGAAAAAAAAAGTTAGCAGTAACACATCATTCGATGCACAGGACATTTTGCACATTTTAGGGCCTTGCAAATGAGTGTAAAACTTTTATCCCTCATTTCTGGACACATTCACTATGTTTACAATACACGTATTTATCATCAGCTACTTTTTAGATATCAGTCATATTTCAAGCTCAAGAGACTTACCTTTGCAATAGAAAATATATCAAAATGAGAATTAGCAGTGGGAAAATACCTGAAACTCTGATCTCCTTTCTTTTAAAGATGTCAGGAATTAAATATTTGCAGTGATATCAATGGGGCATTAAATCTGTAACTAATTCCATATGTGTGAAAGCTGTAAGGATTAAAAGTGTAGAAGGATGCTGTACAATAAATCAAAAGTGCAGCAAATTCTGCAAGGTTGCTGAAGTGAGCCGCTCCAGGCAATCAGGATATGAAAATTAAATCAATTTATGGGAGGAAAAACCATACTTACCCACTAAGTATTAATTACTTCTAGTACAGTAGCACCTGGATGATTCAATCCTTTTATCCATGCAACTACACACACATAAAGAAAAGGAAGGTTTTAGACCTGAAGGTCTAGACTTTTTGGCTTAGTTTTTAAATACTCAAAAGGCTGAGTCAACCCTCGGTTTATTGGGCACATGGTCACAGAGGAGAGTGATTTGTGCATCAATTTCTAACTAAAGCTCTGTACAAGGGGAGTCAATTCTAGGGTTATTTCAGCTAGATCAGGTTGGATCTATTTTTCATAATGAAAGTGAGAAAACCTTATATAGATAATTGCTGCAATAAGATTACAGCTGTTTGTACAGCTTACAACTTTTATTTATATTTAGCTCTTCAAAATGACTACCATGATGAAATGAAGTAACAGAGAAAATGGTCCAATGGTTAATTTGTCTCCCGTTAAATCTTTTTTCTATGAGCAGCAGAATTAGGTTTGATACCCACTGGCCCCCATGTGACCTTCACTGGCAAAACCTTTAAGTGATAAATCAAATTTCATCCATCTTGCTGTTGTTTACAGATTTATCTTGCTCTGGAACAGACCCTCAGCAGTGGAGACTCCATGCCAGTGGAGGTGTATTAAAAACAAGAGATAGACTGCTACAGACAGCAGATCAGATATGTTATTAACCAGCCACATGGTAAAAAAATACAGATTTCAAGTTCCATAAGAAAGCTCTGGTATCCTGGCACAGAGAGGTCAGCAGAGTAGGCCTCCCTGAAAATAGGGCCAATGAATTTCTTGAGCTGTCTTCTGGCATGCTTCAGCCCTGTGAATCAAATAACTGAGGAAGGCTCATAAAAGTGAGTAAACAAACATAAAAGGGTGGCCCTGAGTGCTATTGTATTTCAGAGTTGGCTCACTGCTCTTGTTAAAGGGCTGCTACAGACATATACAAAGAATCATATGAATAATGCTGGAGCCATCTACCTACAGCACAGAAACGTGATCTTTTCTGTTCCAATGTGTCAGAAATTTGTTAGAACTGGAAAAAAGTTTATGCCTGCCTACAAAGGCCATGATCTCAAGCTCAGTGCCTTGTTTTGGTACAGGGTTGGGAGGTGAAAAAAGCCCAAAAATTTATTCAGCCCTTGTTGGCTTAATAACTTTAACATACTATTTCTGATGAAGATGAAAAAATCAGACTTGTAAAAACTGATCATAAAAAAGAAAAAAGAGGCTTTAACTAACAAAGGAGGAAAGGAAACTATGGGAGGCAGTTTAATGCTTCAACATCGGGTAACAATACAAAAGTCTGAAGTCTTTAACTCATTAATTTGAAAGGGTTTGGCTCCAACTCTTTATTTTGGCTTTTCATTTTTGTTTGTTTGTTTTTCCCTCCCAAAGGAAATCTGGACTGTAGATGATTACTTTGAAAACAAAGCAGTACAAAACTGTGGCAGAGAGACTCTTCAAAGAGATAATTTGAGGAGTATAACATGTTTTAAATTAACACTCACTTGCAGCAGTGACGGGCCTCCGGGTTTGGTGACACAGCCTCACATTAATTACTCACTAACGGAATGGGACTGCCTGCAATACAACATAAATATTAGGATAAGTAGTTTCAAGAGGTTAGGCTAAAAGAAAGCCTTTTTTTGAAAACATTAAGAAGTCTGGGGAGGTTAAATACAAAGTTGAAACTAATACACATGCACACAATACCCTTTTCTAATTAGCATGAACCTCTGGCTAGGGATCCGCTCACAAAAGAGCACTCAAGATAAGACAGCTGTTAATGTCCACAACCAAATAGCAGAGATTTTTAATCTATTAAGAAATTAAATACTACATTCAAAGTAGAAACATAAGTTGATTACTAATTTAGAGTATGAGAAGATCTGCTAAATTTTCCTAGAACTAAAAACTGATTTCAAGTTAATCTCTGTGAGGACTGAACCTGAACTCATGAACCGCTGCTGATCAAATGGGATCTTTACAGACCATGAACTCCCTGCTCAACCTTTTGTGGAAGTTTGATGATTTAGAAAATGTTCAATAAGATATGCTGTGAGCCAGAACTGTGTTACCTGGGAGAGCTCTCATGAGACCTTGGATGACCCTGCTGGAGCACTGCAAACCACTTACACATTAGAGGCACACCTACAGAGCATTGGATTCTGACCACTCACACATTAGGGACACACCCACAGGGCATTGGATTCTCCAGGAGAAGTCATTTCAATTCAGCAGAAGCAGCAGCAGGATTTCTAATTCACTCTATGATCCAGATGGAGAAATGAAACTATCTTCCCTTTAGCTACTGTCTCAACCTCTGACAAGCCATGGCTTAATTATGTTATCACCTTTGGTAATGTGCCTAGTCAAAACTGTCTTACACCATTGTGTGTTTTTAATAAACTCATTACAGTTACACAGGAGGAAAATAGATTTTTCCGTGATCAGGATATCTGTTTTACAACAGATTGGAAATCAGTCAGAATAGGGGTGCCAGAGGCCTGCCCCTAATCTACCTCCCAGAAATTCCTCAGCTAGGGAAAAGCTCTTTCATTATTTAAATTACAGTTGCCTATTTAAATTTACATTTTAAAATGTCACCTCTTATCTTAGTTTTCTAGTTGAATGTTTTGGAAGGCAGATAAAACAATGCACTCTCCAGTGGATCAAGAAGTGCAATTGAAGTTTGGGTGGGAGGGCCAGAACCTATGCTATTATCTGTGGCTTGAAAAACATATAAAACCACAGCTCAAGAAAAACCACCGTAGTTCCACATCATGTTTCGCTGTTCTGTGTGCTGAGGCCATCACTCTTGTTCACTTTTGTTTTTTCTGCTGTTTCAGGCTGGGCTAGCCCTAACTTGTACAAACCTCTATGCAATTGTAAATCTTGCACTCGCTTTCTGTGAGATCAAGGGTGGGGTGAAGTGGTGCAAAGCCAACTTTGCCAGAGAATGGAAACACAAAACATTTCACACTCTTACCCATCCTAGATTTCAAACACAAGAGAGAGGAGAAGTGGCAGGCACCAAAGAGCTGAAAAGCATCCTCTTCAAGGCAGCAGCTGTTTGCTCTGAAAAATACAAGTGGCCACTCCCTGGGGTCACCTGGGAATGCCAAGGACAATTCTGGAAAAAACCAACCAAATAAATAAATAATTCCCAGTAAAATGGAAGTCTGCCTCCCAGAGGATATTTTCTTCTATCGAGCTAGGAAAGTGTTTAGGAACGTGGACAAAAATAAACATTCCCTCTCTGTGGAGGCGGAGTGCTCTGACTTCTATGGATTTTTAGAATTAGTTCAAGGAAAAATTAGTAGAGTGTTCCAAACACTCCAGGTGACCTGTGCCAAATGGAGCAGCTGGCATTAATAGAGTAAATTAGATGATTATATTAAAGATGAATGGCACAGCTTTACAAAAATAAATATCTAACACTGTTTAGAATTCAAATCACCTCCAGTAGGAACAGTCCTAACAGATACAAATGAACATTGAAATAAAGTGTAGGAATGAAAATCAGAGTCTCCATTTACTTTCCCACCATGACCAGGATTTAGACTTTGTGAGTGTAGTACAAACATGATGTGATTTTTTTAGGTTTTGGAAGAGAAGTCCCCATCACTGAGGCATTTTAAGCACCCACCAACATCTTGTCCCCTGGGAAAGATTGTACCAAGATCAGAACAAAGGTATAGTGCAATGATACTGGAAACCAGAATTCCTTCTATAAAAAGACCTTGATGCTTTGCTCTGTGGTAAAATGAAAGCAAAACAATGGGGGCTTGGGGTTGTAAAGGTGAACAGACTTTCTCAGAATTGGAAACATCCCAGTGCTTACAATATTTGGCCTAGATAGAGTTTCTTTCTCTGAAGTAAACACCTGAAGCTGCATCTTCACATCCCTGTGAGAATGACTCAGCCTGTGCTACTGGCCATTCTGAGCACTAATCACTCTCCCAGACTGTCTAGACTTGGCCCAAAAGGACAATGTTTTTCTACAATATATCTTTACATGGAGGGGAGGGAACAAAATTTCCTGGGAAGTGCTTCAGCAAGTTCTAGTTGTGGGTCTGCAGCCTTTCTGTAAAGGAGACATTGTGTTGGCAGTGATAAGATTACCTGCACCATTAACGGTTGCAGGAGATCTCCCTTGGCAGGTGCAGCAAATGAAGAAAATGATTTTCAGACCATTTGGTTCAGAACAGAGGGGATTAATTATAACTGCAATGAGGCTGAGCTGTACAGATCATGGTGATCAACATCAGCTCCAAAAAACATAACATACTGCATCTGAGGGGTGCCGGAAGCAACACTGTGGGGTAATGATGCACGGAAGCAGCTTGCTCAGGTTCTGAAAAGGAGAGAGAAGGCAGCATCACATTATTTCCTTCCTCATCTAAGGACAATTAGGGAAAGAAAGCATTCTAATGTGCTCTCAGTGCATCACACAGTGCAGTCAAACCAAGGCAGTTTCACATGGGATCACACCTCTGCTGAGAGCTGCTGCAGCACTCAGCTGAAAACCATGAAAAGCCTCAGGACACTGAAGAACCAAAGCCAAAACCAGGAGATCTGGCTCACTGTTATGGAAGAGGCAGTGGGAAAGAAAAATTATCAATTCATAACTAATGGAAGGCATTACTTTTAACTCATTCTCAATCCTGAAGCTTCAATTTGCGGTGAATTACCCTTCGACCCTCTCAGTCTGAAGACCTTTTTTTTCTAGAGCACAAAATGTGCCACTTAACTAAGTCTATTTAATATCCCGATTCTAAAAAGCCTTCCTCTTACCATCAGTCCTATTAAAATCAGTAGTTATTCAATCAAGTGCATATGATGACCCAAAGAACTACGGCTGGTCCAGGACCTAAAAGGAAAAATTTTTCCTAAAGCTCATGACTATCAGAGACTGATCTTTTTGTAAGACAGCAGTTGTACTCAGGCAGTTGGCCAAAGGCCAAACTAATAAATCTAATCATGAACATATATATACCTACACATATAATTTTCAGGGTTGTTTATTCAGGTATTCATTATATTTGAAACAATGCCAGAATCAACATGGAGCAGTAACTAAGGACATGATCCTGCACAGATCTGAGGATAGTTATAAACTTTGCAAAGTCCATCTGAAAAGAAGAGATGGGGATTAACTGTACTGAATACAAGCCTGGATTTGTACTTACAAAACTAGGTCAGGCTGCCACACAAATCCATCAGAAGAGGAGTAAGCCTTGTACAGAACTCTAGGGTAGAATTCTCTATTATTTCAGGTATTTTTGTCTGCAGAAGAGCTTACTCACAGGCTAATGCTGAAGCATCCAAGCAGCCTGGCCAGGTGGTGATAAGAAATACAGTGGGGAAGACTCCTCTCCTCACACAGGGCCCAAGACACCTGCAGAGCCTGTGTGCTGCAAGCCCCGCAGTCCAGAATATCCCTCATTGATTACTCTGAACAACTCAAACACAATAACAAGTCTGAGCCTTGCACTTCCATTCTGTTCCCCTCCCTCACACGCGTTTGTACCAGCCAACGTCTTCCACAGGGAATTTGCCTGCAGCAGGATACATGGAATACAACAGTGTGCAGATGCCTTTTTTCTTACTGATCCTCTCTTTGTGCACACATTTGAAGACGTGCCATGCAGTTATTCCTCTGTGCACAGTTAAGTGCAAGAACAGTATTTCCTGTGCTGTCCCTGCCAAGGAAGGACACGTGCAAAGCTGTCAACAGGACAGGCAACAACAGCTCTGTATGAATTAAAGGAAATGTAAAAGATGCCTTATAAAAGCTACTAACAACAATTAATGGCAGTACTTAAGGCAGCCGTGGCCCAAGGTACTTTGCAGAGCACATCAGGTGAGTGGGAAACCTTAAAGGCTGTGCTTTGAATGCTTTGATATTGGGATTCCAATCACTGCTTGCCAAAATAAGGCAGCACTGTCCATCTAGCTCAAGGTGACCATCACAAAATCATGCTGGACCATACCTTCCTAACCAGATTCTCTTCCTGAGGGAAGGATTGAGCAAGATTAGGCTCCCTTTCCAATTTTTTCAGTGATTCCTTCATTTCAGGGGTAGGTTTTTCTATCAGATCCTATTTCAACACAAATGGCAGTCTTCTTTTCAGTTAAAACAACATCATACTTTCAACAAATAAAAATAGTCTACATCAAAAGATCTTGGAATCAGAACTCTAATTTTTGTGCATCAGGTGATTAGAGGAAATTATTCGGCATAAACAACACGGCAAGACAACAGCAAAACAAAACAGCACAACTGCAAAACAAAAGCAAAACAAGCTTACTAAAATTACTTCTATTTTCCACTTTATTCAATGCCCCATCTTTGTCTGATGACTTCATTTCTACCTCTCAAGATCTGGAGAGGTCAGCATTTCTTAAAAGAATCTACCAGTCCAAGATTCTGAGACCTAACGCTATGGTATAAAAATATAGACAAATTGAATTCACATTGGTAATGGCAATTACACAACTGAATTGTTATATATTTATAGAAGCAGGCTCCAGAAAGTCCCAGCTGAAGCAATACTGACAGCAGCCAAAATGGCCTTTATAAGAAACTGGGAGCTGTTGCCTATTGCTTGTCGGTTCCAAGTCTGCCAGCCCTGTCCTGGGGGTACAGCAGCCACCTGCTTCCAAAGGATTCTTAGGAATAGCACACAATTCTAGGTAAATGAGAAACATTCATGCAACCCCATTTTTAGCTTTACTGCTTGTGGTACAGATTATTCTCCAAACTAAAATGACATAAGCCAGACAGTAATTGATCCACTGTACTCCAGTGCCTTTCCACAGTGTCCATGCTGGCTGCTTCTAGAAAAGGGAGATAGATCATCAGCCCTTCTCTTACATGTCCTTTTCTACAAATCCATTTGAATTTGGCTCAGGGTGGGATAATCCAAGTAAGGACTTTATGCCTTGCATATCGAGAGTATTCTTCATTTTTGGATAATGCAAAAATGTAATGGCTGTTCCATCCATGAGGAGGAAGCTGGGATTTGATCCTTAGGGACTTTGTATCTCATTTCAGAGAATGTACCTGCTTTACAGCCTCTCACTGAGTCCTGGTCAGATACTCTCTTTTTACTCTCTTCCTTAACCTAGAATACTGAAAACACACAAATGTCCTCTGGGAAAGGATTAATACTTTTCCTATTTTCTCACTTTTTTTATCTCCACCCGAGTCCATTTATCCACGCTAAAGCCACAGCACATTCAGAATGGGCTGTTTCTAGCACTGTTGCTGTTACAGCACTTGCAGTGCAGAAATATTATAAACCACATCTCCACCAGGAGACTGGGAGTGCTGCACAACCAACCTGCTCAGAGAGGAATCCCAAATCATAATGGGGAATTAACAAACTCCCACAGGTTTGCAGAATTATTAGATCAGGATCTGGGCAAGATATTGCAGCTGGTTACTCTGGATTCTTCTATTAGATTTACAAGAAGACAGAACAAAAGGATGGCAAACTTGCATTAGCACACTGTAGCATGCAGCACAACAGAGCAGCTGTATTTAACACCCTGTAAACCTCACTCCAGAGACCCGCCTTTAAGAAAGAGGTGGGAAAAAAAAGAGAAAGTGCCCTTTGGCCTTTGAAGCATGTTCTCTTCCTTGCACAATAACTATGACTGATTCATACATCACAATAGTATATCTTGCCAGCTCAGGGCTTGGCTTAAGCCTTGTTTAAGTTTTTAATAACATACTTAATATTAGCATCCAGGTGTAAGCAACAGCAAGTAGAAGCTAGCACAGTATTTCTGCTCCTGCCTGCATTTTAGGGATTCCTGAGATTAGCACTATATTGTTCCTAGACGAAACAGCCAAACTCAATAGCACCAGGTTTGATTATTCTCATGAATTCTGCTCTTTCTAATCTTCTTCAGTGCTTCCATTTAATAAATCATTTTAGACAGCCTCAGCCTTCATGCTCACATAAACTTTATGGAGCAACACATAAAGCAGGCAAAATTTCAGGTTCAGCATGAGTTTTTTCCTGAACTATGACTGGCTTTCAAATGAAAATGTCTTTACCATACCTAAACTACATTTTTTTCATGCTACAGTTCCAAAGCTTGTTCTAGCTCACAAAGGAGCTAATGTGCCTTACTCTCTACCTTGTAAGATCAGCAGATCCCCAAGACCTCAGGTTCTTCTGGTGGAAGGAATGGGACAATATCTTGTCTCTGTTCAAAGGCAACACTGGAGTGTTTCAATCAGATTAATGGAGTCATAATTTCCTTTAAATAAGAATATCCAGACATTTTTTTGCCTGATTGAGAGACCTGCAGCTTCACATTTCAGTCACTTTGTCCAAACATCTCCACAGTGACTCTGCCGGTTTCTCTCTTGGAAAGGAAATGCTCAGGATTAGTCTGGGATCCCAGTTTTGTCATGGAGACTGAACCTTCTGGGAGGAGGTGAGAGGTGGATGGGTATCTCCTCACTTCCCCATGTGATTAGGATGGTAGGCTGACATGTACTGAACTGGGCAACAAAACAATTTTTTAATCCCGATCCTGTACACAGAGTGTGATTGTTGTGAACTTGGTCACTCTAGAGAAGGTCACTGACCCTGAGGACAATCAGCATTTTACCAGACTACACTGTAGGGGATTCCAAATAATTTAATAGTTTAAAGTGATGTGATTATCAGTTGACTGAAAAAAAGACAGCAAGTTGTATATTTTACAAACACCAGAAATAACCAGGCTTATTCTCACTTACTTCAGAAAGAGGCACTAAAATAGACTAAGGTGAATATAAACTAGAAGAATTTATCACGGCCATTCACATGGAATTTCTAAAAAGAAGAAAACACAAACAGCTGAACTTTAGGGTCATAAAATTGCCTTGAAATATCAATAACAATTAACATTTACATTCATCTCATTACCTACAGGAATGCATGCTTCCTAAAGCCATAATCGGAAGGCAAACAAACAAACAAAAATCATCATTGTAAACAACCATGAAATTTGAGGGTTTGCCTTCCTTCTAATCCAAGCTTATGCTAATGCCTGTCCTATTCCTGCTTCAGCCCTAACAAAGCATAAATAAACAATTACTTGTAGTCAAAAAGTGGGAGGGAAAAAATACTTTTAACTTTAGTCAGAAATTATGTATTTTTAAAAAACTATTTCCCATGCTTCCTTCATACAAAGACAACAGCACACAGTGAAGTGGGATAGAGCTCAGAGGAGTTTTGTATTTAGCAACTCGCATCCAGGAGACTTTATTTGGGTAAAAAAGTATTTGATTTCTAATTAAATCATAATTTTAATATCTTTGAGGATTTCCATAGAGTTCATGTCTATCCCACTTCAATTCAACTTTCAGATTCTGAGGATAAATTAATTAATTCCAGAAAATATGATATGCTCACCACAAGCTAGTAAGCAAGCACGCAGTACGTATCATAATATCCATTAAGAAGTAAATATTAAATGGGCAGAAAGGTGCTGGGCACGAAGAATGGACTGTTGCTCTGCTTCTACCACAACCACCACAGTGTGGGTATTAATCAGCATGCTGAAAGTCCCAAATTAGGTTTTATTGTGGCTAGTAGCTTGAATCTCAATGATGTTCACGTTCATTCTGTTTTTCTCACAAAAATAAAACACTGCCCATCAGAGGAGAAATTTAAGGTGTGATCCAGGAAATTCACAAAACCTTGATGCACAAGTGTGGGTATAGGACTACAGAAAAGAATTTTAAGCCAAAATTTCAACGGTACTAGCTTCAGTCATTTCTAACTGGTCACCTAACACATTTAGGTGAGGACATAAGCCTTCAAACCATTCCTTCATTTTCTCATCTGCAAAATGATAAAAATATTTGACATTGAAAACTTTTTGTTCTGCCTATTTCCTCCAACCAAACATGACCCCATGAAAACTGGCAAATCTGGGAGTTTGTTGTTCTTGGGTTTGGGTATATCTTTGTATTTAGTTATTGCCTTTTTTAACAGAAAAGCTGTTAAACGCTAAATTCATTAATGTTCTTAAAACATATTTAATATGAGTGATTTCTGTAATCCTTTTTCTTCACTTTTCTAGGAGTTATGCAATTTCCAATGTTTAGGGAGGAATTCTTGTGGTCTTGGATGAGTATTCAGGCATGAACTCTATTGTTCTATACATTTACTCTATGTGTACTCTACAGTCTATACATTTGCTCCAGAGATCAAGCCTGGAAACATTTCATTATAATACTGCACATGCAATTATGTGGTAGGAACATGATAACACAAAGCTGGTAAACAGCTAAAAAATCTGAGTCAAAAAATAAAAAAATATTAAGATATGAGATCCACACTGTTGAGTTAAACATTTTGCTTTCTCTTGCCCGGTTAGGTGCCATCATGCACTGTCCCCTCACTTCCCCCTTAGTCTGAGTCATTTAAAGTCCTTGGTATCAGAGAGCAGAAACTCCATCATTTTACCCTGGTAGCTGACCACATTCCTGAAATCTAGAGTACCAACTTTGTGAAGTCAACATTGCCTAAAACACCTGAAGATACATGGTGAACAAGATTAATAAATTCAGAAGTCTAGTGGAGAACTTCCTCTTTTTCACCTCTGCCTTTGCACTACAAAGTGGAAGAGTTCCAGAAAACTCAGGAAGTACAAGGTATGGACATCATAGAACAAAATCCCTGTATTATCACCAACAATGAAGCTGTCCCATGTCAGTGAAGGTTTACTCCTGAAGAAGCACGTGTGCCCTAAAGAGTGGTTTGTAAGGACAACTTCATCTTAAAATCCAAGCACTTATATTCCCAAGCTTTGTCCTTTGCTAACTTACCCAAAGACCACTGAGCTCTCAGAAGGTTTCAGCTGATTGACTTCAGAGGGCTTTGGATCAGAAGATCCTGGCACATCAACACCAGCTCTTGAAAGGGAACTGAGGAAGTCTGTCTAATACCACCATAAAGAAATAAAAAGAATAGAATAGGACAAAAGGGGGAAAACGGTATTCCAGAGGTATATAAAGGTGTTCTTTAAATATCTGATGGACTAAAAAACATGTGAGAGATGGATAACATATACTTTCAGTAAAGTTTACAGTGACAAGCACAAAGCCATTTGGTTTTCTCTCCCTGTCAACTGCAGACCCACGTGTATCCTCAGAAAATGTTACCCTGTTTCATTCATTCTTTGAAGAAAATAAGATTAATTGGGATTTCTATCTCCAATATCCACCAATGGGATATAGAGGGTGTGACAATTGTCCTGACCCCTTCACTCTCAGAGAATTTTAGTTTCTCTGCCTGCCAGAAGCCTTCTCCTGGCAGCGGGAAGGTCACAGAGCTGCTCTCAACCCACAAGAAGGCCCTGCATCTGGCCATTTAGACCAGAAAATGATCTCTTCAGCTCTCTCTGAACACTCTTTCCCTCAGAAAAATCCACAATCATCCGAAATTTTACCAATACCCACCAAGAAGCACTTCCGACATTCAGTCATTCAGTCCCTGCCGTCCCAGAGACAGCAAAGACAAAATCGTCTGTGTTACACCCAGGACTAAGATTCAAGTTCAGGTTTTAATACACTTTTTGCTTTTCGGAGGGTCTTTCAGGCCCTTGGCATTACTAGCATGTATTTACTGTGGTGGGTAAACGGAGCAGAGAACACAGCACATGGGAGTGATTTAAACTGTGTCATTAGCACATGGCAGGGGGCAGGGCTTCACTTGGATAGTTCGCACATTCCACACAAATTCTTTAAACAAATAGAGAGCTGTGCGGTGAGGGGACCCAAATTTTCCATGCTCTCCCCCTCTGGTTTGGAGGGCTGGCTTTCCTCCCCCACAATGTGATACCCAGTCTACCAGAAACTCTGCTCAGGCTGCACACACTGACGTGTCACACTGCTCACATTTCAGAAAGGTTTTGGCTGCACGAGCAGCTCTAGAACCCTACTGTGGACAGAGAAACACAATGTGATGTATTTCTTAATAGACGCAGCCACCACTTCATTTGCAATATATTAATCCTTTGTGCCTATGAATTCTTCACAGAAAAAGGTATTGTAGTGAGCAGGGTCCCAGACACCGCATTAGGCTGGAGAACACCTTCCCCTTTTTAAAATTTTAATGATGCATTTTTTGTGTAGTTGCACAATGAAAAGCAGCTCAAAAGAAGTATCTGTCAAAGCTCAAGATGGCACACCAAGCCATTAATAAATGTGTGTCCTCACCTCTCTGCTGATTCCTGGTACAATGCAGGCTGCTGTGCCCTGATGCAAGCAGCACTCACCTTACCTGTGACCTTACATTCAAGGACAAAAATGAAACCTAAAGGAGAGGGACAGTACTGAAAGAGGGTGACACACATGAAGGTGATTTTGTACTGCTTAATAAGACACGGATTCAATCTAATTTGTCGGTTTTTTAATATGGTGTGCTAGTCTCCAACACACATATAATATGGATTAAAATTAGTAGTTCTTCACCCATGTCTTTTAGTCACAGCTTTCTTATAGATAGGTAAATAAAATTCCCTCTCTTTTGCTTTTAGGAAAATAGAGGCAAAGCTATTCTGGATCAACTTTACTCATCAAAAGACACAAATATTTCTTCACTGAGTTCCCCAACAGCCCCACAGTGTCCAAGACCCATTGATTTGAGTGGTCCTTTTGAAATATCAGATGTATTATCCTGAAGTATTAAACTGTTGCAAAAATTAAAGGTGATGGCTTCATTCAGATCTGTGCCAGGAACAGGATTAAAACCTAGGGACCTGGAGAAGTCCAGGTGTGCCTAGAGAAACACAAGGCAAAGCTGACCTGGAACAGTTTGGGTCTTTTGCTCAGCCCCTTTTTCCTTTAAAACATTCACGGGGCAGGCATCAACAGGCCCTGCCTAACAGCAGAAGATGACAACCCCAACAAGGATTTGGGGCAGACTCAAAGGAGTATTTACAAATGTATTTGTCACCCAGATCCACAGAACATAAGAATTGATTTACTGTCCCAGCAGCCCATGGAGGAGGAAGAGTAATTGCTCAGACAGGGAACTGGAGCAGAAACAGGAGTGACTTCCTTACAACCCCACAGGAAACACATTCTATTTAAGCAGACTGCAGCATCACATTCCATTGCCAGGTTAATTTTACAGGAAGATTAAAAGTTTAGCAGCTCCCACAAGTGTTTGCAGCAGCAGCAGCCTATACCTTGTTTCCAGAGTTCTGTCCCAGCTGAAAGACAGATAAGCATAAAGGATCTGAAGGAAATTCCCAAAGATGCATGGTCAGCTGTCAAAGCCCACCAGTGAAAATGAAGTGTTTTCCAGAGTCTCAACAACACACTGGAGCAGGAGCACAAGACGACTGGGAGGATTTAGAGTTAGGCAGATATGAGGTTAGAGAAGGAGAAATTAATGTATCTGAAGAGATCTAAATCCTGATGGATTTTTAAAACTGGAATTCAATCCACATTTCTTTACAGAATTAATGCCATCCTGCACAGATATACAGATAATAAGTAGACTTTCTTCCGCTATTAAAAGAAGAGAGATTACCCTCAGCTTTCCATCCTCCTCACCATTCCTACCTCTGTATCTCCAGCCAGTGTCAGTGAGAAGACTTGTCCATTTTAAAAAAAAAAAAATCACCAGAAAAATCTGGATTGGAAGGAGTAGAGAACACAACGACAGGAAGAGAATGAAGAGCACAGTGGTGTATTTAAAGACTTGTGATCCCCTAGTGCCACCTTTGGTTGAAGCTCACCAAGTACGAACAAGCTTGCAGCCATTCCCAGGAGAGGATGAAGTTTCATTTGCTTTATGTCATTTGCAGGAAGACAGTTCTCCTGGATTCCTTATCTTTTATCAGGAGAAAAAAATCAAACACTGAATTTTTCTGCTTTAGTGACTGAACTGTATTTCCTATTCCCATGCTATTTCTGAAGTGCCCCCAGAAGTGTTGGCTGAAAGAGGCTCACCTGATTTTTGTGACAGCATTTCTATGTAGCATGGGGAAAAGGTATGTGCATGGAATCTGCTCTGAGAGCTTCACTTAGTAATGTCTGAAAAAGGAGAAGAAAAGACCAAAAACCCCTTCTGCTGTTTCAGCGACCAGACTGTGGATTTTTCACTGACCTGTGGATGTTCGTGTGTTCTAATCCATCCCTACAGCCTCAAGCCTTTTAGCCTGCTGGGAAGGATGAGTTAAAAACAGAAGATTGGAAATGAGGATTATAAAATACACTCGGTGCCCTTGCAGCAGGGAGTGACCCTTGCTAGATCAGTGTGGAGAGCAGTGACCTCCAGCATGGCCAATGGAAATGGTACCTCTGTGTCCCTGTTGTGTCTCTGTCCATGTGCCCTGCCTGGGCGCTGCTCCGGGATCCCCCCTCAGTGAGGTGACAGACATAAATACATTCACTGTCTGTGTTTCAGCCATGGGGCTGGAGCTGTCCCAGCTGCTGGTCCATGCTGACTCTCACAGGGCCAAACCTCAGAGCATGTAAAATGCTCCAGGAAAGTCAATGGAACAATTTTAGCTGAGTTTCAGCAATTTGCTGTTGCCAAGAATTAGGCCCAGGAGCATAACAAAGACAGGGGTTTAAACCCATTAATAGGAGTGCACTTCTACCACCTTGTGCTGTAGTGGCGACTGACTGAAAGCCATCAAACACACATGTAGGTGGTCTGCTCCAGGATGCAGAAAACAGAAGAGAGGGAACTGAAAAGAAAAATTAAATAGGTTGATATAGATGTACCTAGAGATAGGATAAATTTAGTACATAAAAACATATGCAGATAAGTGTGTATATATGTATTTATGCATACTTGCAAATGTACCTGCATGGATTTGTATAAATACAAATATATGTATACATGTGCAAACAGAAGACACCGAGGAGATGCATACTATTGTTTCAACAGGATATAAAAAGGCTAAATTATGAAGCAAGCCAAAAGCTTTCTAGTAAACAAAAGTTACCCCTTGAAATACCAAGCAAAACAGTCATCAAGAAGCTCATGAAGCTGCCAGCTGCTCTTTCAAAGCTTCAGGTGAACAATTGCTGAAAGAGGCCCTTTAGGCTTCCTTCCCTGCTGAGAATCAAACAAACCTCAGGTCTAGAAAGCTTCAGCAGTCAAAACGTTCTTCTGTAGTGGAAGTGTTGCACCGCTGAAACAAATGGATTTACTTCACTGCTGTTACAACTGGATATTTAGGGAGAACTCACTTTTGCAGGGTTATTATCCACCCTGTGTTGCCAGAAACCAATTTGTGGTTTTTTGCAAGAATAGTCATATTGCACCATGGGGTTTTCAGACAGGGTTAAAGAGTCAAGCAACAGCTCCTCATCTTTCTTCTTCTGATCCTCCTCTTAGCATTTTTAATCCCATAGTGAGGAAGAGGAAGTGGAGCATGAGAAAGAAGCATTTTTTTACTACTAATGTATAGCAGAATGTCATTTGCAGAACATATTACCTGTAAATTAGTAAAAACGGGATAGTATTATTCCAGGTATGCCTTTTCACATCCTGACAGAGACAACTTTGCCACCATTTCAGTCCCTGGCAACTTCTCTTTCCATTCCCAGACTGTTGTCCTTTGCTTTCCCTTCTCTGGAGGCAGCAGTTACATTGTCACTGGTGCCTCACAGCGCTCACATCCACTCGTTTCCATCTGTTCTTATTCTTACACCGCACTTCTGCAAAATGTATCCTAAAAAAGCCTCAGGCTATTTTACTTGGTGCCCTAGTAATGATGTTCTCTTATGTGAGCACTTGAGAAAGATGACAGGTTGACTCTAATCTACTCCATGCAGGTGCCATTTGAATTTTAATTATCCCCAGCTAAAAATTCTACTTTCAGGCCATCCTTCTCTATATTTGAATTTAAGATGACAAATTTCATATGAGGAGATTCATTCCTAGTGACTGTAGACAGCTAATAGAGACATCTAAGTGAGGATCCTAATCAGCAAAAAGAGCAGAGTATTTATCTCTCTCCAGGGACCTGAGCAGGGCTCAGTTAAGGGCCTGAAGCTGACTCAGGAGAACCCAGGCTGTGTTCTCTGCTTCTCAGGAAGAATCCTGCTCAGGGAGAGTTGTCCCCTCAGAAGGAGTTCTTGGGGAAAGTGGAGCTGCAGGACACCTCTGCTGTCAGAGGCACAACAGGGCATGACGGGATGTCACGTTGTTGTGGCCAGTTGTAGAGTGACATCTTTGTCTCTCCATCCTTGAGTTCCCACAAATATGGTAACAGAGCAGGGAATACAGAGAAGCATAAACTGCAGTGCCAGTAAAGCCCAGGGCAATTCAGATGCCACAAAACATCTTATTTCCCTCTCAGCCACAGCCAGCCTACTCCAAGGCACCTGGCACAGACTGTAGCCCTGTAAAATGTGGTCATATTCAGAGTGGAAAGGCAGCTGAAATGCACTGTAGTAACTATTCTCTGCCTCATCTTAGGGAAGAATTTAGGAAGTTTTGTTTCTTTTTAACTTCATTTCAAAGGTAATGCTATTTCTGTTACTGATTCCAGCACTCTAGTCAATATTAAGTATCCAGTTGTCACTGCTAGATCCTGTATATGAAAACCAAGCAGAGGGGAAGGAAAGAATTAAACCAGTTTATAATAATTGGTATTTCCAGACTATAATCTTGGCATCTCTTTAAATCCATTTATAATTGTTTGCCACCTGTTCCCGAATATGAACAGGCTGTTTCACCCGTGAAGGGTGAGTGCCAAGTTCCTTCCCTGGTTATGAAAGACCCATAACTTACAAAGGCTGCAAGGCCAGAGCAAGTGGCAAAGATTTGTCTTTTTTTTCTCCAAGCAAGTCAAAGAATCATAATCACCCTTCATGTATGAGACAGTCTCTTTGTTCTTCTTTGTTGTATTTCCTCGAAATTAAGCTTTTTAAAAAGGAACTGAACCCTGGCATCAGATAGTAAACAGAAGGCTGCTAACTGGATAATTAGTACTTTGGGGCTTGTTGGATAAGCCAAAAACAATTTTAAAATTTTTAAAATATTGTGTTGCCAACATTATTTGGGTTTTTCTTTGGGGCATATTTTCACCACAGTGAATAACAAAAAGTAATACTGAAGGAAATGTTTTGTTTGATTAGACATTATTGTTTCATTTGGCACCATATTTAACATTAATTTTCAAAAAAATCCTAAATTTTAATCCGACATTCTATTTCAATGACTTGGTCTACATAGGAGATAATGAAAAATGGAGTAAAGCTTTGAAAGCACATCAATCTGAGTATCAAAGGACATCTGACCAGTGGCACAGTCATGGAAGGAGAAATAAGCACAGGTGTAGAAGCAGAAAGGGACATTAATGCAGAAAGTCAGAAACAAAGAACAGCCTTCCTGCTTGAGTCTGAGGCCATTCTTCCTACCCTGACTCTTTGGGCAGCACCACAGTAACCCAGCAGCCCCATCACTCCACAGGAACTTCCACAGGAATGCTGGCAGGAAACCCAGTCCCAGTCCAGGATAGAGCACTGTTCTATCCCCGCAGTCCACTGGGAATTCACAGCAGAAATCTCAGATGACCGTTCAGACAACTCCCTGCACAACCACAGTTCTCTGAAAAGAACTACATGGAAATTCCACCCCTGCAATAAAAACCAGAGGCAGACATTGAATTGTATTTACCACACACATTTGACTTTGCATTCCAGCTAATAATCCATTTCTGCCAGAAGTATTTTGAACATGTCAAACATCCAAGAGCTGCCACACGCTTAAATTTATTTTGCCGCTTTAAAAGGTTTCCTCCTCCTCACCAACATCTCTGTTACAGCTTTTCTCTCCCCAAGCTGCGTTGGCCCCAAATGCTGAACCCAAAAGATTGAGTGCTGGGTTTAAAAATCAATATTATGTCATTCTGCAGAGCTAGAAATGGGAGACTTTCCCTCTAGTGATTAAATCTTGCCAGCTTCCCAATGGGTTTCAGTGTGTTTGTTTCCAGCCCTGAAGGTTTCAGGACTTTAAAGAAGTGACATTTTAGCTATTCTTACGGGAAATGCATATTTCTCATACAAACAGTTTTTAAAACCCCAGGGAGCATATCCTGAGAGGATATACATGGGTTTTACAGCACAATAAAGTGGTTACTGTTAATTGCACTATCAGTACACATCATCCAAGTCACCTGCTCCCTTCAGCTGGCAGAGATGGGCACTGGCATCAAAAGAGATCACAGGTGATTTCCTTGCAGTGCTTTACAGACACGTAAATGTTCCCATAAAATATTCAGGTATTTGTCAAATAGTTTACTTCCCAAATGGTCTATTGATGTTGCAATGGAAGGTAAACTCTTTTGCCAGTAACAACACTGAAAAGAGCATTGGCAAATCCTTAACCTGCATTTCCCTATTATTATTTCATCTTCAGTTGTCATTTTGTCATTAGTAACTTTGGAAAGTTTTTACACTTTAGTTCAAGTACCTTTGTCTAATTCTTGCTCATAAGTAGTTTTGGCATTTAAAAACAGGAGTAGAAAAACATGTAAAATTTTCAATTATTAGAAAGACATACTAAAAGAGAAAAATATTTTTACTACCTTTTATGTTCAGTACACAGGACATTGGTAGCACAAGCAAGCAGCTCTCAACTCAGCACAGTTTTTCTATGTGCAACTGAATAAAACTTAGTTTCTTATAGTAAAATAATTTTCTTTATTAAAGGATTGTCCTTTAGTGCTGCCAAAGAAAATATCAAATAGCTGAATTCTTTCTACTCTCTTATCCCTGAGCAATAATTTGTGTTTCTTTACCTAGCTACTGGTTTCCAAATTCTAAACCACTACTACAGCTAAGTGGAATTCAAGCATGCATTACTACAAATAAAGTAAAAATGTTTTGCTATAAATCTCTTTTGTCTGCCTTCAGCTTCAAAGGACTTGGAGTTGGACTGGTTTCACCCTCAGTTCCCAGAAGTAATTGAGATCCGTAAGTGCCCTTCAATTCCTATAATGCATTTATATCAAAATTATTCCAGATCTCAGGTTGCTCTGTGGAAATGTATTAGAGCTGATATAACAAACATCAGCCCAGGCAGTAAGCACAATCCATCCATTTCTGTTGCTCACTGCCACATCCAGCAAAAATGAGAAAATTATAACCATAAAAGTGAGACATAACAACATTTCAAAATTCTTTAATTTAAGCAATTTTTATGCTTCTACCTACTAATATTATTATTGTAATTAAATATTTTTCTCATCTAGATATTAAGGTTGAATTTTTCCTTTTATTCTGAACCAACTCAGATGGTTAGGCTGAGCTAATTTTCTGTTCATAATTACCAAAGCGAAAAAAAATAAGCAAAGAATTCAAACATACCTTGCAAGATATTTTGGAAGTTTTCCCGATTAGTCAAGGATTTCCCCAAGATAAATCTTCAGCCCTTTCAAACAGAAGAACAAGTGTAGGATTTGTACGTATGTATCACATATAGAATGTGAATTTCTGAGTGTCTGTGCCAATATTATTTCAAAAGCCTGCTGAGATTTCGGGGGGGGGGGGGGGGGGGGAAGATTTGCATTGTAATTTCTGTATTTATTTCCTTTCTTTATTTTAACATGAAATATAAATAACAATTAAAAATTACTGAACTCCTATTTTTATGGAAGACTCAGTCTCTTATGAAAATAAGAGTCACTCTAGATACTCACTGTCTAAGCTCCCTATTTATCTCAGCAAACTGAGGTGGAAATGATCATAGGAAAAGGTAATTATTATTTTTACTTTCTTGAAATTATAGACAGGAACGTGTTATTTCCTATGAAATAAAAATCTTGTAAGCAATTTTATTAGTAAAAAATTCCCAAAGATGTAAGCATGGGTGTGAAACAAGGTGCTTGACATTTACATTCTTCCCTCCAGAATGGATTTCTGAGGAGAACATTTTTCAAAGTTACACCAGCTATCAATGGTATCAGGCTTAGGTCCTAGAGCTGTAGGCTACCATGCCTTTTACAGAATGAAAATTATTGTTATCTGCATGTACTGGGAAGAATTAAGAGTTTCAATTTACTTCAGGCACTGCTTGCCTGGCTTCCTGCACCCAGAGTGTAATATTTTTTAGGTGACACATATTAAGGCTGTGGGTTTGAAGAAACACATACCTCAGGCAAACAAGCGCATAAAGTAGAGCACACCCTTCCATCTCATTAGAGGGCTGTATTTCTGAATCCAAACACCTCTTCCTTCTGTCACGCCTCTTCTTAGGATGAATATCCACAATCCAGTCATAATGAGACAAACAATTCTTAAATGTGATTTTATGCAAATCAAAGATGGTCCACATTGAATTTCCAGCTAACAAGCAGCACTTTTTTATGGGAGTGATTGCTTCTTCAAGAACCATCTGAGATATGACTGTGATGAACAAATCACAGAAGTTATATACTTATATACTAGTTATAGTTAGTATATAAACACAATAACTGTTAGTTATAACAATTTTTTTAGTACATAAACACAATAATTAAGAGTTAACTATATCTAATTTTCTTCCAAGCATTTCCAGCTAAGTTTAAACTGAAAGACGCAAATAAAGATGTAAAGATGAAAATTTCTTCTGCAATCTTGTCAGGACTTGGCATTATTTTTTTTTCTCCTTACCATTTATGAACAAAATTACACTTGTGAAAAATAATGAATTAATTTAACCCTCAACATCCAAGTTCTCAATACTGAATTCCCTCAGACACCCTCCCACTACCACATTGACCGACACTGTGCCCAATGGCACAGAGCAGCCAGTTGGTTTCTTTAATTAGGCACTAAATATCCCTGGGTCTGGTTGTGTCAGGGCTGAGGTTAGACATTCATCCCATCATATCACACACAGAGTTTGATTTATGTGCCACACTGCTCAGCTGCAACTGAGCTGTACCTTCACACAGCCCAGCTGGATGAACCAATTCCATTTCAACATTACCAAGCAAATCCATGCTCGCTGGTCTGTGCACAGCAATGAGAGTCTCAGTTAATTAGAAATGTACATTCTTAAGAAATAATAAGAAATGCATCTTATATTATCACAGATCATGTTTTCTACACTACTTTACTAAAGGTCCTTGTCTGAATTGCATCTGTCCCTCATGCATAGCATTGCTTTACTTTTGATTTATATTCACATGATTACTGTTGTGACTTTATATACACATATATAAAGCATAAATGTTTACCAGGATAAACAGCACCATTACGTGCTATATTTATTACACGAGACACTCCATAATTGATTGCTAAATGCTACGTAGTTAGATTTTCCTTTCCCTGAACAGAATCGTGACATTCAAATACAGATTTAAAAATAGAGAGCTGCCAGTGGTTTTAAATAAACACTGTACAGCACAAAATACTTGTTGCTGGCATCAGCTGAAGTTTACTTTTGTTTAAGATTGTTTAGGCTTGTTTTTAAAAATATAAGCAGTTTAAAGGAAATACCTGATTTCCCAAAGGTTGTTCCCATGCCAGCCATGACAACTTTAAGCTTAAAACCTTTTGAAGGGATTTTGCAGGAAAGTTTTATCATTGGAAAGTAATTTTTGGCTGTTATTGTGATAATCTGGATATCAGACACATGTACACAAACACATCCTCTCACAATGTTCATACATTAAATTTCAGTCATCATCCCCTAAATTCTGTACTCTTTTCAGAACAAGCAATTGTGAAAACACAAAGAATTTAATTCAATTCCAAATTGTAATTTTGCTATCACAACACAAGTTATTTCTAGACACGAGCACAGAAAAGGCTATTTGTGCCTTAATTATTATTAGCATACAGTAAGATATCACCTGCTGCTTGTAAGTAGGAAGCTGTCATGTACAATTGCTAAGGTATACACAATAAGGGAATTTACATATGATTCAAGCACTTCCTTTCTAATTTCTTTACTGTATATTCTGTAAATCCCATATTATTGCTTACTAAGGAATGCTGTAGTGTTGCCAGAGGTGGTAGCTGTAATGAAGAATTGTTTATGTAGGGCAGGAAATTAACATAAAGGGTTTTTTTTCAGAGAATACTCATCACTGGACTTGTTTAGCTTGTTTTAATGATTCTAAAGGGTATCGAAACAAAGAAAAGAAAGTGTTTGTTTCATTTTGGTTTGGTTTTCTATTAAAAAAGGGGGAGGGTTGAAAGTTACATTAATTACTTGAGATATTTGGTACATGAAATTTATTTTCTGAACTGCTGTGCACTTTTTAAAGTTAATTGTGCCATAAATCAAAACTGTAGAATACATTTAAAATGTCTAAATATGCTCTGAGTGCAGACTCTAAAGGAAGTTTTTTCAAAATCTATATGCTGAGCCAGATCTATGAATTGATCCCATTACTCTAAAGAGTAGAGTTTAGTTAAAGGTATGCTTTTTTCTTTGTCTGCTAGACCTTGTCAGACAAACTAAATAATATGTGTATTGTACAGATCCCAATTAATGCTTCCCAGATATAAAGTAGGGTTATTTTTAAATTGACTGTGCAGATTTTGCATCATCATTTGAATCCTCTTGCTGAAGGTTGTTTTACAGATGCTTCACTAGAATACATCCAGTTATTACCTCGTGGAAAAACGTGGGGAAGTGCAGGGAAAGAAAGCAGCAAACGAGATGATTTGGAATCAGCGTGCCTGACATCTGACACAGCTAAACATCCAAAGTTCACTTGTGGAATTAGCCTGATCATGCAGCATGGGAATTTCTAGTTGGACATCCCAACCATTCTGAACTATTTAAAATAACTTTCCCTCTTGAGAAGCAGTCATCAATACTGTTTCCTTTCAAAGACAAAACTGTCCCTGTTTCCTGAATGCTCCCCTTTGAAAGAACAGGGAATATCCTGTCTGAGAGACCCGTACCAATCAATGTCCAAATTAGTTAGGATTCTTTCATTGAAAATGATTTTTTACTTTAGAAATGTCATTTCTTTAAAAATCAAAGCTTCTCTGCAGAAATGCATTGCTTTTAAATACTTAAGGTCTGGCACAAATTAACTCGGGCTGTGATTAGCTGAAGGCCCAGTGATTGAGGGACTTCCTGAGGATGTGGAAGATCCCAGCTCAAACCCAGCCTGCCTGATTCAGACCAGGAACTCAAACCCCACAGTCTCTCATGTCCCCAGCAGACACTTCACCTTTTGCTCTGGAAAGCCAGCCCCTCCTTTATCAAAGGGCATCTCTTCACACAGACAGAGCAATGACAGCAGCAAATGCTTTGGGAGATTCATCCCCAGCCTGCATTGACTGGGGCAATGCAGTACAAGGATATACAAGGCTGAGACACCATTCATGCCTAATTAGGGGACTCCAGCGGCATTTCAAACACCTCAGCATGAGCCATCTCTTCTGCAGCTATCACAGAGAGAACTGCAGGACCTGTGCCCAAATGAGAGAGTTCGAGGCATCCCCAATGGCTGTGTTTAGTCAGGTATATCCCTCTCATGTAAATGGCCAAGCCAAAAGTTTGAATGTGCTTTGCCAAAGTCCTCTGTGAATAAATGAGTTGGCTGAATACCAGCTGCTCTGAATGAGCCTTCTCTTAAAATCTTAGTAGGTCTCAGTTAAATTTTAGATAGTTGGTTTTTTTTTTTTAATGCCAACAATTTTCTGCCATACAAAAACTATCAGTCTGTAAAGTTAACTCTGAGATAGGTGCCCATGGTGGTCTCCTAGTGTGGCTTTGTATGGACAAGAAGTGAAGTTAATAGCAGCTCTCTGTTAAGCTACTAAATTATGTTAAGGTAGTTCTAAGGGAGAAATCAATCCTATACCCTGTGGGTATTTAAGTTTTCCAGTCTATCCAAAACTGAAATACATCTGGTTTACCAAGTGAAGCTGCATGTGTGCACTAATAATAACTGTTTCACTGTCTGACTGGCATCTACACTGTTTTCTCCAGGAGAAAATTACCTAAAACAGCGTGTCCTTGAGGACAAAACTGCTGTGAGCTCGCTATGGGAATCCTATGGTATAGTTTACTACCATTTGTGTCATTCTATTTAATTTGCTATTTCTTCCTTACACCATGTGGGTAATAATCACAGCAAATTGATTCCCATGAGCTCCTTGGACAATTAAAGCTATTTGGTTATTGCCACCTGCCTGCTGTTTCCATTAATGCAATTTTCAGGACTTTTTTTCCTTCCCGCTTCTCACCCCAGTAAATTCTTTGCCCAGTCTTGACACGTTGCTCTGTTGCAATTAGAGCTTAAAAAGCTATGGAAGGCATCTGTTGCTAAATCCAATCAGTCACACTTCCAAATATTGCTTTGTCATATGCAAATTTAGTTTTGAGAATTTATGAAATTTAGCTTTTTTTAATACACAGTCTAAGGGCAACATACATCTACTGATATACTATTTTTAATCAGATTCTGGGTATCTTGCCTATTATTTCTGTAACCATTTTATGCTCATTATATTTGTGATATTTACTAAATTGCCTGTTATGTTTCAACTTCTCTGTTAAATACATGTAAGAGGGAGGAAAATATGTACTGTCTTTATCTTTGTGCATGTGTGTGTGCGTATTTTTCCTGTTTGTCATTAACCTTTTCTTTCTCGGAAAGTTCTGGCTTTGTTCTTCTATTGCTCTAGTTCACTATCAGCCTTTTCAGATCTGCATTCTCAAATAAGCACTATGCTTTGTGTTGTGATCTCTCTTTCTTTCCAAGATCAAACTGGCCACTGACTTGTGAAGAAGGAAGGTAAAAAGCAGGATAAGGTCATGGATCATAGAAGTAAAGATGAAAAAGGGGAAGAATGAAATGAAAGGTCTCAGTCCCAGTTCTGTTAAGGAAAATTGAAGTTGTGATTTATACAGCAGCTAAGAACAAGAAGGAATCTGAAACTGGTTTCAGGCTTTAAAAATGCAGTCAAATGGAAGTAGATTTCCTCATTAACCTCCTTTAACTGCTATAGTCAGATCACAGAATCACAGAATATTCTGAGTTGCAAGGCACACACAGAAGGACTATGAAGTCCAACTCAAGTGAATAGCCCAATGCATTTGATATTCATAACCAAGGTTTTTCACACTAAATCACCCAGGTTGAGAGGTTGCCATGGAATACACAAATTGCAAGAATCATCCTTGCATCATTCTGATCATCACAAATAGCAGATCAACTCAAAGACAAGTCCTGATGGACTCACTAACTTGTCACTGCACAAATACGAGCTTATAGTGCTGTTCACGTTGTAGGTGACAATGAGAAAAGGACAAGGGAAAAAGGACTATGAAAAATAGCCTTGATTTTACCCACTGCTGTTACTCTTTCTTCATTCAGTCAGGTTTGTACATGAAGATATTTAAACACACAGCCTAAGCACAAATGTAGATCCAACTTAGCAACTTACAAACTGAATGTGCATGTAGGAAACAAATCAGATCAGCAACACAGAGAACAGACATCAAGTCAAATCCAGCTTTGTCCCCCAACAAACATGGTAGAAACAGGGTGAGCAAAAGAAGCAGCAGGGATCATCAAAAAAGCCCTAATTTAGGAACCTGATTTTTAAAAATTTCCTTTGATTATCCCATGTTCCACTAGATCTTAAACTCCAGGGTAGAGTTTCCAGTCTTTGCAGATCATTTAAAAGCTTAAGGGATTATTAAACCAGACATTTAAAATGACATTTTCACTGTACAAATATTTGTCTATTAAATAGGCTATATGGCACAGGACCTGATCAGCCTTGGCAGTATTACAGGTTCTTCATACACTGCAAACCCCACTGTTTCCTCATAAAGCTGTCAAGTCTCAGTTTAATGAAACATATATAAACTCAATGATGTTGGCCATGTCTTGGCAAGTTAATTCATTTTGTTTTGCTCCTGTTGAGTTTCTCCTATTAGGACTTTTATCAATTTATCATTTTAGGAGCACCACAGCAGATGTCTTTCTGGCACTGGAATACAAAATTGAAGAATAAGTTTAATTTTCAAACAGCCAAAATATTTAGATATATAAAAACACCTCTTGATTGACCATTAATATATTCATTCACAGACAATGAAAAATTAGCGAGCTTTAGTAAGGACTGTCTCTAAATTGACCCTAAACCTCTTCTTGAGACTTCCTACTGTCCCACTAATTGTTCCCTGCCCTGTGCTACTTCATTTAATATTACAGTCAAGGGATTTCACTTCACAGTGTCAGGGCCTGAATGATCCAGAAGGTAAGAACAGATTTCATGGAATGGTTTCAGTTGGAAAAGCCCTCTAAGATCACTGACTCCAACCATTACTGAGCCCTGCTGAGCCTACCACCAATCCATGTCCTCAAGTGCCACATCCACACATCTTTTAAACGCCCCCAGGAATGGCAACTTGACCACAGCCCTGGGCAGCTTGTGCCAGTGCCTGACAACCCTTCCTGTGAAGAAGTTTTCCCCAATATTCAATGTAAACTTCCCCTGGCACACCTTGAGTCCCATCTGTTGACAGCTGAGAGGCGACCAACCCCCCCCCCCCAATACCTGCTCGTATTTGCAAGGAACAGTGGAAACAGGAATTGAAGCCACCAAGTTTGCTCATCTGAAAAACAGAAATACACAATGTTTTCAAGTGTACAATGAACACCTGAAAATTTGTCCACTGAATTTATAATGAATGCATTAAATTTCCTTGAAGATTCTGAACAGACACATTTAAATATCTGAGGTAAACAATCACTCTATTCCCAGAAGAACTTGTAAGAGAAGTGAAAATCCAAAAACAACCCAATGCATTAATTCTGTCAAGTTATTTACTCAGCTCCCTTTACAATTCGAGCTCAGTTTAATTATCTCCAGAGAGAGTTTTGAACTAAAGAGAGAAGTTTTTTCCAAAAATGAGTTTGCATGTAATCACACTGGGGCTTTGTTTTGTTGTTTGTTTGTTTTCGTTTGTTTTTGGGGTTGGTGGGGTTTTTTTGGTTGAGGTTTTTTTGTGGGTTTTGTTGTTGTCGTTGTTGTTGGTTTGGGTTTGGTTTTTTTCCTGTTGACCCATATGAATAAATGACAACTACTCCGCACAGAACAAAAAAGAAGACAGAGAAAGGAAGACATAATGGGACAGCCTGTGTGCCCCAATGCTGCAGGTATCAGGGAAGAGGGCTATAACCAGCATTGAGGTTCAGAGATAAAACTGCTCGAACTGATCTTATTTTTCTGCCTGAAGCATGACTGAGTGAAGGGGAAAAAAATCAGAGTTAGCAATAAACCTTCCCTCATTTTCCATTACCCTTCAGGAGATTACTTTGATGGGAATTAGAAAGCCCCCTGCAGGAAACTCTTTAGTTCTTGTTAAGTCTTTGCACAGCATGTTTGTTGCAATGGAAAGCTTGTGTTTGATGCTGTTCATGACTGTTGCTGCTGATTTTCTGAGGTTAGGAGACATCAGTCTGTTTGCACCCCTTTTGAGAGCTGCCAACGTGAAGATTTCACATGAGTTCCAAGCTTCTGGCTGCTGTGTTACAGCACATCCCCTTAGGCAAACCTTCATGCCAGGCTGAACAAGTTTCACATATCAAATGCACATTTAAGGATCTTCAGAAGGTGAAGCTGCTCCTCCTCAAAGTGGTAGCATGTGCTTGAGCTAACATTGGTCTAATTGCATTCCTAGATTGTGTTTGAAAATCATCAATGAAATCTTTTCCCCTTTTGGACCTGCTGCTATGACAACTATTACAGCATCTGCACCCAAAGGGGAATCCTTGCCCTCCAACAGTAGCAGGATAGGTTTGTGGATTGTTGTTTGTTTGGGGTTTTTATTATTTCCAGGGTATATTAATTCCAGTGGTCACTCCTGTTACACAGAATAATAATATGTTACTATAATACAGTCCTTCACTAAAAATTGACATGCACTTCACATTTTCTTCTCCTCTTTTCTTTAATGGTGCATTAGGGTTTTGTTCCTCTAAAATTTGCTGAGGTACAAGCATAAACCAAGAATGCACTCTGCAATTCCCCCTGCCTTTTTCAGTAAATTGTATTTTCTCCTGCTGGAGCCCTACCTGTGTTTACCTTTCAGTTCTTCCCTCCAACCTTTCCTATGTGAAGTCAACCGAGTTTTGTTCCCTGACCTCTTCTCCATTTGCTCTTTGGTTATACGAGTGTTCAAACAAAATGAGTCTCTCTAAGACTGTCATTACAAAACTGACCTTTGCCTCTTTGCTACTTTTACTTCCTTTCACACTTCTGAAAATTACAGAGAGCTGATAAAGTCTGAATCACTTTTATCACTTATCAGAGGTTAAAAAAAAATGCACACTTAATAAGGCTTCACCACCTCCCTTGGTTTCCTATTTCTCTCCCTTTACCCAAGCTGTCTTTGTATTAAGTGCAAAACTGCTCTCAAGCTGTCCTTTATGTCTACCAGACCCTATTATGTCTACACACAAGGGCAAAACTTCAGTGCACCTGGATCTCTTCCCTTCCTCTCAGGGTCTGCTCTGCTGTTGTTACCAAATTTGGTAGCCTATCATTGTACACAAAGGTACAGGAGCGATTTCCAGCTGGGAAAGGCTTAGCACATCTCCCCCTGGCATAGGCAGAGGAAGGCTTTTCTTTAGCACACCTTTATGGAGGCTTTGCCTGCAAGGCTCCAGAATCCTGGCTGCACATGGAGTTAGTTAGGGCCGTGACATCTGCACCATGTCCAGCCACTGTCCTGACAGAAACACGTGAGCAAAATCCACTAAACATCACCAGTACCTGCAACTCCCATGCCAAGGAAAGTCTGGCTCTCCTCATGGCTAGTGGCGGATTTTCCTATCCCTTAACCTTTCCTGTGGATGAATTCATGCAACATACCCTATTAACAGATCAGCTTTCATCTCTCTGCTCACAGGCACAGCAATTTCTCTTTTAGCAGCTGTGAATTCAGCACCTCTTTGATCCACAGTCATCCTTAGCACCTAAATGTTAAGTGGCATTAAGAGTTTGAGTCAAAAGCATCAGTCTTCAGTGGTTTTGTGACCAGCATGTCCCAAGTGTCCATTTTTTTTCTGCAGAGGATTTTTACTTCATGGTTTCCTCTTCCTACTCGTTCTGATCCACTGGAAAGAAACAAACCAGGACGTGATTTATTATGTAGGTGCAGGTTACTGTAATTCACCAGATCTGTTTATCTGATCAGTCCTTTCTGTGTAAGCCTGGGAAATAAAAGCATTTGTGATCAGATAGGTATTACCACCATTATTTATATTAACACAAATAAAATGCTACACACAACACCACAGACCCCCCATGGACACACACTGATTTCACACACATTTTCCACACATTTCTATTGGCTCTGCTTGAGACCACATATTAAAAGCCACCAATCTTCCCAGCAGACTGATGAAAGCCTCAGTAAAAACAGCTGCATTTCACATGTGGTTTAACTTAATGTCTCATCCTGAATGTTTAACTCTAGCTGGTAATGCTACTTTTTAATATTCACAGTCATCTTTATCTTCACATTAGAAGCAAGGCATTCAGCCTTGAAAAGCACGGAGAATACAACGAGGCTGGAAGCACTTCATTTCTGGAATGTCCAAAATCACTTTTTTATTGCAGGGAACATGAAGAGAAATTCATGTTTGATAACCTGTGAGCACATAAACCAATTGCATAGCACTGTTAAACAGTGTAAACAAACACTGATCTGTCCACACAGTATTTCCTTTCAATAAAAATAAAGCATTACTAAAAGCAGGTAATGTTGCATGCTTTTTTCAGCTTGAGTCTAGTATTAAAAAGGAAAAAAAAAAAAAAAAAAAAAAAAAAAAAAAGTAAAATGCATCTCTCCACCTGGTTGGGCCTGAAGAAAAAAGGTACAAAATTATTTACTAGAAGCTGGAACATGCTTAAAAACCAACAGACACAGATAAGTTAGAGAGTCGCTTGGGTGGGTAACATGAATTTAGAAAATCCTTTTTTCTCCTGGAACCCGGGATAAGATTAAAGATCAGTAATCAACTTACACAAGCAAGCCCACAGTCAGTCCCAGGTCTGTCCCTCCTGCATGAATGACTGTCCCACATACAGACATCAATGCCACCCCTCTTTTTGCCTGGGAACACACCTCAAGCCAGGGAAGCCTTCTCTGCAGGTGACTTCACTGCAAGTTGTGCCAGAATCTCAGGTCTTAACAGTAATCCCAGGTCTTTAACAGTAGCATAGTGATGGCACAGGTTTCTGTACCTGGCAATACACGACACACTTTGGCTCAGCCTTCACTTTGAGTAAATCAATGAGTTCAGAGGAAAGATATCACCTTCTTGAACATGCTAATTGTTAAGGCCATATGACACTGCTGAACAGGCTCTCAGGACAATTCGCCCTTCACCAGAAACAGTAACAAAAGTCCCTGTGACTGGATTATTGACTCCAGCTTCTTCAGCTCTAAGACAATGAGAACTTCAAGCCCTTTACAGAAAGACCTCCTACTCTGTGTTTAGGAGGAGGAATAGAAACCATCAAATTCCTGTCATGATTCCTGCTATTTTCTCTTCAATCTGAAGTGACAGGCCTTATCACTTGAGAGGTTCACTTTGCAGGGAGCACCACGTGCCCATTACACCGAATGCATAAGAGACTTTCATTTCAAGATGCTGCAAAATGTTTTTTCCCTAATATTGCTAAGAACAACAGTAAGCCATAACTGTCTGGACTGTGTGCAGATGAGTGTAGAATAAGAGGATAAGAAAGCACTTTCCAAAGTTACAAAGCCAGCAGAAGGCAGTGACACCAGCTCACAGCACTCATGTCAAAGACATTCCACAGGGCAGAGTCCAGCTCGGACAATTAAAACTATGCTTGATTGCACATTTCTCTATGGAAAATATGACATTGGCACTCGTTATTACTGGAGGTTTTCTATCCTGGTGATTGTAGATAGTAACTCGCCTTACAGGAGCGGTTCACAAATCCTAAAGACAGAAGCAGCTCTAAAGTAAATGTTGTAAAAACCAGATATCAACAGCAGACAGATGGTGAGAGCATAGAAAAAGCTTTTCTACTATAGCCACACTGAGTAGGGAGTGATGCCCATTCACTGAGGTTTGGTTCTTTCCCCTTTCTCATGAACTGGTGTGAGCCATACCAGCACAAGCCCATTTGCTGGGGCATGCCATGGATCTCCTGAAAAAGTCTGGCTCTGCAGGGATTCAGAGAGCCTCTTGCAGTGCATCCTGAGCCACTCACAAGACAAAAAGCCACTCCAAGAAGCAGGATTCATCATTCATTTTCACTACTGCCCTTCTCATGCCACAGGCAGCAGTGGCCACACAAATCCCAGTGATTGTTCACCTGCAAAAGTATCCAGGCCTGGAAGCAGGGAAGGGCAGGAGAATTGGACAGTGTTTTCCCAGGACATTCCATAAGCTCCTGAAGTTACAGCTAGGCATTTTCTTGGTTAAGTGCCAACTGCCTTTGATAGCCTTGAAGGTTTTTTTATTCCATTAATTTGCCTAATTGTTTTTGAATGTGCTGTAATTAATAAAGTGAATGGACAACAGGATAGGCAAAAGGTCACTGCTGACAACTGTCTGAATCCTTGGTGGGCAAAAGGAAAGAATTTAAGAACATTTTTATCTCTGTCCCTTCTCCCCATGTGGAAGAATGGATTAGGTCAGGCTCACTGCATCTTCTCTCTTCCTGTGAAGGTGCATAATGACTAAAGGCAGCCAACCTTAAAGCCCAGGACAAGGCCATGTCTGATTCTCAGCTGATGCATACTTATGCATACTAAAACTAACTCTTGTGGAATTATACAAGGATTGAACCATCCTCATCCCAAGGTCAGAGTTGACAGCCAGCACCATCAAACCATGAAACCCAATTCCCTGGAAACCAAAAATAGGACAGATCATCCCCTAAACTGTCAAAATTTACTTTACTGCTGTTTCAACAGGGGAAAAAAAAAAAAAAAAAACCACACAAAAAACACCCAAACAAAAAAGTGGCAAAGAACAAAGGGGGAAAAGAGAGAAGTGATGTGACTAAGTGTTCCCAATGGATATCTGCAAGTAAAAGAAGAAAGGAAAAAAGAGCAAGAGGTCACCACAGTGCATATGATTAACATAATCAGTGTAGGAGTGGTGTCAGCAAATTAAAAATAGAGTCCATAACCCCCAGATAATGTGCTCAGGGCAATACCAGTAAGAAGCACAAGGTATGAGATGTGAGTCTTTGGAATGAAGCAGAGGCAATATGACTTTTAGTAACTGAAGAATGTGTGCAAACAAGGTGTGGACAAATCCTTCAGTTGGGTTTCTGTCATTAGTAGTCAAACTAAGCATTTAACAGACATTTATGGTATGCAGAGATAAATTCTAAGGACATTCAACGTCCCTCCCTCTCCCACCACCTTTCCTGCATGCTTCCAGTGACAACAGAACTCATCCATGGACATGACTGTTTCAGAGAACTCTTGAAGGACAGGGACTAAATTCCCACTTCAATGGGAAGAAGGCTGGATTCTCTCAATCCTTCAGGCATTCAGTGAAGCAAAGCTTTGGGATGAAGAGCAATTCCAGGCTCGGAAACAAGGCAAATTTTTTTACCAGCATACAGGAGCACACAGATACATCATGTGAAGTAATTGTTACCATTCAAAACACTTGCAATCAAGCAGGAATGTTGACTGGGTTATTTTCCTTTCTTACCTGTTTCTACCTACCTGCCATTCAGCTATCTGAGGAACACTCCAGTATATTCTGGGTTTTCTCAAAGTCTTCAAAGCATTTACTTTGTAAACTAGAGTTATTTTAATATTAGAAAATATTATTAACCTCTATCATATTACATAATAATTACATTATGCTGCAAAACATGTTTCCATTTTTTGAAAAGAATTCTTGAAAATTACCAAAAAGGAATTCCTCAGAAAAATCTGACCTCTGCAGAAACCAATTGTAAAGACAAATTCTAAGGATGGTATGTGAAACAACCTTATCTCTGGCACCATCCTCCCTCATCCTTCCTTGGGTAGCAAATCAAAAATTTTGCAACAAGAGGAAAACAAGTTATCAGATGCCTTCAAGGAACTGTTAAAGATCACGAGTCACTGAGAAAGGACAATTTCAGGCCACTTCATATTTTCCAAAAGGGAATAGGAAAATTTTTGCATCCAATAGGGAAGAAGCATCAGAGCATTTTGATTTGGCTTCCTTGAACTTCAGCTGTGGGACTGACTCCACCTGCACATCCTCTGTGTTCAGGAGCCCCACTGAGCTCAAGGCTGAGCCCCAGCTCCTGCCTGCTCTTGAACTCAGGAATATATCCATTAAATTTGGATCCATCACGTGCCAGGTCCTGAAAGGGCAAAGATGGCTCAAGCTGAGAATCCTGAGTCACTGTTTGAACCCTGGAACTTCCAAGCTGCACTGTAGGATGGCTGCCTAGGATGTAAAATCACCTCTGAAGGCTGTTGGCTTGGTTTACCTTATTAAAAATAAATTAAATTAGCAGCTCAATAAACTCAGTTGTAAGCTGCAGTTGTTAAACAATTCTTGCCACAGGGGTAGCAGCCTCAGGGAAATCCAGCCAAGCAGTGCTTCAGCACTCTTCACTGAATCCTTGGCACCCAGGAAACATGGGAGATATTCCCTTCACAAGGAATGCCATTTCTCTCTACCCACTTCACTCTCTAAGAGGGTCAAACTGCCCTCATTCTTTCCAAGTCTGCCAACCTCCTAAAACTTCACCTCTGCATTTTCAGCTCTTTCCTATTCAAAATGTAGTTTGGAGGAGTGCTACTTATGATTTTTATTGTTTTTACCTGAAAGTCATCTTTTCCCTTCCATCACAGAGAAAGGCTTCTCTGTTAGGTTGTTAGGTATTTATCTCATTCTGTGGTAGCTACCCAAAGGCCTTGTATTCCATCTTGTAATACATCCCTAACCTGTCAACAAACCACAAAAAAGAAAACCCAAACGTACAGCCTTGAACCACAGCATTCTGGATTTTCAAATTTCCCAGTATGGGGAAATAAGCCAGTCCTCGTTCCAGTCTCAGAGGCAAAGAAGAGGAGACAAAGATTTAAAAGAGAGGCTGGTTCCTGTATTATCCTGGCTTTTGAACCAAAGCGGATGCGTCCTGCTCTGCCAGGTAACCCGTGCCAGGAGGGGAGCCCTGCCTGGAACAGCTCCCTGCCTGCCCCCAGCTGGGGATGAGCTGCTTTCCCCCATCTCCCTGCACAGCAAAGACAACCAACAACTCCCTCCCACTTTGCATATTCCAATCTAGCATTTCAAACAGAGAGAGCCCTTTGCTTTTTATCCTAAAGTGGTACTTGTTAAAGGAGCTGTGACCACTCAGGCTATTTCCTCTGAGGATGATAACGCTGCTGCAGAAGCTTCATTATTATGCTAATGGAGCACAGGCTGAGCAGCTTTCATAACTGCCACATTAAATCATCTACCAAGGGGAGGCCTCGAGAGCCATTTACATTGCACTGGATGCATATTAATGAAGCCAGGAGCAGCAGAATTGTTTTTGAAGCAAATAGTCAGGTAGGATTAAAAAAAAAAAAAGACATTATATTGAATATTGGAAATACTGGAGATGGGTAAACTTCACAAAGGCTCAGTGTTGAGGCTTGGTTCTGCTGTCTGTAACTAGGAGTGAGCACCAGAACCAAGCAGAAACCTGCAGCAGCTGGGCTGTGATGGGGGACTGTGACAGACTGCAATGGCTCCACAGTGTCCCTGCTGTACAGCACAGCCTCACTCACACACACACACAGCAGAGCACTCCTTTCCTCCTCCTGTCCTCCTCAAGCCCTGGCTCCCTCCCTCGTGCCCCACAACACCCACTTGTGCTTCACCTAAAGCAGATAATGCTACCACAGAATGAGATAAATACCTAACAACGTGCCTTCAGAGGAATTCAGACACATCCATCAAGACCAAGGACATAAAGGCAAACAAGAGACATTTCGAGCAATCTTGGGCTGACAGCTGAGTATAGATATACTTTTCCCAAAAGATGAACCATGGGGAAGTCACCACAGATGAAGGGGGCTGATACAGACAGGGTAGGTGGAAGAAAGAGCAGGAGTGATAATCACGGCAGCTCACCTGCCCAGACAGTGTCATGCTGCTTTATTTCACATTTGCTCTAGAAAATGTCTGTTGTCAAGAGGGAGTTTAAGGGCAGAGCAGTGTCATTATTGACAGGAACTGGGAGCTTTTCCCATTCATATGAGAAAATTGCATAAAGGAGAGAGTTCTATGGAAAACAAGGATAACGTTGGCATTGTTATTGAAGCAAAGTCAGGACCTTTTTATCAGATCACAGGTTTGTTTAGACAGATAGGCATATTTTTAAATGATTTATGGGTGAATATTAGTGCACCGTGGAAAGGAAACACATTTTAGAAACCTGGCATCCCAGGAAATGTTTTATTTTATGGTTCAAGCCATGCACTCTCTTCCATCACCATGTTCTGTAATATCAACAATCCACTTCCCTATCTTGCCCCTGCTACTCCCCTCCCTGGACATCTACCTTCCAGACCCAAACAATGCTTGACAGCAATCCTTCACATCCTCAGGACATCACCTTCTACTGCTCTCTCCTTCTCCACACCTCCTGACTTCAAAGGGATCTGATAAGAGAAAGTCAATGTTTCCAAAGGCAATAATTCACCTGGAGCCAGTGAAAAATTACTTTTCTTTGTGGTTAAGAAGCATTTATCCACAATCTCATTTGAAACTCAAGAACATATCAGCACTAAAATAAGTAATTTCATTATGAATGAAGAGACTTTTTGCCCACTAACGCTGCAAATGTCATGGGGAACCTTGCACATTACACATGTATCAACGTTTGGCAAAAATTCAGTCACACAACCTTCCAAGTAAGCCTTTACCCGCTATCAAAAGACCAGAACTAGAATCAGGAAAGTATACTGCAGCTTGCTCCATCTTCTAAGATAAGAACGACTGGGGATAGTGTGGGCCTTCAGAATAATGACCCCAGCCAAAGGGAAAAGCTCTGTACCAGCCTAGCACAGTGCTGAAGGAAAGCAGACACTGCTTACCCCATCTTCCTCAGACTAAAGAAATCATTCTCCACTTCAGCCTTTAATTGACTTTTGAAACAATTCCCAAGTCTAGTTTTCCAGTCATTTAAAAATGTTTCCTGCCCCATTGATTTTTTTCACAGCACCTCACTGAAAACTACTGTTCATGTTCTCATGATAACTGCCCTTCCTACTGAAAGCAGCAAATTTTGTTGGCCATTTTTGAGACTCTTCCTTCAAATGCTGCATTTTCTATCTAAGTTGTGTTCCCAGAAGTAGAGTACCATATCAGCAGATAAGCTGGCACATATAAAAGTTATAATGCCCACCATTCATGTCTCCTCACATACTCCAAAGTACCTAACTTTAGAGACAATCCAGTATATACTGTCCTAGAAAGGGAAAAAAAATATTTATGACTGTCTTGCAATTCAACGAGTAATATCAATCCAATAATAGATAAATGACAGAACAAGGTAACACGATTACATAAATACTCTCATAAAAAAGAAAATATAATGGGTATACATATAAAAATAGATTTTTGTGCTTCTAAAATATACCAGCAAAACAAGAAATAGAGTGACTACCAAAGAGTGTAATTTAGCAAATAGATAAAATATGTAACATTTTCAGTATCTAATCACAAATCAAGTACACACTTTGATCTGCTTCTTGCACACCTTAGGCCCATTTTTGCCCAATTGGCTGTTCAGTTTCAAAAGCTTTGGGATACAGACTGATTCCCTGTACACGTTTATGCAGCATCTCTCAACAGCACCACAGGACTCACTCCTTAGTGAGGTCTTTGCATAGGGCTACACTGCCATTACTGCTGCTGTTAAAGACCATTTGGGTGATGTGCATGGAGACAGGTAAGAAGCACAGCATAGCAGTGGATTCTTGCATACCTTGCATGTTTTATGAGTGATAATTCCACTCTAGGTTAACTTACTTTCATTATCTAAGCAAGGCAAATATGTGTTAGAAAAGTGTTTGTTTGGAAGTTCCACAAAGTGGGCTGGTTTGTGTTGCAGGCAAATTAATGAAACTTAACCTTTTAAATATGAACAGATGGCGGCAGAAAGAAACAGAAATTCCATTAGCTAATAAGATAAAAAGTGTACTCAACAAGGTAAAGTTCATAGCCAAGAATCTAGTCTTGTACACACACAGAGATCAGGAGATACATGAGAGCTCTGCATGGTTTTGATTTGTACCAAAGCCCCACAAGTCTTCATTCCTAATCTCTGAAAGCCTGACATTAAATTCAACTTCTATATGTGGTTTTGCTGAGGACAGGATGAGGATGGAACTACTCTATGTATTTACTAAATATTATCAACAGAGGCGACATTTTCCACTGCTGATACCCACAGATTCCACTTCATTGCTTGTCTGTGAATCACAACCTCCTAAACCACTGTCTGTCTATTCTATTTCAAGCACTATTTTATCCAAACCATTTAATGCCAGTTAGATCCCTGTAATATACTGGTTTTCCCCTGCTTCATTCCAATGTCTGCTTTAGAAATGGTTTATTCTCTTTCACTTCCCCAGAGCTGTCCTGCAGCCTATTACTCTCTGTTCCTGAAGGGATTTTTCTAGAAGGTTCTGGAAGATTTCAGTGCTGTCACTGCAGAGTGGCTCTCCCAAACACCACAGGCACTGAGGTTGTCTCTGATAGCTGGAATGTCATTAGGAGTATCAGGAGGGCTTCAATCTGTCATCCAGGGATGGAAGGGATGCAGCAGTGCACCAGATGTGCCTGTGGGACCAGCACTGTGACTGGCCCATCAACCTGGGCGCTGAAGTGCATGGCAGCATCTGACTCTGCAGGTAAGGCTGGGTCCTGCTTTTCCTCCATGAGACTACACGAAACCAGAGAGGTCAAACTGCTCTCTGGAAGCAGATTCTGATTCTCAGATAGATTCATCACTCAGTGGTTCAGGAAATTTTAAAACAGAGCTCTTTCCTTCATTTCAGAATAACTGCCTCATCTTTTCTACAGTGTAGATGACAGTTTTGGAGCTCCAACCTCCACAAGAGTTCCTGTTTTGGAAATCAGCCACCCTTAACTTCTCTCTGGCAGGCAATGGCAAGGAAGAGAGGATAAACCTTCTCTTCCAGGCTGGGGACACCAGCCACCAGAAGGCACCGGTGACACCAGATAGAGACCCTTTAGAGCTGAAAATCTGCAAGCCGCTCTCCGCTGACAGGCTGCTAGGAATGCCACAGGCAGGCAGACAGCCTAGGAGAGGGAATTTGCTCCCTCCTTTCTTTCTTATCATCTGTAGCTCAAAGCCATCAACTAAACGTGTTGAGAGAAATATATAGCCTGTGTTTGTCTTAAAATACAACATATCTCATAGCCCTACAGTTTGTTATTTCCAGTCAGAACATTCTTTAAAATGATGTCACTTAAATTGCATATGTTTCCACATATTGATAATTAATCATCAAATCATCTGGCACCTAGACTGTCATATAGAAGCTGAGGTAACACATTTACAACGTTCAAAGGAAAATCTCTGTTTCTTAATGGACAGAGAAAACACATACCCAGGCTAGAGGAGTATGCACATGTCTAACACCTCCCAGTTTTGAAAAGAGAGTTAATTCTTTGCAGGGACAGCTTAATACAATAGACCTGGAGTGCACAGACCTGGACCTCTGCCAGCAGCTGTCTGTTCAGGAATTTCATCCACTTTAATAAGCTGCTGCTCTCTGGATCTCAATTAACCAGACAAGCTGGTGCAATTGTAGAGAACTCAAAAACAAGAGAGAGAAGATTTCCCAGATTCTCCATCTTTAGGCCTTCTGTAAGCATGACACATACAAATAGAGTCCAATATTGTAGGTGACATCCTTAAAATTATGAATTACTGCGAGGCAACGAGAAGCTGGTAGAGAAACATCAGCATGAGGCCCCAGAACAAATGTTATTTTTCATGGCTTACTTCAATCATTGTCATCAGAAGTCGGGATCTCCACCAAGCCCCTCATTGATCCCACGGCTCGAGCGGAGCCCAGGATCTGCCAGGCCTGAAAGCTGCTCCAGGAATTAACCCCAGCTCCAAGCAGACAGAAGGGTTCACCAGCAGGAACCTAATTACAGGATGGAAGCCCACATTTACACAATGACAATATAACCACCAGAACAGAGATACATCAAAATGCCTAAGCAGCACGTTAAATCATGAGAGCTTAATGTTTGCATTGTAAGAGTCTCACAGGATTTAAAAGGAATGGAACCAATAGACTCCTAAAGAAATGACAGTAAAAATCCCAAAATCTTTTCTAGGCAAGTGTATTCTTCCCACATATTAGCCAACCTTACTAAAGAAATCCAAAGCAGGGGAAAAACTTTGCAGTAAATTACTTTTCCTCATAAGTGCAACCCAGAGATTCCTACTAAATGCCATTTGACTGCTCACAGGAACTTTTATTTTTTAATCATGGCATAAAATGCTGCTACTCTGCCCCATAAAACAGCCTGGCTTTTACTACAGTCATTATCTGTCTGGTCTTTTGGGACTGGATGCTTTTAGGATGGGATGTTCAGTGGAGTTTTATCCATAGACAACCACAAACCATAAAAGACAGCTGAAAGCTGGAAGCACTGCCAGTGGGTAAGGCAGGCAAATAAGCACCAAGGCTAAACAGGAATGTAACCAGAAAACCACCCAAACAAAGAGGGCAAGACTGAATATTTGAAGATTTTATACCTCAGTATGTTACCATTCAACAGGTCTATTCATAGCCCAAATTTTAATTCTCTTGTGCAATACCTAATACAAACTGGGTATTGAAAAGGCAATAGACATCCATGACGCTACATTAAGCACAAATTTTTAATTTACACAACAATATAAACTGTCTTTCAGCAACTAGTCCACTTCAGATCTTGGTTCAGAATTTACATTTATATCCTGAGGAGATAAATATGAAAATTCAGTCTGAGGAAGGAATCAAGCATTAAAATTGCAAGTTAACACAAATAAAAGTTAACACTAGTTTTTTAGTAAATTACTGTGTCCCTTGTGATGGAAACCAGGGGTAAACACCTTTGTAGGCAGTGCTGACCCCCACCCTCAGATTAGTACATGTTTTAAGATCTTAAAAAGACAAGAAGCAGAAGCCCATAAACAGAGGTGAACTTTCGTAAATAAGAGTAGCACATTAATTCTCTCTTATGGCTGTATCACTATTCTTAACATGAACAAAATCGTTTTTCTTCAGGTTTTTTTTTTCCCTGTCTTTCCAAGTGTTAGAGGTGCAGCAATACATGCCTCCTGCCAATGGAATAGCTCTCAGATAGACAGAAAAATCACAAGCTTCCCAATCACCTTCCTTTTGGTTGATCTTTGGACTGTTTCCCATTAAATACACCTCTGTCAAAATTAACACACCACAGTCATGCAATTCCCACCCTCATCCCGTGGAGGCCCATCATATCAGATTATCACATTCACTGACATGACATACATAACCTGATTCACATTGCAGATCTTCACTGGTAGCCTGAGGCCAGGGTAAAATAAATTGCATCAGTGTTATCTGTGGGATCAATTGATTGCAAGGTCTAATATGACTAAAGTCCAGGAGAATTTGTGAATGCTCCAGACACAGGGCAATTCTTTGAAATCAATGACTGCTAGAAAGGCTTGATAACTGGGGGCTTTAGGCTATTAATGCCAGCTGGTCATTAAGTCCACACAAATTGTTATAGCTTTTATAACCTTTTCTTATCTAGAGAAAACAATTAAACATTTTAATTACATTACACGGATGACAGAAGATAATTGGAGTTATCAGGAAATTATGTAGTCCTGTTAATGTGAGTTACTATGTCATCTCCATTGCTTACAAATGTACTTGCCATCTAGATAAAGTAAAACCAGCTTTCAATTAGGTCCATATTCAAACCACAAAGATGGAAGAACACAAAATAAGTAGCCCAAAGCCAAATGAATTTTCATATTAAACTGGTATTGTATAATCTTTGAACGATGGTCCCGGAATCAAGATATAGTGATGGAGACTGAGCTACAAAAGTACAGTTGTCACCTGTGGAAATAAATTACTTTTCATACCTACTCTTGTTTTAAAATTGCAAAGTACATAGAATACAAAAAATTTACGTTTATATCACTTCTGTGAACTATCCCGCACCTTTTTACTTAAAAAAAAAATAGTGCCATCAATAGAGGACAACCTGGGAAAAGTTCCTCCTTGAATTACCTCACAGTCTTTGCCCCTTTAGATCCGTTCTGGGTATGTGGGTCTTCCAAAGCTCCTAATTCCACAATACCAGGTTTGCCCTATGGTTCAGTACATCAGCTTTTCACTGGGATTGGGCTGTTACAGTGAGATTTGCAAAGGACTACAGCTATGTCCAAGTGTAGAGCTTTCACACCATGGATTCAGCCTTTTTAAATATAAAGAGAATGTGCAGGAGTGTACCTCTTAATTTTTTGCTGCCAATCTTTTCTTGCATAAATTGCTAGGGCTGAACAGCAGGCACAACAGCAGTTGCATTAGTTCCCAGGGAATTCCTGGTCATGATGTGCCAGCCTGTTGGACTTTGAAGATTTACTGTTTTGCACTTAAGGGAAACATATAAGAAAATATTTACAAGTGCTCATTAAGGCTAAATTGTGTCCTAATCCTCTGCAGGTACCCTGGGAATTAAGAAAATTCTGTAATGAGAATGGATGTAAGGCTGTCACACTCATGCAGGAGTAGTCACTTGGACAAGGGAAGGATGAAGAACTAAACTACAAACACAGTAAAAGGGCAAAGTTTAGTAAAAAAAATGAAGTATGAATCACCTTTATTATGGACAGAGTCATACTGGGATGTATAAACAGGAATACATTCTGAAAATTTTATGTCAATTAGTCTTTTCTCACCTCCAGCCCTAGTGAGGCTGCAACTGTAGTCCTGTGCCCAGATTTTGTTCTTATACTTGAAGCAGGGTGCAGAACAGAGGCAGCACAGGATTAAAAATGCAACAACATTTATGTTCCACCATGTCTAGATGATTCACAGGGAAAGACCAGCCTGCAAAAGATTTATGCAGAGAACAGGATTCCAATTACCATTTACAGATACATATGAGTTTGCCATGTCTAGAGAATGAAAAGCTGCAGTGGAGGAGCTTCAGGTTGAAAGAACCATGGGAACAGCTCACACAGGAACCTGACAGAGACTGTGAGGAATGGCAGGCACAGCTGACCCTGGTGTGAAAACAGGGACAGTCACGTCGGACTCACCCACATGATTCAATATGATATTTTTCTAACAGAGTCCTCACTGACTTGCCAGGAACTGAAAGCCTACATGATGAGGTTTCTGAAGGAAGGAAATGAATGAAAAATCTGCATAGCTGTGTAATGGAGGCTAAAAGTCAGAATGGGCCAAAAGCTGCAGCTCCATCCTAAGCCAACACACCACAGCCTGAACCATGGCCACTCCTGATTTATCAAGGCTTTTACTGCACTAAACAAAAATCAGGTCTCCTAGCTGGGGGCATGGCCTTCTCACAGGCTTTGTATATGAGCAGAAATGAATCTGCAATACACAATTTGGGGTTACTTAGACATCCTGAAAGGAAGAAAAGACACTACTTTGAATTTGCATAAATTGGAAGAGCCAGGAGATTCTGAATCTGATTCAAGTTTATGAGGTCAGCTCTTGCAAGCAAAAAAAGGATTTGTGAGTCTCTGCTTGCAGATCACACACGTGAGGCTGCACATTTCAGGACATAAATAATGGCATATAAACCTTGCAAAAGAAAACCTGGCACTCCTGAATTTTGTCATGGGAATGGATTCAAATTAAATCTACAAGATCTCATTTGCAGGTGTTTTCACTGTAACCACTTTATTTTGGTATAGCTTGGATTCTTAATCTAAGTCTGTGTGAAGTCTACACATTGCCTACCCATACAGAGGAATAATTTGGTTTGTCTCAGGGACAGGGCTATTGAAGATGATGTGTGTTACCTTAGACAGAAACACAAATTTTTTTGTATTTTTCTGTATTATCCAGTCATTTATTCCATCTTTTCCAAAATTTGGCTTTTCACACAGACCACACACTTAAGTTTGTTTCCACTGACTTTCCTGACATTTGTACACACATAAAACCAGCCACAATTAGACTCAAAGGGCTCCATCTACTTTCCTAGACAACTCAGCAGTCCGTCCCTAAATGTAACAGACCTATCTATGACAGCAGCATAAATTCAACTTTCCTGATACCCCAAATTTCTTCCTATCAGAAAGGCACACATGCAGCCAGTTGCAATATTACATGCCAAGAAAATCCAGTTATTCTTTGGGGTGGAGTTCACAGAAGAACTATAATCCCTGAACAGATACTCTGCTCAAAGAAGAGCTAGGAAAACCAAGGAAGTTTGGTTACAGCTACACACAGTCTCAGATGGTCGCTTGCAAAAATAGGAAGCTGTTCATAAGGCAGATGCTAACTAAATCCTCATAGCAAAGATGCTCCTGTGGAAAAAAATCTCATGTCTATCTCAGAGTTCTACATTTACCTTAATATGCCAGCCTCAGTCTACTCATAGCAAGCACTGCCCATGTGTCCAGCATCATTTGACCATGATCATTTGCTCACTTTCCTTTTCAGCTCTTTTCCCCCAGGACGTATCATCTGTAAAAGTTTCCAGTGTTTTATCACAAGGTCTCTGTGCATATGTGGCCTTGGGGAGAAATCCACCATATTAAACAACTGCAAATAGTTCTCCTGATCTACATGACAAGCTACACTGGATAAAATGGTGCTGTAAGAGAAGAATTATTTGAATGTGAGAAGGGTTATAGCTCACATGGGAAAGCAGGAGAGAAGACAATGGCCACAGCATCACTGATGATATTGAAAGTGGAAAATGTTATAATTATCTCCTTATCATGACTCTCTTTTCTAAAATGAGCCATTAAGAATATCTGATACAGACACCTGAGCAGAAAATAAAATACCCAGTTTCCTCTTCTTCTTTTTTTTTTACTTTTTTGTGTCCACACTCTGTTTTGAGAGGGAGATTACATGTGGCCTCATACACCTATCCAGCTTTACTAAGAATGAGATCTTCAAGAAGACTCAATGCACTTCCATCATGCCAGACCCAGTTTAAGTTCTGCTTAAATTAATGAAGAAACCCAGAACACATTTGCTGAATATTTTATGAAGCTGCCTGTGCTGTATGTTGGAAGGTCAAGGCCAATGTGCACCAAGAGCCCATAGAAGTGCAGGCCAAGAATTGTGTCTTGATCTTAGGACTTTTTCCACTCACAAGGAGAAACATCCTGTATGTAAAACATCTGCAGAGAGAACTGCTTAAATATATGGTGAAAAATCTTTCATGAAGATGAAGATGAAATAGGGCTATCAGTAGAGCAGCTATGATGATGACAAAAATCGAATCAGCAGTTTTTGCTATTTTAAAAACTATTGGAAATACCAGCTTTCAGAGTGGTATTTTTCATTTTTGATTTTATGATGCATCTAAGGGAAATATGTGCTTCATATGAATTCATGGTTATTACACCACTGCTGCAACACTTTAGTGTGTGTCAGCATTTTCATGGTGAACTTTGGAGTACTGGGTCTGTAACCTGTCCATAAAAATCTGCCCAAAGCAGGAACCTGACATAAAAACTAACATAGGTGCATTATTCTAAACTGGGTGGGATAAAACATTTTAACCTTAGATAAATTAAAAATTACTGATTAATGATTAGATTAATGAAAACTGCATTTGGTCACTTTCTTGAATCAGATTGAATATGTAACCCAGGGTGCTAAATCAACCATTTATGGTATCATCCTTACCTTCTAATACTGAGATGTTTTCAGACCTCATTATATAAACAGGGTGTCTCAATCGTTTAAGAAAGATGGTTTTGGAGTTCTCCATCTTCCTCAGTTGCCTCTTAAGTATGTGCCCAGGACATACACTTTTCATGCAGAGACATTACTGTTTTCACATTTTAAATGGGACTTCCAGCTCAGAAACATGCCAAAGGTCAGGAATGTGTCAGAGTGAAAAATCAGCCTTCTACCCTAAACCCTTAGCCTTTCACACCAATCAAAAGCAGCAACATTCTGATCTCTTCATCAGAGAGAATTTGCACCAAGATTTTTTTTCTTAAGATCTCTCAGTTCTAAGTCTCTCACAATAGCAACTATCACTTCTATAACTGGGCTAGAAGTCAACTCATAAAAAGTATTCTGAGATTAATCCTACCTCATCATGCATATCCTTTCAGCAACAAAATTACAAACCTTATATGGAGATTATTCTAAGCCCACATCTTTTGCATGACTGTGAGCACCAGTGATTGTGCTGTGAACCTAGACTGAATGTTGATATGCGCTGAATATATTTATGTTTTTGTCTGGGAGGGACTGTGTATCTTAATGATGATAAAAGCAGTTAGAAAAACAGCTTGCCTCCTCATTCCACAGTTTATAGCTTTGAAAGGAAAAATATGATATCCTGTGCAATTTGCAAAGTGCACAACTGAAATTTGAAAAAGAATAAGATTATTCTATCAATGAAGAGCTGCAAGCACAATGCTGGATAACTGAGACAGGAAGGAAAAGGAAAAAACAACACCACAAAAAGCTGTTTCATTAATTTCCACAAAAGTAGAACATCTTTGAAATCTAACAAGCCTCAATCTTGAAGGCAACTCCCACATTAGAAGAGGGCTGTGGAGTCATTTTTTGGGGGCCAGATCAAGGTTATTTTTTAAAGTCAAATGTATGCAGTCCAGGCTGTGGTACTGGTTTCATACTGGCCATTTTGAAAATGCAAAAGAGAAAGCTTTAACAATAACATACCACCCATAATAATAATGTTGCTGTAGAATGCTTTAGAATATGTAACTACATATAAAATACACTAATGTATATTGTTTTAAAAAAGGTAAGCCAAGTATATTATTTGGGATCTAAGTGGGTCATTCCTTAGAACTGCAGTCTCTAAAATTACAACTTAAATATTTGGTTCCCCTTCATGCCTTGACAGCAGTTCTTATTTGTTTGCTTTATGTATTAAAGCATCACTTCAATATGATGATATACCACATCACATTCAATATTTATAGTACAAAAATGAAAACATACTCATTGCTAATCACCTTATAAAATGGAAAAGTCTCCTAATTTCCTTTATCTTTCAAACATCAGAAATTTCATATTTTAAATTAGAGTAGGCAATGGGTATTAACAGCCTGACAGAGAGAAACGTGAAGATCCCTCCCCAAACACACATTCTGCATTTACATATTAGTTTCTAACGTTAAAGGAAAATTACTACACCGTGTGCTATAACAAAGAAACATATTTTATATACAACAATTATAAACTCAGATTCCATTTGCCTTGATTAATCATTTAAGCAGGATGAGAAATTGAGGCTTACTTGGAAAGGGACATCATGGGACAAGACACAGAGTGCTCCAGTCAGACCCTGAGAACAGCTGATTCATACATTTATTTTCTCAGTAGAAGGGGGTGTTTCTGGATCATTTATCATGTGAGAGGCTCAGGACACTGTAGTTGAAAAGAGCCAAATTAATCAGTGTACTGACAGCTCCTTCTAACAAGATTTCTCCTCACTTAAGTAAGTTCATTTCCTGGTATTAAAACCTAATTTTAGTTTGAAGCTAAACCTCAGAGTTTTGTGATAGGTCACTGTCAAACAACCCATCAATACTCTACTTCCAGCCCATGAATTTGAAACAAATTTCCAAAAGGAAGTTCTCTGTGGTTCAGAGACAGGCCCTGGAGAAGGAAGGGGAGGCACTTCACACCATTAGCATAGGACACCTTTACAGTAATATTCTGCATCTTTGGAAAACTGTCAGATCCCATTGTCCTGTATGCCCCAGAACCACATGAAAAAACTAAGGGGTGCACCAGGGGTGCATATATGCAGATATATTTATCATTAAATCACTTCTACGCATTAAACAATTGTTATGCCTCCTTTTTCTTTTTAGCTTTACTTTGTATACTTTTATTTGCTTTCTGAAAAACTAATGCCCATTTTCCAAGATTTTTATGATAGTGGAATATCATCAATATCAAGGAATATCCTGGGGTCTCTCATGACACCCGAACAGAATTAGGAAAAGAACATCTACCTTCTAGGGTGTTGCTGAGTGTATTTCATGCAAATTAGGTTGCCAGTTTCTGTTCTTCTACAAATCTCTCTGTTTTGGGAAACCAGACATTGCTTCTGAAGGCTTTCTGCCCCGAGCCCTCAAAGCATGAAGCAGCAGGAGTGGAAGGAATTCCGCCTTTGATCATTAACAAAGATCAGCTCTGATGGATGCCTTGGGCTCACAGTTTTCTCACTAGGCTTGCCCCAGTATGGCTTGACACGTTATCTCTTGTTAAATCACTCCTTTTTGCAACAGGACATTCATCTTCCTGGCCATGCCTGACACCCCTGTGTGCACCAGGCCCGGGTGAACATTTGCACTGCACCAATGCCACAGAAACATGATTCCAGAGAACCACTTTGAAGCGGCCACACTGAGAAAACTTCTGCAGTCTAGTTGTCTCTGAAGACTTTCACTGCCACGCTGCCCTCCAGCAGCCAGGTACATATTGGGAGTGTCTGACAGGTCCTGGTGTGTGGCTGGTTTGGAATAAGCTGGGATGTCCCCACCTTTCAGCTTAAAGGTTACAAATATCATGTTTCTTTTAGTATAAATAGTCCACAGCCTCTGCAAAGCTGTTCAAGTCAGAATGCTTCAGATAAAAACATCTGAAGACCCGTGACAGGCAAGATTTACTTTATCTGATATTTACATTACCATGCCAAACTGTTACCGTGCTCAGGAGAGGCTGACTGAAGTGGGGTATGAAAGAAACATATCCTGAAACAAACTGTGATTCTCTGTCCGAGTCAATACCCCGTGTGAAGCAGGGGAAAAGCTTTTCTGTACCCTCAAAGGATACAACGAATGGAAGCAATTCCACGGGAGGCTCCACAGAATTGTATCTGTACTGAATCACACACTGCAGCAGCCACGCCCTGCTCTTGCATGCAGCATCTGAGACTAAACTGAACTCACACAAAACAAATTTTAAATCTTGTCTTTCCCTATGTTTCTTGGTTCACTGAGATCTGAACATTTCATGTATCCATCCAGGTAACTTGTTCTGACAGAAATAGCATTGCTATGTTTTAACATTAGGGATTTGAAAGTGCAATTCCTTAAACAGTCATTCAGCCTATTGTTTTCACATACAGTCACTCTCCAGTGTAAACTCTTAATGGTGCATAACTGGGAAGTGTTTACTTTACTTTTACAAAGCTGAGAGCAGACCTAAGGTGCAGAGTGACCAAACACTGTAAAAAAAAAAATGCATCATGCAAAGGGCAGCTGAAGCAAGTTATTCAAATTGCCTACTGGTTTAAAATTTCCCCCATGAACGCCATTGAAATCCATTTGTAAGAGAAGAGTGAGATTTAAAATAAGCTGACAGAAAACAAACTCTGCTGGGAGACCATCCTCAATGGAAGTTTGAGGTTTTTTCACTCCAAAGCATCTCTCAGCCTCAAAGAGCACTGCAACCCACACAGCTGGGTTGTTCTAAGAACATTTAGGAAAACACAGACATTTAACATTTGCCTGCCAGTCAAATGGACCTCCAAGGTGCTGTGTCTCTGAATGACTTTACCCAAAGTATGTGCAATACTGGAGGAATCCTAACTTAAATGGTTTTCAAGGTAACTTCGCACACAGAGGAAGTCACACCAACTCTGGGAAAATCATACTGTTTCTGGATTTGTTAGCTTGGGTTTTAATTTTGTTAGAAGGCTAATGTAGGGAGGGTTGAAGAAAACATAAGCCTTAAATCAGATACACTGATTTAAGGGGAGGAAATTGCATCCAGGAAGTGGCAGAATATACTCAGCAGCCCAGAGAAATGAAGCTTTAGGAGTTGAATCTGCCTGTGTAAGGCCTTCCACTGAAGAAGCAACACTCGGACTTCAAGACAGATTTTTTAAGATGTCAATAACTAGAGAAGCTAACGGTTTTTAGTCCAAATATCCCAATTCTTATCTGAAGACAGGAGGACTCCTGAAAGCAAGAACAGTTTTCTGCAGCACACCTCACTGTTTGAGGAAAACAGTTATTACAGTTTTCAAACCCTGAAGTCAAGTATTTAAATCCCAAGCCAGGTACATAAATAATAAAGCTGCATGAGTTTCAGACATGCTGAGTTCCCACTGATTTTAATGAGGGCAGTACATGTTCAGATACTCTTGAAAGCAAGATTGTTTAGATACCCAGGTATGAGTGAAGAATCTTGACTTTGAGATGAAAACAGCTTTTATAAGAGCCAGTTGGAATTTTCTATCACTCCTTTTACACGGCTGATTAGGGAGTCTGGCTCTGAGTGATTATCAAGCAGCATGTCCCACAGGAGGAGCTGCACTTTTGTTTGCAGTGGTATGTACCCAAGGCAAAGGCAGGCGGCCATCCGCCCCTTGACGGTGAAGTTAAGTGTGTACTGTTTAAACTGAGTTTCTTCACTAACAGCCCCACATACACTGAGATTTCCTAAAAAGAAGGCAAGGAAGCTACAGTGTCACAAAGAAGTTTCATATTTTCTGACTCCTCAGACATGGCAGGAACAAGACATTGTTTGTAATGCATCTTTTACAACACATCTTACACAAACCAGCTTGGTTTAGATGTTTTCTCCATCACAGAAAAGATAAGAGCTTGAAATCTGGGAATATTCAAGCTGTTACACACTATGGCCAGCAAATTTCTGCAGGTCATTGCCAGCTGACCCTCCACTTCTATTTCTGAGGTAGAAGGTCGAAACCATCCACAACCAGCATGAAACCCTGGTTTTGTCAACCTCTTGAAGCTGGGCAGGTGTGAGACTCCTGCTAAAAAGCACTAATCCCCACATTGGTCACCACCTCCACTACCTCCTTTGTCAATATATTCAGTGGTGGAGGCAAAACACTGCTCAGTGCTTTGGAAGACAGTCTTCTGCAGTGTCTGGGGTAGAGCTGACAGGAGAGAGCTGCTTACTGGCACTCACACGATTAAAATAATGCATGTGGCACAATCCATCATCCATGGTAGACATTAAGCACTCTCTAATATCAATTACCAATTAAGAGCTGACAAACAAATTTTTCTGATTAGCAGACCAGTAAAATTACAGTCTGTTGGGAAGGAAGAATCTCACCTCCTTTTCTAGACTTACTCAGCAAGCCTATTGTCAAATAAACAGAAGGAAATTCAACTGTTTGAGAAAAGCCTCTGAAAAACTGGAGAAAATAATTCTCCACGTGATTTCCAGATATTTGCAGATATTTTACTTTAATTTACAAGTTCATCACATTTTCCAGTGCCCCATTGCATTCATTCGTGTAAACAACATGGTGGATAAGATCCCAGCAAATCAACAGGGAAGAGAACAATTCCTGTTGCTGGCAGAGTTTGTATACCTGCTCATTACTTTCAGCAAATTGCTCATAAGGACATGGCTTTTTCCAGAAACTGTTTATTTAAGTGCTTAATGGATATTCTTGTCATGCTAGGCAAAGAAAAGTCACATCAAAACCTTTGACACATCATTTGATGCTATTTTATATTTTAAGAAATTTGGCACACATCACATTACAGTGCAGTGCATTATTAAGTGTCATTCCAGGATATGAGATAATCGATCAGAAAGACCCTTTGGGATCAAATTAAATTGAATAACTGACATTTCAGCATGAACAGAAGCGGAGGGTTGACTGAAGAAGTTGCTATTTGAGGAAAAAACTGTTCAAAGAAGCTTAATTATTTCTATTTCCCCTTTTTCTCTTCACAAATATTCCTAGTAGTGTTGCATTTGGGTCTCAGATCCAGGGCTCTTCCTCTGCTCAGTGCCTGGATTTCCCACTATCTACACTGTGAGTCCTGGAAAGCCTTAAAACACAAAGAAATTCCCTGTAAAGAATCTGATCATGTTACTCAGACCATTTGGCCTTGTGCTTGCATTCATTATATGAAATGGAATGCTAGGAAATGCTATGAAAGGCAGGAACAGAGGGGATTAGGGAATCTCTTCGGGTCGCTCATTCACTTCCCACCCCTTCCCCTCTCCCTCTGTCCTGGGTCAGGCTCCTTTCCCAGATCAGTCTCTGCACGCTCAAACAAAATGCAGACTGATGGAGAATGTTGTAGTAACTGAAACTCCCTCTGGGGAAAAAGAAAAGAAAGAGAAAATAAAGACAAATTGCTGTTTATCTGAAACAATACACACCTATTCTGATGGGTATAAATAGTAGTTGGAAAAATTACTTTTGTGACCCAGTATATCAAATCCAGCATTTCTGTTAGGCATAGGCTTGGCTACCTTCGTCCAGAAACAGTCCAGGCTGGGAGAAGGGCATGTCTGTCACACACATAATGGCTCAGTGCTCTACATTGAAATAATTTATGAATACCAAGAGGGCTAGATTCTCAACTATGGTTCAGGAACAGTCACATTACAATATATTTTATAACTTCTTTAGTTCTTTTATTTCTTTAGCTATGAATGCCTCCTTTTGGTCATTTTTCATGTATCGCACAAGCCTGCACATCTAATCCCTGGGCAAATCCTCCATGTCAAAGAGGCAGCTTTTGCAAAAGAGAAGCCAAAGAAGCACCTGTACCCTTGGGTAGAGACATATGGTACATTATATGAAAACAAAATACATACATACAAACAAAAATGTCCAGTGAATTTACCACATATTTAAAACAAGTCACTAGCAGAAATTCTCTGCAGCGTTCCTCCAGAATATCCTGTCTCACATCTCAGAAGGCAGCTTGCTGGATGATAAAAACCACATTTTAATAGGTGCCATTTAATTCAGTACAATATGAGCAATGACATGACCCCTGCTTCACAGACAGGAAAGGGATTTTTGAAACCAACTAACCTTAATTACTTTCAATTTACTAAACACATAAGTTAGCAGTAGGATGTTTAAAACTGACAAACTTAACAGCTCTCCTTTAATTATCTTCATTTAAATAGTCAACTAAGGAGATATCTTCAGAGGCAAATAAATGAGTTAGGCTTATAAATCCCATACTAGCCTGGGATTGATTAGGACACCAATTCCTTTAGAGGGGTGTCCATTCCATGTTGCAGCTGCTAGAAACTCTAACCTCAGATGTTGCATTTACCTGGCTGACCACAAGGAGGGGAGGTCAGAAAGGATCTGGTGCAAATGAACAGAAGGGCCAAGGGGCAACCCAGTCAGAGAAGCAAATGCCCACTGCAGTGCAGGTAAAGCTTCTCCAGGGAAACCTTGTCCTGGTGGGGGGCAGTGATAACTGCATGGCTTTGGTCACAGTGCCTTGGCCTTGCTGAACAGCTTCTAAAACTGGAATTTCCCTTGGGAAGCAAATAGCACCATGAAGTTTCCTAACAGAAGAAGTACCCTGTGCCAGTTGGGCACTACACGCTGTCTTTTTCCTTTGGTCTTTCTCTTAACATCACATCTGTGAGGAAAATCAAAGTGCTTTGTTCCCATTGGGAAAGAGTAGAGAACTGCAGCATGCAAGCAATGGGACCATTCAAGAGTTCTATTTATTATGTTTGTGTCCTAAGGCACAATTATGTTAAGCTATGTATTTATTTATCAGGAAGCCTCTGTACTAATACAGTCACACAGGCCATCTTCCTAAAGACACACTTTGACCTCCGGAGTATTTCAAGCCACACCCAGGAGTCCTCCCCTGATGCCACACCCAGTCCTACAGCCATATTCCTACCTACTACTCAGCATCAGTCAGAATTTGGGCAGGACAGAGAATACAGAAGCAGTGCTCTTCAGAAGTGCCACAAAAATCAGGTGCATGAGAATTCCTGAGCAGCAAGTGGTGCAGTGCTTTGGGCAGGGAACTGCATCTTGCTCACACATCTAAAGGAATTCACAGCTTCTAATAAGGTGCTATTTTCCTGCTTCTCAATTTCATCCCAAAGACACACAGTTCCCTTAAAGAGCCAGAGCAAAAGAGCAATTCAAGTTGAGCTCTTAAGCAGTGGTTGCACCACGTAACCTGTCTGAAGATTTTCCTGTACAGTTCAAAGGGCATGAAGGGGACCTCGATTCTTTGAAGTACAGCTCCCCATGGTGTTTCTTCCCATAAAGAGCAAAACATATGCCATAAAACTTTATGATCAAACTTAGAGGAATCTGGCTAAGAGCCTCGGAGTGCAAGGAAACTAATTAGCTCAAACCACCCTCCCAGTCCCCCTGTTACTTCCCATCCAAAAAGCAGCAAACTCAACAGAAGTTAAAAAGCTTAATAAAAGTACACCCAGACCACAAGACACCCGTTTCTCTTTACACAAAGGTTTTTTTTTTTTAAACAAGACACTAAAAGAGCAAGGAAACAGGCCTTAGTCAAACTGCATATCTTCCTAATGCATGGGAAATAACCAGTGATCTATAGTGGAAAAGGAACAGATTCCAGTTTCGCCCAGGTATCAGTAACCTGGCTATTTTTATATCTACCTGTATGTACGGTTAGAGAAAGTGCAGTAGTTCAGTGCTATTATGCAGGGTATTCAAAAACATTAAACAGATTTAACTAGAAAAGAAAAAAGGTCAGTAGCAGCACAAGCAACCAGCCTAGCCAGGGGAAAAAAGGATACCTGCTCATGGCTATCAAGACATTTGCATGAGTATGTGAAAGATACTGCGGTCAGGAATTGCAAAAATAACTGATTTCAACAGGAGATGTTACAGCAACACCACGCTGTGAAGTGTTTTGCTGAGAAAGTTTGGAGCTGATGAAGGCAAGCACCAATCCAACAATCTGCCTGCCCAAAGTGCAGTATTAAGTCATGATAATGCCGACATTTCCACTGAGTGAGGAACACAGTGGTAAACAGATTGGCTGGATTCTCTCACCTGAGGTTGTATGTCACTGCACTGCCTGAAAACTGAAATTCTTCTCACTGTAAGCACAGAGCAGGATAGTCTGGCTGCCTGTGCAGAGACTATGGTCCACTAAGCAACAGGGGAGGAAGTTTCAAGAACTGCAGCTAAGTTAGATGTGGAATTTCAATATTAACTATTTTGGTAGGGGCAGGAAGTGACTAACAGTGACAGTCATTCCCATTTTTTCCCCCAATGATCTCTTCCCAAGCCACTTTCTGTCTTACTTTGCATTGTGTGGAAGAGCTGATAAGGCCATTTTATGTAGCTTTAAATGCATTTCCACAAAATGTGACACCCACAAAAATTAGCTCCTGTATCACCCTATAGCTTCACCTCCATTCCAGCACTGAGTTTTCCCCTATATGAAGACCCCTCCCATGCCAGAAGAAGACAGCTAATTATGTGTGTGCCCTGTGGGCTCCAAGAACTGTGCCAGAACTGGGTTTGTCACTTCTTCCCAAAGGATCCCAGCCCTAATGCACAGCCCCGTGGATGAGTCCCAACTTTCCATGGGACCCTCACAGGATCCCGATCTCGGAGCATTTTCTACACCAGCAAGAACAAACTTAAGAAGTTGTGCTTGATCAAGCTCTAGCACAGCCAAGCTTTGTCCAGGCTCCCAATCTTGAGAGACAGCTGTTCTGAATAAAGGAGGAAGGAAATGATGACTAAGGACAGCTGCTGAGAGACCCGTGGACAAACCATACCCTACCCCCTTTCAGTTGCAGAAAGCTTTCTGTTTTCTCTGGACAGTCACATCAAAGGAAGAAGAGTCACCAGATCTGCTCAGGTAATACAGGAAACCAAAATGCCTCTGTATGACCTGATGATCATGAATAAGATGTCACCAGATGCTGTGAAATTCCTCAGTAAGGAGACAAAGAGGTGGCAGGGACAACCAACCATAATGTGCTTCGTTCTCTGCAGTGATGAGAGCTTTTGAGTCACTTTATAGAGGGACCGAACCCTGATCCCACTGCTCAGTTCAAAAACCCAAGCTTGTCCATGGAAATCCACATTTTGCATTATATTCAGTTTTATACATGACCAAAGTCACAGAAACCCCTGTGATAACTTTAACTGGCAAGGATTATTTACACAAATGTTTGTGGGCTCAAGACCTGAGACCACAAACATCCACATCCTCTCACAGTCATTTCATTTTTTTATATCATTTGTGGGTAAGAAAGAGCAATTTGCAAAGTAATACACTTACTGCACTGTGATTTGAATTTGCATAATAAAAGCATTTGCCTTTTAAAGCATATATTAATACTTAGAAGAAAAAGTGAATGTTCTAATATATTTCAAGATAGCTAGACACAGTTCCATTATTTTAATTTACATTTTATTGGGTTTTTGCTTTGGTAAAGAAACACATGTTATAACTAATCACAGTTCTAATTACTGCCTGATTCTATCTTTTATTACTGTTAAAATTTCTATTAAGGGAATGAAAGTAACTAATAGGATCACTAAAAGATCAATAGGAAATATTGCTTACATAGAAGTTGCAATGTATAAACTTCAACTCAACAGATAGGGTCAAAAGAATTCCTTGGAAACAGAGGATTATGAATTCATTCCACTTAGGAAAGAACACAAACTGATTTAAAGGCTAGCCACAAGAAGAATTCTTTTTAATTTCGCTCCTCTGGGAGCAATAGGCAAATAAAAACCACAACAAAATTATGATTAACTTTCCACCTCTGCACTTCTAATACTCTTTGTACAGAGTCTGAGTATCTTTAAAGGGTATCATTAGGATCTGGAATGCACCTGACATTTGTGAATATAAACATGGGGATGTGACTTGCTTACAATCACACAATTGTAGCCTCATGACCCAGATTTTTATTCTTAAAATGATGCTTAGGCAGATCCCACTGACTATCCAGTCTATCTAAAACCTCTTCTTCACTTAGTTTCGGCAGAAAAACAATTCTTTTACTTCAAGTCACTACTCTGCCCAAAGTGGTTAACCCAGAATGAATGTCATACATAAAAATATTAACGCGATCACATGACAATACCTACTCTGATGGACCTTCTTACTTTGGCTGACAGAGTGAAAAGTAGAGGTGTACTGACATACCAGAGGTGAAATTAGAGCAGGATAACTTCTCTCTGTGCTTGTTCATTAATAATTTTGATGCCTTTTAAAACTTCCAGTGTCCCAGAAAGAATAAAGAGAAAGATACAGGAAATGCATTTTAAAGCACAGTTCATGGAGATGCGGTACATGGTCCATGACAGCAAGAAAAACAGAGTGGTGGTGCAGGTGCCCAGACTTAAAACCACAAAACTTCTAGATCTGTTCAGACCATTAATTTTACCGCAGAATATCTCAATTTCTCTTTTCTGTTTATGCAGTGAACTCTGCTAGTTTCTCTTTCTTTAAAAGTCTGGAAAACCAATTATGTCCACAGAGAGCGAACTCAGGTCTAAACAACATTCTCAGGGTAAAGCAGTGTCACATGAACAGTGTCTGCTTCCAGTGGAGGTCAACTGAACCCAACAGGTGTCAGCACTGATGCTGTAGGTCTGTGTACAGCCAATTTACAGGCTCTTCTGGGAGTCAGGGTATTGATAAACATCACATAGAAGCACGTGATCACACCAAAATAGCTGGAGTCCTCCAGGGATTACAATGCCTGATGTGGCTGCAGTGGCACCTGCATTTCTGAGCATTCCTATCAACTACAACACTGCAAGAAGGAGAGGAAGAAACTCCAGGCCCCTCCAGGACCTTGGATTGAATGTGAAGGCAGCCCTGAAGTCCATGCCCCAGAGCCTCACTGGATGTCTTTTATCTGAGCTTTCTCACAACCTGAACTTGAGTGTACAGATCTTGAAAAAAGCAGCAGACAAAACCCCAAAAACTACTCAATATACATGTTAGTAGACTCAGAAAGTTCAAGTACATAATGGTGAAATGGGCTGAGATAGAAGCAGCGTTATCAACAACGGAAACAGAAGCCCTTTTGCTTCTGCTACGAAGAATGTGACAATTTCTCCGATTTTTAAAGACACGATTACAGGGATGCTGAAAACTAGTACACGTATTTTATAAAAATGCAACTAAATTGGGGTGAAAGCCAACAGAAAACTTGATTTCAAGTGGTTAAAAACCAATATTAGAGTGAACTTTCTCTAATAGATGTTGAAAGTTTGTTAAAATTTTCCATTTCCTACTAGGAACTATGAGAACAAAGATCTTCCTGCTTGAGGAAGGATTAATACTTAAAGTCAAGCACATCCAGTGTTCTCAAATTATACGGCTTAGTAAACTAATAAAGAATATTTTAGAAAAACAAGTCATGTCCATAAAGAACCTATACACAGCGGGCAACTTCTAAATCATGACATCCCCAAAAGCATACACAATAAACTCCATAAGACCACAGAAAGGAAAATAACCTTGTTCTAAGTATGATCCCTGCTTGGAAACAAGGCACCATCAGGTGTGAGTGTAATTCACTGCTCCCAGACCATTTGTTACCCTTGTTTATGCAGTTTCTATACAGAACCTTCTCCTCTTGACACTGCCCCCTTTTTTAAGAACCAAGCAAATTATTGGCTTCTGTTTGCAGCTCTGAGACATCTGTTTTCTTCTTTTGTCATAGTATCTTTTTTCTGTTCAGGAATCATTTGCCTGAAACCACGACAAGATCTGGTATCCATAAAACCAGCGGATTAATTTACTCCAATAATAATTACAAGGCATTTTTTGGGGGGTGGAGGAGAACACGAGGGGGATGGACTCAATATCATGCAGCATTTCAGGCAACACCCTACTCTTCTGGTACAGTGATCTTCACCTAATGTTTCATCATTGTCTAAACTTTACTTCTATAGTCATTGGTTTTCTAGTAACAAAGAGTGCCTATATGTGGGAATGAATGCAGAATGAGGACAAGGATTGCACTTCAGCCTCTTTCTGTTTCCTGGCATTTGCAGGATCACCTTGCCAGTCTCTTAATAGCTATAAACAACACACCAAAGGCACTATTTTACAAAATTTGTTCCTCTTTTCTTGGTTTTGTTCCACACTCAGATTACCCAGGGATTTCCACTGATGTAGGGACTTCCATGCACTGGCAACCACTTTGACCTTCCCTTTTTCCTGATGCCATCATTAACTTCATATGAATATGGCACCAAACACTGCCATGAACTGGAACCAGTTACAGATGTTGCCCTGCAGAAGGAAGCTTCAGGCTGTGTTTACAAGTTTGCTGAGATTAAAACTGGACATGGCACATTCCACAGGTCACCTGCACTAATGTCAGTAACAAGAGTTCTTATTTCTGAGGGATGCTCATGCATAGGTAGATATTTTAGGTGTTGTTTTGGGGGGCTTTTAAGTTTATGGGAATTGCAGAGATGATGTTTTTCTAAGAAGATGATTCAATATAGTGGGTAATGTATTTTAACTACACAAATTCTGCATGCAGACCCAGGATGTTTTACATGGTTTCAATGATCCACACTGTAACAGCTTAAACAAAGACAATCACATGGGCTTAATAAAGTCAGTGGTAATAAAAAAAGAAAAGCTTGACTTTAAGAGGAAAATATTTACACTGGAAGCAATAATTATATAGTACTTTTCATCCCCAGAAGTGCTTTTTAAGTGTCATCTGGTGGTTTGCTTGAAAGACTGAGAGCCAGAATTGGATTTCTTCTCCCTGCTCCACCAGCTTGCTGTGTGGCCTAGGACTCCTTGCTTAGTGTTGGATTTTCAGCAATTCCAGGCACCCACCCATCCCATAGGGTGCCACTGGAAAAATCAGACCAGCAATGCTCTTGGGCCTCATTTTTTCCACCTGTAAAACGAGATTAGTTACTCTATTTTGCAAGGCTGTCATGCACATTAATCATTATTTGTAGGTTTTCTGGAGATCCTCACATCAAAGAGCACTACGATAACCTGGCTAAATTTATGGCAATGTAAGATGATCCCCAAGCCCAGAAATGAAGTTGCTCCCTGAAGTGGAGCAGAGATGTCTTTAAGTGTAGGAAGTAGCAAGTGGGATAACAGCGAAGGAATGGTGTTTCCCAGTCATTGGCAATGCTTATACCCTCCAAACTCCATTGCATTAGCTTCTGGGAGCCACTTTAGGAAGCAGGAAGGAAATGTAGCCCCTTTCCCCCTTCCTCTCACTCAGCACCTCCAGTCTCCATCCCTCTGATCCCCACAGAACAGCAGCAGTGGATCAGGAAGCTGCTGGCTGTGAGCACTCTGTATTATTCTCTTTTGGAATTACCCTGTTTGCTCCCTTGGTGTATCAAACCAGCTCATGGAGCCACCTCTTTGTCTTGACCATTTGTGAGTACTCTGGGAGCTGGTCTGTTTCCCTACACTCAGAATATGAAGCACCTTACAGGTCCCCAAGGCAGCAGCCTCGAGATATTGTTAAATATCAATGCATTCAGGTAAAGTCCTTCTCATCTGGACAAGTGCCCCTTTCCTCCCTGCCTTACAGCAGGAGCTGAGGCTCCACTGAGTGTGCAGTACCTGGCACCAATCCCAACATGGGTACCTGCAGGAATGGTGAGAGGGCCTCTCACTCCTGAAAAAAGCAAGAGGGAACACACCAGTTCATCACAGCTGAGAGAGGATACAGCAAAATGAACAGCTGCCATATGCACTGCAAATCTGCCAGAGGGATCATCTGCTGAGAAACTGCAGCTTCGTTTCTTCAGGACCTCACAAATACAGAGTTTAAAGTAATAATAATAATAATTTTGCAAGGTCAATACATTCCACAAGGTAAGAAAGGGGCTAGATCTAACTCTCCAGCACAGACTCCTTCAAGAACCTCTGCTCCACAATACAGCAGGCTAGGAAGAGGACCATGTGAAAAACCTAAGTTAATTAAAATGCAACTCACATGTGAGGGCTGCTGGAATGCATGGGATCAATTTTCATTGTCATCACGACAGCAGGGCCAGAGAACCTCAAATGCTTTTTATCAGATTCTCCAGCCTGAATTAGGTTCCAAAACCACCTCTCCTAATTCCTCTATTCTCCCAGGAAAAATTGGAACCCAGTTGTGGACTGTGGCATAGTAAAATCCTTATTCAGTATTGCAAAAGTTTCTACAGGATCTTTTTTTCTGTTCTTCCTCCAGGCATAGAAATGCACCTGATTTGTTTAGGCTATTTAATCAACTTCCAACCACTATCTTCTTCCAAGTTCTAATTCCTTATTTCCTCTACTCTAATGTTCAAACAATTAATTCCCACATGTCTAAATTGCCTAACTGCCTATCCTGAGCTTTTATCCCATTTCACTTCTTGGTTAGTACCCAAGTTAACTTCTTTTTTGCCCTGAGCAATTGGTAAGTCCTCTCACACCCAGACTCTCAACGTTGCAGCCTGCTCGTTTCACTTGGCAGGAAAAGCTTCTGAGATTAGCTTCTAGTGCCTGACCTACATTTCTGGAGAACTCTGGAGTGGAGAATTGGTTTCTACAGCACTTCCTGGGGATATTCAATAATCTTTTTCATGACAGTTTAATAGCCATATATACACCTCTCTATTATTCTTATGTCTATAAGTTCTTGATTCCTCAGAAAACCCCTGCCATGTTAAATATCCCAGTTATTTAGCACAAGATCTTCTGTATACAACAAAATGTATTTGAAACCACAATGACTTGAAATGACTTTAATAAAAGGGATACTCAAAGCTTATGAGGCTTTGATTTTCATTTTCACTAAGGCCTTTACTTACACTGGTGGAATCAAAAGAGAGTAAATGGAATACAGACATGCCTTACACTCACTTTAAAAAGCCATTACACAAACGAGAGGAGTCCCCCCTGTCTGGCTAAGAGAGAAGTTGAACCGTTTACCACATTACAACAAGCAGCCTTTTCTCCAGCCATGAAAGTCTATTACTGTGCTTCACCAGAACCTCGGCAAGTCAGTGAAATTGCTGTAGACATGATGAAAAGCTCATCTTAGAGTATACAGCATCACATACACATCTCCCTCAGAATTTGTCTCTCACAAACCCATGAGCAATTTCCCCACACCTAGTTTCCCACCACCCTTCATGGAAGTTAACTTGAAAAGGTCTTTTCTTCTGGGAGATATACAGTATCTTGTTTCTTGCTATTACACCTGCTGTTTCAGTTTGAGGGACATTACTCTGTTGTTAAAAAATATCAGCAGTGAGGGAGTTGGTGTGACAGACATAATTGGTAAAAACTTAAAATGCAGTATCGCCCACAGGCGAGAGGTATTGTTTAAATAGTACACATAAATGTCCATCACTTTTTTTGTGGGCACACAAAATAAGGGAACTCAGCCTTTGAGAAGTGCCACAAATCATTTCTAGTAGCCACAATAAATGGTCATTTTTATGAACATTTTTATTAGATCATTTACATATACAGTCTAGAATATCCTCCTGATATTTGCATTCAAGCTCAGTTATGAATCACTGTGAAAACTGGCTGTTTTTTGACTGGCAGCTTTAGGAAAAGATTACTTTCTGTTTCATATCTCTGAGTTTTTTAAGTGGGAATTTTGCTTAAATAATGCAAATTAACAATGATGTCAATATTCCTAAAAATATTTTTTAACAGAAGAGTCATTTTAACAGGTACAGCCTAAAATCCCAGAGGAGAATATTACCTGTGCACTTCGAATTTCAGTGTGACCTTACCACCTTATCCCACTCCCACATGACCAATGACATTCACTTCTAGGAATTTCCTGTTCCCAAGGGAAGATTATTCATCTCTGAAAAGTGCTCACCATATAGTGGCACAATCCAGTTAACACTGGAGCGTTGCATTCTTTCCACCATGACACATCAGTGCAGCCTGAGATTGCAGGGTTGCTGGTTTTTAAAGCCCAACAGGCAAATCCTCTCTCTGCCTCTTGAACTTTGCACTCTGAGACCACCTCACCCAGGTCCACCTGGTGAAGAACCAAACCACCCTGTTTGAAGGCAGCAGGAAGACCAGGACTTCTTGCCCATGACATGGAATTTACTCCCTCGTGAGTCAGTCTTGTCCTTTCCCTTCCTGCTGCAAAGGCACAAGTGAAGGGCTGCCTTCCTTTCCCACTGCAATTCTACATCCCTTAACTGCAGCGGAATTACACAGAAATGATACTACGCTGCAGAAAGAAGAGAACAAAGCTCTAAAATTTCACCTCCTCCTGACCACAAAGATGTTCAAAAATTGCATTTCCTTCCATCCCTTTGAAACATAATTCAGTTGCCTTGTTAATGTCAGGAAGATCATATTTAAACTCTTTCTTTAGCAGCTCAATGCCCAGCTGGGAGGTGAAAGGCTGTGATCAATGTAGTAACCATACAATAGATGAGTTTCAAGCACTACACATTAGGCTTTATGGATTTCTTTAAAGTGTGCTTTAAAAAAAAAATAACAAGGAAAGAAATTAAAAGACCCATCCTACCATTTCAGCTTTCACAATCTGTTATACAATCCTCATTTTTCAGAGCTGGGAGAGAATAAAAACCCAGCCTTGGAAACAGGTGAGTGCATTAAACAGCTGGGCTAATAAATGTCATACAGTCCCTCCATTTTCCCTGAAGGCTGTGCTTAGTTCTCAAACACAACAGGGAACTGAAATTATCTCCAAAGCAAATAAATTCAAACTTTGGGGACACTCAAGAACAGATCAGAGCAAGAAGGATCCTGACAGGAGGATTTACTTAGCCAAGTTTTTTTACTATTTGCTTAACAGCTTTGAATTTCTCTTTGAATTTCAAAATACAACACATACTGAAGAAAAGTTAGGAGCAAAAATAGAAGCTCCATGATTTTTTATTTTGGAGGACAAAATTCCTCATAACATGTGTTATTTAGAAATTTTAAAAAAACTGGCTCAGCCACCCTGACTTCCTTTGCAAGTGTCCCCATATTTGCATTAGCTGGTGCAGTGCAAACAGAAGAATCTCATGACTGGATGCATATGCCGCGATTTTATACATAAAAAAGTGTGCGTGGATAAAATACTGGCTTATTAAAACTTCTAATGTAGCATTGATACATATCATGAAGTGTACTTTACTGCAACTTTAAGTATTAGTAAGGCCTTTTAGTTACTCAAGCCACAGTTGAGAATATAATTCTGGGACAGCACGTGTGAAGGTAAAATGAACAAAATACCTAGAAAAAGAAAACCCCAAAGTGTGGCAGTTGAATCAAATTGACGTGCAAGCTATGTAAGTGATATCAGAAACATCTGTGTGGGGGTAAATTTGATGCTGCTTTGACAATCCATTTCTGTACACTGAAACACAATGTTAAAGAGCAACTGGGTTCCTGTAGTACTGCCCATAGAATTGCATGCTTTACCTTTTGCTTAAATGCTTTATAAAAGGGAAAAGTCTGCACGTAGCAGGTCTGCGTTTTTTCAGTTTAATCTGTCACATGATGTCCATTTCACACTGAGGATCTCCCAAAATGCAGCACACTCAAGAGGTGCTTCATGACTATGCCAAACATTCACAGAACCTCTGTGCCAGAACAATGCATTTGGTATTATTTCTGCTTGTCAGCACAATGAACAGCTCACTTCCAGTCACAGTTAATGGCTGCAGACCCACACCCTGTACCGTATCAGCTGTTCTGGAGTTCTATATGTGTGAGGGTACAAATGGAGCAGTACCAACTGCATAAAACATATATCCCCTCCCCTGCCATATGTATTCACGTACACAGAAACAAACTGAATTCACCATTGCTACAAGGAGATGCAGCTTTTTTCACTCACTGGAAGGACTATACATCTATGGAAGGGGAAAATGGCATTGCTCATTTTAATTTATTCCTGCTACTGCTGAAATAACAGGAGCTGTTTCAAGACAACTCAGTCTGAACTCCATTGTAATCGGTCTCAGCCTTTCAAAGGGAAGAATTGAGCCATCTACAAAAGGAGAAAGAGAAAAAATCCCATCTCAGAAAGCTGTGCGGTGGATGTAGTTTCAGCAAACTGCCTGCAGCTGCAGAGTGAGCCTGCCATACATTGCTGCTTTGAGCAGTCAGCAGCCTGTGCTGAAAGAATACTGGTTTAGGGCCTGGGCCTCAAAAGAGCTTCATAAATTCAGCTGCCAGACTTCAGTTTGTAGATAATGCATAGTATGTCAATGTGAAACAACCACTTGAGAGGCAAAACTAAATGTTAAGTACACAGGTAAAAGAATATGCAGCAATAACATAATGCGTGAGAGCCTTCTCCAAATTCAGTGGATTTTCTCTGATTTCAGTGGCCTTTTCAATGAGCCTCAAGACCACAAGTTATTAAAATATAGAACTTAATCAAGTAATTCTGCTTTCTTGCTGATTTAATCTGCTTTATTCCGCTTCATTTCTAGATAATGAGGAACCAAGTCTTTTAAGTCCCATTACTTTGCTACTGGAAGAAAATCTAAGCCTTAGGTTTTGTTGCTAAAGAAGCAAGGCTCTGAACACACAACCCCCAGTGCCACTTCTGTTGACTGACCTAAATATCTTCCTTACGTTTCAGGTCTTTGGTCAAGCAAATTAATTTCTGTACTTTCCTCTGTGATAAGGCCCTCAGAGAGATGCCCTTGGTCACACAGTCCCTGTACAAGGTATTCTTTGACCATCCCCATGTGCTTGTGCAGATTCATTAGAAAATTGAGAGGACCACTTTCAAGTTTAGTTACTTCTTGATTTATCTGGATATACCTGGACTTGCACTGAAACAGTGTTTATGTGTAACATAAACCTACCAGTATATGCATACCCAGTATGCTAATTTTTTTCCAAACTGCATCATCCATACAGATATATTTCATATACCAAATGCACAGAAAGATTTTCAACTCTTTTGACAGTGAGAACATATCAGATTTCATTCTATGCTGTCTTCATTATGAAAAAGTAACTGAGGCATACAGTAAGACAATATAAAACCTGCTCTTCTTACGGTGTTTCTACATGTTCTCTCTTCTATTCCTCCTTTAGGTGGTATTTTCTTGGGCACAGATACCATCTCACCCTACATATATACCAGACTGGACCTGTAATCTCAGTTGCATAGGCATAGGTCTCCATGTAATAAAACAATAGTAATGTAATGAAATAAGAATAAAGATTGGTGATTCACAGTGCTGAGTTCATTTGCAAATACAACATCAAACTAACCAGGACTCAGTGGTACCACAGTGAGATTTCATGCAGGGCAGATTTAGTTTCCTCAGGATCTACATCCACGTTAGAAAAGTAAAGGTGGTGGACATCATGTCATCACAGTGATGGGGAGAGTGTAACACTCAGCAGAATTAAGTAGTTCAGAACTGGGACCAGGAAAGGAGTTGCCTTCAGCTGTTAAAACGTGCTGCAGTAAAAACTCCAAGAAATATTATAACACACAGAGAAAAGCCTTACATCTTCTGGAAGGACTGGTATACTAGAGTTTCCTCAGACTTGCAGAAAATAATCCTGTACCAACGCTCATCCAGTCAGCCACAGGACACTTTTCTTCTATTTGTTTCTGTCTTGTTCTCTCATCCCAGGATCTAATCTCATCCACCTTGTACAACATGGCCCTTCCTGTGCTGCATTATCTTTGCTGGCCCAGGTCTGTACTTCCACACCCTCTCTGCAGGTGTTATTGATGCATTTTTCTGATGCAAGTGTGAACTGCTCTGAAAACAGCATGGGTGGAGCTGTCACTGTGTGCTTAAAGCCCTCACAGAGAACAACCAGCTACTTTAGCAAAATGTTCTTGCAGATAATGTAGACTGGAATTTACCAGAGACATCTCTCCCCTTCTTAGCCCTTCAAATATGACACAAATGTAATGGTACCTGAGATCCCCAATGAAGAGACGCATTCAATATCAACAATAGCTACACTTAGAACTCTGTGGTCAAATCCCTGATGGTACAAGAAAGGCCTTTTTCCAAAGCCATTACTGTGTCAAACTCAAAATCTGTTTCTGTTTGAGATAGACTGCAACACAATGAATGAATGCCAAAATTCCTTTTCTGATACCTCTGCAATGTTACTAGGGGACTCACACCATTGCTGATATCCAAAAACTTCAACCTCTGCTTGAACTTTCAGTCCTTTGTTCCCCCAGCTTCTAGCATAATAATCACTTGCAAGATTCACTGTTAGGAACAGTCATTGATTTTAAAAATATGAGTGATCAAAGATATATGCTTTTCTAAATGGAAATTTCTTAAGCAGACAGTTACATTAAACTGACAAATTCATAAGCTTGGTAAACCTTTTTTACCTTAATGAAAAGCCTAGAAAGTTAGCAATGGATTCTGTCCATCATGTATATTAACACAATTTTCTAAGGCTATTAGGCAACATGAATTTTACTAACAAAAAGGGTGAACACAAATCAAGCATTTTGAGAGATACTGCTATGCATCACTGGCACATAATTCAATATTATGATGGATTGCTGGTTTTCATACTAATTTCAAGACTTTTGACTCAGTAAAGTAATATAGTCAGTCAACATAATATATTTCATAAATCAGAACTTGATAGATTAATCCATGTGGATTTATAAATCACATCAGGGTATTCCCTCCCAAGCAGAGCTTGCTCTCTACCTATTTTTCTTCATGGATTTGAAAACAAAACATTATGAGTTTACATCTCCAAATGATGTGTTAGCCCTCCAGGGCTATTCCAGAAAGCACTGCAAGATTACAAGAGTTCAGAGTAAGAGAACCTTGCAATTTCTCTCGTGAACTCACAGGGACTGGAACAAATGCAAATATTAATGAAGTTCAGATACCCTTAAAGAGTGCATGATCAAAAGTCCATCTGTAGCCAACAGCCAGCTCTCAAGCCCTAAGCAGTGAAGTCACTGTCATCAACAGCATTCCTACAGATTTGTAAAGAATTACTTATTTCTTCCATCTCTCAAATTTACCTGTTTCTTAAAGAGGATTGTCTTCAATACTTTTCTGTAGAAGAAAAATAAAACACAATCAATCTGCTCTCTACCAACAAGCTCTACAAGCAGAGTTATGGTGAAGTGTAACCCATGCTGCACTGGCTTTGCTTTGTCTATTTGTAAAACACAAGACAAAAACAAACACATGCTGAAGCACTTTCAGCAGAGTCAAGGACACTGGCAGTAAACCTTTCATGCATCTACCCCTGGAAGACGCTCTCAGGCCATGTGAAAGGGACACTGAGCCTGGTAGAGATCAGATAATTATAGCTGCTGCAGTGTGACTTGCAGCCACTCAGCAGGAACTGACAGAAGACTTAACGAAGCCTTTTCTTCTATTGTTATAGTTCTAGTCTCCATTTCTCCATTTTAATATCAACAAGAAAAGAATCAACAGTCCTGAATTTCCTTGGGTATTTAATAGACCTGGCTGACAGCAGCAGCCCAAACTGCCCCTGTTTAACCAGGCTCTACAACAGTTCTGTGAAACTTTCTGAAGTCTGTGTCACAGGTTCTCATGAACCCCATCAAATTCTACCCCTTGAAGAACAAAACCAACACTATATTTCACAGGACATCTTCACCAGCATATTTCTTTACCTTTAAAGACCTAAGAAACATTTATGCTGACTTCTATCCTTTAAAGATATTTTAACTCCAGGTTACAGACTGTGCTGATTGCAAGTAACAGACACTGACTCTCTGTGAGACTTTGGTTGTGCTGTATATTTGAGGAAATAGTGTGGGGCTTAGAAGCCTGTACTGCTGTGATCATAGTGGAGAGAAGAACTGATCAAATATCCTTAAAAACTGAATATGGTAACTTTCCCGGACAAGTTCTGTAACATTTAATTTGAGAGGCTCTATGTGTTGGTAATGGTTATGTAAAAGTATTAGATCCTGAAGGCCTAATATTGAAAGACAACCTCACTCTATCTAATATCATTATTCTTTAAATTCTTGCCTAACAGTGACCAACTGTTAGAATCAATGGAATTTTTAAGACGTTTTTATCAGTGGACATTAATAGACATATTCTGCTATACATCTTCTCCCTCCCAGTCTCCTATAAGTGTCAAGTTTTGAACCCTTCCACATGTGGCATGATATGATATTCAGAACAATAGAAATGGAAAGGAGGCCATACTTTTCAGGTGGGGAAAGGAAGGTCGGGAATGGCAGCAAAACAATTCCCCACACATACTGGTAAATCCAGGCTTAATAGTCAAGCTAGCTTTCACTGGCCTCATTTAATTCAAACTGAAATCCTTTATAATTACAGAAGAATTTCCTTGAGACTTCTTACATGGCCCTATTTTTAGAGTGCACATGAGCCATTCAGGCAAACAATTTTTCACTCTTGAAGTGCTATCATGAGCCTTGCTGATCTCCAAGATACGAGATACAATGCAGATGGCAGCTTGGGGAAATCCTGCTCTTATTTGGAACATCCAAAAGCTCTGATCCCTCCCTCCTTTTATACCCCTGTGAGCTAAACAGATTTGCTCTGCTCACCTGTTCTTGAAACAAGTAGCTCCTAAACAAGCAAAGCAAAGCAAAAAATGAAGAAAAAAGAAATAATAAAAAGGCATCATTTACCTTTGCTGTTGTCTTTAATTAAATGTATTCCACTCTGGTGCTGCCACTTAGGCTGAACCTTTTGCTATGCAAATTTCAAGGCTAACTTCTAGTCACAGAACAAGTGTACACTTGAGAACGAGTTGGCATTTTTTCAGTGCTACTTGTGTTTAAGTGCACTCTCAGGTGTTTATGTTATCCTTCACAATGGCCTCTTCCCTTTCCAATTAGAATAATTGGAGAACTGTCAGAAAAAAAATGCCTGTTTTCTTTTTATCCACAATAGATCATTTAAGACTGTATTTCATTCTGGAAATCAATCCCCCTAATTTCCTGCTCCAAGCAGCCCAGCCTCAGCACCTCTGTTAGTCTGGTTTTTTGTTTTGTTTTGGTTTTTTTTACAGACATTCCTTATGTTGCCACCAGCTCCTGTCCCTGCACCTCCAGAATATCACCATCCCTGCAGATGCAGTTCTGTACAGCAGGGCATTTCAGGGCCTGCATCTTGACAGATTTAAAGGACAGAGGGAATTGCTATCTTAACAGATCACCCAAAATTTGCACCCAAAACTAAAAGCGCTTAGTGCTTGTGCAAAGAATTGAGATCAGTTCCAAATCAGCCTGGAGGGTTTTAGACTCCTCTGAACCAGCAGAAAACATGACCATCAATCTCTCTCCTTGCACAGCACGATACAAGTCCATTCATAATCCTCTGCTCATTCACTCTGCCATGAATATAAGCAGAATTTTTATTTATTGTTACTATCCAATAAAGAAGAATTCCCTGAACAGATTTCATATCCAGGGAGGCAAAAGCGAAGGAACACTGTAGCTTTGCCTACCACACAGTGAATTCAATACTTAAAAGGATAATGAATGACAGAAAATTAGAAGAAAAGTTTAAAATTGGTCCATTCCTGTAGACATTCTCCTAGTACTTGTAAGGATGAGGTGAAAGTGGGAATTTCCATTCTGCCTCCAAACTGCGCCTCTTGCACAAACACAGCTGAGTGTGCCGTTGTAAACAGGAGTAAGGGCTGAACTGCTGGATCAGTTCTAATTATTCAGTGATTACAGGAAGTAATTCAAATTTTCATGAAGACTTCCTTTGTGAAAGAGATCCACCACAAGTTAGAAATCACAAGTTGTTTATATGTGTACAACAGCTTCTTCAGTCCAGCAAGTCACACCCAATTTTGTGCTCTTTGCATTCCCTATTTCAACCTTATAGTTGACTCACACCCACATCTTTAAAGAAGAGCACATTAGCAAATTTTGCTTTATGAAATAACGAAGAAAAATGCATAACAATGCACACAAAATACAATTGCTTTGGTAAATGATTTTTCCCTGAAAAGAGAAAGTAGAAATAAAGCGAAACAGACTAGGATCATTTTTCTCCCTTCAAGACTGCTGGAAAATGCCATTGTGATCAACACAAGAATTATCCACATATTCACCTGGGATTTGCATTGGATTAAAGATTCTGAGAAAAAAAAATTAGATTTACATCACTGACAGAAGATACAGGGGATGCATGAATCCAGCATTTTGGTCAACAGGTTCATGTTCATCCAAGTTCAACTCTAATTTTTACCTAAATAGAGAAGATCTGAATACATTCCTTCCACTTCATAGAAAGAAAAATTGAACTTTGACTTACTACCTCCCTCATAAGTGCTCCTAAGAGAACTTGAAAGAAAAAGACACCACATCCATCATATCCTTTCATCTTACTCCCAGTGGATTCAGAAATGTATTATAGGAAGGCTGCACATATCACAGTCTTTCCCATAACAGCAGCAAAGCCTGGATTTCACTGCAAATTGTGCTGTGTTCAAAATGGAACCCAGAAGTTTCTACCTGCACAGTTCCAGTTTGCAGCACTCTGCAGTCATGTGTGTGTAAAGGGACAGATGAGGCAATAAAGTCTCTGAAGGATTAATGGAACTGAACTGTGTCAAAAATACTGCATCCAGGTAAAGCTTTTCCAGCACCTGATTGTCATTCCCTGTAGCAGTTCCAAAAGTCCCAACTGTGGCCCTGTGCAGAGCCAGGAGAGTATGTTGCACCCCATTTGATGCTGTGCCTATCCCACAGTGCACTGCAGGCATGTCCTCCTACTTGGTTTTGGCACAGAAATTCATGTTCCCATAAAATAAAATGGCAAAAGATGTAGAGTCCTCTGTGTCCCTATTGACACCAGGGCTAAGGGAAGGATTTAGAGCATAATATCACAAGTGTTTGAAGAAATGTAACTGAGACCCTGTCAGGTAATGAAACTCAGAAAAAACTTCAGCACATAAAAATTGCTTTCACAAACATCCAAGCCCACTGAATAAAATAAAAATCTGAAATGAAACAAGATACTCTGGAATGACCTTGAGAGCTGCAATCTTCCACTCTGTCAGATGGCTGGAGCAGCAAATCACAGGAACATGATCTACATGTCCAAGCTGTCCCATCTACAGACAGACTTTCAGCAGCAGGGTCCCCAAAAGAGGCAACATGAGCCTTTTTCTGTCAAACCCTTCATTATGCTAACATATGAGCTAAAAGCCAAGGGAAACCATGCAGTACACTACAAGCAGGAAATGCTGCTGAAGGGATCTTGACATGAATCTTGCAAGATTCAAAAGGACATTAGACTGATATCAAAGCTGGGCATTAGTAATCCTAAAGAATTCAGAATCTTTTTTTAACTGGAGCACTATCATACTGCTCTGATGAATTCAGCTCTGGTTGTGATTTGACTGAGCCACTTCTTCTCTGCTTTTTCCCCTACAGCAACAATTTTTCCACCACCCAGAGTGACTGTTACTGGCTTTATTTCTGTTGGGAAAATTTCTGTATTGAGCACACACAAACTTTGTTAACAGCTTAAGGACTTATCAGTTTTCAAATAGGATTAAAATATGACCCATAATTTCCCTGTGAACTTCTGCAGACATTCAAACAGATGTGAAAATAATACAAGCATCCCAGAAAATCAGAACCAAAGCATATCCACCGTTTTGCTGATATGGATTTTGTACACAAAGCATAGGAGAATAACTGAGCTTCAGACCCGGTAATCAAAAATTTTAAGTAATGCCTAAACTTGAGGGTTCTTGAGCTGTCCATATAACACAAGCCAATATGTGTGTCCATATAACACTTACTCAAGCCTCTATGCTGCCCGTGAAACCATGCTGTCCAGTCAAGCATGAAAACTTTTGGTGACAAACACCTTCTCCCTTCCAACAAATAGAGAGTTATTTAAATTAGCAGAGCTAGTCCTAATGCTTGCTGTATTATCTGCACAAGTAGTAAAATGGCTTTACAAATCCAGAATAAAGCAAAAGTGACACCTTGAACTTACACCACAAGGATCACCATGACCAGTACCTCTGGGTTTGATTTCTTTCCTGAAGAAGAAAGTTGTGGTTGATCTCATTTCAGAATTAAAGCACAGTTAGACTGCTGTAAGACAACAACTTAATCCATCACTATTATATGTCCCAATGGTTTTAAAAGAGTAGGAGAAGGATTATGATCTCAATTATATCTGCCATAGTAACTTGGTTGCTTTTGCTTCAACTGATAGGATTGTTTTGATGCTCTTCAGTACAATTCCAGAGTTACACCACTCACTTGTGTGGGATTATCACTAATGCATGCTTATAACAAGATAAGAAATGGTAGATTTCTAGATAGTTTTATCCTCTGTTTGCATAGTTCTGCATCTAAATTCACTGCAAGAGAGTGTCCTTTAGAGTTAATAGCTATTTTATTTGAAATTTGTGACATGAAGCTGCTTTACTTGCAATTGGTCATTATTCTTAATACACATGCAAACAGAAGTTCTGATAGTTTGACACATCAAATCATGAATGCATATGAACAGCAGTATGGATTTCCAGAATAGAAATAGGAGTTACAAAATTATAATACTGAACACAAGAAGCTCTCACAGAGGGGAATAATCTCTATGCATTTGCTGCAGCTGGTTTGTTAACCTATGTCTATCCATCACTTTCAAGATGACTGAAATAGGCAGATCATCTACTTCATGGCAGTAACGACTTTAATGGCACCAATTACCTAAAATCTCAGAAGTTATCCAAACTTTTTGAAATGGTAATACTTCCTCTTTCTTTACTTTCTATTATGTCAAAGAAAACTAACAGGTATTTCAGGAAGTCTCTTTGCTCCACACAATGTGCCTGTCCTTGGGCTGAGGTGCAGGTTTCAGTCTGACTGGGTAACTGATTATCAGCTCCTGGGGTCTGCTGTACAGTAATTTCTCCTAACCACACATTCCAGCCTATTAAAATATTGCTACACCATAAGAACCAAAAATCATTCCCACTTTTCCAGACCAAGATTCATCAGGCCACACTGTTTTCAAGTCTCCCACAATGGATTATAAAGGTAAAGCATAAACTTAACATGTTCTCCCAGTTTTGTCTGCAAACATTTGAGGGACTTTCTAAACTGGATACCATCTTTAATTTACTTCTTTAAAGACTTAAGGATGAACTTATTCTTCCCTTGTGTTTTCTGGTTTTAACATTAACATCATTATAATTGAAGCTTTTCTGTGAATTTTGACCTGGAGTCAGGAGATGACCTGAGAATCAGATTCATTGTGGATGCGTTCACCAGCCCCACCTGTAGTTTAGCAACACAAGGGTCAGTCATCTGCCTCTGTGGGAAATGGAAAAGTATTTCCAGAGACAGACTCAGAATGGTGAGTTTACTTTCCGTTCCAAGTTCTCCTGTGGAATTGTCCATTTTAGGGTCCTTGAAGAAAAATAGGAACAGTGTGCAAGAATCCCTTTCTGAAGAAGCCACTTTTCCATCATTCTCTGTCCCAAAAAAGAACAAAGTAACCCTCCTTTTTAAAGAAATGACTGATACTTTTCAAGCCACATTCATGATCTTTTCCCGATTGCAACAGTCTGACATTCAAGATCTCTTGATTTATTCTGCTTGCATACGATCTATCTTAGCTTTTATCTTTTCTCATTCTGATCTTTCTTCTTCTTGTGAACAACTGATAAACTGTAACAGTGTTCAACAGTCGTCTGTAAATAAAACTCACTGTTTTATCACTCCTCTGTAAAGTACTCTGGAGTGCAGGATTATAATCCTTCAGGGCAATGGCCTTTCTAAAGACTATCCCCAGAGGTTACAGGTACTGATTTATGGCTAAGAGAACTTCCCCTAAAACATGATACAGAGTATAATGTACAAAGCACAATACATTTAGGGAAATATTTTTTCCTTTGGTGGCATATATGTACTGCTGTGCCAAAACTTCAAGTCAGAAATTAAAGAGTCATCTAGAAAACTTTAAAAAAGTAGATTAATTTTCTAAGGAAAATGCTATGAAAACCTCAAGAAAATCATGGAAGTAGTTCAGATTCTTTTTGTGAAACACCAACTTTCAAAAACTTTGAGTGTTTCAAAAGGGTCGTTTTTCTTTCTTCCTTCTTCTCAAAGACACGAGAATACCCTATTGGGAAGCCTACCCTGTCAAACCCTCATCACTTGTACAATAGCTTCTTGACATGAATTACCTGACACCTCATACAACTGCAAAAAATTGTGGCATTTTAGTCACTGGGGGAAAAAAATCATTTAATCTTAAACTGGAAAGAAGAGAAGGCAACAAAAGAAATCATTATTACCAATTTTTCTGATCAGTCATGAGTAAAGTAGCAAGTGTGGGGAGAAGGTTCACGTCCAGCTCTGGGGTCCCAGCACAGGACCCAAGGCCAGGTTGGATGAGGCTCTGAGCACTCTGCTCACTGTTGGGAAACCTCACATGAGAGATGTCTCTGCCCATGGCAGGGGCTTGGAACCCGATGACCTTTAAAGTCTCTTCCAACCAAATCCATTCTATGATTATGTCTTTCTCCCAGCTATGTCCTATGAAGTTCCAGAGAAGATAATGAGTCTTCTCTACAGATGGGGCTTGTCACTAGGGCTTTTTTGAGCCAAAGGCAGTGGTGGGCATGTGAAGGCTGAGGGCAATCTGCCACAAGAGCAGTGCTAGAGACAGACAGAAGAATTAGCAACTCCTGGAAAAGAGTTTTTATTTCTTTCACTCTCCTCTCACAGTTTGTTTTCTTGTTGTTGTTTGTTTGTTTTTTCCAGCTCAGCCAACAAGGATTTCAAACCAACAGTGACATATCCTGCTTTTTCAATGTATGTGTCCCATCAGCCCACTGACAGCTATAAAACACCATTCCCAACAGTCCTGAAAGGTCATACCTACATCACAGCTCTAATATTCTCACTTCCCCATTTGACTAGTTTTCTGTTCATTGAAAAAGGTATTCCACACTCATGGGTAGACAGCACAGAACAGGCTCTTCTCATGCTATTGTGAACCTGGAGTAGCTGATATGTATTCACTGTAGTTAGTCCAAATTATTCTCTAGTCAGGATGGCTGCACTCCTCTAGAATTAAATCAGAAAGAGAAGAAAAAAGAAAAAAGAAAATACGCTTATGTTGCAAAGGTACAAACTTTCACCCAATTGCTATGGAAGTGAGACCAAAAGGGGCCTTCCTGAGACATATTCCATACTCAACAGGATTTCCAGCTTGATCCCTGAAGTAACACCCCCTTAAAACACCAGCTTATCATGACTCACACATTAAGCAATTCAGCACTGTTTTCATACACAACAGAATATCTCCCTTTCCCTATTTTACCAGATCCTTTGTTGAGAAAAGGGTGCACAATAAACTTCAACACCAAAACCTTTGAGTTCCCAGCACTTTGACATGAGATTGACAGTAAAGAGAGAAAAGTTGCTAAGAGATGAAATTCTCAGCTATTTAACTGCCAAATATTTGAGACCCCAGGATTAACTTCATACTACCAACAGGCTCCTTTTCCTCCAAAACTGCTGCCCTGTGGAATATTTCTGTGTCATAAAATTTGAATGCAGGTAAAACCTCTGCTGCCAAACATTTCTGGGAAAAAACAATAGCAGAAAAGTAACATTGAACTCTCTGATTTTAAGTGCCTCATTTACATGTCTTCAGCTTTGCTGTCAGCCCTTGTCCTGCAGCTGTAAGCCACTCTGCTTTCTAAAAATTTAGCCACTAAATCCTCAAAACTCATATTCTGAGTAAAGAAAGTGGAACAGAAGATGACTTTCAGTAATAAAAACTTCTGCTAACTGCAATTATTTTTCTAGTACACAGCGTCACTCCTAACAAGAACTCAAAAATAGATGTTTTACTAGACTTCCATACATCTGCCATTCCGAGACCAGTGAGAGCAGACACAGGGCCCTACAACTACACAGAAATTTTACAACTTCCTTGAGCTGTGACCAAAAGTCACTTCAAATAGCAATAGATGTGCTTGTCTCAGTTACCATCAGCAAATGCCTTAGGAACAGCTTATGGACCACTGTGGTCATAAACCAGATACTGAAAACCACTTGTCTGAAATTATGTGTCATTTTTCTGTGTTACTAGGAGGCTTACAACTAGTTTCTCCAGCAGTTAAATTATTTCCTGTATTGAACTCTGGTGCCCAGTTTCTGGCCCAGAAAAGAGCAAAAAATATGTTCAGTGCTGCAATAAGCCAATCAGTTCTGCAACTGGAAGCAATTTCCTCTATACTAGTAGAAAAAAATCAGGACAATCAACGAGTTCCTCTAGTTGCCACTCATGGAAGGAGATATGTAAACCCATAGAAAAGGTAGAAGGAAAATTTGGTCCCAACTCTGTCACAAGTGAGATCTTGGGGGAGAGAAGACCATTGAGAAACATTTCTAGTTAGTGGGGGGGGGTTTATTTCTAAAGATATGTTTCTCACTCACTTAGTAGACATTGCATTCACCTAAGATAATTTAATATGTCTCTTTTGTCCCCTTAATTACACATCACATTTGTACACGAGAATGTTCAGCCTTATCAAATGTAAGAGGTTTCTTTTTTTTGCCAGCACAGAAAGCAGCATCCTCTCCATGCTGAGAATAGAAAAGAGTAAATCAAACCAAAAAAATCTTTATGAAATAGAAAACAACTGCTGCATGGAGGATCCAGTAAAAGAGAAAGCATGAACAGCAAGGTTTTCTTAAAATCTTTACTTATGTTGCTATAATATTTAAATATTGAACATAAGTTGAATGACAGAATCCTGGTCTACAGCTAGGAAGGCTGAAGCCGTTCCATATCAAAACTATTCAACTTCAACAAGGTCTTTAAAAATCCCAGTTTTAACTGTAAAAATGAGATTTTATAACACTTGAGAGTATCAATGTATGTTAATGATTAACAGAACATGTTTTCCTTTCCCTCCATAATTTTCCTGTGTTCACTTTTTTAAGTATGTGTGTCAAACATTCAGCTTGTCAGATTATATGATAATAAATGGCATACAATAACTGCACAGCACTCAAATTTCATCAAATCTTGGCCAGCAGAACTAAAAACATCTAAATGAAGGGAACATCAAGCAGATCACAAGCAGAAGCTACTTGGGATAACCTTTGAAAACAATAGTGCACTACTAATTTATACCAGCTGTGAATCCACAGGGAAGGAGCAACAGTGGTGGGAATTAAAATATACAGAAAAGCAACAAAACTGATGCAAGCTTTTGTGTATCCTCATGGAATCCTTCAGCAAATATGAGAAGGTGCTGAGCTTCCTGTCTATGTTTTCTCAGATTCAGTGCCCAAGAGAGATCACATATAAATACATCAGTGTACAATTGTTACAGGCATAAATACAGCTTTTTTAACTGTGCAGGGGCTTTAGTAGTAAAATGAGAAGTATTGAAGCAAACATGATATGAGACTACAGAAAAAACCCCACTTTTATTTTCTGTGTTTATACCAACAGTGAAATAGTAAATATACCCTTGAGCTGCTTTTGCCAAAAGTACTTTCAGCAGCCAGTGCAATTCAGCAGTTTATCTGGGCTGTCTCATAGAAACAAAACACAATAAGTGCATGTGAAAGTTTTCTGTAAGTATTTATGTATATAAAATTAAAATTTGTATTTGTGGGGTTCTCCCAGGAGCTGTGTTTCTAGTTCTTGGTTTGTCTGTGTCCTTTAGCAATAATCAACAGGTTTTGGATGCATTTCCCAGCAGTATGGGAGCAGGTTCTACAGGCTTTCCTTTTAACAGGGAGGTGGCTACACCAGCTGAATGTGACAAAGAACCCCTTCCTTCCCTCCTTCTCATGAACTGCTCTACGTGGTGCTTATTTCTACTGGGCATCTCCTGAAGCTTTATCTCCATCAGTGATGTTGAGAAGAGCACAGACACTGCTGTTGTCTCTATCTGTACTCTATTACAATCCTCCTTGGGACTGAAGGGGCCAAACATTTTACCAAAAGCTAATGGCACTTGAAAGTCCAATTCCTGTAAGCTAGGTCTACAAAAGCACAGAAAAAAAAAATCTGTATAAGAAACCAAAAATCTATAATAAATTTATAATAAAAAAATCTATACAGGAAACCAAACAAATATTTTTGTGCACTTCTACATCAACAAATGCAAAAAATAAAATATTTGAGTAAGTATAGCAATGCCTCCCAAGCCTCCTTCTTCTGCCACAATAATTATCTGTTTTCTTCACAAACCCACTTCTTATAATTTACAAAAATTCATGTCATGACAAATGTTATCTTCTTTCAAAATTACAGGTGTAGCAAGCATCTGTCTGAAACAATCTGTCGTTACTTTTAACTTGTACTATGATTATAACTCAACTAACAGAGCATAACAAACAAACCATTACAAAATGGTTTCCCTCTAACTTAAAATGTACTAACGTGAAGTGCTGCTCAACACAGGAATGTTTTTGCTTAATGACTATTTTGCCTCTGCTTTCTTTGTAAAATTGCAGGGTGTATAATTAATTATTAAATAAGCATGATAGATACGTTCAAAAAATAAAGGAAAGACCCATAATACTGGAATTTATAAGTGATAGACAATGAAGTTTATCCTAAAGTTCTCAGTTCTTTGGATTTAATGCTTGTAAAAATGTGTGGGTTTCTCAATTTTCCACTGCAATGTGTTAATTGTCTCAGGTGTTTTCAGATTGTATTAACTGGAAACCAAAAATATATGAGAGATGAAAGGGAATGAAACCAAACCCACCAGAGATCTTTCTGTTGTGAGCACAGAGCAATCACTCACAAATTCCACAGAAGACCACTTCAGCCACAAAAACCCACCCAAGCAGAAGAGGTCAGCTCTCATTTTCTCTGCCAGCATCCACGGACTGTATGAGATACCCAGGAAACATGAAGAGCTCAGCAATCCTACAGGGTGATGGAGATGCAGCTGTCAGAGACTTTTCACACAGTTTCTGGAAGACAAAGTGACTTGTGGCTGGCTCCAGTCAGCAGGAAAACACTGGATTAGAGGCCATTTCCTCTCCAACCAAGATGAATTCCAGCCTCTGGCATTTGCTCAGCCTCTGGCATTTGCTCTGGTCAGACTGTGATGCTTGTAATTAATTAAACTAATTTGTTCACAGTAAGCATCCAGCCCTGCACTAGTGAACAAGCAGGAAGCACAATGAGATGTCTTCTGTTTTCACATGACAGGACACAGGTGAGACATTCTTTTCTAATGACAGAACACGTTTACTTTCTTTTTCCCCCTTTTCTTGTGAAAGCTTTTTTCTAAGCCATCCTAGGAAAAAAAATCTCCAGTTTAAAGGACTATTTCACTCTTTCTACAGAGCATCTTCTCAGGAAGGGGGAAAACATGAGACTACAGGCAAAAGTAGCTTCAGTAAATTAGGATAATTTAATAAGTGAAAACCAGTGCACGCTTAGAACACCAAGTGAACCAAGTACCAAGATGGAGAATGAATGTTCAAAACCAGGTGAATAAAAAAAAAGGAATCAGTTAAACAGGGCCCACAGACGGCATGCAAGAATAATTTTTTTTTTCACATCCCACAAGCTATTTGTTGGGGACCATAAAATGCAGTGAACAGATTTGTATGTTATCAGGACAGTCTTAGCAAAGAGGTAGACTGCAAGCAAAATTTGTTGCCTGTATCACAAAGCACACAAGTCAACTAATAGTCACAAAGAAGTTACCAATATTATTTGAGAAGTAAATATGCATATATATAAACACACATGAATATGGGAGTTGGGAACCTTGGACAGATTGAAGAACTACAGTTGTCGTATAACTCATTCAGCAATGTCAACATCAGTCATTCCTGCTGTCAGTTTTGACAAAACTCATACTACAGATTAATATCAGGCAATTTATCAAAGAAGTGTCCATCAGACAATCATTATGATGGGGTCGGAAAGTTCTCTGCAAACCATCATTATCACTTAGTGTATCAGTCAGCAATCTGAATACTATCTGAAGTTTCAGACACTGATAACTTGGCATGTATGGCAGGGTCTTCAACCAAGAAACCATGGTGATAGATTTGAGTCATCAACCATTTCATATTTCCTTCTGCTCTCCAAATATTTATGTACCTTTACATTCCCAAGCACTCAGAAGAACCACTGATAATAACAAATAGACAGCACCATTTATGTAAATTTGTTACAACAACACAGAAAATGGAAATAGGAGCTAAAATAATCAAGATCAACATTTATATGCATAGTTAGGAACAAATTGTGGAACAAATGTTTAATTCCATGTTCTTCCATTCTGGCATTGATCAGTGAACTGACAGTAGTTAAGAAATTGCTTCTGCCCATCACTCAGCACTCCTGCTTTTGAAGCGAGAATTGAACTTTTCCTTTCCTGGAAACAACAGTAGACCCTGTCCTGCCCATAATGGCTCCTACTGTTTGCTCAGACACTTGACAGGGAAATTCCTGCAGATCAGAGCAGATACAAAGAGATTTGAATTTAATTACCAGAGTGGGGGCAGGTAAAAACTACCCCACTTCTTGATGTAGAAGCTGCCATGTCACCACAGTCAGGTTGTTTCAAGCAACAGAAATTCATAACATTTTACCTAAAGAGAATTGAGAATGTCACAGAACACTGGGAAAAAATGCTCATGTGGGAGACCACAGATACACAGCTTGGAGTTAAGGAATGGATACAACATTTATAGACAGACTACACAAGGAATTCAAGCACACACACTCCATCCTTCAGCTGGAAAAAGGTATGAAATACATTTTAAAAGGAACAAGTGCAATCAAGTTGACCTGCCCAATTTTTTGTACATAAATTTCGCTCAGCAGTTAAAGAAGGTAAATACCATTTTCTTCCTTTTTACAGATGGAGAAATGGCAGGCAGTGTCACTTGCAAAATAACACACAAGGTCTTAGGAGAGCCTGGAAGAAAAATGAGTGGGACTTTCTGGTCTCCTTCAAATTAATAGGAATCTCATGGACTTGAACAGGTCCAGCTTTTTCCTGAGAACATATGAATCTTATATCCAGGGCACTATGATGTTGTAACATTACACAAAATAATTTTCCAGTGAGCTGCTAGCTTTATGTAGCCAACCATGCAAGGAAAGAAGATTAAAAATTGAATTAATACTCAAGTTTTAATCATACCAGCAGTCGCTACTGTCACATAACAGCAGCAGCACAAAAGGTGAGAAGGGGCAGAGCAGTAACTGGCAAACAAAAGGCAAAAACTGTCTTCCTTATTCATAAGGAGATTAGTGAAAAATAAACCACTTAAACACCCAAAGCCTGCTTTATGAACTCGAGCATTTATTTACATAAATGCTAGATGGCTGCTGGTATGAATTCTTTTCATCTGGGTTATTTAAATGTGAGGATCTCTAGCATGAAGGGCAAACCACCAGGAGAAGTGCTGTGAGGCTCTGCTTTTAAACCCATCCATGACTCACTGACAGAGGATTCTCTAACTGCTTATGTGAATCTGACAAAACTGAAGTTGTAAGAGAGAAGTAACAGAGGGTTCAGTGTCACAGCTATTCGTGGACCTTCTGACACAAAATTTCACAGAAAAACATGGCTTCGGTCCATCCAATAAAACAATGTAATCTGAGGTATTCTAGAAGAGAAAAAGACTTTTCATTCAACAGAAATTACTTTAATTTTGCAGTCAGTTTAAAACAGAATATTTCCAGCCTTGATATTGCTCACAGTGAAAACTATAGATCTTAATTGAAGTGTTTTAGAATTGCCTTGTGCATACAGAAAAGGTTGTAACTTGACCACTTAAAATATTTGCCTCACTGGAACAGAACCAAGGATCTTCCTTTCAGGGAATGTCAGGAATGATCTGAGCCTGCAGGTTGATGTTTCTAAGGATGGGAAACAGAGCACATTCCTTAGTGACTCGTGAGAAAAGGGGGGAAATGAGAGATAGATCTTAAGTGGGAAGGAAAATTTGCTTTATTTCTGCAGGTGAGCCAAAGAAAGGAATTTTTTTAAAAAAAAAAATTATAGGTCTTTTTTGTTTTGTTTTGTTTGTTGTTTTTTTGTTTGATTGGATTTTTTTTGGTTGGGTTTTTTTGGGGGTTTTTTGTTTGGGTTTTTTTGTTGTTTGTTTTTTGTTTTTTTTTTTTTTTTTGTTTTTTTTTTTTTTTGTTTTTTTTTTTTTTTTTTACCAGAGAAGGGACCTATTTCTTTCCAATAAATGAAAGTGATAATGAGCTGTCTCATGGAAGGTGTTTGGGCAATCATATTCACATTGAGCAAAAGAGCCTGGGAGACCTGGGGAAATTAAAAGGCAACAATTCCAGTCCCACTCAACACACACGCATACACAGTTGCCCAAGTTTCAACCGTTCCACAGATTTACCCTGTGTAGTCAGTGCCCATACACAGCCACACCAGCACCAGGGCAAGAAAGAATGGGAGGTGGAATACTCTCCTGGGAGTTGAAACAAAAGTCCTGGTGGTTGCGTATGCCTCAGCCTCTAGATCAGACTAAATCCGAACTAAATATCCTTCACTCTCCTATTCTATGCTGCTACCTCAAGCGAGACGTGACACAGCTGTAAAGAACAAGAAAACCTTACTCCAGGAGTGGGAGGTGAGAGCATTTTAGGTTTTTTTCCAGACCCTTGCTTTCAGTTTCTATTCCAACGACTTTTACCATAAAACAAAGTCTCTGCCAAAAGGCACTTCTGGTAGAAGAGTTTCAACCATTCATAAGCATTCAATAGAGCAAATTCTACACAATTCCTTCTTGTTCTTCCAAGTCACAAGAATTCATATTTTTCTAATTTTGGTAGGATTGCATTTATACAGTGAGTAATTCGGTTTTTTACCCCATCATATTATCATGTAGATCTTCTCTATAATCCAACCGTGCCAGATACAGAATGCCCTTCATGTCTTATATACCAGCAATTGACAGGAGACTGAATCTTTCTTACTGGAAACTAATTTGGGAGTTAATTTCATCACAACTTTCCTTCACACAGACACAATGCACAGTAGGAGAAAACAACACCACAACACCAATGGCCCTCTGCATTCAGAAACTGAAAGACTGTTAACAATTTTCACAATCTAAATTACCTGTAAATAAGAATGACTTGTCAGGAATTTGTGATTATTCTCATTAGAGGTAAAAGTACAAGGATCAAGAACAGATGTCATCTTTGTGCAGGAATTAAAGTGAATTGTGAATAACAAAGATTCATTCATGATTTTTTTTGAGCTCGACTGATACGAGCACATGGTGATCACTATTAGAATGAACTGAACCCAAACTCAAAGTCTGGGAGAATTTAGTGATGAAAGGAGTACAGATATTGCACTAACAAATGGGAAATCCCACAAGAGGTTGCTTGTTTACAAGAAAACTGCACTGGAGGCAAAACATTATATACTCTATTATTTAAATGCCAAATTTTTATTCAACAAACCCCACTATGCCACTGACTGCCCAATGATTTTTTTCTTTATTTTTTTGTATCCACACTCTATGATTCTTTAGTGATGACAAGGGAAACATTAAATTAATGATAAATTTCAGTAATCAGGTGAAATAAAAAAAAATATATGCAGGGTCATTAATGTTAGTTTATTCCAAATCACTGTTTCATATTGTTTAAAGACACTTCAGAGAAATAACTAAATTCTCAGTACTTCTCTGTGAGGAAATGAAGTCTTCAAAAAATAGGCATTAAATCATTACCTATGCTTAAAAAATACAATAAATCAACTTAATGAAACATTAGGCATAAAGTTCTCACATATTTAGGTCCCAATCCATGCAGTATCCATTAACTTGGTGCAGCAGACTGGGTCAGCCACCAACACTGGAAATATTCTCCTGTATTTAGTGATTCAGACTGGGAGGTATTTGTTAAGTTAAATTCCACTGTTAATTTCATGCCAGAAACATATTTTCAACAATATATGGGTTCTGCCAAGATTAAATGTTATCAAAGATGAGAAGCAAGATTAAAGGAGACTTAGAAGAAACAGAATTTGTCCTTGAGATGGGGAAGGATTCCAGAGGTGCTCTGATTTTTCATTCACCGCACTCCCATTTCCAGAGGCCAACTGCAGCCTGATCAAAGGCACACAGAGGCTCCCGTGATCTCGTTCAGTCTTTTTAAGTCAGGGTTCAGACAAGCACGTATTAATACACAGTTAAAAAAAAAAAAAAAAAAAAAAAGGAGCAGTCACATCCTTTTCAGTTAATTAGGTCATGATTATTCAACTTCACACAAGAAAAATCTTACTGCAGCAAAGAGAGTTTTCTATTAACCTCCTCCATTCCTTCCTAGCCACGCATTCAAGCTGTATGTAAATTGATTGTATTCCTCAATGTCACAAGCTATTACACACAGGAAAGCAGGCAGGATTAAAAGGTGCCTCTGATTAGACTATCTAGAAGAATCATTTCAACCACATCAGCCTTCACACTAGAAGGTGAAAGCCTGACACTATATGCCTTAGGTTGGAAAGGATATTATTCCATGCTTGTCCATTATACAGATTTTTTCTGATGCTTTTTCTGACGCATCAAAGATAAACCAGACAGACCAGTGGCCTAATAAAACAAAACAGTTTACATTTTCTTTTAGGAATAGGGAGAAATCATTTTGCTCTTCATCCTACCATTTCAGTCAAGAAGCCAACTCTCATTTCCCTTTACAGTTATATCTATAAATCCTGCTCTTAGCTCTTTGGATTCAAAATGAGAAATGCTTTCAAGCAGTGTTTTCTCACTGGCCCAGTTTTCAAACACTTTGGGGAGGCTAATCTAACCTTAGAAATGAACAAAGGAGGTTTGCAACCGGTCACTTCTAGAAGAAGAATAACCTTAGCAATTTTGAAAATAATGGATTACCAGAGAACATGCTGAAAGTCTGTCTATGAATACAATCTGAAACAAAACTTTTTGTATTACCTCATTTTTTAAGATGATTCAAAGCCCACTAAAGTCAATAGAAAGATCCATATTGATTTTAGGAGGCTTTGAATCATGCCTAAGATTGTTCTTTCATTACACTTCCATCCAACACAGTAAAACAAATCCTACAAATCAGTATATTTCCAGAAACACAGCAGTACAAGAATGAATTATAAAAAGTTATAACACAGAGCTAACCAGGATTTGTACATATAAGCAACGAAAATATTACTTCTTCCTGGGGTTAATGATCTTTTCACAGTTCAAAAAGGTAATCACCTTAAATTACATTGGTCTTGCTAATGTTTTCTTAAGTAATTCTGACATTTAAAGGTAGGAAATTTATGTAGAGCAATTAATGCATTAAATAGTTGCAGCAAAATTAAATCTACTCAACATTTTCCACTTCCTCCAAAAGACAACATTTTGCACATAATTTATAACATGAATAAATATTTTGTCAAAATTGGGAATAAGATGCTTTTCCCATTATCTCTGCAGAGTTTTGCATTTCTTTATAGAGCTATTTGCAAGGAGTAATGATCTGGGCCTCAATAATCTTTTGGTGGTACTTGTCATATGCCTCAGGTCAGGTTTGGATTCAGCTGCCTGGGCTGAGTTCACTCAATTTCATTGTGGAGATAAGTAGTTGCACTTTCATGCACTTTTATTCTGAAGGGAAGCTACATGTAGAGATGTCCTGTGACCCACAGCCTAGACACCTCCCTCTGTGTCATTTTTTTTTCATAGTTTTGTTTCTTCAAACAATAAAGTTATTTATTGAAAACAGAATACTGCCCTAATGGGGAACAATAAAAAAAACCTTGGAGATCTATATGCAAAACATCAGTGGGAAAGTCAAGCAGGAACACAGTCCATCTTGAAAACAGAGGCTTACTTTTAATTTGCAATCCTTACAATTTTTGCAAGCCATTAGGTCAAAGCACTGCTTTTCAACTCTGTTACAACTGCTCAAATAGCTGTCCCCCTTCTTGCACACCCTTTCCCATTTTAAAGCATTTCAGGTGCTTGGTTTTCTGCCAAACTATGTCCCTGCCTATGGGACAAAAACCAAACTGAGAGATCATCCAAGAAAGAAACCATTGGCAGGAAGTTCTGATACCCTTGAACTACTGAAATAGTGTAGAAATAAACACTATCCAAATTGCAACTATTGCATGAAAATATGCTGTAAGAAATTGTCCTCTTAAACCCAAACTCAGGACATGTTGATTCTTGAGGCACAAGAGCTATTCTGAAAAGCAATCAAAAGCATAGGACACAAAGTGAAATAAAATAGCATAGAAAATAACAAGCTGAACTTGAGAAACATTAATAAAATATCACTTCTTTAATAAACATGTCATGCAGAGTTTTGATCATCACACTGCAGTGGCCTTTTCCTAACAGTTCCTTCATTAACATCAGTGTTATTGAAGAAGGAAGAAAGAACTTTGTTTACACTGACTTTTTAACTGGCCTTTGGGAAGTGTTTAACTTTCCAGTACCCAAAGTGTTCTACAGGAGAGCTGGAGAGGAACTTTTGACAAAAGCAGGTAGTAACAGGACAAGGGGAAATTGCTTCAAACCAAAAGAGTTGATTTCAATTAGCTGTAAGGGAGAAATTCTTCACTACAAGGGTGGTGAGGCCCTGGCACAGCTTGTCCGGAAAAGAATGAAACAATTGGCTGCCTCATCCCTGGAAGTGTTCAAAGCTAGGTCAGACACGACTTGGAGCAGCCTGGCCTAGTGGAAAATGTCTCTGGTAATGGCAGGGGATTGGTAAAGAGGTGCCTTCCTACTCAAACCATTCTACGAAAATTGGTTTCGACAGCCTCAGTAGGCACATGCATGGATTCTCAAACCCTGCCTAAACTCCACATCTAAAATCCAGAAACAATTTCCCAAAAACAGTCTCAGTATGGCAGAAGCAAAGCTCTTAACAAGAATCAACGCAGTTAGCTATATATTTTGTTTAATTTACCACACAATGACCCAGCCTGATCTTTGCAATGATCACAGTGATTCCCAGCAATCTTCACAATGATTGCTCAAATATATTCACAATCATTACAGCTGGTACTCAGGTGAATGTTTTCTTAACTTGATATCAATCCATATGGAAAGACAAAGTGTGATACTTTAGTAAACTAGTTTTGGTTTTCAAAAGAGTTTGTCATTCCTAAGACAAATTTTTGTACTTTACTGAGTTTGAAAACACTGTGATAAGGAAGCTCTGAAGAGTTTATCATTTGGATAATATTTGTTTCATTCTATTTTAGTCATCCAGAGATAAGCTCAAGTGTAACAAAATGAATACCTAATGTAATTTGATGACTATCGTGATAATAACTTTTTTTTTTTATGACATTTTTGTAATGAGACACTAGTAATTTAGTTGTAGATTCTTGAAGGAATAGGTAGAATAAATTTCTGGGTGACTCTGCTCCTATCATGGAAGGACATTCTTGTTGAGACTGTAAACACCATGGATCCCCACTTGCTCTAACAGTACCCTGCTTTTGGGAGAGTCTCTTTTGAGGAGCCCCTTCTCAGATAAGAAGGGGAAACTCCAGAGTTTTGGCACTACCAGACTAAGTCCAGCTTCAGCAATGCTGTTTCCTCTACAATTTCTACAATACTTCAAAATTAATTTAGAAATCAACCCTGTGGGAGCTCTCAGTGTCCAAATAGTTGAAGTGCCACAACCAGCATTCTCAGAAGGAATGAAATGCAATGTTTAAAGCAAATAATATAGAACAGCAAAGCAAAACCTACATCCACACATATAACCAGGAAGCGCGCCTCCCTCCAAGACAGCATGAAAAATCTTAACTAGCACCAGACAATACAAGTTCATTACTATCTGCTTGGTCTTTGTTTCCAGGTCCAGCTACAAAATTCTCATGGATACTCCCTGATCCCATCCACATTGCAAGGCATTGCCCAGTTCTTCCTATTGATTCATTCCAAGCCCCTCACACACAAATGTGTTTTACTACATCCAGTAACGTCATTGCTCATCATGCTCCAGAAAGAAACAAACCCTCAGTTATTTCTTTACAACTTCAGGGGCAGTTATCTATAATTACAATGCATCTCAGGGATGACTTTTTGAGCAGGTGTAGTGTTTTAGAGCTGGAAATTTATGGATAACAAATAATGTTGTACAAAACTGTTGCAACCAAACTTAGCCCTTTCCTATATGCTAAGTAATCACAGGAAAATGACAGGGGGAAGAGAGCCACATAAAATATCTTTCCAAGAATAGCCACCTTCTCTTTCCCCACACAGCATTTTGGTATTCACTAACCACTCTCTCCTTCTGCAGGATGCAGTTTGCTAAGGATTCTATTGTTGTATCTGCTCCTGAAAAAGCCTAGTAGAAGATATGAGAAATATTTATTGCTCCCACAGGTGTATACAAAATAGATACATATTTATTTCTACTATCTTCCATATCTGCACAAGCTCTTATGGCTCCTTCCTATTAAAATCTTTTACTTTGCAAAATTAATAGTGAGGATATTTTAGCATACCTCTTTCATATGAGTAAATTTAATTTCTTTACACATTTATACCCTTGTTCAAAAAAAAATTTCCCCATGTATAGCCCTGACACAAACAATCAAGTCATCCAACTTTATAGTAAACTATGAGACTGGTATGCAGGAAATCATTCCTAAACTGGTCTCTATTGGGTTTGGGTAGCACAGTCCAAAAAGCAAACTTAACTGTATATAAGGGTAAGGAGATAAATGTTGAGAGTGAAGAAAAAAAAGAAAAAGGAAAATGATTTAAAAACCAGAGCAAATAGCATCATTGCACGTGTGTTCAAAAATTACCTCTGTAAGGATGAATTAAAAATCTGACTGTGAAAAATGAAGAACCATAAACACAGCAATGGAGCAGGTGTTGCAAAGTTTATTAGGAAATCTCTTAAATGCTTCCATAAAAATTCAATAGTCCATTGTATGTAAGACAACAAAATTATATTTCATGGACAGCTGTACTCTTGCCATTTAATTATTGGACAGTACTGCAGTCTTCTCAGAGCAGCTTTCAGATCTCAGGTTGTAATGACCAGACAAGAGTGAGGAATTCCCTCTCCACTGTATTTAAGAGATTTCACAATAGCAAAAGGAAATTAGAAAGCATGGTATTTTCATGAAAAACAGTTTTCAATTACCTTTGTATCCAAATAATGTTGCATTCATATTCACAGAACTGCAAAGTTATTACCTAGACTAAGTAAAATGAATACAGTATCAGAACTTAATTGGATATAGAAAATTGGAAAGTTCCACAACACAGTTGCTAAATAAGTTGAAATGCATAAAATGAAGGGCACAGTTGTTTCCTGAAAGCCAGTGTAAAAACAGACAGTGCTTGTAAAGGACATGGAAGAGTCACTGAGCTCAGCACAAGGTGAGCTCAGGGCCATGCTCACTTGGAAATCCCACCCCAATGCAACACCATTAGCACCAGTTCACAGTGACAGTCAAGGAAAGCAGCTTTCCTTGCTAAAGCAGTGCTCCAGCAAAGGACTACTTATATGCTTTGATTGAAGACAACCAGTAAAAACAAGAGTTAAAAGATGCTCTTCACCTAAAATCAAGGTGAAGGTTTAAGCACTTTTTGATTGCTGAAGTTGCTCTTTGGGTATTGGCATGCATCATTTCAGACAGGTTTTAAAAAATCATAAACGTTGTTCTGTGTGTTCTGCTTTGTATTTTATGGCAGTTATATACATGTACCATGCACACTGCATTCCACATTCTGCACAGAAAAGGGCAGAACAAAAGGAAACTGAAGTCTGGCTCATTTGGTTACACAAAAAGATAAAAGGAGAAGAGAACAGTAAGAATCAAGAATCATTTGTGCAATGCATTGATGTGGGCTAAGATGTGAACTTAGGCAAGACTCTGTGGTTCAAAAGAACATCCAGACTTTTATGCTGGCTGCGTCAAATGCCCTCCACCTTTTTATTAGAGTTACAGAACTACTTTTGAGTTTTGAAAGTGAAACTTTATTCTAAATTACTTAGAACAAATTTTCTAGAGAAAATAGAAATCTTTGAAAAGGTTCTACTTCTGGACTGATATTTCCATTTCCTTTTGACTCATTTAATACTGCAGAGACTTCTAGGGTGACAATAGACTCTTCACAACCCACCCAAAAATCCTCCTAATCCAAGACCCTCAGAACTGGGGGACAGCCTCATTGCTGCTCTCAGCCAAGCCCCATCAGTCTTCCTCACTCCTCAGTAGTGCCTGGGAAAAACAAAGTCCTTTTCCCTCTTGTTGAGTCCACTTGATCCAGTTTACAGCAACCAGAGAAAGGCAAGCAGCCAGCCCACCCTTTACTGCCCAACTACAGCCCAAGAAGGCAATATGACCCAACTGGCTCTCACACATGGGGAACTTCAGCGGAATACAAACACAGCAAGAGTTCCCTGGAGTGAATACATCATATATTGTTGCATCAGCCCTCTTGTTAGAGGGTAGAAATGAGCCAAGACACAGACTTCTTGTCTATATCACAGCATGAAAAGGGCCCTGGGTTTATTCCTCTTTACAGCTCAGCCATCCTGACTCCAACCATTCACCGACTCTGGCTGCAGCAGCTCCTGCTGTGAGTTTCCCTTACTACCTCTGACTGCTGGTTATTTCCTGCTAAACTCTGACTGCAGGCTTTACCCAACTAGACTGTGGCTGCAGGTTCCAACAACAGGCTCTATCTACAGACCCAGACTGACCTCACTGCAGTGACTCTCACTCCTCAGGGTCCTTCTTCATAGTCCTCTCCTTCCCTCTTCCTGAAGGTCCCCACTCCTTCGTGATCCTTCCCCCCCCCCCCCCAGTCCACTCCCTTTTATCACTATTACCTTTATTGGATAAAGCTGTGACTCATTAGGGGCAAGGCTGTATTGGGTAATTAACACAGCTCTTATCAGGGGCAAGGTCACCTATGTTCCCTTCTTCTACAGTACATGTGGCCTCCATGTCTATAACGGAATGTTTTATGAAGTGGTGGACATGAGACAGCTTTAGAAATAGATTTTCCTCATACAAAGTCTGTGTTAGTGGCAAGCTTAATAAATCTCTTGGCCAGGAAATACTTTCCAGTCCCACCTATAAGTAACCACACTGACAGTTTCCAAAGCTAGCTACAAAATCTGAGCACCCTGTCCACATTTCCCAGAATCACAGAATAGTGGGGTTGGGAAGGGACTTCCAGAAACCAGGTTGTAAAACTCTATAGCTAAAACAGGGTCAGCTGCAGCAAGCTTCTCAGTTATGCTTTGAATAAACAAAATCCACAGCATCTCAGGGCAACCTATCTCATGTTCAATCACCATTCCACTAAAAAAGGGGATGGTTTATGTTCAGACAGAGTTTTCTGTGCTTCTGTTTGTGCCCATTGGCTCTGACTTTGTCCTTGTTGTGCATCACTGAGCACAGTTTACCTCCATCTTCCACACATCCTTCCATCAGATATCTGTAGAAAATTATGAGATTCCCTCCTGAGCCTTCTCTTTTCCAGGCAAACCCATGTCATCTATCTCAACTGCTTCTCATATGAGAATTTTTTTAGCCACTTGGATTTACAAAAGGACATTTGGGGAAAAAAAAAATTAAGAATCTGGTTTGGAAACCATTCATTTTTAGTTATGCAATTGAAAACATTTTGTGCTTTTCATCACAAGAACAGCTGTACAATATTTGCTGCCTCAATTCCTTCAGTGCTCCAATTAAAGATTGCATAGATCCTGGGCTGGAATGTGTGGAAATGGGAAATGCTAGGAATATAAAAGATTACCAATCCCCTTTAATTTATGCTTTCAAATGCTTAACACAGGGCTATAATTGCAATTTTAATCACATGTGTTCTGTGTGTGCATTGAATACCGAGGTCTCCATGTGTCAACTAGCACCCAGTAAAGCTGCAGGAATTTTTTCCACTTTAATGTATTCATGTTCACATGTAAAAGATCCATTTTAAAGGCTCTGAAAAAAAAAAAAAAAAAGTGACAGCTTCAACTATAACTGTCAAAAAAAAAAAAGTGGATATAAAATTCCAGCTTGCCTCTAATGGCAGGGTACTTTTTTGTTTTGCCTTCAAACATTTCAAAAACAACCTGCTCAAGGTGGGTGGCAAACTGCTATTTTATGCCCTATAGATAAGTGTCACAAGTGATGCCACCAGATTAGCTAAGCAGGGAAGAGCTGAAAGTGAATGCAAATAACACCAGGTTTTTGAGAGAGTTTTATTCTGGATTTTGAGTCTGGTTTATGTTGTCACTTTTAGTAGGAACAAGACTTACTTTACACAGCTTTTTTTTTGTTTTGTTTTGTGAAGTCTTATTTTGAATGTTTAAAACCTTCAAATACCTGAAGTGTTCTGCACTTCTTGTTTCAATTTCAAACATATTTTGTTTTATTGTAGTGCAGTGGCAATTTTGTCACCATTATTTAAAGAAAATGGAAGCAATCTCAGGGTAAAACACTTCTTTCTGGGACTAAGGGTTGCAGAGGCTGATCCTAAGCTGTTCCCAAACTGGCACTTTCACACTTGCTGTGGAAACACTGAGCTGAATTGATCCAAAGCCTTGAAAATGTCTCAGTGAAGTTTAGGCTTAAAATACCAGCATCCAAAATGGATACAAGTATTGTCAGGAATTAAGTTATGATTAGTTGGAGAAGGTCATTAGCGTTTCACCATTAACCTCCCCCTTTCCTAAAATATACACAACAGCCTCACATATAAATAACATAAACCTGTCTTAAAGATAAGGATAGAGTCAGGATGTAAGATGCAACCCAGCCATGGCAACAAAATTTCACCGAAGATAATGAAAGTGGAAGATTGCAAATCCATTTGGGAGATCAGAATCTCATCCAGTATTTCCTGCTAAGTTTTATCTTACAGCCCAAAATGAATAAAGAATTAAGAATTAAATCAGCAGTATAAAAACCATTTAAAATAAATCACATATTGAAAAAATTTAATCATTAAAATGGAAAAACTATTATTTTGAGACATCAATAATTTATCTAGCAATATTTTCCTGCAAGTATTAACCATGAATATTTAATACGTACATGTGAGCAGTTTATAAACAGAAACAAAAATGAAAATGTTTAAACGGTCCTGGATGTGCTGCTACAGAGAACCAAATTGAATCATATCATCAAGCCAGTAGTAAATTCAACAGCTAGAAGCCTACTCTTTATGAAACTGCACTCCAGCTAGTAGAGCTTGTAAGTGCATTTTTGTTCAAGTGCATAGTTATATCTATGCAAAATATTTTGCAGTTGTATTTTTTCAATTTAATTTCCTTTGGAAATATTTTGAGAGCTCTCTTCTCCCCATACAAGAGGAAGAGAGAGAAATTAATAGCTCACATTTGCAATCCAAAATAAACTGCTCCAACAAAATTCTGTTTTAAAAAAGCATACCAGAGGCCTTTTCTCCATCCCAACAGGCAATGTCATTATCCATCCCCCCAGGCAGTGCCACCAGGCAGCAATAAAAGTGAAACTGGATCAGCTAACCTGACATTAAGTTTAAAATCATTTGGAAGTACCTACACAAGGTGCTTCTCACACAGGGCATCTTCAGAGGAGCTGATCTCCAGCTGTGAGCGGTATCAGAAATGATCCCACCATCTTCCTGCCTGCTCCCGGAAAATCTACACTGGCATAAACTCAGAGCAAGTCAACTGTGATTAGCTCTATCCAGCCCCTTTCATGTCACAATAGCAGCCACACCTAGTTCTTCATTAAAATCTGCTTTCAGCACCTCTGTAACCTGAAGCTCCTTTGCCTCCATGCTGGTCACACTGGGCTCCTCTCCTGTCTCATGCAAGGACTGATTATTCCTGGTGGGTCTTTACTGGTAGCCTTGCCTATCTTGGCTCTAACTTGTAATTCTCATGTGTTCCTCCCTTCCTTCCCCTCAAGGGAATGGAAAATCTCTACTAACCCAGTGTGAATTATTAGTTACAGATAATTCTTCACTGCTGAATTTCATGGCATTTTTATCCTTAGACTATCAGTAGGAACCTGAGCAAAATCTTTATCTGAGTTTTATAGACCATAACCATAGAGCTAAACAGAAAGTTTATTTATACAACTGCACAGTCCTAAATTTTCAGCTCCTTTTAGCTCATGGCCAATCATTGTCAGTCCCTCATTCCTCAGCAATGTGGCAATGCCAGGGGACTCTCTCCAGTGAGGATCTGAGGGGTTTCATTAACTTTACTGCTCTGACAACTGGCTCACACGCTCACACTTCACTGGATTTCAAGATGACTCCTGAAGTGCTGTCAGCAGACAATCCAGTGCCAAAAATCATTTGGCCCACAAAACCTCTCTCAGTCACCAGGAGCAGGAAGGAAGCAGTTTGCAGAGGATGGCTTCCCAAGAGACAAAGTGAGAGTTATCTATGTCATTACCTCCACACCACTCTTCCTGAGTGGAGGATTATGCACTCCTTGAAACACAGCTGCAAATACCACAGGTTAGGAAAGACAGAGGATGTCTCAGCCAGTGCTGATGGAGGCCTGGCAGCTCAGGGAACAACTGTGTTGAAGCCAGGAGGATAATCTGCTGTCTTTGGGGAGAGGGAGGGTAAAGGGGAGATGTATCTATGGCATCCTGGCAGCTGAACTTCCCACCACCTCTACATCATGCTGGGGCATGTGATTGGGAGCTTGTGTCTCAAATGCTCAGACAGTTCAGCTAGAAGAGACATTTCTCTCATGTTGCTATAATATTGCTAGAACAACTGAAGTTATTTCTTTGTTCCTCTGCCTTTTCATCTGGAGTTTCATTTCATTTCTGATTTCAGGTAAACAGGACTCCTGCTCAGAGGACGTGCACAAATGTGTCTGTGCCTGTCTTTCGGTGCATCTGTTCAAGCCTTCTATCTCCTCTCTAAGTTTTAAGCACACTATTTCTTTCCAATAAACACCAGAGACATCAACCGTGAGAAACAAATATTCAACGAATCAGGCTTCACGAACTCTTCTGCTCTCAAAATGACTGATTTCTCTTTGGTTTGGGGTGAATGGTAGACAGGATTTTATTTTACCTGTTCTGTTTTCATTGACCTTGTCATACCCATCAAGAAAAGATGGTGCCACTGTACTTGAGAGCAGACAGAGGAGAGAGAAAAGAAGCTCTCAGCTCTTCATTTTATTGAAAGCTCAGATGCAGCAAAAATATCCAGAAGAACGCAGTTGTGTATCCATTTGGAAAGTGGAATGATCTTGGGATGCATTACCAGTTTATCACATGGGTTTATATTGAGTTTCTTACAAAATCTGTATTCATTCTACTAATCAATTAAAAATGCACTGTAAGCCCTCTGGATTCTAGGACAGAATTTTAAATCAAAGATTTTATTAGCTGGCCAACTCATTTTGGTTTTCAAGAAAAGCTGAGAGACAGTGACCAAGTTTCACAAAAGAATACTTAACCTGGGGAAAATATCTATTTTTGGAAAGCCGATCACACATAGGTATAGATTATGAGGACAGAAAAGAGCACCTGTAAAAAGGTACAGACATGTATGATTCCTTAATTCTGTACCAACCTCAAAAACTGAATACAGAACACCTTTCAAAAAGACAGCTTCTCTTGATCCCAAAACATTATTTCTGTTCAAACTATTAATTTATAAGGTGCTCCAGAGAGAGAGAGAGATTTAGAGACCACAAAATAAACCACACAGTGTTTTTGCAGGACACTGAAGATAGAAGGTGTCCAGTTTTCACCTGGCTGTCACAGTGAATATGACAGACCATGATGCCACAGTTCTCATGACTTTAAAATCCCACAGGATTTTAACTTTGTCACACACAGAGAAAGTCCCAAGTTTTAACACACTGTCAGATATAATCCAATAGGCTGCCTTGTTCTATTCACTTATAATTTTGCATCAGACTAGAAGCACTGAATAGGTGAAGAAAAACCAATGTGTAAATTCATTAGAAAAACAACTTTCCCAGAACAAAGCAGAATAGCAGAATGAAACTTGGGTTTTTACCTTGTCCAATAAGCTGTCTCGTCCAGCTCTGGTTAAACCCAACAAACTATACTTTCCCATTGCCATATACATATAAATTAAGAAATTACAATTTCTCACTGTTTTGAAGACAGAGTTTATCAGAGTTGATCTCAGCAGAACAGGAGGGAGACAACTAAACCATGCAACAAATGTAAGGTTGCACAAAACAAATATGTTGCACCTCCCACCACATTGCTTTCTGTATCTAATATTACTTTAATTCCTTTCACCCCTACTTTCTACCTGTATTTATAAGTCCAGCATGGATTTCTGCCTTTCACATTTCAAATATTTCTTCATTCATACTTCATCTACATATTCACAGTACTTTACTTTTCAGACTGTTCCAAAATGATCTCCCTGTCCCATGCTGTCACCTCTCCTTAAAAAATGAATTTCATTTGAAATGTTACAACTAAGGAAAATTAGAAGAGAAAAATGAGAACTTGTAGAAAAGATGCAGCAGTCTCTTCCAACCCTAACGATTCTGTGGTTCTATTTTACAGCTTTAGTACTGGGTGTTATTTTATGATTCTATCACATAAACACTACTGAATATTTACCTTAATTCCGGGCAAGTTTGGTTTATCAGATAATACCCACTCACAACTGTAATAGAGTTTAAGGTAAATTTTCAACATGCAATTTGCTGGCTTGAGAGGCTAATATATACCCTATAGCTTTTGCTAACTGGAAAAAAGGGCTCTATTTTTGAAGACATAACCCAACACATTTTCAACATTAGGCACAGTTAATCAGATTCTGCAATCCACCTATCAGTTTATGTAGGTCAATGCAGTTGTACTGCTGTCAATGAAACTATGTTATAATTATTCAGATTAATATATCACATGTATTTTAATATATTTATTGTTATTTAATCATAACAATTTATGACAGCCCCTTCTCCATAGTTTTATTTTTAAGATCACAGAAGTAATATTACTAATGGAAAATCAGAATAATTATTTAAAAGAATGTTAAAGTTGCACCCTGGTTTTAAAGAAACTACATGACTTTCAATGTTTGAATAACTTTTTGCCTCCATTAGAATTATTCTGGGGTTTTGTGCTTTTCTAAATTTTCCTTGCAGTCTTCCAGTGACAAAGCAATTTAATTCATGTAAAGTTTAAATCCAATTCAAACATATTTACAAAGCTACGTATTCACCTTGTAACAAGGAAAAGATTACTTTTTAAAATATATTTTTACAGCGCAAATTAATGAGTCTAAAACTTGTATTTGCTGCCTGACAATTATGAAGCTCATGGGCCTGAAATGGGAGTAATCAGGATTACACTCCCTCTTACGGAGCTTTAAAACATGTTTATAAACTTCTTTTATTAATTTTTCTCCTGAAATTTGATTCCAGGCAACTGAGAGTCCTGCTTTTCAGTATTTTCTTATGAGTTACCATTCACTAAGGTTAGGAAGAAAATATTTTCCTGAAAACAGTTAATTTCAGCTTTGAACAAGGGAAGAAATGTGGCGAAGGGAGGTGAAAAGTGCTTCAGCTTCCTCCTTGCTCATCTCTGGTGCCATGCCTCTGCATTTCCCATGGTGGGTCCCTCTGCCCAGCCCTCTCTCCACACTGGGCTGTGTCCCCATCCCCACGGATCCTGGCCTCAGCACCCAGCTGTGGAGGGTCCTCCCAGGGCACATGGGGAGCTCCCCTCAGCCAGACCAGCCCTGAACTGCCCTCCTGCTTCTGTCTCCCCTCCTGTTTCTGGCTCTCATTCCCTGCCTGCTCCGGCTCTTTCGGCTTCCCCTTAGGTGAAATTCACCTTTAGGCAGAAAATCCATCCCTTTGTTCAGCTTCAGGAAAGCTTTTCACAACCAGAAAGATCACTGTGTGTGGTAGGATGTGCCAAGACTGTATTTGTCTGCCACATGGGGTCTATCTGATCTCATCTAGAGTGAAGCTCTCAGTTCACAGACATAATCCTTTCCCACTGCTAACAATAATGACAAAGTGTCCCTTCCCAGCAGATCAACATGCGAAACAGTGGCAGAAATAACTGGACAGCTGCATAAAGGAGTCCATGGAGGCATGAGGATGCCACGAGAACTTGATGTGTGGAAAGTCCCTGAATGGCAATGCCAGAACCTGGCAATGTGTTGGAATCCCAGTTCCACACAGAAACAGCCAGGAGGGCTGTGCTAGACAGGAAGAGGCATTGCTCCACCATGACCAAAGTGGCAGCTGGGGAAAGTTGGGAGCAAAAGCCCAGCAAGCTGCAGTAAATTAGATTTACTGAAGGCACAGTAAATTGCCTGAACACACTGGCTTTGGTCACCCTGTTCATTGACAGGTTTCTGTAAGGTTTTCTGCATCTCCCATAGTCAGTTGTTCTCATGTATTTATTTAACTCACAGCACATCTGACAAAATCTTTTGCTGACGTTCTGCACCACAATGAAATTAAACTTCCTTCCCGGTTTACTGCAGACACAGTGTTTTGTTCTACATGAAAGAATAACCCTTATACAATGTATTGTAGATCTACAGCATATGAGTCTAAAAACGTATTTCCTTTCCTGGCTGATTTTTCCCTAGATATTACTATTGTTGTTGTTATTTTTATTATTATTAGCTTATGCAAGGGAACCTTCCTCCTGCCTTAAAGTCTCTACAAAACAGCCTCAGTTGATACTTCAGGAGAGTGCTCTCAGGTAAAGGTATCGAGCAGCAGAGTTGCATCCCTCTCCTGAACATTAAAAAAAAAAAAAAAAAAAAAAAAAAAAAAAAAATTAAATCAAGATTTCCCTCCCCTGGCATAGCTGTAATCCCACACGGGAGTTTGCAACACTGTTCTGAGGGCTGTGAATGCTTTCTCTCCTCAACCAACACACAGAGATATTCTACAGCATAAACCAGCCTGCAAAGTTGGGATCTTGTTTGTAATGAAGAAAAGTTCATCTACCTAGCTCGGAATAGTGTTGTTTCCTTATAATAAATTGATATAGCTGAGTAAACCTTTAGTAAATGTTACAAATGTACCTAATATCTCTCTAAATTCCTGCTCCTCGTCTGGTTTTTCTCTCATTAATAATTTCTGGTGTTGTCGCTTCTCCATACCTCTGTTCCCAAGCCCTCTTTTACAGACGGTTTTGTTGTTTTACAAGACTTAGCCATCTTTCCCAAGACTCAATCCATTTTCACATGAGCTACACTAATTGGCAACAGGCTTGACACATTTCTTGATTACAAGTTAAAACACTCAGAAGAAAGTTCTAAACCTTTTAAAAAAATAAAAGGAAAAATGCAGTAAAGAAAATGTCCTCAATTAAATACCCTTTAAATGGAATTCTCTGAGAGGCAAAAGAAGAGGGAAACCAAATTGTGAAAGACCACCCTGTTGTAGTGTTATTTAAATCCCTGGGGGTTTTATTTAAGAATCTGAGTGTTCTGGACTATAGTCTCAAAGTACTTCAAGCTTTTAAAGACATATTTGTTCTATTGCCATGTAAATAGTTTCTCTCTTCAGATAAAGCAGTACTTCAAAGCAGTGCAATATTAGTTCTGTTGATAAAGATGCTGATGTTTAAATGTTTTCACAAGTTATGATAAAATCTGTATCACACAAGGTAGATGTCATTTCTTCGTTGATTTGTAACTCAAAAGCTAGCAAAGAAAAATACAGAGGAACCACAAAGTTGTAAATTTAGTATTCATATCTAAATGCAGCAGCACTTTGTATTGATGCAAAACCCAAATGAAACTAGACTCTGCAGCTGACAGACAGTAGTATTACTTTAGGAAGTGTACCTGGATGGGCCTTCGTTTTGATCATGTTTTTACCAAATTTTCCAAAATTACTGAAATTTTGTATTGTGTTATAATATAAGCTAAAAGAAAATGAAACACTTAAATGTGGAGGTTGATTTTAGTCACCTTATGCTAGCATGCTTTGTGGAGGTATTTTTTGTAGAGATTTTGCTTCCCAAAATATTTCAGGTTTTGTTCCAATAAGCAAAAAATCATCGTAGGGTTTGGTTTATAATTTTTTATCGCTGCTGTTTGTGGGGTGCAGGGCAGGGTGTGAATAACAAAAACCCTCACCAGGAGGGAAAGAAAATCAACTGATTCACCTAAAAAAATCTTAATTTTGATGTTTTACATCATGTTTCTTTAAGCTGTAAGTGAGTGTGAAACCTGTGTATTCCATCATGTTCCTATCTGAGAATCCAGACCAAGGAACTGGCACTTGTGGATATCCCAAGAGCTGGCACAAGGTCTGAGCTGTGTGACCCTGTGACCCCAGCTCCATCCCTAGATACACTGTAGGACTCTCTATGTTTGATCTAGTCTCAAATGAAGAAGTTAATTCTTCAATTTAAATCGACTTTAAACCAGTCTCATGCACCTAAAGGCTCATGTTAGCATCTTTGGAGCCACTGATAGATTAGTTAAATGGCTAGCCAGTTTATTTAAATATTTTCCCTCTATTCCAGACTGCCAGAGGAGGGAAGTAGCCAGAGGCAATACCACAGACAAGGGCTGAAGCAATATTGGGTTTGCTGGACGTGTCAGACTGAGTTTTCTTACAAAGGCACTACAAATGCTCCCTTTTAACAAGCAAACGTACAAGGTTCAGCCTTGTACAAAACAGCTGTGAGCATCTGCAGCTGGACAGGAGCTGTTTGGCAGCAGCACTGCCACAGCAGGGGCTTAGCTGGTGTCAGTGAAGGAGAGGAGATAATAGGAAGAAACTCTTCTGACTCCAGGCCTTGCAGCAAAGAACTGTTCCCTGAGCTGCACCCAGGGAAGATTAAGATGTTCCTAAAAAAAAAAAAAAAAAAAAAAAAAAAAAAAAAAAAAAAAAAGAGTCTGCAGCATCACATGCTAAGAAACTGTAAGATTTCTCCTTCAACAGAATTCACTGCCTGGACGACCTACAACAGTGCAGATATTTTGAAACATGACAAAAATAAAGATATATACATTTCATTCCCCCCAAATTGGAAGGTACCACACACGCATAAAGATGAGAAACATGTTCTAATATTGAAAAGTAAAGGATGTGAACAAAGAAATCAAATTGCATGAGCAAATACATTGAAATGAGCAGAAAATGGCTCAGTTAACACCTCTCTTTCCTGCTCTTTTAACAGCCCAAATCCCTCCAACCTGTCCTCAGTACTGCAGGAAAAATATTATCAGTTTAAACAATACTGAAAGTACCCTCTTAACAAGGTTTTCTGAACTAATGCAGAAATTAATATGGTAAAGAGGAATGTTGTTAGACTTCAGAAACAAATTTACTAAAGATAGGCTACAAATCCAATTCTACATTAGGAAAGGTATGATATCCTGGCAGTTTCTCCATTAGGATAGGTGGTATATTTTCGTTAATTCTACCTAGAAATTACAGGGCAGGCTTTTCAACATAACAATGAAATTTATTGAAAAATAGATGCTTCTCTGGTAATATTCCTTAATGCACATCTTTCTACTCCAACTGAAACCTGAATATGTTCCTCCATGTCTCAGGAAATAGAGGAACATGAGTTGGTTAGATACATAGATCTGGACACAAAGTAGTAATTCAATTTGTTCTCTCTGGTAACCAGTGACAGGACCCCAGCAAATGGCACAAAGCTGAGTCAGGAGAGATTTTGACTGGATATCAGGAAAAGGTTTTTCACCCAGAGGGTGTTTGGGCACTGGAACAGGCTCCCCAGGGAAGTGGTCACAGTACCACCCCCAGCAGAGACCAAGAAACATTTGGACAATGCTGTCAGGCACATAGTGTGTCTCTTGGGGATGGTCTTGTGCAGGGCCAGGAGCTGGATTTTGATGATTCTTGGGGTCCCTTCCAACTGAGGCTATTCCATGATTCTGTTTCCCATAGCAGTAAAGTAGAAGTTAAAAGTCAACAAAGGGGTAACAGAGAAGCCAGAACACTGTTCAAACGTCCATTCCCTGTGCAGGATTACTCTCACTCTCAAACTGAACATATATTCCCATAGAGAGCGAGGGATATAACAACAGGGGCACTGTGATTTCTGTGAGGAGGACCCTGCCTGTTGAGTAGGGAGCAGACATTTGTGTGTTCAAGGGGACATGTTTCTGTTGTTCACACCTCTGGTGGAGACAGCTTTGCCACAGCTCCAGTTTGCCAGGAGCTTGGTTTACCGGAGCACTTTCAGTTTTTTTTTTGATAATCTGCCCCCTTGACAACAGAATGGGGGCATGGAAAGAGGAGAATAGCCTTGTTATTTGTTATTTGTGTCATCACCATCTTGGAGACCCTTCAGAAAACAGCTCTTACCTCACTCAGACGTGCAAACAACAAAACAAAAAGGAACCTTTCCCCAAAGCATCCAAATTCAAGAAAGATTTATGCACAATTTCTGTATGCTGTAAAATCTCTTCTTTTTTTTTTTCCATCATTTTAGTACACAATTCATTTCTTCCATCAAGCAGGACCCTAAAGAGGCAGGTGCTTAGACAAACTCATCACACCAGTATCCTGTGGTTGACATCATGCACTCCCACCAGATCTCAGGACCATCATACAGCTGGCCCCAGAACACATCATGGCACAAAAGCTGGCAATATTGAGGAACAACTAAGAAAAAAAAAAAAAAAAGAAAACCACCTACTAGAAAAGCATTGGAAATGTAGTAGAGTAGAAATGTAGCAAATTCTCTCTCAAAAAAAAGTTATAAATCTTCCATTTATTTTTGATTTCTACCTGTTTATATAAGAAGGTGCCAAAGAAGCATTTGAATACTAATAAAGAGTAGGTTTTTTCCCTATAAATATATATATATATATATATAAACATATACACACAATCAGGAAGAGTCATAAATGCTGCTGAGTGTCAATAAGAACTCTGCCATTTGGATGCAATTCTAAGTTTCTTAAATCTGCAAAACTAAACCAGTAACCTCAAGAGACAGTCTGGTTTGGGGGCATTGCCAGCCCAGCAGAATTCATGCAATCCTGGGTCACTAGCCAGCTTTACAGTGGTCTGGTTCAGGGTTGTTAAAGCTTTTCCCCTGCTTCTATAGCGCTGGAGATGTAGAAGTGCAAAAATGAGAACAAAAAATAGAGAGCAAGGAAATCGAACACTTTTTTTGAATGTGAGACAATGGTTCATATTAAATTTGAACTGAGGCATGAGGGACTGGATATGATGTCATTTCATCCAGGCCATTGAATTTTATTTTATGTAGAGATGAAAGAAATGTTTGAAATAAATTATCAATATGCTTTATTTTTTATCCTTGCTCAGACTGTTAATCAGGAACTATATCATGAGGATCTTCCAGCTCTTGTTTTAGTGAAAACTCAGTCATGAGGACTTTCCCTTGACAAATTTGGAAATGAAATATGATAGAGGATTTAGGTTTGTTCAAACTGAAGTTACTCGAACAATTCTTACCAATTTCTACTGAGATTATTTTCCTGTGCTGGACACCACAGAAGACTCTATCACTCATACATGAATTTTAAACACTGATGTTTATCAAGATTCCATTCAATTAAGTGGTATATCCACTGGTTTCTGCTTTTTAAAACCTCCATTTAGAGTTCTGCAACAGAACTAAAGAGAATTCTGGGCTTTTGTTATAATTATACCAGATGGCTGATGTAAACCTGGAGATACAATCTCATTTACCAAAAAATTCTTTCAGAGTTTTCCATATAGATATCAGGCAAATGGTACTAATCCTTCCTGGGCTCTTTGTGTGTGTGTCAGGCAGCATCCAAACAGTAGCTTAAGGGATGTGCCAATTTTCTCGAGAAGGAAAGAGGAACCCTGATGAAACAAGAGCCTGAACCAGACAGGACAAAAGAGAAAGAGTGACCTCTCCTGGCACCGTGGAAAACCTAAAGATGTTTCCTATCACAAACAAGAGGGGCTGGAAGGAAGAAGCGAGTTAGATTTGAACAAGTAAAAATTTTTTCTCATATGTAAACATTGCTCATCTCACAGGAAAATTCAAATCCTCACCTGAGTTTAGGAGTTCCATAACAATGAGCAGGCAATGAGATAGATGACAGTTTGGTAAAGTTTAATGAGGATAATTATTAATAAAAACCAGCTAACATGCCCTGAAAAAGCTTTCTGTTGGGCTTTGTGTGATCATTTGGCCTAATTATTTTTGATGTTTTGCCCATCAAATAACGAATGTGCAGCTTGTGAAATGTCAGACATAATTAGAATAAATAAAGCTGTAGCATGAACATCCAAAAATCCTCCAATACCTATTAGCAGAAATTCCCCTTAGGAGCCATTTACACAGCACCAGCAGCAGCATTTCACAGGTAGGAGAGTTGGCACAGAGAAAACAGACAAATCTGGAAGTCAAACAAAAGTTCTTGGGAGATTACAGACAAGTAATAGTGCTCTGTGCTTTGTTAATGGTATCCATTTAGGGATCTTAGGTAAGTGCCTTAATTTCACTGGGATTCAGTGATAAAACAGGGCCATATGAACAGGGTTTTTTTATTATTATTATTTCTCTTATCATCTCCCAGAGAGTAGCATATGTGGCATCTCTGCTAAGTTAAATAATGATTTCCTGAGTCACTGTTGGAGCCAGTTAAAGGTATAGAATACCTGTATGCAATACAGGATACTGAACTCATGGCTTCCATCAGCCTTGCCCTGTGTTTTCTGCATTACTGTGGGGTTACTACTCCAAGGCTCACAGGTGGCTTTACAGGATTCCCTTTCTTTCCCCTCTCCAGAAATATTCAAGACAGCATCCCTTTCCAGTGAAGCAGAAATTGTTTGCTCATTTGCCTCACCACCTGACCAGCGTTGCTTTTAATTAACTGATTACCCACCCCACTTGTGTTCCTGGCATGGAACCAGTATTTGTTTGGAAGAGCGCAGAAAGGCCAGGTTAAAGAAATAAGCATTGCTGTCATGCAACTCTGTCTTTAACCTGCAATGGGAACTTCTGGGAATTTAGATCAAACAAAATATCCAAGATACTTTTGATCTAGTCAAACTCAAGTAAGGAGATGTGTGAAAAACACTACGATGTCAAAAATCCTGGAGCTATGCAAGAAAATAAAATACCTGAGGTTCAACCACAAAATTCTCCATTGAATACCAGGCTCCAAGCCCTAGACAAGAACATAATAGTGAGAATTGAAAAATGGAAGAAGCTGTGCAGCTTGGATTTGAATCCTTTCCATCACAAATCCCAATGCTTACACACAGATTTTTAATTCAGTTCAAGAAACACCTTTTCCTCCCTTCTTCCAATGCCAGGCAAATCAATAATAATAATACAATACATACAATAATAATAATACATACAAAATAATAATGTATGTGCAAATACATGCACATACATTATTATGGTAATGCCACTTTTGAAGAAGTCATGGCTACAGTTCAACCTCCACAGGTCCAATTATCCATCCTGTTTTGTTCTAAAGGAAATACCTTTCATACTTATTTCACCGAGTTTTGAATATTTCTCCAATGATCCCTCGGTATTCAGGGGGAAATTCTGTTCCCCGTTCAGCTTGGTCAGCAGGTTCAGAGCTCTGTTTCCCAGCAGCTCCTGTTGGTGAGCACCCTGCAGCACCCACCTAGCACCCACTAACGTGCAGAATTTCTGAGGTGCACAAATTCAGCTCCTGCCTGGAGCCCAACCAATGAAATCACAAAGTCATTCAGGACAATATCTTTGGACTCTTCAAGAACACCAGTGGAAGAAAAACTGCTATTCTGGCTAGACAGGAAGTCAAAGAGTATTGCCAAAAGAAGTAAGAAATCAGACTGTTTGAGACACTAATGGATGCACTCAGATTCCTGCCATTATGGATAGGAATCTTGCCGACAGAATTATGTCTGGGACCAGTGATTCTGATTCTTAACAGAAATGGGGAAGAGGAGCCAAGAGGGAACAAGAAAAAGGAGTATGAAGATGAAACTTTTCCATTCGAGAAAAATACTTAACACTTGCCACTGGAAAAATATTATGAAACAAAACGCTAGAAATCTTTACAACATTATCCTGTCACATCATAAAATGCAGAGTAAATCACCAAGACTCTGAAGCCTTCTGTCTGCAACTGCATCCTGAACCAGCTACAACATTTTATCATATTCTAAGGTGCTTCTAGGAATCAAAAAATATAACATAAATATGATATAACATCCAACCTAAACAAGATGCAGCAATCTGCCTTCATTGAAAAATTATTTTGAAAATTATAGAAACCAGCCACAGAAGACAAGAGGTACAGATTGATATTGCTGCCATCAGCAAGAACTACAGATAAACCACAAGAAAGAAAACAAATTGTATTAAAAGCAATCAATCAAATGCAAAATCAAATAAAGCAAGCATATTACTCTCATGCTGCCAAATACAGCCTGTCAGGCACAGAAAGTTCTAATGCAGGGGTCTGTGCTGAAACCAGCTGTGATTCCTGACTCTGAGATCCAGGAGGGATGGGGGAAGATCATCCCTATCATCTGCATTGCCAGAACAAATGTTAAGCCAAGAGAAATGAAGAATGTCCAATAACCAGGGCTTATCCAATTTTCCTATTTCTGGAATTTGCAGATAGTAATCTGGTGACATTCTGTTCAGCTTTTTTTCGTCTCTGTAACTAAAGAGAGCTTTTTAAAGTAGCAGGGACTGCTTGGCGTTGGTCTGCACTGTCAATTTAGTCTTCTGCATCTCTTCAGTTACACAAAATCAACATATCCATATAAAATAAGGTCATGTTCTTAAGTTATTCTTGCCATTCTGTGCTGAGTATTTGGAAATAAGCATTCAGGGGTTAAAGGAACTGCTATTTAGCAAGTGTGTAACTGCATAAGAGAAAGATTTCTCTTTAGCTCAAAATAACTGTTTCTCCCAAAAACAATGCTAGTCAATGTTCCCCTGAAAAGTCGCTGTAGGGAATGATCTGAATGAGCCAATCCACCTTACAGAATATCCTACATTTTAAGTCCATGTCAGAGAGAAGCAGCTGCTTTCCCAAAATAGTTAAAATCATGCTCTGGCACTGCTGCCTCTTCCAAATGTTTCTGTGACTTTTTTCTGCTTTTGATCTGAGTGAGGGAATAATTTTCAGTGAAGCTGTTGTAGTAAATTTCAGCCCTCCCTTGTTTGCCTTTAAAACGTGCAATCTTTAAAACACACACACACTTTCCAAACAGATCTTTCAAAGAATGCTGTTTTATTTGGGTTTTGTGGGATTTTTTAATCCCAGCAAAGAATAATATAGGCAACAGATCTTTGGTACATTTTTTCAAAGTAGGAATGAAAGAGCTAGAGAATTATCTGTGATATATCATAATTCTTTTCTGAGATAATTACAAAAAAATTTCCAGCCATCCAGGTAATTTCAGGTTCCCTAACTGCATACAGATGGTTGTCTGAGCTACTGCATTTTGAATTTCAAGGAAAACAGCTTCTGTTTACCCCCAACTCCTGCTCTGCTCACAGCATATATTAGATATCAAATTTAAGCTCCCTCTTTCTGTAATAAAATGACAGACAGTCCAATCCACCAAAATCCTGCACTTAAAGGCCTCTTAAGGTATTCAGTGTTTTACATAAACTGATCAGGTGTATGTGAGGTGATTTCCACAGCAAAAACTGTCTCTCTGGCAATTTGAAAAATGCACAGCAATGAGGAACTTTTCATTTAGTAGCCAAGACTGTTTTATCGCCAGCCACATCAGTCCCTGCAGCAACTGAGAGCAAAGAAAGGTGGACTCTCATCTCATCTTTAGGCTGGGCTACAAATGAGTAACACAACCTAGAACCTGAGTGATACTTTCCTAAAAACAATATCCCTTCAGGATTTCGAGGGTACCCATCATCCACTGCAGATGGGAAAGAAATGATCATTACTTGAATGAACATCACCAGCAATGTGGCGTGCAGAGCTTGGCTGCTGTGCCAGCACGGTCCTAACAAGGATTTTCAAAGGTGTGGAAATGCCACAGTCTGGGGGGAATGTGTGTTATCAGGGTTATGATCCTGCTGCTGGAGGGACATTTACAGAGATGGGTTAATTTCATTAGTCAGCAGTCCTCAGACATGAGGGATGACCTGATTCAGTAAGAAACTCTCCTCCACTGCAGTACTTCACAGCATTTTGCTAAGAATGCCAAGCGGCTCTGCAGACCACAGACAGCATGAGGACTTCTGACCACTCCAGCTGCTGAGAGGAGGGGTAGGACCATGATGAAGTTTCATCAGTCAAGATAATTGTGTCTTCTCCCTGACTGACTTCCTCCCTGGATCTTCCACAAAACCAGAGGGGAGATACCAAGATTCAGAATACCCTTAACTCTCAAAACATTAATCGATTTCATTCATGCACCACGCTGTGTATGGATACATTTTCTGTGAGAAAAAAGTTACAATACAGCTTTTCTTTGTTTGCTGTGGCAGCAGGATATTATGGGCTAGGCAGAGAAACTCCAGCTTTTGTGGAGTTGTCTGGATTGCCAGACCATGCTCTCTCAATTCAGATGGAAAAACCCATTTCTACTGTGTGCTGCATTCTGGTGCCTCCCCCAGTGCTAGGTTACTCCAGCCTCTGGATAGGGCAGATCTCATCCTGCTGCACTCCACACCTTATCTTCTCACCCCTAAAGCATGAATGTGAATGTCTGGTGGGTGGCAAGGGGCTAAATTCATTAGTGGTTACAAAATACATTGTGATCCTCAGCTGGAAAGATCTGTGTAACTGTAAAATAATGTATTGTTTGCTTTGGCAATAGCACTCCTATTTTGAATCTGGCAGTGAATAATTGGCAATTGCTTGGCCGAAGATAGATACCCAAAAATAATAGTCACAAATGCCAAAAGAAAGCCAGAGAAAAACAACTTATTATTTAATCACAGAAACTATTTTCATATAATGAATAAAATATTTAAATAAAATATATGATGGAAAAGATACACATTTGAAGGCATCCATGAGATGAGCTTTGGTCATAATGAAATAGATGTGAGGAATTACAAATATTCCACTGTATTTGTTGAGCTGAAATCATCTTTATTTTGCTCTGTTCATGTTGTGCTGTGCACATGCCCTCCAAACAAGGTCAGATAACTGCATGTAGTGGAGGATGCCCCACACTTCTCCAGCCCAGGTTCTCAGCTTGGTTTGGACAGATGAAACTTCACTTTAACTGTGAATGAATTTATGTCTAAATCATTCATTTGTCATCTAATCTAACTTTTATGAGGAATCACTTTAAAAATTGAAATAATTCACTTGCAACTTGAATTTTTATGAAATATTAATGTGGTTAAGAAAAAAAAAGTTCAAAAGACAGACTGACTCAGAACTATCTGCTTAAGATTATATAGAAATCCAATCAGTTACATTCTCTGCTCAGTCTGAATCTGTACCACGTTTCCCAATAACTTCCTAAAGAAGGTTTTATTTAATCAAGAACGAGTTCCATGGAGCCCCAAAGGTCACAGTTTAGAAGGATTATTTGACCTAGACTTTGTATAAAGCAGATGGCTCTGCTTTATGGCAATTAGTAAGCAGGAACTGTGGTATCTGGTTATATCTTCTGATTCTCTGTTTATATGAAGTTATGTGAAACTGGAACCTCTTTGAAAGTCAAGCTGTGTGGAAACCATTTAAGACTATTTCATTTCTAATTATAGGCCTGATAAAGCCATTTTCATGCAAGAGTAGGATCAATGCAGAGACTGTCAAACTTGTGAACATCCATCCATTGGTAAGCGCTCTGACTCCTTCAAAGGCTATCACAAAGATAACCTTGACATGGGGAATGGGAATCTCACTTTAAAGAAAATGTAAACACTATCTACAAAGTATAAGTCAATCTTTCCCTGCAGCTTCAGAGTGGCAACAAACTTGCATATTTATTAGCAAAAACAGAGTTTGAAAATACTAATTTTTAACTCCCTTTCATTTTGCATTTACCCACAAACATATATATTTCCCATTGCCTGGAACAGGAAACTAAATTGAACCCTTTCTGGGTTCCCACATAAGATGGAAGATGGGCTGGTTTGCAGGGCAATCACAAATAGAAATGGGCACATTTTTCTTCCCCTTACCTCTGGGCACGTGTGGTCAGCCCTGCCACAAGAGGCATAAGCTGCCCCTACTCCAGAGGAGTGAAATGCTGGGATGTCACTAGGCCTGAACTGATGCTCTGGAATTGGTGTGGGTTTTGTTAGTCCAGGCCCAGCACGATGCTGCTCTCACAACCCTGTGCTAATGGAACTCCCAGCTCCCACACCAGAGGGTTTCAGCTGCAGGGCTCTGAGCACAGGGGAAGAAGTGCACAAATGTCTTTGGCTGATGATGCAAGAACATCCTGGACCTGAGCACAGGACCTTCCCCTCTCATTTCTGCTGCTCACAGCCTGCTGCACTCTGATGAACTTTAGGAACTAGTGAGACAGCAATACCACTGCTGTGCACAGTGGGAAGCCTTCCTTGCAATAGAAAAAAAAAAGAGGAAAAAATCTATGCTTTCATATTGTAAATCTTGGTTTTCCCCTCCAGAAAAAAAAAAAAAAAAAAAAAAAAACACAAAAACCAAAAAAAGCTCCAACTGCAATTTAGTAAGAGTTACCTATGAAGTGAGAGGCCTTACATATGAAAATTGCCTTTACTTCTAGGTATAGGACATGCTTTATGTCAAATTCAGATATTTTCAAGCAATCAGTTACATTTCAAAATCTAAAGAGACAAGTATTTTTTAACTCAGTCATTGATTTAAAATATGTCCTTGTACCATTGTATGCTTTAGAATTGACTGCAGAAAAGAGGGTGCAATACAGACAATAAACTGACTTTTATAAACTAAAAATTACAAACACATCTAAAAGAGAACACAAAACACAAATTTTAAATCTGAATATGTCAGGGGGAAAAGCAGCTTCAGAACTACTACTGTCATACAGGAAAACAATTAGATTATTTTATCCCAGTGGTATCTGAAACAATTTTAAGAAAACATTTAAAAATTCAACTCTAAAAGTGTTTCCACTGGACTAGCACTATCCAGTATGGTGAGCAGTTTGCATGGCCCTAGACAAAGTGGTCTCCTCATTTAAGGATGGAGATGTGCCCAAAAGAAAATCTGAGTAGCCCAGAACTGTTTTTACCACTGGTACAGTAGAACTGCTGACACCTCTTAGACATTGATGAGACTGGTCTAAAATTCAGAAATTTTACATTAAAAAAACCCTGACATATATGACTTCACAAAACACTGAAGCTTTTCTTTCGTGTTGCCTCATGGGGCTAGTTTCTGCTACCCTCACATACATGCAGAAATATTTTCCTGCTTGTGGAGTTCCACCCATTTTTCCATATCTGATCCTGAGTTTACTGGGGGTCAGGGGAACATTCCTCTGCAAAAGCAGTAAGCAGTTTTCTATCAGGTCCTATGAGACAAGTGCAGCACCAAGGGAACCCTTTGAACACCATCAGGGAATGCTAACTATAGATGTCGTTAGGATGCACAGATGAAGTGTAAATATCCTGAATAGATGGTTCCATGATACACTGAGAGAAAGATATCAGCAATAAATGGTGAGCAAAAGAGGTCCAGGACAATTTGCAGCACACATAGAATATAAACACTTCTACAGTGTAATCAATAAAATGTATTCCTAACACATACTAAAGCCAGAAGACAGCTTCAAACAGTGTTGATGGAATAAAGAAACAGAAATGCAGTAATTCTGATCACAATCCATAGTGAGACTAAAATGGGTAGTGCTGATTAGGAATTTCACCTAAATTTCTTGCAAAGTGTATCAAAGTTCCAGACTAAACCTAGAAATTACATCTGATCTTCCTGTATTTCCATATGTTCTTATTTCCACAACATCACAGAAGACCTGGGCACAGACACAACTGAAATTGATTGAGTCTTCCTAGTTGAATGTTACCATCCACATCTGAGTCATACCAGGAAGGCAAGAGGGCTCTTAACCTAAAATCTTTACAAAGAAAAACAACTTTTAAGAGAATATCTTATGATCATTTAATCTACCACAGACTGTTTCTCAACTGGAAGTTGTCTAAAAGCACATGGGAAGAAGAACTATTTGGACTAACCTGTTAGTAACATCTTGTTAAAATATAATAACATTTCTCACCTTCTGACTAAAAGTTGAGTCAAAGTAAATTTTGCTTAGTTTTCTTCCAAATGAGCTAATCTCATTTATAATTAGTTAGATTATTTGGTTTACTATTTGTTTCTCATATGCAACTTTCTCCTTCAGAGCTGTTTCTCCTGTATTAGCACATCACTCTCTGCTGGTTTAAGGAGTTTTTTCCGTTACTCTGAACAGGAGGAAAAGTGACACCTCCTTTGCACGATGTGTAGCAATGAAAGTGCAAAAATAACTATCCTCTCTATCACAATGCTCCTAACTATGAGAAAACAGAATCCATATTAAATAGAACCCAAAAGCATAGGCTGCCAATCTAAGCATGGAACTAGGCAGTAAGCAAAAATTAAGTTTTGGGATGAGAGAAGAAAAGAAAGAAGGATATAAGGCCTGGCTCGTTCAGAGTAAAGGTGGCTGCAATACTCCCCTGGTGGGGGGTTTAAACATCTACAGTTCACCACCTTTGCACACAAAGTTACACACATGCACTCTGTCCCATCCCTGCTTTTTTGGAGCTTTTGAAGAGAGAAGACTTTGTAAGATTCCGAAAAGTACCTGAAGATGGAAACTGCTTTTTTAAGACTGAGATGGGAATCAGCCCTCTCCAACTGCACATCCAGTCCTACCTGGAGGTACCTAAAGAACTTCACGTGCTTATCATCACGTAGAATGCACACTGACTCCACAAATTGCTGTCTGCCAGCAGCTAAACACATGGTGGCCCTTTCTGGCCTCCCGAGCACTCCCATTGCAGTCCTGGCATTCCAAGTCAGCAATGCCACCCATATGAAAACAACACTCAAGTGTTTAAGGGCTTACAGGCTCAGAGACAAATTTGGAAAGAGACTAAACAACTTTGATAAGGGATTTTAGAAAAGGAGGAGGTTTAAAGTGAAAACTGCAATCAGGATGCAGTTCTGAGCCGAATACATCCCTTCTCCCAACACTGCCTTGCTGGATGTTGGAGACAAGGCTCGAGGATTCCTCAGGCAGCAGGTAAGTTAACAGCACACCTACTGCAACCCAGCACACAACCTGATTGTGGAATGCCCCATTACTGAGAGTCAGACCATCCTGAATTAAAAAAGGACAAATATAACAACATCCTCAAAAATAGAAAGAGCAACAAAATCCAAAGGCACCAATCGTCTCCATTCTCTTTCCAAAGGTTGCTAATTTAAATCTACCTCAGTGAAACCAACTAAATATGTATCCCTAAGACTTAGGGTGAGGACACAGATCAAGATGTTCAGCTGCTGAAAATGAGTGACCAAATATAGTTCCATGAGAGTTCCATGACATACAGCAGGTCAGCACTTCCTTTATACTTTTTATAATAAGTATATCTGATCAGTAGATCATTTATATTGAAAAAAAGCAACCAGGATCAAGTCTACTTCATGAATAAGTTTCCATTTCTAAAACAGGCAGACACTTTTTTTACAGGAGTAGGTTAAAAAATGAGCTCATTGAAACTATATTTTAGTTTTCCTTTACAAAGACTGTGCACATGCTTTAATTATATTTCCTTGAAGAATTATACCATAAGGTTGGAACAGACTAGAAAATTTTAAAACTATTTTAGGATAAACTGCACTCTCCATTTTACATGGCACAGCCAGAATGGAGAGGTCTTCCAGCATATCTGACCACAGAAACATTCTTTAATTCTGATAGTAAAACTGAGCCTTTAGGAGTGTTTTCCAGTGCTGTCCGTGAGTTTCAATTGCCAGTGTGATAGTCTGGTAGGAAAATAAAGTCCATTTCTGCTGGCATAAGCCTCTTTGGATGTAATGAATAATAAAAGATCCAGAGTCCCTGACATAGCTTCAATAATACTTAATTCTGGATTACTGAATCAAGTTAATAGCTTTAAACTATTTCCCTTAAACATGTTAAAACAGATATTGTATTATTTTCCAAAGACCAATTCATCTAAATGCTAAAGATTTTCACCTAATTAAAGAAAAACATTCCTTAGCTTCAACTTTCCTATGCAGACTATGCACAGTTAATATGTAAGAACAAGTGACAGATTGCTCATAGTTTCTATTTTTTCCAAGCTATTTCCTTCACCTTCTCCTGAGCCAAATTTTTATTGGCTAAAATTAATGGACCCTAAAATGAACTCATCCTGTTTAGCAACAAATACTTCATGGCAATTTCAGAAACAAGTAAGATGCTAACTTCCCAGAGCAGTTTATGCAAAAATGTGGATTTTCACCTTTTGCTTCAGTTTGACATTCATGCTCAATATCAATTTTCTTTTACCTTAGTTGTCTTATTATCAGTAGGAACTATACATTAGAAACCTCTGCATGTACAGAATTCTTCTCTGAGTGTCTGAACTGACACTAAATAAGACGTGACATCAAACCTTACACAGTTTCCCTTTCCGTGTCGAATGCAGTCAGAAAAATGCACTCGAAGTAGAATAAGCTTTGAGGGAAATGTCAGCCAAAAGACTCTCTTATTTGAGACTTCAGACACCTCTTCTCATGCCAAAAATGTGGATGCTAGAAGGGTCAGGAAGTAAGAAGTCATTATTCAAACAATTCTATGGCCATTACTCATCACTCTCAGTACATCTCTAAGTTCTGCCTCCATAAGTACTTTTTTTGACACTAGAGATGGCCCCAAACACTTTGATGAACACTAAGGAATTCATCTATCAAAATACATGGCAACTGAATCAACATCATCCTGTTATCTATGATTAAAAAAAGCTAAACCACTTCTGTATATAAATTTTAGAAAAGGAAGGGAGGCTATCAAGCAGAGACGAGAAACCCTAGAAATAAAATAACTTTTTTCCTAATCCTTAAATCAGCTTTGAAAAGTGTCATTTGTCCAGTTAACAGAGTTTATTTTTTTAATTCATTTTCATGCACTCCTGGGCTCTGGCAAGGATCATAAAGACAAGTATCAAAATACCTTGAAAATATTGTATATATTTCTTGATTGGGAACAGGACCTAAAAGAAAAATCTCAGATTTCTCTATCTAGCTCTGAAAACTGCAGAGCAAGATTTTTCCATGGGGTAAGAATTCAATTGGACACAAGAATCTCAACCAAGATTTTCCAAGTCTTTTGGTGCTTCTCCTAGCCAAAGTTAATGGTTCCGAATTTCTCCAAATATTCATGCAATAGAAATGTAATAGTAATACTTCACGTTTTGCAAAAACAATTGCAGTCAGGTTTTAAAAGACAATTCACAGTAACTGAACAGAAAACAGAAATAATAAATTAATTGGAAATAAAAAAAAATAGTGATTGATAACTGTTCCAATGTTCCAGATTGATTTTATGCCTTATTAATAATTAACAGTGAAAGTGCTAGTTAGCTTCAGTGTAAGGAGGAGTGAATGAAAACTGGTTCAGTGAAAATGCCTCAAAATCACCTGTATTTCTTCCCATAAGAATTTTCTTTTACTATCTCTTATCATAACACTGACTCAGCCCAAATTTCTGTAGACTTACTAATATCTGACAGAACATAGCCTGAGGTGATACAAGAGCAGACTGAGACGAATTCTCTGCAGCTCTATCCACACAAGAACATTTCCAAAAGACAAACACTATTTCCCTTGTTTCAATGAACCTATTCATTTTGGGGAGATGGAGAGCGAGCACTGAGAGCATGAGACACAGCCAGTTCCCACTCCCACCTATGTTCTGCACTCCAGGACCAAGATTTGTCCTGCCAGGCATCTCTGCACAAAGAATGCTTCCCCACATGGCCCAGATCCAACAGGAGAAAGGAATTTCTCGTGGGCCCTTGGGCAATTTAACAGGTGGCTGTGCACCTGACATTGACTCTCTGGTTATCAGCCGCCCAAGGTTAGAACAGCCTCTCCAGGAGTGCAGCAGGGCTCTCTCAGGAGCTGGTCAGTGAGCTCAGCAGGGACAGAGCACAGAAACGCCCAGTGCCCACGGGCACAGCTGCTTCCTCAGCACCACTGTCACTCTGCCTCGGGCTGGTTGCAAGTACAAAACCTTCCCAGATGGAGAATGGAAAAGCTGCAAGGACATCATTGATCTGACAACACTCCTGTTACTTGCTTCAGCTTCTCTCCGCTCCATCAGCAGAATCTGTAGCAGTTCTCCTTCCTGGCTTTACTCTTTGCCTTTCCAAGTGCTGGCTCCTAGTTCTCTGCCTCCAGCAGTCCCGGGGGTGACAGGGACATGGGCTCACTAACACTGATTGATGATACACTTTCTAAGGAAGCAGCAGCAAGTAATAAAGATGGCCTTAAGAGGTGATTTATGTGTGTTTGGCAACTCAGATGCGTACTCACGCTGCAAACTAGCTAGAGACAGGGGCAGGGAGAGTGGATGCTGGTTATCTATCAGAAAAGCTCTGGCTCAAAGCCAAGAACTGGTTAGTCAGCTCAAGTCAGAGGGAGTAAAATATGGAGCAAATGTAGCATCAGAACACAATGCAGATATATCTCATTGTATTGTGTGCTTGTTGAAATTAAAATGTAAAATTTTTTCAATTAACTTGGGAAAAATAAATAAAAGCAGAAATCATTCAGAATTTTAAAAGCAGCACTTCCAAGAATTTTTTTAGGAAATTAATCTAGAAAACACAGGACATAACTTAGAAAACATTAAGAGAACCATGAGCTCAGCACTAGGATGAAAAAGGCCAAAGTCTTTGTCTTTCTGCCATAAAGGGAAGGTGAACCTGAACTTGGACTCAGACAGACAAAAGTAAACTCTGCAAAGACTCAGGTAATGAAATAGTGATGAATAGTAATAAAAGTAATAATAACAATGATAATAATAGTCATACTAATGGAGTAGTAGGGCACCATACATCACTCCTTGATTGAGGTACGGCATCTTACAGGCCCTTGTGAAACACAGCCCCAAAACCAGGAGTTCTATTCTTAGTTTCCTGTTTGGTTTTCTAGGTTAAATCATTTAGAAATGTGATAAAGAGCTCCAGCTGCTTTAAATGTTAGGGGGGTTTTTGAGTAATCAAGCAGTCCCAGAAAATATGCCAATTTTTTAATAAAAGATTTGTCACCAATGAAATCCGGTCAAGTGCTGAAAAAACTTTTCGTATTTATTTATTCTCATTCTGGATAAACTCTTTTGCTCAATTTCCTTGGCCCTTGCAGCAAAGAAGTTTTCCCAGCAACAGCAGAATTTAAAGATTGATCAATGCTCAACAACACTTGCAAATAACTTATTTGTAAAAATAAGAACTTTGCCCCAGATGTGGTTCTTGAAACATTACCACAATCCTGCCCAAAAGGAGACTTGCACTGTCTGTGTGGTGTGTGCAACCAAAAGAGCTTGAACCTCAGAAATGGCAAACCCAAACACTGTTCACAGCTGAGCTACTGATTTTGAGAGAGAGCTGTTTGGTGAATAATGACTAATCCAGACAAAAATGGAAGTGATTCGTGGAGCAGGAAGTTGTGTCAAAGACGTTGCCAAATTATGCATGCAGTGAAGTGTCATCTTTATTTCAGTGATCTTTGCAAATCATGAGACTGGAGAATACCTGAGCCTTTAGTTTTTCTATGTAGAATGAAGAAAAAATGGTACAAGCCTGAACTTCCACATCACAAATGATAATTATAAAAGACTTGATAATTATAAAAAGACTAAAACTAACAGGATGGGGGGGAGGATTTGTTAGTTTGTTTGGTTTGGTTTTTTGTTTGTTTCGGTTTTACTTTTTTTTTTACTGACAATATGAGACTATAGAGCCTGGAAAACAGCACCGTCCTATCCCACATTTTAATATGTTGTACAAAAATATATTTAGGGACATGAGGAAGCAGGCATGAAATTGTTTTTACCAACACTATTCTTGCCCTTTATAACATGTTCTTTGCTCTTCTCCTCCAGGCTGGGGTTCAAAATCACTGATGCCTTTTTTAGTTTGGCTTGTATATCCCAACCAACAGGAATTTTAAAAAGAAAAAATGGAAGGGAGAGAAATCCACTAGGGGAATGAAGTCACTTTAGCCTCCGCACAGATACAACTCCACTTTTTCAGCAGCAGCAAATGTACCTGAATGCTAGCATTATCTAGACCTCTTTGGATGTAACAAGAGATTTTCAAAGCCCCCAAGAACCCAAAAGATAGCAAGACACCATCTACACAAAACCTCAAAAATGTGAGCCAAAAATATTTCTGCTCATCATTCTATTTCCATCTGAAATGTGACCAGATCACTGGAAAGGTTTGTGCAAACGCACATTCAGTGTCCAATGGACAATTCTCTATCCACTTCAACAACAGCAAAACGTCCAGTGGACGCCTCCCCCATCTGAGGGACAAACAAAAGTCTGATGTTTTTATACGGAAATACAAAATAAGCTACATGTTGGAATTATTTTTGTTGAACTCCCGGTTTACTGTGTGGTCCAATATGAAATCCCTGTTCCTGTGAAATAACTGTTTTCTGATCTCTCTCCAGAAAGAAACCCAGAGAAACATTTTCATGCCTAGAAGGAATTACCAAAAGATTTCATCATGCCTTAGTTTATCCACATATGTAAGACAAAGGATCACTTAAAACAACCCTTTCATTCATCTAAATTTTATTGTGCCCAGCAGAAATGGTATTTTTCCTATCTGAAAGTGGTGTCACAAAAACTGTTTAGCTTTAGCTAAATTGAGAAAACCCATTTTTTTAACTACATTTTGATATAACACATATGTCCAAACATTCTTGTTTGCTTTTAATTTTTCAGTGTAAGAGTTTTTAGCATTTCTCTGTTCTCAGCTGCGTATGATCCAGCCAAAGCCAGTCAGTCACCTCTCCTGATTTGGTTGTATAGCCAAGGCAGCGGTTCCTTATTTAGTTACAGTTCGAGTGCTATCCCAGACAAGGTGTCTTTATGTCAATATTTAACTTGCATTTGCTCTTCACACAAATTTTTATCTGTGTAACCTCTTTGCTTTAGGTGGAGTTACTCCTGGGTTTTTATTGTGACATAGTCAGAGGAGAATGAGGCAGAACGCCTTTACAATTAGCTGGAAGACTGTACTAAACCCACCTGGGAACAGTTTCAATGCAAGTGCAGTAAATGCATGACTTATCATGTTGGGAGAAGCACTGTATTTTGAAGGAAGCAGTGTAATGGTATCTCACGAGAGCAGTTCTTATTAATTGCAAGTTTTGTGTGGCTTGGATTTATTAAAGTTCTGAATCTATTGCCAGTTGCTGCCATATGTGGTCTATAATTTGTGAAACACAAATTCCCAAAGTACACTTCCCAAAGACATTCCCCCTAATCATTTGCAAATTTAACAACTTCAGCACAAAGAGATGCTTCCTAATCAGGACCAGCAACCTGGCCACCGGCAAGACCAGTATACAGACAAGAAATTATAAAAGCATAAGTGCATCTACCTATAAAAGCAGTAAAACTGATCAAATAGATTTAGGAACATTTTTCAGCTCTGTTCTGGATTTTTGGATGCAGTCTGAGTGTTCTGCTTGGACAGAGGAAGTGCTTCCTAACACAGCAATTGTCACCAGCAATGAGATGAACAGCTCCGAGGAGCTCCTGGGGAAGGCAGTAAGAGCTACCCACAACTCAGCAACACCACCCTGAGACATTCCAACGCAAGGGCAGGAAATAAACACCTGCTGTGATGCAATTCTGAAACACTTCATGGAGCAAAAAATTCTTGCAGAGGTGATGGGCTAATAGTTCAGCGCAGTCCCAGGTTGCATTAATGCTTGGAAATTCCTCATGCCAACAGGGATAACCCACAATGTTGACAGGCCACTGCATGAAGCCCACACAGCCTCAGGCATAGTTCTAGGAATAAGCTGAGTGAAATGGCACAGAGAGAAGGCTGCACCCTCCAGGTATAGCCACATTCACTGTTTTGAAAAGACCAGAATAGACTGTATCAGTTGGAAGGGACCCACAATGGTCACTTGTCCAGTTGTCTGACCAAGACAGAGCTTTTTAGTGAGAGCATTGTCCAAATGCCTCCAAAACACTGACAGGCTTGGGGCACTCACCACCTCTCCAGGAAGCCTTTTCCAGAGTTTGACTTCCCTGGCAGTAAAGAAACGTTTCCTAATGCTGAGCGTAAGCCTCTCCTGGGGCAGCTTTGAGCCATTCCCATGAGTCCTGTCCCTGGATTCCTGGGAGAATTGGTTCTTGCCATGGAACTGACTTCACTTCTTTGATCTCAGCTGTCTGAAGAATGCAAAGTAAGAGACAGATTCTTTTCATAACTGCTCTTCCCAACGCAAGAGATTACAAAGAACAGTGATGAGGGTTGTGGTGCACAGACAATTTCTCCCTGGCTCTGATGGAGAGCTCCCACCCAGAGCAGAGACACAAGGCTCTGAGAAGACGAAGGATCAAGTTTTGTAGCGTCAACTCCACACAACTCAGTGTAGCTTCCCTTTGATACTTACAAATGAGCAATTTTCAAACTTGTCTTCTGAAAATATTCGTTTACTTCTTTGTTCATTATAACCTGATGGTATTAACCAAAAGCCAGTTGTTTTCCTCACCTTTCAGTTAAAAGCAGTTTCATTTGTTCTTCTAAAACTTCATTCTACTACCTACCACACATGAATCTTTACAAGATCTGTCTACCCCCTTCATGATATAAAATTTAACTTAATTGACTGAAATTTAACCAATTGCATTTCGTCTGTTCCCATTAAACTTTTTTTTTCTTACATTGATGGTAATCTTTTGTTACAGCATAGGGACTTCAATACTAGAATTAATACTCCATAGCAAGAGATGTTAAAAACAAAGTGAATTTACTCTTCTCCTTCATAAGAAAGCAGCTCTTTCCCCTAGTACAGCTAAAGATTTTTTCAACACAGGAGTTTTCATTAAAGGACAGTGAAAGAAAATGTAAATGAAAAGTAACACTTCAGGGTATTCAGAGCATTTATGAGATCATGCAGCCACCTCTGCCATGTGTGTCTCTGACAATATTTCTCCTAAGTGTACTTCACCACTCTTCAGACAAGGTTACTCAACACAGCACCTCCTAAAGCTGCTCTGCAGGTTAAAGGCTTTATTCTATTGCCTCACATGACTCAGCTCAGGTTTCTCTGAGCTTTCATGGCCTGGTAGTGACCTCACTTTTGTTACAGGGCTATGGTTTACAATCTCAGAAAAGTTATTGCACCCCAAATTCTGGTCCCATTTAGATTTCTTTCTAAAGACAAGGAAGTTTGTGCCCAGACCATACATAAACCTCTGCAATAACACAAAGCTCCTTTCCTAAAAAAAATTTTGGGAAAATTATTCTCAGTAAATGGAACATTATCCTTTTAAAGGAAGGAGTTCCTCAGCCTCCTGTAGTGTAATTGCCGATTGAAAGAAAATGCAGACAGATTTGCAGAGAAATTACTCAAATACTTAATGTCAGGCCTCATCAATGGCCAAAATCAGAACAGCATAAACAATAACAAATTAAATTAACACCATTTATGGTGAATAATTAAAAAAATAATACCTCTATAACTTGCTCCTAATAGATTAAATTTCCACTACTTCAGGAGAGACCTCTGCACAGCACATCAACAGTGCCACTGATGGACCCAGGGAAAAGACCTTGGGAATGCCCAGTGGGAATGACAGCAGCAGACAGCAAACCCTGCAGGCAGCACAGCTTTGCAAGTGCTTTACCTGAGCCCTGCACTCCCCTCATCGTGAGCAGAGCTCAGGAACTCCAGCTATTCCAGGAGGAAGCCCCAGAATGTAAATTCCACACAATCATATGTTATTAATAGAGGCATGTAACACTGCAAAAAGATGGCAATGCATTACGAGGGGGTAATATCTATGGTCAAGCTTCAAACCCTTGACTTCCTCCAGGTTGTTTCAGCCTCAATACATACAGTCTAGCATGTTCTTCACTACATCAGGTGGTTCCTTTTCTGATTCTGCGTTATTATGAACTCCTACATCTGCATCATGTCGCAGAGCAAATTGAAAAATGCCTTTGTTTTACTCAGAGCTATGTGAAGCATTTCTATGTGAGCAGTAAATCTTTGCCCACATTTTCTAGGTGCATTTTCGGTATGTACCCACAAGCATACATATTTCTTGGTGAGCTTGCAAAATTATAAACTGAAAAGCATTTCTTTGAAGGGAAATTTACATTTTCTTTGTAGTAAGCAAAAATATTTATGTTGATCCAGTAATATTCATGGGGGGGGAAAAAAGTAAAACTGTTAACACCAAATATGTTGAATCTATGTCTAGGGGGAAATGAAAAGGCAGGAAAGTCCAGATTGCTCTGGACAAGGGCATGTTTGATCTGCATGTGAAAGGAGCACTTTACAGCCTTCACACCCCTTGTTCACAGTGATGGACAGGACGTTTAGACTTTGAGTTGGACCTGAAGGAATTGAGTTAACTAAATGCATCCCCTTGCCTCAGAGATGAAAGCCACTTCTACTACATGATCTCCCTCTCTCTTTTCTTGTGCTGCTGTCAGACATTCCAATACTTCTCTGTGTCAGAGAGGCAAATTTGCATCAGTGGGACAGGCTGGGAAAAAAGTGTCAAAGTTTTCTAATTTAAATTAATAAATATATTAAAAGCACCATGAAATTCACCTATACACCTGTGAGATGGTCAGCCTACTTTTATAACCTCCATGGCAGCTGCTTTAACAAACATTGAAATACTTTTCCAATATTCTAGACACCCAAACAGACTGTACTCAGAAGTTACTGAGGTTCTCATTGCTTTGCCTTCTGAAGCTCTCTGCTCAGACTGTGAACAGGAATTCTTGAGGAAAAATTCAGGTAAAAATCCAAAGTCCTGGCAATCACCTGACATCAACTCTCTTTGCGCCAATCACTGCTTTTGGTTTAATTTTAATATTTGCCTTTGACTTCAGCTCTAACAGTAGCACCTAGAAAATTACCATGGGCCTTTCTGTACCTGGGGGAGTAGAAAGAGCCATTTTCTCAGAAAGTTTAGGATCTTAAGAGCCAAAAGAAGTGAAATTGAACATGGTTATGTGTCACGCTCAGGGCTTTGAATGCTAAAGATCTGAGTTCTAGTCCTGTTCTAGCCTTATTCCTGAGCCCAGCCTACCTTTCTCCATTTAGAAAACCAGATGCCTTTCTTACTGGCACTTAGCCTTAAGTGCAGTGCTAAATTAAATACTACCAAAAATCACAGCAGTTTTTAGTAACAGATTTGCAAAAAAATTATGTTATACATAATTAAAACAGGAAAATCAGCTTTTTATTCCTAATATACACAAATGTTTTTTTCCAGAAAAATCAGAATCTATGCTTAGGCAGGTACCCTAATATGTGTATAGCTCTATTTTAGACTCTTTGTCCAATAGCAAGTTAAGTAGCAGCTCCACATTATCACTGACCAATCTTTTCCTAATTTAGCAAAGAAAAAATGAATGTGGCTCAGTAGAGAAGTCCAGTCTTAAGCCTACAGAATTTTATGCTGGCATCAGTTACACAATGGGGAAATAGCTAAGGGTACATGAAATCTTCTGTCCTTGAGTTACAGTTGTCACTAGAATGATTCTGGCAGAGGAACAGAATGCAACTGTTGACTCATTCCAGTACTGCTCTGTTGACTTCAGGCTCAATAATGTAACAAAACTGGTCTCTGCTGGTGATATTGGCTATCACATGTGGCCCAACTGACTCTCACAAAGGGGTGATTTTGCTGCACTTGCTGAAACATTTTAGTGGAGATTCCAAGAACAAGTGAATTCTCACAGAATTTCAATAGTGTTTCTCAATACCCAGGTTCCCTATAAATATGACCAAAAGTATTGCCAATAAAAGAGTATTTCTAAAATACTCTTAAAGCAATGATTTTTTTTTCCCTCACACAGATTAGATATGTGGCATTCCATATACTGGAAACATGCATGGGTTTTATTATTATTTCATCTGCAGCAGTGAAAAAACAAATTTGTAAAAAGCTAATCAAATATATGACATTTACTGCTCATCATCACATCTCTGAGATTCTGCATTTGGTGAAGGCTACAAGGATTAGGTTCTACAGAAAAATGAAGGGGGACATCAGTCTCCCAGGAAAAATAATCTATAAAATGTAACAGAATTACATGAGAAGGGGAATGTTTCATTGCTGTATGTCCCTCTCTGGTTTGGGTTTGCAGCCTTGTGGACAGAGATTGCATTGTTTAGATAACTACAGCCTGCAGTTGTCTTCCAAGCCCTCCTCACACTGACTCTGAGCTGCAGCCAGAGGTCCCAAAACACATCTCCAGAAACTGTATGGTCAGGGCATTAACTCCAGCATCACTCTCCTTATCCATAGGGTCAGAGGTCTGTTCCTTTTATTTGGGAGCAACCAGCATGTTGTGGTGATAATCCATAGTAAAGCTCTCTTAATTAAAAGATGTAATGGAGAGAGGGAGAGATGTCAAATGAAACAGCGCAGCAGCATCACAGCTGGGCTGAAGCTGCTGGCTCACAGGGCTGCCACTTCCTCTCAGAACAAGTGGGCATTACAGCTCAAAAAGTCTTCTGCAAACAACTGTTTCCCCTAATCAGGTTCAAAGATCCTTTCTTACCTTTCTCTCCTGCCTAATTTTTCCTTATATGAATTTCGACTTAAAAAATACTTAAATGAATGCATTGCTTAAATATTCAATAATTTGCATGCCAAATGGAGAAAATAAATTTATGAAACTATATTAATCTTTTTCATATCACTTAAAAGCATTTCTCATGTACTCCTTTATATTCCTGTTTTAAATGGCTCAACAGAGGAGCAGAATCATGACTTAGTGGGCCAAGCACATCACAAATACTGGAAAAAAACAGGCTCAACATATTTTTACATCTATATATATGCCACATGGGGTTTATTTAAAGAAAACTAAAATTCTTCTTTTGAGAAACTTCATCTCTCATTGCATTACTAAGGTCTAGAAAACTCTTTTTTCAAAGGAAGTAGTTAAAAAATTTAGTCAACTCTCCCATATTAAAAGTGGATAAATAATGCAATTATTTTACAAGCAGCTAGAGCTGCCAAAATTATAATACAGAACTACAAAATTGAGTTTTATTATTGAAAATGCTATCCAACTCTAATATAGACTAATCTAAAGAAGAAATTTATCTTTACACTTTCGTTTGTAGAAGATAAGGTGGGAGTTCTGAAAGTCCTTTACATACATTTAATATGTGGTATTCAAAACAACAAACAACAAAAGCATTCTTTTATGCTATAAACTATCACATGTTCTCTTACTGTACCCAGAGAATTCAGCACTTCTGCTTACTCAGGTATGGGATTTTCATTTATGTTTTGACACCAGAAATTTTCAGTGTAACCTTCTTTGGACTTAAGAGACAGCAACCATCAGCAGGCAATGCAGACAGAGCTGTCTGGCCCACAAAAATCAATCAGAAACATCTAGATCTTTTTTCGACCTTTGAAAGTTTTAGATTTCAAATTGCACTTAGTTTAATTGATCCTTCTGACTGGCCCCATACCTGGATGGAGCTGTGCCAGAAAAACTGCTACTGTGGCAGCCAAGCAACAACATTCCTCATACTTACAGTAAAATATAATATTCTTAAGTTTCTTCTGCTCCAGTTGTACGGACATCAAGGCCTAATTTCAAAACCATCCTAACTGAGGTGATTTTTTTCATTAACTCCAGAGGCCTTTAACTCAAACTCTAATCAATTAATTCAAACCACACACATGACCCCTGCCCTCCAGGAAATTGAACTCATAAGATAATGTCAAAAAAAACCCCAAGCAAACCAAACCCCCCAAAAAACCTATAACAAAACAAAAGCAAATAATCGAACCAACAAAACACAACAACAAAAGACCCCAATCCAATCCAACCCTGAAATACCAATTCCAGTGCTTGGATTTGGAATTGGGACTGTTGCTCCCTACAGAAGTTCACTTTCAGCAAAAGCTATGATGTAATACAGTCTACTGCCCTGAGATTTTTGTTGTAGTTCCTCTGGGAGGAGATATCAAACTTGACTGACATTTTCTGTCTTGTTGGATTACCTAATGATAATGAATTTAGCGTAGAAAGATTCAATTTAAACATTCAGGATGCTGATGAAGCTAAATCAAACAAGCTACACAAACAGAGAGTCATTTTATTTAACTCTCACCCAGCCCACAGCACACCCCAGTGGTTCATGAAGTCTGTTATTTATTGATCATGGAGAATAACCAAAACCAGTCACTTTCAATTTTACCTCTTATAAAACTTAAACATGAGACTGGCTAAACTGTGTGGGTCCAAGTCAGTCTAAGCACATTTCAGGGGAAAAGGCGTCTGCCAAATTCAGTCACTCTGTACGCAGAGGTTTTAGGAAATTCCAATTAGCTGAAGAAAGGACACTTCTAATAGTTCAAATCAAAAAGCACTCAGGACTTCCAATCATACAAAAAATACATAAGGAACACACAAAAATGCCTTCATCTGTCTTAAAAAAAAAAAAAAAAAAAAAAAAAAACCTAACACCAAAACTCCCTTTGTAATTTCCTATTACAATAAACTTTCTAGCTAGCTATATGTAAGGAAAGTGCCCCATCAACTGCATCATTCAATGAATTCAGCACACATGGAAATAATAGCAGGTAACAGATACAACAGGAGCATGTAGAGTATTTCCCTTCATATATTGCTGCTTTTCAGCAAATAATATGTGAAATTATAATGAAGGACTGGAAGATCTCAAAAGCTTTTGTTTTAGTGCAAGACTAATCTACACAGGTTAAGTTGACATACAAATATATAGATAGATACAGATATAGATAGATATAGACATAGATGATATATTTGGTCAGCTTTACCAGGCTTGAATCTTCACAATTCAAGCACCTCACAGGTGAGGTGAGCAGCAGTTTGCTCTGGCTGGCTTGGTGCCCCGTTAGACAAACCCCTAACCTGTCACCAGGGCACCAATCTAATGCAAAACTACAGGTTACAGCAACTAAAGTTATACTGAGAAACAATTTGGTAGATCGGACCAACTCTGGTGTTTTACGGATCCAGTGTCAGTCTGTTTCTGGAACAAGAACCAGTCAGTATTACATTTCACAAATTAAAAACTTTGCCACAATTGTCTTTAAAAAGGTAATGCAAAAAAACTGTATTTCCTATATATTTTAGGTCATCAGCTCCCACACTCAGGTCTTCAGCTGAGTGCTGAAATCAGTGTTACTGACCTCAGATCAACACTGGCTCACCCCAGCTGAAAATCTGGCTCACAAAGTGATGTCTGAAACTGATTCTGAGAATGATATTCATTGTTCTTGCTCTGGAACACAGAAAGGCTATCTCATTTCCAAGAATAGCAGCCTCCAGCCTCAAGCACATTCACTGGGAAATTTCTGGCCACGCAGTTCTGGTAACTGCATACACCTGGGATGTTGTCAGTTTGGGTGGATGATGTATTCATCTAATTATGTAATATGCAGATCAGTGTATTTTTGAAAAGTAAAAACACGTCAAGCTGCTCTGTGCAGTAACTTCAATAAAAAGGAAGAAATTACAAAAATGGTATAAATAAGAGGCTGGCAAAAGAAACAGAGCATCTCACAGTAGAAGACAGAGCTCAACCACTTTTTTTAGGTCATCTAAAAGACTGGGATGACAATTACAGTGCAAAAAATTCCTGATCCCTAAGAGTTCTTTAATCCAGTAGAAAGTCATAATGGGGAAACAAATGGCTGAAAGAAGAAACCAGACAAATGCCATTTTTAAGATTAACACAAATAAACAGTTTCAGTGGGAAATTAGAAACTACCAAGAAATCCTCCACCATTTGACGTTTTCTACTATGACTGGATGTCTTTTTGAGAGGTATATTTCAGACAAAATTTATATTGTAGGTCATAAATGGATAAAATCAACCAGTATGCAACACAATGTTCTTGCAGAGCCTTAAAATAACCCCTAAAAATCTATTAACTGTGCTGGCCAAGCAGACAGAAAGGCCTCAGGGTACACACAAATACAGTGTTTGCATGGTGGGGTGAAGCAGGCTTTGAACTGAGCTATGGACAGAGAGATGGCTCGGACTTGCAGCTGCTCAGAAACCAGAAATACCATAAAGGAAAGCCATGAAATCCCAACAAACATTCATATAGATAGTTCTTGATTTACACATTCCCCAGAAGTACTTTTCACAAAATGAATGACCTGAAATCAGGTTAGAAATCCAATAATTCTGAGTTCAGTTTATTAATTAGAAGCACCAAGAGAAGGAGCTACTAGCAGGACTACTGCTGGACAGCAAGGAGCACTGCTCAAAACACCTCTCTTCAACCACTGCAGGCTACTTTTACCTTTGGCCTATTAAATAATAAACATTACAAGAAGGTACAATTCCATGTATCTTCCATCAGAGCCATCAGCTGAACATATTTATCACCCAAAGTGCCTTCATTCCTTAATTTAATGCTCACTCAACTCTCTGACAATAGCCGGAAGAGAGCATCCATTTGAAAGAACAGACTCAAACTATGCTGCATTTCAAAATGAAACTTGTTCTGCCCTCAAACATTCATCTCATTTATCTTAATAAAGCATCCATCTCTCTTTATCTTAGAGGTTTCATAATTATTGTCTGATCTGGATTAATTTAAAGGGAAAGAGGTTACAAATGAGGTTAACTGTGATAAGGCCAATCAATCTTTTGATGTTGCGGTAACACAATCTCATTAAGAAATAAAACATCCTCCTTTATGCTTTTGTGCCTCCCTTTTTCTCTTTAAACGTAGGAGCCTTGGTGCCATGTTTTACCTTGATTTCCCTGCCCCACAGACTGTTACAGCTCTCGCTGGGGGGACTCTGCAGTGGGTTCAGGGCAAGGGTAGAGTTGGGGGTATGAAGGCTGAATGTCCTACTCTCTAAATGAAGTGTGGATTATAATACCAACCTCTACTTTCTTCACTGTTTGGAATTAGAAGAGGGAGGCATCCCCCACTTCAGTGGAGTCTCTGTCATAAGCCCTCCACTGAAAACAGCACATACATGTGGGTGAGGAAGCAAAAGAAGAGGAAAGTCATTTAGGGGGGATGAAGGCTCATGTCCGGGCAATATCCTCTAGCCCAGGGAGTGAAACACAATTTGCCTTCCAGTGAAGTCTGCTAGTGACACTCAGCTCTCTAGAGAGTGCACAGATCTGCAGGTCAGCACTATCTGGACAAGAGGGAAAAACCTGTTAGCAAAGCAATTGAACTGGCTGCACTGGACAGCTGCAAACAAACCATTGTCCTAAAAAAGCCTAAAATCAACAAACAAATGAACAACGGACCCAAAGCAAAAGTATATACCAACAGATGCTGCCAGTCACATTCTTGCTGTCATTAACAGGAAATTAAGAGTTAGGAACTGATCATTAACTGGGAAAAAATGGTTAAGCCTCTTTATGCATTTTCACTTTATAATAATCATCTTGGTAGCAATAGTAAAAGTTATCATGAAGATTATTCAGTTACTCAGGTACAAAGGTCTGTCTGGCAAGGAGAAGCTTTAAAGGCAGAGAGTCTCTTGATGTCTAAGCCTTGAATAATGTTACTTGTATTTTTAATAACTCCTCACTCCTCCTTCTATATCACAGAATATCACTCATCTTTCTATATCACAGAATATGTGAAACACTTGAGGAGATTCTTGAAAATACGTACCCAGGTGTGGAATGGGGTAGGCAGAAAAAAAAAAAAAAAAAAAAAAAACACACAAAAAAAAAACAGAGCGTAAGGAGAAAGGAAGACAGTTTTGTTCAGACTAAGGTGGATCAGACAGCAGTGAACACACTATAGGCACACAATCTTAGCTCTGTTTAACTCAAGAGGCAGCACCAGCTCTTTACCTTGTTGGTTAGATCCCAATTATGTGACCTGTGGCATATAGGAACTTTCCTCTTTCCCCTAATAACTTAAAGGTAATAAGGTGAAACTAATCTATGGAACCATAAAGCCATATGGTACTGTGGTCCTGGATGGTAAGTTTATACTCTGAGAAGCTGCAAATTAGCTGTGAAAATAAAATTTTAAAAAAAAACAAAACACCACAATTAAAAATAGATCAAGCAGAGATAAAAGCCTTGGAACACATTGTAAAAATTACAGATCCCCAGACCCATTAAAGTGAACAAGAAGCAAATGACAATATGACTGGCCAGCAACTTTATCAAATTCAGTAAAAAATCCATTTCTTTCTTTATCCAAACAGGGGTCTGCAATCACGAGCACCCCACAATGTCATATGTTATCTAGAAAGCCATACTGTGTCACCAGCTGATAAACATCATCAGGAGTCCAGTTTCCATCTCAGGGGAAACTTCTGGGACTATCTCTGGTTCATGACTGGGTCAGGTCACTAAAAGTTTTTGCTGACCTGAACCTGATCCAAACCAAAGAATTGAAATTCCTGACCTGCTCACCCCAAGGAACAACTCTAATGAAAAACTGATACAGAATCATACAGTAAAGCAAGAGCATGACTGGAGAGCAGCCTCTGTGTGAGACAACTTCAGAAGACCACCTGTCTCTTTTCATCAGGAGATCCCTGTATCACCACGGTAAAGACTTGAAGTGAGTCTTGTTGTCGGGAAGCTATTCTGCTCATTTTATTGAGCCAGTCTAACAAAAGAACGTGAAACTGAACTACGTGTTCTGGACATTCATGGTAATTTGTTTGTAAAAGCTCACTTCCTTAGTGTTCCTTCTTGAAATCAGTTCTTAAAGCAACCTGAAACCACTTACAGAACAGTGCAATTATTTTTCATTAAAATAGAGAGTGATCAAACTAAATTTCTGGCAAATTCTAGCTCTGTGTAATAGAAATTTCCTGAGGCAGTCCTGCAATTTGGGATGCTGGCTGCTTCAACAGCTCTGTACTGTCAGTAAGAACTTACTGAAATGCACTTTCACCTCATAGAGACTTAGACATGGCACCAAAACATGTGCTTTAAAAACAGCACAGGAAAGATTACTCCAGGTGAAACGACACTGGAGCATCCATAAATAATTCTGCCACTGTCAAACTAAAGAGGCTTCAAACACTGATTATTGGTAACATTTCTGTGGGTTTTGTCCCAAACTGGGAGACAAGTAGGTGGGGGATTGGGGGAGAAGAAATTTTTGTTTGCTTGTTTAAATTCTGATTTATAAATACATAGCTCAAGACTATACAGAATATGAAAGTGCTACAGAATGAAACTTTGCTGGTAGCCTGATTACTACCTCTACTCCTGCAGAAATACAGAATTCACAGAAGGAGAAAATTTCTGAAGTATTTAAGAAAGTGCCTGTGTGGCAAAGCACAGTGGTGTGCAGAGAGCTGGGCTGCCCTGAGTAGACAAGCAGCACACTGGGTACAAGGGTGAGAGCCTGAGAGAGGCAAGGAAGGGCTGGACAGACCAAACCAGCTCAGCTAAGGTCCTTTGCTACTCTGCAGGAGGCAGCACAGAGCACACATTGCCCTGAGCCTGAGCTGCAACAACTGCTGCACGCCACAAAAGCACAGTTTGGAAAAAACAATTCTGTCCTCCTCTCTGCAGCTTCAAGGCTTCTCCCCATTTCATCATGTATTTCAGCCAGCTACTGCATACTAAATAAAATATTAATAACCTAATTACATAACTAGATAAATCAGGAGTTGAACAATGGAGGCTGGACCAGGAGATCCACAGAGGTCCCTTCCAACCTTACACAATCTATGGGTCCATGATCCACCTTCATTGCAGAACTTGATGCAAAACTGTAGAATTACTAACACAACACAAATGTAACACGGCATAAATGTATGAAATATATAAAATTCACAATGTAGTTTTATGCAAAATCCAGTATTAAATGTTACATAAGGGGTTTTTTTCTCATTTTTTAAGGGCATTCTCCCTATGACACAGAGTAGGGAAGGCAAGGGAGCAGGAGCAGCCACTCCCAGGAGGTTTATTTAAACACTTACTTGGTGTCAGCATGCAGGAGCCCCACTGCTTTACAAATACAACTTCAGCTGTGCAACAGTAAGAAATATCATCCTGCATCAGCAAGATTAGTTGAGATTTGTCATCCTTTGCTTTTATCAATCTTTTGTGATGTGATCTCCAGTTAAATTTGAGCTTTTCCTGTTAAATATTGTCTCCTTTCAGTTTAGAAGTTTGTCTATGTTCCTTAATTGGCCGTATCTGAGCTGCTTCTTCCCAGGAGCCATTCCAATAACTGATTAGAATTGGCTCTCAAGTAGCTTGAGAATGTGTATTTATGACTCTGTGATCATTAGACTCATTTTCTTAGGTCTGCCATACCAGGAACAGTGAAACAACACCTCTAGGATGTCTGGCACTAATAATTTGGGAACAATTTAACATAGCTTTCCTTAGGGAAAGGTCAAAAATGTACTTGTAGCAGTAATATTTTTATTTAGTGCAAAGGCATGTGAGCAGCCTAAAATTTATCATGGCTGTTTAGCATATGCAAGACATGCAAGTATAAAACAATACATAAAACTCCCTCACTCATTACTTGATATCAAAATACTTTTACTGGCTCTTCAACAGACACAGTCCTCACAAATTCATCATTGTGTGATGAATCTGAGCTCCACTTTCATTTCCAGCAGCAAGCCAGTGTTAATTTACTCACGGTTTTATCCATCATTCACATCCAGAACCATATTATTACTCATGAAGTTAATTCATTCTGGGGTTCATTTCACTGAAAGTTTTAAGAGCAGCCCACCTACCTATAACATATATAATTTCTGGGGAGTGGTTTCAAGATTTGAAGTTACACAAAGAATGGCTCAAAAGATGTTACAACATAGAGCACTGTGCAGATTGTATTTATCTGCATGGCATTCTCATCCTGGAATTTTGGAGGGTTTTGGAAGGTACAAGCAGTGAAGTCTGAATGAAGCCTACATTCTAGGCTACAAAAGCAGACAGAAAACTACAGCACAAAGAACAACACTTGCTGTAAAGAAAGCTAGAAAGGAATGGTTTTTTTCAATGTGCTATAGAGGGAAAAAACCACAGCCGAATTTTCCCCGGTTTAGTTGTTAGGGTAGATTTTGGAAGAAGAAGAAAATTGGATAGCACACTGTCAAGGCTTGGCAAATGCAAGGAAAAGAACAGTTATAGCCATAATAGAAGTGAAAGCAATGGAATGGAGAATGGAAAAGACAGTTCTTACAGTATCAACCATTTTTTTCTTTTTTAGTAGTTCGGAAGTAATTAGCAAAACTGTAAACTCAAGAATGTCAAGAGATTACAGCTTTGTAGGGAGAGTAAAGTAATTTAGGTTCTCATCCTGTCTCTGACCTTCAGTTATCCTGTACTGTAATTGTCCCTTTGAACAGTTTTGCAGTGGCAGCACTGTGCTGTGGTTTGTGGTATTGCTGATTGACAAAGTCTTCCAGTTTCACAGGAGAAGGAGAAAAAAATAATTGAATGGAAAAAAAACCCAACACACACATTGTGAGACTACAGGAGGGGAAGGATCCAGCCAATCTAATAAACAATTAAAAAAACACAAAAAAATCCACCAACAACCAACCCCCAAAAAACATGTGTCTACTGTTACTTCTTGCCACCAACTTACGTTGACACAGATTTGTAGCACACTGCCTTGGGAAACAGTTCTTGAGGCTATCTCTTCTTTTTCTGGCAAATAAATTTAGAGAGTTTGCATTTATTGCTATAACTAATAGTCAGGAAAACAGCAACTGACTTGATAAAGCAAAGATTTTGTTTCATATGTTTTAATGGTATTTTAAAAATATATAAAAGAGGCAGAAAAAAATGACTGCTTTCAGTTTAAATTCTTGCTACATTTGACGCAACTGCTAGATATAGGTCTCAATGAAAGAATATTAGTGGAATGAAAATGCTCCTGGAAAGAAAATTCTTCTAGAAAAAGGTATACTATTATAGAATTCAGTTCCCCCATCAAAAAGATGATGAATGACACCCTGAATAACTAAATCAAGTATGTTTATTTGGCCACTTAGTTCAGTGGACACATGACAAATTCTGCTTCTCCTCACTGGAAAACACTGCCAATATTTTAAATCCCAGATTCTTCCTGTCAGAATATCCTCTGCTTTATAAAACATGACTGCAATAATTAGAAAAACATCTGTGGCAGTCTCTTCAGACTGAGGGAGTCATCCCCTGAATTCACTGACTTGACTGCCTGCTGATTATTATGTTAAGTGTAGTTAAATAAACTTTGATTTAAAATACCACTCTCATGCAAGTGGTCTAACAAACACTGGACTGATGCTCAGCAGCGAAGGGCAATAATCTTTAAAATCAAGTTTAAAGTTTGATGACAATTACCTCTCATGCTGCTTTTTTAATAAAAACTTAAAAAAAAAAACCTAAAAAACTAAAAAAAAAAGGTTTAATGTAACATATATTTATCCTGGAATTCACCCCAGACAGGCAATATACTGGGTAACACTGCAGCAAAGTGTTTAATAGCAGGTATTAAAATCCTTATGAGGCCACAGCTTTAAGCCCTTTATTTTTAATGAATAACAATTAAAAGATCGTGAGATCACATGAGAAATACCTGCTCATAACCCCTCTGGAGGCAGAAGGAATCAGACTCAAGATTTGCTTGGAAGCTTCACATGTCAGGATGAAAGGCATGAGTATGAATCACTTAAATGTTTATTTACAATACATCAGGATACCACCTCCCTTTCCTTTAAAGCAATGAGGAAATATCTCACCTCTCTCAGTTCCAGTCGTACAACTCACTTGTGGAGAGAAGCAGTCGTTTGTGCTCAAACCCAACCCGTTCCATGATTTCTCCAATGCACCTCATTCTCTATTGCTTTACTCTTATAAAGGCCAAATCCCCAACTGAACTCAGAAACAATTCTTAAGGAATTAACAGGACAGCTTTACACTTGCTATCCAAACTCTTTACCTACAACTCATAGCCCTTGCAGTTTCAATCCTCATCAAAAGCTATGGAACACCTGGAAAACAAGCTGCCCCTTACCACCATCCCAACATGCAGATACACCAAGTTTTTCCATCCCAGAACTTTTCCTTGAACTGTTCAGCACATCACTAATTGAAAGTAGATAAAGGTTTTAATGATTCAAGCCTGTATAAACCTTTTCCAATTCAAAAGCTAGAAGTCTCTTAAGGATAAAAAACACTTGCATAAAATCACTGCAGCAGAGCACAATCAATCCCTCTATCTCCATTTGTTTGCTTTAGCACTTTACAAGGTTCCCTCAATTCTCAGGTCCAGATCAATCATTTGTTAAAGAAAGAAATGAACAGGCTTGGGTGCCCCAGCAGAATACTGATAAGAAAGAGTGTCAGCTCATTTTAACTGAGGACAAGAACCAACTTAGAGGTTTTTTTCCCCTTTCTCATCCTTGGTAGAAGACTTTAGAAAATCTATCACCAATGTGAACAAGACCAAAGAAAAGAAAAAAAATGTTTCCTAGCAACTCATTTATGCCTCGGATGTGGCTTTTATTGAATATTTCTGCTTTGAACGAATTTGTTGGATTGTCATATGCAGTTGACAACATAGTTTTCTTTTAACCTATCTTCAGCATTATTGGTTGAACATTTATTCAAGACTATACCATTGTAAACCTTCCAATTTAACTTAACCAGGCCAAGGAATGCACGAGGGACATACAAGTTCATCACAAGAAAAGGACTCAAGTAAAAACAATATTAAGAAGGAGCACCTTACTTGGCTTACAGTTGCTTTTAGTGCTGAGACTAAAGGACAAGCATACTGAGTTACAAGGGCTGTAAACAAGCACAGGTCTTTCATCACTACAGTAAGGGGAGAAAATGTTATTCCCATGATTAAACATCTTAATTGTTTGCATTTACATTAATTTCCTTTATACCAATGACCTCACTTTGCCATCTGCACCCAGAAACACCCCAGTGCCATCAGTGACTCTCCAGCAATCACAAAACACTGCTTTCAGCCACATTTACAGATCAGCTACAAAAAACATGCAAAAGGAAACAGCACTATAAATAGAGTTGGGAGCCTGATGATGGGGTCAAACACTATCTGGTAATGTGTGAAAGGGGTTTTCACTCTGCAATTGATAAAGGGAATTATCTAGGAAACGGTGCAATGCACACCAAAAGTCACTGAAATTACATCCAGGGGCAATGCTTAAAACAAAGCTTCACTGGTATCACTCTGCTCTTTCTGGCACACATTGCTTAATGCCTTATCTCCATTCACTCCTTACCACTACAATTTATTGCCCCAGTCAAAGGTAGCAAAATACCTTGGCTTTCCACTGCAATTTAATGAATGTTTCTCCAGCCTTTCCCAATGAAGCTACATGGAAGTTTCACTGGAACAGTTATTGATATGCATTAATTCTCTCCCACATTACAAAGTCATATGCATTTGGAGGAAGATATGCTATTTTCAGACATGTCAAGTGACTGACTGTGATTCTACTTGAAGACACCAGAATGACATAAGAAATACGACTTCTACCAGTTAACAAATCCCCCCAGGTCCTGGTTTCCCAGCAAAAGTTCTTTTTCTGATCATAGGGAACTGATACTTAACCTTCCTGAAAAAAACAGCCAGAGAAAACAGGCAGGGGGTATCATAAAGAGACAACTTCCTTGCCTACTTCTACCACCATCGTTATTCCTGTCTCCACAGCAGTGAGGGCTAACAGAGTGCTGCTATTCAGGAGCTGCATATCCGAGCCTCATCTCTGTAAAGTGACATCTGCTCTACAGAGACATCTTTACTTTTGCTCAAGTCTTCTCCCAAGCAGAGTCTGTGCAGCAGCTCACATACAGAAGTGACTCAGCCACACTCCCATTCTCTGCCCTCACATGGCGAACGCGACCTGGCTCAGCTTCTCAGCATCCATAGGGAACACTCCAGGTAAAATCTTGTCCTAGATACAATGCATACATGCAGAATACATTGCTAATGCCTGACATGCTGAAAACTACTTAATTGGTGTTCATTGTTTAAGTAGTCTAATGTTGCACTCTAGGTATTAGGTTAGAGTCTTCTTAAGAGATTCTTCCCATATCAGCTGAATTTAGCTTCACTTTGTATCAGGATGTAGCAGCTGCAGGAAAAAGACAGCTTCAGATCACTTTAAGCTGTTTCACATAGCCTGACCTTCCTTTTCTTCCTTCCTCCCTATTTTTCCAATCTCATTCAATTTTTCTGACAGCTCTGTATTGCTTTCTTACAATTATTAAAAATATATATATTAAAAATATTAAATTGCAAATGTGGAAAAAAAATAAAATTATAATTTGTTCTATGCACACACACACAGAGTCACTGCCTGTACATAAAAAGGGTGTGACAAATGGAAAGAGAACTGGCTCTGGGACCTCAGTATGAGCAATAAACAGCTGCAAGGGCTTTCCACCTCACTGAGCTCCTGGTGCTGAAGCTAATACCTCCTGGCTCAGTTATGGGCACAAGTAGATGGGCTGAATTTGTATCTCATCCAAAGAAAACCAAAAGCCAACCCCTGCACTAGAAGGCACAGCTTCTGAGCCATGACAGCAGTCCTTGGGAGTTAAGGTTTCAACCCCTTTGAATTTAAGGCTGAATGGCACAATTCCCAAATCTCTATTCATCACAACTACACCTGTGCATTGCCAGCAGTGCACGACACAGACTTACAGAATTCCCACAAATGTGCACTTTTGATCATTCATAGCCTTTTTCCTGCTTTCTCAAACTTAAGTGCAGGGAATCCAGACTTCTGGGTGGAAAACAAACACATGAACTCAATGCATTTGAAGTGCTCCTAGCAGTTTAGCAGTTTTAATTTTTTTTTTTTTTAGGCAAAGCTCAAGGATTTAATGAGTGACATGGAAACATTTTCATCACTGAAATTTTGATTCTGGGGCAAGAGGATAGATTGAAGATATTGGAAAGTACATAAGCACATTATATATGTATCTATACACACATGCATGTATACTGGATTTTTCTGTGCTATCACTGATTACTATCACTAATTCACAGGTTTAGACTTTAGCTCATTTATGAGTAATTTCTGGCCACCAGTGACTAATGGAATGAGATTAATGCACTTTGCATCTGGAGAGTTCAGTAGAGGAAGCTGACATTGTCATGCACTTGGGGCTTTCAGAGACAGCTTGAGTGTATCAAAGCCTCTGCAGCCCTTTTTGTCCAAAATTATGGTTTCTTTGCTGAAATGAAGATCACTGGATCTTTAGAACAGATGTTTTCTTATGCAAACAGAAACCAAGGCATTATCCAGCCACCTGCTTTTGTTAGATAAATGGACACGTAGGCTCAAAAACTTGTATGAGCTCTGAACCCTCTGTCTCTCAAAAATGTTGTTTTATCCCAAGTGTTGCTGACTACATGTCCTGAAGGTCACAGTCTCAAAGCCAAGAAACAAGGACAACTTTCATGATTGAATGTTTTTCAGCCAGCTTTACAAGCAGTGCATTTGTGCCTCAGTGCAGCTTTACTGGACATTATCCAGACAAGCCAGTTTTTTCTCCAAGGTTATAGGTAATAACAAGGAACTATCTATAAATCAACCACACATGCTTTAAGAAATTTAAAGCAAACAAATTGATGAGTTGTATCAGCAGTGATCTTACTGGTTCAGGTAATACCCTTTTCCCAGACTCCTTATTTCCTGTCATGAGAAAAGTACTGTATATTCAGTGCATAACAACCAGGGCGGTTAAACTGCCCTTTCCTTTTCCATTTCCACAGAAGCTTATAGGATTAATGAGAGGAAAAAAAAGAAGAAACAAACAAACAAACAAGAACAGTAGAGCAAGCAAATTAGACAATGTGAACAAGTCAAACACATTCAGTATATTCCTCTCTTACTGTCAGACAAAGCTACTGAAAATCTGGCGGCTGACTTTCCTAGCCACACTACAATGACTCAAAAAAAAAAAAAAAAAAAAAAAAAAGCCTTTATCCTGGTAATGGACATTAATTGATAGGATAGCTAATTTAGTGGAAATTATTGGCCTATAAAAGTGTGCAGGGAAACAAGACCAAATTTAGCCTAGCTAAAGAGCAATAGCAGTGTTATGTTTTTTGGATTTTCCTAGTCTGAGATCATGTTCACATTCGCCTATTTAGGAATGATCATTTTTGCTTGTAAACTACACTCTACCAACAGAGATAAGATTAATTCTCTGTATTTCATCCATTTCAACATTTGTTTAGATTTTCATTCACTATAAACAATTTTTTATTTGACTTAAAGACACTATACAACTATTAAGCTGCATTTATCAGATTTCCAAGCAAAGACAGATACTCAAATCTAGAAAAGTGGAGTTGAAATAGGAAACAATAATTTATCTTACTAAAGAAAATATACATCTGTGATAGGGTGGAGAGACACAAGAGAAAGGGCTCTGCACATGACCTTAAGAGAAGAACAACAGTTACTTATTCTTTGAAACAGTGCCTTTACAAATAATAACAAATCTACAAAGCTTAAAACCACCAGTGGAGGTCAGGAAGCTGAAAAAGCCAAAGCTTTCCTTAGTCTTCACTCCACGTTTCCCTTTCATGGATATTCTCACCATTTCTCTCTGCTCCTGCCAGCAGCCAGTTTCTGTGCTCTGCAGTAGCAAGAGCTCTGTTAATTGTCCTCCAGTGCCTGCCTGTTCAGCATTGCTGCCCCTTGACTGGTGCCCCCCCCGGTGTTCTACCCTCGAAGCAATTAGCCAGGCTGCTAATTTCACTTCCCTCTGAGGAATGCATTTTATGGAGGAGAATCACTGACTCCTACCACACAAGATGTGGCAGCTTTGCTACATCCCAAACCAGCATCACCAGCTGCTCCACCAGTTCTGTGCTGCTCAATGTGAAGAGATATTAAGAGCTGATATAAAGTACTGCCAAAGCAATTTGGACCCAGCCCAATTTTCAGGCCTTAACACTTCCTGCAAATATCTCCTCTTTCTGAAAATCTGAAAGTCCAGATTTTGGGCTGCTCTAACTTTTGCTTTGCTACAGAGAACTGCATGTGCTGCTTGGAAACTAGGGTGGTGAGACCCAAAAAGGGATGTGGATGACAGCACCAGATATGGTGGGAGAATTGACCAGGATATCACTTCTCTCATGGACTCAAGTTCTGGACACCCTGAGCTGCTAACAGAAAAAAGGGATTAACAGTACCTTCCTATTCTTTGGTCTATCACGACTCCATTTATAACATATCTGGAAGATATTTTTTCCAAGAAGGCATCAAACACACAAGACACGAACACTGCGGAAGACCTCACTTTTCAGTCTGTTCTGCAGCATTCAGGCCCAGGACATCAGACTACTCATCCCAAGAGCACTTCTGTTCACAAGGAGTTTTTCCCCCTCATTCTTTAAACCACAAACCTCATAAGCACCCTACAAGTTTCTGCAGCCTCTGTAGCACTGTAATTGGAAATTGCACCTCGAAAAACAGTTCTGAAACTCACAAGTGTCAAGTCTTGGTGTGGAAGCATTAGCTCATTAACACACCACTGCATGGAACCCCTACCACTGACTGCAGCCATAACCAATTGCACGACTTTCAGTTGCAACTCCAAACTGACTGAATTCCTGCCTTTCCTTTAACCTGGTTATTTACTTAAGATGGACAGCCTTTTCCTTATGTTTCATTTAAATTCTCTGAGCTAATGCCAGTGTCTTGGATAATCAAGCCCTTACCTGACTCACATATTCTAGTTCTGAAAATAACAATAGTTCATCAGGACAGCAATTAATGCTGCACATTTGGTAGATACCGAGCCCCTCCTTTCTCTCCATCCATTGCGTTCAAACACACATGCTCCATAAAAGCACAGATTAAGAAAAAGAAAAGCCTTTTACTGTTAATTAAACCAATGAGACAATGAGTAACAAAGAGGGGAGAAACTTCCAAGAGACTGAAAGAATTAAGCAATCTACCAAATGAAAAAAGGGGAACCATGAAGTTGCCACTGTTGGCAGCTGCAGGGCAGCGACACACTACACACAAGCTCTTCCAATGAGCCACACTCGAACTCTTCTGAAAATGCACAGAGCACACAGTCAGGTATTGCAGTTCAGATAATAACCTTTAAAGATAAGTTACACTCAAAACCAATACATTTCAGATGTATTTTTGGATAAGTCTAATTGATTTTTTTTCTTTTACAGGACATCCCCATGAAGTCTGGGGTGATATTCTGTTTGGTATCATGACTGCTTTGCTATGTCAAACCAGTTTGAAATTTTGCAAGATGTCTGCTCTTAATGTGGAGATTCCCCTCAGTAAGTGCCAATTCATCAAAACTGAAGTGAGCAGAAACAAACCAATTGAAAAGACATAACACACTCTCCTTCCATTGATATTGCAACGACAGATTAAAGACTCTAGTCCAGCCAAATTACATGCATGTGAGAAAGCCATTTAAATTCAATTTTTCCTACTTAAAATGTCTAAAAAAAATTACTGACTCCTTCATTAGCAAGTTTCTTTATGCTAATGAGGATAGCTACATAAAAGATTTAGGTAAATGTTAAAAATTAGCCACATATTTTGATGCACTGTATCATGGATTTCAGAGCGAATAAAATACTCCCATGAGACAGGAAAGTGTCACATTCCTTGTTTTACTACACTCCTTGTTAACTATTTAATATACTGTGTATAACATAAAACTTAGATCTAGAGCTTTCGGACCACTATTAACACACTTTTCCAGAACATAAAAAATATTGCCAGTAACAAGCCGGGAAGTCGAGTCCTTTGTCAGTAATGTATCTACATAGAAAAAATATCCCAGTCTTTTAACTGAAATATTTTATTACTTCAGTTGGTACAGATCATTTTCAAATATCAAAAGTACAAGTGAGTGTTTAAATGAGCATCTTTAGAAGGATAAGTCTCTGCAATGAATAAGGCCCCATCTAGATCCCCATGAAAAATAAACTACTATAACTGTCAAGCACAACAAATGAAGTGATCTGCCTCATGAAACTGCTTTGCACCACCCCAAAAAAGAGATCACCAAACAACTGCTGGAACCATACTCCACTACAAGTTTAGGAGATCTGCAGGTGTAAGGAATTACTAGAGAAGAAATAGAAACACACAAAGAAAGAGAAAGAAAAACAATTCATCTGAGTTTCTGAGCATATGACCTTAGCCAGCCCTGCAACAGCATCCCAGAAACACCAACAGTTTGATTCAAATTCCACTGGAGTCGATGGAGAAGCTCCCTTTGGCTTCAATAGCCTCTAATTTAGACTTGTGCTGAATTTTCTGCTCCCCACGGTTTGTGTCATTTCTAAGCACTACTTTTAAGAGTACTTGTCCAAGACCCACAGGCTAGACAAGTTAAATAAAAAGTACAGTTCTAAGACAGTAGGAATCCATGCTCTGGGTTTCATAAGTCATCTCCTTGTGTGACTTCTCACATAACATAAGCCACATCCAGGAAAATCTGAAAAAACCCGCACAGAATTTCAAACTCCTTCCAACCATGTTTTTCAGCTGATGCCACTGTATTTTGCAAAAAGTGATTGAAAGTGCCCAGGCACAGACATTTGCATACACCACCTCAGGCAACAGCAGCTGGTGAGCATTTCAGTCACACTGCTGATTTCTATTTAAAAAAATCTGACAGCAAAGGGGTTTGTTATACATTTATTTAATCAATCAATAGTGGGCATTCAGATACTGAGGCTGTCAAACAGAAGACATAAATAGAAGTGTAACTGCACTTCATTATAAGGTCTCATCAGACTTATTGATGCTATTTGAATGAGTGAATGCACTTCCCTCAGTATCCTGGTAACAGCAGCTTGAAAACATATTCTTTAATTTGAGATAAGCTTTTCCCACACAGAAGAGATTTGACCTTGGAAGAAGGTAACAAACTTAAAAATAGATTCTGCCATACTGTTTGAGAAAGGTACAGTAAGCACTTAGGTGTTCACAGCATTTTAAAGTCTGGATGCTATTCCAGTTATAGTATCTCCATCACAATAGGAGACTCATCCTCACCCTGAAAGCTCTGTCTGGGATTGCACAATGTGTTCAGTAGACCCAATACAACTACACACAGACACTGATACATTTCGAGGATTTAGCAACAATTCTGGAAAAAAATGCCTGAAGAGGTCTGTAATTTTCTGCAGCAATGGAGAACAAAGCGACCTCCTTACTCATCTGAGGAAGATCCCTTTACTGCAGAAATCACCCCCTTTTTATACCTTTAATCTCCACTGGACATAACTGAAACCAAACTGAGGCCTAACAGAACTTAACACAAGAAGGGCACCCATTGGCTGGCTCAGCTGCAGTGCTGCTATCCACGTGCCCTCTCACCCAATCAGCTTCCCACTCAATGCTATCCATGTGTCCCCTCAACCAATCAGCTTCCTGCTCAATGCTATCCATGTGTCCTCTCACCCAATCAGCTTCCTGCTCAATGCTATCCATGTGCCCTCTCACCCAATCAGCTTCCCGCTCAATGCTATCCATGTGTCCTCTCAACCAATCAGCTTCCTGCTCAATGCTATCCATGCGTCCTATCACCCAATCAGCTTCCCGTTCATGCGCTGTCCACAGGTCCTATCACCCAATCAGCTTCCTGCTCATACGCTGCCCACACGTTCCTCCAGCCAATCACAATCTCAGTTCTGGCTGTCACTCAACTGACACTCTCCTCACTCCCAGCCTGCTCCTGCCATTCCCACAGTGCCTTCTGGTGAGCATAAGCCTCAACAACTTCAACAAATATAACCCCATATTCCACAACATTCCACACATAACAGGGTTTTAATGCTTCCTTCAAACCCAAATAAAAATTAAATTATTTTTAATCATCATGCAGTATTTTATTGAATAAATAGATATGAATACCAAATTAAATTCTCTGCCAAAAAATTAAATTGAAACAAATGAAAATGCTTTGATGAGGAAAAGTTGGATAAGTCATGCAAGGCTAATATTTAGACTGAAAAATTAAAAGCACATGATAGATTTTGGTGGCTATTAATAGTTTAATTAATTGTCTAGTCAAAAAGTATACAATACTAAAACCATATGTAATTCTGAAAAAAATTAAGGAAAAGGAAAATGTAAAAGTCAGTAACATTTTCATTAAAAACAAATCCTTTCCATATAAACAGAATTAAACATTTACAACTAAACCACACAACACATTATTTCCATCTGCACCAGTGGCCCCGATACAATTGTTGAGAGTCTTATCTCATGCCTTATATGAAAAAAGGAAAAAAAAATAAAAGAAACTAATGTAAGCCTTGAGTGGTGCATATCTAATTCAGATAAGAATTGGACTTTAAATGCCTAGGGAACGGCCTCATTTTGGAGACAGTTGTTTTCAAATGGAACTTCTTGGCCTTGAGGAGCTGGCAGAAGTTGAGGTTGTCAAATGCTCCAGTAGGAGATTGTGGCTCCTGCCTCTATTCACTCTCTCTGGAGCTCATTTCTCCAAAAATGAGAATGCCAGAGTTATAATATGCCCCAACCCGTTGTCCCCACATCAGCTCACAGAGGTGAAGTTGCAGGATAGAAGCAGCCTCCTAGATCACACAGATTCTATAACGACAAGGAAAGGTCTTTAAAATGGCAGAGGTTTCAGTGCTTATATAAACACTGTTCCTTAATATCCACAATCTGTTGGCACTGATCAAAAACTTGATTAGGCACAAATGCTGTTACCATAAGGTTAAGGGTGATGCAAACAAAAATGAAAGTAAGAAGTCCTTCAAATTATTTGTACTTTTACTACTGAATTTTTTCTTGCTGGATTTCTCCACCAGCAGTTTAAAATCTCCATATGTTAACATTCTTGAGGAGAGAGGACATGTACTAAGAAAACTGCATTTATTAAACTAATGGCAGACCATTTTCAAGTTTAATGCATATCTCTCTATGCTTGTTAAAATAATTACCTGGTCTTCTTATCACTTAATTGATCACTTACTCCTCAACAGGAATATAAAGAGTTATGAGAGCCAACACAAAGAAAAAGTCTCAGAAGATAAACCATCTTTTTCTCATGCCTTAAACTGCTCTCTGAGTAAAACAGATCAGAACAGATCAGCATTAAGGGAACAAATTTTGCCACCTCTATCTGTTGAAAGATTTCTTGTGTGCTGCTCCTTAGCAGCAACTACCCACATCATAGAGCGATTCAGTAAGACAACATCTAGTGGTTTTTGTACTAAACACCTTCTGTTTAGCACAAATACTCTGCTGTGGTCACAAGCATATCATTAAACTTAATCCAAAGTGATTCACAAAAAGAACGAAGGAGCTGAACTACAAGCTTTGCTTTTTCATCCTTTATAGCTGCATTTCTGACCTCTGTTCACTGGAGAGAAAATCCATGTTAGAAGGAAGTGACTGAAAGGATGAACTGCCAAGGCACAAACAGAATCCAAAGGCAACAGCCTCTTGCTCTCCTCAGGAAGAGCAGAGGGGACAGCCAGAAGGAGAGATGTGCTGCTGAGGTATGTGGAGCTCTTCAGATCAGCTGTCAACTCGGGCATGCTGCCAGATCCATCTCAACACTTGTGACAAAAAACCAATAGTAACTGGATAGGGCTAAGCCAAGCAAGGCTCCTGAGCCGTACGTGCACACCTGAGATGCTCACCAGGTTCGTCTCATACTCCTCTGCCCAAATACCCACAGGGGGAAGAAGAAGCCATCATTTAACTTGTGCTAATTATTTCTAACTTTTCTGTGTCTTGAATGTAGATAATCCACCCTCTGTTTGAGAGGGAGGTGGTCATAAAACAAGCACAATTTAGCACAAAAATACATATATATATATATATATATATATATATATATATATATACACATATACATATATATATATACACATATACATATATATATATATATATTTGTGTGTGTGTGTGTGCATGTTTATGTATGTTGCTTTTTGGGGTTGTTTTGTTGGGGGTTTTTTGTTCTTTTCAATGTCTTCCAGAAAGAAAGGGAAACACTAGTCCCTTCAGTAGCTATTGGAAATGATCCATAAGAGCCATGAACTGCTGAAAACGTAATTGCCTCAAAAAACTACCAGCTTTAGCAAGACCTGATTTTGGGCAGTTGGCCTTGGCTGTTCACAGTTCAGAGGTAATTCTTTCTGTGCTCACAGGCTTTGTAACACAAAACTACACAGTTTATCTATAATCCTCATTTCTGCCTTCCATATATCCTCTATATCCTCATCTTCCATATATCTTCATCCATCCTCTACCAGCAAAATAACTGCCTGTAAGAGATCTGCCTCTTTTTGCAGATGAAAAACTGCCTAAATCACACTCTTGTTCTCAGCATTTTATTTCAGGAAACAGAACTCAAAAAAAAAAAAAAAACCAAAAAAAAAAAAAACCAAAAAAAAAAAACCACAACCTTTTATGACTACCATATATGGAGCATGAGCAGGAGAGGAAACCAATGGTAATACTGGGAAATTCCTTTTCCAGATCTCTTGGAATAAAACTCCTGTGTTCCCACTGAATCAGCTACTATAAATGAGCCATCCCTCCACTCTCGACTGTAATTCTCTGGCAGGTTCCTGTACCCATTGAAAAATATGCAGATTATTATCTTTTCTTTGAACAAAATGTCCTGGAATGGAAAATCATCCCTTCACTTATGTACAATAGAAACATGTTCAAAGGGAAACACCACCTGTTCCTAGCAGATGGTAAATTAGCATTGAAAAGGATCACCTGTACTGGAAACCTCGTTCTCTAATTCTACCACCAAGAGGTAAATCAGCAAAGTATGTCACAACAAAGCCTGTCTGATTTAGCACTTTTGCTCCAGGAGCATGCCTGCAGTGCACACTACTACTTGTCCATTCTCTTACATTGATGCCCATTCATCAAATTTCCAAGAAGTGTGCCAAGTCTGCAGCATGGCAAAACATGCTTGGCTGTAAGCCACTGCATTTACACACATTAATGACCTTTGCTGAGGAACTTCAGTACCTGATACGTTAACCCACGTCAGGATTTCCTTATAAACCTGTAGTTATTTTTCTTGTCACCTTTTTTCCTTAGTTTTTTCAAGGAAACTTCCAGAATCAAAATTGAGATTGATGCAATCACTGCTCTCAGGCCTGATCTTCATCTATAATGCCATCTGACAGTCATGTGCGCAACAAAAATTGGAAGTAACCATGAACAGTGTAAACAGCATCAATCTTTAATGAGGTCTTAATATGTGAAGCTTGTACTTCTCTGAGAGTCAGAGACCATAACACTTTTCCACCAATCTCCAGCCCACAGTGAGTTACAATATTCCAAATTTTTTTTCATTGCTATCAAAGCTGGAAGAAAGAAGGAAAGATTCTTCTGCACTTAAGGCACTTTTACTTTATTAAAAGGCTTTCTAATGTGAAAAAAGCTCACACAGTCACTCTTGCAGCAGCTGCATTACCATTATTTTCACCACTCCAAGCACAAAATGAGATTATGAAGGGGGTTCAAGAGCTGGATTTCAATCCAATTCTGCAGCTTCTGAACGTGTGTTAATGTAATATTGTAAGATCTGGAGGTACAGACGTCAATATCTTAATCTACAGCTTTTTCAAACATCTGGGTCATTGGCAATGTCACTGGTGCTTTTATTCTGACTAAATCAAAGGGGTAATCAGAAATATAATCCCTGAGCAGTTAGTCGCCTGCAAGTCACCAAAAATACACTTACAGCAATGAATCCGTCTTGCTACAGAAGGCCTCAGTAGAGCAGCTTGCATTAACCCTTTCAAAATAAGGGATACACTGTTAAAAGCAGAAGCTGATGTTTTCAAGTCTCTCTGAAGGACCTTGTAAGAACAAGGAGTAGAGAACAGAAACGTAGGCAAGCCTGAAACTATCACAATAAACACCTGCCAAGACTGCATTCTGTAAAGGCAGAGAATTCTTAAAAAATCAAATATGACTGTGCACCTGATTCCGGCAATGATATGAAGGGCTGAGCCTGGGCTTCCCAAAATGCAGCAGCCACGGCTGAAATGGCATCTGTGGCTCTAAAACAGCCTTGGGCTCGCCACCTGCAGCTCCCTGCCAACTGAACAGCTCCTAGGTATAAACCCTGCACATGGGTTCACTCTACAGAGCATTCTAACAGCGAGCAGGCAGCAGGAACAGAGCTCTCTGCTTAGAGAAGTTCATCCTGCCTTGCTTTGATAATATCCTCATAACACATCCTTTGGCATTATTTTGGGGGGAGGGGTGGAGGGGGCTTTCCTACCTGATTAGGAAGATTATCAGCAGTATCACTGGATTCTACATCCAGAGACAGGCACAGAGTGGGAAAAGCACATCAGCTCATTTATAAATGAGCTGTGGGACTGACTATAATAAGAATCACTCAATCACTGCAGACCTGGGGTTTTGTGCAAATACTTCTAAAAGAAGCAAGTGCACGATACCAGTGCAAGAAAAGCTGAACTTCCTAATGTCAGCTAAACCACAAAACCCTGATAATTTCTGTGAACACAATAAAAAAAAACCCTCCTTGACCTATCTCAAAAGCACATCAAGTATGTTTCAAAGAGTAAGCAAATACTCTGGTTCCTTCCTCCCTTTTACTGCACCTGGTTATCATCCACCACTCTGCTCCAGAGCCTGGTGAAAAGAACCGTCAGGCAGCCTTCAGTGCTCATGTAAATCTCTACCATCTTTTCCCTCACTCCCTTTCCCTGTCTTTGCTCTACCACCACCACCACTTTTGGAGGACCTGCTCTCAGCTGCTCTTTGACCCCTATAACCTGTTCTAGTAACTACTTCAAGACTCCATATCAGTGGCAGGAACAGGCCAGCAACAGCAACAGCTCCAGCAGGGTAATACAGCCGTGCCATGGCCCTGTGGCTGAGCAGGGATGGACAACACCAGGAGCTCAGCCTGTCCCTGCTCTGTACAGGAACAGGTAACTGAGAGAGCAGAAGCAACAGACACATCCTCATTTCTGTTTCAATCCATTCTGATTTCTGTCTTCCACTTCAGGGTCTTGGCAAAGGCTGCCTCACTGACCATATTGTTCAAAGAAAGACTGAGTACACTGCCATACAAATAGTGCTATCATGTTTTATGCTCTTATCTCAATTTTATGATTTTATATCAGCCTAGACTGTGTGGTTTTTATAGTCCCTATGGTACAATGAGGTGCCTATAGAAATATTCATGTCTTCCCCACGTGAAGTTATAATTGATTCAATATTGCATTTGTACAAATGGTACTTTCTGGTATGCATTCTTTTGCATTAGTCCACACTATATCTCACCAACAAGATTCCACTGTGGTTTATTTTTAACATTCCCAGTGAAACTGAGGTAGAGGTAACACCTTAGCATTCATATTGTTTAAGGGACTCACACCAATATGGTTTTCAAGGCCTTGCATCTCCATGCACTCTCATGAGACTGAAATGATATCAGCAATTACAGTTGACATAACTGACCATTCTAATACTCTTTTATTATCAAAATGGCATTAATCTAAAACCTGAAGCATTCCAACCTGTAGAATTGTATACAAATCTCTGCACTGCCATGGCCTCTGCCAAAAACAAGGTGAGATAAGGTTAGAAGTGCCAAAATGCTCTTAGTGCCCAAAATAATAGCAATCAAATGACAAAACTATCACAAGAAGGAGGGAAACAAGCTAAACCCCACTTTTTCAGTTTGATGCAATAAAAAACATGAAAATTAACTATAACAGAGTGATACATAACTATAAAATTACACAAGTGGTTCTACTGCAACACCGTACGTCATTAGTACAGCCTCAATACAGCAGGTTGTTAATTGTTGCTCCCATCATTTATCACCTTTTAATACTGCAGGTATCAATGAACTGCTTGGACTGGAGAATGTGATTCCATTCCTACAAAATTAAAGTGGTCTGAGAAAAACTTCCTGAATGTTTTTTGTCTTCTTTTCCTTTGGTTTATGGCAAAGGTCATCAAACCCTTGATGCTAAAATTTCTGCATAGATCACTGTTCTTCCCATTAAAAAATTCAAATTTAAACCATATGCATCCTTTTCTTTTACAAAGCAGGAATGAGAAGGTTGGAAATTAAAATCTCAATATTCCACTTATTTTAACATTAATAACAAGGTTTAGGCTTAATATAATCTCTCCTGTCTACCTTTGATTGGTTTCATATGATACAAATCAAACAGAACTCACTAAAAAATCTCTTGCCAATTCAGTAGGCCCCTTGTTACCTACTAACTGAGCACATTGTTGCAGCTAAATGTTTAAATAAGAAAATGTTCAATATTGGAACAATCTGAAGATGCCAATCCAGAAAGAAATCCTATAATGACAGGCAACTTTTTTTTGAGAGAGAGATTGATCACCCTTCTGTTCAAATTGTTAGCATTTTATCAAGAACTGTTTTAACAATGGACTTGCAAAGCCTGGACCACAACTTGAAATGCATTCCATCCCTTACTTTCTTAAGAGAAAATCCTTCAAGTTTTGCCTTTTCAAAGTTGGTCTAGAGAAACTTTTCAGCGTGTCCTTCACAGTCATTGCTAATGAACCATTCCTTCCAGCTCAATTCCTACAAAAGAGCTATTCAGAAGACACAGAAGATCACTGTTCCTTCCACTGGCACACCTTGAAAGTTTGGGGGTTTTTATTTTCAGAGAAAAATAAAGTTATTTAATCACTCTATGTTATCAGAGACTGACTGTGGATGTTAGCTGTCCCTTCCACTTCTAACAGGCATTAAGGGAAACACACCTCCCCCAGCTGATCACTGTGGTCAGCAAGGCACCAAGTAAAAGGAGAAACTTATCTTCCTAAAGGCACTGAAGTAAACAGAAAATTAAAGTCAACCTTAAATGCATGGCTTGTTAGGGAAAACTGAAAGCCTTCCTGATTATCCTTGTCAAAGACTTGCAGAAGTTGAAAGGATCTCTGGAGAGCATTCATTTGAACCAATATTTGTGTTCAGATCATGGAATGTTAAGGGCTTGATACGGGCCTTAAAGTTCATCCAGTCCCAGCCCCCTGCCATGTGCAGGGGCAGCTCCCACTATCCCAGGTGGCTCAAGGCTTCATCCAACCCAGCCTTGAACACTTACAGTGTTTGGGCATCCACAACTTCCCTGGGCAACCTGTCCCAGTGTCTCACCACCCTCACAGTAAAGAATTTCCTCCTGCAACTCGTTTTCCCTTAGCCTAGCAGCTACGCCGTGCTGACTGCTGAACACAGACCCCTTACCTCTGTTCAGCTCTACATCTCCTCTGAACTGCCTCTATTGTCTTTCTCTAATAGTCTGAATACAGAAGATTACAAACCTGCATTCATTGTCTCTCAATGTGAACAAATTAATTTCCTTCATGCATAATCCAGCAGTCACATATGAATGAAATATCTCTATATAAAGAACCAGAGATTTTAGTTTAGACTGCTTATGTCCACCCACTACCAGAAGTGATGAGAAGTACAACCTGTACATCTATACTCTGTCACACAGATCATCTTTAGACATTTCTGTATTGTAATTTTCATCTACAGAATCTTCCTTATGAGCCTGCCCAATATTTCAAACAAAAAGATTTCTTGTATTAAAAGTCATGCGAAGTTAATTAAAAAAAAAAAAAAAAGAAAAGAAAAACGTGAAAACGTGGGGGGAGTTATCCCAATAGGTCTCTTTTGTGTAGCACAATGCAAGTGTAACTCTGGAATGCCTTCCACCTACTCCATCACAGGTTTGAGTGGCAGCTGCTCCAGTGAAACAATAGCAGCTATGCAGATGCTGATGCCAGACAATGGCTTGACACCGATGAACCACGGATCAGCACAGTTACATTGTGCTCAAAATCTGATTGAAGTGGTAATATTGGAATGACAGTTGGAATGCTTTTATCTCCCGTTTTTTACTGTGTTTCTACATAACTTTACTACATTACCTAAGTTGAAACTGACTGACCATCCTATAGTGTTGTAATAAAAAAGGGGGTTTGCACAATGGCTTTCCTGGCACTGTAAATCTCTTCAATGGAGATTTTCAAACACGCACGCCCCCCCAAGTGGGCCTCTTTATTCAAACTGATGTTTAAATGCCTTTTATCACTTAGTTTTCTGAGATCCCAGAAGGCAGCAGTACTTTCAGATCGTGGATTTGACTGGGCAGAAATTTATGCATTTAGAGAAAAGAAAACCTAGCAAGACCTGTTACACCTCTGGGTAATGTCCCCCTCTAAATCTCTGTACTATCATTGAGTCTCTTAAGACTAAAACTTTATAAAGATATCTGTCTGTAAGTGTGCACATATTTATTGCCCCTAGTAGCAAAGAAATCATGTATCCACTTTATAAATAACCAGCATTCAACAGCAAGACAGCAGTAAATACTAAAAGAACTTTTAAATATGTAGGTTTATCTACAAAGTTCCTGTTGAATTTAGTTCTGATTAGAATTATCTGTTTATGTTTTCATAGAAAAGCTAATCTGGCATATTGAGTTACACAAGTCTCAAATGCCACTTAATAATTGTAATTATGATGAAAAATCAACCACAGACACAGTGGATTGAGTTCCTGAAGAACCCTGTACTTCGGTGGGAAAAAGTTGTTTTCTTCTAGTTTCTCAAATTCAAGATATTTTTTTTTTAGTTTGTCCATGTATTGTTTTTTCCCTTTTTTTTTTTTAGTCAAATAAGTCATGTTTTCTTCAGCCTTGAAAGTTTTGTTTTGTTTTGTTTTTAACACAGCATTCTATTCTGCCTACTCAGTAACAACAGGGCTTTGAATTTATGACCTTCAAAAAACCTGGCACAAATTAAACCACAGAGCTTTCCCTGATAAAGGTAATTAAAGAGAGGGACCTATATGCTCAAAGGAATTGAGATTCTAAGCTACCACCTAAACTAAAGGAATTTAAAAATAGGTAGGATTTAGCAATTCTGGGCCCACTTATCCGTTTAATCACTGATGAAGATAAAAGAAATTAAGTCATTTACCTGATTATTGACATCAGCCAGTGCTAGAATTACGACCCAGGTCTCCTGGCATTCCTTCCAAACACACTGCATTTCAATACTTCTTTTTCCTCTTGTTTCTAAAAAAATATATATAGATTAAAATAGTTGACACTTGTATCCATGTCCTGTTTGATACATGAAGATCCCCAGAAGGATAAACTATGATATACATATTATATGACATTGTGTAAGGCTGCTCCACTAAGCTGGAGCTAGCAGGTCGGCACAGCTTGGTTGGGTCCTGTTAGAGCTACTGTGAGCTAACTATTGGGCCAATAAAAATCTAAGCCTCAAACATAACTTTCGGTTGCCTCAGAACTCCCAGGTTCATTTACCACCAGATCTGGCAGCAGGTTCCACTTAGCATTTATTGAACAATTAACTTGGGTTTGGTACTGAAAAAAATTGCACAAAAGAGACCATGGTGGGGCAAGGTTTAGTTATTGGTGCTATTTTTCATTCCTACTTTTTAGAAAAACCCCAAGAACTATTCCTAGGAACTTTTAAGGGCACATACTGTAAAAGAAAAAGACAAGCAAGCAGCTGTTAAGTGCTTGCTTTACAAACTTGTGAAATTATTGCCAATACTTCAATGACCTGGGAAACAAAACTTTTACTGATACGGATATTTCTAACAGCAGCAAAAACAACACTGCTATCTGGATTTGTAAGAAGCAATCTGGTACCACACCAGACTCTGTTCCCCACACCACAAGACTGAGCTCCATGCGTTATGTCCTTTCACATACATTTGGAATGCACCATATGGCAAAAGCAGCTCAGTTGTGGAGCTGGACTGCCCTTTTCTACTCTCACACACACACATTTTTCTCCTCTTTTTCCCTGTTATTTGTGGAAAGACATTACAATCCTCACACTACTGCATTCCTCACAGCAAGAATCCTGTCTGCTTGCAAACGTCAACCAGTCTGTTAGCACAAAGAGGAAAAATGCAATACCATCAGACTGGTTAAATAAATAAATGCCTTTGCCACAACTCTAAGTCATCCATTCCATGTGAAACTGCAAAGACCATCCTTCTGCTTGATTTATGATACCCCATTAGCCACAGAATTACTTAGTAAAATCAGTTTGGCTTGATGTAAAATTCTGTCTCTTCACCAGGAGAAAAAATAATGTAAGCCCCACAAAAAGAAGACATTAATTTAGGAATAGTTGAGCTATCATTGACTTATCAAAATAAAGCTAGAGACATAAATCAATTCCACTGCCTGGACAAAGATAAATCAATAAAGCTCAGAAAGACATTATCGATTCTGTAGCCATCACTCAAAGGCTCTTCATTTGATTCCTCAGCCATCTGTTTAATTGAAATGATAATTCTGATAACTTCTGGTGCGCCCTCAGCATGTTGACTTTGATACAATGTTATTCAATCAAATACAGATGGCTATGACCTCCTGTCAGTGAGAACCCTAAATGTGTTATCCACACGGATTAGTTTGGATAGATAGTTTTTGTTTTAAACAAGATGCTTTTGTCTAAACTCTTTCTTACATGACCCTGAGCAGGTGAGTCAGTCCTTTGTTCAAACCATCCTCTAGTTCCAGCTATTTTCATCCCTTCAACTCACCAGTAGATGAAGAGCAAACTAAACAGCTAAAAAAGAGTGTTTGGCATGCATCCTTCAAACATCCTTCCTATCTTAATTTCTGCACAGGGAATCACTTGTTTTCATCTTCTCATTGGGTTGTACCTATTCAGCATAAAGACAGAAGCAGAGAAGCTGTGAAAAGTGTGTTCAGTACAGACATTTTGGTGGTTTTATGTATTTGTTGCCCAAATCTAACAGAATGAAAAATACTATTCATCTGCAAGCTAAGATGGTGGTGCATTAGGATGTTTGCATTAATTCTATAATCCTAAGAAAAAGCACTACACATAATTACACAGTGACTCCATGGCGAGAATCTATAACCAATGTTAAATTATCTCCTCACTTTGGAGAGGTTTCTTGTCAAGTACTGAAATAAAGACTCAGGTTCTTTTCTATGACAACATACAAGGGAGCTATTTTCCGCTTTGCTCAAAAAGCAAGACAGAGCTCCTGGTGCACTGTAGAATCTCACTCCTCCATCATTAAGCAAAATGCACTCTACTGCACTGCAGGAAGAAAGCAGCAGCATATTGTACACCCTTCTTCTGGTGCTATAATTACACAGCAGAACAAAAATGCACATCAGAATCTGAGGGCATTGGCTGAAAATTTTTAAGCTGTCAAGTGCATTTGGCACAAGCTTTCCCCACCAAAGTTAACTTCCTCCTAAACCAGAAGAGCTTCAAGGCATAAAATAATACACACCATAATTAAGACAGAAAGGTCAAAATTTGCAACTCTGCTACTTTGTTTTTATCATTCTATAAGTACAGAATAAAAATCAGGGCTGCGCTAGCCTGAAACAGAGAAACTAAATATAATATTAAATCTAAAGGAGTGAACATTTTAATACTTATGCTACATTCATGTATTACACCGCACAGTAATTATGTAAAGCAACACTTAGATTAATAGAACATATATAGAATCAGAGTATTTAGCGGTGTAAATCGTGTCCTATTTCCAAACAGAGGATCTAACCTAAGTAAAAATAGAGTATTGAACGTCCAGCTATAAACTGCTGTGTAGCATGAAGTTGTACCCTGGCAGCACCCTTCAAAAAGGACTGGAATTTGTGCTGTCCTTATTACAGTGCAGCAGAACTGAGTGGAGAAAGTATTTCAAATATAGACATTTGCTTAAAGGAAATGACTCGTTAGTATGAAGAAAGACACAGTGGTGATCTCTGGAAGCAGCTGCCTTCCCTTCAGCAGGAGGGCTCATCCCAGAAAGTACTTAGCTCTGCCTTCAACGGGTCAGTGGCTGCCTGAGCAGCCTTGGAGAGAACATCCTGGAACTCTCCTGTGCTGCAGATTCTCCACGAAGCATGCGAGCACCTGCTGCCTGTCAGACAATGAATTCCTCGTATCTGGACTGAGAAACACAGAAAACTGTGAAGCAGAAAGCTGCATGGAGAGAGGGGAATTGTGGATCGCTCCTCAGTGGGCAAGAGAATATTTTTGACCAAAAGTCAACTTCAGACCTTTATTTGGTTGTGGGCTTGTCATTCCTGCTCAGGAGGAAGTTATAGTGAAATTACGGCCCTGCCTTCTCCCAAATTATTGCTGACAATATATTCCTTCCAGGAAACATGAAGAAAAGAATCCATGTTCACCTTAGGCGTTCCACTTCCATCAGAGCAGAAAATTGGCTCCAAGATAATGAGCTCATTACACAATTTCTCCCTTTCCATACTCATCAAAAAGTCAGAAGGTACCAGACTTCCAAACTTCCACAATATTCCTTAGAAGAGAACTGAAAGAGGATTTGTTTTCTCCCTGCAGGAAAAGGGCACTAGCCTTTTGGCAGGAGTTTTAGCCTGCACTGGAGCTGGCTATTATATACTGTTGAACTAATCTTACTTTCTTATGACACTGTCCACTGTAGAGCCCCATGTCAGCATAAATGGGAAATTATACTTTCTGCAACGATCCTACATTTTAACAGCATTCCCTAGCAGCAGCAAATAGAGTTAGAGAAGAATTTGCTTAGAGAAGCAGGGACTGAAAAAACCTGCACGCTTTTTCACCCCCATTTTCAGTGTTTGTAACTGAAGTGACAACATTTCAGTATATAATGCTGGCCCAGCACAACAATAAATTTTGTAGCTAGAGGGCAGATGATAACTTAGTACCATAGCAAAAACTAATTGCAATACAGTTACTTCTAATTAACATCAATTAATATGCTATTTACAACAAGCAATACACTGTACTTAAAGAGCTAAAATAACTAAACCAAGTCATGTACGGAGGCATTTTTTTAACTAAGAAAATATCCCTGAGGAATTTTTAATTTCAATCCTAATTTATGTGTCTATCATGATGAAAAAACTTGAAAGAAGTTATTTTTCCATATATGAAGCCTATCAGCTCTCTATTACTGCTACAGTTTATGATTTTAAATACTGCTATAGTTCATCAGGGAATAAAATGTCTCAAAGATTGGAAGGGGACAGAGAACACTATATAATCAGTATTCTAAGTAAGTACCATTGTGTTAAATGGCCTTCTCACTCTCTTTGGTATAGAAAATTGAATTTGAAAAGCAAATACAGAGGCAGAGAGTAGCAAAAAATTGTTCTGCCTAGAATACAGAATGCAATCACGTCCAATTAAAGTCAATAAATATCATTTGCTCGTGCAAGCCTAGGAAAGAAGAATTTGTACAACAAACATTTTGATAAATAATTTTTCATATAAATTTACCTTTTTCTTTAGCTATTGATTACCATTACAGAGCAGAAAATATTGACATGTGCATGAAACCATAACGAGCTAAAATCAAGTTTCAGATAGAGTATCTCTGGTTTGTCTCCGTGCTTAGAATTAAACAGAAATGCTCAGATTCTGCAATAGATTCTGTAACCAGCTCTACCATAGAGCTGTCAAGGTTGACTAACCATGCAAGACATCATTCTGGTGTAATCTCCCTGAGAAGCTGTGACAGTGCAGAGATGCCAGTCTGTGAAGGGGATTTACCTCCCAGCCAGGTTCTGCTGATTACCAGGCTTCTGGGCCACCCTGGCTTCGCATACAAGAAAACAAAATCAGAGTAGAAACTTTAAATCACATCAGCTCATTGGCAGAGATTGAGGGATCAAGTTTTCTTACTGCCAAAGTCCTGAGCTTTACTCCAGTTTCCCCCTGTGCACCAATGCCTGGGGGCTGTTCATCCTCCCAGGATGAAGGGCCTTACAATTCAAAATTAAAGTCATAATGTACCATTTTAAATTGCATTATTTGTACAGACAGATTCTCTGCCAATTCATCTGGGGGAAAGAGAGCATCTTTTCATTTGTTATTAAGAGTAAGTTTACTACAAAATACTTTGAGACTGCTAAACTAAAAATGATAAATTTATACAAGTTCTAAGACTTTTTTAAAAAAACACTACTGATATGCTGAGAATAATTTTTTATAAAGATCTCACAAAAATCATTCTTATGTCTGTTTTACAAACATTTTGAAGAAGCATTATAAAAATTCATCCAAGAATGTTGTTTCAAAGCAAAGTAATATTTTAACTGTGAAAAAAACCTCTCATTTTCTAATTCGTGTGACCAGATGAGCAGCTAAGAAGTCTAGCACCAAGCTGGGTTTTATAGACTAAGAAAAAAAAAAAAAAAAAAACAACAACAACAACAAAAAAAAAAAACGCACACAAAAAAAAAAGAAATCAGAGGGAAAAAAAAACAGAAGACAGTACAGAAGCAGTGACTGTTAGAGGAACACACCACTGTACTGTTTAAGGCAAATGTGGTCAAAACTTGGTTTACAGAAAACATTCTTTCTGATTCTGTCAGTCTGATCCTTTCTACGAAGGACAATATTCTCCAGCCCTACACGAGTCCTTCTTCTCCTCTTTCCAGCTCTTCTGTCCAGCAAGCCTGGTGAAGGAATTAGTAAAGGATTTTTGGCAGCATTTTGGAAAGAGTGCTATCAGAACAACAGAGGCCTGCAATTAATTTCATGGATGAACTAAAGCACAATGTGTTCTCATCCTACACCTCTCCCAAAGAAACATTCCACCCCAACAAATATTTTGGCTGAGCCAGATAATATTCCTCCTGGATTATCCCATGCTGGTTTTACAGCAACAGAGGAAGCTGAGGTATTACACTGCTAACAGAGTTGGAAATCACAGAAACACAAAGTGTCTACGGTTGGAAGGGATCTTTAGTACAACCCCCTGCAACGAGCAGGGACATCTTCAGCTAGGTCAGGTTGGTCACAGACATGTGACCCCTTTCTGTTTGAAGACACAGATTCTGAAGTTCCACCCCTACCACACTGGTAAAGAATTGCTAGGGAGATTTGTGCTGTTTTTCTAAGCAGACCCAGAGAAATCGAAATCTCTCCCTCCAGCTGCCTGATGAGTCTATTTGGCAGGTCACAACACTTAAATAAAGGCTTGGTGGTTTAAATTGTTCTTCACAGTGAACTTTCAGAGATGCAGTAACCAAGGGATAACCCCAGGCATTCACAAACCCTTGGATAGTTTACCATTCTACTTAAATTAAATATTCATTTATTCAAGTTTTAAGCTTTAGGAAAGTTCTTATTAACAAGAGCAAACAATGCAAGTACAAAATTGTACTAAGAAGTACTGATAAGATGGGGATATTTTAAGCCCTGTATCCCATTTAAATATGACCATTTCATGACCAAACCCTGGGGTTTAGCTCTGTGTTGGAGAACAGGCTCAGTATTACCAAGGTAAGGCAAATGTCTGCCAACACAAAAATATGAGCTTTCAGGACCACATTCATTTCACTGATATGCACAGAATTAACAGTTCTGTAGGAATGCTTGAATTCCAGGCTGATATAATTACAGGATGGGAGGGAATATCTTATAAATACTGTGAAAAAAAAAATGTTTCTTTACAAGTTTTACTTACTAATTCAGAAAATATGGATAATATTGCACACCTCAGGTGATCAGACACACCACATCCTACCGCAAAAGACAAATGAGGAATTTCTGTGGGCTTAATACCCTGCACTGGCACACAGAGCCTGGCTCAGCAATACAACAGACCTCTGACAGGCTACTGAATCTCACAGCAGGAGAGTAATTGGGGAATTGGCTAGCTAGAAAACAATTCCATTGGTGGGGGAGGCAGGTGGAATAGTGATAATTTTGCCCTTCTTTTGCTCTATTAAGACAGAACTGAGTTCATTGCGAAATAGTGCAAAGTCCAGAAAGAACTGTGTGCCCCTCTACAGCCCAAGGCTTTGGCACTTGGGCTCATGTGGAAGACAGAAGTTTAAGTAATGTCTGATTTGAGCCTTGAAACTTGAGCTTAGCTTGTGTCACATCCTAATTACCAAATTCTGGGTTCTTCTGGGTCTCCCTTTCCCAAAACCAGCATCCCACCTTGATACTGAGACACAAGTTTGTTTCAACAAAGCAATGAGCAAACACCAGGAGAAACCTTCTGTAATCGGTCACTGTGCCTTTGCCTGGTGTCTCTCCAAGGGCCCTCAGATGCCACAAGAGGACAAACAGAAAATGATGTTCAACTTCTTGGTAGCATTATAAAATTTTAATTCTAAAGAACACTGTAAATATAGACACAGAAGCTGTAATTAGGATGAGCCTATGTAGGATTTTCCAACTGAACAAGTCAAATCCTTTGGCTCTTGTAAAAATTATATGCAATTTAATGAGAGCCATGCTGGGCTGCATTAATTATCAGAAGGTACAAAACATGATACAAGGTTTGCTACATGACTTTTAAGCCTCAACATCTGAGACTTCTCAAAAACATAAGGCCTCCCATTGAGTTCTTTTACAACTGTTTATTCAACAGCAACAGGATTCAAAATCCTTCTGGGATTCAAAAACTGGTTTCAGGACTGGGTTTTAAATTTTTGGCCCTTTACACGATTTCCCACAATCTCACTTCATCTCAGAGAATCACAGCTCTCAGTGAGGAAATCAAAATTCAGCTCAAGAGTTTTTGTCTAATTCTTTGTCAAATACTGATTGAAGTACTCCTCATCCCCATACCTCTCATACTTAGGATTATGCTGTCCTTACCCATAAATAGACAGAGGCTGACTAAATAATGCTTCCTAAAGCTCTCCAGAACTCTTCAGGAAGAGCCCTGATATAAAACGGGCCAGCCACAGATGGTAGAAGGGACATTTGCTTTAAAACTCAGTGCCTCCTGAGGGAATATACAGGTTCCTAAGTGGCCAGACTTTCAATTAGTAGCCGCCCAACATCAAGTATATTTATTGTAAGCAGTGAATAAGCAGCATAAAATGTAGTAATCAAATATATCTTATGCCCCAATGCAACTTCAAGGCCAAGCCTAGCAAAGGACATACAAATGTGACATGTGAAAATTCCTCCTTGGAAAGTAATGTCCTGGAAGTAGCACACTGCACATAAAGATGTTGTGTGGTTTATTTGGGGGCTAGTTCAGGGTTTGGAGGTTTCAATTGTCTTAGAATATTTATAAGGGATGCAATATCAAACATGCTGGAAAGCCCACCTTACAGGGAAATTTTATCATTTTTTTCTTGGTAAATAAAAATAGAAAGTTGGTTCATCCTTTTGAAGAAGCCTCGTAACTTTGCAAGTGAAGAATTTATGCTTGGAGAAACCCAAACAACTTCCCAGAAAACGAAAGCTGAATGTGCACACGTGACACCAGCTCATCTCTTCTAACATTTTCTTTATTTCCATAATTACACACCATTTTTCAAACAACACAACATGATCTGTGCCTTTCTATTTCTATTAGATAAGAGCATAGTGTCTACTGCTGGGTACTATGCTGCTTATTCGAGACAAACAGAATTCATTAGAGCTGTTTAAACAGAAAGAACGTGGAGATCAGTTTTTACCTACAGCTTACACAAAACAAAAAGGGTGAAAATTGCAGCCTTTTGTCACCTACCTAATTTTGAAGCCAAGTTAACTGCATTTTAAATGAAGGTGGCTCTGCTGCTTGTTGAAAAAAAATCTTACTCTGTGACTGTTAATTAAATTATTAAAATAAATATTGAAGAAAAAGAGATCTTATCGTACAAAGATTTTAACTTATCCAAAATATTTTGGACTATTATTATAACACAAATCATATAAAAATATAGGATTTGGAAAAAAATTACAAGATGTGACATCTTAATTCCTATAAAATGGATATCATGTTATATCCTCTAGTGTTTAATTTTGCCTAATCTTAGTGTTTGATAGTGTAATATGTAACTAAAGATTTTCACAGCAAATGAAATTTGTGGAATTTTCTTTTTCTTGATTTAAGGCAAGGCCCAACACCTGTGTACTGGAAGGGTCCTGGGAAGCAGGCAATGGCACAGGACTGCACTGCCAAGGACGTCCTAGGGAGAATTCAGACAGAACAGAGAGGCTGTTCCAGTCAGGGATGCTTGGCAAGGCTGCCTATAATTCCATGCTCATTCTGTTCTGCAGCAGGCCCCCAGCACCTTTTGCCTGCAGCCCTGGTTATTAAACAAAGGCTCTGAAGCGAATGGTAACAGCGATTCTTTCCATTTCCTGTTCCAGGAACAGTCAACTGAAGAATTACAGAGCCTTAATACCAGCACAAGCCAGTTCACCTCAGTATCCCTGGGCTTCCGCAAGGCCTGATCCTTCTCTCCCTTTCTCCCTCCCCTTATTTCCATCTAATGCTCCACAACCACTGCTCCCTCATTCCTGCCAGAATACTTAATGGTCCCCTTTCCCCAGCACAGCCCCACGTTTTGTTTTTTTCCACATAGCCCTGACAAAGGCCAGAGCCTTCAGGGGCATCTGCCTACCTCTCTGAAAGGACAGGACAGAAGGAAATATGTCATACATAAAAAAAAAACATTCAAATTTACTTTTCATAACTGCCCCTTTGTTATTCTTGTTTCAAACCATTTGCAATTGATATATGTGAAATATTTAAGTCAAGATGTTTACGGAAACAAATACAAAAACAAGATCCTTCCATAACACAGAAATCAGTGCAAGATGAATTTCTGCAAATAAACTTAGCATGTGGCCTCCTCACATTACAACATCTGGAAAAAAACTCTTTTCTAAGCTCTTCTGAATGTCCTGATCATTATTAAATATGCCCCTTCCTCCCACCATGCCCCCCTTCCCAGTCCTTAAAAATTCTATTTGCTAGATTTTCCTTTTCTTTGGTCTGACAAACATTAGTCAAGGTGGATTATAGATTACTTCATTCCTGTCTTTTTTAAGAGACTTTCCTGCTGGCACTTGACTGATGTAATAATGTTGTTGGTCTTAAAGCTTTAAGCCTCTAGAAAATACTGTAAAAAGAAACATCAACTTCCAAAAAGTTGTATTAAATTAAGAAAAAAAAAAAAAAGGGACAGAAGGGACTATGTGAAGGGCTAACTTGAATGCTGAGATACAACCCGTCCTCTGAGAAGCTACAAAGCTGGTGTCAATCAAACAAGAGAAGGCAGAATGGAAAAAAATCCGTCTAGAATGTTAATGAAAACATATCTACTGCAATGAGAAAATATGGCAACCACAATTATTGTCCATCTCTGGAAGGAACAAGTTTTCTCATGCTCACACTCCTGAGGATTAAGTCACTAATGGGCTTGTCTGTGAAGTGCAGTCACTGCTGTGCCCTGCTAAAGTGGCAATGCCTTTCTGTTGGATTTGCAGTTACTAGCACTTAGCAGTAAATGGCCCAGGTGGTTAATCTTTGCCTTTCATTATGGTCTGTGTGATGTGACAAGCAGGAATATTATCATAATTTAAAGACAACAAGGATTATGTGAATGATAGGGTCTTTGAAGGGCCTTGAGAAACCTCTTTATAATGAAAAAACTTCCAAAGGCTCCTAAAATCTGCTCTGCCTATAGAGCCATCACTCAAGATGGCAAGGTATGGCATCCTGTACTTATAAAGAGCTTTAGATGAGTTATAAGTAACAGAAAAAAATTACATTGATTATCTCTCAGTTTATGTTATGAAGGATGATTTTGTGTGTCAGTCCAAGAACTTTAGCCAGCTGTTAGAAACAGTGAAATCCAAATCTTTAGTTCCCACTCTTTATAGCTTTAAACTCTATTAAAAATAGACACACAGTCATTAGAAAGTAACTCAAAATGCTTCAAACCACTCATTGTCATGTGACAGTCAATTGAATTAGGCTCAGTTTTGAGTTCACTTTTGCTGTTTTACCCTGGAACAATATTATTGCCAATGAGGTTGGCTCTGGTCTGCAGTTGGGAAACCAGCCACTTACAGAACTACACACTGGGATTACTTGCAAAAGTATTCTTGGCTTCTGAATTGGTGATGTGCCTCATTTTCACTGAGAGCCCTCAAAAGTACAGATCCAAACTGGTACCAAATCAGGCAATTTCCCCCAGAAAAAAAAATAATAAAATAGCCACCCAAAGTCTAAAGCATTACTGCTAAGTCTGGTGATTTTTGGAACACGAGTGGTTCCAGAGAGCAAAGAAGAAAACAGAAGGAGAGGAAGAAAAGCAACCAAAAAAGTTTTGGAAGGCAAAGAAATGGAGAAAGAACAAATAAAAATTTGATGGAGGTTGACATAATCCCTCAGCAAAATAATGGAAAAGCTTCTAATAGATGTATATTAAAAATAAATAAAGATTAATAATGACAGCCAACACAGCTTTGTAGCCCCCTTTCTTGGTCAGACCCGCCTTTTCTTCATGGGAACTTAACATGGACAATAATTTAACTATATATAAAAAAACTGTAGCTACTCCAAAGTGCTTCACAACTTTTAGATCAAATTATTGGGACATGTAATGGTAATTTCTACTAAAGCTACAATAAAATCAAATTCACTTATTTCTGAGAGCATGTTGGGGATTAGGGGGAGGTTAACCTAACAAAGAAAAAACCAACTAATTAGTAATACACCATCCCATAAGGGCATTTAGTCAGTTAGTTAAATCTGAGTCCTTCACTAATCCATCTGAACAACTGTCCCCACCGTCGTACACCCAGCAGTCTTGACTCAATTGTTTCTTTTCCCAGTCAAAATTTGTTAACTTTGTCTTATTACTAGGAGGTCTTTCAGTAGTGTCTATGAGTCAATTTTCATTTGTTACTTTAGGACCTTTCTTTTCACATCTTACTATGCTGAGATTGATCTATGACTGATGAAAGTCTTTTGAAATTTCAGTGATTTTTTTTTATTCTATTTAAAAGGCATCACTCCACATCAAATATGTGTTTAACACAGTATTCCCACATTCTCCCATATGGTTGTATAATTTGCCTACTCTACCAGAATGAGCAAAATATATTGCAGGTTTTCAGCTGCTTAAGAATTTGCTGTCATCAGAAATTAGGCTAACCTCTGAATACCTTATTTTTTCCAGCCAGTACTGCTTATGTGTTAAAACTGGATCTGTATTTAAGATATGATGAGACTTCTGACTATTTGATTCTTCCACTGGGAGTTTTATTTTCTAAATTTCCTTGCTACTCTTTTCAGCACATCATTCAGAGATTAATCAAGGAAATTTGGTAGAGGCATCAGCCTTCTCCAGTGTCCAAATTCAATATGGCCACTGTTTACTATGAACCGTCACAGGACACATTGACAGCTTGCAAAGTACAGGTCCACCAATCCTGTGTACTCACCCCAGAGTGAGCCCTTTCAAGAGAATATTATGTCCTCTCCTGTACTAATTTAATAAACACAACACTAAAACAATAAGAAGGTTTTGCCTCACCATGAGAATCTGACAAATTCCATGTATCTCATTTATCAGAAAATACCAAAAAGCATTCAATGACAGGGAAAGAAATCTGATGCCAGATGGTCCCTGAAGCACAAAACCTAGGAAAAATGAAAGATAAGAGCTGAAGTGAGACAAATTTCCCTAGAAGTAAAGCATTTCTTTTCAAATTAGTAGCTGGGAGAACTAGGCATTGGAACCATTTCCTAGTGATGAGGGGGAATCTTTACTATTTCAAGTCAGTACAAAGAGAAAGGAGAAGCCTGGAAAATGTTCAATCCGTTACACTCAGCCACCACAATTCCACCTTATCCCTTATACTTCTGCTTATCCCTTAAATAAAATGGATGTCTAGTGATAACTTTATACAATGCTACTCTTTATCACATTCATGGCACAACTTTGAGACCCAAGATTTACAGATGGCTCTAAAATACCGAGACAAAAACTGTTTGACAGCCAGGCTAAGGTTGCAGGTAGGTTCTGTTGCAAGCTTCTTAACCAAAGTTCTGTCTCGATGAAGAAAATAAAAAACACCAAAAAAAACTTTCTTTTTACTCTTCTGAATAACTACAAATTGATTTGGGGCCCATATCAGAAGTATTATTACTCCACTGCCTTTGAATTTGTGCAGAATTCATTTAAAATATTCCAAATGAACACTGGGAAAGCAGGGTTAAAGAGGGCAGAAGAAAAACTTTTGGCAAGTTCCCCTTGCTTTTAGGGTGGTGAAACAATCATATGGATGACAGATATGTGCACATGTATCACTATTCCCCTACAAGAGGTCAGACTCTTCAGTTGCTCCTGTTATCTTCACCTTTATTCCTTATCCACATAAAATCACTTTGGAATACACAAAAATCCAGATGAAAATGATGCTTCTTGTTTTTCACATCAGGGGTAGAACTGACCCTTTTATAAAACTTTTTCTTGTAATCAGAATTTGACTATTCTTTACCATATACTAATATCAGCCAAAATATCATTTTCCTAGTACCACTAAAACAGACCAATGGTTCTGTCAAGATTTCCACTGTAGAAGCAATCACAGGAGTTTATATATATGTTCTTTTTCAGTCACACAGGATTACAGTTGAAATAAAATTTGCCAGCCCACATGCAAGTTCTGTGGTTAAAGAAGTGGGTGGGGGGAGAAGAGGAGGGAGAGGAAGGCAGGGTAGGAAAAAACAGGTGGGGATTGAATTAACTGGTCAAAATATTTTCTTGCTGTAGTGCCCTGAAAATCTTTTCCAGGTAGTTGCAGTTATGTAAGTCATGACAAAACTCCAATTTTTAGCAGTTCTCAAAGCTCAGCACAGGTGTGTCTTCTGCACTTAAAAACTTATATTAAGCAGCAACAGGTCCAAAACCAGCCTCTGGGTTCTGATATTCCTGACATGCAGATGTGTGTGACTGGCTCAAATCCTTCAACAAGAACCTGTCAGACCACCACAACCCTAACAGGTCAAATCTGGAAATAAGAACCCAAATATTCAAAGATGTGGGAAAAACAAATCTAAGCTCATTGGTAGAATAAACGTTTGTCTTTATAGAGACATGCAGCAGAACACCCTTATCATTAAACCTGTTATTCTATCACATAACAAATTTAGCCTAATTGAGAATTCCTTTGATACTAAGAATTGTTCTATATGGAAACAATTAAGCTACTGGCTGGAGTAATTTAAGGCAGTCCTGAGACTAATCTCAGCAGCATCAAGGACTACAAGACTGTTCTTGCTCAAAAGTACATTAAGTCTACACGACATATTTGAAAGTTTAGCCTACAAAAAAACATTTATACACACCAAGAAGGTCCAAGAAGAAAAGAATTAATTATTTTTGCCCAAGTCACTATACTGATAGCTCTGTTTTATTAGTAGCAATAGACCACAATCATTTGTGACCTGTCCAAACAGCTTTTTAATTGAAAGGAGGAATTTTAGATGGGAAACAAAGCTGTTCTATTGACTTCTGAATCTTTGCTTTCCTTTTACAGCTTCTTACAGAATCTACAGAAAAAGCATGGAAAGAACTGGGGAAAAGACCATTTTAATGAATACCATATTTAATTTATTTTTTTCCTCCAGTACTTAAGCAGATAAATTATGAGAGTTCTCACAGACAAGAAGGTATTTTACCCATAAAAGCATCAAAACTGCTCATATTTTACCTGGAAGACAGAGAGTTCAGCATGAATTAAAATACAATTTGGAATTAGTCAAGCCTTTTACTGGCTTTGAAAATTGCCTAAATAATTAGATACCATCTAGTAAGTAAATAATGGATTAAAAGTACTGCTTGTTTCCATCTTTTATGAAATCACAATTATGATGGACCCAACTTCTATCAGTTTTCTTGCTCTCACCTCTAACACTCAAATATTTATTTTGCCAGCTCACATTTCCAGCAGCACAGTTCCCTTCAGCCTGTTTCTGATGCTCAGACTCAAGCTCACAGTCTCAGAGAAGGCAGGAATGAGCAACTCAAACTGAGGATGGCAGTGCAGTTAATTCTCACACCAGCCTCTCTGTGTTTGTGCTTAAATGGTCAGATGAACTCCTGGGCCTGTAAACATTTTGACATCTCCAGATACAAGTGAACTTTGGTCCAAAAATAGCATCCTTCCAAAGCATTTGGACACTAATCTGTGAGGTCAAGTTGCCATCTCCTGAATAAATACATTGGCAATCCAAAGCTACCAAGAGAAAGAAGAGAAGAAATAGTATTTCAACCTTGAAGAGGGAGCTGGGCTTTAATTGCCACCCAGCTATTAAGTGATCTTGGTGCCAGATCGTATGGTATCCATATGTTTTCCCACAGTAAAGAGAGTACAGCAATGCCAAACTTCTTTTCAAATAGTGCTTTGAGAACTGCTGATTAAAAAGGCAATATAAAAGCAAAATGTTTATTATTATCACAATTATATGAAAGTAAGTATGGTCCCTTAAGATATATTTGTTCCTGTCCAGAAAATTTAAATTCTTGCTGTCTACTACCAAATCTATGCTACCTGGGTTTTGTTTTGTTTATTAAGGAAGAGTAGGTATAAGAGAATTTAAAATAAGACATTTTCCACAATAAATGACAGGCACAGTATAGTGCCTGATTTATAAAGACGTAAATTTCTAGGTAACATTAAGGGGATTTGGCACAAGGATGAACTACTTTTAACAAAGAGAAGCTGTTGGTCAGAAAACAGAAACCAGAGTATTTGCTTTCATTGCTGGAGGTCATGCTCACAGCTGTTTTTCAACTGAAGTCCTATTGCAGCAGAACACACTCCTCCAAAACACCAACACCCCACTGGAATGCTGAGAACTCTTCCCAATGGCTCCAAAGATCAGCCAGTAATCACTTGTATGAGTTAAGCACTGAGTACTTTTTCATGGGAAGATTAACTCCCTTCGATCAATTATTAGCACCATCTCACACAAGAACCCACTTACAAAACCTTCTGCCTCTCCCAGAGAGCTGCCAAAACCAGCCACTGACTCTGGGGGCCTAAATCAAGATGCGGGGGCTGGTTTACAAATGTGTTCAAAGCTTCCAAAACAAAGATTATTTGACAGTTTTTCTTTATAGATTTCAATCATGTGTGAACATGGGTGCAAGAAAAAGAGCTGTTTTAAATATTTGCCACCAGTCAGGTTCTTTTCCTTCACCATTCTGCTGTGGCTGTGGTTTAACACAAGTTGGTTTGGGAGCCTAGTTCCAATCACCTTTGCTTCAGAAAAATCTAGAAAAGATTCTGATTTTTCAAAGTCAAAAGTGCTATACAGGTTTGAAATTATGAGAATCCAGACAGTTTGTTTACTTCTGTAAGATCAAAGAGGATGAGGTGAACACAATTCCAGAATGGAAATACAGAGAAAGTCTGAAAGGAAATAAAGAAGCAGCAACGAAACTGATGATTCCCAACTTCAGGAGATAAGATGTAAGGAAGGACTGAAAAAAAATTAAAAGCTGAAGTGAAGAAAGCCAACAGCTCTGTTCAACAATACTTTGCTAAATAACCAGAGAATTTAGCATAGCTGGATTGTTTAGACAGCAAATCTATTGTTCAGTGCTAAATTCAGGGTAATTTAATCCCCAAACTGAACCTGACTCTATTATAGCAGCTGATGCATTTCAATTAACTCATTCATTTTTCTCCCTGAACTATTGTTCACAGGAAAGTGAAGATGTTGGTATCCCCCCAGCACACCCCTGTTTCATGCAGTAAAAAAAGTGGATGAATTATTCATAGATGTTCCTCAAATCTCATGTCTACAAAACCTCCTTATTCTCTAAGTTATGATTTCTTAGAATATATCAAAAAGCATAGTCACTAATTCTAGATCTTCTTAAACCACATAAGCATATGGAGTAATGAGCATGAAAATTTTAATTTAATCATCTCAGCAGGAAAATAATCTTAATTCCAAATGAGATTCCGAAAGGTCTTTCATTCATTTTCACAAGTATTCTCCTGCTAAGGGAAGAGACTGTGTTCCTGGAGAATTTTCATCTAAATGCCCCCCCTGCTACCTTCTCCTCAGAGATTAATAGCTACTAAAAGTAATGAAAAATTGGGGCATTTAGCAAAACAGCAGATAATGCTGCCCAGACAAAGCAAGGCCACACTTAACTTAACAGAATGGGCATGGAGATACTGCCCAGAGACAATAAAAAAACTGTTCCACTCTGAGTCAAATCTTAAGGTTTCCATTATGCAATGAAACTTTGTCAAAACAAGAATGTGTGTGGCCCCATGAACACGGAAGACTGCAAGTCTGCTCTGCCCAATTCTTGGCAAGGTCCCTGTGAGAGAACAGAGTGACGTTACTCTGGCTGTCCCACATCCGAGGACAGTCCCCTACCAACAAGCTGTAAAGCATGAGTCAGTCTCTCCCTACAAAACACAAGTCAAAGGGAACTAAGCTGAAATGGAAATATCTCCATAAGATTTGTTCTGCTGTAAGAACCGTGATTAGATCTTAGTTCTTTACGTAGAACACAAAGAAATTTCTAGAGTTTTTACATACAAAAGAAAAAAAGGCAAAATCATGTTAAAATGGCACCACACAAAATGGTCCAGAAGTTTATGTATTCCCTCGGGACTGGTAAAACATAAACACTTTGAAAGGGAAGAACACACAGGGTGTGATGTCCTCATGGATCAGTGCTTACTTATACCACATTAACAGGAAACATCTTGCTTATGCACAAGGACTGCAGTGGTGAATTAAGGAGTTTATTTTTTACTTATTTTAAAGTAAAGTCTTCAGTCGTGCCTCAGCCAAAATTTGCATGTGTGTTTCTGTCTTAGAAGGAGGAGGGAGAACAAGAAAAGAAGCAAGAAAGCACTGAGATGAGAGTCAGACAACAAAATATGTCTACCTGCATTTTTGTACTGATGCATTTTTTCAAGGCTTAATCTTAGCAGTTCACAGGATAACTGCCTCATTTTTGTGGTCGGAATAACTCTCTAGCTACCTCAGTAACAGCAGTCAATCCATTACAAAACCAGAAACGCTGGATCAGAAACTGCATTTTTAAAATGGATTATCACAGAGAATTTTAGGGGGAAATGCCAAATAAATGCTCTTATAATTGTTGCAAGCCACCAATTTTAATTCTTGGTACCATTATGTGAATCTCTTATCTCTATAATGACATTGACTACCCATGGCTGTTGTATCTCCAACTTTCCTTAGAAGACACCCCATACCTTTCAAAATTTGTTCAAAAGGAAATGTAATTCTGGACACACCTGGTGATCCAGGTCAAAGTGATATAAAAGTAAGGAGTCTCCACATCAGCTTTCACATTATATAATGTGGGCTTTCTTAGTGGGTGATTCTTTCAAGTGCTGTTAAGTTGGCGGCAGGTCACCTTCCTGCCACACTGCCCTGTGAAGAGGGCACAGCACACTAAGAGAATTTTCCACTTTAATTCTCCCACACAAAATGCTTAAAAGACATCTCATCCCTTCAACAGGAAGGCCCTCCATAAGAATGGACAGGCACACACAAAATTGTGACTGAAGGAATAATACCTATGATCCTGCTGCTTCTCACCTTCTCCAACAAAAGTCCTAAGCTTATAGGGAAAGCTATAGATAGCCCATATGACCTTTGGAGCTTGGCACAACACCTTAGAGCAGTGAAACTGGCTGTTTCACAGTCCCATTTCCCGTACAGAGATAGGTGACACATTTCATAGGTGGTACTTTGTCCCTCACACTCATCCTCCATCATTCCTCTCATGCCTGAAGGCAGAACTACAGCTCTCCTACCCATTGCTCATGTATGTATCCCATCTCTTCAGAACACTTTTGTTTCCATCAAACTTCAAGGAACTTAGCAAGTCTTTGAACTCTTCCCACTGCTTTTCCACCCCTTCAGCAGAGCAGAAAAAATATACCGTGTTCCACAAGTTATAAACAGATTCATAAGAGAACTCTTGACTTGATGTGGTAGAAGCGCTCAGACTTAGTAGCTTTTTTTTTCTTCCAGAAGAAACACACCCTGTCCTAAGCTCCCTCAGTGAGACTCTGCCTAATGTACAATCATTTTTCAGGAAAAAAATTGGGTGTTTTCATTTAAAATGTTACCTTATGGTTCTTAACTTCCAAATTGCAAACACATCAGTTCTTTCACAGGAGAAGCTTCTCAGAGCTGTTTTGTGATCACTTTTGTGAGCAATCAGCAGCAAAACATGCTGCTGTAAATCCAGGGCTAGAGCCTTGAGTTCATCTAAAACAACAAATAAAATAGAACTAGAGGATACAGCAATAACAAAATCCACAGCCATGATTACTGCATGTTTCCAGTTTGTACGACAGACAGAAGATACAGAACCCAGCATAAACACAGAGCTGTGGCTGTCTCTATCCCATAGCTGTGCCCTCTTCCCCATGCCAAAGCTTTACTCATATCCACAGAAATTAAAAAACAAATCTGTGTTCCATATGGTTAAGAGGTCTTCGTATCTAAGGATTTAACCTAGCTATGGAACAGTGTACCATTGCATTTCAGCTGAGGAGAAACAATACTATCATTGTAGCAGAAATAACACCTCCATCCTGCAACCCAAAAATGTGCATTCCAAAGCTGGTATTGCACTCCAAGAGATGGGGAGGAGAGCAAATGTAACAATGGAAATGAGCACAACCATGAAGCTTCTGCTGATTTCTGTAAGAGAAGCTGGAATACAGTAGTTAATGAATTTTCTCCTACCAAAAGGACTTGTTGAGTTTGTGTTGACGGGGTCATTTTCAGTTTGGGGGGGAGTTTTCAGAAAGCAGTATTCTCACATTTTTTTCATATTCTGTTTTCTGGGAAATAATCTAATAAAAACATGCTGAATATCTGGTTAAAACAGTGCACTGAGCCATTTGCAAACACAGATCATTGCTGAAAAAGTCCAGGTGCAAATATTATTAATGGCACAAACATCCATCGGAGTTCCCATTTCTCCAATGATTAGAGGCAGATCTTGAGTGTGCATGTGGAGGGTTTTGTTCTCTGAATAAAAATACAGAGTTTTTTTCTAAACAACACAGAATGAAATGAAAACTAAAGAGATGAAGTGTTGAAGTCTACAGAGCAGTAATTTTAGCTTTAGTCACTGACTTGTGACTTGCAATCACAGCAGTTATTGGGAACAAAGCCATATTTTTGGATTCAAATGTTTTCAAATCATGCTGTAGCTATATTGACCCCTGTAGAAAGGGATGTGTGAGCACATGGGAAAGAAGAGTCCCAGTGCTTGAGACAGCTGCCTTATAAATCAGAATGACTTTTGAAGTGCTGTATGAACACACATAAAACTGACATTCGTGTGAAAACAAGGGCACATTCTTATTAGAGAGGAAACACTAGCACAGAGAAAAAGACAAAATCACAGGGAAAAAAAAAACCTACAACTTTTTGCACTGGTCTAAGGCTTTAATTGAGGGGCTAGAGTAGATTTTAATTAACTTTATTGCCATAATCTTTTTTTGCTTTTGGTACATGTTTCTTTTCTAAGTTCTAAATAGGTAAAAAGGACCTAAAATAGCAGAGTATTCCCGCTCCATTTAAGAGCAGTTCCATCCACTTCTGAAAAATGAAGTAATTTGCAAAGTTAACAGAAAGGCTGACTAATGCTAAACACCTAAGAGCTCAGTGCCTCAGGGAACTGTCCATCTCTAATTGCTACCAAAACACATTTCTCCATGGGTAAGGGCATGAGAAACAGCAGCAATTCCCTTTCAGTTAAGTACTACATGACCAGAAAATAGCATTTTTTTAAATAGTTACATTTTATTAAAATGCACATCCTTACTTTATTTTATATGGCTTAGATTGTAAAAAGGGTTGCTCAGAAATAAATCCTGTGGCTTGCATTTGTAGAATCTCTAAACAGGCAGAATCTCTAAAGCAGAATTGTATTTTTTTTTTAAGTAACTAAGAATCAGGTTTCAGTCATTACAGGTAGACCCTAATGCCTAATGACAGCAGTTGATGTCTTGAAGGGGTGTCTAATTTAAGTTAGATATCTACAGTCAGGAGTGTGAAACACTGAACTTCTAAAAACCTGTCTGTCGGCTTTGTTTCAGGTGACTACATATTTTGAAAATCTGTCCCCAAATTACTGAAACTCCAGGTCCATTTAGAAACAAATGGAGCATGATTCTTAGGAAGCTAAGCAGGCTTTTCATTCAATTGTTAAACCAAGGTTTGAACCATTATTCATGCTCTTCCAATCCTGTGGGCATTCATGCACTATTTCTATAAGGGTCTGCTTCAGCAGTACAAGCATTTTGAAGTGCAAGCATTCCTTCAAATCTAAGCATTTAAAATTTCATACAAGACTAAATAACTGAAAATCTGCATTTCAACACAGTAAGTGAAGTATTCCTTTTTAAACTCAAAAAACCTAAACATCTTTTAAAAAGTGTTACTTAGGGCCTTTTACTAGAGGGTCAAGTGTAAATCTGGAACAATTCACTGGTATAGACTAATTTTGCATCTATAATTTCATGATATCATATTTGCTGACTAAATTGTAATAATAAATTACAATAAACTCTTCCTTTCTGATACTGACAATCCCAAATATGAGTTAGCTGAAATCTTACTACACATTTACATTCACCTTCCACAGTTTAGTTGTTGTATTTTTTTTTTTAATGGATGGTAAGCAGAAAAATATAACTTGTGTTTCACATCATTCAAAAGGCAGGAGGGAGGGAAGGAAAGAAGAAAACACATGAATTGTTCTACCTGTGGATAATTACTTTGAAAACACTGAAATCCTAAATGTGCAAATATCTCTCCTGATACTCAGTTTGGTCTCTAGGAGGACAGCGAAGAGGCACCATATCTCCCCCAGTAAATTCAGTATTTCACTAGGACTCTCCGCTTGCTGATCTCTAGGAAAGGTTGTTCTTGGCTATGTTGCTGCCACAAGGCTACACATCATTGTGTTAAGCTCTTTAATACAATTTCTGGCAACAGGACTCTAGGAGATCAATAGTGCTGCTTCCTAGGCTCTAAACCTGCTTTTAGTGATTTACTGCATCATCAATGGCCAATAAACCAAAATGCTGACATGTCATCTCTTCCACATGAGATTTGTCTCTATGTTTTCCTTTAACCCTGTTGAGCAAAAAGTTTTATGAATGGAAAACATGCATTGTAAGTATTTCAACCTGTCAGTCTCAAAGCAGGTAAGGAACAAAAAGGACATTCGTTCCATATGAAATGCATGCCCCTCACATGAAGAACTTCAAACACTAACAGGGGTGTAACTCAATACCCCACTGCTCATCCCATCAGTCCCACCTTCTGACTGGGTGGTGATCATGGGCCATATTGTTCTGTGTGTATGAGAAATAAAACCAAAAAAACAAATACAAAAAATACATACACTGTATTGTTTTAGAATTTAGTCTCACTTTTGCGTTTGTTCCATAGCATAGAAATGTGAATTTTTTAATATTAATTTTAGGAAGTGCAAAACATGACCTGATGTAATTTGTAAAAAAAAGGACAGTTTTCTATGTAGTCACATATAGACTATTCTACATAACTACTACTATTCTGTTAAAATAGTCCAGATTTCTGGACTATTTTAACAGAATTGAGTTGAAAGAACGTAAAGCCCGTGTGACATGAAAATACTTTTGGAACATAAAGCTCCCTGCAGAATTTAACCTAATCAACTAACCAGGCAAGAAAATTACAAACAGGTTTGCTTTTAAAAAGCAATGATGGGAAGTGTGGAAAAAAAGTCATTTTCCACCATTCCTGTTCTGTCTGCAGTGCTATTCTGCAGAGGGCAGAGTGACAAGCAAGTCTGATGACATTTTACATGACAGCACTTAAACCCAGTGAAGACTTCAGAATCCCGGTACAACCTGTTTATTCTTTACAAGTATTTATCCAATAACAGGTAACTAGCTTTTACCAATGTGGTAATAACATATCCACTTCTAATGAGGATGCACTTTGCTCCAACAAGGGGCAATCATAAAGCTTGTTTTGGAGCCTGTGGCAGCTGCCCAGTATTAACGACCTTTCAGTGGGTCTTATTTTGATTATCATAAAATCACTTTGGAAAAGGTTTTCATATAACAAAAACAAACAAACAGTCCTGGCAGTAAAATAAGTATCCCTGCAGAAACATGAGTGGGCATAATGGAATCACTCCACAAACACAAGGTAGATGATGTCTGCGTTTCTTGTATTTCTTTTCATAAGGCTGGACTTTTGCTTGGATAAATGACACAGGGAGTGAGGAGAAACAGAATATCACTCTGAAAGGTGATAAAAGTTACCCAAATGTCCTGACCGTACCAACAGCTGCTGGAGGACTTCACTCAGAGAAGCTGAAATATTGTGTTGTATCTTGGAAAAGCCTGTACCAGTCTGCTTTGTGTCTACTAAAAAAGATTTTTCATTCCTACAGCACATTTCTGCCTTTCCTTTCTGTCTTTGAAGGCTCTTCTGCAGAGACTGCAAGAAATAACAAATACTCCTCCAAGTTTTCTGGAAATGGGGAAGTTACTTATCCCTACTGATAGAATAAGTTAAACACTTTCCCTTAATCTTAAACAAAAACTAAGGATTGAATTTTTCCACAATGGTAACCTCTGGCTTTATTCTGCTCCCACTGGAGAAGTTTATTTTCATGTTGTTTACACAAGGCTCAGTATAAATAAATACCTTTAAAATCGAGCCCCGTGATTAGGATAGACATGAAAAGAAATGTGGGAAATGGAAGTAATCTACGGAAGCAATACATGTGAATCAATAACGCCAACCAGTATTTATGGATCTCATTACCTCAACATGTGCTTTTTAGGATCATTTTAAATTACTATTAAAAATAGCCATAGGTACATTTAAAATTAATATTTTAGAGTTCAAATGGTCTGCATTTGCCAGTATAGATATGCATTTGTTATATAGCTCTATTAACTAAAGGAACAAAAGGTACTGGGGAATATAATGGCATTCTGCGGAAGAAGAGATTTCTACAGGAAAATGATTCAATTATTCTAAATCAATTATTACAGGAACAGCTACATAGCTCTACATCAATCTCCTCATGTGTTTCTAATTCTTTTGTCTGCTACCTGTGGATATTTAATTGGAATTAATGTAGAAAAATATAACCCACTAGGAACAACATTCAAATAGTCTGGATCATTTTTCTTGCTCTAACTTCTCTTTGAGGGACACGCACGAGAGACGAGTCAAAGCCATCACTTTGTGCAAGCAGCAGCAGTCAGCAACAAGTTTTAAACACAGCTCCAGGCTCCTCTGTGTGGGACAGCTGGAATAGCCACAGAATCATCACCCTCTGGAAGAAACCTGCACTAAGCATATCACCAGAGCTCTATGTCCAACAAATTTGACAGCCATTATTTGATCAAGAGTCTTCAAAAAAACAGCAAAGCCCTTTCCAAAAGGGAAGCAGACTGTTCAACCCTGTCAGCAAGAGAAGTAAGGGCATTTTTCTTTAGCAGAATAGATGTAGACCATATGATTAAGAGGCATAAGGGACACCTCAGACATCAGAGTATTTCTGTGTCTGAAGCCAGCTTTGCAGGTTCCTGTCAGACTCACCAGCCACAGGGACATAACATTCAAATATGTCTTAATACAAAGTCTGCACTGAGAGAAACGAGATCCTACTGTAAGCATCTGCTAACAGACCACAAGAAGAAGAGCACAACAGTAAGCACTTCCTCTTTCTTTTATCAGAAGACATTGTCTCCATGCCTCTCCCTGACCCTCCACTTCTCTGGAAGCATCAAAGGAGTTCTGAAATTAATTACAGAGACAGCTGTGTCTGAGCTGAGAACATACCAAGGTCCTGCTCTACCTAACAGCCACATACAGCATGTGGGATGGGGAAAAGAAAAAGGGGGAAAAGCTACATAGAGCAACAACTCATTCACTTCCATTTCTCTAAAGAGATCAAATTTTATTCCTGTTGGTCCTTTTGTCAGTCTCAAGGGGTGAAAAAGAAGTCTTGATATATCTCTGGCAGACCTCATGATGAAAGGGCTCTGTGAAATCCCTCTCAGATTTAGGGCATTCCCAGAGGGCTGTGCAGCAGAAGTTGTAAGTGTTTAAGAAAAGAAACAGGGAAAGAAAGAGGGAAAAGAAGACAAGGAAAAGGAAGCACTAAGGGGACAAAGGAGCAGTTGAAACAAAGATGATGTTATTAATTTTCATGCTATTCTAGAAAATCTCAATCCTTCTCTGATGTCCAGAGGTAAGAACCAACTCAGTCAAGCTATGTCAATGCAAAAAATACTAGAAATCACTAGTTGCCTCTAACAGAACATTTCTAGCAGTCTCATTTGCCTTCTAAAGGGGCAGCTGACACTTCAAAATTAGCATCACCCATGGAATCAACAGGGTTGCAATGAAAGAGACAGGTTTTGGATGGAGATTACGACAAAAGGAGAGCCTGGCATTTCTGATATCAACAGAGTCTTGATATTTTCCAGCCTGTAGCCCCCAGTGCCCTGATGAGCTTAACACTGAGCTGTTGCCACATGTTTGCTGGCACTGATAGCTATATCCAGTACACACACTTTCAGCCTATTTATTTTAATTTATGCTACAACACTTATTCTCAGAAAAACAAATTTAACAACTTTATTTGCACCACACTGAAGGAAAGCAAACTTCCATGAATCTAAAAATTACCATGCTGGTGTTCATATTAATGAAGTTATGAAATATTTCATTAGCACATCCTGGAGTATGAATAATTTCTCACAGAAATTCACTTGGCAGCCTCTTCCTCTCATGTGGCCCATCAAGATAGTGCATTATCTTTTAGCTTCTAGAAAATGGGACTTGCAAAGGATGATTGAAATGCCAGAGCTGTTTATTCTAGAGGAGAGGGTGAAGGGGCTGTGTGATAATAACCTCCAAGTGTGCAAAGGACTGGTGAACAGAAGGGAATGTGCTGCTTCCCATGTGTTTTGTGTATGAAACAGTAAGGAAAAGGATTAGACATAAAGCAAGGATTTCTAAACAAGGACAGAACAGCACATTGCTTCAGATGTTTATGTAGTCTCCATCAGGGGTAATTTTTAAAGATAGCTTAGCCAAACAACTGAAGCAGTGCACAGTTCAGTAGGAGCCTCCTTGGACTGCATTGTCTCCTAAATTCCCATCTTTTCATCAATACTTCCATAGAATTCATACAAGTTTGTCAGATATGGCAAAAAGTAGCACTAATGGATTTTTATTTAATGGATTACATAGCATGAAGTAGTTGGAAATGCAAAAAGCAGAGAAATGCATTCTTGTAAAGATACTGAACTCCTCTGTGCCGGGCAAGACCAGGGATTGCATTTCTGGGTACACAAATACATCCTTCAAAGTGTATGACTGCAGTTTTGTCCTCCCCTTCTAGGCCATCACTAAAACAGGAATTGCAGTCACTTCTAAAAATCAGATTGTGTTAACCAACTGATCTTTCAGACCAGTTGGTTAACACAATCTGATTTTTAGTGGGGGCAGAGAAAAAGTCACAAAGGCTGCTTCCAAGAGAGGCTCCTCAAGACTTCTACTATATCCAGCAGAGCCAATTCCTAAAGGATCTAATGACTGACATATTGGCTGGCTCAATTAAAAAACCTAGTAACGCCTCTATGATAACATATTTAAGAATTAAAAAAAACAAAAAGTGGGAAGCTCAGGGCAGGAGGGGGGGCTGCCGAGCCCCTTCCCAGCAGGGGCTGCTGGACCCTGTCCCTGCAGCACTGCCAGACCACACCACGGGACCATCCCAGTGCCGGGAGCGGCCCCACAGTCAGCACTGGGGGTGGCCCCGAGGCTGGGAGCAGCTGGGGCCAAGAGTGGCTGCGTGGCTGCCACCAACCCAGCCCAGGAGCAGCCAGATGGCCGAGATGGAGGTGGCCAGGGCAGTGCCACGTGGCCGTGGCTGTCTCAGCATGGCTCGCAATGAATTTTGTTTGCTTAGCCACTTTTAGCAGCCACACTGCAGACAGAAGGACAAAAGCAGCAGCAGCAGCTTTTCTTTTTACAGCACCCCGCATGAAGAAAAGGCACAGAGAGGAGCTGGCAGTCAGCACAGTCTGCAAAGTGCTGGCAAGAGACCACAAGACCAGCAGCGGTGCAAGACCACAAGAGGCACAGTGATTCCCTGATGGCACAGCCTGGATGAGGTCAACATTTCAGCACTGCAGAACTCTATCAAAACTGCTTCACTTAATAAAGCTTGAGAACAAGTGAACTTACAAACACCAACCGTCTCCCGGATCAGAAAAAGAGAAAAGGAAAGATACATGAGGAGAACAACATGGCGACACTAAGGACAGTGCAAAGGAGGGATGGGGAGGAGGAAGCATGCCAGGCATCAGAGCTGAGATTCTTCTGCAAGCTGTGGCGAGGACTATAATACAACAACCAGTTTCCCTGTAATTCATGAAGTGTATGGGAGGATGCAGCATTCACCCACAGCCCATGAGAAGAAGGGGCTCATGCTGGATCATGTGGATGCTGAAAAGCTGTGATCTGGTGAGAGGCTTGAACAGAAAGAGGACACAAACTTTCAGAGATAGAGGAAGACAATCCTTGCTTTTATACCAGAACAGCTCATTCTTAAAAACAAAACCTCATTAACTAAAGGCCCATGAAAAAGCAGTTGTGGGAAAACTGCTTTGCCCATGGGAGGGGCTTTCACGTTCCAGCAGGTTCTGGGCAGACTACTACTTGTGAAAATCAGAACCACTTTGGAAAAGTTCACAGAAAATGGTCTCCAGTGGAAGAGACTCCATGACATAGCAAAAGAGACTCTTTTCTCTAAGTGAACGGAAAACAGATTTTTAAGAGTGGAAAACTGACTAAAAACCCCAGGTTATGTCTCCCTGTGTTGTTGGTGCGAAGGAAAGAAGGGCTGGGACGGGGGGGAGGGAAGGTCTTCTAAAGGTTTAATTTAGTTCTCATTACTCTTCTTTTAATTCTGTTAATAAAGTCTTTATACCTTTCAAGTTTTGACCCTGTTTTGCCCTTAAATTGTTTCTTCCTAATCCTTACCTCAACTCGTGAATATCCCAATAAAATATTTTCTTTCCCCTTCCTCTGCTTAACTACAGCAGAAAAGAATGAGTGATTTCTGTGAGTGTGCTGGCATTTTGCCAGCATCAACCCCCTGACAACTTCCCATACATATCACACATCCATCACCAGCTTCTCCACTGGCTTATCATGGCCTGATTCTGGCAGTGGACAAAAACCCTTTAGTGTTACTCTACTGATACCCAAAATATGGCGCTGCACAGCAGGTGACAGTATGGTTCATTTTTCTTCAAAGTATCTGTTATTGCAGAGTAACAGAACTCTTAGGTATGTGTGCATAACCACAGTCCTTATTGTCCTTTTGAATCAGTCTAGGTTTGCATTCATTCTCCTAAAATACTTCATTTAACAAGAGGTGGAGGGAGAAAATTTGAATGAAAATAAAACATTTCTAAGAAGACTTTCTTCTCTTCAGCACAGGAATGAGTGGAAAATCCAGTCAGTTTCAGCCTACATCTTTATTTGATCCTACCATCTTGTTTAACCTGAGTTATTGGAAAGAAATTCATATTGGAACATAAATGCTAACCAGGGATGCGTTCATGATCTCACAACTAAACTGTACAAATTATAAAATTGACACCACATATCCTATCTGTTAGAAGCAGAAAAATAATCTTTGTACTCTCTGGAGTCCATAATAAAGCTAAATAGCAGAAGCCAGCAGCATCCAATGGGACAGACAGGCATCATCCTGCTGTGTCCTTTCTTCTCTCCTCTGGCTATGAATTTTTAATGTGTAACCTCCATTTAATTATCACCTTTGTCTCCTCTGCATAAGGGAATGTCAAGAACAGCTTTTATTACTGTGAGTTTCCTTCTCTCTTGATAAGCTCTCAGCCAAGAGGCAAAGCAACAATCTGAGTTTGACTTCCCTTCTTCACCCCAGACTAATAGCACTATAACTACAGCCAGGTCCAAACCTCTATTAAAATTAAATCTACCCCTGTGCCCAATAAGTGCCTCCAGCAGGACGAAATAAATCTAGGTAACTATGAGTAATGACATCATGCTGCAAGAATATTGAAAATACCTGTCAGTCCACAAGAACAAGTAGTCTCTCTTTTGAACCCAATTCATATATAGCCTATAGCCACAAGGATTTTTTTTGGCTCCGCTTCAAATCTACTTCAGCAGCAAAACAGACTATAATATTTCTGCACCCAGAAAAGCATTTTAAAGTCATCTTTTAACCTTCAGACCAAAGTTCAGAGACGTATCTGACCTCATTCATTTCCTACATCTTGGGAAGTTTGTGATGCCCCATGCACTGAGCCCAACAAACAGAGTTCCTGTGGCTGTGGCACCCACCCCTCCACCCTCCTTGCTATCAGAAGTAGCACCCCCTTGTATGGGCAGAAGAGAATCCTGACCACAGTCACACTGCTCTCACTGATTGCTGCTTAACACTCAGGAATATCTCAGCTGCACAGGGAAACTGCTGCAAGTGAAAGGAAAAATATTGAGCTTTCTAACATCACCCAACCGCTCCTGAATCAAATGAAATCTTTTCCACTGCTACAAAGGAGTTGATGTGAAATAGCTAAAATCTCTTGTAATTGCAAACTTTATTCTAACTAGAAAATTCACTACAAAGCCAGTCATGACTTATAGGATATTTTATTGTAATAATTTTTACTATGGTGCTCATATAAATATAGAGAGAGAGAAAGTTTAGCTCATTTTTTTACATTTAAAATGTGCCTTACTAGTAAGTTTCCACTCCAAGATGGGGAATCTTCATTTTCATGGAAAACATGAGGTTAATCCAGCTCTAGAACAGAACACAAAAGAAGAGGAAAACAGCCCTCTGTGACGTGCAACTGCATGATGTGAATAAGTGAGATGTGGGTTACTTGAAACAGCACAGTGCTGCCACTTTGACGCATTCACAAGTCATGAGCCAGATCCCTAGGAACTCCAAACACGGCTTAAGTACCATGAATTTTACAAAATTAAAATAGTGTGGATTTCCTGTTATTTCCCTATGTGTACTTAAGCCATCAGGATCACATTTCAAGCTACATTTCCCTTATGGCACTCTTGGCTAAAAAGAAAGATTTCTCCTTTATTTTATTTTCACACAGAAAGTGAGACGTTTCTGCACTCACTGTAAGGGCTGGCACCGTAGCACAGATGTGCCTGAGAAGTGGAGGCTTGGGAGAAGACACCTCTGCTTAGGCTTGGACCATGTGACTCACCTCTGCTGTTTGCAAAAAACCCAAAATAATGAATGAAACAAGACGTGAGTGTTGAAGGAGTAAATCCTTACAAGAATAATCAAGCTTTTTGTTCCTCTGCCGGTCATCGTGTTCAAGCATAAGTTTTAACTGTGTGAAATTACTGCAGTATTATGGATAGAACTAGTGAAATAAACAACTAGGGCAGAGATACCAACAGAGGTTTTGTAGAGTCCCCAGCTAATTCCTACAAAACTCACTCTATCTTGTATCATAATAGGTTTCCTGGAAAAGATGTTACAAAGATCCCCAGAGGAAACTGTATGTGCATCTGTTCTGCTGATACCTCTTTGTTCCACTCACACACAAGTGGTTAAATGGCAAATAAGAGGTTAAGAAACAGCATAACTAAGCCCCCCAAACTTATTTCAATGAAACTCATTTTTTCTTATTTAGTAAGAAAATAAACTCTTAATCAAAATCAGCATGCCTGTGCTTTTAATTACATCCCCTAACTGTGAGAAGAGCAATTTAGCATCATGCAATACAATATTAGACTGACCTTCAGAACCAAAATTATATTAAAATGTTATCAATTTTCAAAGACTAATTAAAGAGCACCAAGAAGGTGCTCCTTGGTGTGTAAATAGATCTTCTTGCCTAGAGAGTGCCTTCTTCATCAGCAAAGTGCTCATTAGAATTTTTAATGGATTAAACACTTGCAGTTGACTACTGCACTTCAATCCAGCCTTCAGAGATGATTCTTGGTTAAATCCGACATATTCTATATGCTTTCAAAATACAACCGGGTATAACATATTCCCTGACAGCTCAAAAGAAACAAATGCAGTCACTAAGCAATGGCTAGAACAGTCAGGTAGTTAAATATTTTGTGATGGAGAAAATGGTTGGATTTCTTCAGGGCAGTTCCATCCCCTGAAGTCATTATCACTTATGGACATTCTTGTTACATTGAGTGCCTGGTACTTTCATATTCTGTGAGAACTTTATTTAACTGACAACTACAAAAATGAACTAGATCACCACCAACCTGGATACCTAGCTTTGAATTTTGTCTTTCCTCTTCCCAGACCTGTTACAAGAGACTCTGAATGAGGTATCAGCTCTGAATGAGGCATGATGAGATAGCACAGCTCACAGAAAGTACCTCTTGAGGAGGTAATGGCATTTCTGCTGCGTCAGACCACACCAAATTAAACCTATCATCCCTTCAAAGCTGTACCCCAAGGAAGAGGTACCTTGCAACTCCAGCAGATGGGCCAGGACTGCACACAGCCAAGAGACATTGTTTTGTGCATTAAATGTTTGTTAAGGGCAAGGTTCCAAACCTAATTCATTATCCTCAAGATAATGAATTAGCTATCAAGGATGCTCTGTCTATATGCAAAAAGATATGATGTAGCCCTGTAACAGCTCAGCTTTTTAAAACCAAACCTCATAGCATCTATGAGAAGCAAAGGAGAGGCTAAATCCATCATGGCAGCAAAGCCCTGTGAAGACACACTTCCAATAACATCCTGATGCCTCTTAAGCTGCCAGAAGCCAGGTGTATTTGAGGAACACAGAAAAAGTTCCAAAGCCAGATCCACTTAGTACAGAGAACAGGAACATAAAAACACTCAGTGAATAAATTCAGCATCACCTGAAGAAATAAATATAAACAAAGTATCTTTTTTTTCTGAAGAGATTTATTTTCACTTGATCTAAGTAGAATTGAGCAAAATCCCTTCCTTTCACCAGTTATTTCAGTCCATTTGCACAAGACATTCTAAAGAAGATAGATACAATCACACAAGTAAAATGTGAGGAGTCCACATCAAGGAAAATACAATTTTCCCATTTACTTACTGGAAGTTAGGGTCACACACTGATTTTAGACCCAGAAAAAACCAATTGCTTTAACCCATGTAAACTGCTCCACAAACCAAGGAAGTCAGACATTTCTCATCTTAGGGGTTTTTTCTCTCTTTAGGGAAGACTTCAGGTGTTTCTTTTCCTCTTCCTTGACTTCACATTTGTTTAATTCCTCTAATTCCTTCACTTGCATTCTGGTAACTGCACTGTGTTAAGAGAGCCCAAGTACAAGACTCATAAGACATTCCTCTTGTATGGCCTTGATGTCTGCATACCTGAATACTCTCCAGCTACTGAACTGTTCAAAGGATTTGTGACAGTAGGTACGGTTCTTTGTGTACCTAGAATCATTAAGAAAAAAAAACCCAGTATGTTATTTACAAACAAAGCATTCATGTTTTTCCTCAGGATTATCAGGATTCTTCTAATGGAAGTGCTGAGGTTGACTAAATTAGCACAATTTATCAAATGGGAGTGTTACAAATGTGAAAGCTCTCCAGGCACTATATTTAGGCTCAACAAGAATCAGACTGCAACTAGCAAAAGTCGCCAAACCTCATCACAGTGGAAATATTGATAGTACCCCATTCCAGATGTTAATGTCTTCTGCTGCCAGTCAAGCCAAAGCTGTTCCCTGCAGAGGCTCAATCAGCTGACATGATATGGCTGCAGATGTTCCAAAACATCTGTTGCTTAAAAAAAGTAACTTTGTGAAAACTACAGATGTTTTTCACCTTACTATTAAACAACTCTCGGCTATAGAGTCCACTGCATGTTCCTGTGGTCAGTGACCAGTTATGCTGCATGGGAAATTAATCAAAAAAATAATTACAGGATTTGCAGCAAGCAAAACAAGTTTCAGATAGTCACAAATCTCCACCCAGCCAGTCTATTCCATTCTTAGATATAATAGCAAAAGGGATGGCCAAGGAACCAGAAAATACATTTGCTGAATCTTTGGAACTCCCAAATCACAGAAAAGGAGACCCCAAGGCAGCTTTCTTTATTGCACGATTACTGACTGGAATCTGTTCTCAGACTTCACTGCTCCTCTCTACAAAATACCTTGTGGCTTTCAACTGGCAGGGCTGAAATCCCCTGTTTGGACTCAACATGCAAGACTGACCTGCTTAGTATGGTCTCCAAAGTCTCCAATGCCTTTGGCTTGCCCTGAACACTTCAGGAGCAGACTTTCCAGCCAGGATCTGCAGACTGAAAGAAACTCTGTTCTGACTGTTCTGCCTTCCCCATATCACTAGATGGGGAGGAAATCATGGAATAAGCCACATGTGGAAGAGATTACTTGCATTATTTAAAAAAAAAAAAGAAAAAGAAAAAAAAGAGAGAGAGAGAGAACAGACAGCAGAGTTGTCTCTTTGGCTGGTAGAAACTATCGTAATTTCATTACCTGGGTATTTTACCCTCTAGGAGATCTAGAACTCTAAAAACTTTCACCAAATAATACCACACCACAGACAGTGACATTGTTCACAGATGCCTGTCACTCTTTTAATGAGAAGGCAGTAAAAAACAGAAGAGCTGGCAACACGGAGGGACTGAACCTGAAGGAGATTGAATGGGGTTTTTTTCTCTAAACAATGAAAAATACTGATCTCTAACTTCAAAAAAAATCTTTTTATTGATAAAAGTTGGAGGATGGGATGAGGGCTGAATTTTAACCCTATCCTAGCACTATATGGGATAGTGGTATTTGCTTGGGTGCTCTCAGGTATGTGATTTAAGAATCCAGGTTAGGCACCCTGCTTCACTGTGCACTCAAGTAGGAAAGGCAGGTGCTCCTAGAGACCAAGCCAGAATAGCCGCAATTATTATCCCTGAAGAGATAGGGGTTCTCGAAACTTCCTTTGCTTTGTCTAGCATTCTGAGAGCACAACTTCCATGTGTAAGGAGCAAACAACATTCATCCTCTACCTCTTATTCTAACACTCCTGAAGAAAGAAAACCAACTGAATGCCTGCACCAAGTGCCCTGCCACTTTCAAGGAGCCTCACAAGGGGTACCAATACTGGGATATTGGAAAGTAACTCACTGCAATTAGCAAAGGCTTAAATACTTCTACCTATCTCTACTGCAGCTTTTGCCAAGCCTCATCTGCTATGATAATTACCTTTTGAAGATGTGCTTTCATATCAACAGCAGAGAGATAAGACAAAATGTTATCACTAATCACTATTGCTGATTTCATATAGGCAGTAATTTGAGATAAGCTGCTAACATGTAATTTTTAGACTTTAATACAGAATTGCAGCTCAGCCTAGGAGTTTAATTCATGAAAGATGACAGGGTCCAGGAAGGAAGAACTTAGATCACAAGTCATTGTCTTCAACCGGTGGAAGAAAAGGTATGAAGATACCTGCTCACATCAGGCAGAACAGACAGGCAGATTTCCTTACCACTTTGGCAGAGCACAGGGGAAGAATAGAGGCATAAAATGAATTTGAGTTTCTTTGTTAGGTTAAAAGTACAAAAATTCACAAACAGAGAATTTTAACTTTGATGGCAAAACAGAGTTTGGCTAAAAGACTCCCAGTAATAATAAGACTGCTGGCCATCCATCTATAACCCATTTTAGGCTTAGTCCACTCTTCCCAATTATTTTGGTCACGTTGGTCAGGCAGTAGATGTTGGAACACTGGCAATATTTTTTTTCTCAATGAAGCAATGAAGACACAGCAGAATTCATGTTGAACACCAGCTAGAGAAATTAGAAGAATGAGGTACTAGTGTTTTGTGATGTGAAGACAAGAGGTATCTTATTTCTCTCCAAGACTATTGCTTATCAGTCTAAAACCTTACAGAATTAGGGCTTAGCAGTAGAGCAATCCAAATGAAACACATGATGCAGGTGGTTTTGTGATTTCACTTCTTGCCCAGAAGCTTTTTTTGCCAAATCAGCCATTTCTTGATAATTAAAAATCTTCAGCCAGTCACAGCAACATATTAGATGATCCAGGTGCTTGACATTCCTACAGGACTTCTAAACCTTCGCAAAACACAATAAACACTTTTTTTTCCTACCGGAACCCAGTGCAGATATGTCTTCCAAAAGGAACTTACTATTACTAGAGCTTAAGTTTGTCAGCAGTTGCATATAAAAAAAATGCCTGTGTTAGAGACAAAATGTTTTCCATTTCTTATTCCCATCTGTACTGAAAGTGTAGGCTCTGCTAGTGGAGTGGAAGTCAGTGATTGGATGTGATCTCCTCAGTCTTTGTGGCTAGACCAGGGGAAGGCACAACTGTTCTGACAAGTTCCATGCTAAAAGAAGGATTTATCTTGGATATATCAGGGATTTTATTTGCAGATGGAGGTGACGGGTAGTAAGCTGCCCTCTCTTTCCAACGCTTTTCTGATTTAAGCTTTTCATGTGAAGGAACCAAAGTACATGTTGCACTTATTCCCTGTGTTTGTCCATGTCAGGCAGAAAGACATGCTGTGAACCAAAATTAATTTTCTTGAAAAATAAAGAAACATTTCCTAGGAACCTGCAGGTTCCATGGTCCTGTCTATGCCTCTCTCTTTTTCTCTTCCTTTCTAGCCCACTCCCCCTCTTTTTTTTTCCTCCCATCCTGTTTGTCTTTGTGTTGGCATGAACAGGTTTAAGAAGGAAGAGCTCACTTGCATCCTTACAGCAAACCAGCCATAATCAGACACTGTTGCAATGGCAAAAGAAATCCTCTGAAGTTAAAATTAGTTCAGCTCAGTGACCCAGAGCACACTCCCCACAGGCAGGAGCGATTGATGGTCTGTGGCAGCTGCAGCACTCAGGCAGGCAGCACACCTGGGGTGGAAGGAGCCCACGCACTCCCATGAGAAGGGAAAGTTACCAAAAGGGTTGCCATGCTCACTCTGGCGACACCAACCCCGATCTTGCACCCTTCCCACCCACATCCTCAGTTTGCTTCCAAAAGAACTGCTGCCAAAACACTCCTGAGTACATACACTCTGCACTTCTTCCTGTCAAAAATTCAGCCTTCAAAAATTAAACAGATTCAATCCTACTTCAAGAATTAAAACCCTTCCTGTGGGGTTCTCTCATTTTTGTTTGTCTTTATACTACCATGCACACTTCTGAGTTGTCTGCAAAGTAATAAGGGGAAATTAATGCTAAACAATTTAATAATTTTGCTTACCTGCCAGAGCTGAACTGCTGGGGCTTTGTTTCCTATTGTATTTGATGACTTCCCTAACGCCAAAAGCACTCAAAGGAATGCAATTCAGGGCTGTTTCAGGTGTTATTTATGTCACCAGCTATTTAAAGGAAATCAGAGGAGCATGAGGCCCTGAACTCAGGTCTTGCAAGGTAAGAAATTTTCAGTTCTCTCTTAAATAACAGTAACCTCAAAGGACTTAGAACTCTTATTGTTCAAGTCAGTGGGAGTTTCAACCCTGAATTTTCTGAGAACATACCAAAGTCCTAGGAAGTGGTTAATTAACATCTCTCCAGGAAATCTCAAAATTTCCCCTCTCATGAATTTTAACACAAGTTTGTTGAATGATTCTCAGATTTCACGTCTGCATATCCAGTCTTTGGCAAGACTAGATCTACACTGCCATTGCTTTTCTTTTTTGGCCAGACATTTGTCTTTGTAAGCCTGGGAGAACTGTGTTTAGGAGTAAATATTGTGAAACTAGAAAATTCTCTGAAGAGAAAGCTTCATTGAATAACTAGAAACAGCATTTTGTACTGTAGCTTTGTTTCCATAAATTAAGAATCGAGGTTTGGAAACCTGAAGCAGAAGTATTTGCACTTGGATTTTCCCACCTCTCTTTCAGTCCTAGGCAATATTCTTGCTTGGTTTATGTTTTCTTTGGGTAAAACAATGGCCCCAGTGAACTCAGTGGGAGCACTGCCATTTATTTCAGCAAGGCCAGCACTTCCTTTCCAGTCTCTTGGAAGCTTCGGTGGAGTACGTGCAAGCTCGCCTCAAACAACAATTATCTGTACTTCTCTATTTCTGTAAATCATTGTGTCTTCCCAGCAGTATTGAAACTGCAAATGTTTCTACTTTGTGTCTCTCTTTAAGCTGCAATAATTACCAACCGATACAGGGTTGCAGGAAACTCTCCTGAACTTCTGATGAAATAGAAGATATGCCTTTAAACAGCACTAAACAAACCACTGAGTTCTCCAACAACCACAACAACTTGAAAACAGCCTTTTTTCCAGGCCACAAGAAAAACAGAGAAGATTTCTTCCCACCCATTGTCAACTATCGTCTTTGACAGCAGCAAAGGGTTTTTGAAAGGGAGCACCTGGGTGAGAGGCTCCAAAGCCACAGAGCACAAGCAGCCACACCAGAGACTTTGGGAGGGAGGCTCCACACGCACAAACCCATGGAACTAGCCTCCACTTCCAGGGAACCAAAAGCCTGTTTTGGTGATCAAACCCAGAAGCTTGAGACTGAAATGGATTAACATTCATTAACATGAACATGGCTGGTTTAGCACAGCTAAGGAGGCACAAAGTTGATGTTGTTACAGTCTACCACAAAGGTGACTCACAGTAGAAAATACTTGCTCCATCTAAGTGTCCAAAGCATCAGAATAGTTGTGTCACATCCCACTTATTTAGGTAGCAGGGGGAAAAAAAGCCAACAATCACTGTTGTTGAATTCTGATATCTACTGTGTCATCATCCAAATATCAGAAGTTATCCTTCAATTCAGTCATCCCAAAATCAGGGTAAACACTGAACTTCCAGTTTTGTTTGTCTCATCCTCAACCACAAGTGGCCATCTATTCTCACTTCCAAATGATAGTATTTTTGTAGCAAGTGATTTCTCCCCAGTGAAAAGGGGAATACACAGCCCCTTATTTTTACAAGCAATTATTTTTACAACCTTATCCAGTGGCATTTTCATAGGGTGCCATTAACAAATAAAAATTTAGCATTATTTTGAAAAGGCATTGAAATAAAACAGTCTTATTTTGCAACTTCTCTCTGTCTCTTCACACTGGTCATCAGGTCTGATGCTTCAGTCATAAACTTTACAGGCTGGGGTGATCTCAGAACTGTCAGGTGCAGTTTAGTTCCTGCTTCAGTAGGTACACAAGATGCAAGAGGATGTTGTTAACACTTTTCAAAACTTCTCCTCTCCAAGCTAGAGTTTATCAAATTGAAGGAGACTATAGCTGGTATACAAAATACAATTTGTGTTTTACATCTAACTGCATGTAGAGAGTTAGAGTCTTAGGTAAAATGATCCTATACTGTGGCAAGACTGGTGGGAATTTTGCCTCAAATATTTACTCCCTGAAATTTTATTTCTACTCCAAAGAAGTGGCTTTCATAAAACATCTGCTTCTCCTGTACCACAGGCACTTCTACCACCCAGGCAAAAGCTGCAGAAGATATCCAGATTTTCTCCACCGTCCACACGTATTTTCTGTGAGTTTCTAGTTCTTAAGTCTACATTATACTGTGAAGAAAAGAAAGGTGAGATGCTCACAAGCACAGATTCTGAAATACAGTCTTTGAAATACTCAACAAAATTATCATTTTAGTGTTGATATATTCTAAAGCCCTCATTTCCAAGTATCATTTAAATTCCAAGCACCAGTAGAGGCTGTGGGAAAAGTTCTTTAGTATTGGAAAGCATTCATTCTTTTCTGAAAAGCCATGTGGACACATCCATATGATACACGCATGTGGGATGTGAATACATGCTTTTGCACAGGTTTGAAGCAGCATACACTGAAGTATCACAGAATACAATATCCCCTAGAACTGACTGTAAATATCACGTAACAGCTTTTCAAAATCTGTCTGGACAACACTCTGGAGAATTAACTGCACAAAACAATCCTGCTTTGGCACGTGTTCAGATGATCCTTTGTAGTCCCTTTCCATCTGTAATTTCTAGGACTTTGCAACTGTTTAGGGATTCTAGATTCATAAATTTCTTGGCCAAATAGGCATCAGGCTGCAACAATTTCCCACCCTTCAATCAACTGCTGACTACAGACTCCTTCAGGAAAAGTACAGGGGAATTAGTGTACCTGAGAACTAAAGCTGTAAGAGGATAAGGTGAAGAGTCCAGGTCTTCAGACACCTCCCATATCCCTCCAGTGATGTCAGCACAGCAACGTGGGGTGTGACTGCAGCATTTGGATTCAGCAGGTGAGTCAGTGCCTCAACACAAGTGTTTTGACTTTCCAAGAACAAAAGCATTTTACAAAGAAGGGAAGGGGCGTTTCTGTAATATAAACTCAGACACAGTTATTGTGCTGCACTGATACATTAATTGACCATTATTAATGATATTTATCTAACATCACTGAAGGATTCAATTTGTTTTATGACAACTTTTATGCCAATAAAACTGTACTTTCAGAGGTACAAAGGAAATTAAGACATTCAACAGAAGTCATTACAGAATTATGATCATCCTAAAGATTAACTCTTTCCTGTGTAGACTTCTGCTCATCTGACAAAAGCAGCATTAGAAAGGAAAATTCAGACCCTTTATGCAGAAAGTTTTCTCCAGCCCTAATGCCCAAGAGGAGTAGTTTAACATTGTTTACAGGTTACAGGAGATTGTTACAGTCCTGATTTGTCCCATTCTCTCTCCAAAACTATCTCCTCACAACAGGTCCCACATTAACACACGCTATATGTCGGGGACAAAGACCACTTCTGCAGGGTCCACACTCACAGCAGGCTCTCCCCAAATCCCCTGCTTGGGGCTCTGTACCTGACTCCACTAATATTTCTTCATGAGCAGAAACTTCACCCCCAAGTATTTTATTCAATCTCCTCAGGGCTTCACTATTTTAGGGTCTAGAGCACACATCATCAATTATATTGGAGCAACTAAGCGCCAAGCAGAACAACCTTCAAGTAACTTCTCTTCACAGGTGCTTGCACAACGGCCTCTGGAACCAGGGTAAGCAAAGCCTGTACCAGGTTTTAGAGGGCCTTTGAACTAGGAAGAGGAAGAACTATCACTGTCATTAATCACCAGCAGTAAGTTTGGTTCATTTGGGCTTAAACACATTTCACACATTCCCTCTACACTCTAGCTACATAATAGAAAATGTAAAACTATAGAGGCTGACAGATCAAATCAGTCCAAAACACAGCAGATGCCCACAGAAGAGTACAGAAAAAGGGAAAACATGCATTGAAATATCCTCTAACACTCACAGAAATTTGTGTAGTAAGGATTCTCCAGTCTGAGGCACTTCCTTTGCATTTGGTTTTTCTTGAGAGGATTTCTTTCATGAATGATATGAGTTTCCTTTTTAAACCATATAAATTTTCTCATAGTCAATCTTTCAGTAGGGAAGGCCACAGTTTAACATCACATTATAGGAACAACTCACACTGTTTGCTTTGAAGTTCTCAGTTCAGTTACATAAGTTCCTGTTAGTATCAGCTACTCAATTTAAGTCACAGCACAGAAACTGATCTCTTCAGGCATACTGAAGTTATAGAAAAGTGACTCCTTTTCCTTAATTAAAGAAGAAAAACCAAGCCATACATACAAAATGGGTGCCTACACAAAATCAAACAGGCAGGAGGCACTTGTGATATCACTGTAAAATCACTGTATGGAAATAAAATTAAATGATACCACACAGTACAGTACATGTCCTTGGCACATGGGTGTAGGCAGTAAAACACTAGAGTGTAAAGGATGCAGACAAGTCGTTTCCTTTCCCTACTACATTTTGATGCCATAAAATAAAATTAAAAGTGCTTTGCCATTGCTATAAATACCAAGGAGAGAAACAAACAATAAGATTAGCATAAGAATCATCTTTAGAATGAATGTATCATTTAAACACATCTGTACTATTCTGTATGTCAAACATTAAGAGGGAACGGAATTTGAATCAAATTTAAATCCACCAAGATGACAAAAAAAACCTGTCTCAAGAGAGCCCACAGTTTGTTGCTTAGAACTGGAACATAAAGGTGTCCTACATATTTATCCATCAGATCTTAGTGTTTCTCCTGGAACTTAAAAAGGCCAGAGACAGTGAACAAAGTTAGAACATAACCAGAAAAACCTGTAAGTGCAGGAGCTCTTCACTAGCCCATCATGCAATGCAGCCCACCTCATAAATTACAGCTTAATAATACTTTTGTGTATGATGATATGGGTTATTGGTCATGGGGTATTAACACAATGATGCCTGCAAATGGGAATTTTACGATCTCTTAAAATGCACTTGTCACTTCACTTGGTCCAATTCATTGTTCCTTGCTGTTATGGATAATTATGGGTGCTGACTTATATTAGGCAAAATTACAATTGATGGGAGCTGGGATTTTGATCAAAATGAGTCTGTTCTGTTGTTCTGTTTTACTTCATATAAGTTGATACTAGAGCTATTTAAAAGGAAAAAGCAGCCCAAACAACAAACAAACCCAAAAACTAAACACCTGTTCCCATTCCTGGTCCCAAAGTATTTCACATCAGCAGCAATGTTTTTAGTCACTGTGAATGACTTTTGGGTTGAGCTTCTATACACAAACCTGCTACTGAGCAATGCTAACAGACACAAGTGAAGGAGCCAATCTTTTATTCAAGGATGCTCCCCTGAAATCTGAGATCTCTACTTACTTAAGATATCTACTGGTATGAAGTCATTGCCCAAATCCTGTGAGATTGCAGTAGTCTGCACCAGCTTGAGTTTGAGCCTCGGTGTTCTAATACTTCCTTTTCAGAGTGGAAAACTCTGCTTGGTCCTAATCTGCCATTAGATTTGGCTTTGGAGTTGAGAGCACATGTCCCCCACCATCCCATCCCCTTTGTAACCCAAGCATCATGTGTTGGAGGTAACACATGCACTGCACGTGGCTCAAGCTGCTAGCCAGCAGGAGGATGGATGAGTGTATTTACTTACATTCCCTCAAAAGTTATCTTCTAGAATCTGTTTTTTATGTGGCTTGGTAGTCTTCCAAGTGCAAAGGATTAAATCACCAGGAAGTGCTATCTTCCCATTTTCAATTCCCTTTTAAAATGCGGTTTTTCGTGATGCCTTCGGATATCAGTAGTGATGCTTGGCAACATTACATATTGCTGTTTAATTGCCTTAAAAACTATTTCCCTGGTAGTATCATTAATAATACCAAGTCTAAATTGGATTAAGCACTACACTGCTATAAAGTTAATTCACTGTGATACTAATGAAATGTCATGTGAGGCTTCCTGTAAATCCAGCTAAACAGTCACTGCCAAGGGTTGTTAAATCAATGGCACATTCAGCTATTCTGCTTAGAAAGTATTGTTTTAATTGCTAGCAGGTGATTTTCATTAATGCAAGCATCTTCCATTTTACTTTTTAGATCTCATGGCAACAGAGCCTTTTGTAGTTCAATAATGACAATATTTTTCCATTTCTAGGAAAGGAATGAAGCTCACTTGAGAGAGTGGTTGAACAGGAATGGCAACATTTCAATCAGAATATTCCACTGCATATTTATAAAGCACCCAAGTAAAAGACCTACTCTGATGCTCAAGCAGGTCAGCAGGCTTTGGCATGAACATCATCTGAAGCAACGTGAAATGTTACAGATCTGCAGCTCCCACAGGAGATTTCCCATTGGACAGCCAAGTTTGAAAACTCTCAGCCTTCACCTCTCTGCATCAGCTTACTCAGGTAGAAAACAGCAATAACACTTCCCTGCTTTTGTGAAATATTTCTAATTCACTGGGGGAAGGAGTGCAACTAACACTGGAAGTGCTGGACTCAAACACTGCTAAAAATTTTTGCTAAGTGGTTAAAAGTATGCCATGATCTTGACCTGCCTATCACATTGCTTTAAGTTTATTTTTCATATTCTGACAGGGGATTGTCTTTAAATTTAGTTTTGCCCCTTATTCCCATTGGGTTCTTTCTGCTTTCTCTCTTATTTTCCCAAAATTATAAGCATGTGAAAAACAGCCTTTCCAGAGTATCCTTTGGCTCTGAGCTTTGTTCATAGCAACAATTCAGAATCTGAAGATCTTGGCTCCAATCTTAAACAGATTCTCAGATTGCAAACAATTGGGGCAGGGGTGAGAAGGAAAACTGCTTACTTAAACAGAGAGAAAAGGTAAACAGGAATGCCCAGAGGAACTCAAGACACACACACCCACACACCAGCTGTTACACTTTTCAGATATACAAGGTAAGAGATGATACAGGCCAGTTTACAGTGCAGAAGATAAGTGGGGAAAGGTAGGTCTAAAGACCAAGGTGAAGTAGTTTCTCCTATCTGGAAGACTGCTGAACATTACACAACTCCCGCTACTAAAGCTACCTCTCAGCAGCTTCTAATTACCTTAATAGCAGGCACGGGATGATACAGTTGAAGGGCTTCTTGACATAAGAACTTTGCATCTGTCCTGAGAATTAGCTAAGATAATTTAGCATTGGTTGCTCCAGAAGCTGGTCAGACTTTTGTAGCCTTCAGTTCCAGCAGCCTCTTTTGAATGTTCAGGAATGGAACACTTCCCAGAATCTCAGCATTGCTTGCTCCTGTGCTAGTTAGAACTTCTGGAGCAGCCTCTCTCTCTCTGCACAGTACTCTGGGCAAGACAAGACAGCACTTGGAACATAGCCATGCTCTGCTCTTCAGCATCTGCACGAACTGGAGCAGGTCTGAGGTTTATAGAGCCCCTCTTTCCTACCAGCCATAACAGTAACAGCCAAAGCTTGGTGTGGTACAAGGAAAATTGTTGCCCATTTACTGAGCACAAAAAACCTCTGACTTCTGATTTGTGCTCACCCATATATACCCTCAGATCCAAGGGAAACAATAAATAACGGAGTGTAGAATTTAAGAATGTACTCATCACCACTTACATATTTGGATCCATGCGTTCCATATTTTTGGTTCTACATTAGATAAAAGGACGTAGTTCAGTCTGATTATCTTATGAGGACTGGTGGAAGAAAGAAGGATTTCACCCCATTTCCGTGATACTACACAATCAGTGTCTCTAAAGTGGAGGTCAACAGGGCAGAAGTCTTACTATCACTAAACTTCAGTTGTAAATGCTCCTTTCTTCTTAACAGCTCTTCTGTACAATAATTTTTGTCCAACTTAAGGCAAGAATAGAACCTCATTTCAAAGAAACTCGATTCAGGGTCACTTTCAGTAATGACATCACTTTAAATCTTGCTAATCTGACACATAAAACCATTGCTAAAATCTTCCTTTTGTCTCCAAGATATTCTTCAGCAATACTTACTCTACTTGGCAGAATTCTTTCCCTTCTCTTTGACCCTGCCTGCCCAAAGTACAGGTAATGCAAACAAGCTGTAAATCAGAAAGATTTACTAGTCAGATCTCATTCCACCTCTCTCTGGTTTGTAGCCAGATTTCCCAATGGGGGGTCAGAGCCATTGGGCAATTCTCAGGAGCAGGTAAAACATCCCTGAACCACCGGTGGAAGATTTACAATTACGAACCAATATCTTCACCAGTGAAAACCTAACTCTTCTGTTAAACAACAGGACACAGATCTTGCTTCCTAGCCTCACACCTACTTGTCAGCTTTCAGGGATATTTTAATTTTACACATAATACTTGATTTTTAATATTTTTAGGCATTTCCCTACAAAAATGCAGATTAGCACAGAACATCATAGTCTGAAATCCTCTCATACCTTTTTAAATAATAGAAGTCCTTCTGTTTGAACATGTGCCCTCTGATTTTTAAATCAACTGATGAAGGTCACAGGTTTCCTACAGTTGAAGTCCAGTTTGTGTCAAGTACAGCAAAAGTGTCTCAGGGACTGCTGTGGCTGTTGTTGCAATTACTGCAAGCTCTCTGCTGGCCTGTGGATGTTTAGCTTGTCTCCTGAGGAGTCAGCACAGCCTCTTGTTATAAAGAGGGCAAACTGAATAACAAGAAAGTCAAGGACACTGAAAAGGAGACTGAAAAAAGTTGCTTGGCACTGATTTTGACACCAATACTCCTGGAAGCAGAGGGTGGCCATAGTGCAAACGTAACATCTTTGCCTTAGCTTTCACTTTATGAAGCTGTTAGGTTTAGCTCATGCTTATAACAGACTATGCAAAAGCTGATTCTCTTTATTGATTTGCATACACATATATATGCTTGCTCACACTAGGAAAGCTAATTTGTAAGATTCTAAGCATTCAATTTCAGCACAGTGCTTCAATCGAAAAGTCCAGATGAGCTGAGTTTCCTTTTGATAGAACCTACATAATGGCAGTGATGTTCCTATTCTCTCATTCTTTTCACGATGTACATTTAAATCAGACTTAAAAAGCAGTTAGAGCACTCAGAATAAACACATCTATTTGTGTCCTGTGTTGCCTCTTCTTCATTTCTCTGTAGTAGTTATTCTTTTATCATGAATGGCTTATCAAATGTCAACTCCATGTCTCTCCAGAAAATTAAAGGCTGTATATCATATAATAAACTACTCCACTGTCAGTTGGCATCATAAACTACAAGGAACCAGTTGTTCAGGATGTCATCCAGCCTCTGACCAGAGGCAAGATGAAAGATGAACTCTGACCTGAAGGAGTGATGGAGAATATACTGTTTGTCACTGTCTAAAGAAAACGTGAACCACCTCCACTGGCATCCAGACTTTCTAAATTTAGTTCCATGCTGAAGTCCTGAGATTAGTGAAACCTTTCAAAAAGGAGATGACAGTGCTTTGTATTTTACCCAAGGACAAAGCTTAATCATGTTCCTCCCTAAGGGATCTTACAGCGCATTTCTAAAATAATAAAATTCTGGCTGTGTAGATTTGGGCAAGAGACAGTTATTCAGATTTTCTGCTCATACAAATGGGATCAGCAGCCTAAGTGTCTCAGTTCAGGAATTAAGCCTGCTAAAACACAGCATCACAATATCTGGCAGTTTACCTTCAAATAAGTATGGTGCTCTCTGTATGTGTTTTCAAACACTGACCTTCCATGCATACATTTCACATATTTCTTATGACGCAGGAGGAGCTGAAGTCATGAAAACATTTGAGTCAGACCTGAAAACTTGGTGGTGCTGCTGCTGCTGCAAATGACTGGCAGTACCTGTCAGTGCTGGGCTTTGACAATCTCCAAATGCTCTACCAAGAAGATGAAAATGCAGCATCTCCTCTCAAACAGAAATTCTTGGCAGTCTCTGTTCCCTGATCTTCATTTTCCCTCCATGCTAAGAATTAGGCAGTGTGGTGCTCTCCACCCCAAATTTCACTACCTTTTCAGAGGGGAGCCTGCAATCATTCTACACCAAAGCTTGCCCTCTTAGCACCTGCCTCTGATCTGTTTCTTGCACCTCCATATCTGAAATGACTGGTGTTAACTTTTAGCTCAGGATCCAGTGCTGTAAAATGCAGAACTCAAGTCAAGTCAGAGATGGAAGTTTAATGTAGTTGTTGCATTTCCCCACACACAGACACAGTCTAGGTCAATGGTGAAACAGCAAGACTTAAGAATTCAGGAGCTTGATATTTACTCATCCGCCCCATCCCAGCTTGCATATGGGGCTTCAGCCCTTGCCACTGAATGTTAAGGGAAACCTGAATTCTCTTCAAAAATCCTCTGAACACACAGCTTTTTAGAGGGCATCTCCTCTGTGAGGCAGTCTATGTGAAGCTTCCCAAAGCTGACAAAAGAAATTTCATTGACTTTTTTTCTTCCCAATTGAGCCCAGTGTTTTCAGTTCAACACAGAAACTAGGAAACACGTATACAAAAATATCTAGACTACATAAATTTTAAGGCATTAAGCCCATTATAACTGAGTATTAATGCATTCTACCCATTCTCTCTCACTGCCTGCTAGTTTGAGTCCATACTGCTGACAGTGTAATGTCAGCATGGACAGCACTGACTCACAGCAGTGTCACAGTAAGAAACCCTACAAAACACCTTGCTGCACATTTATGCCATGAGGACTAACACTGGGTGGCCCAGTGTGACTGCAGGAGTCAGTCAACATGCATGAACTTGAAGCAGCAGAGTCTCCAACTATCTAATGTTATGAACCAAACAAATGGCCCAAGGTCAGAGACAAAGTCACATCACTCTGAAATGGAGGTTAAAGAGTCCTGACTAAACTCTTTGAGCTGACCACCCAATCACGCTTCATTTCACATCCTTCTCAGGAGTCATTATATATTTCTTCAAGTGCAGCATAAAATTTGCTGCATTCAGTGCCTAGTTTTTATTCTTAGACCTTATTTATCAAGTCTGTAAACCAAGTTTTATAAGCACTCCCTTCTCCCAAAAAAGGAACCAAAGAACAAAGGATTTCTTCTTCCCCATAAGACATTAAGGGGAAGAATACCTTACTAATTTAAAACAGAGGGTTGGTTTTTTTTTTTTTAATCACAGCAATAAAAGATGATCTTGACAGATTTAGGTTTGTGTTTGGAACTCCAAAATTAGTCTGGTGAACTCTTAAAAGATATTTCTGATAGAAAAAGCCATTGCAGCGATGTGACACTATATGTAGGAAACTACTTTGTTGCCTAGCAATTCCCAGCTGCTTCACCATTAGGGTTTTAAACATCATTTCTCTCTGTTTGACAAGCTCAGCAAAATCCACAAGCAACAAAACTGAGTCAGTTCAAAGTGACTTACACTGTGAAAGGTTTCTAGTTTCCCACATATCTGCAGAACTACAATATTTTTCTTTCTCTTTGCAGTTTTAATTACAATACTAAACTGTTCTATTAAAAAACAAATGACAACAAATAAACCAAACATCAGATTATGAGCTTCACAGTTTACTGTAATGCAATTGCACCTAGGTGACAGGAGCCGATATTCCCTCTGGTAACAGTTTAACCATAATAGAGAAAGAATATCTGTATATTTACTTTACTGACTTGGAGGCTACTGACTGAATCAGAGCTGCAGTATTGAACAGGCACTATTTGCTAATTCCAGGCTTCAGCACTGAGGCCACAACCCTGCACACCACAGAGCTGACTGCTCTATAAGGCAACGGAGTCTAAATATCTGGGGTACTAAACCTCACAGATCACAGCACACACCTCCAGTGCAAGCTCAAAAGACCAATACCTTCCCATCTCCCTGTTTTCACCCTGATGTCCTAATCCTCATACCAGCACTATCCTATTATTTCATGACACAGCTTGTATGCAGTGCAAATTCCATATCCACCACTCTTCACTTCTCCTGTGTGGCTTAAAAGAGCAGCAGATGTTGCATAAAGCCACAAAGGAAAAGAAAAAAATATTAAGATACCAGGGGTTTGGAATCCAAGTTGCTGCTTCCCATCAATAAAGTAACACCATTTGCAGTCAATTTTAGTTTTTTTCCTTTTTGCCTCCTGTGTGGGGTGAGTGACAATGTTGTACCAGTACAGAATGTGCAGATTGATAAATAAAGGAATGTGAAGAATTTCATTTTATGATGAAAGGTGCTCAGAGCTAACTGTCCAAAACTGATGGATGACTTCCTGATGAAAGATACAGCTCCCTGGTTCAAGCAGTATGTTCATTTACAAATGTGCACTAAGTTTTCATAAAGATTCATTAATGGGAGCTACCTGATCAAGAAAACAAGGTTAGAGCAGGGCAAATGTTTGCAGTGATCAATTTATCTGGCATTGTTAGCCACTTCAGGCAAGCAGTCTCCCTTTTTAAGGACAGACTGACCCATGTCATGTTAAAACAGCATTTTAGTTTTCTGAGTTCTCATGCATGGGTTGCTGTGTTACCACATGCAAATTATCTAACCAGTACTGCTCTTTTATACATGACATGCAGCTGGTTAGATAATTTGTTCTCTGGATCTGCATCACATTTCTGCATGACCATTCCCACAGATGAGAAATGAAATGGGAGCAAAAAAAAATAAAATAAAATCCAAGGAAAGAAGATATCCTCATGCAAGTACATATTCACAAATACATCTCTGAAGAAAGTGCATACTTCTGCATCAAAAACCTGGATGCACCTTACAGTAAGGTAATCATCTTCCTCTTCCATGCCCATGTCAGAGGAAAACACTGTTCTGCAGCCACAGTCAAACACCACAGATGGTCTAGAGCTGCAGTGACAGTGACTGAAAGACCACGTGTGGGTAGCACCCAAACCAAACCCATGATATTTACAAGCAGGCTCCAAAACTTGTACACTATTCAAGAAGATAATATTGCTCTGAGATCAATCTTTACCATGCCAGACAGGCAGCAAGAGGGAGGAGTTTTGAGCAAGAGACCTCAAATGGCTCAAACTCCTGAAATCCCTTAAATTACCTGATTAAAATATTACCATCCCCTTCAAATTCCCATTCCCTTCTAAAAAGTTAACTAACCCAAACAAATAGAGACCAAGGCTATACTGGCATCATGGATTCAATTGGAAAATAAGTATTTTTAATTAAGAGGAAATTGCTTTCAGACAAAATGAAGGGGGACTGACAGAGGAGGAGAAAGAAGAGGAATGAGGAAAGATGCCCTAATAGCTCTCCTGTATTGAGAACATATATCCCCACAACAGGAATCCCTGCTCTTCAAGAACGAGCTCTTTTGATTCATTTAACTAGTAACAAAGCATGAATATGACCACAATATCTTTTTTCCTATATGTCTCTGCCATAACTACAAACCCTTAGCAAGAAGGACATTGAAAGGATAAGAAAAAAGCCTTCATATTTTATTGCTTTCACTCTAGTACATTATAGTAAATTACAGCCAGATACTATTTGTAAAAACTTCACAGTAAAAACCAAGAATATCTGTTGATGCCTCAATTTATCTTTATACCCGTGAAATAATTTCAATTTAGGATGTTGCTACAAATTCCAACAATTGTACTGTTTGTCCTAGGCACCATATCACATCACTTACAGGTCTGCTATTAAGCTCCTGACGCTTCTGTGCTAACCTTCAACAATGCTTCTAACCCTACAAATCTCTTAAGTTTAGCTGTACTATTCACAACTTTTAAAGAAAGGATTGACTTTGGGTAATCATGACAGCAAGTAACAGTCTATTTTTACCTGTGGAGAAAATATCAAAGTCCAATAAAAAGCATTTAGGTTTCCCAATAGCTGTTCAATATGCAAGATTCCAAACTGCATCCACTTTTCTTGTAACTCATTAGATTTTAGGGCTACTACCCTTTGTAGAGGCTCCTGGCTGCTCTACAAAGTGTATTTGAGCCCTGAGGGTGTGAGCCACTCCTGACCTTTCACAGCTGACATGAGAGCGCAGAGTTGTCTCTCTTAGTCACCCACAAACTCTCCCACAGAAGCATACACATATATCATACCTCTTTTCTCAGCATGAAAACATTCCTAAAAAAAATTTTTTTTTTTACTCTAGTAAGTAAGCATTCCATAATTTGCTAGCAAAACCTTAATCGCCAAAATTTTATAGAGAAAGAGCTCTCCTGTGGCAGTGGATGAGGCCTGCCATACTTCTGCACCCTTTAGCACAGCCTTTTATGCTGTAAACCAGACTCGGACCATTTCTGCATCTTATGCCAACAGAAACATACGCTATCCATAAATGTGTGTATCCATAAATTTGGTGTCCTAGCCTCTAGCCTACTGAGAACAGCTAAATAGCATTCAACAGTATTTAAAAAGAAACAGTTGAAATGTCTTTGTTTCTGGTTTGAGTCATACCAGACTGTGCCCTAGAGTAGCAGGTCACAGTGAGGGGTTCATTCATTGGTATTCAAAAGCCACCAAGGAAGACCCTTTTTCTCTGGCCTTTATAAACACACAGCAGGAAAGCAATATCAACATTGGGAACCTGCTTACCAGCAGGAGAGAAAAAAAATTATTCTACTATTTCCTTTACCTTTATTCTAGAGGTATTACAGCAGTTCCCACACAGCTCTTGAAATTCCCCATCTTAGTGCTCCCCTAATATCCTGTGGCCAGCAGGAAGAAGGTGGTAGTAAAGGGTGGGGTGGGTGGGAATCATCTTCATTAAATGCAAAGCCAGCAGTTAGAGATAATAAGGCACCAAACAGCAGTAATTAGCAATAATAGCAAGCACCTTGTCTCTACCCTTGCTGTTTCTTTAGCCACAACCACCTCCGGTGGGGAGAATTGAGAACAAACAGCTGAGGGGCTGGGATTGAGGATTTAACAGTAAGGCCAGTAAAGCAAATGCTGGAAGTCTTATCATCCTCTTCCCTCACATTTGTAGAAAGTAACCAAACAATCTATTTATTGATAAATCAGACACAGATGTGGAAAGACCCTTGGCAGCCAGAAACCCACTACTTGCTTTTGCTGAGATTCCAGGGACAACACACAGCCCCCTTAAAATCTAACTTTTGTTCCAGCTGGTTCCTTAAGGCCAGGTCCTCACCATGTATAAATCATTCCAAGCTCCAGTGAATTCCTTGTAAAACCACCATGAACAGAGAAACCAGCCTCTTTTACCTCTCCCTGCAATCCCAAGTGTTTGTTTCCTTTTCATCTAGCAGTTGTGCTGCTGAATGCTAATGAGACGAGAGGTGATTCATTCCCAATCAACCATCTCCAGAATAATTAGCATGAGCATCTAACCTTCACCCCTCTGCTTTTTCAGGTAGTGCACATCCTCTGCTATCCACAGATACTGGGATACTGTGTGGAGTATTTCAGCTGTATCCCAGCTGCAATTATTTCCTCAAGTATTCAAGGCATTTTGAAGAATCACAACCACCCCTTAGTGTTCTGATGGAAATGAAGTTGTTATTTTTCTATGTAATTATTTCATCATATTTATTACTTAAACCATCTCTAAGAACAAAAGCTACACAGCAAAAGCAAAGCTTCATTTCACCAGGTGCTCTCCTGACAGTTTGAGGAAAGCTATTTAGGAAAAAATAAGACAGAAAAAAAAACCCTTTTCTTTTAACATCACTGCTCTGACAACCACAAAGGCCGCCTGACATTCTTGATAGCTCTATTTATGATGTTACATTATCCTGCAACTGTGAGGAATGCTGTTTCTACTAACCAGGCTTAGGTCTAAATAGAGCTGTGAGAAAATTCTCTCTTTCCAGCCACGTGACCTCCTAGAGCATGAACAAAAAGGGCATCAGAAATTACTGAATGTTTGCAAAGATGGAAAGAGTTAGTGTCCCACTTGGTCCCCCACCTGGGGCCCAGTGTGTCTCAGGGAGCCTCAGACTGAGAAATCTCCCTGGCGGGGAAACAGCAAATCTATCACCCACCCGTGAACAACTGCAACATACACCACATGAAGAAAGCCATTTCAGAAGCTTGGATCCCTTTTTTTATATGACTTCAAGTAGAGGATGTCTTGGACATCCATGATGGATTGTGGCCTCTGGAACTTTAGGACAGAAAAAGGCAGTAGATTCCAGAACAAGAGAATCAGAGCTTGTAAAACCCCAGGTGGCCAGCTATCTGCAGTTACCAGATTCGCTCCCTCTCTTAGGCTTTCCCCACCCCACCTCCCACCTCCCCCAATCCTATCATATCACAAAATCATGCACAGAAACCACAGAAGGAGGTTCAGATTTTCTCAATGCCCACATTCCTCAAAAAATACAGATACAGCAGGACAGAGTTCAATCCTACAAACAGTACAATAATATTTGGTGTTATAAAGGACTTGTCATACATAAAATATTTACAAACAACATCACAACCATTATCACCCTTTTACAAATGGAACAAATGAACCAAGGGACTTCCTCATAGCTGGGGGAGCTGGAACCAGATATTCCATGTTCCTGCTTGATCATGTTGCCAAATGAATCCCAGCAGAGATAACTTTTTGTTAGTCTCTAGTGTATAAGAAGTTCTGCTAGGAAATAAGCTGGATAAATAGAACAAGTGAAAAGGACTACGACTTAAAATTCTCAAAGGACAGTGAACTAGGTTTTTTGGCCACATTCTTTTACTGGTTTTAATCAATTTGCTAAGGTTTTTAGCGCTACCTCTTAATAGAAAATATACAGAATAGAACTGGTGTGATTGTGCTCTCTCTCCCCTCAAATATTCTTTGAGTTTGCTAGTTAATTTAAACCAAATATAGAAAAGGTGTGGAAGTTTCAAAGGTAACTGTATTCCCACAGATCTTAAGACTGGCCCCAGATAGGGCAGAGCTGGAACCAGATTAGTCCTGTCACTCAAAGACCCTGACAGATATAGCAGCAGACAGAATGTATGGAAGAAGGATGACAAAAACATTTTAAAATCTCTTTTTGATGTTCATTTGTTAATTTATCTTCAATTTTCCTCTTGTCACTGTAGGGATGAGTTTACATTTCAGAGTACTGGACAATTTGGACACTGAGAGCCTTTCTAAAAGTGCAGCAGGTTCTCAGTTCAGAGCTATGTTTCCAAGCTTATTGAAATTCACGTAGATGTGTAGCAGTAAAAAAAACAGATTTTAATAGCTATTAACTGGATTTCTATTAACTGGATTATATTGTTATTACTATTATTATTATTATTATTATTATTATTATTATTATTATTATTATTATTCTACAACTTGTTCATCAAATTAAAATAATTAATTGATCAGATCAGAAATTTCCAAATAAATGAACTTTTAAAACTTTTACTGTTTGGTAGTTACAGGACAACTTAGTGCCAAATTTTCGCAATTTTTATTCCTTTACATTCAGAACTTCAGTGACTAAGCCTCCAGTGTATTACAAACACTTGGTCTTAATTTGACCAAGAATTTCCAAAATTATCCCAGAAACCCAACCGTGTCCTGGGCTGCATCACAAGCAGTGTGGCCAGCAGGGCAAGGGAGAGGATTCTCCCCCTCTGCTCTTCCCTTGTGAGACTCCACCTGCAGTGCTGCATCCCAGCATATGAAGGACTTCTGAGCTGTTGGAGCAGATCCAGAGGAGGCCGCAGAGATGACTCAAGGGGCTGGGGCACCTCTGCAATGGAGACAGGCTGAGACAGATGACATTGCTCAGCCTGGAGAAAGGCTCCAAGAAAGCCTTCCAAGAGCAGCTTCCAGTACCCAAAGGGTTCTACAAGAGAGAAGGAGAGGACTTCTGACAAGGGTATGTAGTGACAGGACAAGAGAGAATAGATCCACACTGACAGAGAATAGGTTTAGATCAAATATAAGGAAGAACTCCTGCCCTGTAAAGGTGGTGAGGCCCTGGCACAGGCTGCCCAGAGAAGCTGTAGCTGCCCCATCCCTGGAAGTGTTCCATTCAGGTTGGATGGGGCCTGGAGCAACCTGAGATAGTGAAAGGTGACACTGCACATGGAAAGGGGTTTGGAACAAGATGACCTTTAAGGTCCCTTCCAACCCAAACCATTTTACAATTCTGTGATTTCTATGGAAATCTTGTGAAGCAGTAAATGTTTCAGTTTCAAAAGCCAAAGACAGTCTAATACCATCATCTGAGGCTGAGGTTGTGTGCTCTGGTATATTTTACAATACTGCTACAGGTAAGCTATTTGCTGTTTGGAGAGTTGAGATCTCTCAGCAGTTCCGATAACAAGGTGAAAAGTGGAATACAGATGCAATAGTGTGCTCACAAACTGAGAGGTAAAAACATGGTTTGTAGAAGGCACATTTTGCTGGTTCTTTCTTCTGGGGTGAAGTTCTCTTTGTCTGGTGACTACTACTCCAGAGGAAGTGCCAGAAAAGGAGTTGTTCAGTGACATCTCAGCTATGCCAGACAAATAGCTTGAAAATTCACTCCAGGGATTGATCCTCTATTGACAAGGGAATGAACTGTACTACATAATGGGGTAGATTCTGCTCACTCTTACTTTGGATTAACACTAGTGTTACTGAGAGAAAAATATGACCTCAAGGGCCATTCCCCTCTCTCCTCCTCATGATCCATTTTCTTGCAACAGAGCCATAAGGTTATGAATGCAATGACATATCTGAAAGAGGAGCTCCTAGAGACAATGAAGAAAGTTCTTATTCAAACACATGGGTCTTTACTAAAAACAGACAAGGAGAAATTACTGTCAAGCTATTTGCTTTATAATGTGCTCCATTGTCTCTCAGAAATAAAGACTCCACTTTTCCACAATTCCATGTGCAATTTAGCCATTATCATATTGTACTTGTTGGAATGTCAATTTAAGAATCTAAATTTCTTATTTTTCAATTTTTTTTAATCACAGAGAAACAAAATTTCTGTCTCTTGTTCAGTTTCTCTTTCCCTTTTATTTTCATTTGTTCAATTTCATCACAACTCCATTTTTTTTCTCTCAGTCCCTAGAAATTCCCTGTTCCCGAAGATTATCTTGTCCTGCCATCTAGCGAGCCCTGTGCAGGATAACACACTCCTCACTGAGCCTAGAAACAGCTGAAGAGCTAAAAAACAGGGTGGGGGGCTTGAAAATCTTTTTCTCCTATATACATTTGTTCTTTCCCAAAACCTACAGATAAAAGTCTCCATCATGTTGTAGATTAATGTATATTTTCCCTGAACAGCTAAACCTATTATTGTAATTTACTGTTTGATTTCGAAGAGGTTTAACAGGTTCCCTCTCATGATAGGCAGTAATTTAAGCATTGCCCACCAAGGTATTATAGGAGATGTTTTGATGCAGGCACAAGTGTCTCTTTTCAATAGAAATGTTCCTGGGTTGAGATGAGGACTTGGGGAGAAAGATTCTGTTGTGCCAAGGTAATGAAACTGTCAGGATGATGTTTTGGTAGGTACCAGGCTGCATTGTAATAAACAAGAAAAGCTTTTGCTGTTTGAGGATAAAAAATATTTCCTGCAACCAGCTGAATTTCCTTTGGTTAATAAAGCAGATTTCAGTCTCATTTGGACTGACTGGGTGGTCACCGGTTTTCCTGTGTTAGGTGACTGCTATACACACAATCCACTAATAAGTTTTTCTTAATATGCTTACTGTCAGATCCAGAGCCCATGGCAGTCAATGAAAAGACTTTCAATGGCTTTAAACTGGCTTTAGTCCAAGTCCTTATTCATTAAAGAATTCTTAATTGAAAATTAAAAGATGCAAGTAAAAAACCCAATCAGGCCTAAAAGGGGAAAGCATTTTTCAACCAAAGTGCTACTCAGGTATGTGTTAGGATTAGATTGGAATTAAAACCCTATGAATAAGATTGTCACTCACAGGAAGCAGGGTCAGCACACAGCTTAAATCAAATACTAACAGGGTGAAATAACCAGTTACTGCTACTATTGCAGAAACCTTCTTTAAACAACACAAAGTGTCTAAGAAAACACCACAGGAAAAAAAAAAAAAAAAAAAAAAAAAAAGGAAAACTATGCCAGAAGGAGCTCATATTTTCTACTCCCTAGAACTGAATTAACTTGCATAGAATGTGCATGGCCTTGGTCAAGATTAGGAATTTCATTCTTCTGTTTGTGTGAGACTTTCAGAAACACACCAGGCAATGTTTGAATGCACACACAACGCACCCCCCCACATGCAAAACAAAACAAAACAAAACAAAACAAAACAAAAAAAAAAAAAAAAAAAAAAAAAAAAAACACCACAGCAAATGCCTCACTTCAATCTTTCATTATTACTATTTGTTTGGACAATAGGTGGAAAACAATCAGTACTCTCAAATCAATAGATCTGATCATTTCAGAGTTGCATTGTCAAGTTAGCATAATGTCTTTGGGGTCTGCCATAAAAAAATAGTTCACTTGAAAGTATTTTCTGCCTTGAAAAAGATTTTATAAGCAAAACCAGATCTTCACTTGCTGCAAGTGGCATAAAGGTTTTTATCTACATGGATATATATTTTCCCGAGTCCTAAGAGACATGAGGTAAAATGTATACTTGAAATGTACTACTGAGCTACTTCCATAAATGTAATATCCTTAAACTGACTGCCACAGTTCAGCGCAGAGCAAAAACATAAACCAGAAGTAAACATCCATTTCCAGGGCAGGAAAGTGTCTTACATTACACCTATTGCAAGCCATTCAGAAAGGCAAGTTCAATCTCAAATCACCTTCCGTGTAATCGTGCTCTTTGTAATAATGCAACATACAACCAGGAGTAAAAATTACTTTGTGGAAATGACAGCTACAGCCAGTAATAAATGGGGCTCTTTCTTCCTCCAGTTTGAGTTTATGAATTTCAACATCATGTTCTTTAATAATGACATCCAAGACAGACCCCACTGAAAATCTTCCTGCATCAAGGAGTTCTGGTTCATTCAAAGCACAAATGATGTTCTAAAAAACCTGAGCTTCCTATGATCATATTCTAGATATACCTGTCTACCTATCTCTCCACTGGTAAGTGCTGAACTTACTGTTCAATATACAATTTGACAAAAAGGTTGGAATCCAAATAATGTTAATTTCTTAAAGTTACACCAAACCCAGCTGGAATGAGGAGAGAGGTTTAGCATTCTGGAGAGAAAAAGACTGCAAAAGGAATCTTACCCTTCTATTAGATATCAGCTACTACACCCCATGCAGGGTATAATCCTCCCACGCAGGTTGTGAATCTCAAGAAAATCAAGTCTCATCAGCTTGGCTGTTGACATGGACTGCTTTCCCTGTGCTCTTGCTTGTTGTGTTAACAACTCCTTCACACTTTGGACGTGCCAGCTTATTCCATGGCAACACTTGGGGTGCAGCTGCCTGACCCACACACACAGGCACTGGGGCAAGCCTGCAGGCTCAGCTCCTGGGATGCTGTGTGCAAACCCCAGCCAAGATCTGAATCAAACACTAACTACTGCTATTACTACTACTACTGCTTCAGGAGTAATTACTTGTAGTAGATTGCACATCTATCCACAGAAAATCTCTGAGCCCCATCAGCCAACAGCTGTGCCTTAAGACACTACATTTGACTCTGGGGAGTAGATGGAGCACAATGAGAACAGATGCAGGCAGTATCTTTGCAGAAGAAAATTTCTGCTTGCTCCAAGTGCAAAGTATTAAACACAGAAAAATGTGTTTGCAGCAAAACTAAACCAAGACTTTCCTGAACTTCCAGAACACAAGGATTATTCCTCAAAGCTTATTAACTGCTACAGGGGTTGGACATGGGTGTCAAAAAGACCACCCCAAACACTGATACAGACAGATACTGATTAATTTCAAGATTAATTTCAAATGTAGTATTTAATTAATAATTTTCAATTCAGGTATTTATTAATGTACTGTGGATTTGCTTTGTTTCCATGCATTTGCTGGAGAGTCTCAGATCTAGACAGAGATATGTATATTTTCCAGGTGTTTAATTTCTAGGATTTAGCCATTTATATCTTCAAGTTTAAGGAATTCAAGGGAAATTCCAGCTTCACTGAATTAACTCAGGAAACATCCTCACACTTCAAACTATCAAATAAACAAAAAAAAAAGAGAAGATTCTTGATAGGAAAAAAAAATCCAGCTGAAAAAGATTTTGTATTCAGGCAAATTTCCAAACATATTTTATATATAGGAAATCAATAAATGTGAAAAATTCTATTTTGGAAAAGAATTCCCTCATCAGGTAGAAATAAAGATGCATTTGTTTTCCTACTCTTTCTTCACTTTCTTGCAGAGGGCAAGAGAGAAACACTTGTCTCCTGTCTCCTTCGAAGTTTAACATCACATAATGTCAGGACCATGCCAAGGTGAAATTTGGCATAAATAGTGCAACATATCAATCATTTTCTCAAAATCACATTACATTTTTTTTGGTTTTTCTCTATTTCTGCATTCATATCAAGAAGTCAAAATAGATGGAGGCTATGCTTAAGGGCACTGTCAGAAATTACATAAGTTCTGTTGCAGACAATTTTTTACTGATCTTATACCTCCTTTTATGTGTGTGTGTGTGTATATATATATATATATATATATACACACACACACACATATATATTCTTTCAAATGAGCTAGAAAATGTTCAGAATTCTGCAGTTGGGACCAGAATAGCGTGATTACATAGGCTTAAAAATTCTATTGCAACTTCTGAGTTTTTCTACCGTTGTCAACATTATCAACAACAGCAAAACAGCCTCTGAAATTCCCTGGTTCACACTCACATCTTCATACCTGTCTGCAGACAAGTGGCACAGAGCATATAAAACTTAGCCAGGGATTCTTGGCAGGTTAATGAGAGGCATCCCAGACTGATTTCAGGAGGACAACATAGCAGAAATCAAGGCATGTACAGAGGTATCAGAAATTACTGTGTCTGGCATACCTGGTGAATACAGAAAAATCTGTGCAAATCACAATATTTCTAGGATGGGAGAAGAGGAAGAAGAAAACCATCTGAATTTTAACTAAGCACAAATGCAGGGTTCTATTTCTTTCAGACCAGAACACGAGACTGGTCAAAGCTGATACCAGAGAGCAAAGAAGGAATCTTCTTCCTTACAAGCCCTGTAGCAGGAGGGCACAGCTACAGTCCTGGTATCCTTCTAAAAGAGGTGCCAGAAATCCTGCCCTGACCCAGCTGTATCCACACTGAGTGCAGCTGTGGTCTTCAGATGAGCACCAGACTTATGTTGAACAACATTTTAGCCTGGGGATCTCATTGTGGTTTCACAATCTGTCCCAAAGATGAGAGGACACTTCTAAAAGATGTTTGGATGTTATGCTACCAGTTTGTTCAGATAAAAGAGCTCCTTCGTGCAGTGCTGGAGCTGCTGCGGGTATTAAAATTTTCTGAAAATGCTGTTGTAATAATTCCAACTTGCTGGTACCAGCAACTTCTGCCTTGTAGAGATCAAGGCATTGCTGACTGGTGATACCATGTCTTTACAGACAACCCACTTCACTGAGTTCAGAATCAAGCCTTCACTGTCCAGGCAGTCCCAGTTCTACACTTCAGATACAGGGTACTCTGTACCTTGCCTCTGGCAAATTTTTGAAGCATTTTTTTTTTCTTGCCAAAAGGTTAAAAAAACCTCAAAACAAAACAAAATCAACAATGACAAAAGCACACAACATTAAAAAAAAAAAAAAAAAAAAAAAAACAACCCAAAAAAAACCCTGTTGGATATTTCAATCCAGTAAATGGCTAAAAAAACCTGCATCACCTGACAAAGGCACAAGACATAGTGTGGAATGCATCCTCAAAGCAGAAAGAGCTGCTGACACAGCACATGAAGTCATTGCTGCCTGAAGAGATCCTGGCCAGACTCCCACTGAGAAGCTGGGAGAGCTCCAGCTCATTCTGATTGCTCATAGCAGGAATGTAAATCAGGGTGGTTCAAAAAAGGCAAATGAAGTCACCTGCCTATCAGACCAACATAGACATCACACTCAACACTTGCTCTCCTGTCCTCACCCAGTACTGTGAAACTCCACAATATCTGCTCTCAGGTTGTCTCCTGGCCACACTTCCTCCCAGGCAGGCAATTTGGCAATACAGCATGAACTTTACCTAGGAACTGGAATTTAAATAAGACACAACCATACTGTAAGTCCAATGAAGTATCATGATGGATCTGAGCCTGTAGTTCTCCTAGGACTACATCAGGTCAGTGTGTTTGCAGGTGTTTCAGTGCACAATCAAAGCAGGGAAAGGAGTGCAGTGAATTGTAAAATAACTTTTTACAGGCCAACATATTGATACTTTAAATCAGGGGCTTCCATGCAGTGGCAGATTTTACCCACCCAGCTGCACATATCAGGAAACATAAACATTGAGTACTTACCCTTTCTATTCCACCAACACGCTATAGCCTCTGTACCTTTACTCTGCATTCCTGAAAATGTAGTAAATCCTGAGCAGCCTGTAATAGATTCCTAACTTCACTGCCTAGAAGCTGGACAGCAGCACAAGGCAGGTGATTCTTCCCTTTTTCTGTGCTCTCATGAGACCGTGCCCTGCAGCATCCAGTTCTGGGGTCCTCAGCACAGGAGGACCTGTTAGAGCAGAGGCCACCAATATGATCAGAGGGCTGGGACACCTCTGCTGTAAGAACAGGCTGAGAGAGTTGGGGCTGTTCAGCCTGCAGAAGAGAAGGCTCTGAGGAGACCACCTTGCAGATTTCAGGGGGCTTATAAGAAAGATGAGGGAACAATTTTTTAGCAGGGTCTGTTGAAACAGGACAAAGAGTAATGGTTTTAAACTAAAAGAGGAGGATTCAGACTAAGTATAAGGAAGTTTTTTACAATGGGTATGGAACATTGAAACACACAGAGAGGTGACAGATGCCTCATTCTGGAAACATTCAAGGCCAGGCTGAATGAAGCTCTGAGCCATCCGACCTGGCTGAAGGTGTCCCTGCTCATTGCAGGATCATCAGAATAAATGGCCTTTAAAGAACCCTTCCAACCAAACCATTCGATGACTCGAGCTTAGGATTCTATTAGGCTTTTCATGTTCCATGTGTGCTTGATTATTCTCTACCATATAGTCTGAAAAAACAGTTTGAATGCTGGCAAGCAGGCACAAAAATGCTCCTTGGGTTGAGACGGAGAAGGTCTAAGAGTGGGCAGAAGGGAACAGCGGGAGCGTTCACACAATGTTCACTTACTCAGAACATGCCATAAGAGATGACTGTGCTGAAGCCAGATGTTTCTTGACAAAGAAAACAAACATCTTTATCAGATTGGCCTTTCATGTGATTTCCACATAGATTTTCACATTTCTTTCCTTTTATTTTTTCTCAAAAGTAAAGCTTAACAAGGTGACAAAACCCCTTTGACTTCACAACAAAGTCCATCAGAGCTTGAAGTGGGGAACCAGATTAGTGTACACCACAATTGAACAAAATAGCAGTCTTCCATTAAAATGCAAACTGCAATGTCTCTGCTGGCCCATAAAGCACTGAGTTGACTTCCTGAACCATGTCTGTGTTCAAATGTGTTTTCAAAAATGTGAGTTTACAATTACTACTCCAGGAAGATGCCTCCTAAAGCCACAGTCATGAGCTCTGAGTAAACAGTTTGATCAGCAGCTTGCAAGAACAATAAGCAGAGAGAGAACCCCGCACAGCCATGACACTCCATGCAGGGAAATTGATGGAGTTTAGGCTGAATCAAACAGTTGGCAGCTTCTCCACTAAACAGTTTGGCTTCAAACAATCAAAACCAGAGTCCCAAAAGAAAACAGAACTGTGCAAGTTCTGCTTTACTGTGTTATTTTAGAAGCCAACATTATAATTTTAATAGTGCTGTTGAGGAAAGATAAGAAATCTTAAAGCTATGCAATATGGTATTTCTCATGTTTGTTGCAGTACAACACCTGCTCAAATGGGACACTACTGGTAAGGTTTTTAAAAAGACAGGGACATCAGGCCCTTCTGAGCTCATCAGTTGCAAGCCACTATGCACACTGCATATTCTCCATTGGTTGTATCTTTAGCTTAGTTTTGTTTGAAATTCTTATGTTACCACATTATCTATAGCCTTAGACAGCTTCTTGGCCCAGGCTCTGAGACTTCTGGAGGGTCAGGGCAGAGTAGTAGAGCTCTCTATGATTTCATGACAGACCACAATAAACACTGCACGGCTCCCTGCTGGGTCTGTTTACACACTCTTTTAAAAATGCCTAACAGCTCCCGTCTGCTCTGCTGCCTGTGCTGCCGAAGGTGTGGCTGCTGCCATCCCACAGAGGCCAGGACTTCCAGCTGGGACCTCTGAGGAGCTCTCTCATGCTGACAGAGACTGTCACAACTGGAATTGCAGCAGTACAATACAGGATTACGAAATACATGTTTTGTGGATGATTATTCTAATATAATCCCAAATTAAAAACAGGGTGAAAGCCTGGATCCATTGAAATTATTAAAGGTTTTTGTCAGACTCTGAGATGGGCCACGCTTTCACAGACAGCATTACTTTAATTCACCAATGCAAAAGGATATCTGTTGTATAGGGATTCAATACCATAGAAGATTTAAGACAGCAATAGATTTGAAAAGCCAGCATAGCAACGTCTCGTGTCCTGCCTGGTCTGGAAACACCTTGCTGGGTTGGTTATTGGCATAGCCACACCCTTTAGGCTGGGACTGGGCTCCCCACAGAATAGCTTTTGGCACACAGTCCAGAATGGATAATGGCAGCAGAAATGGACCCTCACCGTAATAAAAACAACAAAATGCTGGAATACTGTGACAGAAAAATACCCCTGCAGCACAGATGAGAAAGTGTAGCAAATGTCATTCAGAGTCATTCAGACGAGCAACAGGAATGAGAAATAAGTCATATCTGAGAATGCTCACGAGCTGTGCTGCTATAGTAACTCTGCTGGGAGGAACTTGGAAGGAACCAGTTGGCTCCCTGCTCCTCTGCTGTACTGATGGATGGGCAGTTCTGCTGACAGCCATTCCCTAAAGGATGGTGGCTGTCCATTGTCCCCCATCCTCCACAGCCAGCAAGGCTTCCCACTGAGGCCACTTCCAGCAGTGGGTTGCGCTGACTTGGACAACTGTCCAGTAGGGAGCAGAGTGAGAAACATCAATCAACACGGAGAAAGGAAGAATCAGGGCAAACATTAATAAAAATTAGCTGCTGAAAGAGAGAGCTGCAGCCAGACAATACTAGACCAAAGGCACACACTGCTGAAAAAGCACAAGGAGGCTTGGCTCTGCCAGAAGGGGCTCTGTCTGAGCAGCCTGGAACAAACACCACACTGTGCCAGGGGCGAGGGAACCACCATAGAACAAGGTATTACAGTTGTAACGCTAAACAACCTTCCACTTGCCTTAAAAGGTTTATTTGATGGTTCATAGACTGCAGCTCTGTTAATGTCACACTGGTTTGCAGTTCTAGCACTGACACAGCTATTAAAGGCAGAGCTAATAAAAAGATGAAAAAACCCCATTCTTGTGGCAGGTTTTGATGGTCTAAATTTTTGTGAAGTTCACTTGTTACCAGAAAAAAGAAAAGCCCATTTAAACATGAAAACTTGGCTGTTTGATTCAGAAAACATGAAGATGTGGCATGCATGTCTTATTGTAAGAATTAAATCAGAAAGACAACAAAAGTCAGTGACACCTGGGCTGATAGTAATTTTTATGGAAGACCAGACCTTAAGAACCTGCTAACAGTGACTCAAGGGAGGGTGGGGGAATCAGTACAACTGGGATGCTTTTATAGGAATGAAAGCACATCTAGAGATCCCCAAAGTGATGGGGGCCCATTCTGCTGCATCAATGTACTGACAAATACAAACCCCAGGTGAAAGGGTTCCAGCTCAGGTTGGCTAGAGCAGTGCGGGGGGGGAGAAAAATTAAAGCCTGAAATAATAGCAAGGAAATGGTATTTGCTCGAGGTTGCAGGACTAAGCAAAAAGCAAAATTCCTATTCTGTTTTCCACACACATGCTTGCAGGAAGCTGGTTGAATATACCTAGAATTAAATCCAGGTAAAAACAAAAATATCATTAAAAATGATATCTTTTCACCTTTGAGCCTTCAAAGAGACACAAAACCAGGCAACGTGTTAAGTATTCTCACATATTGTTATATTACCTCTCTGCCCTTTGAAACAACGTGCTAAAATATTGCACAATTTTTAATGTCATGCAGGATATTCAAAATCTAACAGTTTTCTCTGAGAGGCCATATTAATGACTGAAGAGCATGGAAGATTTACTACTCACTGCTTTTCTTCATGTTCTAAGAATTACTTGGGTGGGGGTGTCTTGCCCATTTTCAAATGTTCCTTTTCTGATTTATGCTATTTGCCTCCCTTATTTTAGGAGATCTCATCAACTTTGTGTGTTCAAACCTGTAATTCTGATTAAACTTTTGTAAAGGTATTTGTTAACTTTTACACTAGCTATAAACTAGAACATGCAAAAAAACACACTTTAAAAAAAAAGAGAAATGAAACTTCAAGAAGAAAGGGCACCTCTGGAGGATATGCCCATTCCCACACTTGGCTTCTCTTCATTTGACACCTTTCTTCGTGCAGTAAGAACAACTTCTTATTCCAGTCAGTTCTTTGTGGTAGTTTCATGGAACAAGGCTACCCAGCATCGGACATCTCTTCCATTTCATCTGGGGTTTTTTTCTATACACTTGGAGCTGATTTCTGGGATAGCACTTCCACTTAGGATGATAGTAAGGTATCTGCTCTCTAGATGACTGTGTATATGTTGTTGTGCTGAAAACTTCAATCAGAATACTTTATTTTTTAATAATATTTGCATTAATTTTTAGTAATATTTCCTCTTTTGTGCACTTTTCTGGGCCCTATAGAAAGTGTTACCAGGCATGATACACCCTTGAGATTTGTGTTTAGATATGACCAGCCACCTTTTTCATGGCCAAGGGACTGCAGAAAGGTCACTTTGGGAATTGGGGTGTATTAGACAGACTTGCAACATCTGCAGTCACCAACTTCCAGGTCAGCCTCCAGCAGACAGTGTGGAGTCAGCAGGGAGCAGAGCCAGAATAACCAGTCCATGCTCCCCACAGCAATCTCCAGGTACCCCCAATTCCTATGATAATACACAAGCTCTTACCTCCCCAGAAGAATAGGAAAGAAATGAGATATTCTTTCCAGTAACCTGCCCATTTGCAGGGATAGGAGGGGTGAGAACTGTCCAGCTTTCACGGCTGATATTTGGGTGCAGTCAAGCACTCAGTAGGAACCAGCTACAGAATCCTGAAAACACTCTATCAAATGGGAACAACAGGGAGAGAAGCAAGGAAATAGAAGCTTTTAAACATCATTTGCTTTTACCAAGGACCACAAAGGTTGGTAATAAGGCAGATCTACCAGTCCTCTTGAACCATGCTACCCCCCAGGGAGGTCACAACTCAAAGAAGTATCAATCTGGACAGCTTGACTAAAACCCCCTTGTGTTTAGAGGCCAGTTTGGAAAGGAAAAAAACATGGCAACCTAATCTTCTAAACCCTGCAAGAAAGGTTTCAGATGTAAACAATATTTTTTCCTGAGGGAGGCCTGGAAAAACATGGATCTTATAGTAGAAAACTTTTCTATTTCAGCTTCAGTATGGTTCTTGGCTCCATAATTATTATAAAGTCCTTCCAGGGGTGGACATTTACAGAGCAGAAAGATTGGATGTAATTAGTGCTGATGTCACACCTTGGTTATTAAAGGATCCAGCAGTTGATCTGTGCTGCTATTTCTTGACAAGTATGGATTAACTACAGCACACAGCATTTTGTCCCCCGTTTCACACATGAATTTTAGACCCCCAAAAGTTATGTCTGAAGCTCTGGAATAATCCATCATGAAACTCATCCATCAGATACAAATTGTTGCTCATCTCCAGTAAAACAAATTTGCTTTTTTGCCTGCATCAGTCTTTGTGCAGAAAGGAAAATATGAGAGTAATTGCACGCCTTGGAAGATCAAACAGAAATATATTTTACAGTAACTTCCAGAACCTACAAGCTTTGATGGAATAAAGAATCAGCCTGGGGCCTGTGTAAAAATACAAGCCAAGTTACTGCTGTCCCCCTGGTGTACTCAAGAAGTCAAATTTATTAGCTGAAGGCTGAAATTTTAAAGGTTGCAAGAGAAGTCCCTTACAATGACCCTCCAGAAGACAGATGCACAGATGCTTTTGAACACCTTAGTGGTAGTCTGGTGTAAAGGCATTTTTAAGCTGCTTCTTCTAACAGACAGGAAAAGTGGGCCAGGATAAAAGCCCACTCTCCACTAGGGGAAAGCTCTTTGATTTTACTTCAGTAGAATTAGGAAACTTAGCTTGGCTTGTTTTTTCTTTTTTTTCCTTTTCTTTTTAAATATCCTCACAGACAACTATGAGTTGATTCAGTATTTACAGGAATGTGCATATGAACTGAAGAAATCAATTGACCAAAACTCTCAGTAGCCCTTCAGAAAGTCAGGTCCATAATCACTTTTCATCAGGAGAGAGGGATGACCAAAAAAAAAAAAAAAAAAAAAAAACAAAAAAAAAAAAAAAAAAAAAAAAAAAAAACCAAAAAAAAAAAATCACCACCTGAAAACTTTCCACATGTTAGAAAATACTCTTTAGGAAAAAATCTTCTTCCTTCTGCAATTTTCTCAACAGGCATCCCATTCTTTTTTAAGAAATTACCCTGCTCTGGTGACACAGCAGGCACAACTTTCAGATGGGTTCCAATCCTCCTTGTTTTTAATGACTCATTAGCAATATGTATTCCTCCACATCAACTTGTCCCTGTGGCCACTAAGCCAAATATAAATGTTAGGGTCGGTCATATTTACATGTCACCACTTATGCTAATCACAATCACAGTACCTCACTCTTTAAAGGATGCTATCAATCATCTTGAATATGATTAAGCAATAAAGTGAGCAAACAGCTCACAAGGTGATCTTCCCTACTCCTCAGTCAATTAATGCTGCCTTGTACTCCATCTGTTTGGAGAAATGCTTCCTATTGAGTATTCCATGCCTCCCCTCAACACACAAAGAAGTAAACATGAATAGCACCATTTTGTCATTATTCTTGATAGCACAGACATGCATCTCCAGCAAGCTGCAGTTCCCTAAGTGTGTGTTTTCCCAGATGTAGTCCAGATGCCTCCTAAATGCATATGGCAGGAAATTCTTAGCAATCTTTTCTGTTTCCCGTATATTATTGGTTTATAATTGCTGCTATCCATCATAATTTTTTTTTAGCTACTGACTACTGCCCTGCTCTGCAGGTGTGTAGAAGAAACACAGGTCTAGCACATGAGCTACTTTTACATCCCTCTTGGTAGAGAGGAGAATAGCCAGTCTTTAGTGTTAGTTTAAGTAAAGCCTTTTTGACAAAATCTAAGATAAACAAGATTAACATAATACTGCACAGAGACCAGAAGAGAAATACATAGTACCTAACAGACAACAAGACTGTTTTCCTGATAACTGAATTGATTTAACTGTTGTTTGGCTGGAATTGTGCTATCCAAAGCTCATACCCAGTGCCTGACAGGGAATAACTTCATTTCTGCTCCCAGCAGCAAGCTCTCTGTGTCAACATGGTGCTGTGCTCTGACTAATTAGCCGGACTCTAGGGCTGACTCAAGGATTCTCAGCAGGTACTGCAGAATGATTATCTGTCCCCAGAGAACAAGATTGGGTTGTTCTTATGGCTGCAAGGGGCAAGGGGGAAGAGAAGAAGGACAGAAGTACTGTACAGGGACACTCTGAATGTAGAGTCCTGGAGAGCAAGGCTGGGCAGCACTGGAATTGGGAAACACAGAGGTAGATTTTACTGAAAAACCCACCACAGCTTCTGGAAAAGGAGGGTTGTGTGCTGAGTTGGATGTTCCCATGTACACTGAATGTTGTCCTAACTTACCTTGGGCTCATTTGCTTTTAAGTGACTGTTCTGACCCTGTAGTTTCTAACATTGCCTTGTTTTGTAGCACACAGTACAGGCACACCATGAAAGTTGTAACATGATCAGCCTTGAGCCACTGGTGTTCTTAGGTTATTCTATGACCTGCAAAGTTTCCCACGATTTCAGCTGAGCTTTGCCCTGAATTAGTAAAATTGGTGCATTTCTTCTGTTTCGAACCTGAAAAAACATCTCAGATAACAATATTACTGTGGTCTCCTCTGGAATGTTTCACTAAATACAAGTTAAAATTTGTAACTGTGGATTACGGGGCAGTTCTTCCAGTTTTAACTGATCAAAAAGATTGTGGAAGTCTCACCAGGTCATTCCAAAATTCTCAGTAACTGACGCTGCTAAGCACAACAGGCCAGCCCCACTAAAACATGACAGAGAAATATTCAGAAAATAATAGCAAGAATACACAGGAAGATATCCACTTCTCTCTGATATAAAATCCGAAACTGAATCCAGCAGATAGTTCTGGTTTACTATTCTTGAGAAAAAAAACAGTAGATGGTAAGGGTTTGGAGTGTTGAAGTTTATACTTCTTTTCCCCATCAGTTATCTCTAAAGTTTAGCAGGCTATTGATTTGAAATTGTGTCCGTACCCCTTACGAATCCTCCTCAGGCAACAGACTGGATAAAAACTGAGTGAGGACATGGGACCATTATCAACCTTGCCAGGACCTTTAATCTTGCATGACCACAGAGGTTTGGATGACTAGTGAAGATGTATAGAGTATTCATCAGTGCCTCTAATGTCTTCCCACCGCTGCCATCAGATCAGCAAGAACAACCACTCAGCACTGATTTTTTTCTAATCTATTTCAGCTATTTACAGACACTTCAGAAAGTCACAGGAGGTACAGCAATAGATTTTTTAAGTTGCAAAGAAACTTTGTTTTTTGTTTATTAAAACAAAATTCTTATCCTTTCTGCTTAGAAGTGTATTAAGAACTACACCAAAACTAATCACCTTCACTACCATATCTCAAGTGTGACCTCTACAGCACTTCCATAATTCAAGCCATGCATCTCCCTGGAGCACAGTTTTGTTCACCATACTTATTCGGAGCCAAGATCAGATATTTGTTGGTCACCAGCTCCAACTCCTGGGTGAAATGACCAAATCCTACTTTATATCCTGACTATGCAGAGTTTAGTAAAATAGCATGGAGTTTTATTACTTCTTTTTTTTTTTTCCTGGATTATTTTGAAGACTATTAATCCAGGAAAATTAAAAAAGACTAAAAGATCATCTAGCTCCATAGAAAATCAAGCCCTGAAAGCTTCACCGAGTCCTTAACAGAAACACTGAACATTTTAGTCTGTCTCCAAGTAGTGCAGATGTGGATGTCTGTACTCATGCACAGGGTGAAGAGGAAGCAGTTCTGTTTCACAAAGCTCTTGGCAGAACACAGATAGTAAATTCATGTAATAGATGAATGAAATTTTTAGGAATATATTTCAAAAATCATTTTCTTGTAAGAGAATTCTTATAGTTTGGATTTATTTGCACACTACAGTTTGCTTTAAAAATGCAACAACCTCTACAGCTGTGCTGTCTACCAGAGCAGTACCTGCAGAAAATAGGCCTTTATGAATGACCACTGTCATAGTTTATGTTTTCAGTGATATTGATTGGTTTCAGCAAATCAGATAGGACAGCTTCAGTACTCAAAAAAAGATCATTTATCTGGCAAAGCTATGCTCATGAATTATAAAGAGTAATAAATGTGCACTGATTGCAAATCTTTATGTATTGTGGATGTGTTTTGCTACAATGAGTTTGCTCCATGTGGAGTTAACACAGGAACATTCTCCCTTTGGGGATCAGAGAGTAAGAATGACTTAAATCCTGCTCCTACCATGCCTAAAAGATAATGAAGCCACCCAGTAGTCCCTCACCAGCACATATCCCTTGCCCTTGCTGGTTTATACTGTCACATAGGACCTGCTGCATGACAGCAGTCCAAGAAGGCTCTACCCTCCTCTTTTGTCCCGTGGTGAACTCTCTTACATCAGTTAAAAAAAAAAAAAATTAAATCATTATCAGTAAGAAGCATCTTTTTCTATAGAGTCACATACTCTTTTAAGGTAGCACTGCCCTCACAAAAAGCAGATTTACTCGACAGCTGCCTCTTTCTGTCCCTAACAACCTCATTTCTCATCCCAGCAAAAGCATTTGTGCAGCACCATGGCAAAACAGATTATGTAGCAGATGGAGAATAAAATCTAACCAGTCAAAAATAGCACTTAATTTTAACTCAGACTAGTTTCCAGTAGTAAATTCCAGCTAAGACTTCATAAGAAGTGACAGCCGCAGTCTTCCAGCCAAAACATACAACGACAACACAGTCAGTTCTTACCAGAATTTCCCATGAGGTAAGGCTATCTAAGGGAAAGGAGTAGACAAGAAATAGAGAAAAAAAACATGCTGATTCTCACTGTTTATTAGAGTGGTCCCAGTCCCTCCTACTGAAATCTATGTAATCTCCCTAAAGCTGTACAGAAGAGATCACTTCCAGCTCCATGCTCTGAGGATGCTGCATCCCATGACCTGGGAGGTTTACAGTGTCTAATCTAATGGAACTGATTTCAGTGCCAGATTAAGAGCTTACACCTCTCAAGCTGTTCCTTAGACTTCCAAAGCTATTTCAGGAAACGTGAATATATGAGGGTACCACAAGCACTGGAGGACAGCAACCATATGCCATAGGTGGACTCTCAACCCAGGCCACAAAGTAACATTAGAAATATGCTTGCACATGCATCCAAGTTAATATGCACAGAACAGAGACAACACATGGCCTTAAAAACCTCTCTGGACAGCCCCAGAAGAAAAGGCAGCTTCTTCAGAGGGCAATTGTCGTGGGTTTTGTAAAGAACATGTTATTCTACTCCATCTGGGTGGAGCAGAATTGCTTTTCTTTGCCCAAATGAGTCAGTGTTGCTTATCAGATGGTGGAGTGCTACTTATCTCTCTTCATTGTTTCACTACTCCCATGGGAATATCTTCTGCTAATGGACCATTAAGAGCTCATCAATGACATGACACATTACATTGTAGTATTGTAAGATGCTCCACACGGGGAGGAGGAGCCAAACCATCTTAACCTAGATAAAAAGAAGCCACAGTACCACTAGGTATCCAGTTTTCCACCAGATCCCTGGAGGAAGACCGGACCCATCTCACCATTACTGGACCGTTTTTTCTTCAACGAGACCATCTCTACTCCAACAGAACCACATCTGCCACTCCAGGAGGGCTTACTGTGGACTGCTTCCAACACCCTGACCAACAGGGTGTCAGGTTGTATTTCTGACTCTGTCAGGGTTTTCTAGGATTTCTTGGTTTTTTGTTTGCTTGCTTATTCTTCTGTACTACAACATCTGTATTTTTATATCCCTAGTAAAGAACTGCTATACCTATTCCCAAAATCTTTGCCTAACAGCCTTTTAATTGCAAATTTATAACAATTTGGAAAAGGGGGGAGGGGCTTACATTTCAAGGGAGACTCCAACCCTCCCTGGCAGATACCTGTCTATCTAAACCAAGACAGCAATTCAAAGCACTACTAGGTTTCCTTCAAGCCTTTCCCTGCTGTCTTTCTCCTTTCCTTAATTGCTCAGCAATGTTCTCCTGGTCACGCCACTGTAATGTTCGCCAGCCTGGTTGTGAACGCCCTTATGTTTTGAGTCCTTTATTTAATCTTTATATCTCCTCAGTCTCTTTTCCTCTTGTTATCTCTTTGGAACTTATTTATACCCTAAAATGCATTTGGTTCTGTCTGCCTGCCCAATCTCCCATCTATCAGCTCACACATTCCTTAATTCAGCTGCACATTCTCTCATCATTCATCAGTCCATTTACACATTCTTCTATCCATCCTCACATTCTCCCTCTCTCTTCTTCTCACTTGCTGTTCTGTCACCTCTCTCATTTTTATGGAGCCCTCCTGCCTGTCTCCTGTGGGCCCTGCAGGCCTGGCTCTCCCCAAGTACCAAACAGTGTGTCATTGTATACCATCCTGCACTCAAAATTGCCATGAAACATTTCACAGCTCATCAGACCTGCAGACCCAAATATGTTTTATACATTCAGTGGTCCTGATTCTGATTTCATTCACTTCACAGTAAATTAAGTCAATGCTAGTGGGAATATACAGGTGTAAAATTAGTTTAAGTAAGATGAAAAAGAACTCGTATTTCCTACCAATAACATAACAATTAAAGGGCTAAAAAGGAAGTTAGATAAGTCAAAATCCAGCAACTGATCTGTTGAGGAGACCGAAAGACCATGGAAGATTGGAGAACTGTTGTTTTCTTAGCCAAAGTGTGACAAAGAAACACTTCCTGAGCTCATGTTATTTAGTCCCAGAGATCGCAATACAATGGAATATGTCCTTCTGAGTACAAAAGGCATGAGAAAGAAATACTAAAATGGGTACAAACCCCAGTACAAATACAGTTGACTCCACAGAGGTCCCTCTCAAGGTTAACATGCAAGCACTCTAAGTAATGGAACTAACAGGCAGAAACAGAGCTTGTAACAATCAGAAAAATCCATGGAAACAATAGAAAAACAAAAGCAACATGCAGAACTTCAGTTATCTGCACAGACTTTGCTCTGTTCCAGGCAAGCCATGGAAATGAGGGCAGATTCTCCCAACACACACAGATAAGAGCTCGTGCAATGCAGCTGATGGACTAGACATCCACAAGATACAGGAGACCAGATGAAGATTCAGTTTGGTCCTAAGGAATCAGATCTGAAATGGGCCGACCTAATGGTCTGCAACAAAAAGATAGCCACTGAATTCTGTTATAACCAATAAAATTAATCAGAGACAAGAATATTCACTGGAAAGATGCAAAGAAAGGAGAGGTTCCGTGTGCCACCCTCAGACAGAAGGAGGAAGAAAGATCTTCCGAGGGAGTTGCTAGAGGTGTAGCTGGAGTGAGAAAGGGACAATCATCAGACAAAAGGGACTGATGACAAATGAAAATCCAAGGAGGAAGAGAATGCAATGCCAATACCCAGAGAATAACTACACACAGACGAAGAAACAAGACATGAAAAACCAGAACACAGTCTTAGTCTAAGAATGATCAAGGAATAATACAAGAGAAAGGCATTGAGAACCATTAAGTTCTATCTCCCAAGTGTAGAAAAGAAAGAAAAAAACCTTCAACTACCAAGAAACAAAAAACTGCTCATTAAAAAAACATAGGAAATACCACATGATCGTGGAAAAAATTAGATAGGCCCAGAGCCAACACTACACAATCACTTATCATAAGGTTAAGGAAAGAGACATGAAAGGACATTGAAGATTAAACTCCAAACACTGACCATAACATTATGTAGAAATTCTGTCCTCCTGTTTTACTAATCTCAACAGTTTCACTGAATTGAGCAGAGTTTGGTGAGGCAAAAAGAATGAAATTCACATGATTCCTTCACAAAGAATGGAGAAAGGAAAGCCATCAGTACCAGAAGCACTGAATGGGGAAAATCAAGATGTGACAGAAAACACTCAAGGAGACAGCCATTTTCACAAAAGAAGAAATAACATGATTTTGCTTTCCCAAATAGCTACCACATCTTGGAGAACTTGAAATGCAGTTAAGTGGAACCCAGTGGAGGCCACAGAGAGGAAGAGAGGGCAGTAGAGGTTATTTGAACCCAGGAATATGCATCTTAACTGACATAGAATCATGTTCAGCAAATGTTTTAGAGGTAATGGAATGCAGATTTAAAGATTATGGAAGAATTAAGGGCCAAATGAGTTCAAAGAGACCTCATTGACCCTGCCATTCATTCCTAACCTCTGAAATACTTCCAGCATATGATGAAAGCAGCAACATAGGCTTTGCCATAGCCTTGTTTATTAACTAATTATTTAAGGCCACAATCATAATGAGAGCTACACAAACAGCATTGAGAACATATTGTCATTCACCAAATCAAGTTAAAGTCACAGAAAACTATTTTTGTGGCTTATTTACCCCATCCAAACTCCTATAGTATTATGATGATGTGTTAATGGCTTAAAAGTACCTTTAGCAAGTTGATACAAGGCTCAGCTTTCTCTGATAATCAGCAGCTTGAATGAGCCCATAATGATGCTTTCCATTCAGTTCTGGGCCTTTCCCCTCTCCAGAGCATTCATATGGTTTTGATCTCATTGCCCTCTCCAGAGGAGACTACCCACAGTGTGCAGAGATGGGGAAGATGGAGAAGAAGGGCTTTAAGATGTATTTTGCCTTTCCAGGCAGGAGCTTTCTGGACCACATGTCTCCTAAGGTAATGCAGTTCAACATTTGAGTAACAGAAATGAGTTTTGAAGTAACTGCAACCACTTGGAAGGAAAATAAAACCAAATAACCCCAACCAATCCTAAACCTCTGTATATCAATTCATACCTCTGTTCGACGTGCATGAGTGTTTAACAAAGCAAATCTAAGGCTGGCTAAGGGACAGTAGCAATATGAATATTAAAAATATTGCATTTGCATAAATTACCATTTATTTTTACTGAGGAACACTCATATTCTGATTATGTTATGGAATAAACAAAAATAACAATATTGCAAAGCCAGAGATGGGCATAACCACAGACATGAGCAGGTTTCTAAAGACAGATGAAAACAACCAGTGCTACCCACATCCATCTCTCCAGTGCAGCTCTTCCCTACCCAGTGCCAGACAGGGCTGCACAAGGGCCCTTGGAGGGGGAGTCACTTCCCCCTCGGCATCCCAGCAGCTCAGTTAGCACACACAGCACAACAGCAACCGACCCTTGGGACTTCTGAGGGGAAAAGCCACAGCACAAAGCAAAAAAACCTTAAACTCAAACAGGGAGCAAACAAATGGACACTGAAAGAAATGGAGAAACAATTAAGAAACCATCTGAGAGACCAAGGGGCACTGCTAGAGGCTTTTGCAATCCACAAAACCACTGAAATGAGTTAAACCAAGCATAGAACCAAGGATCTACCTTCTGCCACTGTGACAGAACTGGGAAGGGATGGGGAGTGAGGAGTTCATTTAAACTCTTCGGTTTACATCCTGATTGACATGGACATTATGAATTCTGTGTATTTATACATCATCATGGCTTATGTTGTAACAGAACTTGTTTGTTGTTAGCTAAAGCCTTTGAGAAGAGATTATGACAGAAGGTTCTGACAACTTTCTCACAAAACTTTTACCAACTTGGGGTCTTGTCACTTCTCTTTACAAGAGGAGAGACATCTGCAAGCCTCCTCCATGAGGTCTATAGCATTTCATTTTTTTGCGTATATTCTATAATTGATGTCTTATTTTAAATGTTCTTCTCTGTTGTATTTCATGGCAGAGGCTAAAGGGGGGGGGGAAGGGGGGGAGGGGGGCAGGGGGGAGCACTTTTCTAGAATTATGTTTGAAAACCAGTCTCAGATTTCTACTGCTGCACGTGACAGATGAAATAACGGAGATGAAAGGACTGTATGGAAATTTTGACTAATGAGGAGAACATGAAATGTAGTTAGCTTCTGGAAATACCTTAAAGGAACAAGTCTACATATTGCCCTGTGCTCTTTCCTAGTTACACACAGTTTTTATACAGGATTCACCACTGCATTACCTAAGCATTTAAATACATTTTCCACAGCAATTTCTGGGGCACATCTCACTTTACTTGTCTGTACGCACCTTGGACACAGAAGCATTGTAAAACCAGAATCTGGGCAGTGTTTCTGAAGAGAAATATAACTTGTTCCATTGGGTCCCACTGGGACACCCTCTCAGGGTGCTGCAGAGCATGGCCTACAACTCCTCTCTGCAGGAGACACGGGTATGCGCCTTGAGACACTCAGCAAGCACAAAGCAAGGCCAGAAATAAACCTCCAACATATTTAATTAGAGGCTGGTGTTTAAATTCTCATTTCCCTATTGTCTTCCTGACTGATGGCTGAAATCAGGCATGGACAAAAAGAACTTGAAACTGGTTTCAGGTGATAATTAACAAACTCTCACTCTGCCATCTCTCTGCATGGCTAAGGAGGCATTTCAGCAGCATAAATCTATCCAGCTCTCAGCCTCTGATTATCATAACTTCTTTAATGCTATTCAAATCACCTTGGGAAGAAGGTATATTAAAAAAAAAAAAAAAAAAAAAGAGAGAGAGAGAGAGAGAGAGAGAGAGAAAGCATAGGCATTTTCTGAAAGCTGCATCTTTTGTGCATGACCAAAAGAATTTGGTCTCTTACAAGTCAATGCAGCAGTTTAAAATAAATGTTTATGTTACTAAATTCATATGTGAGGCTAAAACTTCTGAACTGGAATTCTAAATTTTAACCTGAAGTGGTACACTACTACTTACTGTATTTCTGACACTTCATTTTCAGTGGTTGTTAACAAACTCAGAGGTTGTCAACAAACTCAGTTTTTGTTCTCTTGAAAAGTCAGACCTCTCAAATGCCAGAACATCTTGGCTAGCCAAAGTCCTCTGCTCCTTTCTACACTCTACATCCAAGAACATCAGTACTAAATTTCACATTTCTACTCACACAGGCCACTTCTGACATGACTATCAGCATGACAAATAAGCCAAGGAGTAATTTAACAATTCTCTGAAAAGAAGCAAAATTTTCCTAAGTTTTTGCTCACACTTTTGGTAGAGACTTAATGGAATAGCTAGAATTTTCTCACCAAGACAAAAGATCCTTCAGGAGAATCAGTAAAAATACGGACTGTATGAGAGGGACAAGCAGCTCCTCACTCCATTGCTTCCCTCTCTTCACTGTCTTCCAGAATTTCTCTCGGTGACTGTTTTTTTAGGCTACCAAAATTTGCATCTCTGTCACTGGAAGAGAGCACTGCACTGTCCACCCTGGGCTGCCATGATCAGACATCAAACTTCCACATCTGGACACTTGTGCTGTAACACTGAATCCTTACCATACCACCCAATAACACAGAGCCAAAATTATACAAAAACACTAAGCATGCAGACAAGTGACACAGAGCAGTCACATTCAAGTATATTACAACACCAGTTGGTCTCTATGAGCATTTTTTTCATTTGTTCTATTGCAAAGTTTGTATTTTTGTCACTCCACTTCCTTTACAGATGTGGGGACGGCATGCCAGTTGTACTAAATTTCCAGCTGCCACAGCCCAAACCAGGGCTGTTGCATGTCAGAGTTTAGAATTAAACATGCAGAATGCAGAGAACAGTCACAATACCTCCTTTCTGATGCTAAGGAAAACATTAAAAAATGAAATTAAAAAGCCCCCGTCTAAAGTAAAAATAGCAGTCACTGCCATAGAGACTGTATGAGGAAAAATGAAAACTACATTTCAGCAAAACTGCACGTGGTCCTGAAGCCAGACAAGAAAAACCTTCTCCTTTGCTCAGTGGGATATTAAATTTTATAGTTGTACTTCTTGTTTTTAGATAGTTCTTTGAATGCATAGCTTCTGACTTCCCTAATTTCTTTTGTATGTACTAAGTTTTGAGATAGATAGATAGATAGATAGATAGATAGATAGATTTTTATTTTTTTTTTTAAGAGCTGCACTGTCATCAGTCCGGTCTTTGGAGATCTTAAAAAATGTAATGGTTATGACTGTAGTATTCATAAATACTTTTATTATCCCTTCTAGGCTTTGTGGAATGCCTTGACATTCACGTCTCTGACTTGGCACACCAACCACCACGTCTTTTGGGTGTGTGCAAGCTCACCCTCACACACACAGAGCCTCTCTCACTGCAGGCTGTTTCATCAGGGAGAGCCCGTGCACGCTCCTGGCGTGCAGCGAGTAAGTGCCATCAGTGCCACAGTCTGACAAAAGCTGGGAGGGAATGTCGGGCTCGTTTCTCACAGGGGAGAGGCAGAATTGCAAAAGATGGATCCTGTGTGGCTGGCTGACCCCTCCTACACCTCCGCACAATGTCCCTGCTCCTTCCAGGCAGCGCGGGCCCGCTGGGGAGCCCCGCGGGGCGCGCTAACGAGCCTCGGGAAGAGAGAGGCATCGTCACGATGCCCGTAACGAGTTGGCTGATGATCTTTCAGCTCCAGCAGCCGAAGAAATGAATATGAGCCCGAGTGCAGGAGCTGTGATCCACGGCCAAGGAGCCAAGCGGGGGGCTGAGGGAATGACCGCTTGGCTTAAGATGTAGAATGATAATTGATGGATTTGTAGCTGTGAAAGAGGATCTGAATCGCTGCAATGCACAGGATTTGCACGTCATTCTCAGGAGACGGGAACCAAGTCCCTGTAGGAAATTTCAGGGAACAGAGTCAAGTGTTTGCTTTCCTCAAATGTCAACTTTTCCACAGGACATATGTAAGCACAGGAATATGTGTGATGCCACTGCAAGGTGAGTCACTCAGCCACACATTCTATTAAATGTTAAGCTTCAGACATAAAACAGGGCCATGCCACAAAACCACATCTAGTTCTAATCCTTTTACTGCTACTAAACTAGACATTTCCCTAGTTTCCAGTCAAGTTCAGTTGGTTATAATGAATGTTTTGCAGCTGTGGAAAGTATCTGAAAGAATTAGTAGTTGTTTTGTAGGGATCTCAGAGGAAACATTCCACGTGTGGTCCTTTGAGACTGCCACACAGCAAAGGCTGGGAAAGCCAAAACACAAAAGGAAAGTCCGTGGTGGGCTATGTACACACTCACACGGGATGCAAGGTGTGTTGGCTGTTTCAAAGGGAAGGCAAGATCAGGCCTAGCAAACAGAGTTAAGATCAACTGGAGAAAAACCCAAACATTACATACAGCATTTGGAGAAACAACTGAACCCCAGCTACCAAGGACACAATGCACAAATTGAACAGCACACTCTACCATCATCCAAAAATCATCATCTCTAAATCCAGACCTGAGGATCTGAGCCTAGATTTGATTGCCACCCCAATTCATGAGACAAGTCAGGACTAGTGCTTTGATTCAGGTCTAATAATACCAAATTAAGTTACTTCTGTGATATCTGAGCACCACAGAACAGAAGTCTTGAGATTATTTATTATAATGAAGTGAGTCAATGGAGTAGAGAAGACTTCTTTAGATTTATGTGTATTCCCTCAAAATTAGCATTTACCACAGCAAAAAATTAACTGCAAATTCTGTTGAGGAGGCATGAGACTGTTGTAATTATATTGAGAATGCTATTGCTATATAATATTGATTACATTAAACCTCCTATGATGCAAACACTGTTAGTACGTATAAGACTATCTGTAGAAGAATTACATAGAATCAGGGGGGGAAAGTATGAGATTAGGGTTCCCAGACTTGGCTGTATTTGCAATTCATGCTGAATGTGTTCCCTGTCAAGCTGTCATTTTACATTAGGAGTTAATTTTCCTGCTATTGATCCTCTCTCTGCTTATTCTTTTTCTCCTTCTTCAGCTGCCAGTGTTTTGGAAAACAATAACAACCAAAACTATAATAAAGAACTTGAAGTCCCAAAACAAATTTTGCACACATTCATTCAATAACTATCAGCCAGCCTGAATTCTACAGCCCCATGCAAATTTCCATTAAAGTTGCCATGCATTTGAATAATGAGTCAAAAAAAAAAAAAAAAAAAGGAGGAAAGAAGCACAGTGCAGTCATGTTGAAGAGGAGCTAAAATCAAATAAAGGTACTTCACAGCATAGGTGCTTATAATATTGTATTTGCTGTAAAGAACACACCTTGTTTCTGAAAACAAAATCTAACAAGGACAGAAATATGGCCCACAAATTAGGTGCTGCAGTTTGGTAAGGAATGAATTAAATACCCCATATAAGACAGACTGTTACAGAAACAGAAAAGGAAAAAGGATTGTGATAGGTACAATTCCCCCAGAACACTTGAACTATGTTCTGTGCTCAACAGCCGGATTTGTCAATAGCAATAATCCTTAAAGTGAAAGAGACATATGTGAAGTCTTTCAATCAACCTTTTCTAACACATTATTCTTTCTATTCTTTTTTTATGTACTCTCTTTGCATTTCTCCAAGCTGGTTTTGGCTCAGATACAGCATGGGAAAAAGCAGACTTAAGTGTGTGTAAGCCTAAATGTAAGATCCTTCTGGCACACAGTGATGGGACACCCTCTCCTGGAGAAACAGACACACTTCCTCTGCTCCAGCAGTGAAAGAATAGCAAATTAGTGATATTCCTGGGAGTTGAAGACAAACTACCACAACAAATCTTGATATAATGACAATAAGTGGGAATGCTTCCCCTTGATTACACAAGATCCTTCTCTGGACTGACAAAGACACTGTTAGATACTGCACCCTTCAGAGAAATCGCTCATTCACATTTAAGCAATTAACAGCTATATTAGAATCATAAAGAGAGGAATCTCTAGATGAAATAAGTCAGGATTTTTCACTCAAATTCAGATCTTCCACAAGGGGGATCCCACTGTTGGACTGATTCCCTGCATCACAAAATACGTCACTGAAACAGGCAGAATATCCCCATTCAGGTGGTCACCTCCTAAAGTTAAAAAGCAAAATATCTCAGATGGAAACAAAGGGTTATCTTACTTGGCAAAAAGTCCAAGTTCTACACATTTCCTTCACTCATTTCTTTAAGATAACTTAAGACAGCTTCACTTCATTATAGATTATGGCAGATCTCACTAATCCACTCATATTTGCTTAGGATGTCATTCTCAAAATTTATAAAAGGTAAGGCTATGAAACTTCTCAAAGGAGTGCCTCCAAGAGGCAAAATATGCTACTGCCTGTGGATGAATAAGAAAGCAGTGAACAGAGGAGAGGTTTGAGGTGCCTGTGACCAGGCTACAGGTGACAGTGTAGTAAGTTCCTGACTGCTTGTAGCCTTTAAAAATGAAAGAACTTTACAGGTACAGGGCTCCCAAATGAGCAGCCTGGATTCCAACATGGCATATTTACACTGGCAGCAATATCTCAGACACCACAGTGGAGCAAACACTTGGGAAATTCATTTTTCCCCTCTGAGGTGGCTGGCAGCTCTGCTGTGTGCAAAAAGCAGGACAGCTTCTGACCTGGACACTGCTGACTTGTATCTTAATTAGATGCAAAAGAGAATGCGAGAAGAGAGAAAATCACAGTTCAGTGTGGTCACTGTCGTGAATTTTGAACTTCATTTGACATTGCTAACATCACTCGCATTTGGAGAGCTCCTACCCATGGTCTCCTGTGCTATGACAAGTTTGTAATAAATTACAAATGATCACACTGCAGGTATCTCTCTCAGTTTGCAGCCCAAATTAGAAAAAAATCAGTGGAAGAACACCAGCAGCACATGGCTCAGGCTATGCCTGATCAAAGGGGAATTATTCCTCACAGCTCCAGGAGCGTTCAGGCACTGTTTTACCTCAAGGCAGGAATGAATAGCAAGGATAAGGCACTGAAGCCCCTAGGAAGTCCCCACAGCCTTAAAAAGTCTGCAGAGAAAATTTTTAAGATGCATTAAGCACAAAGGTTCTCAGTGCCCAAGGCAAACTGGAAAATATTCCTTCCCTAAAGTTACTTAACGCTAAATCATCACCTGCAGGCTCAAGCTGTCATTTCTCAGTCACATCTCACAGTGTCAGGAGTTCTCCTCAAATCATTTACTCTCCCCCTCCCCACCCCAACATACACAGTGGTTTCTCTCTCATACAAGCATTAGCAGAATATGAATTACTTCTAGGAACGAATGAGACTTCTATTCCTATATAACAAACAATAAAGTCCTGATTAAATTCAGCCACAGCCTTACAGTCACTTCAAACAGTTCTACATTCAATTATAGTTTGGAATTTATCAGGAAAAAGAAAATTCTCAGCATTTCCTGGTGTAAGGGTTAGCCTGAGAATCTGTTGTTTTGTCTATAAATAGTAAGAATGCACTTTCAAGAATCAGAGGCAAGATGCAAATTAAATACAACCATTTCAAAGACACGCCTGTACTGAAGGCTTTATGGCATCCAACTGGCTCTAGGTAAATAGCTGAGGTTCTGGTGAGGATCAGAAGACAAGACATTTTTTCTTTCACTGTCTAGTCAAAGCACTTTGTCCAGTTCATTTCAGTAAAAGGGTCATCTCTCGCTGTACACACACTTGCATTATGGCAGTGGGATCTACTGAGCTGGCAGTCTCATGACTAAAAATACAAACACATTAAAGATCATGGTCATAAGTAAGGAATTTAAATTACCCTTCTGATCATCAAGTGAACCAGATCAATGGAGAACCACCAGGGGAAATAATTATCAGTCTAGGGAACCAGGAAAACCTGAGTTACACACAAGAATTTGATGCAGTCTGTGCTGTTTCACATCCAGTACAAAATTCAGGTTATAGATGTTGGAAGTCCTGCATTGCTGTGTTAGGAGTAGTGTGCAATTCATAAATCCACACAACAGGGAACACTTCCTTAAAGAGAAAGCAATGCAAACCTCTTAACTCTGTTGCACCATTAATTAATTACAAACTAGATTCCTGAAGAGAAATGCTTTAAAAATTGTAAAAGAAAAAGGTAAAGCCAAAGAGCCTTTCAGCAACCCACTATGCAGAGCAACCCTTAAGCACAGCCTACAGAATGACAGACCCTGGGTAAAAGCCTCACTTACAAACACACAGTTGAAGGATGGCACACCCTTGGCATCAGCCAACTGCAAATTACCTCTTTCTTCACCGACACTTCCCAAAACAGAGGATGAAAGGCTTTCCACTGAAGGTAACTGCAATGGGAGCACATTCTTTCAGAGCCCATACATACCTGACCAGCAAACACGACTCAGCAACTGCTCCTAAATGAGTAGCACAGTCTTTATTCAATCAATGGGACCCTTCTGCTGATCTGCTTTTACAAGGAGAGCTGACCTAAGCTTAAGGAAACCTGACTGTTGTATGTATACACTGATCTAGTGCATTTATGTTTTAAGTTTTGGCAAAACCCATAAGTAAACATAACAATTTAGCAGCCCCAAAAAGTTTTATGATTACCCAGGTTCATAAAAATCTCTCCAAACAGTATTTCATTTCTGCTGTGCATTTTAGCCAGAGGAATCTTGAAGGGGCTTTGAAATATGCAACAAAGCACAGTAAAATTATATAAATTATTTTATCATTTCCCTCTCAGATGAGGGAAATGATAATATAATGATAAAATGATGCTGCTGAGCAGCATCACTGCACAGCAGGCTGCAGCTGGAAGCAGAGCAGCTTTTTATATAGAAACTGCAGGTGGAGTTCAGAGTCAATATAATTACAGAGTCTGGAATTTCATCAGAATCCTAAGGATGACATTCCTTTCACTGTTTCTTGTGAAAGTCTGTAAAACTTAAATTATTAAAAAGGTTTTCCTCCAGGCATTCTTATTTTGCATTGACATTTCTTTTCTTGACTCTCAATTTCAGTGGTCAGTAAAAGCACAAAGGAACTGTGCTCTGGTAGAGCTTCCCACCAGGTATTGCGTGTTGGAATTAGATCAGGATTTTCAGTGAGGGTGGAGGGGAGCCTTTCCAAAGTTTGGTTCACATCTGTGAAGGGGCCATGCTCATTACTAAGAACACCCACCAGGGAGATGCATGTGTCATTTCTTAATGCAAATAGCATGCCTACATTTCCAGCAGATTCCTCTGAAATTGCTTCTTCTCTTGACATCAAGAAAGCAGAGTTCCATGGAAAAAAAAAATAATTTGGAACTTACCTTCCTGCTCTCCTTAGAAAAATCTCTCTCCTCAGGCCAGCTCTATGGGAGTATAAACAGAACCTGGAAATGATGCTTTACCTGCACAACATTTATGGAGGAGTGTCTATTGATGGAAAACAACAAAGAAAAAAATAGGCTCAGGATCTTAGAAGCCTGGTGTCTGTGAATTTTTATCTCACCTCTGATCAACTTCAGTGTCTTCAGAACAGTCTTTAGCTTCCCCTAGAGAATCTCTTTCCTCTGCTGGTCATATACTTTCACAAAATCTGTAGAACTTGGTGACTTCTACATTCCTGACAAATGTTGAAATCCACCCAGGTTCAAAATTTACCGAGGGGAGACCTCTCCCCAAACCAGTGCCAGGTGTGATTACAGAAACCCTTCTCTCCTGTGTTAAGATGCTGCCAGTAGACCAGATTCACTCAAGTACCAGATTAAAGAACCAAAGCTTTGGGCTCCTTTCTCCCACACATCCAACAAATCCATGATTTACAGAGCTGGCCCACCAGGGTAACAGCAGATATTGGCATTCTGTCAGCCTGAGAAAACTCTTCTGAGAAGAGATAGAGAAGACATCTGCTGAGAGTGTTTGATAAGGATACTTCACTCTCTTCCACTGGCAAAGTCATTTTCTGTTCCTAACATCTGAAGGAGGCAACAACCAAAGTCTTTGCCTATCTCTGTCCAGATGAACTATACAAATCCCAGAAGTTTTGATAGAAGCTGGATTGATAAATGCTGTGACAAGGTTTAAATTTTAGATCAATATTTAACAGGACTATAATCTCCTCTCACAGGGAAGTGTTCTCATTAAAAATACTACATTCCATACAGGGAACCTTGCTGAAAAATCACATAAAGAAATTTTGAAAATTCACATTTAGGAGGACCTAAGGAAAGAGAACAGTGCACACAGAGCAAAGTGTTCTATTCAATCCCAATTCTGACTTGACAGATTTGAGATCTGGACATAAATAAGAAACAGTGAAAAAAGCTTTATGAGAAACCCCTATAAGGTGTATTTATATGCAGGCACACAACAAATGCACATGAACTCATAGGAACCATTTGGATTCTGGAAAAGCCGAACTTTGCAACAAGATTAAATAAGAAGTTAAAAATCATAAGTTTAAAAGATTTCTAAACAGAGTGGATCAGAGATGCAATAAGTGCTTCTCAATTCTGTGTCTGGAAAAGAACCCCCCACACACTCATATCAATAGTCTGGAGTTGCCTGAGTGGCCACTGATTTAAGTGAAAAATATATCAGCTTCTTTAGAGAGAGAGAAAATTGTGAGGGGAGGGGATGGGTACAAAGGAAGTAATGAAAGGTAACAGATTAAGATGATACAGGTTTTTCCCCTGAGAAGGTTTTTGGCAGGAAGCCATTAATGAAATCTTCATTTGCACATTCCTGTGGGAACTGAGAGAAACCTCAGCCCTGCCAAACTCTGTGGCTTCATTTTGATGGATGAAAAGGCTTTAGATAGCTTGCTGTACATGCCTGGAAGACTTGGGAGAAATGCACAACTTCCAAACACCCAAATTCATGAGTTGTTTTCCAGGAGGTTACCACTATACATGCCAGAAGTATTAGGGAAGTATTTCCAATCAAATTGGTTCTTGAGTCCAATTGAGTCAACTTGAGTATTTTTAACTACAATTACTTCTAGCCCTACCCACGAGGAAAAAGACATTCAAATAATTTTTTTTTCATAGTAACCATATTTGCATTTGATTAAACCCTTCTCCCCTCCCAGATTTCTCTCTGGAGTCTCCCTCCAGGTTGTTCAACCATAGTTTTGAGATTTCTCACTGTTCTAGATGTTCTAGAGGACATGGCACTTGAGGCAGGGCCTTCCCCAGTACTGAGGGAGAGGGAGGATCGCTCCACATGTTCTCTAGGCCACATCACTACCTTAGTGCACCATCCTTTCCTCCCTTGGATCTCCCTCCTGAAACCCCAGACAGCAACATTGCTTGGCTCTGGTTGTCTCTCACACAACCCTCAGGAGCACAACCCCATCCAGGCTCTGAGAAGCACCCCCCTTCCTCCCTTGTCAAGGTTGTTGTTAAATAGTTATATTTTGTCTTAATTAGTTATAGCTTGCAGGGCACTTATTCTTTGAGTTTTCCTGAGAGTTATTTCTAATAAATATAAATGAGAGAAACCTTCAAAGGTTGCACCACGTATTTTAACACCATTTCATACTGGTGAAATAATATGTTTCAATGTGCTTGAGAGCTCCAAGAGGCCAAAGGAATTGTGACTGCTTCCATGATAAATTGAAAGCTTAAGAGAATGAGGATGAAACATGTTTCATACTCAATCCATATTCATTATTTAAAAGCACACAGGACTGAGAAAACATGACCTGGATTCTGTACGGATGAAACAATGCCATTTAAAGAAGAAACTAAAGCAAATACTACATTTCCTATTCCATAGCAGTAAATAAATTGCTCATAGTATGTTTAGAGTTAGAAGGGTGCACAATGAACCACTTACTAATCTATCATCGTTCCATCCACAAATTAACCACACAGAACAGTCTGGGCTGAAGAATCCTCAATCCAACTTCATATTCTCAGTGCCACATCCAGAAATATTCAAAGGGATTTCATAACATATTTCAGTTTTGAGCTTGCAAACTATTGCCTGCACCTGCTGTTACCAGTGGTTGATAATTGACATTCAGTAACTTTCTCATCTCCTTCACATACTTTTAATATTTATGTTTTCTGATCAGACAGGTTACAAGCCCAACATATAACTACCAAAATATCTTCACAACAGCCAAAGGTTGTTTTGTGAAAGACAAATACCATATTTATAGGAAAATAAACATTTGTGCAACAGCTGATGACTGTCAAGTGTGCCTGTGCTGGTTTACTCCCTCTATAGATACATGAGAGCATAAATACAGGAAATTTTAAAAGTATGTGAAGCTGGGGTACAAGATCAGCACAGGGCATAAACTCAACCTGCATCCAAAATTTCTGGATGAAGCAAAAGGCTGATTAGGGTGGCATTCCAGTTATTAGGAGGAAATACTTTCTGGGGGTTTGCTGGAGAGAGAGGAGATCCTGTCTCCAGGGAAAGCCCTGGCTTGGACATTTCATGGGACTTTGCTGCTGCTCAGACCTGCTCACACACGCAGGCACACGGCTGCAGCCCCCGGGGAGAGGAACGTGTGCCTCGGCCCCACACAGTCACACCCCACGATTCCTTAGCTGCCACAACTTAAACACCAGCGACTTTGAAATGTGCTCTTCCAAGCCATTTTCATACATCCGAACTAACGCGCGGATGACCGTAGTTTCCTGCTGGTCACGTCGTGGGGGAGCCGTGCGGGTCCCTGCACTGGGGCTCCGTCCTGGGCCCGGCCCCAGGAGACGCTCCCCCAGGAGAGGCAGGGGCGGCCCGGAGGCCTCTCAGGTCCAGCTTCACTCCGTCGTGATTTTAGCAACACCCGCGCACGTTCCCCGCTTTGGGTGCTGCATGCCGTCAGCCCATGGCCGAACCCAGCCGCCGGAGCGGGCAGGACGCGGTCCCGGTCCCGTAATGCTCCCACCCCCGGCATCGCGGAGCTGCTTGTTCTGCTTCACCGGGGGGCATCCTCCGTCCTCTTTCTCCTCAGCCCCGTGCTGCCCGGCCGGCACCTGCAGCCCCGTGTGCCCCCCACAGCCCTTTACAGCCCCGTGTGCCCCTCACAGCCCTTTACAGCCCCCTGTGCCCCTCTCACAGCCCCTCAAAGCCCCCTGTGCCCCTCACAGCCCTTTACAGCCCCCTGTGCCCCTCTCACAGCCCCTCAAAGCCCCCTGTGCCCCTCACAGCCCTTTACAGCCTCCTGTGCCCCTCACAGCCCTTTACAGCCCCCTGTGCCCCTCTCACAGCCCCTCAAAGCCCCGTGTGCCCCTCAAAGCCCCCTGTGCCCCTCACAGCCCTTTACAGCCCCCTGTGCCCCTCACAGCCCCTCACAGCCCCGTGTGCCCCTCAAAGCCCCCTGTGCCCCTCACAGCCCCTCACAGCCCCGTGTGCCCCTCAAAGCCCCCTGTGCCCCTCACAGCCCCCTGTGCCCCTCACAGCCCTTTACAGCCCCCTGTGCCCCTCACAGCCCCCTGTGCCCCTCACAGCCCCTCACAGCCCTTTACAGCCCCTTGTGCCCCTCACGGCCCTTTACAGCCCCCTGTGCCCCTCACAGCCCCCTGTGCCCCTCACAGCCCCCTGTGCCCCTCACAGCCCCTCACAGCCCTTTACAGCCCCTTGTGCCCCTCACGGCCCTTTACAGCCCCCTGTGCCCCTCACAGCCCCCCCACAGCCCCCTGTCCCCCCCACACAGCCCCTCACAGCCCCCTGTCCCCCCCCCACAGCCCCTCTGCCCGGGATATGGGAGAACCTTACGGGTGGAATTGCAGGATTGAGAAATCTCGACCACTTGTAGAAAATTCGACTTTTTGCGGCCGACAAAGGAGCTGGAAGAGAGTAAAGCGGTCTATTTCCCTGACAAAAAGAGAGGTGTAACATTTGCGTTGGCACCTGATGTTGAGGAAGTGACACTGCGACCCCTAATTAAAATCGAAACCATCAATGACGGCCAAGGTCAGCAAACTGCTATTAAAATCGTGTGTGCACCGACCGGGCCACCCGCGAGGCCACAGGCAGCGTTTTCCAGTGTTGCTCCACAAACATCGGGGGATGTTAGCAGTGAAAAGGGCAAAGCTACAGAACAGGAGCAAACCCAGGGGATTTAACCTGCAGCAGGGAGGCGGCTCCAGCAGCTACAGCCGAGGGCCCAAGGAGCCCACCAAGGAGCTATCAAGGACACAGAAAGGCTGTTTTCCCTCTTGACATTGGCTTCCAGGATTTGCAGAAAGTTTCCCTCCTGGCAAAAGCAGTCAAAGTGAAGGTCTGTATCCCAGCAAAGTGCTTTACAAAAATTAAGGATGGCAAGCAGTCAATCCTTTGTGAAAAGGTGAGATTCAGTCAAATCCAGTGGTTTCACGTGGATACCGGGACACATGGATCCTGCTGTGACAATTATCTCCCATCCTATGCCAATCAGAACAAGCACTGCCAGAAGCAGCCCAGATTCACAATAAGGCCTTACAGCTAATGAGCCCCTGTCTATCTTTGTTTAAGCTGGCTGCCTTCCTCCTTATAAACACCACTTCAGAGCAGCACTGCCTGCTTCCAGTCCCCTATTAAAAGCAAAAGTATTTTTATCACTCTTCAACAAGATGCAGTGCTCTTTCTTACCAAAACCCCAATTACCACATTGCAGACTCGAGTTAAATATTAACAGGTAAAACTCTCCCTAAACCTACTTAACTCTGGGTTCACTGCTAAAGGGTTAGGAACACAGCTGAGAGCACACTAATTGATGACAAATGTCATCTTACACCAGTCCTATTACATAGTCATGGGCATAATTTAATCCCCCTTGGAAGAGGTTTAAGCAAAAAGACACCTCTCTGGTGCATGAGATAGGACTCAAGCTATTATTGTTAGACATTGACAGCTAAAAATGACAGTAGCTATTAATCATTCTCCAAGATAAGCCTGAGTTATGCATGTATGAGTGTAGCAGAAATGCACTGCAACCTGTTACTTATAAAGGTTTGGTTGTTGAAGTTTTTTTTAAAGGCACTGTATTGATCAAGGGCCTGTTATAACTGGCATTGCTAAAGAAGAACATTAAGTATGCGATCAGTTCAAAAAGGAAAATGAAATTAGCAACCAATGGATCAATACTGATTCATCAGGAACCAGGCTTGACTCCATCTCTATTACTCACCACTTTTGAGGACCGACAGACTTTTTAAAAGACGAAACAGTATTACAGTCATCCTTATCATCTAAATCTGCAGAATCCCTTCTTAGATCACTCTGCTTCTTGACGACAAAATTGTTTGGGCCTATCCAGTAGCTGCAGCTGTGCCTACACAGGTCCAACCAGGAGTAAGGCAGCACTCAGTGTGTCCAGTAGCTGGACCCTTCAACCTTCCAGTTACTTCAGTCACTGCTGCATACACCTCAGCACTCACACATACACCCTGCACACACCTCAGCACTCACACATACACCCTGCACACACCCGTGCAACTGCCCTTAGACATTCCTTCTGTCCTGCAGCTGGCCCTTGGTCCTCAGTCTCCTGGTTAGGAACAGCTGCCCCTGTACCTGCTCCAGGAAAGATGGATGCAAGAAGCCACATTTTCTATTTTTCATCTTTTATCCTGTGTATCCTGCTTTGCCAGGACCTACAGCAACAACAACTTCTCAAACTTTCCCTTCCCACACCATTCTACAATGGCATCTTAAAGACTGTGTCCTGGAGTGATGTTACGATACTGTATCCCCTATCATCTGTTTTATGCCCACACATGGGTCCTGTAACTTGAAGCTGGAAGTGGGGGGAAGCTAGGGGAATTCCTCAGTGCACAGTTTGTGTTCAGTTCTCACAGACTCCCCTGGCTCTCTCTGCTGTGCGGCAGGAAAGTTGTGGCTTTGCTTTTAGCTAGCTTCTTATTTGCTGAGGCAAGAAGTTTTCCTGGGACAGTGACTTCTTCTTCTGGCACTGTTCAGCTCTGCTCTGAAAACCAGACCATCACTGGGAGCCCCACGCCGTGGCCCAGCGGGAGGGAGGCTGCAGAGACACCACATCCGAGCTCCGGACCTCAGGAGAAGTGAGCAGGACTCTAAAAATCCACCAGCTTTCTCCACAACAAGAAAGTTTATTATCTAACATTATTTGTTCTTTTTTTTTCCCGTGCCTGTGTGCACTCTGCTTGTTAAATAAACAGACTTTTCCACTTTCCTCCAAGAAATTCCTTTTGAACCTGTGGGGAAAGGCTGATGAAACCTACCTTTCTTTAGAGGACATGTTCATTTCAGAACGTTTCCTCCTAATGAGTCTGAGACAGACTGGCAAACAGATGATTTTTTTTTTTTTATTCTGCCATAAAGACTGTTTTTAGAATGAAAACTGGACTGTTTTACAGTTCAAATGCCATCTCTTTTCTTTCACTCTTTTTACTTTCAACAGAAGAAAAAATAATGATGATTTTGGTCAGTGGATCCTAAAAGAATAGTTTAAGTGTAATTCTAAATCACTTTTGAAAATGGCTCTCCAGGACATTTGGAAACAACAAGCTTAATGGTGCTTGATTTCAGTCTGAAGGAACTTTACAAAGTTCAGACTCTGTCACATCTCAACTGCTTGAATAAGGTCATAGTACTCATATGCAGCATGGCTACTTTCACGTGAAAAAGGGGGAAGGAACAAAACTGCAAGGCAAGCAAACTGAGACCAAACCAGAAAACTGACAGGAAAAAATAATACTGTTTTATGCTTCCACATAGAAAAGGCTTTACTCATTTCAAAAATAACTCTGCTGAAAAGTGTTGGGCTGATTTTAGTACACAGGCTAGCAAAGCTGTAGAATACCTGCAGAATACACCTGTGTTCAACAACATGAATGACTCACTTCAAAACAACCATCACTGCTGCCGTCATTCCTTCTTCACCCTACAAGGGTTTGAGCACCTGGCACAGACACCTATTCATTTAAACCACGGGGAAGGAGGCCTCTCTCTCAGACCGCAGGATGAAATCCATCTGCAGTTCTCACCTGGTCTTAACTCTTCCTTTTCCAGAGCCTCTTTCCCGGTGTAATTCCCGCGCTGCACCGCAGGGAGCCGCCACCCGAGGGCGCCGCAGCCCCGTCTCCGGGGGATGCTGCTCCCGCATCCCTCTGGCACCGGGAATTTCGCCTTCCGAGGCCTTCCCTCCCTTTCTAATACACAAATAATACACGGCGGCTCAAGCCAAGCCGTTTGGCACTCACAGTGTGCAAGGAGCATTTGAAACTAAAGCTGTTACGGCTTCCTAGAAATGGAACAAACAGAAGCGAGGAGTGGGCGGGGAGAGACGGAACATCAGCACTGCGCTGGAAAATGAGCTGGATTGGGTGAGGAAGCACTGCACAGATTTCATTCACAGTACAAGTACTCAACATGTTTAAACATCAGTTTCTGAATACTGTGTTTAGCACACAACAAAACAGCCCACTCCTACATCGGTTTCAAGCCAAGAGCAAGATCTCAAGCAGCATTCCTTAAAGGAGCAGCTTTTAGTCCTGCTCTACCACTTGATTAAACTGCGCAACTGCTCAAGTCAATGTTTCCCAGTTAGTACAGCTAATTCATCAGTGCACCCCTACAGAAAGGGTGCACCCTACAGAATATTTATCAATTCCATAAATTCCATTTATTTATTATCAATAAATAAATTCCCACTGATTCCTCTTTTCATTGTTCAGGTAGTTAATTTGTTACCTTAATCCACTTGAAAGTTCAAACTGAATCATAAATTAGGTCAAACTTCAAAAGGTAATGATTAATTGGCTTCAATAATGCAGTTTGCTTATCATTTTATCTCCATAGCCAGGTCCAAGGTTTATGAGAATGATCTCAGCCCTGCAGCTCTTTCCTTTAGCACTTCTGGTGGCACTGGAGATGGATCAAACCTTTCATTGCTGCAGATCCTCTGTGTGTGTAGCATAGAAGAGATTAACATATCTTAATGAACTGTGAAGAATAATTAGCTTTTGCCCTTTTTTAAAAATTATTTTTACATTAAAGGCTTGGTTCTGTCCACCCAGTGACCCTCAAACATACAGGTGAGCAGGTACTGAAAACCTGAAGCTGTAACTGAAATTCAGTTCCAGATTTCCTTAAATTCCCCAATCCAGGTTTGTTGTCACTGCCCTGACCACAGGGGAGGCCGTTTTGGCTGAAAAAGCCATCAGTGCTCTTTATCACACCAGGACAAGAGATGGAGCTACTGGAGAGTCCCCACTGACAGCAGAGATGATCAAGGGTCTGGAGCACCTGACACGAGGCTAGAGCTGGGTCTGCTTAGCCCAGAGAAGAGAAGGCTCGAGGAAATCTCATCAGTGGGTATAAATACCTGAAGGGAGTTATAAGAGAGATCTTTACAGTGTTGCCCAGTGACAGAAGAGGCAGTGGGGGCACAAACACAGGAGGTTCCACCTCAACATAAAGGAAAAGTTACGGGGTCTCTAACCTTTGGTACTTATATTGGGCAAAAGGCTCCCTTCACCTAATTTCTACAGTCAGCTCACCTTTCAGATTCTCTCTTCCTATTTGCCCTCCAGGATACAAGCAGGGATGATGACCAGCAGATCCAGTCTCTTAGACAGAAAGGTTACCACTCCAATGTGGTACAAAAGCCCCAAATATTCTATCAGGATTTCTAGTTCAGTATCCATGAAAGGTTTAGTTGCTCCTGCCCAGACTGGGGCCCAGGACAGATTAAATACAGAAGTTAAAAATGCAACAAGCAGCTTAACAATATCCACCTTGTTCCTGCAAACAGCTATGGAAATGACAACGAACATAACACACAAGTACACAAAGAGATCCCAGAACTTTATTTAAAGTGTTCAAATGCAGCATTGAAAACAGAGTGGAATGCCAAGAGTCAGAGAACTTATGCTGAGTTATGTTTTCTTTGACAAACTAGCACCATTGAATCACAACTCACAGACTAATTTATTTCTAGAGGTTAAAAAACCTCCATCATTATAAAATTTCTAGGAATTCTATTAAAAATTGGTTCTCAATTTACTACTCCTACAGAGATGAAAGCAGTCTGAAGTTTTCATCTACTCATTGTTCAAATTACCCATAACAGACAGTTTATTCTTAAGTCTAAACATCCTGATCAAGGGAAAAAATGTCTAAAAAGTGACCTCCACAAGTCTTTACAAACTAAACAAGTAAGAAAGATCTACTGTGTTATAAATATACACAGTACAATATGTACAAGTCTGGTCTTACAAAATAAGAGCTTCCTAGTCCATAAAAATACTAACTCAACTACAAAGTTTTCTCAGTATTTAGTCAAGCTGTCTCAAGCAGTCACCATAGCAAATTCCTAAAATACTAATTTGTTCCATAGCACAACAGCTTGAACATGTTCACAATGGGAAAGAGCCCAACACTTCACCATAAAACTGACTTCTAGCCCTAATTTCCCACTCAGGTTTAGTGGTACTGTTAGTGTTTGCTATCTATTTTAACGTCACAAGGCCTTTACATGTTTCTAGACTGTGTTTGAACTATTCAAAGTGCTGAAAGTGCGATCTAAGAGTAGAGTTTTGTATCCCTTTTCCAGTACACCCTTCTCCGGCACTGGCAACAATAGCCAAGGGTTTCTAGGTCTGTGAGGTGCAAAAGGCACACACTCATTTGTACATGCTTAGGGAAGTATTCACACACACATACATGCACTTTGCTTTAAGGACCTGCCCCATAATATTATAAGGCTTCCTCTGAGTAAAGAAATTCAAAAATTCCTTACAAATGCCTTAATGCAGACACCTGGAATTCATCATGACCCTGACATGAACTGCTTAAAATGACTGTGAGATGGTGGTGGAAAAAAAAAAAAAAAAAAAGTAGTTTTGGCTTTAAACTTACGCTATCCAAGTATTGCTCTGGAACAGAGAAACACAAAGTCTGTGCTCTCTCTATCAAGCAAGGGCCAGGTTACATTCACCCACATGGTTTATCACAACAGTTAACAGCATTTGTGAGCCTACGCATACACATAACCCTTGGCATTTGTTCTTCTACTGAAGGCCATCTGCAGCCTGAATGAAAATAAAACTATTTGAACAATGTTTCAAGCATTACCCTTCTGTACTTCCACAGAAAAATACAAGAAGTAAGAAAACTGAACTGTGCCTCTGCCAGAAAATAGATCACCAACATAAGTTAACACTGCCTCCTTTCCTCCTCCTTTCTCTACAGTGCTTTCCTATGACATGCATCATAGTAGCTCGTACTGTTAAAAATTAAGAACATATCCCTCTTGACAAAGTTGACAAATTTTTCTAGTGGGCACATTGGCTTGCTGGAACGTTTATAATGATCCTTGCAAAACGAGGTCTGGAATGTGACATCAGCACCATTGTACAGGATGCGGATAAAGTGTTCTTTGGGCCTCTTCCCATCCTGCCACAGCTCAAAAACTAATCTGGCAGCAAATCTGGGAAATCTGGCCTCTGTAATGCCCAAGGCACTAAGAACAGGTGACAAGGTGACATCATGTGCAGAGTAGAGAACAAACACTTCTTCCTTCTTGCCTTCTGCAATACGCTGCAGCCGATTGACAGTCTGGTTGAGGAGAGGATGAGTAGCCAATAGTGCATACAAGAAGTAAAGTTTCTTTTCCTGCCTTTCTCTCTCATCCTCCAACTGGTGTCTCTTGATTACTTTGAAATGTTCCATACCAATGCAGCCAGCTTTGGTACACGGAAACGAGACATTATGACAGAAATAGCACAAGAGAGAATCTATTGGGTTGGAAGCTCTCAGCTGCCTGGTGGGAATGCCCACAATCTTTGCCATATCCACATATATTCTCTCCAAATCGTTGTTTTTCACCCGTAAGCTGTACTGCCTGCGCTGCTCCTCTTCCAGGTAGTGGTTTCTCATGGGACAGTCGCAGCTTCCCGAGCAGAAAATGGTGCTCCATTGGTGCCTCATGTTAATTTTCTTCCAGTCAAAATCTGGCAGAAATGTGTAGAGCAGCGCCAAAGCACTCTGCAGGGTTCGGCTTTTCCCTGTGGTCTCCAGGTAGAGCTGCTTGGCTGTCCAGTCACCAGGGAGCAGTTTGTGCTTGTTGATGTAAATTTCTCGCAGCAGCTGTCCGTTTCGCAAGTGTTGTACAACCCCTGAATTTTGACAGAGATTACAACACATGATTAGAATCTTCGCAGTTTTGAAAAAAATAAAAACATTACAGCTAGTAGCCTTACTGATAAATGAACAATTTATTAAAAGGTTATAAACTTACAAAACTGAACTTCACTTATGATGACTATTAAGAAAACTGTCTGAAACATGAGAAACTTGCTATTCTTCTCATCTCTCAGGTTCTAGGAACTAATTTGAAATATAGAAAAGAAGTTGGTTCCATAAAATTTGTTTAAAACCTCAGTGGTTTAATATTAATTCTTTGGACTAAGACACAGACTGAATGGGTCTAACATGACTATAAAAGTAAGGTGTTTTTGAAGGCAGCACCTCAGTCAGGTTTTCAGGCAGGCAGAGAATGCTGTGCCCCTGAAAATTTATGGCAGCCAATAAAACCACCAGTAGTCAGGACACAAATACCCAGAATGTAAATTAGTGTGTAAACTCACAAAACAATCGTGAGGTGCGGCAATTGCATCAAACTTCCTTCTCCATCTTCCTTTAGGGAATATTTAAATTGCTTGATAATTTATGCTAAAGCTCTGCCTTCATCCAGCTGGAAAGTGTATCCTTCTCATGTGCCAAAACCTCCAGAATCCACATCTCTTGCACAGCAGCAGAACAATAGGCATGAATCCTTTATGCACTAGAAGACCTCTATAAACCTTGTTACAAGCCACAGGAGTCCCCAGATGGCAGCTCAGTGACACAGTCCGTGTGTCGTGTGCAATCTCAGTGGTGTCCTGCCTTGCTTTCTCCAGATATCACTTTGCAGGACTTGACAGTGGCCAAGGAGTCCTTCCAAAGGGATCCCAGCTCACACAAGGATTTGACAGGCACCAGATGTATAAAGCATTTCCATAACACAAACATCACGTTTGTCAGCTAAACCAGCAACTCTTGTAGGAGACACAGGGTCCCTCTGAATCAAACCCTGTCAGTAACAGAGCACCAGATCTTCCCCAGGAGAGACTGACCACTGCTGCTTGTCACAAGGGTAACAGAGGAATTCTGAGGTGTGAGGCAACATGAAAGAGAGGTGCTCTGACTTGCTACAAAGGAAGTTAAAGGAGATGCCAAGATTGACCAGTGTGTAACAGGATTGTCAAGCTACAGGACAAAGCTATAGGACAAAGCTATAGGACAAAGCATGGCTTCTACAACTGTTGTCACTTTTACAGTTGAGAGACCAATGCTTTATCCATATCCCAGCTTAGCCTAGGATATGACCAACATGATAAGCTTCCATAAAAAAGCATTTATGTCATTATAAAGAGAATCAGAAGATCCCTTTTCAAGCTGACTGTGTTTAACAGAGCAGAGGATGAGACAGAGCTGCTAGGGGAACTCACCTGTCTGTGTAAGCTCTCCCATTTCACACAGGGAATGACTGGGGAAGTGAGGCAGGCTGCTCAGAGAACCGTCCATTTGGGCTGCAGACCCTTTGGACATATGCTTAATGAAGGCTTCAAGCTGAGGGTGAGAAGGTTTCCTAGAGAGATAGAAAATCAAAATGTGAAAACTCCCAAAAGTGCATGGGAAAGCAGCTCGAGACAGTCAAGTATTCCAAGTATGTCAGCTCAGAAATTTCACTATGTGAGGTTATTTCCCACTGAAACGACATCTGCTCTTACTCAGGACTTTTGCAAGTATGGAAAAGAAATCTAACTACTTACTATCTACCAAAGAACTATAAGGAAACAGATGTCTTGCCATGTTAAAATTATGATACCTTTCACAAAGTAATTTAGAACAATTTCTGGGGGCTGCTTTGAATTCAGTCACTAATACTGTTATGAATTAAAATGAAAAAGAAAATATATTTTAAAATCCTTTAAAAAACCTCCAATCCTCTCTCCAGTTTCTGAAGTACCTCTTCAAGGATTACCTCTAGCACAGCCAAAGGCAGTAACAATCTCGAGGGATTCAAATACAGTACTTTAAGTAGATGATCTTGAGTGAATTCTCAGATTTTGTAATGCACAATGCTGAGCACAATCTCAGCTTTTAATTCTACTTCCTTCAGCCAATTATGTGGGACTGAAAAGCAGTGGCCCCATTAAAACGGGAATCATTGTTTGGGGTACTGCACTTTTATCCATGAAGAAAGAGGCCAACACTGCTGGACACACACACACAAGTAAGATACCCCCACCATGAAGGTAATGAATGCAGCTGGAAGAGATATTCACTAAAATATCCAAGTTAACTCACTGAAACAGAGTTCAAGTCAGTGAAAGAATGCTTAGATCTCCCACACCGCACTGAAAATTTCAAATACACCATGGACGCAGCCTCACTGTCGTACTGCTGCGCAGAAAGCTACAGGTACAAAAAAACTCACAATGTGACCTAAAGGTAATCTGAACCTTTAGAAAATAAATCTGTGATCACATTCCTACAGCAGAAATGCATTACGTGAGTGGGGATTTCTTCGTTAAAAGTCAGCAGTTATCAAAGGTTACACAGTCACCTCTCTAATTTTGTACATAACTAAATCAGAAACTGCTTGGCAACCCAATTCTGCTCCAGATGGTTCTTGTCTTAATAGGATGTTCAGCTTGAATACAGTTAATATATTTTCATGTAGCTCAAAATATATACAAAATAAACATATATAAAATAAATTTTGTCACGGATTTCTTATATAACTCTAGGATTTGTGTTTACTGCTCATATTTACATTTTTTAGAATGACAAACTATTTTGGACATAAAAAGCTCAGGTCTTAAAAAGAAACATGAGTTGCAGGATGCACCAGAGGGAGCAATAACACCACTAAAGCAGGAATGAGAGTCTGGAATTGAAGTTTACTAGGACAATCAAATCCATGCTTACTTAGAAGAGCCAACTGAGAAACTCTCATACATGAGAGGGGCCTCTTGCAGAGCTCTGCTCACAGCCCACATATGCAGGAGGGCTCATAAGAGTCAGTGCCTGTCAACAGAAAGGCAGCCCATATAATTTTATAAAACTTGAATTTTCCAGCATTTAATTTCTTTCCAGGGGAAAAAAAAAATCCTGGCAGGAAAATGTTACAATTATGCCACAACTGCCAGTAAGAAAAAAATTCTAAATGAGACAAAAAGCATAATGAGATTAAAAATCAGAATAATTTTTTTCATTTTAACTTCAAATTAAAGAAAAACCATTCAATTTATGATATTCTAAATCCACAGCTTCTTCTGTATACTGTAATTTTAACAGGGCAACTGAAGATCAGTATTTGCAAAGCAGAGAAAGGAACAAAGATTGGTTCATGTTTCTCAAGCACTGGAGGATTCCTGTTGTACAATCATACATTAGAAGCTTACTCCAGCTCCAGATGAAAATTTCCAACAGAACACTTTGTACATTGCACTGTTTAGCAGCCCAGCAGTGACATCTAAAAATGGAATAATGAAGTTGAGAAAATTAAATTACACCCATTAGCTTTTTAAGCCATTTGGCCTTTTAAGCTTATTACAGAGGTAGCAGGCTGAACCACCAATTTTCTGAATTTTGAACTTTATAAAACTCTACACATGAATAAACTGACAATCAAAATTTTCCTTAAACTCTTTTCACTTAATTAACAAGTTCTGCAAATACATGTGAAAGAAAACTAAAAGAATTGCATTTTCCATTCTGCTGCTTTTGCTGCTTTGCTTACAAAAGACTGAAAGAATTCTAATGGAATCAAATCTGTGCTGATAAAACTGCCAGCAATCACTTGTGGGAATAAAGAAAGGAAAGGAGAAAGAAAAGTATTTATCTGTATTTTGCAAAAGGATTTTTCTGAAAAAATGGCAGGCAAAATAATTTAACTTTCAAGATAAAATTATGAAAGGGATGATAATTGGTGATTTTATATTCCAGTGTATTAATACAGTATATTAATAATATTAGACATGGAGATGCAAGTTATTTAACTTTGGATTACACTGTATTTAAAGTGAGCACAAGACAAGCTTGCATAAGTGCATTATGAAATATCACTGTTGGACATCTTTCTGAACAGAAATTCAAAGCTGACTTCTTCTTAAATAGATCCCCCTGTACAACGGGGCAAACAAACACCTATTTTTCTTGGCAGCAAGATTTGCAGCAGCACTCAGGCTCCCAGCTGATAAAGCAATCCCCCTCCCACCTCAAGACTTGGCTTTTATTTAGAATATGAATCCTCCTGTTGAATTGGCCAATTTACAGATGCTGCAGGAGATGGAGTATCCAGGCAACACGGCTGAGGCTGCTGGGGCTGGTGGAGCAGGAAGCAAAGGAAATTGCTCAGTTGTACAGTTGAAAAGACTGAATTATCCTTAAAATTTTATTTCCGTAAGAGTAATCAGAAAATAAAAATGAACTAAAGAGATATCCTTCTGTAATTTTCCTGGCCTTACAATGGCAAGCTACCACATTTACCAAAGATAGGAGTAAATAAAAAATAATAATAAAAAATATTTTGTCAGAAAATGGAATAGCTTTTCATTTAAACCTACTAACAATAGCCGCACTTCCCAATTTTAACATTGGTTCCCTTATTTAAAATCTGTTAATTTGCGTTTTAATGATTTTCTTTGTGTACAATAGAATAAATTTTATCTGTAACAAAACGGAGGATGCTTCTTTTCCCTCAAATAATTAATTCAGCTAATCTTTTTGTTATTTACAACCTAAACACTGGCATAATAGATCCCAGATTGAATACTCTGGTTTTCACTTAATGCACTAGCATTAACATGGACAAACATTTAAATCCGTAATCAACATTTAAATATCTTATTTTCAAAGATCTTAAAATGCTTTAATATCACCTTTTATTGCTACACTCTAACCAGTGTACATGGAAAGAAATATTGCACAACTGTTTGAACTATATTATGTATTTCTGCCAGGAACAGAGCTGGCGTCCTTCAATAAAATTTCCTTTTACCTTGAGGAGTTGATACAAAAATGCATGGCAAAACTGAGAGATCAGGCTTCTCACAAGGAGTTGCAGAGTCCTCAGTGCATCACTCAGTGAATAAACATGACCCCATCAGGCTTCAGACACACAAACATGACTTTTCTGTCCTCATACACAAGATTCTGCCTGCAAACTATAGCAAGAGTGAGTCCCTTTCTCTTTACTTAAAATGCAAAAAACATTTTAGAACTTCAAGAAAAAATAGCATGTGTTTTCTGTGAAGTTCGAGTAGGCAAAAAAAAAAAAAAAAAAGTGTGAGATCAAAGGACTACACTGTGTGTTTTTTTAAAAACAAATGAATGGAAGGAGCCACTAAACCCAACAACAGATCAGTGTAGTCTACAAATGAGATCCTAAGGCAGTTGTACCATTGTTGGGGGTTATTTATTCATAAAGGTCTGGCAGCTTGTACATTTTTGTAACAACCTCCACAGTGCTCCCCTGGCAGACGCTTGGAATGAGAGGATCTGTGAGGTCCCGTCCAGCCCAAACCATTCCATGGCTCTGCAATTCCATCTACTTCACTGCTGTCTGACTCTGAAGTCAGCAGGGGCCTCAGGAGACCTTTCTTCACCTGGTTCTGCTCAGGATCCTACTTTGACCTCACTCTAAGTCAAATTCACACCCCCTTTAGCTCACAGTGTGATATTTGTCTCATCTCCCTCCTCCCAGCTCATTTTTGTGGCAGTTTCAAAACATGTGCATATTGAACCTCAAATTTCAGTATTTGTTACTAAGCTTCTCATGATTAACATCAACACCTTTCAAAATGTCTTAAAGTATATGCTAATTAACCCAGCTTACTACCAAATTACAGCAGTCCTCTGAAACCATTTTAGCATCTTCCAAAAATACATTTCTTCTCTATCACATACGAACTAAGCTAAGAAACATTGCATATTTTTTTTTACTTTTGACACTATAAATGGGAGCTATACAAGGAAAAAAAAAGTGAGGGATTAATTTATTTCCCCCCATAAGCAAACACTACCATGAACAGATTTCCATAACATCATTCGAGTAATTTTCTTGAGGAAAAAAGTATGCATTATTTGGTTCCCTTTGGAAATTTTCATTCAGAACAATAAAAATGATAACAGTAATATTAATTGAAGTTTTAGATGGAAGAAATCTCCATCATTTAATCCATTTGCTTATATTCATTCCACACTTATATGTCACAATCCTTAATTCACAAAACCCTAGCGTGACCTCAAGGCTATTTTGCATATCCATTAGAAGTCCATGGGGCTGTGGCATAATCTGCTTAATTAATGAATTCCATCAGCTGAATGCCAAGTCAAATAAAGAGCAGCCTGCATACGAGCAGCTTGCTTATCTGATGTTAGAAAGCTTAAACAGGCCAGACTTTCCATCAGACACCTCGACTCAACTGTACAGCAACAAGAAACCCTCAGTTCAAAGGCAGTGATTACAGACCCTGTCACACTCCCCATATAAATACATTTACAATCAAGCACTAAATTTACATCACAAAGGAATATAAGCCTGACAGCCAAACACAGCAAATAACTTCCTGATGCTGAAGTAATGAATGTTCCATTCAAAACAACGGCTTAATTCTAGCTTTATTCAGTAAGGTCAGCTTTAACACATCTGGACAGAATGGTGCAGAGCCAACTCCTTTAATCTTTCTGCTGCCCTAAATTAAGAGAGGAGATGCCCTTTCACATAAATTTTGTTCTTGAGGAGACAAGGTCTTTCAGTGGCTGTGAGTGGTAAGGGATGTGTCATTTACACAGTGATGCTGTAATGCTTCACAATCAGTGAGAGCCACGGGTGTCCCCCTCTGGCCTCTTCAGAGCCTGACTGCCCTCTCAACTGCTCCACTTGGTCATTCTGTGTCAAAGCCACACTACTTCACTGCCTTTTATGGATAGTTTTTCTGACTCCAGGGCCTTCATGTTGTACTCCTTGCCTGAAACTGAAGTGGAAACAGCTATAAAAGCTTTTCTGACGAATACAAAACTAAGATCTCATGTGGCACACTAATATTGAGAAACACAGCTATCCATCTAACACTCTCACTTGCAGTTAACATCTTTTCAATAAAGCTTTCTCAGCTACATTCTAGCATGACAGATATTAAGAAAGATCAGAGCCTTTAGGAACTCCAACAGAAATCTGGATCATATTTCTCTACTTAGTATTTCATGCTGAAAACAATCTCACCCCTTATAGGCAGGTCATTAAAAATGTTATCATAGCTATTAACAAACTATTCATTTTCCATCTTCTTAGAAAAATTAATTTTTTATTAAAGTATCTCCCAGTCCACTCTGTGGCAGAGATAACTGAAGTTTGGTCTCCTCTCTGCAGTCTCAGGAATGCACATCTCATTTCAGGAAGCCACGCAGTTTGCAGTGGGCACAATGGGCTTCTGGGGTTAGGTACATCTCAAGGAAAGTCAACTTCTCCTGAAGGATGTTGGACCAGACCCCTAGATGACACCTCTTGACCACCAAAACAGGCATTTTGGTGGAAAGTGAAATGTGAACACAAAAGCAGCGGGTGACATCTGGCCTCTTGGGCTGCCAGTGCACACTGCTGCCTCATGCCCAGTTTTTCATCCACCAGAACCCCCAAGTCCTCTGCAGGGCTATTCTCAGTGATTCCTCCCAGTCTGTACCCATGCTTGGGTTTGCCCTGAGCCAGGTGAAACTCTTGAACTTCTTCACCCTCTTGTGTTTCTCATGGACCCACTTCTCAAGCTGGACACAAATTTCTTGTCACCGCAAACTTGCTGAGCGTGCACTCAATTCCACTGCCCATGTTAGCAATGAAGGCATGGAAGAGCACTGGAGCCAGAGCCCTGAGGGACACCACTCATCACTAGCCTCCATGGACACAGGGCTACTGACCACCTCTGCATCCATTCAGCCAATTCCTCAACCACTGAACAGTCCACTCTTCCAATCCACATGTCTCCAGTCTGGAGTTAAGGATGCCATGAGGGACCACATTGAAAGCCTTACAGAACTCCAGGTAGATGACACTGGTCAGTCTTCCCTTGACCACCGTCTTGGTCACCCCATCATAGACGGCCAGACTGGTCAGACATATTTGCCCAGAGTAAAGCTGTGCTGGCTGTCCTGGATCATCTCTTTGTCTCGCACTTGCCTAAAAAATTCTTTCCATGAAGATCTGCTCCATGATCCTCCGAGGCACTAAGGTGAAACGTACTTTCGGTGTGGCATCAGAGTAAAGCCATTTGTGAATAAAGAAATAATGTTCTTGCTTTTCTGGTGTGGAATTAAAGACAGAGGAGATTCCATGCCATTCTGGAAAAAAGTATTATGGTTTGTGTACCTACTGTGCCTCTTTTCCTGAGTAATGTATGCAGGAACACAACACACAGCCCTCAGCCATTGAAATCTCCACACCTGACACTGCTGAGGGGACAGCAGCATGAAGGGATTGATTTGCCCAGAGGTTTTGCTAACATATCTTGGTATTTTTCTTTTAAGTATTCAGTAGGTTCACTGGTAAGTCCTCTGTTGAAAAATCATCATCATCATCATTCTGCTTAAAAGTACTTACATGTAATCAAACAAGCAATGGCAAAGGTTGGGAAATTATATAATCATTGGTTTTTTCTACAGCTGTACACCATAATTCATTGGTATCAGTGACTAGAATCTAAACAAAAAAGGAAAGTTTTGCCACAAAGGAGCAATTCAGACTATATCTGCAGCTGAAAGTGATTCAGGTGTGAAAACAGTTTTCAGCAACCTACAAAGACATGATGTTAGACAAAACCATTATACTGAAACAGAAAGAAAAATTATGTTTTAGTGAGAGTTAGACACAAATAACTAACTTGTGACAGATCTAAACAGAGAGAGACAACTACAGGAAAGGGGTAGTTGTCAAGTAGCAAACACTAGCACTTTCTGTTGACTTGTATTTTAATAGTTAAATGTGCAACTCCCATTTTTTCCTGAATTTTGACACAAATTATTAAGGGAAAACTGATAGCTTATATTTCTGAAGAGCAAAAGAAAAAAATAATATCAAATACAAATATCAGTTTTCTTATGGTATTGCTGAACTGCCTGAGAGCTTTTTGTATTCAGATGAAGGGAAGCATGCTGAGCTGAAGAGATCATCTCAAACAATGCACTTACATTTTCAAAATGTAGAAACTTATCTAAGAGGAATGGCAAACTAAATATCTGACTAAATAGCTTTTGCTTTTTAAAGAAATATGAAGAACTTACTCTGGTCTGAACTAGTAACATGCAATAGTTCTTGTTTCAAATAAAATACTGTGCACCACTGATCCAGGGCTTGGTTTTTTAAACCATGGCAATACACAATGGTCAGAAGTCACAATGCACTTCAGGCTGCACAAATTGTTTCCTGAAGAGGAAAAAAATTATTCTCAAGCGAAAAAAGAGCTTAGTAAAGACAAACTCCAAGAATTTTACCTGCTGGGCACCAGCATACAGTCAATGTCAGGTCTCTTTGTCTTGGGAATGGCATACAGAGGATATCTGTCACCGTGTCGAATCAGCACTTGAACTGACACCAGCTTAAAATAATGAGGGGCATGACCTAAAGTGAAGGAAGGGAAAACAAAATGAGAGAGAAAAAAAATGTTACCTGCATCCACTTTCTTTAATTAGAAAAAAAAAAAAAAAAAGGCAGGTATCATTAGCTTGATAGTTTTGGTATTGCCATGAAAGAAAACACCCCTAGGAAATTACAACTCTCCAACCCAAGAAAGATTGCACTTCAGATTGCAAGACAAGTTGTACAAGAGTGAGGTTCTTAGTACCCTCCACAGTACATCTGAACTCCACCAATCACACAAAACATTACTCAAGCACTGAACTCTGTCAACACAGTAAGGCTATTCTACTTTTATAATGCTTCTCATCTGGTCCCCATCATAATGATGGATTTTGAAGCATGCCTAATCTGGATCTTTTTGATATATTAGTCTGTGATTTATTTGATAACCATTATTTGGATATGCTAATGAAGGACTTCATTCAAACTTGCCGCAGCTGCTGTGGGGTAAAGAATGCAAATATGCCTTCTAGCTGACCATGTCTAATGGCTTGGAATCCCAAAATTAATTACTTCTGTGGGGTTTTTCTTCCAGAATTCCAAGTCAACTGTTTGAAATGCAGCTGACGTGTAACAAGGATTACAATTCAAATATGAAATATCTATACCTCTCCCAAACCTTTCAGTTTTAGACCTATTGCTAACTATTGGCTGGACACAGAACAATTTCCAAAAATCAAGACAATGAAGAGGATACAAAGGGAAGGAAAGAGCAGCAGCATGTTTTGAGCAACTTAACATAATTCAGTGACCAGCTGGCATTTGCTCCACCTTCTCCAAGCACCAATGAACTGACCATGCACAGAGTTATCATTTCTAATAACAGCACAACAAAACAAGCAAGCAGCCTGAGGTGTGCCCTCCCCAAGCCTACCTTCCATGCTGCGCTCCGCAATGCTGGGAATATTGCAGTAAACATGAGCTTCATACACGGGGTCTATGGCAGGAGGCTCTGTCAGCAAATCCGGCATTATTCTCTTCCGGCTCTTGGGATTCAACCCATCTTCCCTGACAGGGTTTACTGGGATTAAATGCACTGCAAGATACAACGCATACACCATATACACCTTCAGGAGACTTCAGGGACATATAGATTACGACTTTTTTATCATTATTTTAAAGTAATTAAGCACAAAGACTATGGTTTCATGAAAGGATGTCTCTCAATAATATACAACAACCTCATTGTGATCTTTTTTCCCTGATATACATAGTCCAGAAGAGCTCTTTGGCTAAGTCAATGCTTGGCTAAGACTTCAGGAACAGACCTGGATGTAGAACAACTCTGGGTTTTGCACTCTTCTTGAACTGCTTCTCCTGTCAGTATCTCAGCATGAATCACATAAAAGGCACCACAATGGGTCTGGCTGTCTCTCATCATTTTAACTTAAAAACTGACATTGAAGGACATCAGCAAAAGACACAGCACAGTTATGATGAGGGTAGTACAAACCACTGGGAAAACAAAGCAGTGAAGATTGAAGGACTGGATTATTCATCATTTTCCTCACTAATCTCTGCCCTTACATTGCCGCCTTGTCAACTTTAAAGAGTCTAGCTTATTTAAAAAAAAAAAAAAAAAATAGCACAGAAAATATATTTCTTGGAATGAAACTGAGACTACCCAAAAAAAATGTGAAACACAAAGAAATGCAAGAAACACACACGGAGGAGAAACTAACAGAAATACCATCACTAAATCTTCTGACATGTAGATGAAAGTTGAAGCATATCTAAATGTAGGGCCAGAGTTGTAATGACCCTGCCTTGAGGTGAGAGCATCAGATAATTTATGAGTATTATCAGACTACACTTTTAATAACAAATGCTTCTATTCTATTCTATTCTATTCTATTCCATTCCATTCCATTCCATTCCATTCCATTCCATTCCATTCCATTCCATTCCATTCCATTCCATTCCATTCCATTCCATTCTCTGGAATTTTAATCAGAAGCTTTAGAGGTGAAAAAGAGGAGGAAAAGTGTTCATATTTTTATTCCATTAGTCTTCTATTTAGAGAAGAAAGAAAGAAAGAAATTATGAGACAACAAATTTCAAAGCAAAACTTTACTAATTATTCTGTGTCAGTTCCTCAGTTCCATCTTAACTCCCAGTTCCAATTTCAGAGGTGAATTTGTTCCACAATAAATAGTTGAACAGACCAGGAAAACCAACAAAGACAGCAAACCAAAGCAAAACACACAGATTTTAAGAACACATAGCCGGTAATTAACAGACTCTTCATTCTTACAATACATTACACTTCAAATATTTTTATGTGGTTACTCTTTGTCTGCCAAAACCAGAACACAAGCATTTTCCACAGCCTTGCTAGTGCTGTTGACAAGGCCGATACCTGCCAAGTGCAGTGACTTGAAATTTTTCATTAAGCTGTTTCAGATTTTGCTGTCAGCTGTGTTTAGTGAGAATATTAAACTGCAGTTTTGGCTTTGGACAGTTTAATTGTGGAGCCCAGCTGCCATTTCTGCCTTTATCCACCAGACTCACTTTTTTAGCTCCTTGCTTAGGCTCGCATTGTTGTGAGACATTGCAAACCCCTGCCCAAGAAACTGGCAGTAACACAGAGCCTCGCCAAGATCTATCAGAGGTTGGGAACTCCGGGCTTTGCAGTACATTTGTACTTGGGGTGTAACTCCCAAACCCAAGGATGTCATACAACAGTGACTGGACTCTGCAAATAAACAGCACTACAGCCAGCAGCCGTCCACAGTACAAATGGCAAATTACAGGTACGTTCTACTGGCCAAGTTTCCAAGCCAGAAAAGGTTACAGCAACAACTCTCAGCTTTCTGCAACAATTCCCTCTAGAGCCATCCACAAGCAACACTGCTACTGCTCCCTTAATGTCACAGACACAGAGCTGCCTGAGGGACTCAAGAGGTCACGTAGTTCAAGTCAGCTTAGACACAGGAGTGTTTCAGCAGATGAGAAACCACAGCCCAACAGCAAAAATTCCAAGTTAACGCTGATCCTAAATTTTGGTTGGTATATTTAAAAGCAAAATAAACATCCTATTTTTTTTATCTAAGGCAGTTTTAACCACAAAAGCCCTGAACAGATCCCATTTTTGTAGGACTGAACCTATTAAGGACAGAAGCCAACAGATGCCTACATCAGCTTTTTAAAATCAAGTACCTGTGATTCCTGAGGCCAAATACCTTGTTTGCAGAAAGTAAGTCTCATTTCTACTCAACCTAGTTGAATAAATACCATAACACTGCCAGACAAATTTAAGAATAAGGAAAAAACACTAAATCTTACAGAGAAGCATCTACCCACTTTAAAATATTAAAAATAAAACTGAAGATTAAGAATAACATTGAATACTAAGAATAACATTGAACACTAAGAATAAAATTGAATAATAAAAATAACATCTGCAGGAGTGCCAGAATACATGTCTGTAGTTTAAAAAGCAACTGAAAGAACATTTTAAAGGAGACTCTTAAGTCAGTACAGCAGCTATGAGTACAACTTAATATTTTGTGGACTCAGAGATTAGAAATATCAATAGTTCATGTCATAGCTGGTAAAACTTGCCCTTACTGTACAGTGAATATGCTTGGCTTATACGAGGGAGAAGAAAAGACATGGTAAGCAGTATTTGCTTTTAACGCACTACAAATAACACATTAGGTGAAAATAATGGCAATCAAACTACCTAGGCAAACATATGGGTTGTCTATTTAATGTAGCTAAATAGAAAAAGGAATTACATGAACTGAGCACCAGTCTCTGCAGTCTCCTAAAAATCTCCACCAGGTGCATATACATGAAAATAACAAGTATTTCAGAGTTGGGGGAGTGGGGATAGGAGGGATGAGGGGGACAACAGGGAAAAATGACAACATGAGACCAAGGAGAGATGAGTCTCAGCTGGAGCTGCCTTCCTGTGACTCAGCAGTCACCCTGAAGAGCTCACTCAGCCACACTGGTCCTCCTCACCCCTTGTGAAAGCTCCTCAGAAGCTGGAACATTCCGGCAGTTTCAGAGCTTTGGGATGAGGATCCCAAGTGACACATCCTCTCTTTGTATTCCTGGCTGCTGAAACAACAGAGGTATTTTCCACGGTCTTAGCTGCTTCTCAACTATTTCCTCATCTCCTACCATTCCCTGGACATTGTTGGTGCCTCATGTATTTATGATGTTCTCTCCTTTCTCCTCCCTTCTCATTTCAAGTACTTGGCCTTCGTGCCCCCTTGCTGTCTTCATTTATCCCATTTCCAAGTTCTCCAGTACTGCTTTCGCACACACCATCCTCTCCAGCTCACTTTGCACAGAAGGCTCACTTTGGTCCTTCATTTTTGTACTCCCTGCACCTCACAGAGCAGCTCTCTAAAGCTCTTTGAAGAAGAGCTGACTGTCTCTCTGTATCCAAGTATTTCCCTACTGAAAGTCCTCCTCTGCAGTGTCAGTCCCATCTCTGTCTCCCACATGGGTTTTCAAAACTACAAACAGTACTGAACTGATACACCTCAGAGAGGAAAGGGAAAAAATAAATTAAAATAAAATTCTAAAAGCCCCTCACACAAAGCTGAAATTTGTCCTTTTTTTTCCATCCTAAGTTCTGCTCTTCCAGCTGTAAATCATTTCAAGGTCAGAATACTGCTACACAGTTTTCACATTGTTTTTTACAGCTTAGCACTGTTTTATGTGAATTTCTCTTTTAGTTCACAGTAACATGCCCTTGCCTAAAACAGAAGGCTGCCAGTGTGCACAGTCATACTTAAATCTATAATTAAGAGAGGTTTTGAGCAGAATTTTTCCACTGCTGTGCCTTTCAAAGCTCATGTTTCACTACAACAGGAATACAACAATGTAAACCAGAAACAGAACAGATGATTTTGATGTGCATTTACCACAGTCAGAGCAGTTAATAAAATAGATCTGAAACATACTTCATCATCTAACTGGAAGCTTTGCCAACACTGAAACTATAAAGAATGTGGACATCTTATTACAGAGGTAGCTTGACAACAGAAAGGGAAAGAGAACACATTTTATTTCCCAATATTCATAAACTTATTTTTATAACTAAAGAAGCTACATAAAAGCTACTTTAAAACCATAATTTTGAAAAAGTTATAGTGAGGAAAAAATGGAGTAAGTTACAGAAACAATAAAAGGAAAGAGCTCAATGCAACTCTTCCCAGGGTCCCATCAGGCTAAAATTGTTTGAAACACGAAGGAAAACTAAATACTTGGGCTGGTATCAGACAAAAGTAAGACTGATGGAACAAAGAGCAACTGCTGCCTTGTGAGACAGAGAGGCACTGGTCACACAGTATCACACCTAATTGCTGCTGGAGAAGCACTCGTTCAAGAATTCTTGCAGCTCCAAACTCAGATTATTTTTTGAAGTCAACACAATTCAAAAGAAATAAAATTCAAATTCTGATATTAAGTTTAATTAAACAAAAGAACCTGCAGGAACCTTTAATTTAAATCACACCACAGAACGTGAAGAGCATATTCTAAAATGAAGTCAATAGCTTGACTAATAAATGTGTTTAAGAGCAAACCCAGTGGCGTCTCAAACACTATGAGTATGGTTTTATTTCCAGTGTACATTAATCAGGACCTAATTAAAGAGCAAAAAGTTAATTGTCTGACTTCCATACTCCTCCCCACCAAGTTCCTGAATGCCACAAAATATAGAAACCCCCCAAATATTGGACAAGTAGTTTCCAAGCAAGAGAGACAATCACTCAGAAAAGCTTTCAGTGGAAGGATCTTAAGTTCTACATAGCAACTAATCCCCTCTGGAAAAATGTCAAGTTTACCAATCAGCTATTGTGCTCAGAAGCCCAAGCAGGGAGCCAGATACACATTAGGGCTACAAAACTGACAAGAATTTGACAGAATTCAGTACAGCAGAAAACCAAACACACAACAAAGTGCAACACATGTAGAAAGAGCACCAAATAAAACGCTAAATCTCTTCATTATCAATTTCCCTCCCTCCTGCAGTCGCACTTTCAGCTTGAGGTACAAAAGGTAGCAACACTGTTTACCAAGAAGAAACACTTTTACCCATGAAAAAGAATCAACAACATTTACCTAAAATCAGAAAGATAGGCAATAAAAGCGGTTTCCATTGCTGTTTTCCCTTGCAGCTCCGAACAGCCTGAGGAGCAGCAGCACATGTAGCCATGCTAGTCTCAATCTTCTGACTTAACAGAGAGCTGAAGTTTTCATCTCTTATAATACAGAAGGTTCTTTCAGCCCCATGCAAACATACCATTTAAAACAGTCAAATAGAAATGCAGCCACACAGCAGAAATGAAAAACAGCAACCCCACTGTAAGTAACTTTAGGCTGATGGGTAAAGAAAAGCAAACACGCATGTCAGAGAGCACAAAAAGTTATTTATCCACTTCCACCTTTCCCCCCACCCTTTCTGCTCCGACCAGGGCAGTAACAAGGCTGCCTAAACACAGAGCAGAAGAGAAAGTCTGCTGAATGAATGTGGACTTCACAGATTCGTAGAATCGTTAAGGCTGGAAAAGGTTGCTAAGATCATTGAATCCAATTGTTAACCCAGCACCACTAAAACCTGGCCCCAAATGCCACATCCACACATTTTTCCTCCGATCCCATCTACAGCTCTCCTGGCACAATTTTAGGCAATTGCCTCTTGTCCTGGTGTGTGATACCTGGGAGAAGAGACTGATTGCCACCTGGTTACAACCTCGTTTCAAGAGGTGTGAGAGAGAGAAGATCCCTCTGAGCCTCCTTTTGTCCAGATTAAACATCCCAGCTCTCAGCTCTTCTTCTAGTTGCTCTCTCCCTGAAAAAAATGGAAGCTAGAACAGGAGTACTGTATGGAACAACAACCCAAAAGAGGCAGGAATTCTTGAAAACAACTGAGGTGGGGGGAAAAATGTGAAGAAACAACCTGGAAAAGATCGGAAAAAAAAAACAGTTAAGGCACACATGGGCTGAGGAGCACATGGTGGAACGCTGAAGATACAGTGCCAGTGGAGAAATGAAGCAACCTGAGCACAGCACTGCCAGAGCTCTGACATCCTGAGACCCTGGCTATGACCCCTGCAAACCCCCAGGTGTGATCCCAGGAAACCCCACCCTCATCCCCGAGCAGCACCTCCAGGATCAGTTTTGGAGCTCTGCCTTGGATTGCAAAGGCACATTTGGGTATTAATGAAGTTCAAATGCGCCTGTGTGACACACAACCCACCTTTCTCATTTTCCTCTTTTGTATGGCTAAATGAAGGCTTTGACTGGCTCAGAGGTAATATCTGTATTAACAGCAAGGGCTTCATCCATAATGCATAAGGCCACTAATGTGCTGTATTTGAATGCTGAGTAATCACACAAACAAAAAAAAGGCTTATTAACCTCACACTGGTCAAACTATCAAGTACTATTAAAAAAAATTACCATAAAAGTCTTTTGAAAGGCTGTCTGAGCCTGTGAATGTAAGTTTCTAACTTTAGATTTGGTATTTATATAAAATATAAATAGAGCCACTAAACTTTTATAGTCTTAAATTTTCACTGGCTTTTAGTTTATTAGAATGTGTAGCTTAATTAAACTAAAAAAATGCCAGAAATTTTTGCTTTAAATCAAACCTCTTGCCCTACAGAACCTGAAGAGGAATTTTTTTTTTTTAATGTAAGACCACACTGAATCTACAAAGTGACAATCCTCAGTGTCTTTTCAGTCTCAATCCCTTAACTACTTTTTTCACCCCAAAACTGCTTCCCCAAGCAATTGCCCTTCCATTTTCTCCACTCCGGCTGTGTGTCCTGCCTGTCGAGGAGCAGAAGGGGTGCCCCAAGCACAGATGTGTTCATGGGCACCCACAGCTCTCTCTCGACTACAGAACAGGCTCTGAGCTTCAAGGTTTTCTTCCCACAGTGCTGCTAAATTCTCTGAGCACAACTACAAAGGAGAAAAAAAAAAAGAGTGAAGGGAGTTATGGGGGAGGTGGGTAACAGAGAGAAGAACAGTGGGGGATGGAGGAGGGCACACACTTAAATTTAACCTGGAATAGCAACAACAAAATGCTCTGCCTTAACAAACACCTCAGAAGATAAGGCTCCTTGGAGTGTAATTTCTCCACAATATTTCAGCCTAGCAACTGTGTGCATTCCAAGGTGACACAGGTACAGCCTTCAGACTGCAGCTGTGCCAGGGCAGCAGAGGTAAGCACTTCCCTCCTGACACACTTGCAATGTTACCTACCAAACTCTGAAAATGGAGGATTCAAACACAGATTCATCAGGAAATGCCAAGCCGATGGGACTGACTAAGCAGCCAAATGGGAGCAAACAGACTACAGACCCCTCTGAGTTTCCAACAGTTTGCAAACACTCAGCACCAGCGGTGAGTTATGGGCTGACACATGCCCAGACACATATACCTATTTAACCCACTCAATTCTGTGACTGCTGCTGTTTTTCCTTATGTAAAAGCAATCACGGTAATTTAGAGACTTTTCAAGCAGTCTTACAGCACAATCCTATTGCCAGAAGCCTACATGTCAAGTTCTAGGACAAACTTTAAAAACATATTCACAAAGAGTATTTAGGTGTAGCAAGCAAGTAGCAGATATTGAATAAATATTCTTTTCGCGGCAGTGGTTCTAATCGAAAGTGCTGAAAAATGCTTGCTACAGCAGCCTTGAATACTACATTTCATACTGCAGAGCCATGGTTCTGCTGTGGTCTTCAGCACAGCATATTTTGACACCAGAAATTAAAGCCCACTAGAACAGTTCTATCGATCCTATCAAATAACCATGGACATCTCCCTTCCTACAGCAAAAAAAAACCAATTACTGTGGGAAACCATGAGGAATGCTGCAGCAGACTTGTAAAACAGAACATCGTATTTCAAATTCTTCCAGAGAAACTTTAGCCTGGCAAGAGAAATTGATTAAATTCACATAGCTGGGGAGTTGGGTGGATGAGGAGGGTGTGTCCCCATTTCGGTGCACTCATCTTTGTTGGGTAAATTTCTGCATTACTTGGGTCAATATTAGAAAAATACTGCTTTGAAAATTCTGTTAAGTGCTATGTTTGTATTTCTTCATGTAGTTCCTCAAACTACATCTTCAGTTTCACAGTGACAGCACAGAAGTAACAGTCCCATTTCCTCCCCCAATTACTTCTTGTGATTTAATCAAGAAAAGAGGTGGGTTTCCCTTTTCTTTTAGCCTTGCAGACTCAGTCACCACAGAGCCTGAACATCAGGTCCCTTGCTGCCCTTCTCCACCTTCCTCCACCTCCTCCATCTGAAATATGCTGGAGATGGGAGCAGGGCAGCCAACACGAGGAACCATTCTCCTCCAACTGGAAAAATCCCCAGGGGAAATTTGAAATAAAAATGCTGTCTCTCTGTTTAAAGTGTAGGAAATGTAAGTTTGCTGAAGCATCCTGTATATTATAGGCTCACTGACAGAAAATTGGAACTCAGGGAACCTAGGAGGCTGCAGATGCACCTCAGCTAACCCAGCAGAAGTCAGATCTGATTGAAGGAGAATGACTGTGAGCTCTAGAGTATTTAGATTTTTCACGTGCATGTTTTGAAGAAAATCACAGACTTTGGGACATAAGGAAAAAAACCTTAACGCTGCTCTCCTGCCACGCACAAGCGAAATGGAAGTCTACACGTGCACCCCAGTATGAGTTTTCTCACCAGTCCCTGCTTTCTCCCCAGAATCATCATAATACAATTGCAGCCACAACCTCTAAGTGCATCTTAGTTTTTCTAATCAATCCTGGTGTCATTTTCTTACACGAAATGCAACCAAAAGCTTATTTTTCAGTCTAATGCCATCTGAGTTTTCAGCCTTCTTAGTTTTCAGATCCCTAAAGTTTTCCACTGGAGATGCAAATGTTCCTATGGACAACTGAGAACTGCTATAAATAGGCTGCTCTCCTCAGATGTTTTTCACAGAGTTGGACAAAAATAGCCAACCCTCCTACCCCTTTCCACAAGTGGGGCAAAGCCTACTTGTCTGCCTGTTTTCTGGCTCACAAGCTGTGAACTCTCTTTAAAGCTTTTCTTCATTTTGGGGCATTTGCCCATGGAGCCATAGCTCACAGGTACCGACCCAGAGCCTTATTCCACATCAGAGTCAGGGCAAGAGACCAGATTTCAGTACTTGAGTGTTCATGTTCAAAGGTAAAATAGAACAACTACACACAACCAGCATGCCTGGCAGCCTACCAGCTTTAAACACCGGTATTGCAGAGAACAGGTTTCTTATTTCCAGCTGCATTAGCTCCATGGCTGGCAGATTTTTTTACAAGGTCACAATAGGACTTACATGAGGAGAATAAATATGTTAAGAAAATCCTTTTTGCACCAAACACAACATGGCAGGCCTTGTACTCTTGTGTTTGAGACCTAATTTAAGCAGATACATTAAATTATACAATGTGTGTTTGCACTTATTAACTCCAGATGTGGCTCTGAAAAGAGCTTTATGGTTTTAGGGGTTTCCCCCCGCCCCCCATTGTTTTTCACTGGACAATTCAGAAGGACATATGGCACTGCCTAAATAGCTTCCAGGATTTTCAGCCTGACAGCAATAACACAGCAAGGCTGACTGCAAGTCTGAGCCTTTTCAAGCTCCAGAGATGACAATAATTTTCCACCTCTCCTCCCAGAGTGAAAAATTACTTTATTTTATCGTATTTTCCTACTACTCTGGAACTCCACAATGTTCATCACAGAATAGATTTCTATTTTCATCAATGTAATATACTACTTTCTTTAAAATAAATACACATGCATAGTAAAGCTTTTCTTTTCCAGCATGTCACTAATTTCCCCATTGCTTGGCTCTGCACTTGGTCTGGAGGGAGTGGGGGAGGTTCCTACAAGACACCCAGACAAGCAGACAGGTGTGCTGCTCCATAAACACATTGCTCAAGTCACATGGTACTCGTTCTCCAGGTTGTTCAGAGACAAGATGCAAAAGGAGCCCCAGCAGTGCTTACACTGATGCAGTTGTGTTGGTGCTGGCCCACCACAGGCTCGCTGGGATTCCCAAATGAGAAGCCAACAAACACCATAAACCACCACACTCTGGTGAAGTCCCTCCCATTGCTGAGAACTGTCTCATCATGCTGTGACACTTCAATTATATCAAATCAGTGTCCTGAGGGCCACCAAACAAGGCTTAGATACATAAAGACCGAATAGGGTGGAATTATGGCCCGAGTACATCATTTTTATAAATACTGTAGATCCAGCCACTGCTACTTATCCAACAAGATTCATGAGCACTGCAGTAAGATTTTAAAGCACTGTCCTGCTTCTGTCTATGGGACTCAGCAACAGCTAAATGAAAGAATCAAATTGAATTGTCCTGGAACAGATTTTCAGAACAGCTTTTATCAGCTGGGTTCAGAAATGGTTGACAACTCTTCCCATTTCCATGGTATTGTCTCAAAAAAAAGGTCAACTTCTCTACAATAATATACACCGTACTGAATGCCTCTGCCATCCTTTTCCAGGGGATGGGGACCTTTGCCTTTAGTTTGGGTTTGTTTGCTTTTGTTTGTTTTTTCCTTTTGTCCTGTATGATTCCCACAAATACTGGAGTGGGAAGCCGTGCAGCAGCGATTGCAACATGACTGAAAAAAAGACACTTGGCAGATTTCACACATGAACTGAACACCAACACAGCAGCCAAGAAGATTCAGCACAGCAGAAGAACACACAGCAAAAAGTATTTTCTCAGGAACATGGGCTACAAATCCTCGGGTTTCAGTGCTACTTTCATCTACAGCAGCTGGGCATGATACAAAAATATAGCCCATTAAGCAGCGTTCAAGATAGTTCAAGGGTTGCTCCTGATCTGTTACCCAGCAGTGTGGTGCTGACATGAACTCCCTCCAGCTGAAGCCCTGCGAGTGCCCCCTGCACACAGGGGAAGCATGCACTGCGCTTTTCTATCATCCTTAATGCCTCTTTTCCTCAGGGTTCTCCCCATCCTCATCCCAAAATACTCACAGTGTCTTTTGACATTCAAGTCAACTGTCATTAGGACATGTAGTAGAACATGCAGCTGTGAAACAGGAATCCCAAAATACACAGGGAAAGCAAAGAAATAAAGGGACTTAAAATCCCACCTTAGCTCTGCCCCCCACATCTTCACAAGTATTGCTCCCCTGGTGTCAGAGCACCGAGGCAGCAGCTTTTGGGCTGCAACAAACTACATCTGCTCACTGGTAAAGGCATCTTCTGATCTGCTTCTTCATCTCCTGACCTGCTTCCTGCCTTCCCTGCAGCATCTCTGCCTGCACACCTGGCCAGAGACAGAGACCAGAGCGCTGCCAGCCCAAAGGCAGGAACATCCACCCTATCTGCAGCTCAGCCACAGCCTCGGCACAGGGCACAAACTGCTTCATATGTTAATGTCATCAGTCAGACGCAACCCACAGACATCTGGCACTTCTCTAGAGCAGTGTCCTTGCAAGATAAAAAGCCTTACAAATTCAAATCAATATTTTCACTACTGCATTAAATTAGCACTTCTCTGTTTCACATCTAATCCCAACTGCTTTCTGTCCACAAAGTGACCTGCTCAGGGAAGTGATCTCAACACCATATGCCACTGCTTACCCAAGCCAAACCAGCTCACTTGTTTGTCCTTGTCAACACCAGGGCAAGGCACAGAAAACTGCCATGGATTTGCCAGCAGCAAACCTCAAAACAACATATTTAATATAGTAGAACCTGACAGATTTTTGTGCTGGGGAAGCCTTCCATGACAGTCATTAATCTCAGGAATTCAGAACAGTGCTCTCTGGATCGGAGAATTATAGGTATCTTTGGGACGCTTTCCATAAAACACCCTAGGGGAAGACAGTGAATCTTATTTCTTGTCTTCATTCAGCATTAATGTGCACAGTTGGTAAACCCAAAATTACACACCACATACGTTTCCAGCTCTTTTAATCCAACCATCTCACAAAAGTAATGAAGGGAGATCACTTCCATTTTACAAGACTTCATATTTCACTGCAGCAAGTCCACAAAAGCCCCAGTCTTTTAAATACAAACTACTTAGACCCTGCCTCATTTAAAATAAACCACAATGCCATTTAGTATTTACAAGCACTGCTTTTCTCTCAGAGAGTAAGCTTTGAAAAGCTAAAAGGGAACTGATTTTGAGAACAGAGATTTCTCTTATTAGAAAAAACACAAGGCAATAAAAACCTGCCTGTAGGCATTAAAATCTTCAAAATCAGTACAATTTGAGACACTTTCTTAATCACAGAAACCCCACATGCCCAAGAACACACAATAAATTTTTCAAAAACCTTCACAGTCAAGTGACAAGACCCTTTGGATTAAGTCAGCCACTGTATAATTTCAGCAATGAGATCCCAGCAAAAGCACAGATAAAAGAACAGAACTGCCCCAAAGACAACTCACAAGAGAAAAATGAAAAGGACTAAGAAGAAACATGAACAACTGTATGAAGCATATTAAGCATCTCTCTTTCAGATACACACAGTGGAACCAGCACACCCATAAACCTCAATGGTTTTCAACTCAATTTGCAGCAGCACAGTGGGGATTAAGGCAAGAACAAAGCACAGCTCAGAGAAACAAACCTGTCATCAAACATGAAGTAGCCCTCCATGCTTTTCAGAAAGACTGCCCATGGCCTAGAAATAGGGAAAGCACAACTGCATTATACCCAGTGACATTAAGGTAGTGTTTTTCTGGTACTATCCTGTTGAAATTCTGCTCAGTAAACAAGAAGAGAAGGAAAATTTGGGCCAGAACATTCTCTGATGAAGATGCAGAACCCAAATCTCAGACAAAGGACAGCAAATTATTGAAGTATGATGAACTCATTCGCCATTAATAGATAACATTGTCCTAAAAGCTCTGGTCAAAGTAAGAGAGATAGTGTGAATGAGTGTGACTTCTCAGAAAACTGTTCAAAAATCAGAGCGGTCAGCAAAAGATTAACAAAAGGCTCCTACAAAACAGAGTGGCAAGGCTGTGTTTGTCTTCTCAGCTTAAGACATCCAGGTTTTGTTTTGATGTCATCATCTCTGTAGCATGAGAAAACCAGATGTACAAAGGAAGGCAGTCCTGTAGCAGCTGAGAAGTTGCTTATGGAAAGAGCAAACCTTCAGGGATTAGAATCAGTGCCCAGTGCCCAGCCAGCCCAACAGGAACACTGAGCAGGGAGGGCAGAACCACACACAGGTGAGCTCTGCCTTTGCTGGCTCACCCACAGGGGAGCAAAGCCCAGAGCCCATCTCCCTGGCAGTCAGGGCTGGGACACTGTGCCCTCCCCTGCACTCTGCTATCCTGAGAAGCCTAAATAAGAGGCAGACTGCAAACCCCACACAGAGGGGCCATGCTCTTGCGAGAATTGAGGCTTTTCCTTGTGCAGATTTCACCTGTGTGAGCTAACCCTGACTCACCACTTATACAGAATGTAACAGCTGCACATTAAAAACAATATTCTCTTTTTGCTATTTCTGCAAACAAAATAGGGTGAGTATACAAATTTAAATACAATGTTTCAGTTGTTAAAACACAGTTTAGCCCAGTATACAAGCAACATATGGAAAAATCATAGAAATAATTTAATTTGATTTAAAAGACAGATATGCCATTCTAAAACATGCCTGCAGTGACCTGTAAGGCAGCCTGACTTGGCTTCCAAGAGCTGTGAAAAAGGAAGGGCAGAGAACTGGTTTAATGACAAAATAGATCAAGTTTTGTATATTTGCTAATACATAAATAAATCAATCACCTGACCTACCACTACAGAATCAATTGTACAGTAGCCTTCAAACATGTGCTTTAATGCTTCATATTAATTCTGCTAAAATACAGTCCAACTAACCACCATGGATGAAGTCAGAATACACATTTAAATAAGAATTATGAACTTCTGTTGGTCAAATCCTGTCTCAAGAGATTTAACCTGACCTATATTTAAAGCAGCTATTTTGAAATGATTGCTCTATTTTTGTAGAAGGCAGTAAGACTGTCTCATAGTATCATTCTCAAGCATTCATCATGTCTCCTTTCCCTTCAAGGGTTCATTTTGTGGACTGATGCATTATAACACCACTTTTGAAAAATCACAGAAAAGTTATTTAAAACTCCAGTTTTAACAAACATAAAAAGGATCTTTAACAAAAATATCTCTGTATTTCCAGTTACTTCTCTTCATTCGCTGCTAAAATGTACAGAGCCTTGGATTTATTAGTTGTGCGTCATCTTTCCCTTTAATCTTAAATTCAGATTAAATTAGCACTTCTAAAAAACGAAACCCAGAGAGACTTCTCATGAGTGGAAAATCTGCCATGCTTATGAGCTTGAAGGCAAAATTCATGAAGGGAGATGTCTGCTCTCCTTTTAATTTCATATGCTGGTAACACATGACAAAAAACAAGTTCACTACATCGAGAATTCTAAAGCTCTGGCTTTTTAAATATAGTTACTTGTACAGACCAGCAGAATGCAATACCCACCCAAGCAGGCACTGCCCCAGGGCTCTGGCTCCCTGCAGGGGCTGAAGGAAACCATGGTGAGGATCTCAGGCTAAACCCCAAACACTCCAGTGCTGTGTACCATGCCCACACTGCCCTCAGAAAGTGAGAGCTGCTGGCAAAGTTCAAGCCAATGAAATAAAACTATACTGCTTTTCTGTGTGGAAAATCCCAATTTCTGTTCCCTGTGACTCATCTCTAAGACCAAAACCTCCAGTGCAAAATCAAATGACAGAAAGTAGAGGGAAGTTATTACTGGAACAGCAAAATGTCCCTTCCAGACATGCTGATACACCAACACCCAAGCATGACCTGTCAAGGCAGAGAAAGTATTTTTTAAAAACTCCAAAAAAATCCCCATAAAAAAGCTCTCCACACTTTAAATGGGAACCAGTGCCCTGCCAGGGCAGTGGCCAACATGCTAAAACGCAGTGGCAGTCACCAACGTTCTTTTTATCCAAAGGCAAGCCTAAGCCACTGATCAAAGTATCAAAGCATGTAGGAAAACAAATTCTAAAGCAGAAGAGAAGCTCCATGGGCAAGAGCCAGGACCTTCAGAAGGACAGTCTGGAATTGATGCCAGCCACAGGGTTATCAAAAGCATCCCTGTAAAAAGGGATGCTATGCCACTATCATTTTAGTCCTCTTCTCTTGACTGTTACTTTTCTTAGGCTTTCAGTAAATAGAAAAAAAAAACCTAAGAAACAAAGTAAAACCAAAGTATTTACTTCATGGGAAAAAATTAACTTACATTCTTTTGATTACAGAGTTAAAAAATCATTGTCAAGCAAATTTTACAGTGTACACATGGCATCCTAACAGATAGCTTTCAAATTGCCGTTCTGTTTGGTTTATTCAAGGAAACTCATGGATAAATGTTTGAATCATCCTGAGGAGACCCCCTTGAGGCTTCTGCTGCCAGTGACAGATGTTTCCACTGTAATGCAAGGCCTGTGTTTGCCCAGTAATTGGGTTCTCAGGTACCAATCTTTGGAGGAAAAAGAAAGCCACTCCTCAGGCCTACTTGTAAACTCCTGTTCCTGGGCTGACCTAAGGGCTAACCAATCCAATTAGCATTGACAGGGTCCTAAATTCTGTCTTATCTCCTTAGTTTGAGGCTGCAGGACCTCAGCTGGATACTGACACATCCTTTGTGCACTGCCATTTTCTGTCCCTGAACTGCAGGAACTGCCCCCAACCACTGCATTCACCTTCCCTCTGCACTGCTCTAGGCATGTTACACAGCACAGAGCAGGAAGACCTCAGCCACTGCAACCTCTTCTTCTGGCAGAAAAAGAATGAAGTGTCCTTACATATATTCTTTGTGTTTGTACAGAAGGACACTGCCCATTTTTAGTCAACAGCATTACAGATAATATTTACAGAGACAAAAATACAGCCCACGATCTAGCACAGGCCATTTTTGCATTCTGCAGTTTCTCTGACAAAGCAAATCACTGAAAAATTTAGATAAAATCAACAGAATTACATTTTAGAACAGCCTTAACTGACAAGTCTATCAAAACCACTCTCCTTTTGCCTCTAATGTTGAAGTTTTAAATTGTTTTACAACCATGACCATTTACATAAAGAGGAGAAAAATAAAACCATGTGTGAAATGATAAACACTACAAGAAAAATGCTTCTTCACTCTTTTCTGTAGATCTGGCCCCAAACATAAAACAAGAGGGAAACAATGACAATTCTTAATAAAACTTTAATCCGCCAGTCTTATTTGGTTTGGAAGTCAACCAGTTTCCCTATCCAATGGATTTCCCAAACAAAAACGTTCCATTGAAATAATTATCCATTGGAGACATCAGAGTATTCTTCCAGCCAGCAGTGGAACCTTATTTTCGCGTTAACTTTTAACACTGTCATTTTCTTATACTATTTAAAAATTCAAACGTGTACAAAATCCAGTAGCATTTGCCATTCAAGAGAGGTTCCCTCTATTGCTGATTGCTGCAAGTTTAACTCTGCACAATGCATTAACAGTCAAACTGAACTTGAGGGCACATCTTTTGCTTCAAGGTCTAGGCCACACAATTATACTAAAGATGCCTAGAACTGTTAAGGCTTGTATGTTTTCAGCAAGCATAAACTTCTTGTTAAAAGTCTCCTATGTGCCCACTGGAAATGGTAACCAAACCTGACAAAATGATGAATAGGTATTAGAATATTCTAGTAAAATTCCAAATGTGTCTCAAATGCATTTGTCCCATTATCCACCAGGTACGTGCAGGGGAAAAAAAAAAAAAAGCACCTGTGGCATTATTTATCTCAATAAATACATTGTGGTTGAAAACAGCAGGACTTCCTGAAGACCTGAAGAAAGTTCCCTTGCCCTGCTGCTCCATGTGAAATTCCCAGGAAAGCAGCCAGCCCCTAGGGCAGACAAAGATCATACACAGACCCTGTGCCTTTTGCTCCTGTTCAAGGACATAAACAGCAGAACCAGTCAAGTGCCCCGCTGCCCAAAACATGCAGGACAGAGGACCCTGGCAGGAAGGAGTGTGTCTTGCAGGATTCACAGCATCACATCACCTTGAAGAATGACTATCACAGTTTAAGAAGAGCCTCCAGCTGTGCAGCAATCTGCTCACATCTCCTTCTACCCAGGATAAGGAGATGAAGAAGATGAGATGATTTGATGCAGCCAGCCAAGCCAGCACACAGCAAGCGACAAATGTGACCCAACTGCTCCAAGAGCTGCCTGCCACACCCCTGGGACAGAGCTCTGGGGACAGCTTCTGACCTGGATCCACCCAACTGGCCCATGTCCATCCACTGAAACTCTGGGTGGGACAGAATACTTCTAGCTCCCAGAGCTGTTGAGAGAGACTTTGGGGGAAAACTCTCTCCATGGTTTACCCTGTGAGTTGAACTGTTAGTATCCATGTAAAGCACCAGCCTTGTGGTGAAAACAACACAGGAGAGCAGACTACAGAACTCAGAAACCACAAGAGAAGAGAAAGGGACCAAGAACAACCAAACATCATAACAGGGGACAGAGGTTTCTATCAATCCTGGGTCCATCCCCAGCCTACCAACACTGAAGATCCTGAGGTCCTACACTGGTTGTTTTCCCAAGTGTTTTAATCCTTGCGTCTAAACTGGAGGTGTGACAACCATTAGCTCTGAAACAACTGCCTCAGGAGTTCGTCTTGCAAGCAAGGGCAGACTTACTAGGGCTGCTGACACGACACCCATCACCTCCACTTCATCGTGGCTGCAGAAATCACTGCTCATAAAGCAGTTCCAGGTCCTTCCCAGCACAGAAGATTAAAGTAAAGCAGCATCCTTTTCTGTTTGACTGGGTGGCAAACTGCTGCAAGCAATTCCTGAACCCTTACAGCTGAAGCATGAGCCAGACTGTGACCCTGCCACCCAACCCAGTGTGGGCTGTTTGTAATACTGAGTCAGAAAATCAGCTGAGCTTGGCCTTTACCACTCCCTTTGCTTCAGAGTCAGCTACAACTCACAAGTCTGGCTTCAAATGCCACAGTTCCACATGTGGATAAGAGGGATAAAATATCAAGCATTTACAGGAGTTAAGCTCTGCTCTAAAGCAGAAGTTTGAAAAAGGAAGGTATGTACCACTTGTATGATTATACATTTAGTGTTACTGTTTTGCTTTTATAAACAAATTTATCACAGAAAGGAACAGACATTTTCAACATTCCACGCTTAGAAAAGCAGTAGCATATTTTAAAATTACCAGCCCTCCTCCACAAAGCTGTGCACTGCTTGCTAACAGAGATTCACAATCTCACAACAGCACAAAACATTCCTTTCCACTCCAAATGCTTCAGGAGGTACCTCCCTTCTAACAAAAAAAAAAAAAAAAAAAAAAAAAAATCAATGGCTTGGGCATTTTCTTGAGTCTAAATGTACAAACACTCATTTTCATTCCATGAATATAAATCATATTATCACAGAATCATTTAGGTTGGAAAAGACCTCAAAGATCAACACCAACCATTACCCCAGCACCACAAAACCATGACCCCAAGTGCCACATCCACATGTCTTTGAAATCGCCCCCAGGGATGGTGGCTCCACCACTGCCCTGAGCAGTTTCAATGCCAAACCACCCTCTCGGTGAAGACATTTTTCCTAATACCCAATATAAACCTCCCCTGGCACAACCTGAGATTATTTCCTCTTGTTCTATCACTTGTTACCTGGGAGAAGAGACTGATCCCCACCTTGTACAACCTCCTTTTGGGTAGTTGTAGAGAGTGATAAAATCTCCCTGAGCCCCCTTTTCTCCAGGATAAACACTCCCAGCTCCTTCAGCCACTCCCCATCAGACTTGTGCTCCAGATCCTGCACCAGCTACACTGGGGAATTGCTCCAGACCTCAGTATGTCTTGTCATGAGCAAGACAGATACTGAGGCCTGTAGCAGGATGCTCTGCCTAGGTGGGGGTAAAATAGCTCAGATTTTACCCTATTTGCAAATAAGTTGTAAATGCTGGATGCAGAAAGAGGAGTTCATACAAATTTTGGTGTTGAAGAATGCTGAGACCAGCCTGATTCACCAATCCCAAAGTTAAAACATTCTGAGGATGTGAAAAAACAGTGTTTCGTGACAGAAACAGGCACTGATGAGGATGTGGCAAAGATCCTGATAAAGAAAGCAGCAGGTGATAGCACTGGTAACTCTTCTGAAGCTGCTGAGCTGCAGGCTGCCCAGCTGGCACAGCTCATCTGGAAGCACAAGGTGATCCCAGAGAGTTTTTGCTCCAAGTTTGGGCTAAGCTCTACATCCTGAAGCTGGTGAAGTTAAAGTTTCAGGCTACCTGAATGTCTGGTTCCCAGTGGACTGTACTGCAGCTCTCGTTGTGTAAAGATTCCTGTATCAGTGTTGGTATTGGCACTGAGCTTCACAGTGGCTGCCTGCTGCAGCTTATGTGCTTTTTAAAGCACCTCTCAAACATCCTTATCTCTAGCACAAATGTTATGTTCTAATTAAGTAGAAAATAATTTTATCTTTAGATGAAATGTGATTCACTCCCCTAAATGCCTACCTCCTCATCTCTAAATAAAACTCATTTTAGTTAACAATTCAGTTTCATGTTTCAGCTGCAGCTCCTCTAGGACCTTTACCCTATGCACAATTCATAACCAACCCTACAACATCAAGGGCAGAGCCATAACAAGCCTAAGGGCCAAAATGAGCTGCAGTCAGGGCCCCTGGCTTGTGCCCAGAGGAGGCTGAAAAAGCAATTCAGAGCCACAGGTCCCTTTATTACATGCAGATGAGTTTAAGTCCACAAAAATAATAGCAGAAAACCACAAAGTTTCTTTCATCTTCTCTCCCTCCCTTTTTTTAAGACATGTCTGTCATGCGCAAAAGACACATTCTAATTCTAACGTAATCTTTTGTGGTTTGAGGGTTTTTACACTACGCAGAAAAAAGCACAGCCCAGAAGGACTGTGCTCATTAAAACACAATGAAAGATGACAACAGCAACAAAGAATGCTATCCTATCCTAGAGCTGTGTACCTTTACTTCCCTTCTAACAGCAATTCACTGAATTGCTGTGCATTAGTGCAGACCACACTATTACCGAACATGGCTTTACCTGGGAAATGTTCTCTCCTGAAGCAGGTGACAATCAGCCACAGGGCTGACTATCTCCTCTGTCACCTGCACTGGCTGCCCTCAGCACCACCTCAGCCATCAGCATGCGAGGGCCCTCTGCACTGACCTTTGAGAAATTCATCTGAAGCATAACACAGTTAATCTGTTCTTAAACAAACCCACCACTTCTGCTGAACCAATCCAACCGTGTGAAGTTTCCTGATGTGAGGGCACAAATCAGGAGAAGTTCCAGCACTCAAACCTCTCACAGCAGCTTCCTCAATCCCATCCGATCTGATGCAATGTGAAATAGGAATTGCAGCAGTTTTCACTCCACTGTGGTTTGTCTACTTTCATGGAAGGATTCAATCACATTCAATTACTTTACTGCACTACAAAATGTAGATTTTTTTAAAATAAAATAGACTGATTTGAACTCTCTAGATTGTATAGATCCCTACACGGCACACAAAACTATGTTCCTTACTTTTTTGGAAAACAGACAAACAAAAATCCTTACAAAGAAAAAAAAAAAAAAACACCAAAACAAACAACCCCCAAGTGTTTCAATAAAGAAAGACTGCTAAAACAACATGTAACCATAGCTGTTTTTAAACACACCTATAGACCACTATATGTTGAAAACAAAACATGAGGACACTTACAGAACTGTAGACTGAGGCTCAAAAAGGCTAATAAGGCTGCCAAGGCCAGCAAGAACAGAAAACGGTTTCGGAAAAGCATTATTATTATTCACTCTGCTTGCTCTTCATGGTTTCATCTTCAGATATCTGTGGTTCCTGCAAACAACAAAACAGTGGCAAATATGTATTTCAGAAGTGGAAGCATCAGTTATTCTTTAAAGGCAGGCACACAAGGCAATTCAAACTGGCAACAACAAAATGGAGAAGTTGCTTTCACCCTAACAATAGGATTAACTGTATTTCCACAACAAAACTTTCAGGTAAATAAGAAATATTTCCATTTTCCATAAAATTAGGCTGTTCCTGCAAACACAGGGTTAATACTCCCATTCACAATTCTTAAGATAAAAAAGAGTAAGAAAAGCTGTCAACACCACTACACAGTAAACAAAAAAGTAATAAAGCCTCAGCAGTTGTTACTCATTGCAAAAACAAAAATACAAAAAACTCAAGCCCTCTCCTAAGAACATCCAAACACACTTTTCCTTGCAAAATGACATTCTGAAGAGTAGAGGATTTGCTGAAGTGCCCTGTTTTCACAGATGTACGTTTTCCTGTGGAAAACTGCTCTATATATGGGATGAGAGGGGGTTGCTCTCCCACCCCCCAAGCCTTTTTTTTCTTTTTTAAACAACCAGCTGCTCTTATATGCAAGAGATGCCTCCTCCTAGCACTGACAGTGTGTTGCAGGAAATTGGTTAGTCTTGAAAGAAACCTTCTGAGATTCCCAGATCCTTTGAACTGAGTTCTGTTTATGACAGAACACTCAAACCTGTTGACAGAAAGTAACTTTTTCCCCTCCACCATTTCCTTTTTGCCCCAGAACTTATTTCCTCACAGAAAGAGGCCTCTCTTTATTTTTCCTGCTTTTGAGAATGACAAGTCTTACATATACATATAATTAATACATATTTGCTCACCGAAATTCTTCTGGACTCCAAAAACTAACCATCTTAGCAAGATTTTCCTCTCTGACTCTTGATAAAACCACAACCTCAAAATTTCAATTTTTTTCTACACTGCCCCCTTTCCCCCCTGCCCCCCCCCGCCCTCAGTTAATTTTCTTACTAGTATTTGGAAAAGTCTCAGGAATCATTGAACTTATTTTATCCACTGGGGTTGGTATTGAAAAGAGTTGTGTGATTACAATAAGTGAAATCCATTATACCCATACATTTTGCAGGACTGAGGTCTTTGCTTCTCATTTTACTTGGACAGCTACCTTTACAGCTTTTGGAAACTGTGGAAAAATGGAAAGATCTGGAGATTCTGAGAAGTAAGAAACCAGAGTCATTACTGTATTTGGGAAAAATATGGTGCCAACAGCACCATAAATGGCATGTGCAAGCGGTAATAAAAACAAAGTAAAAAGAGAGGAAGAGGGAGAGTTGGAAGGAACAATAATTTTAAGAGTTCTCAATGTCAAAAAATCACAGCTCATCCTGGAACATCCTAGTGAAAGCCAGGCAGAAGCAAAACTGAACTACACCACTGCAATTCAACAAAGCTGTGAAGGATAGAAGGTAAAAGGATTAGTGTATGTCAAACACCAGGACAGAATAAAGCAGTTCAACCAAACAGATGGGACAACAGAAGGAACCACAGGAAAAAGCAAAAAATAGATTTAGCAGGGAGGAGAAGGTAAAATCTGTTAAAAAGCTCTCAGGAACAAGAGGTCTTGTGTACAGTCTACAAAGATTAATAATGTTGTTGCATAAAATAAAGCTGCCACCAAAAAAAACATTAAAGACTGAAAAATAGGAGATCTTACACACTTCATATTAGCAAAATGTTTTCCTGAGTAAGCTTAATGAGCTTTAAGCCTTAATTGCAAGATCAGAAGCTTTAAAACATTGAGTGTGAAAGGCATCATTCAAGAAATTACAAAGTGGAAAGAATTTTCTTTTGAATATGCTTTGGTTTGCTAACAAATTAAAAGTTGCTCTGTTGCAACTTATGTGGAATAGGAAGAGCTCCTGCTGAGAAGCTGTTAATTAAAAGCCTGTCAACACAATTTGCCATCAGCTCCTCCTTGGCACAAAGCTGCAGGGAATCAGGTGAGGGTATGTGAGACTGAGTCCTGAAGCCTCTGCTCCTCCAGGCTGGCACACAAGGTACTCCCAGGGCACAGCTGTGCTTGGTCAGCACATGTGAAGTGAAGGCAGTACAGTAAGAATCATGACCACTCACTGAAGTGAGCATTGGTAAGCTAAAAAAAGATAAAACAAAACCTGGAGGAGAGAGAAATAAAAGCAAACCAACCTTATCTTCCCACGAAACTATTCTTACATGCAGATGAAACAAAACAACAAACCACAGAGCAAAACACATTGGGGTGTTCGGGACAGAGTATGACAGAGCAAGAGCACTGCAGAGCATTCACTGCTAACCTGACATGTAGGCACTGCTGGTCTATCTGTTTACCCACGACAGAGTGCAGGTCCTGGCCCAGCCTCAACATCTGCACACTGTGAACTTCCAAAGGGCAATTCCAACACCAGCGGCCAGCTGGGCTGCAGGAATGGGCCTGGCTCTGTGTTTCCCAGCCAAGTAAGTACTTACTCTGCTTCCAAAGGGGAGTGAGCACCACACTGAGGTGGGACTCAGTGCCAGGAGCAGCAGCTTCTGACATGTGCCCAAAATGCAGTGACTGATGCTCATCCCTGAGACAGGCAGGTTTAGATTGGATATTAGGAAAAATTTCTTCACAGAAAGGGCTGTCAAGCATTGGAACAGGCTGCCCAGGGCAGTGGTGGAGGCAGCATCCCTGGAGGGATTTAACAGACCTGTGGATGTGGTGCCCAGGGACAGGGTTTGGTGGCGGGTTTGGCAGTGCTGGGGGAACGCTTGGATGACCTTTTTCAACATAAACAATTCCACAAGTCTGTTTCTATAAATGCAGTACTTGATAAAGACGACCTATACGACTCCAAACATTTCAGTCACGCTAATTTTAAAGGTGACACACTTAAACAGTTTAGAAATTCATAAGGATAGTCATTAATAAAGCATCCTACATTGAAATGCGGGTAAGTAAAAGGCTACTTCTCAGTCACCTTTTGCAGCATACTTACGTACATAACCACACACAGAAAGTAACTTTTCCTTTTAAACACCATCCAAAATCTCAACTCATCAAAACATGCCAGAATGACTCAGAGCATTCAGAGCACCCTCAGTACTTACCTAATCCCACACAAGTGCTGGTGTAAGGTGTTATTGCATGCTCACACAAAGGGAGAAACAGCCTTATGGTTGAAGACCAGGCCAGGGAGTCAGGAAAAATTAGTAACTACCTAGAAATGCTGGGAGAGAGGCAGCCAGCCTGGAGCCCAGGCAAGGCACAAAGCTGGAGCAGAGCAGCTGGCAGCACTAACCTACATTCTGTTCAGCACTGGAGGGGCACTGCCAGCCAGGGCGCCACACACAACCTCCCCCCGGCAGCATTGCTTGACTGGCTAAACTTCTTTTGTTTACGTCAGGCCCTGAAAATAACTTTACATCAATGCTTTCAAAGCACTTGTGAGACGAGATGTGACACTAAACCAGCACTGCCAAGCCCCTGTGCCAACTGACTGGTGCTATTACATCCTCTAAATCACCAGCATCCATCTATAACACAAACCTACTCTCCAGCATGAAGCGTAAGCACAGAATTATTCTGACTCACCATGACAGCTTAAATGAATTTACTTGATTAAAACAGCATGTCTCCATAAATAATCAATAGTACTCCTCAAAGTCTGCCTCAATAAAATTACTGTATTTATCTGATGTGCTGCATCAAAATGACATTGTCTACTGAAATGCAAGTGAGCAAAAGTGGTCACGATGAAAAAACCATCAAAGACAAATGGAGACTTGGCCCCAAAAGGAAAGTAGTGCTCAGTCTGCACATAACTACCTGCCAGAGACAGAGAAAAGTATATTTTGGAGCAAGCTAATAGAGTATAGGAGGGAGAACAGACAACAAAAGGTTGATTTGGAGTAACATTCAGAGATAGCTTTAGAAAAGGTCACAGAATAACAAAGGGACCCACCCATCAGTCTGATATCTCTACACTGCAAAAGAGATTCTAACTATCATTTCTTTTTTTATATTTGTTTTGCTATTCATCTACATCTGTGGGCTTATTTTTTGACAAAGCCTGTTTTGAAGGCATCTGAAATGAAGGTGACAGTTCCTGCTACAATTATAACGAAAAGTTCTGCTTTGACTTTCACTTTAACTTGTGATGCTCCACCAATCACTCCCCAGCCATTGGGCAGCAGCCTACCAGACACATTTTTCATCTACTCACAAGTCCAGCCCCCAGACAATTTCAGACAGTGAGTTCATCCTCTTGAATTAGCAACTACAGTAAAGAGTTGTGTCAGCAAATGGCACAAGCCAAACCTTTTCTTTGGCACTTCAAGCGATTTGCCTTTTTTTCCTGCAGGAATGCAAAATAGTGGCTGGGATTTTCTGGTCATGACCAAACCAACCAGTGCTATAAAGATCCATGGCAGGAACCAGAATAGAGTGGAAATGGGAACACGCAGCAGAACCAATTCCCTGGTCAGCATGACCTGCTTAGTTAGTGATGCTTGTAATTGTCACGGTGAGAAAACGCTCACAGAACCCCTGCAGCCACTGTAGCACCAGCAATTTAAATTGGACATATGATCCCTGCAACACTGAGGGTGCATTTTGCACAGCATCACAAAGTAACACAGCATCTGTGATACTGTTCAGCACTATTCTCCATTTTCCCATTGGAAAAAAAGAAACACATTTTTTTTTAATAGCATTTAAGAAAAATAGGTCACAACACTTGGTGCAAATAAATGCATTTCTAAAAAGAGTAAAAGCAGCTCATGATTGAAAATATTAAATAAAACCTGCTCAGTAATGTTATTCATGTTAGCTCATCCACGCCACAAGTCAAGCTGGAAGTCAATAACCACAGGACATGCAAAACTCAGCTGAAAGTAGGAATAGGTCAGCAGCCTCATGAAACAAAAACAAACAAAAAGCCACACACACGAAAAAAACCCCAACACCTAAGTGAAGATAAAGAAAGCCATGATAAAAAACGGAACATGTACCACTCCACAAGTTAGGCATGGAAACAGAGAGTTTCAATAACAGTGCCTGTCCAAAAGAATATGGCTACATGGTAACATGTAAAAAACTAATAGTTACTTATAAGATACTTTTGTTTTTAACTACTTAACATTTTGCCAACAAGTATCTGATTTTAAAAGAAAAACAGCTAAAATGCTGATGTTTACTATATTTTAGCACATTAAAATGTCCACATCCAAGCTTTTCTTGTCTTCTGTTTGCAAGTTTCTTCCCTACCTAGCCAGTTCTAAAATCCTCCTACTGGCACAGCTGGTCCTGCAAAGTGCAAAAGCAATGGTCCAGCAGTACTGCCCAGCTTTTCCAGGGAGCAGCACAAGCGCCCACTTCATACACGCCAAGGGATCAAACAGATCTTGCTTGAACAATTCTGTCCCTCTGTACAGCGGTCACTTTCCCAGTGCAGCAGATTTCCCCCTGAATTTAATAATTCAGGACACTGACGAGTGCTGGGCACAGAGAAGTGATGAAGGGCTCAGCCAGGCTGAACACTGACACACCTCAAAGATAATCCACTGCTCTCAAAATACAAGGCTCCCTTGACTCCAAAATCTGGGCTTTTAAACCTCAAGGTGCACAAGCAGATGAACTGGTGAACATTTTAAACACTTCTCCTAAGCAGCTTTCAAGTTCGAGCAGGACTCTTATAAAGTTTTACACTGGAAATGCCAAAAAAGCCACCTTTAGCTGTTTCCTTCTCTTCAGTTCTGTCCTGCCCAGTCACCATCAGGAGCTGCCTTCTTTCAGATACCACATGTTAAAAGATGTGAGCAGAACAACTCTTTGCGTAGTTTAGGTTTGCATTTGATGTTGCCAGTCTCAGTCCTTTAGAATGTATTTGTTTTACCGAACTTAGAACCTACCGGTCTGTGAATCTCCTGGAACTCGGCAATAAACACAGTCACGCAGAGACACCTATGTTCAAGTTTTTTGCATTAATGTTATAGTTAATGCAGTGTAACATTAGAACACTACAACTATTCCTCATGAGTTTCACAGCATTGGAAGTTGACTTATTCAGTAGCCAAAAATCTCTCAGCTTCTGGAATTTCTTTACACTTAATCAATTTTCTGATTAAATGATGCCCATGTTATCTTGAACAAACATAACTGAGTTTAAAAAAAAAAAAAAAAAAAGCATGGAAACTGTTAAAAAGGCATGCAAAGATCATTAAGTGTTGGATTTTAATTATTTTTCTCACCCTTGCACAGCAAACCATTTAGGTGTGTCAGCTTAACTCCCTGTACTCTGACCAATAACTGCCTTGCAAGGAAACACTTCTAAAATCAAATCCTTCTGAAAACTCAAACAAGTACTTTTGGAAGAAATGCCATAACTGTGAGTTGTAAATACCCTTATAAACATTTGAAAACCAAAACAGAGGTTTTTTTAAAGTCCAAGCACAGTAATTTCTGTCATGAAGTCACTAAATGGGATAAATACTGCAATTTCTACATAATCAATGTTCCTAGAACTATTAAGAAAAATATAAGTAAATACATGAACTAATTTATGTATGAAGAAAACCATAGTTTCAAAATGTAAGGTACTATAAATATCTGATTCTTTGGGGATGAAGTCATCAACCTAGAACGCTCTTTTCGTTCCCCATGCTCTCTGTTATTCCTTAAATTATCAGTACTTGTGAGAGAAGTTCTCAACAGCTGCAATTCAAATAATGTTTCCATGCCCAACACATCCTTTCAGTAAAAATAAAGAAATAAAACCAATATAAATGTAGTCTCCTTTTCTCCCAGAACACTTTCCCTTTAGAGACTCAGCTTGGAGACAGCTTGCTGCCTTCATGCCCAGGCTCTGGCAGCACCCTGACAGCAAAGGCATTTTTGCTCCTACCAGCTTCACTGGTGTATTTACACAGAATATCCAGTGTTCCCATCAGCCAGGACACAGGGGTGACATGCCCCTGCCTGGAGGAACTTAACAAAAGTCTAAATTAGCTCTGACAGTAAACAAAGAGAAAAAGCAGGGCTGCACACAGAAACAATTATGGAATGTTTATTCCAAGCTGTCTGCAGACCTCTTTATGCTCTACTTTGTCACAGATTTAGACATCTGTTTAGACCAGAGGACAAAACAGTGGTCAGCAGCAAAATTCCCCCTTGCCAGCTCACATATTGTCTCCCTTTCGATTTGTACTTTTAGTCACTGATGCTCTGTACCACATCACTCTGGGGGCTCAGAGCCCAGCCTCTGTGAGTTCTGCTCCACATCAAGGAAAACACACAGGGAAAGCTCCACATGACACCCACAGGAACCTCTGAGCTCCTTTAGCAGAGGTGTCTGTTTGGCACGATCAACGCGGCTCTAATCTCAGAGAGTGCAGCACAGTCCCAGAAGAAGGATGTGGGTTTGAATCTGAAGCCACGTTTTGGACAGAACATGATACAGCATGAACTGCTTCCCTCAAACCACAGAGAAGCTTCACTGCTGTGTTACAGCCTACCAATAAAATCCAATCTATAATAAAATCTGTCAAATTACAAAGCTTTCAATAGAGTTCAAATAACAATGGATCACAAGCCATTCCCCTTTTTAAAAAGTCCGACTTCATGGCATACCCGAATCTTGAGTATTGAAGAGACCACTGCAGTTCCTTTGCTAGCTAAAAACCACCTCTCTTATTTTCACATTCCTTTTATGAACTGTTGAAATTCTCCATGCTTTGGCCTTTGGTTTTCCAACTATGACTTTATAGGTCTCACATGGTTTACTCACTTGAACAGCAAATGTATGAGATCATGAAATATTTCCAGGAGTAGGTGTCCTTAACTCTGGTTTCTTTTGGTCCACGGAAACCCTTAGTACAAGAGATTCCTCAGTTCAGACCAACTTTTCAATAACTGTTTTGATCCAGCTTCGATTACCTCTTTTGGTTGGAGAAAAGAATTACGTCCTACACTACTGTGTAGAAGTCTTAAAAAACTTGAAGTCAATACCCACCCATCAGTCCAGCACATCACTTTGGAGGCTCTGCTTGAACCAAATTTTAATATTCAGGAAACTGTCACAAGCCCAACTCCCTGTTATCCACTTCAAGAATGTCCCCATATTCCCACTCCTTTTCCTATGCAATAATAGGTCATACAGAGAAAGTAAAAACAAAGGAAGTTCTTTTACTTCCTTAAAGGAAACTGAGCAACTCCTCTTTAACAGCATTACGAAACTTGAAGGAAACCTTATGATTTTGATGGCTCCAGGCCAGAAGTGAATATTAACTGGCAGCAAAAGCATTCTAGAACATAGAGATAATTAAATAATTCTTAAAAAACAGCACCAGAATGTAATTATTTTAAACTTACAATTTTAAAACCATATACCATATGCTCATAACTATAAGCATAGATCCTAATCATCCCCAGATCACAGCCAGTGGCTGATCAGATAACATCACAGCACCAAAAAGCACACAAAGGCAATGCAGTTTACATGCTTGAATTGTTAAATGATTTTTGGGGTTTGCTTTTAAGTTCAGGTTTTACTTTTTACAATTTTAATTGTTTGAACGACTCCATCTCCTGCTATAACACTCCCCTGTGCATGTGTTTCCTCTAAGCAGGAATCTGCCTCCCTCTGCCCCAGTGTCAGGGCTTGTGTCCTGAGGCAAATACCTTCTTCTGGCACTAACTTTGAAAGTAAACATTGCAGGGATGCACTCAAAGTTAGTCGTGATCAACCAGGGAAGGCACATTGAACAAACAGATCAGTGAAGAAAGCTCATAAGCACAAAAAATACGCTTATTTTCCCACACCGAGTCAAATTTATCCCATGTAATGTTCAAGATGATGTTAATATTAAGGACAGTATTTTTCACTGCTTGCCAGCTCTTCCACTCAGGTTAGATTTGGATTTGAGGATGTGATCTGAGTTCCCAAATCTGTACTTCTTTTAATCCCAAATGACCTTATACTGGATCAGTTTATACCCAACCTCACACACATATTCTAGTGGTGGAAGTTACACATCCACACAGGTTGATTTGCTTACAGTACCCAAACTGAATGAATTTTGGGAGACTTTATCTCTTCAGCCCACTCACCACCCTGTCTTATATTCCATCTTTGCCTGGTCCTTCATCCCTCACCCTCTGGAAAACTGCCAGAATTTGAACCCAGTGCCCCAGCCATTCCCTCACAGCTGTCAGCTCACCCTAAAATGCACCATTTGACATCTGGTGATTTGGCCACCACTGAGAGCTTTCCACGTAGTAAAACAACATTTTACTAAATTAGCTTAATAAGAGATGTGAAAAATGCAGTGCAACAACCTGGTGTTTGTGCAAGAGGGATGGATGGCATTGATTTCGTTACCCATCACATTTCTACTCTACCCTATCCTATAGTGTTTAAGCCATATTTTGACCCTCATCCCAAAAGATTTTTCTTCTGCCTATAGTCCTGCATGAGATCTGTTCCATTCTATTATTATATGTCAGGTCACCCAAAACTTTCATATTCAACCAGTTTCATAAAATCTCAAGGATTCAAAATTACAGGGCAGATACACACTTCTGTTCCAAATGGAAAACTTGCGCTTCTCCACACATTCTACTATTACCCATTGCAGCTTATATTGGAGAGGGGGGGGGAAAGTTTAAACATACTTCATTCAGCAGTTTTGTCATCTTCCTGCAATCTAACCCCAGAATGGTGATTACACAGATGCATTAGCACACAGTCAGCATCTTCTGCTGCCCTTTCCTCCCCACAACGCTTTGCACAACTGCCAACTTGCCTGGCTGCTGGAGAGCTGGATGGGGAATAACACAGGCAACATACTGGGAAAACTGCCTCACTGCTGGCAAAAGGGCATGCCTGCCTTTTCCCTGGATCCTCATGGCAGCAGCACAAGCTAACCACTAGGAACACGTCATCTTACAGATAGAGGCAGCTGAACACACATGTGCAGGCAGGAGAGTTCTTGCTTCAAAAGGAAGAATAAAAATAGGTTTAGGTAAACAGTGCTGGCATTAAATATCATGTCCCAGCATTTCCTTGAAAAGGCCCTTTGGCTACAGTTTTGTTGCTTTAGTTGCTTAGCTGGTTTTACATTTTATCAGCCCACAGAAGCTCCCCACGAAGGTACCCAAAGGTCTTCAGAGTGAGAAACACAAGGCAGTGTTCAGACTCAGGAGTAATCAACAAACAGACGTCACAGCCACAGGGAAGGTGAATAAAGCACGAGAAACACACGGCCAAGTGCAAGAACCAGTGCCAGCATGACTCTGTCCTTTTAAACAATGATTAACCACAGAGGGTGGCAGCTGTCTGCAGGGTCCCCAGCCAGCCATTGCCAGCCTCAGGAAGTCACAGTTCAGCATCTCCCCGTCACAACTGTGACATTTATTATTGCAGACACTGACACAAAGCTGAGGTGTCTGGTTTTTTTATTTTTACAAGGGAAACCATGAATGTGACAAGTTTGGGGGGAAACTGACTTCATTCTTGGTTCATGCTAAAGTTTTAGGTGGCTGTAGAAACTATGAATGGATCAGCTGAAAAACAGCCACTGATTAGTATTTCCAGACAGCCATTCTGGAAGTGTTTACCATGTGGCACAAACAAATAAGCCTAATTATTTCAGCTTCCAAAAATCAGTTACTTTTAAGAAATATGCCAGCTGTCTAGCTTTTCAAAATCCAGTTTACTTCTCTAATCAATATGAAATAACAGCCTGTCAATCATGCTCTGAATCCTCTGCCTGTCATCAGAACCACTTAGTGCCTAATCACATATTTACCATCTACCTTTGCAGCCCTCCTGGCAAATGTTTCTATTATCAGCTTGCACAATGGAAAAAAAAAAAAAAGAAAAAAAAAAAAAGCACTCTTTCCTGCTGCTTAGGATGAACCATTACATTGATGATTCAGGCATTATCTGTTTTTTTGAAAAGAATCATAAATGCCATTTGTCACAGTACACCTTCCCACTCTTATATTTCTTCACTGAACACGAAAATGCCTCACCCAGCTGTAATCAGAGAACATCTAATATTTTCAAGACAAACAAGAACAAGAATTTTGAATTCTAACCTAAACCCAATGGCACAAAACAAGCCATATGGGCAAACTTCACGGGTTCCTACATTGACACAAGTCAAGACTCATGTATCCTCCTCTACAAATTTTAGACAATAAAATTTCCCAAATTCTTCTGCCCTAAACAATGTGCAAAGCTACACGCTTGCTTCAGGGGACTCACTTTGGAAAGTGCAGCCTGATTTTAACAGAATATGAGGCATGTCACAGTCTGTACAGCATTCCTTGTATCATCCTGGAAAACTGCTACAGAAGCCTTCAGTCGTCATCATCCTTTACACAGCTTTATGACCAACTGTTTCCAATTCTGTGTCTGTGTAATTTATGCCATACACTGGCCTGCATCTCCACTTCCTGTTACAGAAAGCATTTTCAGAAGCATTTCTAAGAAAATACGCATTTTGAAGCACAATATTTTATCAATACAGCAATATTTTAATACAAGGCCATTAAAATTACCATGACACTCAAACCCATGCAAGTAAAAATCTTGCATGAAATCTACATTTTAGTCTCCTCCCAAGCATTTGACATTTCTTCCCTTTTTGCTGCAAAATTTAGGTTTTCTTTCTTAAGAAATATAATAAAGGTATATAAATTATCACCCAAGCCAGAGTTTTTTAAATACACCCCTCTGAATGTGAATCAATGCATTGCTCACTTACTGCCTTCCTCTTCCAGAGAGGCAGGATTAAAAGTTATGTTCAAACACTTCCTGAATGTGATGCACTGCTGGGGCAGTTTTGACCCAAACTACACTCTCTGCCCAACATTTGGACCACCGAGGTTCTTTATAAGGAGCTCTTTTCTCACCCTTGAGGCTGCTGTCAGGCAACATCTGTGTGTGTGCTCCTCCAGTGCCTATCAGCATAGCTGGGCTGCCACAGTATCTTTTCCTGCACGTTATTGGTAACTATCTGCCAGTAACTCCCGAAACTCTCCTGTACTCCCTGTAACAAACTCCATCTTCTTTAATCTTCTCATGGCTCCTTCACCAAATGATTCTCACAACAGCCAAAGCAATTGTGTGTATTTCGTGCACACTCCCAAGCTCCTTGTGAGAGAACCTTCACCCTTTTGGTAGAGGCAGGCCTGAAGACTCCGCCCTCTTGAACAATTAAAGTACCACCACCTCCTCTGTAGCACCCATCACAAACCATAAATCTAAATCATAAAGCATATGTTAGTGGGTGGTTTAACATTTAATTCCTATGCTCATGTGATGTATGCTTGTGAGCAACACGTATCTCACAGTGGTTTTTCCACTTCATTAATTGCCAACATGCTGTTGTTGGCCAAAAGACAAAATTGTGGCGAGATGACGAGAATATGCAGCTAGAACTGACCCTAAATCCAGATAAAAGCCACGCTTAGAACCACAGGCATCCACCATCCATTTTTTGGGGCAATAACTTGCAGATACACTCAAGATACAAAGCCTTTATATGTAAAAGATGTTTTCCTTTTAAATATTTGCAACTTCATCAGAAAAAGCAATTCAACCAAAGTCTAGTTTCAAAGGTCCCCTGTGAGACTGTGAAAATAAAAACAGGTATACGTAAGAAACCTCACAGGACACTTTAGGTTTCATTTGCCTAAGGAGGTTATGGTGTATAAACATACACAGCCCCTTGTAAAACCACTGCATAAACACACTGCATGGGAGACAGTGACTTTGCACACCATGGAGGACTGCTTTTACTGCTTCTTCACTCCAAGATGTCCACGTCTAAAACTAGACAAAAGAAAAGCTCAGAAGACAAAAGAAAGCTCTTAGAGAAAATGAAGTTCCCAGTCACGAAAATTAAACTATTCAAGTAAATGCAGCCTAACCTGAGGCACACCTCTACACAGGTACAGACACAGCCTCAGTTACACCAAAGCCATTTGACAGTCTGTTGTTGCCAGACCTTCCCTGCTATCCCTCAATGCTTCCTTTGCCCCAGAACAGGGAGCTTGTTCAGTATAGATTGAATCTCATAAAAAGTAGTATTTCAGCACTACTGAGTTTACATAATATATTCAAGATACTACAATTAAAAGCCATTAGAGAGAGGAGCATATGTGTTTTAGCCATGTGCACTACTTGTAGTTACCTTTTTGAGAAGATTAAAATTAAGCAGCTTTTGCTTTTCATCTCACTCACATCCTCCCACTACAAATTCTATCTGAGCTAATCCTCCTTCTAGAGACTTCAAAACAGGGCATAAGTATTACAGCTACTTACTGCCAAAATGTGCTGGTTTAATATCCCATTACTATTATAATACCGGCACAATAACTTATTATATGTGACAGCTTTTGCAGTTAGTCAAAGATAGAGCCACTTATTCAGTACTGGTTTTTCCACCACGTAAAAATATCTTTGTAAAATTTGTAGAAGAGAAAATTTAAGATCTGTACTCAGATGTTCATCTCAGACTATGATGCCAGACAAAATAAAAGGCTTATAAAGTTATTACACATGCTTTTCTCACCCTGTCATTTCCACTGTCAAAGACTTTACGTAAAGTGATCAGTCCAGAAATTCAGGTTACAGTGTTTACAAATGCATTGTTTAGCCCTTAGTTCCCAGCATTTTAAAACACACTTTCACAGAGTTTTGTTTTGTTTTTTAAGGGCCACACTCTGCACGAAGGCCAGGACAATGTCCATCTCAGAATACACTTCCAATGAGAAGTCCACGCTTGTGAAAACGTTCAGGGTTATTCTTCAGGAACCTACAGCACAGAAATACACTAAGAAGCCTGTTCAAGACCCTAAAAATATCTAGGTTAAGTATATGCTATGTGAAAAGGATGCTACGGGACACACTAAAGACAGGAGGCATCAGGAAACAGGTGAATTCACGAAGTTAACTCCACTCCGGCCACAGAGTATCCACCAACACTGGGTGACAAGTCCCGGTCCCCCGAGCCCCGCTCCAGCCCCGCTGCCGCTCGCTGCCAGCCGAGGCGGGCACTCGCCGGCCGGGCTCTGGACGCGGGGACTCGCAGGGGGACGAGCCCCCGCCCTGCGCCGGGTGACTCACAGCGGGTCGCACACCCCGGGTCGCACGCGGCTCGCCTCAGCGGGTCCCGTCCGGCGGCGGGGCTGCGGCGCTGACCCGCCCCGAGGCCCCGCGGAGGGGCCGCCGGCCGAGCCCCCGCCCGCCAGGCCGGGCCGGCCGCGGCCCCGCGCCCGCAGCGCTCCCGCCGCCCCTCTCGGAGCCGGGCGCGGGCCGCACCCCCGCTGTCCCCGGGCGGCGGCAGCGACCGCCCGCCTGCTCCCCCGAGCCCCGGGGCAGCGGAGCACCGCGGCTACGGCAGCGGCGTGCCGGGACAGCGGCCACGGCGCTCCCCGCCGGCGCGCCCCAGGCGGCGTCCTACCTGCCCGGCGGGGGCCCGGCCCCGCCCGCAGCTGCCCCTTACCTGCCTCGCCGCGCTCGGCGCCTCCTCCGGGCCCGCAGCCGGAGCCGCTGCCGCTGTGTCCTCCCGGGGCCGGAGCTGGAGCCGCCGGAGCCGCCGGAGCAGCCACGCCACGGCCGCGGCTCCGCGCCCGCCGAGCGCCCGGCCCGCCCCAGCGCCGCCCCCCCCGGCCACGCCGCCCGGCCGCGCCCCCTGCCGGCCGCAGCCACCGCCCGAGCGGCTCCGCACCGCGGGGACGGGACGGGACGGGACGGGACGGGACGGGACGGGACGGGACGGGACGGGCGGGTCCCACGCCGATGTGGGACGGGGCGCCCGCTGCCGCCCGCCGCGTACGTGGCCCGCCTGCCAAGGAGCCGGGAAGTGTCAGCCCTCTGAAGCCGCCCTCTTTCGCAGCCACAGCTGCGGAGAGCAGCGAGAGGCTCCGGGACCAACAGCGGGCACCCAGCCCGAGTTCCCCACGCCCCAGCCCTGTTTTTCAACTTCCCGCTGCTTTTAGCTTGCAGCGTTGGAGTGGATGGCTGTCAGTTCCCCGGAGATGCGGCACGACCATTCTCCCGCAGCTGGGCGAGGTGGTTACTGCCGCTGGCTCCGCTGGCACGTTCTTCTGATACTTGACTCACCCGGGAGTACGGCTGGAAGCTGTCACGGTCCTTTGTAAGAAATGCCACAAATTTCAGTACAGAGCTATAACAAGTACATTCTCTCGTGCAGCTGATAAAAGTGAATTCATTCCATAACTTGCACAGTACTCACCAGGATTTGCTCCAAACAAAGCAGTTCCCAGCTAACCAGCCGGTTCCCTTACAGGAGCCAATTCTGCTCCACTAGCAGGAGTGCTGGTTCAATCATGCAAGCTGATCTCCTTTCAAATACACCAATTCTTCATGTATCCCTAAACCAGACTCTAAAATCAATTCTGCAGATTTGGGAAATGCCCTAATTCCCTTTACATACCTACTCTGACATGTGAATGCAGAGCCTATGTGAATGCTGGGTGATCAAAAGGATAGGAAAGACTGTGCTAATGTCTTTACAAACAATTCGATGGGTGAAGGTATGGCTGTGAACGTCTTTGAAATGGGTCTTAATGTCTCTGCCAACTTCTAAAAGCAGGTTCCCTACCGGGCCCTGACAGCTTGGCTCCTGAAACAGACGAGGCTCTGCACAAGGCTGAGCTTCTGAACTTTGGGGTAAAATGACAGGTTCCAGGGGGGAATATGTGGAAGGCGGTTCGGGAAGGCTGTGCCTTCCTAGCAGCTCAGCTGATGGGGAAAGGAAGAGGGCAACGTGCAGCCGGGAGTTTAGGATAAAAGGAGGCTGCACCCTCGGACACCTCGAGAGAGAAAAGCCCGCAGGTGTTTGGCCGGTGGACTCTCTCCCTTTCTTCGAATAAAGCTGCAGGATTCCTCTGTCTCCTTTAGGGACACTGGCTTTTCATAGAGTGATTTTCTGTACAAAAGCAATGCACTGTCACTAAACATTTGGCAGCAGTGTCTTTCGTTGCAGTAAGGAAGCACCTCAAAGAATGCCTGTGGTTCTCCTGCTCCCGTGGTTCCGCTTGCAGCCCTGGATACTTCTGCCAGCTTCCAACTGTGCTGTCACACGGCTCTGCCAGACCAGCAGACACACTTATCTCTGTGGCCCCTGCTCTTGGGTCACGGTGACCAGTGATCACAGCCCTGCAAACAGCAGCAAAGAGCCAAATTTTCATTCTTTGATGTTGCACATCCACAGAGTCAACATACCCAGGAAAAAGACCGGGCATTGTTTCCTGGCTAAACTTGTACTTTTGCATAACTGGTATGATTTCACCTGGAAATGTGCTGAGGTTCTCCGACCTTTCCGTTTGGGTTAAGAAGTAGGAATTAATCTAGTTTTAACCAACAGACTGCAGAGCAGTATGGGAAGCGGTTTTTCAGCTGCACATCAGAAGAACAGAGACTTTACCCACTGCTGCTCTCCAAAAGCCATCCCCAGAGCTGCTCAGCAGCCTGCAAACGACTGCTCCACATCAAATGCAGGCGCAGCTGTTCTTCCCTGCTACCAGCATCATATCAGATTAGAGCTAATTGATCACAACAATTTTCTTATTTTGTGTAAAACCAGTGTCAACCATCTGAAAAAGAATGTCTGGTAAAGGAGGGGAAGACAAACTATGGGCCCCTAGATATGGTCAGTGAGTTCTGACTGCAGTTCACCAGATCACTTTAGAGCATCTTAGGATAGCAAAATGCCCAACCATAGCACAAAGAAATCTGGCCTTCCCCTAGCTAGAAAGCAGAAGACATACTTTACAGAACAATCATTTCTCTATGGAAACAGTGATTTGCCACAATGGCAAATGTTTGCCAAGGCAGTTGCATTTCCACATCCCTCCAGAACAAAGTGCAGTTCAAAAAGGATTTAGGATTCAGAAACTGTCAATCTGTTCTCCATGGAATAAAAAGGGTTTAATTTTCTTCAAAGGATACTTTTGCTTTGGAAAATAAAATATGCTTGCTTATACTCACAAAAGAAATCAACTTCCTTAGAGACAGTCATTATGACATTTATAAAACAATTTACTGTGTACTCCAAAGTTGTTAATACCCTGAAAAATTCTCTGCAGAAACCACATACACATGGATTTTAAAGACAAAATTAGAGAAGATGAACTGAATAGTCACAGAGCAGAGCAATGCAGCTTCTGTCCTTGGGTCAGACTCTGAGTTACTCACAGCCCCACCATATCACCTCACTTGATATTCTGGTCAAATGGAACTACTTTCTGCTATATATACCATTATGCATCAAATGATAGTGCAAAGAACATTTAATAGTGTCAAGATTTGGTCTTCTGTCCTTTCAGTAGGTATAAATTAGCTACAAACTATCACAAGTTTTGTTGCATTAACCAGACAGTATCCCTGAGCATGTCTGGATGTTAGAAGTGTATGGTTATTCACTACCATCAACGAACCATGGCTGAGACAATCCACTGTTACATATGGTCAGAGAACTGCAGTGTTCCTCTGGCTGACCTCAATCCCAAGAGGAAAACTGACAGCCTGAGTTAGAGATGATAGGTTGTGGTGAAATGCAGCCCCACCAGACAGGGAGGCATTGGGGGGTTAGGATCTTTCCTTTTGTTTCTTTTTCCTCATGGAATTTTGTCCCATAGGTTGCTAGGAAGCAATAACTATCAATACTTAAGAGAGAAAAAAGAAGTTGCCCTAGGAAGGGTGCAGCTGGCTATTCTCTTAGCTGAGATACTTTTCTCTGAGGGCAGAGATACTGCGAGAATAGGACTGGAATAAGAGGATTGTGTGCAGCTCCTATCTCTCTTGCTCTCTGGGCATTTGGAGGGGAAGAAGGTTGCAGCCGTTGCGGGAAGAATTCAGCATCACTGCAGGGTTCTGTCTTCTGCTTTCTTCTACCGTGAGTGGAGCCCTGTTCGTAAGAGTGGCCATTGCACTGGACCTGATTAACACCCTACCTCAGCAAAAAAGGACCCTTGCCATCTGTTCAGGTGCCTCAGGGGAAACCGCCGGGACTCCAAGCCCCACCCAGAGCCACGTTTCCCCCTCTGTGCAGCAGCTGCCGTGAAGGAGCCTGGCTACCACTACCCAGCTCTGATCCGAGTTCCTGCTGCATCATATCGATCCTAACTACAGCTGAGGAGTTTCTGATACATCTCATCTACCACTGCAGGACTTTGCTCATCCCTGCCTTCCCAGCTTGCTACTCTGAGCTCCCAGCTGCGGCCCCTTTGCTATCCAGAGGAGCCCCAGGACCAGCTGTCACTGCAGATCCGTAGAGGAAACCCTTTCTCCATCCCTCTCTGCGGGCTGCGGCCGCCATTGTCCGAGCAGGCCTGAGCCCCGTGCCACAGCGCCCCCTGCAGCCGCGGGGGAGTCACGGCAGCGCCCTGCCCAGCCGGGAGCCACCAGCGCCCCTGGCGGCTGTGCCCGGAACTGCACCCATGGGGACAGAGCTCCGCAGCCCAGAGAGGGCCGGGACTGGTCTCGGCTGTTTGTTGTCGCTGCTGCCGTTGGTCGTAGTTTGTCTTGTTATATACATACATATATATCTTCTAGTAAGGAACTGCTATTCCTTTTCTCATATCTTTGCCTAAAGCCCCTTAATTTCAAAATTATAACAGTTCAGGGGGAAGGGGGTCATATTTTCCATTTTGCGGGAGGTTTCCACCTTCCTTAGCAGATACCTGTCTTTCAAACCAAGTCAGGAGGACAGTTCTAAAATAATTGTTTGCTTAGATTTTCAAGCTCATGGTCATAATGCTGTTGTTGCTGTTTTGGGAATTATGTATATTCCAACAGTTAGGTGGGTTTTTTCTCCCTCTCCTTTATTTCTAGTCACTGAGTCATAGCTCCACATCTTTCTGTTAACCAGCTTTGATCCTTGGGATGAGCAAGGTGTTAGTTCATAACTGTCCTGAAGACAAATTCTAACACACATAGCACACAATCAATTAGATTTCACAGCATAAAATAATTCATTTTTTATTTACTCTAACAGCTAATACTTCTGCAAGAAATGACAATCAGGGAGTAAGCTCAAAGATTTTACCCAAAATACCAGCTAGTTCCCATCTACTGCTTGATAAGTAAGTTTACAACCATTTTTGTGCATAAAGAAAGGTTCGGGGCACTTCTAAGCTGTTGTATCCTTGAACTGTGCGAGAGTATTTTATATGAACTAATATTTGCATGCACTTGTTTCACTTCTAGGGTTTTTTCTTCACTAACAGTTTCAGACCCTGTAAGTCTGTGGGTGGGGGATTTTTCTTCTTTTAGGAACAGAGGAGTTTCAGTGATCATTCAGTGAAACGTTCTTTCAGTTTCATTGTTTGACTAGGGCAGGATTTCTCAGCTACACGTCTGGATGCTTCAGAGAGTCTTCACTCTCCATCTAGTAAAAGGTCACGTTCTTAGCAAGCACTATTTTCATTCTGCTAATTCCGGCTGAGATGCTTTATGTTTCAGTCCTGCTGCTTTTAAGTATATTACAGAAACTGCCAGGTCTGGAAGGAAACCCCTTTGAAAACAGTTATTTATGCCTCTTTTCACCACCACATACCCAAAGTCTGATGTCACCTCTTTCAGCTGCTTTGTGCATGTTCCTGTGTCATTTCAGGTGTCATGTGTTGTATCTGTCCAATGCCTGAAAAAGTTACCCCTGATTTTATGGCTTTGAGTGCCTTGATGAGTCATGTATATTTAAGAACTATATTCCTGTAACTTGCTAGGATGAAAATATCATTACCCATTAAATTACCAGACTTTAAGTCTCACTGGATCTTTTGGAATCTTTTAATAATGTTGTAATTGTTGATCTGGATATGGTGCCACAGCCACTCACAGAGGTTTCTGTAACTCTTCTGTTGCATTAAAGGAACCTTTGTTTTCCTTAGAGGCTGTCTATTATCTTATTCATCAGCATTTCTACATATGTGGCTTTACAGCATTTAAATTATCTCTGCAGGGAGTCACTCAATCCAACCCTCAAAGATGCTATTTTGCAGAATATCATGATCATGTTAAATGTTATGTTTTCATCTCTTGCTATCAGGCTTTACTTCCTGATAATATCATCACACTCAGCCTCATCAGTTTCAGCAGTAATCAAGCAATCTATAATTAAAGCACATACTAGGAATATTACCACATACCTCGTTATTTTCCTCTTTCACAGGTTGATTAAATCCCAAATAATAATTACAAATTCTACATTGTTTCTAGGTGAAGAAAGATACAGAAAAAAATATGCTTTATCTGACTCTACATGCCAATATTGCCTTTTCTTCTGGATAACATCATAGAAAACCTCATTTATTTTTCAGAGTGAACAGAAGAGTGCTGTTTGCTCATGACTCTGTGTCCTGGAGGATATAACACCCCTTCATTAGGCAAATCACTGATTTATTTGCAGGACTTAAAAAATAAATTAGGGCCTCTGAGCAAATGTCACTTGGACAGTTAGTCTGGCCTATTACTTCCTCCTCCTTATTTTTTCCACATCTCATTGCCATGAAGCTGGATGCATATCAACCACTGGATTAAAATACAGGCCTCTGATCCCAGCAGGTCTGTGCTTTATCCCAGCAGGAGCCACAAAAGTATTGCCAGTGCATGGCAGAATGTCAAAGACCAGTGAAGTCACCCAACAGCAATGCAGTCAGCTACCGACAAAGTTAATTTAGCACTCATGGGACAGCAATCACCACATGGCAATGTTGCCCATCTCATTTCAGTTGTGCTTTTTCTAAGTGTGCAGAGTGACATATTTTGAAAAAAAGAGTTTGTTGTCACTTCTTTATGAAGAAATTGCTGTAAGCAGCACTAACTACAAATTTAAGTTGAAGTTAACCACAAATTTAAGTTGCAGCTTTTGAAAGAGGAAGTATGTGGGACCACACTCGGGGAGGAACATATGCAATAGATATATGCTTTATAAGTACACTAATAAAACACTTATATTGTGCATTTCTCATTTCTCCCCAGCAGAAACCAAATGCCATTTCCCACTGCAGAGGTTCAGCAGCAATCTTCATAGCCCAATTTCTTCAGCAGGGACTCGCTAGCATGAGACACAGTAGGGGAAGCTCTCATAGCTCTCATTTTGGTCAGTGTCTCTGGAGAAAAAGCTTAGGTGGCTTCTTTATTTTGGCATAATGCTTATTACACATCATACTTCAGTTCTGATCAAAGGGCTCCTGTTCATAACTCACACTTCAAAGCAGTTTTAAATGAGACCATATGCTTATTTAAGAGCATAAACAAGTGACTCAAAGTCTAGCCTTTTCTACCATCTAAGATCTCTTTTAATGAATATCTGTTGTATTGATAATCAGTAATTGCATTCACAGACTTTTATCCAGGCGTTATTCTGAATGCCTATCTAAGTTTGAACAGCACATATAATGAGGTGTGACAGACAACTTTGGGACAGGTTTAGGCCAAAATTAAATGTTAAGGAACTTTCCTCTTAGAAACCCTGCTTTGTCTCTCCAAATAGTAGAGCTATGGGATGGAAACCAACTCGGAGGGAGCACCCTCCTGTGCCTCTCTGATAGGTGCACTATTTGGCCAGCTTACTATTTTACCTATTTAAAGCTCCATTTAGTAATTTTCCACTAGAATTAGCTTCTGAAAAGAAACTTCACAAAGGGTTCAGCATAGTCCTCTGAAACACAAGTCTCAGATTGTCTGAATATGTATCATTGCTTTTATTTGCATTTCAAACAATGCAGATGAAAGTACAAATGCCCAAAAAGGTGGCAGGTGCATAGAAAAGCCTCAAAAACAACCCTTTAAATAACTGCATACATACACAGCTACTCTTCAGTGTCATTTATGATCCCAAACAGCTCCTTCTGTCTCCCTGGAATAAGGCAAGCCATTCTTCCAGCACTTAATTGGTTCTAGGGGTGACCAGTCCAGCTGCTCTGTCTCGCAAAGCAGCACAGCTGCCTTCTCTCAGTCCAGAGGAGCCGAGGAGAGGGGGGAAAAAGGAAAGTACCCACCACTTCAAGGGCTTCATTCCCAGGGTCTCACATACCTGACTAGAATCCAGATCAGAATTTTAAACAGATCCTTTAGGAGCAGCAATCAGCTTCCTAGGCAACCAGAGTGGCCACATTGCTGGCTGCTAACATGAAGATAGGAGGAAGGGGAGGGGATGTGAAAATACATATATATACACACACAAATATATATATATGTATATAAAAAAAAGATTGCCCTTATATGCTTACAGGAGGGTTTCCTAGTTCATAAATATTCTTGCTGCAAGCTGTGATTTTATTTAAATTCAGACTCAACTTGCCAAAGATGTAGGCAGTAAAGTTATTCCAAGTGACAGCTCTTAGCCCTTCTGTTGCTGGGTGAGTTAGGATCAGATGGTGAGTTGCCAGCAAAACTGGCTTTAGTTCCTGCATGCTTCCTGGCATCTGAGGAATTCCCAGGTATCTTGCTGGGGAAGAATTCTGACCCTTCTGGCAGTGCAAAACTAAAAAGTTGTCCATAAAGTTGGGAAAATTTTAAGCACGTGATATTATTTCCCGGTTGCATTTAGTTCTCAAGGAAACTGCTAACTTTAAAAGTAAAATTGGGGAAACCTACCTGGAAAAATAGTCTTCAGCAAGGACAACATCACTTCCAGCTTCCTTCCTACCTCATTCTCTGATACAAATCAGAACAGTGAGACATGAAAAGTGGTGGCTGTTTCCTCTTGAGTCATTGTTCTTCCATTTAAATCAATGTCAAGGGCACTTGCATGTCCCACACTGCTGCCCAAAATGTGAAGATGGGAAAAGCCATGGAATACTTTATGGGCACACATAAACACAAGTTGGTGGTGACGTAGAGATATTTTTCAAACTAAATTCTTTGTCAGCAGAGAGGCAAAGAAGTCAGATGGAACAGGAATATCAGTCTCCTTAGGATATAGGCACTAACACCGCTTTGCATCAAAGTCAGCAGGTGCAGCTCCATTTGGCATCCAGACCTCCTGCTCCATCAGGAAACAATGTGTACCTGAACACAGAAAACATGGGTGAATGTAGAAGAAAAGTCATTCAAATAAGAATATTAAGTTATTGCCATTTGAAATATGAGTAACACTGAATAATTTAGGTATCTGAGTATCTTAGCATCCTATTTCTCTGCACAGATCAATTGGCTGAGAATGCAAGACACATATATAGTCTGGAGCCATGTCCTAGTTTAAGTAGAGATAAATAGCACTGCAATATCCACCCTCCCAAAATTTTAGTTCATTCTGCCTATAATTAACACTGACTGACATACTGTGAATCAGCATAAGACTTATACACACGTACATGCACATCCTGCTGTACCAGATGAACTTCCAGTATGAACATGTGCAATTGCTCCAAGGCAAGAATAGCAACATACTAAGCAGTTATAAAGCCAGACACTTTAATATAATTTATTTCTAGCTGCATTTGATACTTATATCAGAATACACCTCACTTTCAGGGTTCAATTCTTCTGCATTAACACACAGAAGGCACTACCCCAGTGTGTAGGAACAAATAAGGAAGTGTGTAGACTGTAGAGATGAATGAATTGTGGAGTATTTTCTCAGTGTGTCAGAAGAAAAACAGTCAGTCGAGCTAAGCCAGGTTTCTCTGTTTTATACCCACATATGGCGAGGATTTCAAGAATTAATTTCCTCCTTGCTCCTTTAAGGTTTGTCAAAGGAACAAATCTAGTAACCTTAAGAGTAGCTCCAGTCTTAGGAGAACTTGCTTTCAGACAAGGAAGTGAAAAAGCTGTATTTTAATACTTGATTCAGCCTGGAGGAACTTGCTGTGAACAGCAGTTAGAAGCAGGCAACAGACAGTATTCCCGGAATATCTAAAAGACTGCAATTGTAGCACTGTCTGATTCCTTTCGGCTTCTCCTGTTCTTACAGATCTTTGCTGAGTACATTCTGTGAAGAAAAGAAAATCCCCCATTCTACTCAATACCCCTAGGCAGTTAATTCCTAAATCTTCTGGTGCCTTTGGGTGGGGGAACCAGTGAAGCTGGGCAGCATTTTTAGGGCCTCTTAGCACCCTTAGGCCACAACACTTTTTTCCTCTCCATATGAGCAACAGTTCTTGTATACAGCCATTCACAGAGGCACCTTCCTCAGTGAATTGTGTGGAGTAATAATCGCTTCTTTAATATTCTACAAAGAGCATCCCTGGCTCTCAACAATCAGGTCTTACAGGATTTCCACTATCAATTCAGATACCCGTGAGGCATGGCAAACACCAACAAGAGAGGCAAGGGCCAGGATGCTGAGCTGGGATGTGATGCTGGGTCAGGAGAAAGACACTGTCCCACAGCTTAAGGGCCAGCATGTGCAATGTGATGGCAGCAAACTTTACTTCAGTGGGTCTGATGATGGCTGGAAAAAACTGTAACTTGTAGAGTGCTCTGTAAAATTATAGATGCTAAAAAGGCTACTTGGAGATTACCCTTTATTATGTAAATCGTGAGGGGAAATTTAATTTTTATATTTTTAGTATATGAAAGACTGTGTAATTTATTTTTTTTAGGTTAAATGAGCAAATACCAGGCCAAATGATGGTCCTAGAGGTCACCTCTATCTTGCTGAATGCAACTATCAGCATTCAGCGTTAATGAAGGATGCCTGTGAGTGTAAATCATTTGTCATTGTCACTCTGAGGATTCACTTGTTTTTTTCCTTTTCAGAAAAACTGATGTCTTTGTCTTGATAGTTTTTGCATACAGCTAACTAGCATGTTTCAAGGGCAGGACAAGATCAAGCAAAGATGGGAGGGGTATTGAGTCAGGAATGTGAGAGAGGCAAATAGTGTTGTGCAGTGTGTGATGATAAAAAGAGACCATTTGATCATAGCCACTGCAGAGGGCAGCTAAATAGCACAAGTCCTGTGGGTGAGCACCAGATTGCCCATAATGAAAAGAATTAGCCAAGCAATGGCCCAAACACTCATTAGCTCAAGTACATGTCTCAAAACAAACATATCCATATGCATGGAGATGTCAGGAAGGATTAATCCCACAATCTCAAGTGAAGAGTGACCCAGCTGCAGCAGATTGAAGAGCTTCATTTTCAGCTATTGGACAGACAGGAATTTTACTATTACCCAGAAAAAGCTGCATATCCCATCAAAACAGAATTAGGGAACCCACCTGAGGGATCACAGGTCCTGCCTAAGAACCCGAACTTGAGGGATCCACCAAAATACTTCCTTACACATAGCATGGTAAGGAACACATTCCTTACAACATCACCAACCAGACAGGCAGGGCATGAAAACTCTGCCTGACACACAAAGGTCTACAGACAGCATCCTGTGTGGAACCTCCTCTCCATGTCTGTGCTGTGGGAGAACTGGGGGTTGGATGTGTATCCCAAGACCAAACATCTGTATACATTGTAAGCTGCAGTCCAAATGTGGAGAAAATAGAAAAATGTGGAGAAAATAGAGCAACTGTCTCTCACTGACTGTCATTAAAGTGAGTTCTGGCTGCTTTTGCAGCTGCAGGAAACCAGGGGCTTGTTTTCCTGACAGCCTTCAAGTGAAGAGAGTTTTCTATTTTGAGAATACCCTTCCCCACTCCTAGTAGTTTGATATTTCTTTTCAGAAGCTTGAAAGTAATATTAGCCACTGAAATTTGTCCTTTTTTTCCCCCTCAAAAACTGAAGTTCTAAAATTGAACTTGAAACAACATTTAAGTGATTTTTTTCCTCATGCAATGGCAGTCTTAGTAGATTCAGAGAGTTTTTTAAGTAGTCTATATTGCTTGTGCTTATTTTGCAGGCTGATTTCAGACTCACAAAAAGAGCTCTCTCATTCCCCAGTGACCTCAGTGGGGTTATTTCAGGTTTACATCAGCATGAATAAAAGGAGGAGAATTAGCCCTTTTCAAAAGCAAGATAGCAATGCAAGCCCCTTGCCCACAGTCAAGTGCAAGTTCTGAATGAAGAAAGCATTCTTACATTTAATATGTATTTGAGTTCTAATGAATTCTGCTAATATTAGGTACATGTTTAAAGACTTTTTTTAAATCCTTTAGATGGGCTCAGATATAAAGCAAGCTGCCTCTCATATTCTGCTATCAGTTTTTACTCCACCTCCCCGCAGAAGAAGTAAAACCAAGCCAGTGGGAATTAAGGAGATGACCTGAGGTGTCTCAAAAAAACAATCAAAATTTGACACAGCAACTATCCCAGGTGACTCCAGTAAATCCTTTTAAGACTTTATGGCCCTTTAGAGGGACCATGTACAGCTGGGAAAAAGGACAACTAAAACCTGCACAGGGTGTGCTATGACACTTTAGTATCTCTTTCTCTGGCTGCTTGTATTTATAGAAGTAAAACCACTGTCTAAGTGTTGGGTTTACGGGTTAAACCTTCTCTGAGTAAAATGAGATTGCACTGTTTGTCTGTGGGTTTTTTATTTGCTATCTTGCACACACCAGGAGCAAATGCTTGTTTCTTAGTAGACTATAAAACAATCTGTGTTTATCGAAGGATATTGACTAATGTTTAGAGGCCCCTATTTACAGTGCATTGTAAGTATGTTTTCTTTTGGATTTTTCTACTCTGACAGATTAGAAACCCTCTGCAGCAGTGAAAATATTTAACTGTAGACTTTTCATAAACCTTCTGATGTGGTTTAATCTATCCCAGCTGAAACCAGGGCACCTTCAAACTTTTACCCTGAATAAACTCTCAATTAACTGTAGCAGTCTTCAGTATATTAACAGCTTCCTCACTGAAATTGCTAAATAAGCAGTAGAATTGATAAAAGACATTATTCCCCAAAAGTCCAGCACTAACAGTGTGACTAAAAGCCTTGGGTGTATTGTTTTTACTCTCAAATGTACATAATTACTCATTCTTATGACAAACGTGCAGTTCGTAGTCCAGTCAGCACAAGCTTCACTACGCTTTAGGTCCTTGTGATACTGAATCTCACAATTCAGGCCTTTAAGATCTAATTAATCTTAGCACTTGTCACAGCAGGCAAAACTGAATGACGGCCTGTTTTGTCCTCAGCCTATAGATGGGTGGGTATTAAACCACATGGAGAAGAGAAGCTAATTTACCACCCTGCATGCTTAAACAAATAAGTTGATTAAAAGAGGCAGTGATTTTGTGTGACTTTCCTACAGCTACTAAATTTTTAAAAAATGACAGTTTTCCTCTCTGGTTTTAAAGCGAAATATTTCAGTTCTGAACAAAGGAGGTGGGTAAACAAGTGGCTTTGAGCACAAGAGGAAAGCATTTCTATTCTTTGCAATGAATGCCCTAAAGCGTGAAAGCAGAACACGCTCATTGTATCCGTGATCCTGCTGTCTCCCTAAGGCACAAAGGGATGGCACAGGGGCTCACAACTTTGACTGCAGCAAAGTAGCAGGGATCCCAGTGGAGTTCCCATGGAGCTTTCATCAGAAATGGAGATTCACGGTGTGTTTAATCTCATCCCCTAACGGCTTTGCTCTGCGTCAGACAGCAGTGTGCATAAAGATTAGAGCTGCAGTCTGGCAAACTGGGTCTAAAGTTGCACGGTTTAGTGTAAACCAGCACACACACACACATCCTGCCCCCCCCCCCCAAAAAAAAAAGCCAAACAAACAACAACAAAACAACAACCAACAACAACAACAACAAATCTAACCCAAATTTAAGAGAAATTGAAGGACGATCACACTTCAACCCACCAAGTACAGAGACTGAATTAGGATGTCTCTGCCTTTGCTCATCAAAACATTGTTATTACAGGACAAACTCCTGTTGGAGCTGCAGCCTGTCTGTCACATGTGATTATGTCCAGTTCTTGCCCTCAATGTCAACAGAACATGGGCACAAAAGCATTCATTAGTGAGCTCCCTTGTAAAACACAGATGAAACTTCACACAGGAGTGGTATATTGAAGAATTTCTTGAATGGAGAGAAAGACATTCATTTTCTGACTGCTCTAAAAATCTGAACATGGTCAGGTCAGACAGATCTGCCCACAAGGTTACTGTTTTATCTTTTAAGATTCCAGGTAGTACATCTGAAACAGCTGTTCTACAAATTTTCTCTTTTAAAAGGCAGTGTGAAAAAAAGACTTCCCTTACTATCTCAGTCTTGCCTCTAATTATTTCATTTTCTCTTTGTATACTTCACTCTTCTGATACAGGTTACAGCTGAGACATTGTTATGTTAACCTAGAATTTCTCAGGGTCACCAAACTCCTCCTGTCTATGTCATCCTGCAGAATTTTACCTTCAGGTAATTTGTGAATGGATGCAGAACAGAAATATTATTTAACATCAAGTATGGATTAGTTTGACTGCTTCTTGAAGAGTGTCATAAGAAAAGAGCTTAATTCAGCCTTTATTTCTGCACATTTTAAACATCTTTTAACACGTTACCCAATCTGGTGTCATACACACTTTTAACTTGAAGGCTTTTCAAGTACAACTGATGGCAAACATGTTTCAGCTCTATAATTGCTTTCTCCTCTTTGTCAAAACCAGTGACAGAACACAAGACCCAGAGCCAATAATACTGATGTTAAAATGTGCTGTAAAAAATATTTTTTAGGCTAGTGATTCTTGTTACTCTAGCAAGCAGTTATTTCAGCATCAGCCAGTTATTCTGGCTGTGAGAATAAATCTCAAAAGTTACCTAAATGTCCACAGGGGACACAACATGCTCTGCTTTCAGTTTTGCCTCTTACATTTTATCCTTTCATTTTTCTTCACAAGACAATGGTAAAGAGGATCATTTAGTACTGCCAATTACAAAAATATTTTGTTTTCAGCCCATTGCTGTATTTTATTTTAGAGGCCTTTTCAATGATTTCCAGCTGAATTGTGTGGAAATATTTTTAATTTTACATATTTTGCTTGAAAAAACCTCACATTAATGCACGGAATATGAGAAATCATTATTGGAAAGACTTCTTCAGTCTAAAGATTTCAGTTTTAGACAATGGTTTTTATTCACAACATAAATTGCATAACCTGAATTGTGTTCCCAGAACTTTGTACTCAAACTAAGCCCCACTGGGAAACTGCTAGTAACCAGTACTTTTTAAAGTAATTTTTTTGTGGACTGTGTCTGTCTTTCCACTGGTGCTCTCACTACAAATGTGAATAAGACACACAAATCTCCCCCAGATCTGCTGGTTTCTGGCATGTCAAGAGAGAAATCATCAATAATAACTATTGATGCAAAGTCTACCCGGCAGTCAGGCACTACTGGTGTCCCTCAGGGATCAGTGCCGGGATCAGCACTAATGTCTTCATTAATGATATGGATGATGGGACTGTGCTCTTGCCAGTTTTGCAGATAACACAGCACTGGGAGGAGCTGTCAACACGCTGGATGGCAGGGCAGCCCATCAGAGGGACCTGAACAGCCTGGGGAAATGGGCTGACAGGAACCTGGGGAGTCAAACAACAAAAGCAAATACAGAATTCCTCCATCTGGGATGGAATGACCCCTCACAACCCAGACAGGCTGGAGCCAAATCTCTGGGAAGGAGCTCTGCAGAAAAAAAACCTGGAGGTCCATGCGGACAAATTCACATCAATCAGCAGCATGTGCTTGGATCACAGAAGCCCAGGAGGCTTTAGCCTGGGCTGTGTCCCTGTGACCATCAGTTGAGAGAAGTGATCATTCCCTCTGTTTGGCCCTTGTGAAACCTCTCTGGGATATAACATCCAGTCTTGGTCTCCCCAGTACAGGACAGATATTCACATTCTGGAGTGAGTTCAGCGAGTGGCCTGAGATGGTTTAGGGGGGCTGAAGAACATGATGGAAGAGGAGAGGCAGAGAGAAATGGGCCTATTAATCCTGGAAGAGAAAACACTCACAGGATGTCCTTACTGCAGTCTGTGCTTCCCTGATCAGGGGGTACAGGGAAGATGGAGTCAGATTCTTAGAAGTGCACAGCAGTAGGATAAAGGCAACAAGCACAAGAAGGAACATAGGAATGCAATTAGACAGAAAGAAAAAATTGTTACTATGAAAGTACTCAAATGCCCAGGCAGCTGTGGAATGTCCCTCCCTCTTTGCAGGTGTTTAAGACTCACCTGGACAGATGCCACCACAATCTGATCTCATTAGGCTTGCTGTTAGCAGGGAGTTGGCCTAGGTGACCTCTGGAGGTCACAATGAAACCCAAATTATTCTAAGACACTATGATTCCTAGATACAGGAAGAAAAGCTACAGGGAGCTGTTGACAGTTAACCTGCAAATGGCTGAAAAACAACAGCAAGATAAACAATCTAATCACTATGAGCCTGCTGCCTATCTTTAAAAGGTTTTAAGATTTTAGGATACATTTTAAAGGTAAGAAATACTGAAGTGATGAATGGACAATGAGATACTATCCTATATCAGACTACCAGCAGCACACCCTTGAAATCATTCAAGTATTTTCTTTGATAAGAAATTCCAGGAAGTTTAGACCTGCTGTTATTAAATAGCACTTCAGGTTTTTCAGGCTGAGGAAAACATTTAGTGCAGTAAGTACAAAGCAGCAAGGGATCTGATTAAAACAAAGAACTGATAAATTGTACCTAAATGAGAAGGCTGAAAATGAGTTCATAGATGGTCTTTTCAAGGTCTGAAATTGGGACTACATCTCTTTAATATTTAATTTTGCCATTATCATTAAAAAGATGCAGAAGGTGGTATTTGTCAGTGTCAAAGGTGGGACATGCTATCAGCATCAGAGAAGACTGAAATATCCTACAGACTGAACTGAAAAATCTTTGGGATGACAGCATAGAAACTGGATGATATTTAATTGCACAGCACACAAAGCCATGTATTTAAGGAATTGCAACCAGCTGGAATTTACTGAAGAAAAAGATGTGGACGTGCTGGCAAATCACTCGCACACTTTCTGCAGTACAACACAGCAAAAAGGGAGTAATTTTTTTCTGACTTTTTTTGATTCTTCTAGATTTCCTACCAGAGAGCAACCCTGAATATTGTACAGCTTTTCACAACCAGCTTTTAATTTTTTAGAAACCTTTGGGTTTTCCATACGGCAAAATGCAAAAGAAAAGTATATGTGTGTGTGCACAGAGGAAGACATGGAAAAAGAGGAGACAGGGGAAACACTGAAGCACAAATATAATTTTTAGGGTTGGGATTTTCTGTTTGAATAAACAACCACTAATTCCAGACACATGTCCAAATACTGCTTTTGAAAGCTTTTGGTAACACCTTGAGTTCCACTAAGGAAGGCACTACTCCAGTTAATGCTTTTGGAGGGACAGCAGGTGACATCTTGCCAGCTTTTCTTTTGGCAGTGTGTAATTTCCATGCTAGACCTATCCCAAAGATTTTGCATGCTTGAAGTATTCAGAAAATGTTGCTGTTAGGCTGTGAAAATCAGAAGTAACAATTTTCTTATATTGCATCATATTAATAAGTTCTCTTATTCTGCTCTGATAGTTTCTTATTTTATTATTATATACATTATTAACTACGCTAGCAGCAGGACATAACAAATGCAAAATACTTGTTCAGGAACACTACTGTTTCCAGCAGGGAATAATTAAGAATGCATGTCAATAACATTTAGGATTCTAATGAATAAAAGATAACTCATGCAGGCAACTCAGAGACCTGCATAATTTTCTCCAAGAAGGTTAAAATGCATGATGAGTGCCTAATTCATAGGGAAGCACTTTTGAGTCATATATTTCAATAGCAGACAGGATGAGATCAAGGTTCAGGAAATATACAGGTTTGAAATTTCATCTTTCCTGCAGGAAGCCTTCAAAAGGATGTCAGAAATCTTCAGTGCAGTTCACCTGAAAAGCTGAAAATACCTTGGAGAGGTGGAATTTTAGACCTTCAGCACTTAGCAAAGAGAATGTATATCAAAATCAGAAACTTTACCTCTCATTCTTGGGAGCACTGACTGCATTTCCCCAGCTGGATCTGAGTTGGTAAACAAGTGCTAAGCACAGCTGTGCTCCAATCTCCATAACAGCAGCAAATGAAAGCAGTAAAGAATGTGACCATCAAACTGGCTTTCTTTCAGACCCTCCACCATCCCTCTAATTCTCCTAATTGCCAGATGCAGCTATTTAGTTTTACATCCCAAAACGACCTTGATTTTACTTTTTCTAGAAAAATAGCAAAGGACAAAATATGTTTCTGTGGCTCAGTCCATTTAGACCATCTCATTTGCTTTAAACTTTGCTGTCTATGGCAAACGTAGGCTGTAGCATTATTGGCTGAATCTTCTTGGATTCCACACCACGAAATTGTAATAGTGTGTTTAGAAAAGACTCCTACCTTCTTAGTACTCTTCATTTCAGCTGGCATTCTGCAGGCATTTTGAGGGCAGGAGCAAGGTGGGGACTGTGAGGAGAGAAAACAACAAAGAAAGGAAGTGCGAGGGCTGTGATTGTACGGATTGTATGGAACACAGGCTTTAGACAACCAGTACACAGATCCACTTACAGTGCTGCCTTTAAAACAGCAGACCTAAAAATTATCAGAAATTTCTAACACAAAAAGCACCAACAACACTAGTTTGCTACTTCGGAATTTTTAGATGCCTGCCTTTCAGCTGCTTTGATAAAATCAAATGCTGAAGTGGAGTTCATGTCTTGGCATCGCCGCCTCCCTTATACAACTGAATGGTTTTCCCAAATTTAAAAAACAAAATCTTAAAACTTGATCCAAACCTAGAGAATATAATTGGTTTGGGCTAGGTTACAACTGCCCTCCCTACCAAGCAAGCAGACAACAGCCAGGACTCCATGTGAGGTACTCTAAGGTTTCCAGACTGGCATTAGGATGTGGGAGATCCCCAGGCACAGCCAGGCCTCTGCTGCAGGCTGGGACTGTTCAAGGATGGTGTAAGGCACAGAGGAAATAAGGGGCTTTGTGTGGCCCACTTTATCACCTTTAGAAGACAAAAATAATTTTTCTGCCACTTTTTGTCAGTGTTGTTCAAAATTATTTTCATCTCATAAATGATTTTAATCTCGCCTGGCAGCTCACTTTGCCTATAGCCATGCAGGGACAGCCACTAACTAGTTTTGCTCCTTTCCCAAGCTGGGGTGAGCTACAACAGAGCAGGATTTTGGGCAGTTTTGCCTCTACCCCTGTGCTGTTGCCTAGACTACAATAAACAGACTGGATTTGGCCAGGTTGGTTCCTATGATGAAATGAACAATGAAATCTCTTCTGTCCCTCTGGGTGCTTCTTTCCCCAGCAGCACAGTTCCCTCCCTAAGAACAAGCTCTTTCCCTCAGCCCACTGCCATGACATGTCTAAAGAGCTTGGTCTTCTTTGTTATAGTCTCACTATCCCATTCCTCTCTTTCAACCCAGTTTCTTCTTCCTGTTACGAGAGAGGTTAAATTTCTGTGTCCAATTTTACAAGCTGTATTTTTCTAAAAGATGATGGAGTATTTCATCCTTAGGCAGTGATGTGAATTTAAGTTGGTTCCAGGGTCCTCCAGATTTCTAGAGCTAACTAATGCATTTCTGAACTTTTCAAGCTGTCAAAGATTTAGAACAAAACTTAGAAACATTATCAGATTTTATAGATGAGTGGCTGTGATGATTGGCTCTCGCAAAAGAGGCATGGATATTATGTGTGTTAAAAGAAGTTTTGCTAAGGTTTAAAGTTCTTTTGATGTGTGACTCTGTTGTATGTGGGTGATCCAGGCTGGTTTTGGACCCCTTCTTATTCCCCCTTTAATCCTCTCTTCTCCCCTCTGTATCGTTGCCACCAGACAACCCTGGTTGTCAGGGCTGTCAGGGACAAGTGGAGGGAGGGCTGTAGCTGTGCCCCTAGCGTGGGACAGCTGGGGATGGGGAAAGCTTGTCGCTGGGGGGACTTGGCACGACAACACCTGACCTCCCATCAAGTCACAAGAAGGTCTCCACCAATGGACAGAGAAGAAGAGTCAACTAACAGATGTTGGGAGGGGCCAGGGATATATAAGGAAAATGTTGGAATATGTATGACAGCTGATGAAAATGTATTTGGCTGATGCAGCACCAGGGGTATAAAAGGCGGAGCCGCCATTTTGTGGATGAGCCTCTGGCAGTCGGCCACGCTCCCAGCTCGGCCCCTTTTGCTTTGTGGATTTTTTATTAGTTCCCAATAAATTTATCACTCATTCCCACTTAGGGTCTGAGTCATTTATAACATCAGAACAAATCCTGCATTGAAATGCCAGGGAGTGAGCCAAAATAGACCTACAAGCATTTGTTTAAAACCCTGAATTGACATGTTTGTTTAAAGTCGGTATTCAAGGTGCTGCTTGGCCACCAGAGATATGATTAAAATAGTGTTTCTGACAGGGAAAACAAAACCCTTCAAGTTGATCTCTTTGCCACACTCACTAACTGCAGTGATTTAGCCCAGGGAATATGTGGTGATACTTTTACATCAGAGCTTTTGAAGGTATTTTTTAAAGAGCAAGCATGTGGTGGAGGTATATCAGGCAATTTGACATTGTAATATTGTCTGATCTCCACCAACCAGATTCTGCAACCAACAGCAGGAAGCAGGGCATCAGCTGGCAGCTCTAAATTCATATTCCAAAGGCTGAAGTACATTTTACAAGCCATCTGTGGCCTGCTCTCAAAGGGACAGAAGGCACACAGGAGTGCTTTGAATTCTAATGAGTGCATTGGCTTGTCAGTGCCCTCTGCACTGGCACCCCGATTCCCTTCACACTCAAAGTTATTTACCTTGAAAATACAGCTAAGTCATCACTGCTCAGCCAAGGTGCAGTGCTTCCTGATATCCCAACCATATCCCTGCAACTCTCCTTTTGCCTCTCCTTCTCTGAGAAGACAGAGTTTCTTGCTTGGAATTAAGAATCTAATGAGGATGAAAAAAGAGCCTCTTTGCCAAAAATAGAGTTAGAGAAGTGCCAGATAATATTTCTCTAGTTTCTGAGAAATGCTACACAGCACTTACCAGAGGCCAAGTAATAACTTACTTGATTTCTCCATCTTTTCAGTGAGATTAGAGAGATTTCTCCACCAATCTCTGGACTCATGTAAGACTTGTCACTCTGACCATTTCCTGGAGACCTTTCAGAGGAAATTGGTACTACTCCTGAAAAATATTCTGCAAATCCCAAACAGGAAGAGGATGACAAGAGAGGAGCTTCACTACAAGCAGAATAATTATATTAGAATTACCATGGCACAACTGAAGACAGTGTTTGGCTCTAAGTCTTTGGTTTCAGGCTGTAAGTCCAAATGTCTTTCTGCAAACAGCAGCTACAGTACTTTGCAGCAAATTAGGCAGCATTCCAGAGGGATACTTAGGTTTACTGGAAATGATCTTTTAATTCTTTGTAAATGAAGGACTAAAAATTATGGTCAGGTCAAGAAGGTCTGGGGTGCACTTCAGAATGCAGATCAATAGCCAGAAAAATTCAAAATAGACTCCCAGCTAAGTGTCAGTGCAGATTTTCTTCATGAAATGAATAAAGTGCTGCTCTATTGGCAATCTCATTATTCACGACTTAGCAGATGCAGTAATGACTTTAGGCAAATGTGAATATTGAACCTGAAAGGTCTCAGTACTATAAGCAGGAAACGAGCAGAAATGGCAGTTATGTCTTAGTCCCTCAGAGGGCCAACAGAGCAGAAAACAGGAACTCAGAATTTGAGCAAATCGTCCTTCTAGGGCAAAACTGAGAGTAGAGGGGTGGAAAGTGAAGCAGAAAAAACACTGTGGAGTACTTTCCTTGTTTACTGTGCCTTTCTTTCCTGAAGAGATCAGGGGCCCTGTGAATTGCAGATTTCTAGTAATGTGCAGGGCTGGATGGGTCACACAGACCCCTACACCCCTGCTACCCCACTGGTGAGGAGAAACATGAACCATGGCTTCCTCCATGGAATGGCAAGCTGAGCAAGAAGAATGGTCTGGCAACACACATGGGAAGTCTGCATGAAAAGTACAAGTTGGACTTCCTCAGCCAATGGCCTCTCTTTTGTTTAACAGCCTGAACAGCTACCTAGGCAGAGCTAGATCATTCCAAGAGAGAGTGGTTCTGACAGGGCAGAGCAAGTTCAAGGCTTCCCAAAAGAACAGAACAGATTATTTTGCTGGTCCCAAACCCCTTTGAGCAGCAAAGCCTCAGTGATGTGATAAAGCTGTTTCGGGGTGGCAATGAGACAAGGCCAGTTGAACCAAAATGGTCAGTAGGGTTTAACAGGAAATGGAAAATGAAAAGGATTCATTTGGGACCTTGGGATAAGCTTGAGAACTGTGAACAGCAGAGTCAACCCATAAGTTTTCAGACCAGAGCTGTGTCATCAGCAAGCTTTTTGGGTTTTGTAGAAGGCTTTAAATGACTTGATAAGAAAACTGCTTCTCCTGAAGATCCATCTTTTTTCTTTTCCACAGTTCTGTAAGGAACAGCCGCTCCTCTACCAGCAATGCCCTGAGAGGAGCTGGGGCTTGTTCTATAAGCTGAGAAATAAATGGGGCTAGGAGGAAGGTGTCATTTCCCAAAGTACCCCCTCCCTCAGCTGGGGCAATGTCTGGATTGTGCTTATCCAAGACTCCTTCAGAACAGGGGAGAACCTCTCATGACCCTACACTGCCCTCTTCTGTGCTACTGCTTTAAAGTGGTAAATTACTCACTCTGACAACCTCTGCCCAAAAGTGGAAGCCACTCTGCTTTGTTTTAACCAAGAGAAACATTTCTCTGGAAAATGAGAAAGTAACCATTCCTAAGATGAGATGAAAGAGGGAGCAGAGTTTTTGTGAGGAAGTCGGCTCTAAAGGACAAATATAAAAATGTCCTATTGCACCGTGGATATGGATATAAGAGGGACATGTAGGTGGCCTTCCTTTATGAGACCAATTTGCATAGATAGTAAGTTAGAAAAAGAAGTGAGAAACGGAATTCTGTCCATTTTCCTTTTTATTTATCCTCTCTTGAGGTAGGAAACACCTTTTATTTAAGAAGCTGGCAAATCTATGGACAACTACTGGAAATTGATGCCATCAGACCAGGAAAAGTAAGAAAAGCAATATCTTCTGTGGCCCTCTTAATACGCTGTCATTTCCCTGTAAATAAATCTTATTCACCTAGCAACTATATTTTCACTTCAGTGCTGTAAGCAAAGGTATACATGAAGAAGCACTTCTAGAACTAAATGATGCATGGAATGGCTTAAAAAGACTATTTATTGTAAACATATATTGAAAAATCTACCAGTCAGTGTTTGTAAGAACTTTTCTCAGCTTCTGATTGGTGAAATTTTTTCACAAGAGTGAATATTCATCTTCAAAGACAGTAGGTTTTAGGCAATATTTTAAATGCTTCTTGATTCGTTTGGTCTTTGTTGTTTGGTGGGTTGGTTTTCTATGTGGTTGAGAGTATTCATACTACTTCTGAAGCAGCTAAAGTCTCTGAATGAAAGCCAATAGCCAGCTTCAGAAAAAGGATGTAGAAGAGGTGAAATTTCTCTGATTTAAAACTGACCAATTAAAGATAAACACAAGATGTTTGTAAAACTCTATAAAAAGGGATATGGGGATATGTAAAATAAACCTATAGCTTTTTCCACTCCATAAAAAGAGAATGTCTCATCTCTCTAAAACAAGATTAACAGCGACAAAGGAATACATAAGCAAAACTTAACTGAACAATTCCTTTAATCCTCTGGTAAATCAAAACTGAATTTCTAGTTATACAACCCAGACTGCCCTATTGCTTGAAGTTTCATGGGATTCTTTCAGATTAACAGTTTATTGCCCTCTCATCATTCAGTGTGAATACAATAAAGTTAAGCATGTAACATTAACTGACTAGTGAGATAAAAATCTCAATGCCACAACTCAAGCCTTCTGTGTTCAAGCCTAGGAAAGAAAAGTAAACAATTAAGAGGCAGAAGGACCTGTCACAACCACCAGCACGGATTCCCAAAAGCAACATCCCTCTGCCAAACAGATTCTCAGACCAACAAGCAAATTACCGGGAAAACTGAAGCAACTGAAGACAACCCTGAATTCTGTCTGATTCTGCTTTGTTTGGAAGTGAAAACTCTTGTTGCACTATCTGAACTGTCTTCAAAAAAGTTAGATGGGGTTGTCATTTCCCAATAGAGTGAGGGAAGCTGCTCTGCAAGAGGCTGTATTTTAATGGCATCTGATATACTGTCATGAAGGCAATGTGTTGCAGATCTTGGCCTTAGTTCAATTTAAAACTGGAAACACCAGAGCTATAGCTAGTTTAGCTAAGGGTAAGCTAGAGTAAACTGTACTTTCTAAAACAAGTTATTTATATGATGTGTGAGGGGGAACCTTGTTGTTTGCTTCAACCATACTGAGCAGAGAGTTTAAAAACTAAAGGAAAACTTGCACAGGGAAGAACTCTTCCCAGGCCCCAGCTCCCTTTGGGTTGCCTCTCCTTGCACGTAAATTTTTAATTCTTGTTGAAGGTCATGGCATGGAAAAACTGAATGGGACTGTTTTTGTGGTGTCCTGAAAACCACAGTGCACATCACCATTGCTTCATCTGTGTCATTTCCTTTGCACACCCGTTACTGTGCAGCTCTGTTAAAAAAGAAAACAACAACAACAACAACAACAACAACAACAACAAAAGGCATCTCATTGCTTCATTAGATCTCTGATCACTAGTTTACAACCATTTTCTGTGACTTTCTTAAATGCACAAGCAAAATGTATCATCAGTAGGAACAGGGCAACCTTTAGTGCTTTAGGATGTGGTAAGTGCAGAAGCACTTGGCATTTTGAAGTGTTTGCCTCTCACTAACGCTTGTCTGCCCTGCCTCCCTGTGGTTACCGCTGTCCCTGGCCATTTCACAACGTGTAGTCACAGCTTAGAGGAAATCACCTCCTGCAAGGATTGCCCCTGCAACTTTTTCTTTGGACTTGTTCAAGCCTGAAAATATTTTGGAATAAGCCAAAGGATGCTGTGCAGGCCAGGAGCATCATCAGTGGCAAAAAAAAAAAAAAAAAAAAAAAAAAAAAAAAAAAAAAAAAAAAAAAAAAGCATTTCAGTAATGCCAGAGTTTCTCTAATGCATCTCTGATTATGAAGAGATATTTAAAAATACCACATAAAGTAAGAAGCATTGCAGAGTAAATTAGCTGAATTCTGAGCTTGACTAACTGAATTAAATTTATTCTAAATTAATACATTAATCTTTCAGAGAGAGGCTCTTCAAAGGAAGCGTTTATTAGTCTTTTGGCTACAATTTGATTAGACCTCTCTTTTTCCAATCTAAAGCCTTTTTTTTTTTAAACACTCGTATATTCTGCATGTTTTCTTTCCAGGATAGGTGAAAGGGTGTTTGTTATTAGCCTTTCCCTTTGATTTACAACAAAGATGAAAAACAAATTACTGGGAATACCAAAGCGCTTTGGACACTTTAGAACAATTCTCATTATTATATATAAACATTCACAATTGATTGCATAAAACAACTGTATTTCGATCATTTTCAAAACTCATTATTTCTCCTGGCCCTTGAAACATAACTCAAACGGTGATGATCTATGAAGCTGAATTTTCAGAGTTTAAATACCATGGACGGCTTTTAGTATTTTTAAAAGGTCTTGCAAGGGCTGAGCTCAGTTTCACTTCACTGCACCACTAGAGGGCAAAATGTTCTCACAGAGCTGCTTAAAAAGAGTGAAAAAATACATTCAAGATGTTGATCTTGAAAGTACACAAGCGTCCTGAAAACAAGAGGATTACAAAAATATGAAAGAGGTATTATAGCCCCCAAAACTCAGGGGAAAAAAAAAAAAAAGTGTCTTTGGAAACCGTGTGTCTTCTTGAGCCAAGCAGTGTGCCCTGGTGTGCGCTGGTGGTCAAGAAGGCCAACGTCATCCTGGCCTGGATCAGGAATGGTGTGGCCAGCAGGAGCAGGGTGGTCATTCTTCCCCTGTACTCGGCACTGCTGAGGCCACACCTCGAGTGCTGTGTCCAGCTCTGGCCCCTCAGTTTAGGAAGGACATTGAGACACTGGAGCACATCCAGAGGAGGCCACGAGGCTGGTCAGGGGCTGGGAACACAAACCCTGTGAGGAATGGCTGAGGGAGCTGGGGTTGTTTAGCCTGGAGAAAAGGAGATTCAGAGGTGACCTTATCACTCTCTACAACTCCCTGAAAAGTGGCTGTGCTCAGGTGGGGGTCGGTCTCTTTCTCCAGGCAGCACTGACAGAACGAGAGGACACAGTCTCAAGCTGTGCCAAAGGAAATATAGGTTGGATATTAGGAAGAAGTTTTTTACAGAAAGGGTGATAAAGTATTGGAATGGTCTGCCAGGGGAGGTGCTGAGGCCACCATCCTTGGATGTGTTTAAAAAAAGATTGGATGTGACATTCGGTGCCATGGATTAGTTAAGGTGTTAGGGCTGGGTTGGATTAGATGATCTTGAAGGTCTTTTCCAACCCAGTGATTCTGTGATTATGTGATTCTTCAGCCTGAGATCCTCTGTCGGCATTTTTCAGCTATTCTAGAGTTATCAAACTAGAATAAAATTCTTCTATAACTGCAAATAAATAACAATGCCCTATGGGATGCATGTCTGTCTCAACTTCAGGAAAATAGTTTTTGTACACTATACTTTGTTCTTTGCTAATGAATTAATGCTCAAAATATCAATAGGCAGAGCTTCTACACACAATTCCTATCTGTTAATGCAGAGTCTAAATCAGATCAGCACAGATGTAAGAAGATTTTTCCCCCCATTATTAAGTATTTGAATAAATGAAGAAAGGATTTTTCCTCCCTCCACATTCACACATATACAGACCACGAGCATTTGGATAACCTGACCTTTCTCTTTCTCTCAGCACCACAGTCTGAGAAGGGCTGTCCTCACTTACAGACCAATTGCCTTCAGTGCTATTCATATTAATGTGTGGCATTTTGGTAGCATCAAAAAGTGAAATGTGAATTCATCCATATTTTCATCTCAAAGAGTTCTCCCCAGATGAGGACAAGCCAATAAATATTAATGGATACAACAGAAGTAGTGAGAAATCAGTGATAACTGGTAACTCAACACATATCACCTGAAAATTTTTCCTCCAGTGCTACCTAAAAAAATTATCGTGGTTTTAAGGCTTGAGTCCTCGTTGAATAATTTTTTCATTCATTTTCTGTAACCAACATAAAAAAAATACAGAAATTTTAGTCATTAATCTGAATTTCCTTTCTTACACTTTTACTTTCTCTGTGTCCACACATGAAGTCCTACAGAGACTTTGCACATGTAAAAGTAAATCCAGAGCTGCTCATTAAGGGCAATCCTTCACTTTTCTCCATCCTACATACTGGGGGAAAAAAAGACAGAAGGAAAAATTCTAACGTAAATAAATGTTTTGCATCTGAAAAAGTGATAGAAGAATCCTTGTCAAAGGAAAGTGGCCTGGAACTGATGCAGATGCTCCCTCATGACTTCACTGTGCCATCAACTTGTGTAGAAGAGTGAGCTTGAATGATCAGTTAAAATGAAATTTTGGATGTAGCAGTTTAGGGAGGAGGACTGGATTGAGATGAAGTCCTGTTTAATCCAACTTAGTAAAGTTTTCCATTTAAACTGGTTCCTGTAGTAATGGTAAAGGAAAAATAAACATCTGATGTGTTTAACAATAGCATGTATGTATCTGATGTGTTTAATCATAAGATATTTGTTAGTCCTACAAAAGGGTCAAAGAGTTTTCAGAAATTGCAAAACAACAGGCTCTGCACTGATAAGAAAAAAATGGGATTTCTTTCTCTTTACAAAGCAGTGTTGCTAGAATAATTCCCCTACCAGTGCTTTTGTGAGTGGTGTTCTCAGAAAACTGGTCTGAACTGGCTCTCAGTCGTTCACATGTCCTACTTTGAGCTTCTCTGGCCATGAGATTGAGTGCATCTTTTAATTAAACACTGGTTTTAATAATTCACTGGCAGATTTTTCAGGAACTGCTGGTACTAAGCTCCTTTCTACTGTATTACTCATACCTAGATCAGAGAGATAATTGATGCCCAGCTCCATCAAGACAGGCTGTGCAAACAGGGATGACTTGCACTTTTAGTGGTCCAGTTCTTCACACTAGGAGTGCTGGATGCTGCTTCAACACCACAGAACAGCCATGAACCTAGGTGTCCTCCGTATGAGGGATATTTTCACCAAAATAAAAAATATTATCTTCCAGACACCTCATGAGATGGACTGCCTTGCTGGGAAATAGTGCAATACAGAGTGGATCTCACCATTGGCACTCATGAGGAACCAGTCACTTCAAGCACAGCAAAAATGCAGCTGCTACTTCACCTCCTCCTGCAGTTACTGATGTAAGACCCTACAACACATGAGGCATAACTGCTGCCTAATTCAATCTGAGTAAATCTTTAGATGCTTTTCTGCTTCCTGTTTTTGAATCAGAGGAAATAAATCTGTGTAAATATCTGTTTTTCTAGAACTCTGATATCTGAGTGAATATAAAGAGAAAATATTTTGAAAAGTATCATTTTGCTGCTGTAGAAATCCGTGCCTTACCCATATCTTAAGTACAGCATGCAGTTATGGTCTCTGCATCCCAAAGACACAAATTAATTAACAGAAAGTAAATATAAGGGAAACTAAAAAACTGAACAGATCAGAAGGATGTGTGGCAGTGTTTCCTAGGTGTGCATAATTCCTAGAGCTACAGTGACCATGTACAGTTTTTACAACCAGTGCCATTGTCCCCTGCCATTCTTTAGCACAGCAGGGAGTGTTGTTGGCTCCCTTACTTGATAAAAGGAAACTATTCCCACAGGCATAAGATTGACCTTAACTTGGCGAATTCCTTCTCTTTCTCTGTTCTATCTATGTACTTTCCCCAGTGTAGTGTATCTTCAAGCATGGTGCCTGACAGCCTGTGAGTGATTCAAACTGGTGTGGCTGCTTCATGAAAATTAGATCTTACCAGCTTAAATCAATTAAAAAGAACAGGTTCTAAGGGGGTAATAATAGGGGAGTAAAGGGATTTTTTTCCCCGGACCAACAGTGTCCCTTTCATTTGTTTCCAAATAAATTACACTATTTAATATTAATTACTCAGATAAAAAAGGACAGAAGAATACAACTGGTTGAGCTGAAAACCACTCCCATGGAAGTCTTACTGAGTGCCACTGATGTGATTTGGAAAAGGCTTGTTCTTACTTTCTCTAGAACATACATTCTACATGTTTATTTGAAGAAATCTGACTCTGCTTTTTAAAGCTGAGCATAGGAAATGAAAGATTCTCCCACAGAGAAGTGGATTCTGTACAGATAAGTGAGATCCAGCTCCAAGACTTTCTCAATGCCTTGTACCTGCAGCACTATCACTTTCTGTCTGTTTCACGCTGCACCCAAGTGTGTGGCTTTGCACAGAGCTGGCATGAACCCTTCCCTGATGAATGTTCTTCACAGAAAGGAATTGTTCTGCTAAATTTATAACCTTTCTTAAAGACACTTCCATTTTACTTTTTGGAGAAAAAGTACAGGAAACTCTGAGAAGGTCTGATTACTTCTGAATGATTCTGAAAATGATTATATAACTGATTTTCTTGATTTAACATTTTGTGCTTTCACATTGCCTTCCCCAGCATTGCTGATAACAACACAACTGGCTGGTTTTCATAAAAGGACTTTTAAGAATTTATACAACACATAATTGCATGACTGTTTTTAAAAAGGCTGCAGTTTTCAGCCCTGCCCTGCTGGGAGGCACCATGAAACACTACTAAAGCACATGCTTCCCTGCTTTTGGTCAAGTACATCTTTGATACAATAAATTATTTTTAGGCCCTTTCTACCACAGGTTGGGCCTGCTTCCAGCTGAAACTAGGCTCAAAGTGGGTTGATAAACACAGCTCAAAGCTTGGGAGAGAGGAACTCAAAAGCAAGATGGAAGGCAAGTCAAACAGGTGAAGGGTGGGGAAAGTACATTAAGATTTAATAACAACAGCAAAAGAGAATATGTCAGTATCTTTGTGCTGGTTGGCAGTTAAGAGTTCAGGATCAACTAGCATATTCAATTCATATTGCTATAGATTCATTTGCTTTGATGAAAAGCTACAAGTAATTTGATAACTGCCTGAAAAACACGCCTTCCAGTTCTGCTTTGCCTTATCATGAGTTGTCAACACAACAATTCTCTTCAGAGCTATTGCAGGTCAGACAGGTGCATAACATAAAGGCCAAATCCAAATCCTTCTACATATGCAAAGGAGGGGAATACTACAGTATGCCTTTAACATTACTTCTGGCCTAAACTAGGACTTCTGAATTCCCATTTTGCAACTTTTTGAAAAACTGATTTTTTCCCATAATCTCCATGTGTTTTTCTTAGATAAGCTCTAAGAAATATCTCCTGCTGAGAAACATTTCCATCTAACTTCAGAGTGAAATATAAGCTTTACACAAACATGCAATCTAACTCCTAAGGGAACTTACCACACCACAGGGCAATCAAATCCAATCAATCTTAATCTTAACTTCATCCATATCAGACTGAGAACACTTTGTCCTTCACCTCTGTGATTTTTCCAGGCAGCCCATACAACCACTCTTTCTCTCTGCTCCTCTATTCACAGCAGTGATATTTTCAGCCAAGCTTTTCCCAATGCAGATGAAAGCAGTGAGCTTGTTTTGCACTGCTACCAAGGATCTTCCTCTCAAGGATATCAGCAGCTGTTAGTGTTAGCAAATCCAAAGTTCAAACAACTGTCTCCATAGCATTACTGTTCTCCATAAATCTCTCTTTGATCTTGAAATCAAACAAGTGAACCAAAACAAAGCCTCTAGCTACTCTTTGCATCAAAGAGCTCTCCATTTTCTGAGTTTTACTTGTTCTCAGGAATTTCAGCTAAAGAAAACACTTCGATTTATAATCTCTCATATTGGTCATGGCTCCATAAAAAAAGTTTTGTTTGTGTTAAAAATTGAAAGTCCACTCACTGCTTTCCTTGAAAAAAATATTTTCTCTCTTAAAAAGCAATGTAAAAGTAAATTACCAATAATAATAAAAAAAAAACCTTCAATGAAAGTGAAAATACTCAATGCTAGTAAAAAAACAGCATCTTGGGCTTTAAGCTGTCTGACTTCCTGTCCATTCACTAGCAGACATTTTCTCTCTTCCTATTTGAGTTACAGAGGTTTTAACTGGATCCTACCCAACTTTAGCCAAGCTGGCCTCTTCATCATTGCATGTTCTGGCAATCTGTCACGTAGAAATTACAACAGTCTATAAAGTTTTAGGGTTTTCAGCCGAAGAAGTACTAGCAGGGAAACTGCCTTTTAGAGAAGTGCTGCAGCACAGATTGTAGTAACAAATGCACTGTGACTCAAGGCAATGACTGTGTGTGGATGGGAGAGGCAAAGCAGCAAAGTGTAAGGGGAAAATCTGGAACAAATCAATGGTTTACCAATGTCCTGCTGAAAAACCTACCACATTCGGTACCTTCTTTCACTGACAACATGGCTGAAGTTAAAGTCCAGCAGGGCAGTGCAGTGACTGTCCTCATGTTGCTATGTACTTCCTTGAGGAAGGAACTGACTGCTGAGTGTGAGCACAGTCTCCAAGCACTCACCTGTCCTACACTCACTTCCAGCCCAAATGCTCCCCATGCACAGCTGGTGAGCCACAGCATGGCCACAGTCAGCAGCCAAGGAGGAGAATAGAAAGATAGGGAGGGAAAAGGTATTAGCTCATCTGTCTTATCTTCTTGGAAGTGCAAGCTGGTTCTCTGTTTTTAATAGGGTTTTAAATATTTCTTAGGAAAGCAGAAACTTGTCACTGAACCCAGGCCTTCTGGGTTTTGCTGATAACAAAAATAGTTTTTCACATTCTTCAAAGCATATCTCCACATAACTAATGGCACAGCACTAATCCTCCACTCCTTTGGCATTCATACTGACCAGAGATCTACTGATAGTGTATTTACACTCAGTTCTGCACTACAGCTTAGCAACACTCAGACTTAGCTCTTTAGAACTCCTTATTAACCTGTGAGAATTATAATAAGAATATTTGCTTTTAGACTTAAATTTCAAAGTATCAGACTGGCAGTTTAAATAATATAATTACAGATGACTAAGTCTTTGTTCTGGTAGGTTTAATATACCAGAAATTCAGGCATACTGGATGCAAATGCATGCCTGTAAAATAAAATTTATCACAACCCGGTTGCAAAGCTAGTTTTGGAAATTTTGATGAAAATTTGGAGACATACCTTTAATGCTGGTCATGAAAATCAATGTGAAGCTTTGACTGTTTAAGTGCCCATAATATGACCCATTCAAAATGCATGTTTTATAAGACTTCATGAAAAGGGCATCAAGCAGGGGAAGGAAGGTAGAAACAGCCTGCCTTTGCTCTGAATCTTCAGGAGTAACACACCAAGCTTTTTCCTAAAGTATCTGCACAGTTATGGCTTTGGGGTCACCAGATGTGCTTGAACTACTTCCTTAAAGCTCGCTAGTAGGAATGTTTCAAAAAGGAAAATGGGAAAAAATACTATGCATTGAGCTGTTCTCTTCCAATATAGCCACACAAAGATGCTGCTTTTGCAACACACTTCCACTGCAGGCAATAGCTCGTGTAAGTTAATACTACAATAAATCATGCATTCATGCAGTTAAGGAACTTCATCATTGACTGCAGTTTTCTCTGTGGTCTGGATTGTGGCTAGCAAAGAGTTAAAACAAGGAGCATACACAGAGCTCCAGGCAGTAGAAAGCCAGCTTGCACTAATTCATTCGGGGACTCTAAAGGAACTGTTCCATCTTCTGCTCTAATATGTTAAAAGATGGATGTGTCAGACATAAAACATAATCTGTGCTCTTGCTGTAGGCAGTTCTGCTTGCAGGGTTCTTGCAGAAATGTTGTTACAATGGGTCTGCATTTGCTCCAAACCTTTCCTACAACACTGACCAGGCACCGAAAAAAGGCAGCTTTCTTGCTTTGCATACTTGTCATAAGCATGGAGAAAGGAACAAACAGGGAGAGAAGAAGCATCAATGCAGAGACAAGAAGGCTTTAATTGGCTCAGCATTTACAGAAACATGGCCTGTCCCTGCTCTTGTCAGGAGGCTGGAACAGGAGATCCTGCCAAGCTCTGTACAATCAGTAAGTTTCCACTCTCTAGCTGCATGAGCACACATTTTTGTCTCCAGGAGGAATGTGAGATCATCATGTGAATAGGAGTGGTGCAGAGTCCAAAGGGCTCCAAGGAGGACAACCACAGATATTGATGAAAACAGTGTAAATAGAGAACTTGGAAACATCCCTTATAGAAAAAGGGGTTTGTTTATTAATATAAATACAAGAAAGGGAACTGCTGTCAATTACAACAGGTCCAGTTCCAGGTCATGGAAGCACTTAGCACTGAACCACTTTCCTGAATCCAGCTGGTTTTATCCGAAAGTAAATGCCAAGAAAAGAGGATAAGCAATATGTCAGGTCTGATCTTAGTTGTCTCACTTCATATTTTCCCTGTAAATTTAGAACCTCCTAAAAGCTATCCTCCTCTTTTCCTCTCTTATAACATTTAGTAACTTTGCCCTTCGGTATGGAAAACTGGAAGTTCACTGGTTAGTCTCCCTGCACCTAAACCTCACTGTCACATTCTCTCTCTCTCTTTTTTTTGTTTTGTTTTATTTTGCTTTGCTTTGGGATGTTGAGTTTTTGTTTGTTTTGGTTTGTGTTTGTTTGTTTTGTTATAGGAAATTATTATGGCAGCCACTGCAGTCTTTCTTGAAACAGCTGTAGTGTTTTAATATCCTGCACTGCGGTTCCTGTCAGAGCAAGAACCTTTCAGCAACACCAGACATAAAGTTTTGCCCAGCAGAATTAGCCTTGTAGTAGATGGCTCAGCTGAACTGCCCTATGGCATGTAAGTATTTCACATACTTTGCAAATGCCAAATGCATTTTTGGGTGATAATTTAATTGTTCCAAAGGTTACCACTCACTTCCTTCTGAAGTTCACCTTAAATATTGGATATCATCAGCACTATCATTCCAACCTGCTTGTCTGGAGCAGGTGAGAAGCAACATCTACCTCTAGAGGCATTCTCTGATGCCCACAATGAAACACTACCACAGTGTTATGAACAGGCAATTTTGGCCTTGTTTCCTGAACACCTCTCAATAACAGAAGATGAGCAAGCAGGCAGTCTGGTGGTGATTTGAAAAGCTTCAGGGCTTCTTTCAGCTCTGGGACATGCACTAGTTATCCACAATTAAAATCTGAGGAGCTACCTCACATGGGGGATGATAGTGCACATATGGGAAACTGTGGGTGCCAACAAAGTGAGAAGCCAGGCTCTGCAGAGGTGCTGTGCAGGAGCATGTCATACTGCTGTCACTGGTACTCGGCTGGCACTGTCGGCACACTCACAGAAGGACAGAGTCAGTCCCAAAACAAAGAGCCAGTTTCTCCCACTTGGCCCTATAAAGTTTGACAGACTTAATTCTGTCAAATAGTCCTAGTGAAGCATTCAAAGTACTGCAGATGACTTATGTCCAGTTTGTTTGACTTCAACTACATCCTTAAGTGCACTTTAGAACACCTCTGACATTGTGGCAAATCTACTGCAATGCATTTAGGCTGAAATATATCGCTCAATATTTTGAAGCTGTTTCTTAATCTGCATTTCACAGCTCCAGTTGCTCTGCCTTTCCAGTTCTTCTGGGCAGGTTGCAGGCAGTGGGACTTGCTGCTACTGCAACGGCAACTCAGCTCAACTACTAGAAAGGCCAAATGGGAACGAATATCCCAGCTCTTCTAGCTACTACTGTCACCACAGGACCATTGCAGGAACAGAGGAAGCCAAAAGGGTAGAAAGCAGGAACAGAGATAGGTGCCAAAATATCAGGTGCTCAGACCCCTATTTTTCTGTTACAGGCTGGAGTAAGGGGAATCATTTGGGGACCTTTCTACCAGCTTTTCCTGAAGTAGGCAGAACTGCATGTACCCAGAGAACAACATATGCCTATTTAATATCAGGCAATTTAGACAGTGCTCAACACATCCTGATCAGAAATCAAGTGAGCTAATCTAGCACAGGGGTAATGCAGCACTGTACCTCATCTCTTATTCTCAGAAGTACATAATAAAGCATGTTCCAGGATATAGGGAAAAACACTCCAACCTAGCTGGCTGGTTCTCCAGGACCACCCTGCAATGGAAGGAAGGATCCCTACATGTTCCAAATCATGTGACACACCAGTGTGAGATGTCACACAGCAGAGTCTCTATTCCTGTGTCTGCTCATTGGTGTTGTTTCCAGTCAGGCCATGGATGGAAGAATGTGCACAACCAAACTGGGACACCCCTACCTAACTCATCTTCTGCAATTGTGTCTCCACTTTTCAGCAGTGGCTCAGTAATAGGCTGGATATGCTAATGTTTACAGCCCACGCCAAACCATTTACAACTTGGTAAAGTTAAATTAATTCTTAAATTGTTTTCTTGGACTTGTTTTACAAAACATGCAAAATCCCTCAGCCTCCTGATTCTTCAGTAGGATCCCTACTGTCTGAATAATTATGTTGATAGCAGTAATATCTATCCCATACAAACCAGTCTTCACCAAGACAATGGGACCTGCATTTTAGCAGTGTCAGTTATCTACAGCTCTTCAGCTTGAATTGAAGGTTTGTTTAGGATTTCTAAAAAATAACTTCTCCTCAAGGAAATATATATGATACATAACAAAGAAATAGAAACAAATTATGAGCCATATGCATGTGATTTGTTCTAGGATGAACTAGAAAATACATACAACATCTGTCCTCAAATGTTATATTTTTTTAAAAAGTCACTTTGGAAGTGACTGAGTAACCCAGGAACGGAAGCTTTACAATTATGACTACCAACATTTGGCTTCACAAACTTTACCGTCTTCTCCCTCATCTGAAATTCTCTGTGCTTGCTTTAATCCCAGCAGTGATTTTTTTTCTCTCACTTACAAAAGGAAGAAAGACTGTTATGGTACATTAAACTGACTGTAAGAAGGGAAGGGGATTTGTTAGGAAGATCCAGTTATCTGTCTGCAAATTACCTTTAGTGCGTTTACTCAGCCCTAAACAGCTCTTAGCTGTGTGCACTCTGGGAGCTCTGTTCTCCACAGCACTGTTCTCATTTTATGTTCACATAAGAGACTTAATAAGGCTAAAATACAGAGAAGTCTTCTTAGTCCCATTGTCTCTAAAAACACAGAAGATTAAAGGAGGAAGTTATAACAGAGAATAACCATCCGAACACTTTTAAAAAATCTCCTTTTACTCACACCAGAGGACAACACTCCCTTTACACATGTTGGCTATGAGATGTCATGTGCTCCAGCTCTCCTGGGTGATACTGACACTCCCTGATCTGTTTCCAGTCCAAGGATTCTGTTGCCTGGAATCAAAGCACTGCTGAATGAACTTCCTCCCCTCTACCTCATGTTACAGCAAGCAAGCAGGAGCCTGGCTGGTGTCTGTTCCCTGCTTTGCCGCAGAAGCACAGCATCATAGAAGCTCTAACATCATTTTGCATAGGTTTTCAGTGCTGCAGCACGTGAGAGAAAAAAAGCATGGCATCTCTCTTCACACTAAGCTTTTCTGGGTGGTGGTAGTGGCAAGGTGCCATTGGGGAAATGGGAAGACAGTGGTACGACCATTTCAAGTTTGGGAAAGAGACCACAAACACAAGTCATGTAAAGTTCTTGAGTTCAGAATGGAATAATCTTCAAGTACTTCTTCACTGTTTACTGCTTTATAGACTTCAATGCAACAAAACTCTTTTACAGTCAAAAAGTTAGCACAAAAATAATCAATCCAAGTGAATTTATCTACAAATCCAGACATCTCTGTGTGAAAAATGTTTGATTCACTCAGCCTTATCCCTGACTGTAATTCTGTACACAAACCTCTCTCTTGGGTGTGGAAATATATGTCCCTCCATCCATCTCACAGCTGGCTCTGCCTCCTTGCAAAATTATTGTGCAGTATCCAGTGCAATGTAAGTAATCCCCATCAACTAGCAGAGTGTGCTGCCTTTTGGCTCACTTTTCCAATAAGGTTCCTGTAAATCTTCTGAACTATGGCCAACTGAACACATCTGTTGTTGAGCAGAAAGTACCCCATAAAGAGGTACTTCTCTCCTCTGCAAGACCAAGATTACCAGCTCTTGGAGTCAGAACAACCTACTTCCTAGTTTTGAGGACAAACTCCCTGCCAGTTCTCAACAGATGTTCTGATTCAGCACTTTCTTTTCCTGTGAAACAACAGTCTCAGCAATGGCACCTCTAACTACTGGAGACATGATTGCTTGGGAGACAAAATATCCACACAACAAAAACAGAGATAAAACCATGGCATTAATCAAGTCTATTAGATTACAAGACACCAGAGGAAAAGATAATATTTGTATGAAACAACCCAAATAATAAAGGCCAATGGATAAATATTGTAGTCTCACCCACCATAGAAATGATCATTGTTGACAAAGACACTTAGGAAATAGCACACTTAGGTTCTATTAAGAGCCTGGAGGCGACACATTGAAGTTTGTTCAGTTTTATCCAAAATCAAGTATTTCCTTCACTCATATGTGCATCAAAATGAGTTTTCATTTTGAGTGTTGAAGTCATGCTAAAATAACTGAAAAAAACACTGGAAAATTAATGAAGTTGGAAAAAACCCAACCACTGTTTTCTCTAAAGAAGGTTTGGACACTGATATATTCACTCAAAATCTACATTCTGTGTTCTCTGAAAGAAGTTTGAGCACTAAAGTTTTCACCAGCCATGTCTGAATTACACTGCTTATAAACACAACCGATTTATTTGGCTGGTTCCAATAAAGCTAAATTCACACTCCCATTTAAGAAAGGGAAACACCATTGCACTAGAAGAACCCTGCTGTTTATCCTGCTTTTAATTGATGTCTCCATTATCTGACCTCTTGAAAAGGCTGTAAAAGCAAACACCACAGTACATGTTTGACTCGGCTACTCTCTCCCTGCCCAGGCTAGTTTATATTGATTGAAGTTGAAGATTAGCCAACACTGAAGTGTAACTGATCACATTCTGTGTGAATTAGGTTCCAGGCAGAGTCTGAGGACCTGGAAATGTCACATTGTTTGAGGATTCACACACACAGAGCAATGCATCACCTCCAACACAGTGAGAGAAGTTACTTGGCCCAAGATCATTAAAGCAAACTAAGTTGAGCCATTATAGAGACTGCAATCCCAAATTCCAGCTACAGAAGTCCTTGGAAACTGTAGTCAAAATAGGGAATATGTTTATCTGACCTGGTGGAACATAAGCCTGTCTTTCGATCACCAAACAGTTTGGTTTGGGGGGTTTTACAGGCTGCTACCTAATTGCATATCATTAGCTTCATGGTATATGCTCCTGTCCAGCATTGCACACCTGTACTGTTTAAAAATAAATAAGCAACATCCAACTCCAGCTGTAATATTCTTTCTTCTAAAGCACTGAAAAAAACCGAGGAAAACGTTGGAGCTATATTTCTAAGTATTCTACCTATCTCTTTCCAGAACTAGGCTGAGATTGAAGATAAATTTCCACAGCAACTCATTCAGATGTAACAAGCAAAAAACCCCTATGTTTCTGAAATGGCAGCAGCAGCTGGAATTGCTGGCAAGTTGGCAAGTTCTTCATCCATAAAAATTTCAGGATATATTTGCCATCTGATTTTAATTACAGTTCCTCCAGTCAGAAAATATCACTAATAACTACAAGCAAGAAGTGCAGAAGAGAACAATTTTCAATATATCCTCACACCTTCAGTCTTTTCTGTGACTAAGTGACTGGGGAAAAAAAAATACTGTATCTTGGACTTGGTCTAGGATGGAATTCCTAAAGGCAATTCAGAGAATTAGAAAACAAAAATCCCATCTGTTCACAGTAAATATAAGTTAAGTGACATTGAAAGTCTCACTTCTGTCACTTAACATATGTTCAAATCTCAGGATTCCCACCTCACCGCCTCCAATAATTTAAATGTATCACTGCAATGGGTTTCAGTAACTCTCTTGCATAATACGGAATGATGGGCCCCTGTAAATAGCATGGACCCTTTTTCTTGTAATGCTCACCAGTGTGTTTTGAACTACTTTTCACACCTGTATTTCAAAGGTGGTTTGAACACACTCTAAATAAGTGTTCCATCGATAGCTTTCTTATAAATGTCATCCTGATAATTGTAGGGGAGTTGAATTATAACCTAGATGCCTTGTTTCAGTGTTTTTAAAAAAAATAGGAAGACAGTGTTCTTACTGTGATAAATCCTTAGTATTTGTCCAGCTCTGAGAATAATACATTCTTAATTTATGTTTACTGGAAGGAAGGAGAAGACATAATAACCTTAGCTCCAACTCACCATTACCTTACTTTTCTGGAATTAATTGTTGCAGAATGGCAAGTAACTTTTCCTCCAAATGCTACAAATTCAGATTTTTAAGAAGAAAGCCAGCTACCTGAGTACTGTCATTCAGGGCTTGTTCCTTAAAAATAAAATAAAACAACAACAACAAACAAAAAAAAAAAAAAAAAAAAAAAAAAAAAAAAAAAAAAACACCAAAAAAACCCCAGATGTTAAAGCCATTCAAAGAGACCTTTGCATATTGTTAAAATGAAAACCCGTTAATTTGTTACTAACATTTATCTCTATCAGTATCTCTACCACCATCCCAGAGATGCAGGGTCTACATAGAAACTTGACAATTCCGTGAATGAAGTTGTAATGCCTTCCTCTTCCATCCTCCCTTAGATATCAGAATTGTCCATATCCATCTCTGAGGATTATTTCAACATCCAGAATGATGACTTTCATTATTTGGGTATTCTTATTCTTGACACCATAAAAATCAATAGAAGACTGTGAAGGATAGTGGGAATGAGCAGTAGGAGATGGGCTCCTACTCCACCTTTGTTCCATTGGGGATGCCCCTTCCTTCCTTTGCAGTGACAGATGGTGGTTAGCAAAGATAGCCTGGTTTATAGTAACTCGTAGTATCTTTAAAAAAATAATTCAATACATCTGCTCTAACAGAAGACAGACATAAACCTCAAGTTACACAGCCAAGCTCCCCTCAGACCCCACTTCACGGAAAAATATGGTCAAACATCTCAGAATTTCAACATTGTGCTCCATTCTGGATAAAACACAGTGACAGGCAAGGAATCAAACTTCCACTAATCTGAACTCAGGACTTGCAGAATACAGAAAACACAGTCAGTGCTGTACTACACAGCTGGATTTAGGAACATTGAATTCTGCTTGGAGAAACTTTAAGCACATATGTATTGCATAATCTCACACAGACTTGGCTTTGTGAACACATAGCCAAGCACATTTGTGTGACTTTTGCTTGGCACACACGGCAAACTAAAATCAAGGTAAGATTCAAATATAACTGGAAGAAAGAATACAGAGCATATTCTTAGCCAGAAGTTCTTGTATTTTGTGAGATGCAAATTGAAAAGATCCTTTTTAAAAAGTGAGACAGAAAATTTCGTAGTATGGTTAAAAATAGAGGGCTTGAAATCTCAGTCACCATTGACGTTTGGTTATGCAGAATGTCTATTTCATTTATGGGGATAAATACACCATGTTTTATCATGAAAAGATAATAGATTCAATTTCCTCATCACTTCATGCCATAGGAAAAAATTAAATATAGTTTTTCCCACCACAGTGACTAACAACCTAACTCCAAATCCAGTCAAATTTTGAATGATTAGTTTGTCAAAGCCACAACCATCAAATCTCACTCATTCACCCATTCTCACTTGGATGATCAAAGTCATCCAAGTTGCAATTTCATCAAGGCTAATGCACGTACAGAATGTTATGAATGAAACTACTTGAGATTCATTGTGTCTAAAATGCACAGATTTTGTAGAGTATTTTCAAAGACCTAGGGAAAAATTACTCACTGTATTTAATTAGAGAACAGTTTGAAAAATAAGTGAGCTTGTGCTTCACAGGGGAGAAAATAACAGCACTGAGAAATGAAGACTTACCAGGGCTTTATATCTGAGACTGTGATGTATCCCCAGAACTTACATGAGCCTACTTGTGCTAAATAAATTCCAGAACAAATGGGGATTTCACCTGTTTGACTTGATGCCCTGTCCCAGAGCCATTACTTGCTCATCATAATCTTGTTAATTTGTTTTAAAGGTCAAGGAAATCCTTGTAAGGATCCTTGAAAGTAAAGTCTTGAATAAAATAGAGCAATTTGTAACTGTTCCTTTCTGCTTTATTAAACATCTTTTAAACTGGCATTGCTTTTACTGTAAGTAGGTTCTTTACATTTCTTCAAGTGCCTTTTCTAGGCAAAGGAATCACTTCCACAGGCTGTTCAGGGGCAGAAAATCAGTTACAATCTGACTCTTTTAAGAAAACAAACCCAAATAAACTGTTCCCCCACCATTTCTGTAAGTAAACGAGACTGTCAGAAGAATCTGAAACATGATAAGACATTTCCATAGTCTACAGGAAACACTGAAACTTCATAGAGTGAAAATAAAATTTGAAATAATATTTGCCCCATTAGGATAAACAACCTGTTAATAATACTCAACATTCTCCCTTTGTAGCAGCAGCTGATGTAACAGTTTTCCTTCTAGTTATGGTTTCTACACTTCAAACTTGAGGCTCTAACTGAGCTTTGTGTCATATGCATAAGATCCAGGAAAAAAACTGCACTGCACAGCTATGCACCAAAGCTTCCAGTGAATTATCTCTTGCATAAAACAAAGTCTCCTGGCAAGATTTCTTTAACTGGTTCATTAGCAATAATGAAGCTTATGTCTCTAATGTACACCTGGGTCAGCAAATTCCTTGTCCAGGCTTAGACAAGCTAGAGAAGTAACATCTCCTCCAGATAGACATTAATTATTAAACCACATTTATCAAGGGAGAGCAGCAAGGTAACTGACCCCCTAGGCGACCGCCGATGGCCTGAAAACACTTCCAAAGCCTCCACGCACATCTAGGATACTTGGTTTTGCTCAGTTGTCCAAAGCAGGCTGCTCATATGAAACACCAAAGGCCAACAAACAGCCAAGAGAGCAATGTGTGCTGCTGTGATCCCTCCTCTACACTGAGACCCAGCCCCTCACAAGAAACACAATAACGAGGTGCAGGTGCTAAGCACACTACCGCTGAGCTCCCTGGATTTGCTCACTCCATATTTGCAAAACCTATGCAGTCACACATTCATCTTTTCTAAGTGAGTCACACTTCCTTCTGCCTTTTGATTTTTAAAAAATGCAGAAGTTCTGTTTCATTTAGAAGTGAGTACATTTCTCAAATATTTGCAGTTTTTCACATCAGGACATTTATCTCTGAGCCTTGGTTCATTGTTTACACAGCTCTCTCAAAGTAAGCTCAGGACAGAAGCCCTTGCTCTGGTGATGGGCTAAAACAGAACCGCATCTTGGATTCACGCCTTTCAAAACAGGGATGCCTTGACAAGGTAACCCACCCATCTTGTCACAACCTGAGACTCAACTGGGCATAGAGTGCAGATACCACTTGAAATCTTTCATTCTGCCCTCCAGATGCTGCAGAAAAATCACATGACAGACTCTCACTTTTTCTCCTCTACCTGAATTTATTCATGACCCTTGGTGACTCTGCTAATATTGACCTTTAGCTTATGTAGTATTTTACTGCTCTGGTCTCCATAGTTTACTGCTCTGACATATTATTTCAGCAGAAGTCATACCTTCTCTTAGCCTTTATTTACCCAGTCTAAACAAAGCAAATCTTTTAAGTGTTTTTTGATATGATAAGGCATCCATTTTGCAGATAATCTCAATCTCTCTTCTGTACACCTGATTCTCTGAATAAACTGGTTGTAAAAACTGACAGCCTGTCATGCAAAGTGCTGACCATGGCTGTTATGAGGGCCAGCTATGAGGAATTAACTATCTCCTTCACTCTGTAGTAAGTACCTGCATGTCCCTGGCTGCAAAACCCATATACCACTCTCCCAGTCCTCATTTACGTGGTACTGATATTCCCAAACCTTTTTTAAAGATCAGTTGCTCCTCTTTTCTTCTTTTCCTACTTATTATCCTTTTTTTCTGTCCTCCTTTATTTTTTGAGCATCACTTAAGCTACAGACTTCAGATAAACAAGCAACTGAGCAACAGACTTACAAATATGTCTTTACAAATGTGTATTACAAAGGTTTTTATGTCCTCAAGGAACAGAGACTGCTCCATTCTCAAGCAAAAGAAGACTTACACAAAGTATAAAGACAGTTGTTTATCACACCCTCCCAGCTGGCTTTCTTGGTCAAAAGGTTATTTCTAAATCTGTCACTAATCTGTCCAATGGTTTTGATTAAACATCTGTCTTGCCTCATTCTGCTTCCTTATTTGTGAAATAGAGTTAAAAATAATTTAATAAACAGATTTATAGAAGTGTATTAATAAAATCAAGGCACTTTTTAAATCTCTCGGAGTGATCAGCTTTTGCTAGGATGGAGTGGTTGTCTTACACTTCACACCATTCCACAAATTCACTTCTACCATTTCAAAAGAGCAGTACAAACACACTAATTTCGTTCACTTTCAGAATCAGTACATTTTATGATCTAAAATATTCCTTGTAATATCTTGCTACGGTTCCAGATTTGCAACTTAAAACATGCCCAACTCCTGGCAACAAAATGCCCAAATTCACCATTCATGCTGGTGGTATTGATCACTGCAGTCTGAGTCGCACAAGTCAGAAGGGAAGTTATTTATAGGACAATCTTAAGATTTTGGGACTTATATGTCTAAAATCCTTCTCCCTTCATTGAAAAGCTCTGTGAACATACTAGAGGAGAGAAAAAGAATACTATGTGAGAACATAACCACCATCTTCCCTGTTTTGAACAGTTTATGGGAACAACCTAGAAAAAAATATCAGGAAAATTGTATTTAAAAGGGGGTAAAAACCCTAAAATCCACTCCCCACCCCTGCAAAAAAAACTCATATAGATCTCATATAACATGTACTAAAGAAACCCATCCAGTTTCTTTCCAGAGGCTTACTCTGGATCTAAATTTATCCTTTCCATCTTCATTAGCAATAATGAAGCAGCTCAATTTCTCAGTGTCATCAATAAGCACAAGCTCAAGTCTCATTTTTAAGCCAGACATATCAGGAGATTAATGCAGACATATCAGGAGATTAATGCTGGCTGTTTAACAAGCTGTACTTCATCCACTTACAAATGTTGAATCAAATTGCTTTTAAAAATGCCTTCCATGGAACACAGAATAATATGAAAAAAAGGAAGCCTTAATCACCCACTACTCCTTTTCCAAAGCACAAAAGTTGTAATTTAAAGTCTAATGTTAGCCTGTCTTCCTTGTGAGAGCAGCTCAATGTTTTTCCCTCTTGGAGTAACAGCCCACTCACATTTTGTTGCTGCCAAGTCCTCAGGCTTTATCTCACTTTGTGCACTTGTAATGTCTCATCTGAGCTGCCCCTGACGTACCACCTGCCTTTAGCCATTCCAGTTTGGGATGCACTCCCAACACTCAATCCCCTGGAATTTACAACCTATGGTAGTTCTTCAGGCACAGACACTTTGTATCATTACTAATTCTAGCCCTGACACAGAACAGATGTTAAACCCTGGAAAACTGTGCCTTCCAGTGGGAATATTCCTTCCCCACTCCCTGTGCAGTGCATGATTACTCCATCTTATTCCACCAGAAAAAAATACAGGAGAACGTCACACATCCTCAGGATAACCCACACCAAGTGCAATTATACAAAACATTACCTTGTGAAATTTAACGAAAATATGGCATAGTCTCTGACAGTTTCTCAGATTGTAAGTGTTGAATTCCTAGAAATAAAAAATACATAAAGAGGAGAAAATGAGGTTAGTGGTCACAGTTTTGTGAATAGCCTACATTCACTCACTCTTCTAGAAGCTCTTGAAGTATTAGAAAGACTAAAAAAAATGAATAAAAATTTAACTTCATAGGATTGAATTATGAGTATTCATAATTTTTTATTTTCCATATCTTGTCATTTCTGAATACATGTGTTTAAAGGGAATACCTTAAGACATCTCTGCTTGCTTTTCATGATCTTTGGAGACAAACAGAGCATGGTGAATGGGATGATCATTTAAAGAAGGCATAAAGGAGATCAGGAAAAGGTAGTTCCTAGGAAGAAAACTAAGCAGCACACATCAGCTGGGCCTCTTCCTGTGCTCTCAGCAACTTCCATAGATTTTCTTACTCAAGGGAGCTTGCTTTCTTGCACCTCACTGCTCAGCAGCTCAGGGCCAGCAAGTTCATAGTAATTGTTGTGCTTCCTGGGGCCTTAAAAGAGAGGCTGGACTCTGCCTCCACTTTGGGGAGCACCACAGGCCACATCCAGCCTGCTTTATCCATATGGTGTTCCCTGAGCCAGGCCCTCAGCTGAGCTCTGTGCCACTGTCTGCTGCTCCTCAGCCTCAGTGCTCCGTTCATCAGCAGGGAAGGGGAGGTTAGGTTTTGTTTGGGGTTTCTATTTGGTTTCATTTGGGGTTTTATTCATTCATATAAAGTTGAAAAGTTTATTGGACTGAAGGATCCTACCTACCTTTCAAGTCCCCTGGGGAAAAAAATTTCCCTATGTCTGCATGAGCATGTAATGCATACATCCATTACTGCACAATATCAATAAATCTAATCCCAAGGCAGGAAAATTCATAGAACGATAAAGAGGTGGATTAAAATTGTTCAGAACCAAAATCCCTAACTAAATAAACCTAGTTTTCCCACTTCTTGAAGGAAGAAAATATATTTCTATGAGTTTGATCAGGAAAAGGAATAATGGATGCATCACTTAGATAAACAGAGCATCTAAGAATGTTAAATATTTTAAATAGGTTGCTTAGTACAAATACTGTTGTTTTATGAGGGTTAACCTTGGCACTGGAAAAAAAGATAGCAAGTGCTGGTTTAAAGAACACTATAGGGTAAACAAAACCATGAGTACACAAAATCCATGTTTCAGATGGGGAGTTACAGTCCCATTTCCTGTATATTTTAACCTTGTGTAATGTGATCATATAAATATTAGAAAAATAGAGGGTCATCTTAACCATATTGAGGAGGATGTGAATCCAACACTGTAGTTCTGAAGAGAAAGACAAGTGCAATTTTTGGCAACCCAGTTGAAAAAAGGCAGGAGAGATTCTGCTGCATGGGAATAATCGATTCTCCCATCTTAGGTTGCTATAAAGGGGCAGGAAAAACCCAGCTGTGTTAGTTATTGTAATGTATTCTGATGCTCTTTTTTACACAGAAAGGTAATGATTAAATTTAAGAAAGGGGTTTGTTCTGTTCAAAGACTACATGAGGAAAAGTTCTGCACGTGCTATGTGTATCTTGAGGAAACTTAGAAAAAAACTGAAACAAAGTCTTCATTTTTTTTTGTTATGTTTTCTCTTTATGACATCTTTGTTGAGTTCTATTACACTCTTTGTTACACCAGTTAGAATAGGAAAACTAAGCCCAAATCCCATCCAAACAAATTCTGTTTAAAATTATTATTTTTAAGGAATGAAGAGGTAAAAAAGACAGAATATTAAGTAGCAGAGTTGCTCAGGTTTGTGCAATAGAAGGATAGGAAAAAAATAGAATGTTACAAAGACTCGTATAAAAAACATCTTTTGAAAATGGGACTTCATGCAATTTGGATGCTTTTATTTATGTTCTTCACTCTCAGGTGTGATCTCCTCTCCACACTTACCCTAATGGATGAAAAGGAAAATACACTCTAAGAATCCATGTCATCAAATATTACAGGATATGCAGTCCAGTCAGAAAGCCCAGAAGCAAGAGAGTCAGCTAGCCACAGAAAGTCAAAATCAGCTCTCAAGAAAAACTGCAAAATTATTTTGAATCAAAGTGCTTCAGACTCCTAACAAAAACTGAAAATACTTCAGTTCAGGCCCTTTAAACATTTCAATGGAATATCTAAATTTTCTATTAAAAGATATATTTTTTAAAATTACAAAACATCTAGTTATGTAAATAAAATGTTTCAATAGCTCTCCTTATTCTAGTTATTCAATAACTATTCATGAAAATAATTATATTACATTTTTTCATTTGTCACAGTGGAAGCCGTGCACACCAGATGAGGTTAGAAACTCCCAGATTAGGAATTCATCTATATTGAGACAGAATAAAGCAGAGCTTGTGCCTGGTATTGAATCTTCTTTGGAGTTTAGTGGGACATGTGCTTGCTAGATGGAATCACATGGCCTGCAGAAAACCCATCTTCTGTTCTCTCTTCAGCCCCTGAAGGAATTTGAAAACAATTGGACCCATAACCTCACACAAAGTATTGGGCATATGACCATCGTTCGTGTAGCACTTAATAAAATCACTGTTGGAGCATTCCAATACTTTCAAAATAATTTATCTGTCCTAATTAACCTGAATATATTTACTCTTTTCCATATGAAATCTTCTGCAAAGCAGCACATGATCCTTTCTCACTTTTAAATATTACATTGAATATGTCTCATGCACACATACTACTGGGTTGTGAAAGTCTTGCATGTCTTTCTACTTTGGAAGAACTATTCCTCGTCCATTCACTAGTTTCAACTACATGCTGTGTCAAGTGGCAATGCAGAATCCCAGCTGCAAAATCATTGTCCTCTTACTTCTCTCAGCTCAATGTTACAACTTTCTCCCACATCTCACACTTTCCAAGCTTTCTCACACCCAACCTCCTCTTTAACTCCCACCACATTTTCAAAATCTCACACTGCATTTCCCACTTGTCTTCCACGTGAGCTCACTTGCTCAGAGGAGCACTTCTCGTTTAAGAAATAACTTCGAAAATGCAGTCCTGCTTTACTAAAAATTGCTCTGCTATTATTAAATATCTGCTTATATTTTTGTGGGGTGGTTTTTTTTTTTTTGTGGATATGCATGAAGATTTTAGGAAGTCATGTATTTGCCTTTAGGTACTTGCGTTTCCAAAATACTGGCTCTGATGACAATTTTACACGATGTTAAGTGTTTTCCTGTTTAGCCTTATTTATGATGCTCAAATGATAGGCTGGAAATAAATCCCCATAGACCGATGTCTATAAAGCAGGTATTTGTTTATTGCAGTGCCAGTGGTGAGGGGGATATCTCCACCTAACTCACCCACCCTTGTCAAGTGCTGTGGTATATTTGTACAGTAAGTATTGCTCAGTGTTACTGTGTCACTAATTTAATTTGTATGATCTCATGGTTGTAAATAGTTCTTTTGCACTCTGCTTGTGCCTCCCCAGTTTGGGGGCCATTGGGGGTCTTTGATGAAGGCTTCCAAGGTCTTCTCATCTGAACTTTTCAACTTTGTCTTCGGAGCATGCACAGTTCCTGTGTTCCTTGGTCTGTTCCTCTGTTCTTCTCATCTGGCCTAAATTCTTTGTTTTGTGGCTAATTTGCTTTACATTTGCCAATTTCTCATTAGCACTTTACTTATCAATCTCTAAAGCTATCCACCTGGTGAGCTTTTTCTTCTTCTTTTGTCTGTTCACCATTAAGCAACTAGTTAACCATATGTTAGCCATTACTTTGTATAAAAAGTTATGATTCAGGTTATACAGGTATCAGGTCGTATTGGCCATGCTTTAGGTTATATTGATATAACTCATGCTATAAAGGCACCTTGTCACTTTAATCTAAGTTATATAGGCATCACTTATTCCTAAGTTTTTGAGAAAAACCAAGATGAAAACCACTCAGTGAGCCAGGATACTCCTTTCAGTAACACCCGAGCAGTGTTTGGGCGCTTCTTTGGGGAGATGGACTGCTTCAGTAGCTGAGGGGACAACACAGAATTCAAGAACAAGAGGAAATAAAACCTAAGGCCACCACACACCTTACTAATGCCGCCGTTTGGGGGTGCTGAGGGCACTGGGATTGTTTTTCATATCCTTTCACCCGCATTTTCTGCACTTGCCGGTTGTGACCTTCCCAGGCCCAGCGGCTGCGGGGGTAACAGAAGGGGTCAGGGAAGGGACCACAGTGGGGCACCTGTCCCACCTCCCTGCTCAGGCGGGGAGATCCCAGAGCACAGGAGCGGCACCGCGCCCCGGCAGTCCGGGAACACAGGGACAGGGCCCGGCACTGGGGCTCCCCACACACGCCGACGGCACGGGGCACCGCACGCGTGACGTCACACGCCGCAGCCAATGGCGGCCTCTGTTTAGCCGGGAGCGAGAAGGTTCGTCGCGTATTCACGCGGCCGGCCCGGTGCCTGCGCTGACGTCACGCCGTCACAGCCAATAGCAAACTCTGTTTGCGGCTGTTCATTGCATATTCATTTATGCATATTAGCAGCCACGCGCTGTCGGTGCCGCAGCGGCCGCGGCGAGGGGCGGGCCCGGCCCGGCCCTGGCAGGAAGCCGCGGCCCGTGTGCCCGCGGAGCCCCGCCGGCAGCGGGAGGCGGAGCCGGCCCGCCCCTATTTATACTGAGCCCTGCCTGTAGAGGCGCCGCGAGTGTGGGGCGGAAGCGCCCGCCACCTCTTTCTTCCTGCCCGGCTGCAGGCGACGAGGATGAGCCAAAGAGACACCTTGGTGCATCTCTTCGCCGGCGGGTAGGTGAAGCTCCGAGAGCCGTTGCTGCGCTTATCCCGTTCTCCGCCCTGGGCTGCGGGTCCGGCCTCGCTCCTGTGCCCGCTGGTGGCTGGCCTGGCGGCGGCGGCGGCCCGGAGCGGCTGCCTGCGGACATCTCGGTGGGGCTGTGGGGGCTGCCCCGCTCCTCCGTGCCCGAGGGGCCGCGGGAGGAGGGAGGGCCCGCGCTCCGCTCCCCGCCCCGTGCCCCGCGGCCCTTCCGGGCCCGCCGCGCTCGGCCGGGCCCGGGTGTTGCCTTGTGGAACGCGGGCCCCTGGGGAGGCAGGGGTGGAGGCTTCCCGGAAAACCAGTCCGCTCTATCTGCTCGCCGTTCCCGGGTTTGTCCCTTATCTGGCGTTTCCGTGGAGGAGCTCGCAGGGCCCGTGGTGCGTGGGTTCCCCGCTGCACGGGGAGCCTGCCGGGGCTGGCTTCCCGGGCTGGGAATGCCGCGCTGGTCCCGCTCGTGTCCGCGGGCCGCTGTGTCCATGCCATGCATTTTATCGCCCCAGCGTGAGCTGCGCTTCCCTTTGGGACTTGGCACGGCCATGTAGCTCTCCAGCCACAAAGGCAGAAGGAACGGGAGGGAGGAACGTACCTGGAAATAAAGATGTGGCCTTAGTTAGGTTCCAGGTAAGTTTTTACCTTCACAGCTATTAATGAAGTTTCAAAATGTATGGGCTGTATTTCTGAAGCCTCTGGCTGCTCCCCCAGCCTAAAAGGGAAGGCTGGGGGGCCCGATGGGCTTGACTGTAATAGTGTATTTGGGTAGTGAGCATGACCCTTCGGAAGTGAGAGGACACACCTTGCATCCCATGAGAGAGCTTGAAGCTGTGATTTCCCTCTGTGCTCCTCACCGGCAAAAATGAGCTTGCTGCTTCTGGACTGAGGTGTTTGAGGTGGGAGAATAGTGTGTTGATTCTGAGCTAGTCTGAGTGATTTGGATACCTGTCAGTGCTTTCTCTGCTTAAGGCACACTTTGAAGTGTTGTACACCTGATCTAGGGCCTGTGGGGGCTTTTTCATCCCCTTGAATTCTTGCACCCTGTTTTAAGAGGAGAATGCTATGCAGCAGGAGGCCCAAGATGTAGTAGTGTGTACTGTTTTCTTCAGACTTAGCATCCTTGTAAGCATTCAGAAAAGCAATGAAAGGAGCTCAACAAACATCAGGAGCGGCTGGAGAGGATCCAGTAGAGGGCTACAGATACGATGAGGGGTCTGAGCATCTGTGTTATGAGAGCAGACTGGGGGGGCTGGGCCTGTTTTCAGGTCCAGTCTGGAGAAAAGACTGAAAGGGGAATCTCATTAATACATATGAATATCTCAAAGAAGTGCCAAGAGGATGGTGCCAGACTTTTTTCAGTGGTGCCCAGCGACGAGACAATGAGCAGAGGCCCTAAACTAAAACACAGGTTTCACCTCAACATGAGGAAGAACTTCCTTACACTAAGGGTGGCAGAGCTCTGGAACAGGCTGCCCAGGGAGGTTGTGGGGATTTCCCTCTCTGGAGACATTCCAAACCCACCTGGACATGTTCTTGTGTTACCTGCTCCTGGTGACCTACCTTGGCAGGGACATCAGAGAACATGATCTCCAGAGGTGCCTTCCAGTCCTAAGGGTTCTGTGAGTGGTGCCTGATTGTAGCCCTTCAGCCTGACAGCTCTGCACAGGGAAGATTACTGAGCAGAATTCTGTGTTATGTCAGAAACAGGTTTATAAACATGAAATTGGGGACCAGATGAAGATTTCTCAGCTCGGCTTGCTCATTCCTATGTATTACAGAGCAGTCTGGTCTATGGGTAGGTGCTGGCCAGCTGGGTCAGGGGTTGTGCTGTGAGGAAGAGGCTGAGTGTGAGCCACGTGGTTCCTGTAACCTTAGTTCAGCCTAGCTAACACTCTGTATTTGGTCACATTTTGCAGCAGAAGAGTTTTTTGGGGTCATCTCATGACTTTGCAAGCATGGTGCACTACATATCACCTGAGTGATCTTTAGTCTTCAGTGAAACTTAGAGGAAGGAAGCTTTGGAGCTTTGTTTACCTTTAAGTTGCACCAGAGCCTTTGTGGAAACAACATGATTATCTCTATCTGCTGGTGCTTTTTTTTTTTTTTTAAGTGTTCAAGTTCATTCTCCTGCTGTCTGTAATGAGACTTTGACAGATGACATTGCTGATTTAGTAACATTAAAGGGGCTATCCTGGGATTTCTCTGTAGCTGCCTAAGCTGTATGGGGTTTTTTTGTATATCTTCTCTTTTTCCCCCACTTAGTCAAGTAACAGCTGTTGTCACTGTAGACATTATGTTGGTAGTATAAACTCAGGTGTTTCTATTCTAAATCAAGGATGCAGTTGAACACTTCATTCTTAAATTAAAAAGTCATGTGATTGAAATGTGGGATGTAGATTAACATTTTTAGCTCAAGTAGTATGTTATGGTTACTTTTTTTAGTTGTTAGACTCTTCTTAAAATGTAATAGAAAAGCTTAATGTTTTGCTTTATAGGAAAGATTAATGTGTTTTGGGTGTACTGGCTTGCAGTCATACAGTAAAAGTTTGGGTGTTGGCTACAAAAGTAGTGTTCAGGTTTTCATGATTTATTCTCCATTTCCAGAAAGCTTCTGACAGTAATTGCGTATCATATAAGCTTCCACTCAGAGCGGTGAATTTGCATGAGTATTGTTTCCGCCACAGGAGGAGGGATTTGGCTTAGGAGGTGGACAGCTGCTTTTTTGAGTTCACAGTTGGATAGTCTCAGGTTTGCTTCTTTTCTTCACTCTTGGTGTTTCTTGCAGAATTTTGACTGTTTTCTAATTCAGTGTGTGAGGAAATATAGGAAAGGAGCTTCTTTATTTATCTTGATTATAGAACTGTCTCAAATTGCTCTGTAATTGTAATCACTCTGACAGAGGTTCTTAGCAAATCCCTACAGTGGCTAAAACAGTTAAGGTGCAGAAAATGTACTTAATATAAGTGAATTCTCAGCAAGATCAGACACTGTTGAAATGTATGAAGTAAAGGTAAGAGACCCTTGGGCTTTTCTGCTTTCAGAAGATTGTTAATAATGCATAGCAGGTGCTGTGATGGTGGGGGCTTTTTTATGCCCTTTCAGGAAACAGCTACTTGAGCCATAACTGAGTTGCCAAGCCCTCAGCTCCTCTCTGCCCTAAAATACATTCGTGGCATAACCCTAGACATATTTTGGAACAAGTGAGAAGGAGGTTAGTGCCTTTCTCTCCAAACGAGGTTATTTTTATATTCAGATACGCTTCTGTGTGAAATAAGACAGTGTTTGTTTAAAGCTTGTGGTTTGCTCCATGGGGTTAGTAAATTGCATGAAAATTGCTGTCAGTACTTGAGCAACTGTGCCACTGGTATTTTTCTCATATTTCTTTCTAGATGCTTTGAGCTGTTTTTACTTAATAGAAATGTTACTGTAAATATTGATTTACCCTGGCTCCTAATAGAAGCTACACTGTTCATGTTGATGTTTGTTTTGGATAATGGAACCCAGTGGTGCTTGATCCCCGGGTGGTGTTTTTCCTGTTTTCACTTGGAAGTTTCTATGTGGCAGCACATCGGAGGATTTTATTTTTCATACTGTTCATTCGACATGGCGAGTTTGGTTAGAAGTTGTAGTTTACAGATGTGAGCTTAACTTACTCTAAGTTTCAGCAAAGAAACATAATCAGGGAGTAAAGTGATTGAGGGTTTGTGGCTGCTGGTACTCAAGTTAACAGTATCACACCAGGAAAATCCTGAAAATTATGAGGATTAATGAATGCTGTTCCTGAAAGCTGTACTTGTTAAAGTTCTTCTATACTCTATAAAGACTGATACTGTACACATAATATCCAAAGCTGCAAGTTTGTTGATGTGAAAGTTACTCTGATTGTAAAACATCTCCATGAAACTGCTGATAGATTTGGGACCTGAATTTGCAGTAACTGATGAAGAGATAAAAGGTGTTCTGTTTGTAAGTGACTTGGGTACTTTTTTTTTTGGACAGAATTTTGTGCTGAATTTACTCTCTATTTCTTTTGACAGCCAGTGTTTGCATGGAGCTTTTACCTTCGTACAGGAAAGATAAGTAGCTGGTAAAACACATGAATTTATGGAGACCCAAGATAACAGGGTCAAGGTTTATCTTTAAGTCTTTGATTCTGTGGTTACAAATACTGTCAAAGGTGAATCTGAAACTAGCACTAGGCAGCCGTGGCTTTTGTTTCCATAAAATTTATCATTATCTCAAGGAATTAAAAAGATATGCACTGACAGTTTTAGTTTGAAGTCAGCTTACACTGGCATTTGGAGTATCAGTCTGCTTTAGAGCATTTCTAGACAGTGCAGTGGCTGAATTTGAGACCTTCATCCATGCTGGAGCTGTCTCTGTTGGTACTTGTAGGGCTGGAAGGTACCAGTAGAAGATACTTAGCTGCTCTGGACAAGGGCAGTGTCTCCTTAGCAGATAACTTAACCTTGCAATAATAAGAGAAAACTTTCTCTTGTTACTTAAAGTCCATATGTCTTGTTTCACTGAATGTGACATCTCTTAAATTTTACAAGAAAGCTCAAGTAGAAATTTTAATTCTCTAGCTTGACTGTATTAATACTAGTGGGATTTTAGTCTTCCTTTTTTAACCAATGTGTTTATTTTTGTGGATTTACCTACCTCTGGTTTTCAAATTACTTGGGGCCTACAGGTGGATTTTCATACCCTTTTATGATCATGGTGTTTCTGCTGAAGGTCAGCTTTGCAAGCTTGTTTTTATACTCACGTGGTAAAGCTGAAGTAGTAAACATTGATCAGAAGCAGATATCATATTTAGGCTAGATAAGATGAGAAAGTGGTCTTCTGTATAGCATTCCCTGGAAACTGCAGTAAGCATTCCGACACAGGAGTATCTCAGGTCTTGCCATTGCTCAGTTCCCATTTACACTGTGTCAGCAGGAGTGTGTTCACCTACTTACTCTAGCAGATGAAATTCATCTAATCCTGGGGAAAGTTACACATTAGTAAATGTTCCTACAAGTCATACTTGTCAGGGTCTGGTGCACACGACGGAAGAAACTCAAGCCCAGAGTGATTTTAGGTAGTAGAAATTTCTGGAGTAGTTTACAAAATCCCACTTGCATTATCGAGAAGAAATTTCATATTTTTCAAACTATTTTTCTGAACTGTTCCTTGTTCCTAATTTGTGTTAAAGCGCAAACTAAAAGTATTCCCCTTAATTTGGACCAGCGAGGAGGGGAGCAGGAAAGGTGGCAACAATCTGCTGGCAATTTATAGACTACTTGTTGCTGGCTGTTAATGACCTGCCAGGACTGGAGCACAAAAAGGTAGCTGTCTCTGATGGTATTCCCTGTAGTGTGTAAAATAAGCAAGGCTGGAAATACATTTCTGAGTAAAATACACTGTCATTGATGCTGTAACAGAACAGCTGCTATGCTTCTTAGAAATGGCTTGTTTGTACAGAGTACATATTTTTGGATTGTTTCTCTTCTTTGTTTACCCACAAACTCGGTTTATTGACAGTTTTTCATAAACAGGTTTTTGTCAAGCCTTGAGGTGTTTATCTTAAAGGTCAAGTGAAGTAGACAAGTCAGGGTAGTTACTGGATTATGCCTTTGTTTAGTAGTTTAATTCAAACTCAGTGGATCTCGTGACTATTGAGAAAGTTCTGGTTCCTCAACATATCAAGACATTTCTTTCATTCCTTCAGTTTTGGATGTCGTCTCTATTATATGGGGCTTTTTGAGGGCTGGGAAAGTGATGTGTTACTTTGGCAGAAGTAGAAATTGGAGATTTTGCCAAGACTCAAATTACAGAACCACCCAGCACTGTAAAACTTCTCAGCTTTCTTCATCTGTAAGGAGAAATTTGAGATCTTGAAGATCGAGGACAGAGAAGAAGTTTAATTGAAACTATCAATAGGTAGTGAAAAACACTGAAAATATTCAGTTTTCAGTGGAGACATCCTAGATTGTTTAAGAAAAGCCTAACCAAAGAAACGCAACGGCAAGAAACTGCCAAGGGTGCTGATGATTTGAAATTACTCGAGTGGCAGAATGTGGTGCAGGAAAAGGCTCTTAAAGGGAGGCAGGTGGATCTGCTGCTCCTTTAGGATGCATGTGAACTTGGTGCTGGCTGGTGTCACTGACCAGTGCCTGCTGTAGACAAAAACAAAAAGCACAGAGTAGCTGTGTATCAGCCCCCTTCCCCAGTAACCCACTGCTGGGCGAAGGGTGTCTGACCCATCCACCCTGAATGTCTGCTGGAACTGCTGCACTCAGGCATCCATCCCCTGTGATTGGCGTGTGGTGCAGGGGAGCGTGCAGGGCATGAGCTCCAGGTCACCGTTAATCTTCAACTTTAGAAAAATTTTCTGCTCCGATGTAGCAGGGAATGGGGGCAATTAAGGGATCCAAACTCCAAGCCCTGCTCAAGAATGCAGGTCCAGTTTTTTTGCCTTCTTTTCTTCCCTACTTCCATAGCATTTATCTCATTAATATAAATCGTATCTTCTGCTTTTTCTTATGACTGCTGTTGCTTGAAAACAAGTTCTTGTGTAACCTGTCCAAAATCAAACGCAGAAAAGTTTTCAAGAGAGTGAGCTCAAGGAGAACAGAAATGGAGAGGTTGTAGGAAAGGAAGTAAACTCTAAAGCCAGCTTCCTTCATTGCCTGCACAGGCATGTCACCGTGGACTGGGGTCTGTTTTGAACTGCAGGAAGCGCAGACAACTTTCGGTCTGTCTGTTTCAGTAACTTCATGTCAGACTGTTTTGGGACTGAGTACCTGTGCTTCTCACGTGCTCTTCATGTCTTGAACCTTCACCTCACAGGCTCTTGCTGTTTCCAACCCTGGCTAAAATAAATATTAGCACGTCTACTCTCTTTCTGCAACTCTTAGTTTTAGAATAAATCTGTTTGTAACTTACAGTTAGAAGCAAGTGAATTGCTCATTCAGAGCAGGCTGCTCTAATGTCTGTGTCAGGCTGTTACTGCGTGTGTGCAGCACACTGAAAGACTGTCTTTCACCATCCCGTGATAACACTTTGTTCCAGACTGGCAAAGAAACTTGATATCTTTCCTCATTTAAACCTTGAGAGAGAATAGACTTCAGTCTAATGTTGGAGCTAGGGACGGGCAGGATGCCTTTAGGCTTAGTAATAGGATACTTCTAGGTCACAGGGTTTAAATGGAGTGTTAAGTGAACATCAAACTTCTACTTTGCAGCTCTACTTTCAGTTCACTTCATGGAAACAGATGAGGTTTGTAGGATGCAGTGCTGTATTTTTGGTGTTTTCTGTGGTAGAAGAGAGTCATCAGACTACCCTCCTATGAAAATTCATAGGATATCTTGAGTCAAAGCTATTACTCCTAATTTGGACTGAGCTCTCCTTTTCATTTTGGAAAACATTTTTAAAGACTTGAACAGGCATATTAAAGGGTTTGGGGGTGTTTCAGCTTCTTGTGTTAGAAAAAAAATAGTTGGTAACTGTCTTGTCAGTTCACCAAGCACTTCTTCAAGTTACCTATATGTTCTCATATATATTTATTAGGGGAAGCAAATATGGGCCCTTTGACTTTGGCACAAATTGTATTTCCGTGTTAGTGGATTTCAAACTGAGCTGTCGGTAGCATTAATATCTGAACTGGAATATAGGTTTGCTTCTTTGGGTTTGATTGTTTGTTTTTTAAAGGAGGTAGTGTCCTGGCTATAGCTTTAAGAAGGGTGTTTAGCAATGTTAAGAATACTGATCTCTGAAAAGATTCAAGAGACCGTCTTGGAACTCAGAATTTGTGGATTTACTGTTTTTCCCTCCAAGGCTGTAGTTGCACAGCCAGGAATGCAGATATTATTAACTGAGTTCTGAAGAAGGCTCTGAGCGGAGCTGTGCAGGGCAGTGTGTTCCTGGCTGCACTGTGGTGGAGCAGAACAGGAGCTGCTGTCAGCACAAGCTGTGCGTGGCTTGCCTTGGTTAGCTCTCAGGAACAAGAGACTGAAGCAAACCCAGCAAGTCTTTACCTGGTCAGCCACGTGAGCTCTTCTGGCTTTGCAGGTTCTACTCTTCAGTACCTGGTCTGCCTTGCTTGAAGTGAGCAGAGCTTGGGAAGCACTTGGACAATTGCTGCTTTCATGGTACAATGACCAAAATACAGTCAGGCTTTTGAAGATGTTATTAAATTGCAACACCACAGATTTTAGCAGTTTTTACATGTAGTGCTGTGTGCATAGTGCATAAATCTTTTCTGCCCTTAAGGATTTTTGGCACCTTTTTTGCGGTCAGGAGCGCACTAAACATTAAAAAAATAAAAGGTAAAATTTACTAAAGAAGTTAAACATTTAAGCTACTGAGCTAACTTCCAGAACTGATTTGAACAGCGTGTACTGTGCACCTTCCCTGCATTTTGTCTGTTTAAATTTTCACCTCAAGTTGTGAGGTTTGCAGACTAACAGTTTGCTTGCCTTCAAGGGCAAGGAACTGTCATTGTCACACGTTCCCATTGGTTCTTCACTTTTTGCAGTGGGACTGTGTTGACTGTAATGTCAATTCTATGTGAATGCATCCTTCAGTCTGTTTTCAGTTAAAAAATCCTGTTTATCTTTGCAGATGTGGAGGTACTGTTGGTGCAATTCTGACATGTCCACTGGAAGTTGTAAAAACACGCCTGCAGTCCTCCTCTGTGACTCTCTACATCTCTGAAGTTCATCTCAACACTGTGAATGGTGCTACTGTCAACCGAGTAACCAGAGTTTCTCCTGGACCTCTCCACTGTCTGAAGTGAGTGTACCTGGCACAAGGATTTGGTGTCATTTTGGGGAGGGAGGAGCTCAAAATCTCTATAAAAGATTCTTATGTCTGTTATGATTCTACCAGGAGAGGACTTCCCATATTTTGTCTTTTAACTGTGTTTCTAATTTTTTGAATGTCCTTCAAGCTTGAACTTGTATGTTGAAGTACTCAGAACATTTAAACCTCATGCAACTCCAGGCTCCAAACTGTATCCCCAAAATTCACTGGCAACAGTGTGACACTTGAGTGTCAGACTCCCATTTTCATCCTGAAAAAGTATTGGTATAAGACTTTATTTTACTGTTTTGTGTCCAAATCATAGAAGTTACTGAATATGGAGGCAATTAAAATCAATTCAGTTTCTTAGTCTCTTTCAACACCCATACAGTTTTTTGCCTTTGAATATCTTCTAGTGGTTATTCTTTTAGAGCTAGTAAGAGATAGCTAAGGCCAGCTTTTGCAGTGATCTGGTATGTGTTGTTCGTGTAGTGCCTCACTGAATGGGGAATGCCTTTCCTCTCCGTTTGCAGTGCTTGTGTAATTCAGGAGGCAGCAGGAAAATTGCAAGGCTGCAGTTAAACTGTTTGTATGGCCCCCAGGAAGGGTTCACTTCACCCTGGGGGACTCAAGGTAGCCAGTCAAGGGGGGAGGGGAGGTACCTTCAGTATTTGGGGATGAGAGGAGATTTCCTACAGGAAGGACCTGCCACTGCTTCTTGCGTTAGAAAGTTGGTTGAGTCTTGACAACTTGTATCTTCTATTCTCAATTAAGTAGTAAGAAGTAGTTTGTAGAGAGCCCCTTCTGGCAGATTGAGTGTAGGGTTTAAACTTAATCTGGTTAGAGGATAGGATTTGCTTAAATGGAGGTTGTACCCAAATAGCTCCTTGTATGGAAGATCCTTCTTCTGAAAGTTTGGGTTCAGAGCCTTTTCATGAGGATCTGATGGGTGAACATGTTTGGAACAGGTGTGTGGGAAGGAAAGGCTTGTGACCAGCAAGGAGATCTGCTTGACTTCGTCTCTTCTCTTACTAGAAGTAGAATGCTTCAACTTCTTTCTGAATGTTTGGTTATGAATTTATTTTCCACTTAGAAATGTATATCAGTGAATAACAAGTTGAATAGATGTGATTTTGTTATGCTTCTCTGTTATGCTTTAAATGCATCCCTAAAACTGAAAATAACTAGATATTCCCAGGAGGCATATTCAGACTGAGGGAGAGGTAGCCCATGATGAGCTTTATTGGTAGGGCTTGTTTGTTTTGTTAGTTTGTCTTCAACTATTGCCCTCTTACACATGCTGTTTATCTGTAATACAGGAATGTGTCTCTTCTGCTGCTTTTGTTCTTTGCTTAGATGTGTGTTCTTTCAGGCCATTATCAAAAGGCTGATATGCAAAGCCTGGGTTTCAAGTTCTTTAAATACAGTAAATATTAAAAAATCCCAAATAACATGGCAATGGACTGTGATAATAAAAATAGATACGTGCGGGGCACAATTACTCTTGGTTAAGGTACTAGGGCTGTTTAGTGGATTCCTTTGTCACTGTCATGCCCTTACTGTCATTGGATATTTTTGACTCATAGTTGTCAGACTTTGGTTGTGTCCTGGCAAATTCAGTGCAGTGCTCAAGGCTCACATTACTCAGTCTAAAAGCAGAGTGATTCAGGCAAATTATGCTAGAATTTCAGTGAACTGACTGCTGCAGAATCACTTCTGCATCTTAAGCATCAGTGGAGGTGACTTCAAAGGCATCTCTGTCAGAAAACTAACTCAGAAAAACAGGTGACTCTATTCTCTGGCAACAAAAGCAAATTCTTTTTTTCTTAAGTATCTGTGTTGCATGTCTTATTACATTTTCTCATCATTCATCTTACACAATTTAAACCTGAGGTCTTGCTAATGGAAATCTCACCAGCCTCCCAGTGCAGACTCTCCGTGTGTCATAGGAAAGTCAGTTGAGGCTATATGGAGGACTTGTCCTGCTCTTCCAGCCGTGGATTTGCCCTTAACTGCTTTCAATGAACAGGCACAGGGATCTACTCTTTAATGCAAAAAGTTTGTGTCTTATTTTCAGTGCAGCCTCTGGCACTCGTCCAGCTGCTGTCTGTGAATGCAAAAGATCATCAGTAACTCCCTCCATTGTAATCCTGTCTGTGCAACCTCACTTTAGCTCTTTGCTGCTCTGTCAAATTCTGGGACTGTAGATCCAAAAGAAGCAAATAGACCTGGTACACTTCATTCCTATGTTTTGAAGACGCTGAGATTCCTGCTGCTTTGAATACATGTATATGTACATACAGCTATATACATGTGTAACACATCAAGTGATGGTAGTGATTTTTAAGTAGTTTAAGTGGATACAGATCATGTTAATTGGGTTCAGCATTGCTAGGTGTAAAAATGCTTTCAGGATGACAGGTCCAAATAATTTGTATTTTCAAGGTGTCTTTGAGTATTGTGTTCGGTGTTCCAATTACTGCTGTGGAATGATGCTGCCCACATAGTGCAATGGTGGCTGATTGTTTTGGACACAAAGCTGGGATATTGCTGGACACATTATGTGTCAGTGTTCCTAAACAGGAGCGGCAAGTGCAGAACCACTGGTTTATTTTTGCTTAGTGAAAGCAAAGGTAAATTTTCAGTTTGATTTAGCAGCAGAGCAATGGGGAACCAGCTACGAGACGTCAGAATAGTCTTAGAATTCCCTTCAGTGCTGTAGATTGCTTTCACGTGTTTGTTCTGATAGTAAATTCCAAACAAAATGGCCATTTATACAAGGGTAGGTAGTTTGCTTTATTGAGTAATTGACTTGTCATTAGCCTGTATAGCTCTTTGAAGAAGAAATATACAGAACTATTTGTGTGCATTGGCCAATGTTTCTAAATCAGTAAGCACAGGGTTCTGTTTTGTAGCATCTGGGAATGTAGTTAATTCTTAACTTAAAATCTGGTTCTGAAGTAATTGCTAGAGCAATTTCCAGTAATGAGATGCAGGTAGTCCTTGTTTCTCCTCCCATGTCCTACCATAGTTTTTAAAATAGCAATGTGATTAGCATCTAGATTTCACTAGAACTGAATATTAATGCGTAGTCTCTTACTGTGCCAGGGTACCTTGTTGCATAATGGTCTTCAGCTCTTCCTAAAATCCACAACTATGTGGGATCCATGTTGCAAAACTAAAGGACTAATGATGCCTTGTTTGAAGTCTCAACTCACTGCTTGTATCCATGCCTCCCTGTAAATTCCACAAATGCAGAGGGTTACACCCTGCTGCCACCCAAGCAATCTTTCCTGAGCTGTGCTTATAGTAGACATGGTACAGGAGATGTGAGGACTCGGTGGCTGTGACTCTGTGAGGGTTGCACTCCTGTCTCAGTTACTCTCAGTGAATTACCTTGCATGGATAGGTAAGGATTGTCTTCTCTGGAATGAGTCAAAAGGCAAAAAACCACTGGCTCCACAGCCCAGCAGCAGTGCTTGGTCAGGAGCACACAGGCAGCAGCTCAGAGCTGACAGGAGGAAATCCCTGCCTCTAGGAAGGGTCACTTCTCACACTGGAGGTTTCAACATTCTTTTGCTATAGTCAAAATAATCACCATGTCTTAAAGAATAAAGCAGAGAATGTACTTCTAGTTGACTACTTGGTGGGTCTTGGTATTGTATGGGTATGAGAAAGGCAGGACAAATAGGAAAGCAGCCTCATAGATACAAACTTCTGCCATGAAACTTAGTTTCCTGTTGGGAGTCTTGTGGAATTGCACTGGGGTAGCACGTGCAAAGCCGTGTTGAGGCCTCTCTATTTTTGAGAGGAGGAGATAATAAATTGCCAAGGTGTGCCTGGCTGGGTGTCACAGGCAGTACAGCAGCATCTTTCAGAGTGGCTCTCAGACAGCAATGACTGAGTGAAACTGGACTTCTGAAGTCTCTGTTCTCTCCCTTCTTGCCCTTTGCTCCCTGGCTCTCCCACTCAAAATTAGAGTTCACAAACATTGGGAGCTGATGGGTGGTGAAAGGAATGTAGCATAGAAAAAGTCTTCTTGTCTCCTGAACAACCTACAACCCAAATGTATGGGAACATTTCCGTGCTTAGTATTTTCTCCCTGATTCAGGGACACTGTCTTCAACTTCTAACAGACAATTCTGTACATGTGTTCCTATATATAAAGTTAAATTTGTACTGAGATCTCAATCTTACTTCTGCATTTAGTTTATGGTTTTCATGGTACCTTGAGCAATAATATAACTTTTTATGCTGATTCTAGGAAATTACTAAATTTTTTTTGTGGTCAGCACTGTATTATTTGTCAGTTACTATGAAAGTTTTTCACATGTAGTTTTGTTGGTTTGTGCATTCCTTAATTTTTCACTGAGTGTTACAGTATTGTCTTCTTGTTTTCTAGGATGATCTTGCAAAATGAAGGCCCTCGTTCTCTGTTCAGAGGGCTGGGTCCTAATTTAGTTGGTGTTGCTCCTTCCAGGTAAGTACAAACATGCACAATAAATGAAATACATTAAATGCTTTAATGTATGTTTGAAACGAGTCTTGCATCTGCAGTTGTAAATACTTAATTAGCAGCAAGTAACTTTTTTTGCCTGAGGAATTGAGCCATTTATATACTCCAGAACTCCTGCTGTCTCAGCATTTCCTGTCCTGTGTGCTATTGTCATAGTATTTACTGTTGTGTGCTATCCCTTGTGCAGAGTTTTGTCCACTTAAAAAGAAAAACTCTTAAGGAATTACACATGTAAACTACAAATTTGGATCTTGGCAAATACCAAAGTAGACTTAGCTTTCAGTTAATCCATCATCTTTAGGAAGCAATTATGTGAATGTAGCCTCAAAACACTGGGTCTCCCTTCCTGACTTCTGGTGAAGCACAGCCTGGTGCTCCCTTGCAGGAGGAAGCCTGTTCTGGAACCTCAAAAAGGGTGGGACACAGGGTAGGATGAGTGACTTACCAGCTGTCCCAGAGAAAGCAGATCCCTCAGTGGACTGGGCTCCAGAGGGCACTGGGGCAGTGCAGGGCTGAGGATGTAAATCTGATCTAGTTGGCAGTGGTGGTGTTGTGTCTGTTGCTCTGCATCAGCACAAATACTCCAGCTCCTCAGCTGGTGCTGGCAGGCAGAGACAGGAGCACGTTATGCCAGAGTCTGAATTTATCCTTACATAGAATGTTAGCTGAAGTTCAGTCCAAAAATAGGAGAATACATGGGAAGAGTACTGAAACAAAGCTGTGTAAAAGTAATATATTCCTTAGGCCTGGATGAGGATACTTAGTTGTTTCATGGCTCATATTTTTTTCTCCTCTGTTTAAGAGAAGAGCCTTTATGCAGAGGGAATATATTCCACAAAGGTTTTATTCTTTCCTTGACTTAGTGCCCTGCTTTTGTTTGTTTGTTTTTTTGTTTGAAGAGAAAACATTCCTATCTCCTGCACACTCAGTTAGAGAATATCTTAACTTTTCTGGTTTGAGGTATTTGGATGTTTCTGAAAGATATTATACACTGAACTTTAGATTTACTGAGGTAATGTTCTTTAGATCCTCTGCATAAATAAGAAAAAAAAAACTTAATGAAGGAATTGGATTATCTTTATTTTAGCAAAATCTTTAAGAACTTAGGAATATTGGAGGTGTTTTCTGATCACTAACTTAGCATCAATCTTTGGAAAAGCTGAAGTAACCCCAGTAGCATTTTTATTCTTGACACCTATGGCATATCAGCACTTCCTAGTCTGGAGAGCCTGTACTTCTGTGCAATAGACCAGTCTGTTCTATTGAATCTTCAATATTAATATCACTTTAATAGCAGTTTTTACCCAGGAATGGGATCCATTGCATAAGTGACTATCCTCCATGAAGAATATCCTCAGTTGAAAAAAAAAATCTATTTCTTTTCAGTTAATTATATGTTAAATCTTCTGTTCTCCTTTGGTTCTTTCCCTAGGTGAAATACTTAGCTTGCTGCCTCCCATCCACCATACCAAAAATGTCCACTTGATGTAGTGTGTAAACCGTATTTATTAGCACGTGTTCATTTCCCTCTGGCCGATTCTGTCTTCAACCAGTACTTCATTTCAATTAAGCATTAGCTAAGTGGGTTTAACATCAGGTCTTTGTTTAAATAAGCTGCAGAGAAACATATTTCATAACACATCCCATGTACTTAACTGAGTTCAGGTTCCATTTTAGAAATTACACCCATAAAGCAAGCACTTTATCTTCTTTGTAATAAAGAAAAACATGTTTGCACAGCTAATGAGGTTAATGTTCTGCTTGGGAAAGTGGCACATTCATTTTTTTTCTCTTGCAGAGGGGTGTCTGTAGATTTAAAACAATTGAGTTACAACCTGAAATGTCATGTTTATATGCACTTAAAACTAGTTTTTTAGCTTTAATGAGCGAAAACAACCATTTTTCATAATATATTAAATTGGGATGCGGACTTTGTCTAGCTTTGTTTAGATACCAGCTCACAGACTTGTGTAGCACAAATTCGCAACATTTTTCATGGTGTATTCAGAGACAAAAATCAGTCTCTATTATAAATACAGAACTCTGGAAACAAAATGTGAATTGCAGCTGTTTTAGCATTTCAAGTATAAATATTTATAACATTAAGTTATCAACATTTAAATATTACATGCTATAGTAATAAGAATGTTGTTTGGTTTTTTTAAGAAGCTTGCTAGTTCTCTTCAAATTGTCCTGCCATTGAAATGAGTTTAGGTCCATTTAGAAGTTTGTTCTGTTGTTAATGTTGAAGAATACTGAAAGTTTTTCAGTGTTTTTCTTCCCTGGCTGAACTTCCTAGTGTCACAAAAATCACTGCCATGTTTCAAACGATCTGTCCTTCCCCTCACTAGTTGGTAATCAGTGCTGTTGTGTGGGGAAAAAAAGCTCCAAGTGTCAGGTTTAGATTTTTCATTTCCACTCCTGGAATAGTCCCACTACTTTGCAAGAGTTAATCCTCGAGTAGTTCTTTACTGAGAAAGGAAGTTTTAGCCCAAGATAATCTTCAGTCAGTGAAGTTAATGGCACTGCTTGTTGACGATTTTGAAATGTAAAACATAACATAACTTGGATTTTGTTCTAATTTTAGAGCAATATATTTTGCTGCTTACTCAAATTGCAAGGAAAAGTTGAACAATATTTTCAATCCAGATTCTACCCAGGTACACATGATTTCAGCTGGTGTGGCAGGTAAGGATCTGTAACTTTTTAGCTTCATCCTACAGTCATATCTGCAAATGAGAGGTGACAATATGGAAAAAAAAACCCAACAAAACTGAACATGCTTAGTAATTGAATGATGTCTTTTTAGTGATTATCTGCCTTGGCCTCTCATCAAACAGGCTCTCTGGAGAATATATGCATGAAACTGCACTAAGTGATAAATAACAGTGTGTGTGACCAACCTTCTCTAGAAAACCTGCATGACTGCTTTTTCAGTTGTAAATTTGTGAAATGAAAAATGTAACCTTTCAAAACAGTAACTTGTTGCTCTGTAAGCTATAAACAGTGTTTGCACTGACTTCTGGTTTAATTCTTCCTAATCAGTTTTTTTTACCACCACTTTCTGCTACAGCTTTGTATGTTTGACTTGTGTTTGTTTTTCAGAAATGTGCCTGCAGTTATTTGTGTAAACTATATGTAGCACACCCCCCCTTTGTTCATATTCCAGTCTATGAGAAGTTTGCTCTACCACTAGAGTCAGAGAAGAGCAGATTTTTCATAGTTTTCATGTGTTTTCATCTCTGTAGAAATAATTCCTATTTTATATCTGCAGTGTAATTGGTGTATTTTAGTAGCTACAAATATTGGTTGCTTGATTTATATATTCTGTGCTTTGACATCATTAACAAGGGGGAGTTAAAGGCAACTGAGCTGAGTTATGGTCATGGACTTGTGCTGGGAAAATCAAAACTTGGGTTGGCAACACTTTATCTATTGTTGCCTGTGCTTTTCCTGCACAAAAACAAATATTAAGGGTTTTTTTAGAGTCCATGGGCACTTCACAGATGAATTCTGACAATTTAAGTGTTGACATTTCTAAGTCCTGTCAAATTTTGCAACCAGTCTATAGAATGTGAATACCAGCAATGTGGAACGGACTGATAAAGGTGTGATGTCAGAATAAGCAAAAGGATTAGTTTTCTATTTAATGCTTGCTAATAATCTGATACATAGAGATTTTATATAGCATATAAAATGTAAGTGGCATTACCAACTTTATCCATAAATGACACTCATGTTCATCTCTGACACATGAAATGTTGTGACAGTTCTTAATCTTTAAGAAGAGCTCTTTTATTTTGCCCAAGTCAGACAAGGGCGATGCGATGTTTGGTTTTTTTTCATCATCTAGAAGTGACTGGTTTTGTTTGTGGGTGAACAGCATAGGGAATGGGATGAAAGAGGATTTAACGAAGAGTTCATCCTAATCAGTTAATTGCATCAAGAAAGATGAAGAGTCTCCAGATCCTTGTCAAGGGAATAAAACATGTCCTTAATTTGGGGGCAGGGGAAGTGTGGGCAATATAAACAAGTCTGTCCTTAATTGAAGATAACTTGTGCATCTTGTGTAGTGCTGCAGACAAGTGAAGATTCTGAGTGTTCCTCATCTTTGGAAGTTCCTGCCCTCATTCAGTAAAGCACATTTATGGAGGTGTGCTGTAGTGCCTTTTCCTGAGTGTTTGCAGCCTCAGGCTGTATTTTGCCATGGAGCTCTGTAGCTGCTTCCCTTCCAGAAGGTTGGTGTTGTGCATTTGTCCATACAGCTGCAGTAGGTTGGGAAATGGATTTGAGCCTTAATTGCTGTTTGCCTTTTTTGACTTTTGTGTACAAGTTTTAACACTGAACAGCTCTTGGGGCTGTTAACCTTCTCCTGCTTCCCAGGTTCTGCAGTTGTATTTCTAAACCTCAGTCAGTGAACCAGAATGCTTAGTGCAGGCTCATACCATAGATCTTGGCACTGTCCAGTACAGCAATTCTCAGGTTCTTTGACAAGCAACATTTCAGTTCTCTGTTCTGGTGTTATTCTGATGTATGAAAAGGACTCTGCAGTTAAAATTAACAGTGCTTTCTTGAGAATGTGCTAACCTTGTTTTTGTAATTCTAATATATTTCAGAAAATGCATTTAAACCAGCTATTAACAGTTTTACCTGCAAGGTTTGTATTGCTGTATGATGCAAATCACCTTAAAGAAATGGCAAAATAACAGGGACAAGGTCAAATGTGAGCTTGTATTTGGTTGACAGGTTAATACAGAAGATCGTTGCAATATTTGGTTTGGAACCTAAGATTTCAAAATTGGCAAGGTGGAGAAATACTTCAAATTAGCAAAAACAATAATCAGTATTGATGTTTTTCTTTTTCAGCTGCCATTGGTTTCAGTAAGGAATTGAGTAATTCAGCCTTAAATGAGGGTGGTTGTTTTGTTGGTGGTTTTTTGGTGGGTTGGTGTTTTTTTGGATATGACCTTTCTGTTTCATAAAGTCTAATACCTAATTACCATGCAGTGGGATTTGCACTTGCAAAGCTTTTCCTGTAGGTTGCAAAATACAGTAATGATGCAAAAATACATTAAAAAAAAAACAGTTGTAACATTGTTTTATGAAAGTACTGCAAATAGTGAACTTTAGTCAACTTTAAATTCTGTTTATTTGTATTGTGCTAATACACGTCTCAGGCTAGACTGATGTCGTTGTTAAATAAGGATTGTTTAATGCACATGGTGGTTTTGGGAAGCTGAGGTGTAGTAGTATTTTAAGCAATTTTTTTGTTGGTTGGTTTTAGGCCTGATTCTTCATTCTCAAAATACATATTTATGGTTTTAAGATTCTTCTATTAAGTTTGTTTTATCCCAAGGAGAGTGAAGTATCTACATATTAGTAACGGATGCCTTATGCAGACAGAAATGAATGCTGTCTTCTTGCTGTGCTAGTTTCCAGCATATAAAGCACATCGCCCTTCATACCTAAAATATCTGTGTTGACATGAAGAATTACTCAGCAATCCTTTTTGCTTACTCCTCAGCATATCGTGGTTCTCTTTATGCAAACTAGGGCAGGGAGTATATCTGATCTTGCTACAAAACTGAGTGTTTGCTTGTGTGAAGAGATTGATTTCTGGACATTTACAAGTTAGGCTAAATTCTCAGATTCACTATAAACTCTGCCTTCTCACTGCACTCAGCCTCTCTCAACACAGAGAAGAAAAGCTGTAGAGAACTGAATGAGATACTTGATTCCTGTATGGCTTTCTTGTTTGCTTTTTTAATGATTCACAGCCTCAATCAGACAACACGGTTGCAAATCTGCTGCAAAACTACTTTGCCTTGTATGCTGTTGCTGTTTTTTCTAGAACTGTACTGGCAAACCAACCCAAATGCAGATTATTTTTTTTTAATTCATATTTATTAATTTAAAAATAATTGGCACCACATTATTGCTTAGAGATACATTACTTTGTAAGTTTTTAGTGCTATGTACACAGTTAATTCATACCAAATAAAATGCATACTTAGTTCACTGATCTTAGAAAGTTGGATTTCATAAGGCATCTTTTCTGTCCCAAGACTAGGCTAGCTTTAGTGAGTAACATTTACAAGGGAGTGGGGAAGGAGGAGGGTTCACTTGTAAATTTGCTATATAGGTAAGTATTTGGAGGGGTAAAATTAAACTGCTGCAAATGAGCAGAAATTTCAGTACTCAGTGCATTTTACACATCTATTTTAATATCTGTGGCCTGTTTTGATTATTTTTTTTCTTTTTTTCCTAAACTTTTACCTGCAAACAGTTAGATTTCCCAATAACTGACAAATCCTTCCACTGGGATTTGATTTGTACACTTGTGTCTGATGAGGTCACTGCTTGTTGTTATGATACAGAAAAGCCTGTGTCTATTTTAGGCATTTACTGTACATTTCTCCCGTGAAAAGAGTGAGATCGTGTCATCTCATGCTCCCCCTCCGCAGGTCACTTCCTGCAGCAATATGGACTAACTTAAACCTCGTGAGTACTGAACTGAGCGTCTCTTGCAGCCTCTAGTGTAAGAACCACACATTGGGTTTGTGATATCTATTGAATAAACTACCTAAGGGGAAGACACTTCTAGCGTGAACTCAAATGATGTGCATTGTGCAAAGACATCACTTTTCCTTAACTCTGTGTAGAGTGATTTTTTTTTTTTCTGTGCCCTTCAGGGAAAGGTAGGAAATACCTTTCACTGAGAGCTGCTACTGTACTTAGCTCTGGCTAACTGAAAGCCCCTTCTGGGTTACACAAGGCATTTTGGGGGATTTTTTTTCCCAGTGTTCCAGAGCTGCCTTTAAAATGCTGCAGCTGATATTCTCTGTTGTCACATTTATTTCAAAGACCTCTTTTCTTTCTTTTTTTTAATATGTGTATATATTCCTTTCTGTCTTTCTGTTTACTCTTTTGGTTTGTTTTTATTTTACTGCTTTTAAATTTTAATTCATCATTCCACGTTCACATGTGTCTGTATCAATTACATTGGCTTATAGATTAAAAAGCACCAAACCCTATCCTTTGAAATATGATGCATAATAGGAATACCTGGGATCTTACCTGTCAGTAGCTGGGATATCTGAAAAAGTAGATTGAGATAATTCTGTCTGAAACTGAGATGCAATAAAATAAAACTGCAGGAGTTTGTAGTATAGCCAGATTATCTGTACTTGTCATGAATCTGGGATCTTTCTTGAGGGTGCAACACATTGATAGGCATTGTAAAGTATTATAAAGATCATTGAGGCTTTTAGAAAGAAAAAATGAAACAATTGATGGAGCTTCATGGCAGCTGTTGAAAGCCCCCCAAAGTTTTACCAAATATTTTTGCTACAGATTTTCTATATTTAAAAATCGAAGTTTATCTTCTGAAGGATCCCAAATGGTATGTTTCATGTTTTAGAGGGCTTTCCTTGGTGTCAGCATCTCTCAATTCATTTTTCTTCTTTACTAACTGCATTTGCTACATTAGCTTCAAGAATTGACCTGTAGTCATCTCATCTTGAAACCTGAATTACTGAAGGCCCTTTCATTTGAAAAGTTTAGTTTGAATGTCAACTTAGGCCTGTGACAGCCATGGGGAAAAATATTGGCCATGTTGCTGAGTGTCTGATCCTACTGTTGGAGGTGTGGCATTTAAATAATGCTTAGAGTGACCCCAGGAGTGCAGTTGTGAGTAGCGTAGGGGCTGCATCCTGTGCCAACCACTTTCCACTGGAAATTTCCAGTATACTCTTCCCAGCCAACCTAGAAGTATCAGGCTGCTGCTGAGTGGAAACAATCACTGCTGTCACTCAGCCACTGTCACTGATGGTGCCTATGCACTGCCTGTTCCAGATTCAGGATTTGCAGACACTCTTGTTTTGAGTTGAATATGTAGGAGAAAGACTATGTTACCATCTAAGAGATAAAAAAATTCCAAAACGTGCAACTTAAGTAGGAGTGCAAAAGGCTTTTTGGCTCTCTTCACTTGCAATTAAGAACTAGGAGAGACTTAAGAACTAATTTTGACTTTTAGAGAAGTCTTTCCTGGAAGATGTGTTGGTAGGGAAAGTGAGTGATTTTTCTCCTCCTTATTTCAAAGCCTTGGTTCAGTTCTGTGCATTTCCTAGTGCACTTCATGCTACAAAGATTCTGATCAGAAGTCAAATTTAAAGCTTTGTTAGTGCCAGTGTAAAGAAATAAAAACATGCAAAAATGAAGTTTCAGTGTAGTTGGACTCAGGCTCAAACACTATTGGAATCACTGGAATTGCTGTGACATTAAGTAACAGGTCAGACAGCCTGTGGCTGCTTGAGCTACAGAGCCTGTTTTGCACATGTGGTTTTAAAAACATCCCATGCCTTGTTATGGCAGAGCAGTTCCCCACTGCTTTGAGTTTTTACATCGTTATTTACCTCCATGAAATACAGTTATAAAACTCTTGGCTTATTAGAATTTCACTCCATCATATGGTGGTTATATAAGTACTAAGATATAGGAAAAATTAGTAGTGAATCAGAAAAAAAAAACCAACTCCAAACCTTTATTATCTATCACAGGAAATTGCTTAGTTTAGCAATTTGAGTCAGTTTAAAAATCTGTTTAATCAGAAAATTGAACAGAAGCCTCCAATCGTTTTTATTCTTTTGGTGTAGAAAACCAGCTTAATCTTAGTTGCTGCCAAATCTGGTAATTTGTTTTTAGAACTTGACCTGAAAACCATAATGACCTGTTTAAGCTTTGGGGGTGGGCACAAACCTTAGAACAGTTAAGATCCCCTGGCATTTCTGAGTATTGCAGACCTTTGTGTGCAATGTAAACGTAGATTGTGATTGAACAGGAGTAGCATGTATGCAACCAGTTCTGCTAAATCTATTTCTGTGAGCTGTTACTGGTCTGATAAAGGAGCTTATCAATAGCCTGTTGCTGGATAAGTACTGTGCCCCAGCCGTGCACTGAGCAAGGTAACCCTGTCCTTCCCCACACACCCCGTCCATCCCCTTGCAGGAGGGCAGTATGTCTTTGTAGTTATATACCAGCCATGTGTGTCACTTAGAGAGCAAGTGTCTAAATTTATCATCTCTTGCCTGGCCATGTTCCAGCTTTTCCCTTTTCCTGTTCTCTCCTGCAGACATGACACCTCATTGATGGTGCATGTGTGATATTACAGCTTGAGATGATTTTTTAATTTTATTTTTTTTCAGAGCTACCTTTCACTCTGCTTTCTCTCTCTTTCTCCACAGTTGTGCAGAAGTAAGAGTGATTCTTACTTCTGTTTTTTTTCTTTTTTCCTTTTCTTTCTTTTTTTTTTTTTCTTTTTTTCTTTTTCTTGTTTTCTTTAGTGAACTGAAAATCAAAGCTTTAACCCTCAGCCCTTATGCAAGCCTGAGTAGTGGCTGTCTGTCTGAATAGTTAGAAGTCATAGTATTTACTTTAACAATTTAAGCACTCATATGCTTGTAAAAGTATTCCAAGGCCAGCCAACAACCTCTGCTTTGAATACTAAATAAAAGATTAGCACTCAAATATAACTGCTCTTTATAGTTCAGTATTAAAAGGTCTCTTAATTTACAGTAATAAATGCCTTTTAACTGCACCAAAAGTAGTATTTATTCAGTCTGCATGCTTTTAAACTCGGATTGTATTTCAGGTAACAAAGTAAATTGAGGCAATGTTTTATAGCATCTCAAATTGCTATTGCTGTCTCTGCAATGCATTCTTTACTGACTTTTTTGCCCAATTGGCTGATACTTGTCTAGTTGGCATTGCTGTTCTGTGGTGTCAAAACAGGGTTGGTATTAGATAGGCAGAGAACTGTAGTTAATTGGCTTATTTTATGTGGGGCATCTCTTCCTGAGAATCAAACTTACTCAATATTGATGTAAAATTAAAAATCTAAGTGGTCATTGGCTGTATGGATTCACAAAATGCCAGTAAAGTGGGGACTTCAGAAAAATCAGTATAGTCCGAGTTTTTGCATCCACTGTACCTTACTGTGTGCGTTTGGAACTTAGATGCAGCCATTCTTGTGATATTATCACATCTAATTTTGTTATTTTTACATTTTTTAGGCTTTACTGCGATCACAACAACTAATCCCATTTGGTTGGTAAAGACACGATTACAGCTTGATGCAAGGTAAAGTGTCAATAGGAAACCTCACTGCTGTGAGAAGATTGTACTCAAGTGTTGTGAATCTGTTCTGCACTCAGAATGAATTCTTAAATATTCAACACTTCAGATCTGGAAAGTTGATGCTGGTCTCTCTACAAGTTCTACTATCACTTCTCTTTTTTTAGTCTGTTCTGAGACAGGCTTGAGGCACTGTAGTAGTCTGACCAGCAAATTTGGAATGAATTACAAGGTTAATAGTTTCATTAAAATCATGTTCTACCAACCATATGCTTACATTTTCATTCAGTAATACTTTAACTGTTGAGCTAAACATTCCTGAAATATGGATTCAGTATTATAGCAAATGTTTAGAAAAAGGCTTTATACATTCTCAGGGGTTTGTTTTTTTTTTTTGTTGTGGCTGGGTTTTTTTACATACAGTGAGTTCTAACCTATAAAAAGGGAAATACTTCTTTCATGGATAAAAACAGGAATTGTCCTAACATGGGGTAATCAGTAGATTGTTTGGACTTACCCTAGAATTGACTACAGAAATGGTTTATTATGAAACTTGCAGTGAAAGTACAGTTTTATGCAAATAGGAAGGAAGACAGACCTCTTTATTCCCATCTGTTTGAGCCTATAGGGGGAGACTGGTATGATGCCGTATGATGTGTCCATATGAGTTATCTGCTGTTTTATTTTGTGACTTGCTCACTCAGACCTCTGCTGGCACAATCCATGTGCCTGCACTTGCAGCTGTAGTGAAGCACATCTCATGCAGTGTTGTCAGGGGTTTGCATAGTTGTGTACAGTATTCTAACTACTTCAGTATGTACAACTCAATTCAGTGAGCAAGCTCAAAATGGGAATAAAACTTCATTTGACAAATACTGCTTGAAACAGGTATGTCTAATGAGCATTTTCCATTACATCAGCAGAGGCTTAGTTCAAATAACAGCTGCCACTGTTGGACTGGTTGCTGTGCCAGTTGTTTGCTGAGAGCTGTAATGCTGAAGGCTGCTGTTTCAACTCTTAGCCACTGAATGCTGTGGAGCTCTTTACTGGGGCAACAATTAGGGTAAATCCATTATGCTAAAGGAAATGGTCATTTTTCTTATGAGTTGCTGACATGGATAGCCCATTTTGGGAGTCTGTTTCCCAGCAGTTTAGTCCTTTATTGCATGACATTTGGGGAGGCCTAAAGCTGCTCAATGTTTCTCTGTGATACTTTTTCTTCAGTCACTGTGTGAAGTTTGGCTTGGTTTCCAGGTAATGCTTTACCTGTGTTTAGTGCTGAAGGCCTTTGAGACTGTCAAGTGACTTGGAGCCCCTCAGCATCAGTGCTGGGTATTTCCTAAGTCTTCTCATCACTACAAACCTGTTTTAATATTTTCCAGTCTCGCAGGTTGCACCAGTTGATATTTGGACTTGTTTTCTCCTTTTTAGGAATCGTGGAGAAAAGCGAATGAGCGCTTTTGAGTGTGTCCGCAAAGTTTATCGCCTGGATGGCTTTAAAGGCTTTTACCGGGGAATGTCCGCATCCTACGCTGGCATATCTGAGACTGTTATTCACTTTGTCATTTATGAGAGTATTAAGAAAAGATTACTGGAGTATAAGACTGCTTCTGCCATGGACAATGAGGATGAATCAGCAAAAGAAGCATCGGACTTTGTTCGCATGATGATGGCTGCTGCCACTTCCAAAACATGTGCAACATCAATAGCATATCCCCATGGTAAGTGGGACATGTGCAGCCGAGGCCCTGAGTCAGCTGCATCAAAGGGAGCCTTCTCAGTGAGATTTGTAGCCAACTTGGGTTTACTTGCTCAAGAAATACTTCTCTGTCTATAAATACCAGATTTAGCAGGTCAGTGTGAGTATAGTATTCAGAAATGGAAGTGCTTTACAGTGGATATCTAGCATGACCTTTTCTTAGGCAATGTATATTTTGCCAAGGGATTTGCCAAGGTATGGCCCAAGGTGCTCAAAGAGGTACTTCTAGTTGGAATCTTTCCATATACTCAGCAGTTTTCCATAATATGCCAGCAAGTTCTTGTCCCCCTTCTAGGGAAACAGGCTGTTAGTTTGTGTGTCAGTTGCACTTATCTTCCTGCAAAGTAGTTGTGTGTATATTGTTTGTTAATGAACTGAATGCTGAACTAATGTGAATTTCTGAGCTAAAGTGTAAGCCCAAGCAGCAGTCCTCTTCTGGGTTGTAGCTAAGCAAATCAATATGCCTTGTTTAGTCAAATATCCAATACTTGCTCTCTTCTTACACATACTTGTTTGCTACTCTGTTCGTCTTCTTCCTCCTTTCTTTAAAGAGGAATTGTGAGATTGAGAACTCGGGGAGGGGTATTTTTGTGTAAAAATCCCAGATCAGATGCTGAGAAAAATAATGAGAAGTGGTGAATGTAACAACTCAATTTTTCTTTTTTTCCATTGGTTTTCTTTGTACAGAGGTTGTACGAACAAGACTAAGAGAAGAGGGAACAAAATACAGATCTTTCTTCCAGACACTCTCTTTGCTTGTGCGAGAGGAGGGGTATGGTGCCCTTTACCGAGGTTTAACTACACACCTGATCAGACAGATTCCAAACACGGCTATCATGATGTCCACCTATGAAGTTGTAGTCTACTTACTTGATGGATAGCAATGTGACAAGGTGGAAGAAGGTGGAAGATGGAAAGACTGGAGTGGACCACTGAATGTGAATGCCAATGTGGTGGGCAAGAGGAATGTTGGATCAGGAACAAGCAGCTGTGGACAAAACAGAAGGTTGATTGTGGGCAACTGAATAATTTTGCTGCCTTTATTGTGTGGTCTCATGTCAGTGTGACAAATGGGAGCTGCCCCTTAGGGAATGCCTTCATACATCTCTTAATTCAGAATTATTCTTTTCTTTTCATCTGTTAATCTAGACAAAGCCATTGAGTCATCTTCAGAGACCCAGTGGGTGAGGGAGGGGACATGAAATATGTTCCTGGGCAGTCCTATTACCTTCTCTTAGTGATTGCTCTCAACTATATCATTTTTGTTCTGTTATACTGCATAGTAACCCGTTGGAGGAATGGGCAAGACAGTACTTTTATAGCTTTCTATACCTGAAACTTCCATTTAGTTGCTCTGAAGATTTATAGAGACTGAGGTAGTGGTAAGTGTGTAAAGTTTTCCATGTTGCTACCTCAAGACAAAATATGGTGCAGGGACCTAGAACAGTTATTTCTTCACTACAAGAGGTGATACCTGTTGTAGCTTTTTGGTTTTGATTGTTCCTTTTTTATTTTCCTTGATGTTTGAGCAGTGTTGTAGGTTAGTGAGAGAGAGTCTGATTGTTCAACTCTTCAGGTTATCAGCCTGTTCATGTTGGTGTATGTGGACTTCTGGTCCTGCTGCATCATCCTTTTTCTTTTCTGGAACTTCCCTTAAGTGAGGGAGGCCTATGAAACATTGTCTTGTATCATCAGTTTTCCTTGCCAACCTGTTCAGGTCACTCATACAGCTAAGGAAGAAGTTGCTGAATGCTACTTTATAGCTTTTTTAAGGATTTTAAATGTGGTGAGAAATCTCAACTAGTCCAGCCTCCCATTTGTGAAGACAGGATTCACTCAGTTTCATGCTGCCTAAGCACAAGCTGATACCCTTAAGTATCTGGCAAATCCTGCCTTGGATTACCATATGGGAGGACTGGGGGAGAACACATATCACCATGGCTAGGATGACCAGAAAGCTGAAACCAGTTGAAGTTGTGATAGATCTTGTCAGTGCAGACAGGCTCTGTGCAGAAGGATGGAGAAATTGTAAATGATATTTTCTTAAAAGCATTCCCCCTGATAATTGCTGTATCACTTCTGTCAGCTTGAGCTCAGTAGATGAGCTATAACCTTGTCCTCCACATTGTCTGATTATTCAGAAATTGGTTTTGTTCTGTAAGCCAATTGCAAAATAATGCCTTGCATTCAACAGTGAGGCTTAGCTGGTTTATTGTCATAAATTATGGAATTTTCCAAAGTCATACAACTGGAGTGTCAAGCAGTTTAATGTTGCAGGAATTTTTACAGCTTTCCAGGCAGACATCTTCTCAGTCTGCATCCATTATCCTTATGAGGAAGATGACCATTTATAAAGTGGGGTCAATAGCTTTCTCCATGTAAATGCTGCTACACTGGCATGGACAGAACTGTGCTCTCAGCTCTTCCAGTGTGGTACTAAAGTACACTTGAACTGTGCATCATGTGCAATGGCTTTATTTTAAGAATGACTTCTTATGCACTTTGCGGCCTTCTTAGGGCTTAGGACTTTTCTTCCTCTTACTGATTATCTGGAATCAAACTGTGTTTGAAACATGCAGTTTGGTTTTAAACAAAGCAGGTGGTTTGATTTCTGTGTAAGCTGTGCAGGAGTTTATGCTGTAAATCCATAGCATCTCTGTGGTGGTGGTTCTGTAGGCTCCATGTAAAACCTCAAAGTTTGCAGAACAATCAGTCTGGGTTTTTCTCATTTGCTTTCCTTTATTTTGACCCTTGTCATGTTCTCCACACAGTGTCAAAGTGTTTGAGTATTTCATGTAATTCTCTGTATTAATTCGCTCATCCTCTAAAAGCCACCCATAGTAAGTGCATCAACCTTGCAGTGCTGGATTGACTTCCCTCCTTGGAAAATGTTCCCTTTTTAACGACACAGCATGATCTGAGGAGTGACCATGGTGAACTTGATTGTCTCAAAGTGAAAGGAGTGCTTAAATGTGTTTTGAAGTGGGCTTTTTCTAGTGATCTCTCTAGGAAAAGACTGGAGTATTTATGGCTGACCTAAGATGCGATGTGATGCTTTTCTTCAGATAAATAAATGCTGCAGTAGTGACTTACTGTAACTTTTGTGATGTAGAAAGTGGGTCACTCTTCAGGGTATCTAGATTGCTTAGTCATAGCCAAAACTTAAACTGGCAAAGACCATACTCAGCTTTGGAGTTCATGAATACAGTGAACCCTTGGAGTAGCCTAAGCTTCATGAGTGTTCCCCTCCTCTGTTTGGATACGTTGTCCCTTGGTTCTGTGTTTGTCTCCCATTCCTGGGTATTCGCTGGGTCCTGGGTGTGTGCCTTCTCTGGGTAAGAGCAGAGCCCCTGGAGCTGATAAGCAGGACATTTTAACAAGTACAGTTGAATATGGGAGATATCGGCTAAAAGCAGACAATCAGCTTGTTACTCCAGCTCTTTAAAGGGTGTTCCAGCTTTGTTTTAAACTTTAGAGGTGATCGTTTTGGCTTCCTTTGCATAACCAAACATAACCCCAAAATTTCTTGGGATTTTTCATTATTTTTAAACTACAAGTACCCGCAAAATTACCTCTGATATATTTCCCAAAGATCTTTAAATTATTTGTACCGTTTTCTTGATATTTATTATAAAAACTCAAGAGGAATAACAAGACGCTTCACTCAATAAAATCTTTTAACTACGGAGCTGAAAGCAGTGCATTTAAACTTGCTCACCTTGATTTGCATTTGGATGTCATGTATTTACGTCCCACTTGTGTGTGCTAGAGGCAAGGATGTGTGATGAGCCCGTTGCTCCTTTCCCGGCCGCGCTGAGAGCCGAGGCCGGTGCGCGGCGGGGCCGGCAGGCGGCGCGCTCCCCGCGGGAGTCACGGCAGGAAAAGCCGTGGAAAAGTCCGGGAATGCCGGCCCTGAGCCGCTCCTGGCCCTGCGGTGCTGTGTGGGAACAGGCAGTGCTGCACGGCGAGATCCGCTGGGCCTGGCCCACTTCTGCTCTGCCTGGTTGGAAGTGGGCTTAGACGAGGGAGCTGTGGAATTTTTTGGTGGTTGTAGCTGTAACTGAGACATCGCCTGTGCACTTACCCATTACCACTGCCCCATCTCTGTTTACATAACGCACTCCGCATCTTCCCTTGCTGATTGAGGTGTTAATGACAGCGGATCGTTTCTTTGTTAATGACAGTTTCTGCTAGTCTGTTTTTCTTACGCATCTGCAACATTCCTCAGACTGCAGCGTTTTAAAAGAATGCTTCCAGAGACAAGAGTGGAGAGCCTTTATAAATGTTGCTTCCTGTTTAAACTGTTCAGATTTGGAAAACAAGCTGAATGCTGAAGTGTGCCTAGGAAAATGTACTACTTTTTTCAACTTTGTCTGTTAAAACTGAGTTATATAAGTTTTTTTCAGTTCTTCTATTTAAGAGTCTGCCTACCCTGCATATGTGAACATAACTATGCCCTCAGAGTCATAGCTAAACACTCACAGATGACAGAATACTTCAGTACTCATGTGAGGTTTGCTATTATTCTTGCATACATGTAGTTGGCTGTAAACTATGTGCATTTACTCTGTATTTATATAGTTAACTTTTTGTTTGGATTGCTTTAAACTTCAAAGCAAATTAAAATTATGTGCTTCTATTCAAATGTTGCCTGCTGTGCTAAACTGTACACTGTTTTTAACCTTTTAATTTTTCTATTATTGATACATACCAGTGCCTGCACAGTTGTGATTAAAAATGAAAAATTCATCAACCCAGTGAATCATTTTCTCTTGTGCCAATTTACAGTAGCTGAAAATAAGGTGTGTGTGTGTATTGTACCTTTCGTATGGCCTTTTTGGATGGATGACTTAAACTAGCAGTTTGTGTTGTTGCAGTTGGATTTGAACACAGTTACCTCCGCAGAACCAAGTGATCCTGTCTGTCAACTGAGATTCAGGAGCTGGTGGCCACAGAACTGTGTCCATTTGAAGTGCCACCTAGGACAAGCCACTGCTGACAAAACTGAAGGGCCATAATTCCTTAAAATGCTCAGAGTTAATTGCAATATGAGGTTATAACCAAGTCCTTGAACCTGGCACATTGTTAGGTATTGATATTCTTTTTCTTAGGATAGTTGGTGTTTGATCTGAAGTCTGTCCTGAGCTTCCTCACACATCATTCTGCAAATGCATACACGGGTTGTTTGGTGACTGATGTTCCCCCGCAGTGTCTGTTCTGGAGCTGGGTCTTTACAGCCTCTAATACAGAGGCAGGTTTGATGTCTGTGTTTTGATTGTTTCAGCTATTCAAAACTACTTCAACGTTCACATTAAATCCGCACATCTGTGATAGCTTTATTCTTTTAGTCGGTGTTACTGTCAGTTGCCCTACCTTGCCACACTTTCTAGCTCCCAGGCCAGCCAGGGTTAGAGGAAATCAGTCCTCCGGAACTAGTACAGGCTGCCAGTGTGCTTATCCCTGACACATCTGAAATTATGCCACTAACTGGCATAGCTGAAATTGTCTGTAATTGATCTTTCACTTTTACCCTGCTGAGGAGGCACTTTGGCAGGGCAGAACTCAGGGTAAGTCTGTGGGGATGTTTTGAAGGTCATGCTGTTTACAGCCCCTTCTGCTAGAGGGGGTATATTGAGTTTGCCATGGTCAAAAAAGTTGTCTGTATAAAATGAAGGTGTATTTAAAGTGCTAATTGATTATGACTTGACATAAATGCAGCAGTGCAGTCTGACAGATGCAGCCTGAAAGCATGTGAGGCTTGACAATTATGTCTTTCTCAAAGGAAAGCCCTTAAATTTGATAATGCACTTACAGTAAAACAAAATGTCCTTCCAAAGACAAGCACTCCCCTCATCTTGCATGTGCTGCTCAGCCACTGTGCTCTGTGCTGACTCAGAACATCCTTATCTTCCTGCACAGCTTCTGTAAAAGGCAGGAAGTGCCAGGACTGGAATCCAGTTTTCATGAGCAAATTGATGCAAACAAAATGGTGGCTTGAACTTTGGAGCACAGGATCTGCTGTTTGTGTATTTCAAGGGATGTTCCTAAGAGTAGGCTCACTAGTGCAGACACCTCAGTGATGAGGTTGTGTGGAGCTGGAGCTTTCTGAGACAGTCTCAAGGTGGTGAAATGCTGGTAATTCCAGGTAAACCTCTACAAAGGCAATGCTTCCTCCATTATCTGTGGCTGTTTGAAAGTTGGTAGCTTTTCCTAATCCTGCTCTGTAACAGACACTGGAGATGGTACTGCAGATATGCATGTTGGAATTGTCTGGAGTATAACCAAAATGCAAAACTGTCTGTTTTGAGACTTGGTCATTCCCCCAAACTTCCAAAATACCATCTGCAAGCGAGGCTGCAAATACTTTAATGTAGGAGTGTCACCTTGTAATTAGAGACTAGATAACACAGAAACAGCATTTAAAAGGGAAAACAATTAAATGGGAAAACTACAGAGTCATGTCTGTGGCAGAGTTCTAGAGTATGTCCCTCTTTTGCAAAGTGCATTATTGACATAAAGGTAACTGGGCAGTAAGCAAGAGTTGCTGGTGTTAAAATAAGCTGATGGTTATTTGTGATCATCTGTGTTTCACATTAAGTAAATGCAGGAGAGCCAATCTGTATAGGGGTTTTGTGGAACTATGGGTTGTGGAGCCACAAAGGAAGTCTCTTGTATGTTCCTACACAGGTAAGAGCTTAGCTAAAAGAGCAAGCGTTTTGTAATGGGCTTTGTTGGATTGCTGGTGAATACCGCAAGTTCTTGATGGCCTCTGAAGAAGACTTTGACAAAAACTGGTCTTGGTATTGTCAAAATCGTTTGGTGTGGTCAAATTTAATTTTTCTCTCTCTAGACATCTTCAAGCAGTTCATCACTGTAACTGGACAATAGAAGTTACTACATTGCTGATCTGAATGTGTCCTGGTCCAGTGCTGCATGATGCTTTTCTGGCAGCAGCGTATTTCTGTCAGTGTCTGAGGACAGACAGAATGACACTGTCACATGCTGAGATGTTAGAAGAGAATATATGGCTTTCGTAGGGAATGCTCTGGGCTGGTTCATCCTGGTCCCTTCCTCTTTGCATGTAGTGAGGGAGAGTTTCTGCATTAAGCAAGGATTTGGGGTACTGACTGGGGGAAGTGTGTGGGCATTCTAAAGTTTTCAAGGGAACTTGGTGAGAAGCTGTCCTTGCCAAGTTACAGGCTGAGAAAACATAAAAATCTGGCAGTTGGACACATCTGAGTTAGAGCAGTAGAAAACAGTATCCTTGCCATAACAAGATGAAACAGGTAAAAATAAAGTGGGAGAAGTGAGTAGGTAATGTGATTTAGTTTGGTTTTATTAATGTTTTTATGATTTTGGGTTAGATGTGTAACAATATTTTTAAATAGAAAAGGTGTCCCCTTTGTCAGCAGTTCACGCCCAAGGGAAAAAAGCTCTCCAAGTACAATTTTGCAGGATTTTTATCCCTGTTTAGCTGTGCTAGATTCTTCCATTGACCAGGTAATATGGATACTTTTCAGGGCCGTGTCAGACTGCTGCTTCTGGCTTCTCAAGACCTCCACAAGAATGCAGCGAAAATGTTTGTGTGATCTCAGGTCACTTCTCTCTAAAGAGAGAAGGCCAGTTCTCCTCGGACTGTTTGATATTCTCTCAGGATAGATTTTGGCTAAAAGAGCACCAGCAAGAGCCTTTTGGATATGAATGCTGAAGGGAGAGCACACCTCCTGAGAGAAGGTGCTCCCCAGTTTCTGTGTTTATCCTTTGCATAGGAAAAGGAAGTGAATGCTGAAGAAATAACTGTTCTTTCTAAGAAAGTCCAGTAATTGTAAATCTGTTCCCAAAAATGGGTCATTCTTCAAGGAATTCTGTGAGAAGTCTCAGTGGATTTCTCGAGATATTCTCTTTCATTCTATCCAGGAGTGAGGTCTGCTTGGGGAAGAGTTTCCTTCCTCGTTCCCTGGAAACAGTTGAAGACAGATCCTGCTCTTATGACTTTCACTGTCCACAAATGCTGCTTCCCACAGAAAATTCTTAATGAAGTGCAAATAACTTTTTTTTTTTCCCCCTCTGGCTGCTAAAGGCAGGCAAGCAGCATTTGTTTCTAAGCTGGTAAATTTTCATGATAGTTCTCAGTTACTTTTACTGTCATTTCTGGAGGTATTTGTTTCCATTCTGTCTCTTCTAGAGTGCAGTTAGCAGCAAAACTTTAGAGTTCTGTTATCCTGCACTGCCACTGTAAATGTTTCTGGTCTTTGTAGTGACTTGCAAGTTGATTTGGAGTGCTCCAGCTGGATTCATGCTGGATATGCTTAGAGACTTGGAAATTCACTTTGAATTACTTAAAACAAGAATGATCTATTACCATTGACACATTTTCCAGAGAGACTACTTGAGGGGAAATACTGAAAAATTACACCCATTCAGCTCTGCTTGTCGGGTGGTCCAATATTCATTCAGGCAACAGACAAAGATTTAAAGTGCTTTCTTTGCAATACTTAAAAAAACAACCCCAAACAAAAAACCCCCCACAAAACCAGTATAAAAAAACATTGACCTTTCCCCATTAGGGACAAGAATATCTGCCCTAGTCCCTAATTGTTATAAACCGAGGAGACCATTGCCATAACTTTATAGCTGGGATGGAAATGGAATATTGCTTCTCAAGCAGGAGCAGCTTAGATCTGTTAAAACCACATACACATTTGGACACAGGACTGAACCAGTTAGAGCCAGCATTCCCCAGAGCTCAGGGCAGCCAGAACTAAACTTTCTTGCCGGCACGTTCTTTCCCAGGGTAAAAGATTGTTTCCTTATGGCAGGGTAGGGACACTGGAGTGGTTGTCAGGTGTGATGGGATATTTCTGTGGACAGCATTGTAATTCTCAGAATCTGAGCTTTTTAGTTGGGCTGTCACTTATCTCACCCTTCTCACCCTCCACGAAAAGGTGATCAGAATTCATTTGGGAGGGATGGGATTTTTTGAGACGACAGATATGGAAAGGTGCTGAAAGGTGAGTTGAAGCATGAAAATTCTGACTTAGCAGAAAAGAGAAAACTATATAACCATTTCCCTTCTTCCCAAATAGCACAAGAAGGCTAAGTCTTTGTGAAACTTCGAGCTTTGTTCATTCCTAGCTGTGGAAAAATCTGATACTCAAATGGAGGGTTGGCAACATGTGGTGGCAGTATCTGCCACACTTTCCTATTCCTGAAGAAGAAATAAGAAACAGCTTCTAGAAAAAGCAGAGTTTCAGTTGCTGCTTCTTTAAGTCCCTGGGATGAGCGAGGCTCTGAACTGCATTCAGTGTTACAAAGTATATACACCTTACTCAACTATATCCCACCTTTCCAGTTTGCATGTTCTGAAAAAGGAGTCGAGGAACTTTCCCAGCACCTGGTTTCTCCTCGGCCTCCTGTCCACGTGCAGCTGTGAGGGGAGGTGGAACAAGGCTGCAGCAATTCTCAGGCCTCTTGGTGTACTGGGTGCTGCCCATCTTTGCTTGAGCCAGACATAAAAGAGGGATAAAGGGTAACTTTGAACAGTTAACAAGGAACAAAAACTCCTCCTAATTTGACTGCACCTCTTTACTAGATGTGTGTTTGTTTGTGGTTTTCTTTCAGTTTTAGATTTTGATCATAAAAGTGATAGTGGATGGAGAAAACAGGATTATCTAAGTCCAGCTACTTTTCTACAAGAAAACTGAAGTGGCATTACAGAAACAGCTTATAACAGAAATATCCACAACTATCCTGAGCTGACAGACTAAACAGCATTCTTGGGACTGAGGAAGAAGCCTGGCAGTCTCTGCCAAAGGCAGGGTAAGAGTGGAATGTCAGCAGAGTCACCCTGAAAAATAATAGGTGGGTTATATATAAGAGAAGGATAAAATGGGTTAGGTTGGAGGGGCTTTAAATTCATCTTGTTCCAACCCCCCTGCTGCGGACAGGACACCTCCACTAGACTGTTTTTCATACTGACCCTGGCTAATTCACTCTCTTACATGAAATAAAGGCAAAGACGAAATTATTTGAGGTATAAGTCAGCTGAGCTTTGCATAAGGAAAAATAAATTATCAGCTCACTCCACTGCAGGGAACAATTTAGCAGTAGTGTTCTCAAAATGGTTTATTATGCATAAGTAGGTTTAGAGGTGTTTCTGCAGGAAGGACTGATGAGGTGACCATAATATGAGATGATTTAAAATCTCAGCTGTAGTATTCCATGGAATTATGTTGAGGGAATTTGGATTATGATAACTTTTACTACTGTAACACTGAGGAGTGTTAATCATGAACAACTTGGTCTAGTGAGAGGTGGCCCTGCCCATGGCAGAGGGGTTTGGAATGAGGTGACCCTTGAGATCTCTTCCAACCCAAACCCTTCTGTCATTCTATCAGCAGAACTTCCTCGTGCAAGCTACAGGTGTGCACCTTTGGAATGTCAGCTGCCTCCTATGCAGACCCCAATTAATGCAGAATGTTTTAGGTTACTATTAATGCATGCAAATTAATTTTCTGCAAACCAAGTAAGAAAAATGATGTAGTCAAACATTCTTGATTTAGCTTTCTCTTGGTTTAATTTTTGAAGATTTAGGAGTGTTAGTGGGAAGAAAAGCATTTCCACCTTAATTTCTGATTTAACAGAGCTGTCATTTTAGCCTGTTAATTTGTAGCATTACCAAGTGGTTCCCTGTGAAAAAGCAGTGTAGGTTCAGGAGACCCAGAGGGACTAGTGAAAAGATGCATATTTTTCGAAAAATGTCATTCTGAACTTTCGACTCTGAAACCAGGGGCTTGTTCTTGACCTTGGCATTTCTGGTCTCTGGACTGAGGACAATAAAAAATACTGAGAACAGAGCTATAGAAGAGTACCCATTTTCACTTATGGAAACAGATAGTTTTGCAAGTATACAAAAATCTGATCCATTGTACAGTGTGCTTTTTCTGCCAGCCAACCCTCCTATTCACTGTGTAAATGACTGCACTTCTCTCTGGGGGCAAAATGGTAAATTTGTTCAGGCCCAAATATGTCTTTTAATGATGCAACTTTACCCCTTTCTACCAAAAGCAGCTTTTTTTCATACAGTAACATGGTGTTCCCTCTGTTTTTCTAGTCATAGGAATTTTAGTGCAGAAACAGTGGTGTGGTGTTTTGGGAATTGCATACCAGCTAAACCAATTCCAGCCATTGTTCTCTCAGCTGTATTTCCACCCCTCTGTGGACCCCCCACTTCAGCTATTCCAGGTTAGTGGGAAGTCAGTAAGAATTAATGAGAGTAAAATTGCATTAATGCCTAAAAGATTAATTTATGCTGATTATTTCCTTGTTTACAGGGAGTCAAATATCTCCTAACATGAACAGAAAGTCCCTAACATGGTGAAAAGTTTGATACTGCTTAAGAAAGAACTTTGAAGGTTAAAGATAATGTTAATATCTTACAGCCAGAATTATGTGCAGCACAGTAGGGTCACTGACAGTAAACCATGAATGGGTCAGAGCACTTAGAGAAGAGGAGTGCCACATAAATTCACATTCATAAATAACATCTAGAGTCCCATAGGACAGGAAAGGAAGTATGTTTGAGCCTGCTTATATTTTCCCTCAATATGTGAAACATTATGAGAATTACTTTTTTTTTTTTTTTTAAGGTGACTGAGTGTAACATCTTGTTGAGCTTATTATGGTTGAGGCTCATTCTGTATTGCAGTTTCTGATTATTTCAACCTGTCAATAAGAAAATCTTGACCACGCTGCTTAAGATGTATTTGGCACCTAGCAGCAAGTTGTAGAATTAATAAATCAAGTGAATTATCTACTGTGCTTCCTACAGAGTCCATTTGCAGAGCTCTGTCTATGCCTCCAGATATGAGGGCATAAAACACTAGAAAGAGGTGTTCTTTTTATATGACTAGTCTATATAACAACATGATTCAGAGTCGGAATTCTAACAAAAAACAACAAAGTCAAGACCCAGGTCTTGAATAGCCTGGGTAAAGCTTGAATATATCAGTGTATAGAGATATTAGTGCTTTTCTTCATATGTTTGTAATACATGTTTCCTTCACATGTGATAAATGTCTGGAAGTGAAAAAGTTTGAAAGAGAGAGTCTTTAGAAGGTCACACTTCTAGTAAAGTTTCATTGATGATATTTGCTGTACAGGTTGATATTAAGGATAATTTTCGTGGTTGACAAACCCGGTAAATTCTAGTAAGTAAGTTGTTTATGACATGAAAGTGTCTAATACCTTGTTGTGCTGTCTGTGGCACTGTTGTTTAGATATATCACAATGTACCTCCCAAGGATTTATAAGACTTGCAAAAAGGGGGCCATAATGTGTGGGTTGGTATTACTGCTGGGAAACAGTGTGATTTGCAGGTGGTTTATGGCTTTAAAGTGGCCTGGGAATGAGGGCAGAGGACTACACAGTAGGAGCTTAAAGACCATTGGAAAGATAAGTCATTTTTTCCAGTTCAGAATTATCCTTGCCCAGCTCCCCAGAAGGGGCTTGCCACTGAGCCAGCCTGGTATAAACCTGTATTGTTACTGTTCTGTGACTTTTGTGCAGGGCTTGAATAGCAACCAAAGCACCTACAGGCACGTAAATTATTGCCCTCTCACTCAGCAATGCAGGACCAAACAGGGATTCTTGTGTGGTTAAATCCAGGTCCTTGTGGGAGCTTGTGGCCTATACCATTCATAACTCTACCAGGCTTCATCTTTAAACTAATTAGGTTACTTGTTCTGCCGGGAGGTTGCCTCAAAACCTGGCTTTCTTGTGTTGAAACTGCTCTAATTTACTGTCCTAGCAAGAGTCCGTGGAAATCAATATCACCAGTGACAATAAGGGCCAACGGCCCTCTAAAGAGTCACTTGTCTCAGGTACTTTGTATTGGAGAGTTTCCTTGATTTCCCTTTTTCTGCTGGTTTTCTTTTGCTTTTGAGTAGCAACTTGCATATGGAGAAGTGGCCTGGGTTGCCTTGTTCTTGGATTTGTGTAGTAAAAACGCTGTCTTAGTTTTATTTTAAAACAGTTCATTATATTTGTACAAACAAGCTGAATAATCAGCCAGCTATTGTGTCTTACAGTTAGCAAATAGCACAGCTGGCCCAGCTTCTGTGCACCCCAGCAATTAGTTCAGACTGACTCTCTTGGATTGTTTTTGCTGTATCTTGGCTCTCAATTGCTGGTTTGCAGCACTGACTCATGCATTCTGTACAAAGTTTTTCTATGGCTCTATAGATACTAAATTTCCTTTCGGTTATACATGAAATTATGACACCATTGAAATGCAGCCTCGTAATATTTTTGCTTGCATCCTTCTGTGGGTCTGATTCTGCCCTCCTACCCTGCCTAAATAAATCTTTCCCATTTGATGCTATCATGCCAGCCTACTACTGCTCTTCCAGCAGCACAGAGTAAGGCTGTCCTGAAAAAACATTCCAGTGGTTTTTAATTCTCCTTCATTGCTGCACACCTACAATTGCTCTTGTAACTTTGGGGAACTGTTGTCCTGATGTTACTGCATTGTGTGTGTCTGACCTTCAAGCCTACAGAGTCCTTCAGTGGAGGGGTTGTTTAAAGTCATGGGAGAGTCAACACTTCCATTCCTGGCTCTGCAGCTGTGCACAGCCACCAGTAAATCACATTCCCCTCTCAGTGGGAATTAGCCACGCACTGACAGGCTGTGGATATAAATAACAACGTGTGTGGAACTTAAGGTGCATTCAATTGATCTGTCTGATAATAAAATAACTCACTGGCAGCTGGTCTTTATTACAGATTTCATCGCTGTTACTGAAAAAGCTGGGTTATCCTCCCTTTTTTTTTTTTTCTTTTTTTCTTTTCCTGAGAAAGTTTTCCATTTCCCATTATTTTCTGCTGGGAACTATATAATTCATAAACCAGGTGACTGCACTGTACTGATTGAGGCTAATGCCAACAGATGGAGTCCTGAGGAGGGTGGATAGAAAAGCTCTTCCTACAGAGGAGAAAGCTGTTCCTGTAGAGAGTTAAATCACTGATTCTTATTAAAAACAAAAAATCTGTCTTCTTTTGCACTACTCTCAATGCTAAAGATAAATAGATTTACAGGTACTTTAGTGAACCACAAAAAGCTGTCTCTTACTTTTCCCTTTGACAGAAATAGCTTTCTGCTAATTTCTGAAAGGCCTTCTCTGGACGCTGTACTTAGATGGTTTCCTGGATTCCTCTAGATGAGAGTTTGTTTCATTCAAAAGGGATTGTACATCTTGGGCTCAGAGAGCCTTTAAATTAAAGCTGCCTAAGTGTAACTTAATTTATGCCAGCATTCTCTGTCCCTCAGGCTGTTATCTTGTGCCCTCATGCAAGGTACTTTCACCCAAGCAACTGCAAGTCCTAACACAAGTCTAACATAAGTGAAACCATCAAATTGACAAGACCAAATGGGGAAAAATATTTTAGGTGCATAGCAGTCAATTAATTAAATGAGGCAAATAATAGTTAATTTTCCTTTTTATTATTAGAATTTTGTTTTGATTGTTTGGGGAATTGGGAAATCCTATGAAGCTGAGGTAAATCTTTGATGTTTAACAGTTTATGAATATTTTCATCATGACATCTAATTCCTATACTCATGCTTTGAGATTATTTTCTACATGAAGTGAAGTTAGTTTATCATTGAAGCCATACAAAATCCAAATAAGTAGCAGTTCTGTGACTGTAGTGCTGGACTGCTTTCAGTAAGGATTTTTCTTCGTCACTATTCAGTTGAGATTTTGCAAATGAGAATCTTTTGCATTTTTGCCTCTATTCTGAGACAAAGGCAGAGGGATATTTTGATATAGCCAGGAATTGCTCCAGGGTCTGTAATAAGTGAGCACATTTGAAATAATCTTTGTTTTCTCAACACAGAACATTTCAGAGCAGGACTGGTTTTTGTTTGAGGCAATGCACTGTCATCAGCTCTCCACACATTTCCCTGCTATGCTCCTCTAGGTCAGACACTTTTAAGGACAACTCCTGTGCAGGAAGATTAGCAGGGATATGGCTGAGGAGTCTGAGAGTGAGAAGTAACCAAAGATATTTGAAAGACATCATGTTTGGTATGGATACAGGACAACTCCATGGGATGAGCCTGCAGGGAGGGAGGAGGGAAGCAGCTGAATGGATGAATATTCAGACTATATATAGGCTTCCTTCCAAATCTTGGTTGGAAGGCTGGCTTGCTTCCTTAATCTTAGTGAAGCTTAATCAGATCAGCTGTATTACTTGTAAGGATTTTTATTAATAGAACTGCTGGAGAGACTTTTGGTTTCTTGTTGCAAAATGTAAAGAACTATCACCATAATGTAAAATGAAAAGCAGGCTTTTTAAAATCACCACACAAAACCTTAATGGTCCTGAAATGAAAATATAAGTAGACCCAGAGAACAAGTATAAATTTTGTTGCATCAAGCATGCTGTTCTGAAGGGGAGCTGTGACTTCAGCTTTGAATATTTTCTTGTCATAGGGGTCACTACTGTGACCTTCACAGTAGTGAAGGGGAAGGAGCTGTAGATTGAAGGGAACAGAGCCTTCTTTTCCTTGCCTGAGTATCTGAAGCTCTGCAGTTTTCAGGCTGGGAGGTTGTGTTTGACCATACTGCATCCAGATCTGACTGCCTTGCAAGGAATGTTCCTAGAGCTGCCCATACCCCTGGTCTGGCAGCAGCAGTGCGTAAGTAAAGATGTATTTGTGCATGCCTCTTCCTGGGCCAGGTTGAAGAGGTTTTTTTTCTAGCATGGTCCATCTGCAGTCACCATTCCCTGTTGGAAGCAGTTTCCTCTTGGATATGTTGCCATACACATCTCAGTGATGATACTGCTAACACAAATCCATTGGAGTAATTTGAACTATGTTTTAGTTTCACTGATCATTTTGTCAAGAAAGCATTAGAATATGCTTATATGGGGTGTCTTGCTGCAGTAAAAGCCAGAGATGGGACAAGCAGCTGGAGAGGGGATTAGAGTGACTGTATGTCCATGGTCTGGGCACCTGGACACACCTGCATGTGGGAATCTCTTAAAGCTGTGCTTTAAATGTTACATTTTCTTTTTCCTACATAAATAGTAGTTAAATACTTGGTTCCCATCGAAAGTCATCCTGAAGGTCAGGACTTGGGTGTTCAACTCTCATTTGTATCTTTTGAAAGCCTCCACTTTTTATTTTGCCAGTGTGCCAGCAGCATTCCAGTGGGCCCAGCTAATTTTGAGATACTCAACATAAGAAAACAAACTATAATGTGAAAATGCTGTTAAATTTTACAAACCTGCTTTGCAATGCAAAACTTGTTCACAGCAAAGAAGTTGAATCAAAGGCTCACCACTGCCAACCAATTATTTAATGTTCTCCAGCTAATGTTGTTATGCTGCCAAAAGTGTTTCCATCTTTTTCTTTTCTTAGAGGAGGATAAGCTCATAATTTATTTTTCTGCTTGAGTTGTTTGATTTGGACTAAATTTTCTTTTGTGAAACTACATGTCTGCTCCCTCTGCTCACCAGCAAACTTAGAAAAAATGGCACATCTCTTCATTGCTGAAGCTAGAAGCAAATACATTTAATTGGGTTTTATCACGCTTTTCAAACAAAATATACTAAACATCTTCGTACGAGAATCCAGAGACCAAAATGAATGTTTGAACTTGTCAAAGACTTGAGAGATTTGCCTTTAGTTTGCTGGTGTTGTAAACCATTAGAGGTGCTGTAAGATTGCTGACAAGTAGCTTTAAAAAGGCTTTTCTTAGTAAGCACACGAGAACAAACCCTGGAATTCAGTTCAGAGGTGCTCAGGGTAAAACAGGGAGTTTAACAGCTGAACACAGATGCCCCTCAGTATCACCTGCCAGCAACTGGTGGCTTTGCTGCACACCAGGACTAAACAAACCCTGGCATTCTGCCCGTGTAAGTCAGGGGCGGTTGATGTGAGTGTAGGTAGGATCCCCTGGGTTTGATCCTAATGTAAATTCACACTATGTATGTGTCCCCCTGTTGCAATATCCAAATATAAGCCTTTTCTAGTACAAGCTTATTTTAGGACACATTAGGTTGAGGCTGTCCCACCTGGAGCTAGGGTTTCATCAGCTCTTGCAAACAGTCTTGCAAATGTTTCAGTCTGGTTCAGAGACTGGGAAAGAAAGAAAACCCAGGATGTTACTGCTGTGAGTTAGTAAATAGCGCTGTCCTTCTGTTTCAGTGCCACACTGTGCTTCTCTCAAAAGGGACAGAGTATTGGTTGGATTACATTCCATGGAGACCTGGTTTCCTGACAGCCCTCACTCCCACCCAGTTACTTGTGGTGTTGGTGTCTCAGTGGGATCTGTGACTGCCAGGTACCCCATGAGGCACCAGCCAGCTGCTCTGTGCAGGAATTCCAGAAACCCTTGCAGACCAGATTCCCAGCTTGAACTATCACGGCAAACTGGATCTGTCCTCTCAGTCTTGCCCCAGGTTCTGAGCAACCTTGTGTTAAACTTGTCAGATTCCTGGAGACCACAGGTGAGGAGAACACACTTGTAAGATGATGTGGTTTACAGGCTTCCTGTTCAGGATTTCAGTGGCACCAGAGCGTAGCAGAACAATGGTTGGAAACAAAGGTCTAACACTGAGAAAAACAGGAAAATTTTCATCCAAACAGGTAGTGATCCCTTACATATCCTTAGTGCAGAGACAACTTGCAATGGTCAACTGGAAGTAATACTGGACTTTAGCTGAAGCAAACCTGAATTTACTGAAATAGAGCTGTTCCTATGAATCAGAAGCATTTGTATTTGTTTTGAGAAGTAAAGCCAGCAGGAGATCCCTTTGGGCTAAGAGTCAAAGTCTGAGATCTTCAAACTGAGGTCTTGTGACAAGGCATTTCTAAAAATGTGTAAATAATCAGTCTGTCAGATTTTTGGCAGAGCTTTTGCTTATATCTCCATTGTGAACTTGACAGTTTTAGTGCCTGGAACTGCTCAGTCAAAGAAGTAATTGAGGAATTTAACTATTGTAGCCACAGATATCTCAAATCTATCATAGCTGGATTCTTTTTAGCTGAAGTCAGCATAAAACACTATGGAAGTAAATGTCTTTAATGCCACTGGGGGAAATGGAACTAAGAAAAGGCTGGTTGAAGTCTTGGTGACAGTGGTTGAAAAATCTGAAGCAGAACCTGGAAAAGCTGTATTAGAAGCTTAGATTTATCAGATCTGTTTCAGCAAATGAATGTGTGAGATATTAGTCTAAATGCTTGAATTTCATCAGGGGACAAAAGAGACAAAGTAATGCTGAGTTTCCATAGGCAGGAAGAAGTTTCTGGATCTCAGCTGACTTCACACATGGTAGTGATCCCGTGGCAGTTGAAAGCATGGCAGGGAATACCAGATTATCTAAATTCCAGTCCTGATAAAGGCAAGAGTAGGGGTGATTGGGATTTGGTTTTTTTGTTTTTGTGGGGTTTGTTTTGTTGTGGTTTTTTTGGTTGGGTAAGCTCTAATTTTTGATTTATTGCTGTTTTCTGCCTTTTGAATACTGAATGTGTTTGACCTCACAAACGTAGAATTTGTAAATCAGGTTCCTGAGTGTCCTTGGCCTCTGATGGGGATGCTCTGTTGGAGTTTGTTGTAGTACAAAAGGGAGGAAGGTGCTACAGACATTCAGATAGCAAGTAAACTTTTATAGGAAATGTTTTCTCTATATCATGGGCAGCCCTAAAGACCGTACACACCACCTGCCTCAAAACTCAGGCCTCAGAACTCTGGTCTTCTGACAGTGATAGAGATGGTCTGTGCCTGAGCCTGTTGAGCTCTGGCTCTTCAGGGGCATCACAGATGAAATCACAGCACCCAGGAGAGGCCTTGTGCTGAGTAGCCTGAGTATGTATGAGTACAATCCTAAATCATAGAAGCCTCCTGGCAGCATGGCACAGAGCTGGAGTCTTGATCTCTTGTCCTCCAAGTCTCTGTATCTGTTCATCTTCTCAGCTGGGATAACACAGGCTTTTTAATAGAGAAAAACCACAGAAAATATTCCAAATGGCACAAATGTTACTCAGAGGTTGCTGAGTTTCCATGTGCCTATTTGTCATCTTTAACCATGGCCCTGCAGGCATTTAAGGGTGGCTGTGTAGCTGGGAGGGATTGAGTCGTGCCTGCATCCTGACATCCAGGCTTCATTCCACCTGGGTTCCTGGCAGCAAGAGATGCAGTGCAAGTTCTGATCTTGATGAAGCTTGTGGGAGTGGAGGTGACCTGCAGGACTGAGGAACTGGGATCCTGGGCTCAGTAACATTGCACTCAGTCATTTGTGTCAGCATGGATGTGTTATATCCTCAGGAAAAACACTGAAAGTGAGAAGAGAGTACAGCAATCCAGTTATATGCAGAGGAAAGGACACATTGCCCTTGGATGCTTCCAGGTCACTTGCCAGGGTCTGACTGCCAACTCCTCAACTTTATGAAAACCTTTCCATTGCAGTGGTCATGTCCATATCTAACAATCTGAGTAAAATGGTCTCTCTACAATGGATATTAAACAGTTTATGCCCCAGGCAGTGAGTGCCTATTTAACCACTCTTCAGAAGGCTGAAGGAAGGCTAAAAGAATTTTTAGCAGAGCTGCAGTAAAATCATTCAGAGCTGTCTTATTTGCTGTCCTGGGGTTCTCCTGCTGCAGCTGAGATACTGCTCTTGCTCTAGGAAGAAGCAGTGTTTTTCTAGCTTGCAGAATCTGTTTCCCTGAGCTGGTGTTCTTTGGTGGGTGGTGACTAATAGAATGAGATCCTGAGAAGCGCCACCATATGGCTCAGGGTTGCTGAGAAACACCTGGGGGTTAGTAACTGCTCACAAGTAGCTCTGAGTGTAACAAATGTTTCCATCAGGGTGAGTGGGATTCACCCAACTGTGCCCCTGATGAGCTGCTGTGAACCTGCACTGTGAGCTGTGATTTAAATTGACAGAAGCATCTAAATTTGTAATGAAGAATTTTTATTTTCCATCCATTTTACTACATAACTGTGTCCCATATGCCTGTCTCCCAACTGCACTTCTGGGACTTGGAAATCTTTTGTTTCCTCCCAGCTCAAGTAGGGAGTGAAAATACTGAGATACTCTTTATTCAGTTCTCACATTTGTTTGGTACCTCAGAAACAAATTTGTGGTGTTTGTTGCTGGTTTTACTTTTCATTTACAAAGGCACTCTAGATAGGTGCAGCTAGTCTGAAAATGCATTAAGTAAGACATGCTTGAAAAAGAAGTTCAGAAATCATTGCAGAGATGACTAAAGATCTTATTTTGTAAACTGTACGCTTTATTTTAAAATGCTTCCAAGTATTGATTATGGTCTTAAAAAAATCCAAAGGACAGAGAACCTAAGTCAGGGACGGGATATTAATAGACACATTATCAGATAAAAATAACTAATGTTTTGGGAGAGCCGGCATTTTCCTATTAGTTCACCAAATGCCCTATAAACAATACTTTAAACTTTTCTCTTCCATTCTCTTGGCTTTCTGAGTTGCCAGGTCTCCTTAGTGCAGCCTTGGAAGAGAATGAAAGGCAGAAATAGCAGTAGGGTTTGTACCAAATCCCTTTGTGCCTTTGACATCCTTTTTTTCTAATTCCTGCAGTAGTATTTGACAGAGATGAGTCTGCCTGCAGGTAACATAACAGCCTGTGCTGTCCTTCAGGGTAAATGTATCCTCTGTGTGGGCATTAGTGAGCAGGGGAGGGCTGAGCTGTGCCACTGCAGGCAGCTTCCAGTTGTTTCATTATACAGCTTGCACTGGAGGAAGTTGTCCTGCTGGAACCTCCCAGTGAATCTGCTCCACTGCCGTTGCTTACATGCAGGAATGTTTAACAGGATTTCCATGTCCTTTAATGTGTACTAGCAGGTGGATCCTACAGGGAGACACAATGGCAGGACACAAAGGAAACCGTGTTCCTTCCAAAGGGCATTTTGGGCAGCCTTGCTGTCTGGGAGATGTTCCCTTGTGGCAAGCAGAGGTGGAAGATCTGGTGCACTTGATGCACTGAAGCATTGTCACTTGATAGATAATACATTTGAGGTTTTACTTAGTGCAATTGGAAGTATAATTCAAAACTGGCATGAGCCAAGTTTAGGATGGTGGCATAGACTGAAGTGTCAAGGTCAGGAGTAGAATGGGTCTATTAAGGGTCTGTGAAAATTTCCAAATAGCTTTTTCCCTGCTGATAATACAAATGGTGCTACTTTAAGACTATTCTGTTTGATAATATTGCAGTGGATGGTGATGAAAGAGGATTATGCTAAAACGGAGGGCATATGTTATCTAATTAACATTTTATGTATATATTATTCTGTGGATTTACTGTTATTATTAGTAAGTTTGGCACTATTTTCAATTTTTCCTCTAAGTTAAATTAACTGTAACTATCTTACTCTTTAGAATCATGCACGCTCATTTTCACTTACAAAGCTAAATGCACACATTTTAGCCAAGAAAAATACATTTGTACAGACTGAAAACTCCTCCTGAACTGAAGGGGAGTTTTATCTTTGGGTGATTGCGCAGCATACAGAGAGTATTTCTGCAGGAAATATGTCAGAACATTTCATTTGTGTGGACTAGGAAAATGTATCCTGGATAATGCCTCTGCTTAAGTTTAAAGCTGCATCTTAGAATTGGCTTTCAGGAAAGGATTGATACAAAGAATGCAACACAGACTGCAGATTTTCAAATACTTTTAACCTGTCTGTAATAGCACCTACCCATAACTTATGCTTAACTTTACCTCTGGAATTAGCTGGTTTTTTATTGTTGTGGTTCAGTTTCACAGCATGGAAACATGACACAGTTCTGGCTGGATTGTGTTCAGAGTTCTGTGCTAGGACAAGTCAACGGTGTTGTGATAAGTCCTACCTTACACTTAGTTGTTTCTGCAAAAGCATTTTTAAGAATTTCAGTTTTATTGGATTATGCTTTTCCCTAAATTTAGGGGATGGTATCAGATTTACACAGACTTGGGGAGGCATTTGGGTAGTGAAGCCTACTGCAACGGTAAAACTAAAAGGGTAGAATCTTTTAGGTTGCAGTCCAAATATTGGTATTCCTCTAGTGCAGAAAAAGCCAGGGAATTGTCTATGACTTACATCAGTTTCATTGGAGATATTGCCTACACGGGATTGGTATTTGGGTTAGGGTTTGGCTTGTAAAAACACAGGAAGAATAAGCCCACACTTAGATGGGTGTGGAGAGTCATCATGGAGGCTGCTGTAAGCTCAGTTCAGCTTCCATGGCAAGGGTGACTGCTGCTTCTGTTTCCAACTAAGGCTCATTCAAAGTTAGTTCCAGAAAAGGACTCCCAACTCCTGCTACTTTTTGCAGAGTTCTTACACATTCCGTGTTCACTGGTGGAGGGGGAAGTGTCTATGCAATCAGAGCATAAGGCTCACTCAAGCAACTGGATTAAAAGAACATTTATCTTCCAACAGTGTCCTTGTCTTTAGGTATATCCAGAGGCACTGGTTCCAGCAGCACAAATAGGAAGCTGTATAAATGTACATTTCATGGGCCTGAATAATGTTATGTCAGGGAAGTGATCATAAAGCCACCAATATTATTGTCTCTAAAGAGGCAGACAATCTTTAAATCTGACCAATAATTCGAAAAAAGTATGTATTAATAGTAATCAACATTGAGTGGTGTCTTGGATGCTTGTGCATCTTTTTCTCTCATATTCACATCTGAGCCAATGTTCCATAAAAAATAGCCTGCTGCACTCCTGTGCTTTCAAAGGAGAAATTCAAACACTTTTTTTTGCATGTTTTCATGCATTTGAAGAATATTCTAGAGTTAGGCTTGCTATAAAGGAAATCACACTGTATAGAGTACCACAGCAATCCTTCTTCCAGAAATGCATACTGGTAGTTCTTTGGGGTCTAGTTTACTAGTTGAACGAGTTTATCTCTGCTGCATGAGGGACAGACAGATTTGTTCTCTGACTTCCTCAATGATAGCACATTATGGATGGCTTAGTAGCTATCAGGGTTTCAAGCTGGAACCATTAAAGCATCAGACAAGCTTTTCATGCATATTTCCTGTTTGTGTGTCACACCCTAGGAAGGTGACCATGAATAGAAGTCAGTAGCACATAACGAACATGTGAACAGTGTTGTAAGAACTAGTTCATCATGGCTGTGTTTGTGCTAAGAGAGATCCTGATTTCTCTTTTCTGATTCACTTGCAATTTATGTGTGAATTCTCATCTTTTCACTGGATATACGCTAAAACAAAGATGAGAATGTATTCCCTCCTTATGGCCAGTGAGTTTATATGCACCAGTCACACTAGATGTGGGCTCAGTGCTCTACTTTTATACAGAGATAATGGTGGGGGGGGAAGAGGCATTGTTGATGAAAGAGGCATTTCTAGCAATACATAATAAGATGGACTCAACTCAAACCAGGGAATAAATACTATTTTCTCTTTCCGCAACTGGTCTAATTTGTGCTGTGGCAATGACTGAGGTCCCATTTGGTTGGTCACTGAAGGAATAGACAGCCTGCTGAAGATCTCAGTCCCGCAACTTTTGTAATTGTCTTCTCACTTTCTCCTTAAATGGTTTGTAAAATCTGCCAAATGACGAGAAAGTTTCTTACAAGTGAAACATCTTTTAAATGGGAGAAATATTAATGCTAACACTATTCCTGCTTTGTGATATAAAGGAATATTTAAAATAGTGTAACAATATTTTTCAGCTCAAATATGTCTTCCTACTTTTATGGCTCTGTAAAGTATCCTAATTGCATATGAGAATCCTAAGTAGAGAAAAAGAGAGTGTACAATAAAGAGAAGTGATTGCTCCTTTGAGAATTCGAGTGTCAAGTCTTACTGAAGTGATGAAATCTGGGTGCTATTGAAGATATCTGAGGGGATATGCTTTGTTACCCAGTGTAACATCCATAGATGAATTAGTCTGCACCTTGGAATTCCTGCATTTCATTTTCTGGAGTTCTGAGTTGCTCAGATGCTGTCAGGCAACTCCTGCTGTCAGATGACACCAGAGAAAAGTGGAACAAACACAAAATTATGTCATTACATAATGTCTCTGCTCTTTCCCTCATCTTAGAAAGTGACTTTGCATCCAACTGAGTGTTTGTATCTCCTATTTCCCTTTAAGAAATAAATACGTCAGTTTTCTGCAACAGGGTGGAAAGAGCCAGCCATGTCCATGGTACTGCCACAGGCATGTGATCACTTACAAGATATGATTATTAACCATGTAATCATGCGTTTCTCTACCATATTCTTCCTGGGCTGGTGCTGTTCAGCAGTCTGTTGAAAATGTGCCTGAGACAGCCTGAAGAAATGCACTGATAACAAGGATCCCTGCCTGGTGATTCAGTCCTTCCCAGTTTCCTGAAGGTCACCTCTAGCTGCCTGCCTGTTCACGCTTCAGTTTCTCCTAGTTCCATTTCAGTGCTCTGTGCAATAACAGGTTGCAGAATTCAGTTTCTTAAATTGGCATCCTTAAAAAGCCCTGCTCTGAAAATCTAAACACTTTAATGATTATGTGAATCCACTCTGCAAGCTTTTATATAATAATTTTGGTTTTCTTCTTGTTAACATTCCAGAACTAAACCAGAGAATTCAAAAAACAAGCAAAATAGTTCAGACAATTGCTTCATCTCTGGTCTGGTTGCCAGGTGGATGCTACGGAGTAAAGCCTTTGGTCATTTTTCACTGAAATCTTTAGAAAAACATGTACCTTTGTCTTCTGTGAAGAATTTTGTTTAATGATGCATAGAAAATTTGTATCTAACAGAGCATGAATAAAGACTTTTCACTGTTAATGTGCACTATGGGATTTACCCAGGATGGCATTTTCAACATTCTTAGCTCAGCAATCTCATACACTTTTGTGTTCTTTATGCATAGAAACCATGGTTAGAGACACAGATTTGAACATGGCCCTGTGCCACACACTTATTAAAATGTAAATGTCTGAAATCAGCCATTAGCTTTGGGATTTATGTTACTTCTGAATGTGGAGTAAATCTGGAGTTGTTCTGAAGCCACAGTTATTTGGTGAGATACATATGGGAAATCTCACTAAAGAGTCTGCTGTTTGCTTACACTGATACTGTCTTTGTAGCTTTTGCTGTCCTGGTGCTTTCATGTCATCACTAAACATACCTCAGTGCTGTGGGGTTTTGGTTAAAGTTCGACAGTATTGCAGATGGCTCACGCCAGAGGAAGGAAACTGTACTGGGGAAAGAAAAAATCTAGGCAATTTGTTTAGCCTGTCTTTTCCAGCAGCAACTGGGCAGTCAATGAGCTTGTGACCGAAGTACTCGAACTGGTACTGCCAAAACAGAAGAGTGATAAACCTAAGAAGGAGGTTGTAAGGAGAGTTCTGGTTCATCTGTGGCATCCTTTTGACTCACTACAGCACATGATGTTTTGGGGGAAGAGAACATCAGGCTTTTTGGAGACCTAGACTACGTGGACCATCTCTGTTGAAAGTTCAGAATAGGCACCATGCACTTGTCTGCTTCAGGCCTCTTGATCAATTGCAGTAATTTTCATCTCACAGCTGTTAATGTTTTCTACCCGATAAAACCAGAAAGAGCAGTTTGGAGAATTTGCAGTGGATGCTTAGAGCCCTAATTTCAAGGGACCTTACCTTCTTAAAATGCTTAAAGGGACCTAGAGCTCTTCATATGGCTTGTTTAAAACTAGCTCAGATTGTTCTGTGCTGCACTGTTTCCTGCATCGTGAATGTAACTGAGGTTGTGCGCTGCTGTAGGTTGGCCATGCTTCCTGATCTCTGGGAATCTGCATTATGATTTCTTGTCCAGGTCATGTGCAAACATATTTTCTCTTTTTATGTTCTGCTTCTGTCTCTGAGCAGACACTGTAGCAAGGTGCCGGTAGGGTAGGAAATGAGCTGCCTCTGCGAAGCATCCAGAGAATACTGTGAGCTGGGCTGGGCTGACCCCTTGCTCAACTGGATAAACACCTCAGCTGGCGTTTGGTTTTTCTGCTGCTGTTTATTTTCTCCTTACAGGAGAAAGGTTTGAGAGAAAGACTCAACTCCACCTGGGTATGCTGCATTCAAGGTAAAGACATCTTCACTGAACAAGAGTGATGTTACTGACAGAAATTTGAAAAATAGTACTTATTAGGGAATACTCTGATAAAATGACATCTTAATGTTTATGCTCAAATCTTAAGGTCATTTATAGGAGGAAGGTGTCCAGAATTAATTGCTCATTACAGATTTGGAGACTTTGAAGCTCCAGTCTCCTCCTGTAGCACAAAACCAAAGCATTTCCCTGACAAAACACATGAGCAAAAGGCAGGTCAAGAGAACAATACAGGACAGTGAAGAGTAGTTCTGGAAGGGAAACAGTAAGGAAAATGCCAGAAATATCAAAAATCAATTTGCCACCATAGAGCTCTTAAAGCTAATATCTATTGGGGTGAGGTGCTGACCTCACTCATGTTATCAGGAGCATTTCCAATGGCATTAGCACAGTTTTGCCTGATTAAATAAGGATGAGTGCATGGGGGTGGGTTGCACTCAGCTGATACTGCCTTTCTTTCTCAGGTTGCTCTGAGGCCTAGAAGAACCAAGAGAGGAAAAGTGGTGAACTCAGAAGGGTGTGAATTCCTCAAGTGGATGCAGCTCAGCCAGGGTGCTGGAGCTCAAACTGCTTTGTATCAGTGCTGCACAAATGTCTCCTTATCCACACCCTCAATTTCCCTGTGAGGCTCTGTGATTCCTGAAGTGTTCACCAGGGATGAAATCAGCTAATCTGCACAGAGGCCCGGAAACCTGACTTTACTGGGCTCTCTAAAAGTATTTTGTTATATAACTTATGCAAATTCAGTATAAAGGAAAACCCTGCATCTGTTTCCTGGAATAACTTTCTCATATCTAGAATCAGAGTTTAAATTATCTTTTAAGTTATTGATCTAATAGATATTGCTTAATATATTTTATTGTAATAATAAAGTCCTTCAATTACCAAGTTAATATTTCCCAAGGAAAATCTGGCGAGTCCTAAGTAAAAAGTGAATTGCTGCCCACAGCTGATAGTTTAATAGTGGAAATGCTATTTAATTTCATTATTATTCAAATTTATGTTCAGTTTTCTCAATTAGCATATAAATGCTATAAATCTTTTATATGGAAAAAGCCTTATTGTGGAATATTTGTAATGATTATAAATAGCAGGGTAAAGAAAAATCTTGGAAAACACATAGCAGTGAACACAAATTAGGCTGAACAAGGTTATGGTACAATGAGAAATCTTTGTCTTGTACTTAATTTCTGTGAAAGAATTTTTGGATCCCTGTGTAGGCATCAAAATCTTTCCGTCTTAAATCTATTCACATAAAGGAGTAACAATTTTCTCTTTTTTTTTGTTGTTTTGTTTTTTGGGGTGGTTTTTTTGGTTTTCTGGTGGTTTGTTTTTTTTTTTTTTTGAGATGGTTTGCACACCTGTTCTATAACAGAAGCCCTTTTTAAAGGATAAGCTCAAGCTCCTCTTTTGCGTCTTTAAAAATTGGTGCTAAAATGATGCTATTCCTGTAGCCACCTTTTTCCATTGTAGGTATAAATTAGTAATGCAGCTGTAGAAAATATCCTAAATCATTCTGTTCTCTCAATAGCATAGGGACATAGATTCAGCAACATGAATGTTTATCAATGAGCACCATTTTAGATCAGTGAAAGGGGAAGTGACAAAGCCAATAATTGATTAAGAAAAATCTGGTTTTCATCCCCATTTTGTCTGTGTAGACTGAAGTGCCAGCATGTTCAGTTCAGCAGTAGGAATAGGTAGTTTCTAGTATTTTTAGGCATAAATTACCACCTTAACCTTTTTTTTCATTTTTAGTAGACAGCCAGAATAGGCAAAGGAGTTTTATTTCCTCCCACAAAAATACTCAGCCTAAGAAATGACCTATTGATACCATGTGTAACTTCAGATAAGGAGGTATCAACACCTTTTGCAAAGTGCTGTGCTGTGGTCTGAGAGTAAAACCATCCTGGGGCATGTCAGGAGTTAAACTGCAGCAATGGGAATTTGAGCCTTGAGTAGAGATGAAAACTTGAAGGCTCAGGTAGAGCCCTGCCCTTTTCTTCTGCAGGTGAAACAACTGATGCTTTTCATCCAAAACTAACAGCTGTGACTGGTAGCATTCACTGTTCTGGTTGAGCTGGTCAGTGCTTTCCTAACAGATGGTGGGAACCCCCCAAATTTCAGTAGGAGCCCCAGCTCCACAGGCGAAGCCTCCCAGTAACAAGACAAATACTCTCTCTGCCATCTCTTTGGGCTTTTGCATCAGCTACCAGCCTTGCTTATGCTGTTTTACAAACTGACTCTCAGGCTCTGAGAGTGAGAATCCTCACCCTCACCCACTTTTCTTCCAAGAGCTCATTGGTTTGTTCCCACACCCTTCCACTGCTGGAACTGAGAAGGTGGGTATTGGTGCTGATTTCTTCTGGCTGATATGAAAGTTTGTGAGTTATTTCTCAAGTAGCATGTATGACAATTGATACTTGAACAGCTCTGAATGTGACAGTGTCTGCTTCAAGATTTCCACTGCTCTGTCTGGTTTTAAAGGAAGAATAAATATTTCATTAACAACTGAGAATTAAATGTTGTTCATTCACACATGCAGAAAAATGTACTGGTTAACCATCAAGAGCATAGTGTCGGTGGGTCCTTGCCAGGCAACTGTATGAAAGTGTCTGAATATTTTGAGCTGAGGTTTATTCTTCTTTGGATGCTTTCTTACTCAGCCAAACAACTCAAAATGACCATTCTACCTGCTCAACCTTCTTAAGCATCAGTCATCTCATTTTCTTGATTCTAACTATTCAGGGATTTATAATTATAACTCTGCATAAATTTTTAACATGGGATTGGACAATTACCTAGGCAATCTAGTAGAGCAAATGCATCTATTTAACATTTTTCTGAAACAAAGCCACTAAAAAAAAAAATTCTATATGATTTCACTTTTCCAGCCCAGCACAATCATGTTTTGTTCTGATCTCTCAACTGAGTTTGCAGCATTATATCTTTGCATCACAGATACTTTTGACAAGTATTGTAGTGGGACATGCTTTAAGTTGCTTTGTCTGGTTGAGAGTTCAAGCAAAGCCAGCAGGGATCATGTTAATGTAGGAACTTAATGGACATCTCCCAATGTTCCCAATGGAACTCATGACATTTCCCTGGTTGGTGTGCCTGGGCTGCTCTGTGAAGCTGATGGTGTTTGTATCAGAAAAGGGGGAAGAAAATGCTGTGTTTGACCTGGTTCTTGCAGAATGTGGGAATCGTTAGGGATGTGAGCTCAGATGAGCTGCTGCTCTCAGAGGTGTGAAACTTCTGTCACTCCCAAAGCACTGACACTGTTCAGCCAAAGTCAGACATTCCTCATGCTTTCTAACCACCTGAATTTGGAAGGAGAGCTAATTAAAGATGTAAAAAGCTTTATTTCTAACCATTGTAATTGCAACAGTGACTCAAATTTTCAGGTGAAACCTACAATGGAAGTGATGAAAACATCCATTTCAAATGAGAGCTCAAGATAAAAAGCAGGAGAGATCTTGCCTAGGCAAATTAACCTACCTACCCTGGTACTGTGTGCTGCAAAAATTATTTTTAGCATGCCTGTGACACGTTTGATAATTATTTTTTTCTTTAATCAGAGGCTGTATTTAATGAAACAGAGATGAAACGGGGAGTTCAGCATGAAGGGAGAGATGTGTGTAATCATCTTTATCTGCTCAGGTTAATTCTGTGGGGATGCACTGCCTCAGAATCTATAGTTACATGCTGAAAGAGGACCAGAAATAATTACCTGTACTGAGTGCTTGCTAACATCCACTATAATAAATGTTAAAGTCACTTGTGAAGGATTTGGTCCCAATGGGTGTTTAGTGGCTGCAGAACCAGAAAAACGGCATGGAAGTGTGGCTACCTGCTTTGCCAGCTAGCTTCTCCTTTTCCACACAGGCATCATCTAATATTGACATACCATGGAGTTTCCTGAGTTGAGCCAGCTGCCATGGGGTGCCCTTGTTGGGCAGCTCAGCCTGGGTTGGGTTTGCCTTAGAAGAGGTTTCTGCAGAGAGTTGGGAGTGTCCTTCAGCCACACCCCAGATGAGCAGGAGGCAGTGGAACAGAATTTCTCCAGCCCCATTTTGCTGAGGGCATTTTCTCTTTTTGTTGGTCTCTTTCTGATCATCTCTACTGCCTGAGAAAGGAAAAAAATCTATATTTTTTATTAGCTGCACTGAAGAAATTGAGTGACAGGGACTGACAGTGACAGTCAACTGACTGCTGACTTAGAAAAGAAGTTATAGCTGGGTTATGATTATTTTCTCTTGCCATGATGAGATCAGGAAAAGTTGAAGTCAGCACCTAGTTGGGGACAGTCATGAATACAGATAATCTACAATAAAAATGAAATCCAGCATTTCATTCACCCTTCGAGCAGCAGCTCTGTTTCTATGCTTACTTCCTCATTAAGAAACTTCCCTTCAAAGAACCATCATTAAATTATGTTTCTCTGCTTCTCAGGATGATGTGCACTTCCTAACTTAGCACCTACACAGTAGGAAAGAAATAATTAATTTTGAGCTTTTCAGTTCTCTCCATTGACTTGCAAGAGGAAAAAATATTGGAATGACTCCTTTCAGGTCTGAAAAGAGGGTGAGATACATATTTATTCATCAATATACTTGGACAGCATGGGCCCCACCATGAACATCTATGGTGTTTTCCTAAAGTTTATCACAAATTTTAGCAAAGTTTTAATATGTTTAGTTTAGTGGATTTCACTTGAAAAGTAAATGTAGTTATTTTAAGTGTATTTTCTAATATCTGAAGTGAAGAGTTTGGGAAGGCAATGGAGTCCAGTATATTCCCTACACTGTGTTGAAATTCAGTGCTTTCACAGAAGGTATTAGTTAGAATTATTAAAAGGTTGCACTTCTGTTTCAAGGCTTTACAAGTCAAGCATCAGCCAGATGAAAATTTATAATTGGAATCCTATTTTCTAAAATTAAACATAATTTGAGCCTAACAGCTCCTTGTGCAGCATCACATGGGTACCCTCAGTTGCACACAGCTGCCTGTGCTGGTCCAAGCTGATGAAACCTCATAGCTTAACTGCTGGAGGATGGTAGTGAAGGCATAATTAACAGTTAAATACTCTATTTTTAATGGTCATAGAATGACCTGGGTTGGAAGGGACCTCACATCATCTTGCTCCAACCCCCCTGCCCTGAGCAGGGACACCTTTTACTGGACCAGGTTGCTCCATGCCCCATCCAACCCAAATTTAAATTTCCAGGGATGGGGCATCCACAATGGCTCTAGACAACCTGTGCCAGTGTCTCAGCACCATCACAGTAAAGAATTTTTGCCTATTATCAAATCTAAACCAGTCCTTCACAAGCTGTTTAAAATCTGTACTATTGTCTTACTTATTTTAGCTTAATTTTAATTTCATGCTCATTGTCTGAATGATTCTCTTCACTGGGGGAAAATGTAAGTTTGTTCATTCTGTTACTCTCTGAAGAATCAATTGGGAAAACTTCACCTGAGGCATCAGATATTTTATTAACTATGCATTTGAGCAAATTAATTTTCCCAACCTTGTTTCCTGAGAACAGGCAATTGTGCTGTAGAGATCCTATTGCTGTTACTGCTCCATAATCCAAACATTGCTCTGGTGTGCTCTTCCTAGTCTACAGATTTGTCACTGGACTATTATGTTATGCTCCACTGTTTTTTCTAATTATACTACATATCCCTCTCCCCGTAACTTCCATCCCATCCAAACAATACATTTCAATAATTTGATGGAACATTATTTTATAGCTTCTTCATAAATTCTTATTGCCAGTATTATTTCATGACACAAAGTCAGTTCAAAGTTACATGTTTCAGCTTTTGTTAGTGGTTCTGCTTTTCTTAGCTCTCCAGAAGACAGCTGGGCTGGCTTTTGCTTTGAAAGCTGGGCTTACTATTATGGTCTATGGAAATCAAGAGTATAATAAATTTGAGTGTGACAAGCTAAATTTCTGCTTATTCCATTAACACTGGGCTATTGTGTTGGCGTTTGGTTGCTGTTTATTCATGCTAATAAGCCACTTTTTCTTCAGCAGTTGGAGCATACCTAACACCAATTACAGCTTTTACCCTGTGTCACGCTGCTTTGAAATCCATGTTGTCATATTTACTCTTCACTATTTATATCTGAGATTTGAGGAAATAAAAAGTATACGTCAAGAAAGGAGAGAAAGAGGAAAATATATCCCTGCTGAGGTAGAGGGCTCAGTTGTTTCTGATGTGAATTGAAGAATTGCAAAGTGGTACTTAGTCACCTAATTGCTCCCCATCAGTTTTAATGTGCATTTTACTCCAGCTAAACATGAACCACTTGGTGTGAAAAGCAATTAAGAAGTGAAATCATAGACCCTAAACCCTCAGGTTCAGGCCACTTTATTGATGATTCCCACACAGACTTTACTTTCCATTCAGGTAATCTAGTTTACAAGCTATTTGAAAACTCATCTTCAGTTTATACCTGATTGTTCCACCTCTGAACAATATTACTTTGCTATTTTCAGATTTGGCTTCATTTATGATTATGTTATGTAATGACATCAAGATAATTAAACCACTCTCCATGACAGGATGTGTTACAAATTTCCTAGTGAAGCATCAATATGAGCCTGTTGTGTTACACTGTGAAGGAGAAACCTAACCCTGCTCTCATTTAAATAGATTTTTTTAAGGTAGTTTTGCTTGAAGGAAGGCAATGTATTATCAGAGGGATCAAATTCGGTATCTTGCATTCTCTTAATTTGTCAGAAGTTTGGAGTGGGAGAACTCAGTAATTCTGCCTCCATCAACAGCCCCAAAGTGCTCTCAGGCATCAGACATGTAAAGGGAAAATTCCCCACAGCACAAAAGGCACTGAAGGATTTAATTAAGTTTGCCAAACCAGTCTGGGTTTCAGTGTCCTGGCACCTGCAGATGGCTTTTCTGAGTGTGCACAGTCTTGCAGCTTGTGCTGGACTGGTGTGGTTAAACCCAGCGTGGCTTTGCTGGCATCCACTGCCTCCTGCTCATCTGGGGTGTGGCTGAAGGACACGCAACTCTCCGCAGAAACCTCTTCTAAGGCAAACCCAGCCGAGGCTGAAACTGCCCTACCAGCTACACACAAGCTGTGCTTTTGATGAGCCCTCCCTTCTCCCCTGTCCACACATCTTGCAGCTTCACACCTGGGAGAGCTCTGAACACGCAGAACGTTTTCTGTGGAAGGACACAGAAGGAGCCAAACCATTTTCCACACACAGTTAGGACACAGAAGTTTCTTATCACACAGATGAAGAAATAGGCAAGATGCCCTGGGCATTATGTCCTGTAATGAGATAATGAACAGAACATTTTCATCTCCTCCTCTCTCGAGGTGAATTTACAGATGGCTTACTCCTGCCTCTATTTCCAGTAATTTATTCTTGCACCCAAATCAGCAAATTAAAAAATGAGTTCTCTTCCTAGCTGACATTTGCATATTCATTAAACATTCCATTGAACTATTTCACAACGTTTTTAATGATGCTCCCTGACAGCCCAGGATGTACCTATCTCATGGCACTCCAAACTGGCAGAGCTGTACCTCAGACTGGAAAGGGCACCACCATTCCTCCCCATTGCTGCATTTTGGCAGTGTCAGAGAGGGCCTGAACTTCCAACGGGCACTTTACCATTGCAGACTGCCTCCCCTTCAGTTCCAAATTCCTTTTAAATATTTCCATATTCAGCAGCACCAAAATTATCTTCATGAGCATACATGCATAATAGGAATGCTTATAGGTCCTGGTATGTCATATTCTGATTTATATTCATGGGTTTGACAGTAGGGTTAGTTTTATATTCGATTCAAAGACTTCATTAATATGAAAACAGCACAAAATGCAGTCGAATAAAAGGAGAATATAAACCAATGGACTGTCTTTTTAAATTCTGACTTGAACCCCTTTGGTGAAGTCAACATTTTCTAGAAAATAGCTTTATTGAACACACTGGATTATATTATACAATCCTGATTTTTAAGGACATCTGTAATAGCTGGAAGATTAATCCATTAACATGACAAAATAAATTCCACTGCTAATTTATTGTTTTGGCAAACTGTGTAAAAGACTGCCTTTTCTTGGGTGCAATGTAGAAACACATTGATTGTGTGAGCACTGCAAGGTAAGATGTGTAATCATGAGGTAGTTGCTAAATCAAAGAAAAATAGCACAGTAATAGAACTTCATTTGTCCACTCAAATGCTTATTGATTAATGTTTATTTTCTCATTTCAGTTCAATACACATTTTGTGAAAAAGCCAACTGCTGGTGACAAGAGCGCATATATGATTTGGCAGTGAATTAGTTTGGCACCAGACAGCAAATATGGCACTTAACAGAGTTCAGAAAACAAGTTTAGATATGATACAGAATAAGCTTGGAGCTATATGGCTGAATATTAAAACAGTATTCCTTCAAATTCACTAGGGGCTCAATTTTTTTCCAGGTTCTTAAGTCCCTGAAGGTTTTACAACTCTGACCCTATCTTCTAAAATTTTCAAAAGTTAAACTTCAGTGAAAAAATATTATAATAGAAATATTTGCAAACCTTAAAAAAAAGCAGTTCTACATGTTTGGCTCTTAACAGTAGTAATGAAATAGATGGCAGGAGAATTAATGCATAAGACTAAATGTATGTTTAAGTCATAGTTAACACATGGAATAGATTTATTATGCAAAATCAGTAAGAAACAGTGGCATGATTTGTGAGGCTCATTAGTACTTTTAAGTTTGTTGCTAACAAAATTTTGCTCAGGTTCCAGAAAAACTCTTTATTGTATCTTTAATATGGCAATGGAATATTGTGTTAAACTTATAATTGCGTTTATTTTTATTACATACAGAAACTACAGTGACATGAACATTTTCTAGAATTGGGGAATTAAATAGGTTATTACTCTCTATCTGAAGAGAATTATTACTGTCATTGCAAGGCTATTATTTCTATTCATTTTCCGTGCAATAAATTGGTTTTGCAACATTCTGCTCCTCTTCCCTCCCACCCCCCGCATCTGTCTCATCTCTATTGATCTTAGGTTAATGAAGAGCCACATGGATTTTGTCTATGCAGAAAATACACAGATCTCATTTTAGGTTCAAAAATAAATTTTCTTACAAAGAATATCAATGATGTTACTAATCACAGAGTGTCTTGATAATTTTATGTGCTAACTATATTTTTATGAATAGTCTTATGCTAGATTATTGTTTTATGCGTAATTAGTCCTTGAATAACAGACAAAATGATGCATACATTTATTCCTTCAGATTATTCATTCACAACATTTGAAGGCTTCTGTTTCCTAAAGCAAGTATACATGATTGCTTGATACAGTGGGGTTTTTTTAATTTGATTTTTGTCAAGGGACAGTGTCATTATTATTATTATTAAATAACAGGCTCATCCTTAACAAGACTTACAGATGAGCCTCCTATGTGTGTATCACTGTTGTGCAAATCTGTATTGAGGAATAAAGAATGTAAATCTGCTCTGATAAATGCATGGGTTCACTGCAAGTTAGAGTAAATATGAAAATGAACTGGCATCCTTGATAACACTGAGAGGGTTTGTGATTGCTGGATTCATTTCTGTTCTGTACTGTCCTTCCTAATGTCACCTGGTATTTTTCTTTCAGCAGAAGGATGCTCTTGGTTGTGCCTACAAATTAGGTCTTAGAATGAATTTCAAGCTGGACAACGCTCCACTAACAAAGCTGAGTTCTGTTTAAAATATATCATCATGTCATGACTGACCAAATACATTTTATAGATGACTGACTTTAATACAGAAATGCAAACTTTAATTTTACATGTACTGGGTACCATTATGCACTAATTTGGATATGCAGTGCTTGGCTTTTAAATTTATGGCATCCCCATGATATTCCTTAACACGAAATGATGAGCAAATTTTCTGTCTTCACCCCTCTATCAAGTGGCTTCTTAAGAAATTTTACTCCCTAACTTGGACTATGCAAAACTCATCAAGAAGCAGAATATTTGATTCTTTTCAATGCTGAGAGGACAGTAGAAACAAAAAGGGCAAAAGATCAGTATTATTTACCTTTTTCTGTGGATACTTTGCCACTTACACAACTCACTGCCCTCTTGGCTTTTTCTAGCACAGCACCATTGGCATTTCAACCTAGAGAAAGTTTTGAGTCATCATTACGTGTTACTAAAATAGGAGGGTTTATTCCAAATATGGAATGGGTGAGGTTCAGGACAGGAGTATTCAGCCTTTGATCAGTGAAATTTTTTGGTTGATATTTCATGATTCATTGATAAGAGAGTAACTTTTACCATTTGAAAAAACAGATATGTTCCCACTTTCCAAACATCAAGTTCTCCATTCTCCCACTGTAGTCCTGGTATGAAACATCACACCATTTTTGAAGCTGAAAGGACAACATGATTTACATGTATAAAGGATACTTTGGGTAATTTTTGTAATGTTCTAATAAAAGTGATTGAATATAACTCATTCCTGCTTTCCAGGACAGTGCTGTTGCATGTATAATATGAAAGGGGTCAGAATTTATTGTGGTAGCACAGAAATCTCAAAATTAGTAAATCAACAGAGAAGTTCATATGTAAAATACAGAATTTCCATGGCAATACCAGAAAAATACCAGGAAATACACAGCAGTTTTACTGTGCCAAATTTGTAATGCGTACAACCCTTTTATATCCTCACACACCTCATTGTCCAGGAGAACTGAAATCAAAACCCCAACTGTCAGCATCAAATGTCACTCCAGTGCTGGGGAGAAGTGGTTTCCACGTTTTAGATGTGTATTTCCACGCTTCAGCACACAAACACTGAATATTTTAACAATCCATTAACATGAAAAAGATGCCCATCTCAGGTGTGACAGGGATCTGCTTTGGCTGTGCATGTAGAGCAGGGCTGTGATGAGTTACCCTGTGCCTGATGAGTCCTCCCTTCCCTGGCTCAGCACGAATGCTGGGGACAGGAGGAGGCAGCCCCACACTTCATGTTTGTGCTGCTGAGGCACACACAGCTCTCAGCAGGTGTAGATTTCTTGTGCTTGTGAAAACACAACATTTTTTATACAGTTTACAACACAAGCTCTGGCTGTTTATTAAAAATATCAGGACTAATTTATGCAGGTTCTTTATAAGATGCATATACTTCCCTTCAGTGTGCATTGCATTTCCTGCGTGATAGCTGGTAACTTTTTGATTTATTACCTGGGGGTTTTTACAGCTAAGAGGGCAAGTTATGAAGCAGACAGATGTTCACAACTCACATTTATAAGCTTAGAAACTTCCTACCAGGTGCCAAGCTATTCCATACTCCCAAACACCTATTCCAATACCTCTGACCCTTCTGTTTCCATGTGTGCGACGACTGCCTTTCCACGGTGATCTACAGCAAACTATTCAGTGAAACTCTCTCCGGTCCACAATCGAAAACTCTACATACTTCCACAGAAGTCTGTAGAAATTTTACGTGTCACCCCACGCTGTTTTCTGTAAGAAGGGATACCTTCAGCAAGAAGAGCCGAGCGAAGAAGGCACGTTTGGGCTCCAGCGGCAGAGCAGCGGCCCCGGCGCCGCCTCGCCCCGGGCCGTGCCCGCCGTGCGCTCCGCGGGCCGGGCTCCCCTCAGCGCGCCGGGACAACGCCTGGGGCCAGCGGGCGCCTCTCCAGCACGGGCACACCCGGGACCCTGGGCCGGAGCCCTCGCCCCGCGGGCTGCGGGGAGCCGGCCCGGCGCTGCCCGCGCCCGGTGAGTACGACCCGCGGGCCGGGCGGCCGTGAGGCTGCGGGGCGGCCCCTGAGGGGCCCCTGGCGGCTCCGCGGAGGGCCCCGGCGGTGAGGGGGAACACAGCCCACCACAGCCCACCACAGCCCGTGCCGCCCGCCCAGCGGTGCCCAGGGGTGAGGGGGACACAGCACAGCCTGACCCGCCCGCCCCGCCATGAGGGGACCCCGGCGGTGCCCAGGGGTGAGGAGGACACAGCACAGCCTGACCCGCCCGCCCCGCCATGAGGGGACCCCGGCGGTGCCCAGGGGTGAGGGGGACACAGCACAGCCTGACCCGCCCGCCCCGCCATGAGGGGACCCCGGCGGTGCCCAGGGGTGAGGGGGACACAGCACAGCCTGACCCGCCCGCCCCGCCATGAGGGGACCCCGGCGGTGCCCAGGGGTGAGGAGGACACAGCACAGCCTGACCCGCCCGCCCCGCCATGAGGGGACCCCGGCGGTGCCCAGGGGTGAGGAGGACACAGCACAGCCATGCCGCCCACGCGCTGTAAGGGAAAGGCACCTGCCTCCCCTCAGGGCCCCTCAGACACCAGCCGGCTCCTCCCTTCCCGGCTATTCGCTGCTCCCTCCCAGCCTCTCGAACGCCGCCGTGCCCGAGTCTTCTTGCCGGCTGTGCGCTGAGTGCCTCCAAAATCTGGGGCGGAGGCACTCGATGCTGCCTATTTAACCACCTTTGTTTAGACTGCACTTTGTCAACGTTATCGGACGTGTTTTCTTCCTGTTTTGCCTTGCTATTTTTCACCTGTTAAATAAGGCACCGTGCCGTCCCCGGAGCGCGGGGAGGATGGCTGGTGCGATGCCCCGGTGGCTGTGCGGTCCCGGGGCGGTGATGCTCCAGCCGGAGCGCTGTGGAAGCAGCAGCATCCCGCAGGAGCCCGGCGCTGCTCCGGGAAGCGATGAGCGCTCACTGGGTTATCCCAACACCGCTAATGAGGAGGAGGTATTGCGGCTTTGCCCCGCAGGGTCACGGGTGACCTCCTTTCAAAGGGCTGTCAGCGACAGCGTCTCCCCGGGACGGTGTTTTAATATTCAATCACGCTCGTGGCAGAATGGTTTTCTCGCCGCCCCTTTTTTTTCCCCGCAGCGCTGCAGGCGCTGCTGATGTCACACCGCACAGCTTGGCGCTTCCTTCAGCAGGCCAAAGATGTACAATTCCATTCATAGTTTTCTTCAATCTGTCCTCTCAGCTGGTTTTGGACACTGGACAATGAAGTCAAAACGCCTTAAACTTGTAGTGTTACGTTGTTTTTGAAGAGACAGAACCCAAAGGGTTTTAAGGAGAGTATTCAGGATAAAAAGGGAACATTTGTTTCCACTGTGTTGCAGATGCATTTTACTGAGTAATCCTGGTTTTCATTTTCCTTTTGTCATTGTTCCCATACCCATGACATCGCAGAAGATCCGAAAGAAGCAGAGAGCTCCAGGTGAAGTCCCTGGTCTTGCATTAGCTGCCCCAAGAGCCCAGGTGACTGTTGAACTGTCAAACAGGTTTCGTGGTGCATAGAAGTAAATCCTTTGGGTTTTTACCTTTCTGCTTCCCCATGGGTAGGACTCTGTGTGCTCCTTGTTATGGGTGGTTAAGAGTGGCACCGGCAGTGTCTCCACTTACTGTGTAGAGAGATTTCACCCTGAGGATATTAAAACCTACATTTGCCTACCTATTCTGTGGCAATAGATGAGAAATTCATGTAGTTAAGTAAGCACCTCTTTTAATAAATCAAAATTAGGCTCTTCATTAATGATGCCTTAAAATAGTTTAGATGCCTCTGTACCATTGGGACAAAGAGGCTGATGTCACTGAAGACTCACTCAGACTTATGCTCACATCTGCATCTGACGTTAGTGGCATTTAATCCTTATTTAATTCTGAAAGGCTTTAGAAGCTGAATGCTGTCACAGAAGAATTTGTTGAAAAGCTTGATTTTTCGGTCACATTTGTGTTTTGATTCTGAATTTATCAAATGAAAAGCGATTTTCATTGGTCTTTATAGTGGCAGCAGGACCAAACCAGAATAGGAGAGAGCTGGGCTTATTGTGTGTTCTACAAGGATGTACTTATGGATTTTGACCCATATTCATGACGATGCAATGACTGTTTACTGGAGAGAAAAAGCAGTGGGGAAGCAGGCATGAATTCTGTTGCTGCACTGTTATTTTTGATCATTTTCACTTGAGCAATTTTGTAGCTGTGCAATGTATTTTCAAAAAAACTCTGTTTTGCAATGCTGGTGTCTAGCTCTTTTTAGCATGTGAGGCTGTAAGTTCTACTTTTTTGCTGCCTTCATTTCATGAGGATAGGTAGTGAATTTCCTAAACCAATGCTAATTTATTTTCCAGATGCAAGCCTGGGACTGATGTTTTCTAAATGTTAACTGGTCCTAGAGGAATTAGAACTGCATGATCAAAGTGTCAGGTTAGTTGTCATCAGGCCATAAAAATGCTCTTTTTTTCTATTACCATTTTGCTTTTCCTTGTGCTCATGTCCTTTGGTTTATAAATTTAAGTTTATTATGTAGGCTTGGGTTATAGTATGAGTTTAGCAACTATTGGTAAAATAAACTTCTACATTAAAGCAGCATAAAGCAAAGTATTTCAGCTTTCCAGCAGAATTAAATATTTGATTCTGACTTTGAACATTCATGAACATTCAACTTTTAAAATATCAGTGCTACATCTATTTATCTTTGGAACTTCTTCAGCATCAGAAACACTTGATGCCTGATTTTAGACCAACATATTTTCCTAATCTCCACAGACAAACTTTACAAGCAGTTCTGAGTGCTTGTTTCAGATGCTGAAGGGAGTGACAGAGGATTGTCTCCTGTAGTTCAGAACTTGCTTCTGAGAGGGTAATTTCCGCATGGGATGCATCCATTGAAGGGTTTTAGATGATTTATCCAAATTTCCTTAATTTGCTCCTAATTAGTCTAAATAAAAGCACTGTACCTTTTGTTTGTGTTAATTTTCAAAGTGCAAACTACTTGAATTGTAAATGAGAGCAGCCACACTGGGATTTTAACAAGTTCACTGGTCTTGCCCAATCAAAAGTGTTTTAAATTTGTCACTCTAGACAAATTTGCAGATTCTGATGGTGAAAACACTGATCCTTGTAAAAACTGCTGAAAAAGCTCCTGGTAACTTCCCCAAAAGTCTCCATCTCCAAGCCTGTGTTGACCACATGTTAAGCAGCCCTTAAGACAGAATTCCATAGGCAACAGTAAATGTGAAGGACAATGGATTTACATGGAACAGGGGTAATATAACTCAGCTCTGTGCAAGTATTCCTATTCAATAGAGTGGTTTTGCTTCCTGAGTTAAATATTGCCTGTGTTAAAGGCCTTGATTTTGAATATTTTCCTGGGCACAGTAAAATACTTGGTTCTCATTTCTTTTTTATCCGTGTTGTTCTTGTTTGTTTGTGTTCTATTTTATTTGTGTCCCATATGAAGAATGTGCTTCCAGTGAAGTTACTCCAGATTTTCTTTTAAGTGACTTCTGATGAGAATTCCTATCTCAGATCCCTTATCTGAAGGGCTCTGATAAAATGTACACAGACCTAATTGTGTCTCTGATAAACGTGGATGTGCTGCAGCACAAAACAAAGATTACAACAGACATTTCCTAAATTATTCTGGAGACCTGTTCTGGTGCATTCCCGTAGTTGTGTAGTGTTAGTTGAGTGTCTTTGACTTTTTGGCCTATTCAATTATGTGCCTCTTAAACCCAAAGGTGCAATTTCTTGTTAAGAATCTCCTATTCTCTGTTTATTAAACTGCTCTTTAAAACTCTGCTGAGGCATGGTCTGGTCACAGAGTGCTGGTGAATAATCAGCTTTATAGTCTGCAAATCCATTCTAAACATCTGTTGAACAATGTAAGTGTGAAACTTATAGCCAAATATGCCCTAGATGCTTCCCTTCTGCCCTAGAAGGAAGCCAGCTTTATAAGTCTTCAGCTTTGAGACAAAGGAACAAAATCACTTTATTGCACTGGAGTTGTATGTTATTTTAGCAAATGGGATGAGTTCCAGAAAGACCAATTAACCTTCATGTAAATGGTCTGTGCTGTGTTGCATAGTGTCCTTTGGAAGTTCTATCAAAGTTTGCTGATGCTTACAGTGGCTGCTCACAAGGGTAATTAGATGATAAAATGATGATCCTTGGATATCCAAGAGGCTGTAAGGCATTCTCCAGGGATCAAGGCCCTGCAGAAGGGAAGGTGATAATCTGAAATCTGAAGGGGAGGTAAAGCAGGCCTTAACCAATACAATTCATTTTTATTTTGTTGACTGAGAATTATATCCAGTTTAGGAATAGTTGAATTCTTTGTGACAAGTAGAGGGTGCCTTTTTAAAAGGTGGTTGATAAGTCGTGGGTTGTTTCTTTCTACATAATTCCTTCTCCTAGGAGAGTGAAGGGTATAAGCAATCCCATGTCAATCCTGCTAACAGGTCTTGCTGCTGCTTAGCCAGCCTGCCTTAGTCAGTGCCTATTTCTTCTCTTTTGCATAAATAACATGGGTAAGTTTTATCTTTCTTTAAGAACTATTATGGCATTTTTGATACATGCATACCGGTATGTCTACTCGGGGCCCAGAGAATTAGAGTGGAAGTCGATGGGATGAGGGATGGACTGTTGTCTGTTCACATAGGGAGCCTGATCAGCAGTTCAAAAATGCAGTCCAGGGAGGCTGGGTTTAGTACTGTGGGGCAGAGGTTCCTGCAGCAGCAGATCCTGCACAAATTTCATTTATCCAAAATGCTGCATTAATTTAATTACAGCTTGAATGATGTTTACTTCTGCCTATAACATAAAATAACATGTTATTGAATCTTCCTGGATAATTTCACTGTTTCTTCTTCCTTTCCCATGTCTCACCTGGACAGCTGAAACAGGTGTAACACTTTATATCGTTATTTATTCCATGGACAGCAGAGGTGATTCTTGCAGAGGAAAATGAGCTGTGTGCACTCTCATCACAGAGAAATATGAGTCCTGTCTCCTCTGACTTTTCATACAAGTAGGTGTTTGGGGTTGGTGTTTTCAATACAAAATTGCTGGATGCAATTTTCTGTTTTGATAGTAAATGGAAGAAAACAAGCTCTTTGGGAACTGTCAGGTTCCAGGTGCTTTTTATCAACACCATTCTGGCTACTTAGGACTATGTGAGCAAACGGAATTTCCCCAACAGCTCATTCTGTTGTCAGTGGACTGCATGTGCAACTTTCAACCTGTAGTTTCTTGAAGTTTCTTATACTCTGCTTTTGTATGGACATCTAATTAGACTTGGAAACACCTACCTTTTTTACATACAGGTGTGTTTGGTGTGTACACACAGAGTGCCCCAAGTTATTACTCTGTGTGAATAAAGCTACTAAAATGTTCACTGTTAAGTGTAAGAGATGCAAGAATTATGAGTTAATATTCACAGGTCAAGATATGTGAAGGTTTTGGGGATCAAACAAATTACCTCCTGATGCGTTCGAATGATTACAGTGCATTTATTTACTCTAGAAATATCTGAGTGGTCAGACTTGAAAGACTTTTGGAGAGCAGAATAAAGCAAAAGTTAATGAAAATCAAACATTTGCTTCTGAAAACTGTACCTCATGAAATATTCATAGTTGTTCTACAGACAGGATGTATTTTATAGAGAGGAGTAAATCATTTTGTTGAAGAATTGCAGCTTGATGTATGCTGATTAACACTGGAATGTAATTGTTTGACATAATCAGAAGGGATAAGAATTTGGGATAGCAGATATTTATGGTTTTGACCAAAAACATTGATTCCTAAAGATGAGGGTGTCCTGCCAGCATTCTGTGGGGTCTCTGCTGGTGGCTAAATTGAGAATTGGAAAAGTACATTACTGTTTCATTTATTTTACCAATATTTTCACCATGAGAAACATTTGGTGCTTTAAATGCTCTATATATACTCAGTACCCTAGGTCCTGGTTTTGACTCTGCTTCTTGCTACCACTTATTGAAATGATTTTTAGTAGGATTACTTTTCATGTTTCAAAAAAAAGTAATTATCTTTAATTTTGGTTTTTTTCTGGAATGATTGCCCAACTTCAGGTACACTGCTACTTTAGACTGCTGTTAAATAGAGCCATTAGTCCCTCCTGACTTCTTTCCTCTTTTCCTGTCAGCTCAATTACAGATTGTCAATGCTGAAGGAAATGCTCTTGGTGGTGGAGTAGTATAGAGGGGGAAGTGTTAGCACCTGCTCTTAAAGGAGTTCCTGATTTCTTCCTGCTGCACAAACCCCATGTGGTTTTAGAGAAGACCTTGATCTGTATCAAAGCTGTCTTATCCCCAGTTCTTTGAAATTCAGCTCAGTGGATGTTAGGCTGGAATACTGTGTCACTTCAGATGCTGAAATTCTTTGTTGTATCTTGTGTGGTTGTTTAGCGATGTCATTTTTTTTTCTCTCATAGAGTCTAGATTGTCAACAAACTATGCTGCAATAAAAATGCTGTAGGAATGCATTTATTTTGCCACTCTAAAGGAAAATGCAGTACAACTAATTTGCAAATGAATATATTTAGAAATTCTTCTGTTCAAATCTTGTAGTATTGATCTCAAAAGCTGAGTCCTTGTTCAGGGTATTCTTTTTGAACCAGGAGGAAAAGTGAAGAGGCAGTAATTGTAACTGTGATGATCTGTGGTTAATTTGAAAGACTTTCAAAAACACCCTAAAAGGCTTCTTAAAATCAAGGTGAGTTGGTGATAAAGTACCAAAGTTGCATATGAAAATAGCATTTCGGAACCTGAAACATCTGGAATGCAGACTTCTAAATGTGCTTCTCTTACCTTCAAAAAGGTTTTGGCACAGAGCTGTAGACACAGAATCAGTTTTCCAAACTGTAGACTCTAAAATAATTTATACCTGGAAAATTTATAAAATGTAAACCGTGTTATCTTTATGCCTTTTTTTTGTTTAAGAGGTATCTGTGGTCTGATCATGGATGCGTTCAGAGTTGCCAGAGTTCAGGGGCCTGTGGGGATTTTGCAGCAGAAGGGATAAAGAAGGGAGCGTATTGTTTTCTTGTCTTCTTTTCTTTCTCACTAAGCCTCCTTTTAGTCCTGTGTTCTGATAAGTGTCTTAAACGCAGCAATCCTAATGAAGGGACTGAGTCTCAGGTGCCAGCGGTTCTTATGGCTGCTGGTGAGCCTGGTTCCTTTGGTTAGGCTGGACGAGATAAGGAGCCCAGTCCCCAGTAGAACTGGAGAGTTGTGTAAGCTCATACCAGGTTTGTGCAGTCCATTCAGGTAACTTCATTCAACAGAATGAAGGAAATCAAATAAATAGTAAATTTAAGCTCCCTGTGGCCCAGCACTGAAAAAAAAAACTCCATTATTTGTTTTTAAATGAATTTCAAACTTGCATTATTTTATCAGATAAACAATAATGTTCTTAGCAAAACAAGCACATGTTTATTGGAAATTAGGATGTTTTCGAAGCTAAGGCTAGCTCTGCTTGGGAGTATTATTCTGGCAAATTTTTAGTCACTGTAAATGCTCCCTGTGGTAGAAGGGAAAGCCATGCATGTGGTTAGTTCCTGCTACATTGAGATGCATTTTAAAAATCACTTCATGGAAGTATGAACTTTCCTAATCTCTATATGTGATCATTTATTTTTAATTAAACAGATGTGTTGTTAATGACTTGCTGTGAATATGCTGATAGTGTAAAAGCAATAGGCATGGTGAGTTATGTGTGTGTGTTAGGGCAGAAAATCTGCTCAGAATGTGTTATATTACTTCTTTCTCCTAGGTTACCTCCTTCAGATTATTCCAATTTTCAAATGTTTCTTTTTTAAACCATTTTTTCCCAAAAGTATCCTGTACACTTCCTGCATGTCTGCATTGTATCATTCCAGTTCATCTGTTGTCTGTTGACTTAGAAGAACAGGGGGTGAGGGGACCTTGCTCAGAGTTTTAGAAAGTAAATTATGATTTTGGCTCTTTCTTTTTTAGTGCACAAGTGATACTTTCTGTGAAGCCTGGTTAATTTCTATTCTTCTGGGCCAGTTTTTGTCACTTTTAAAAATTTCATTGGGAGTTTGAGGTTATCTCAATTACTTGGGGGAAGACTCAAGGATGTGTGTGTGCAGCTGAGTGTGTACTTTTCCAATGGTACAATCTGGCTTCAAATATTACAGGCTTTACAAAATCACTTGTATAACATTTATTCACCAAAACATATTTTTGACTTGCAGACTTGTCCATCAAATCGCCTGTTTTTCCAAGTCATGTGAAAACTTACCAGAATTCTTCAGTTACTATATCAGTTTCCTTTCTGCTTTGCTTAGTATATATACATGACAGACTTCAAGAATTTCCATGTTCTGTTAATTCACTTTAAAATTAAGTATTTTAATATTCACATTCAGCAGAAATAGAGGCCATTAGCTGACTTAAGCAAATACAGCCTCTAGGGTGAAGTTTTTCTTAATATGAAGTTGATACACAGAAAAGTCACTAAGTACATCTAGGTCCTTCAAGTAAGCCAGCCTAAAACATGAATATTTATTACTTCTAAACTGTCACTTCCATGTATGAAGGAACTCAAGATATCTTTGTTTCACAGCAAGCAAGTAAAGATAGTGAGCTGCCCTTAGATGCTAGCTGAAGTTCTTGTCTGTATTTGTGTGAAATTAGTTGTGAGTGTGCAATAATTTGCTTTATGCCCGCTAAAATAGGTGCATCCAAGGTGCCACTACAAACATCATTAAGATGTGAAATACCCATCTTGTCTTTTCTCCATTTGTTAAAGTTGCTTATAGGTGGGCATAAAAACACAGGGTAGGTGGTAAAATATTATAAATAATTATGTGGCCAATCTAAAATTGGGTTTTTCACAACAGTAATAAAGCCCTGCCAGCCCAGGGGGTTGACAACTATTGATCCTGACTTTTATATGTAACTCAATTTTGCCTCCTACATAGGAGACTTGGAAATTTATCCACAATGATTTCCAGGTACAAACATAATTTATCCAGAAATATTTTTTGTTGATGTTGAAGAGCTGCACTTTGATATGTAGGCTTTATTTCAGCCCTACTGAAATCAATAGGACCTTTTTCTGGTGACCTCAGTGAGTATTGGACTGGGCCCATAATTTACACTTGCAAATAATTTTGGCCACAAAATCATATCTGCAGAACTGGAGGCAATTCCTCAAAACCTGGCTAACCTCTGCTTGTGGGGTTTTTTTGCAAGGGAATTTCAGTAACTGGCTGTGGTTTTTCCTTTATCCTCTGAGGTTATCAGAAGTACAGTAATTTTCAGCCATTGTTGGGTCAGGGTGGCATGATCTATGGTTGCTTCCTTGAAAGGAAAGCTTTCTCTAGAGCTGAGAGGAGTTCTGCTCCATTGTGCCTGCTGTGATGAGTCACAAGGAGTGAAACTGCTCCTTTAGGGTGGATGTTTTTTTTAGCTATAACCTGGACTTTCTGTTTACAAACCTGTCAGTCCACAAAGCAATTGATTCTCTCCAGCAAAGAGAACGTAACTGGCTCAGATGTGATCAAAGGTAAGGGGGAAATGGCTTCTGCTTGTAACAGAAACAATAATGTGGATTTTGTTCTCTAAATTCTCTCCCCACAAATTCAATCATGAAAGTGTAAGAATGTTGGTTGTAGGTTTAGCTGGCAGATACCAAATATCTGCAGAAACAGAAGAAAAGCTTCAATGTGCAGATTTAAATGTTTATAAGACAAAAATCCAGTGTGTTTCTAATAGATTGTTTACCTCAGATGAACTAAAAATTGATTGACAACTTGAAGTCATACTCCAGAAAATATTTGAAGTACTTCTTTATTCTCAAGTAGAACTTTATTTAGAAACACTTTATTTAGAAACATCCTCTGGTAGAAATTTCAAGATTTATAAATGACCTTTAATCAAAGGATACAGGATCAGTGAAAGAGACAAAGGGTTTGATATCTCATTCATGCTGGAGTAGAAGGAATTATAGCTGGACAAGATATACCTTTTTTGTACAATACTGTGGGCCTGGATCTGGCAGGCAGCTTCATGACTGTAGCATTAGGACTGATGCTTTCCAGTGGACTGCAGCATTTAGGACTTTGATAGTTCAGCAGGACTTCACAGTGAAATCTTTATCCTCTGGGATGGCCTGTGAATAGCTTCTTTTAAAACAATTAAAAAATTACATTGTGAGTTAGTGGAAGGAACTTTAAATGTTCTAAAAAGCAGAAACACCTGCAGTTTTCTTTGCTGCTTGCCTGCATTAATTCCAACCATGTAAGAGAAGTGGCACTGCCTTCCTCTACAGAGAATAAATAACTCTGTCAGTGATAGGATTTCTGGAGATTTATTTTCTCTGCAAATACTCTGTGTTCATGAGCGTGTAACTGGAATGACTTTAATCATACTTGGTGTTTGGAAGTTGATTTGTAATTAATACTGGCAAGCCTGAAGATGTGGTCCTTTGTACCTCCGTTGATGCAAATCAGATTCTGCTTTGCCTTGTGGGAGGTTTTTGTGTATTTTCATATTGCTCTTTGCTTGTTCACAGCTGTGAAGGATATAACCTTGGAAGTAGTCCAGTGATTGTTTACATAATGACATGATCTGGTTTTACCCAGCTCATGTAGCTGAAGTCAATACCTATAGATTATTTAGTCTATAGCTTTTCCTGTCTCAATTTTCAAAGATCACTTAAATCTATGGTGCTATATTTAGTTGTGGTAATTAGGATGTTGAATATATCATTTTAATTATTGCTATTCTTTTCTGGAAATGCCACTCTTCAAGATAATGTAGGTAGCAAGGCCAGTATATTTAAGCATTGTTCACGGGTGAGGCATCAATTAAAGATGGCTTCTTCCCTAACCAAGATGCAGAAGAAGGAAACCAGGACAGCCTTTTTAGATGGAACAGGTTGGTCCATGACATTCAGCTCTAACTCTGTCAGGGAATTTAACAGAGTTTGCCAGATAAAAATTATTTAAATCTTGCAGGTTTTGGAGTTAAATGTTATTAAGAAGCTACATTTCAAACCAAAATGCTATGCCCACTTCAAGTATATCCTCAAATATATCATGGCAAAATAGTGACACTGTATTTGCCTGGCTTGAATGGACTTTAGTAGACTCATCGCTGTTATCTCCTACTCTTTTTGGGAAAAGACTCACCTGAGAGAGAAGAAAAGCCTGTGAGACTATTAAACAGTTCAAAAAAACTGAACAGAGACATTTTAGCCTGTCTCCTCTTCTATATGCCACTGTTAGGAATAATTTTGGGATTCCATTCCTTGATGAAACCAGTATATATTCAGATTCCTGAAAGGTGTGGAAGGTACATTACAGTGTTTCACAATAACGGAGAAGATGAGCCTTTTCTGTCTTTGAAAGAGTTTAGGGAAGAGATGAGTGTGGCACTCATGATGTTCAGTGTGATGAAGGACAAGAAATCCCTGAAGGAGTGTGGAGGTGGCAAGCACCATGCTCTGGGAAGGAGTCATCAAAATCTGTTGCAGTGAAGGAGCTGCTCTCCCTGGCTGCATAGAGGCACACTCAGCTCTGCGCTTATCCTGAGGTGTGTGGGAAAAAGCCCCGATGTGCTCAGTGCCTCAGTACAGGACCAAATTCCCACACTGAGATGGATCAGGTAGAGTGGCAGCACAGTACTGCAGCAGCACAGTTAGCTCTGTCTTTTGTCCTTCAGGACACCATGAAATTACATTTGCAGTTTCCAGATTTTATGTTTCATATTCTGACTCCCAAATCCCATGAGGTCAAAGGAGAGAAGTGAAGGGAGCTTGCAGTGCTGTACAGACATAGAGCAAAATCCATCATGTCCCATAACTTGGTGCTGTCTGGACTCTGCTTGTCTGGAGGCACCAGGGCTGGGACTGCATAGTCCCCTTTTGGGGTTTGGTTTAGGATTTTCCTCACAGCTTTCTGTGTTCAGGCAGGGAAGGGTAGCAAAGGGTACAGCAAGGAGCTGCGTTATCAAGTCCTGGGAAAAGTTTTCCAGGTACAAGAAACCAGAGACATAAGGTCCAATGATTCCTCCAAACTATTTTGACTTCTTTGATTCTGAGGTGTATCTTTCTGAATTTGGCTGCAAAGTATAAAAGGTCTGGTTAAGCACTGGTTAAGTTCAGAGCAACAATTTGGTGGCTTGGGTTTTTTTTGGTTGGTTGGGTTTTTTTCCACAGGCTGGCTTAAGGAAATATTAGAAAAATAATTAGAAGTCTATCAGCCAGTTTGGTTAAAACAAATACAAAATGGATGAAGCATTTGAACTGTGGAAATGATCTCTGTGGGCAGTTCTTACAGTGTGTGCTTTGAAGAGAACTGTGCTGTCAAATGTGAGCTATGCTGTAGTTTGGGGAGGGGACCTGCACTCAACATTTAAGTATGTTTTTCTTTTTTCTCCCCCCTTGTTTCTAATGAGAAATTAATGCAGCACAACTATTTCTATTTCTTACTGTGCACAGTTAGTCTGTAAAGGCTATGTGTACCAGGCTGTCTTCCTGGGGCAGAACTAATCCAGTCATTTATGAATTTATCAGATTTTTTTTGCTGTTCAGGCCAGGTATAATCTCATGCACCTTTTTGTAAATTCTTCTCTGGAGTAAATGCTAGCTAGGCTAATGGCCAAAAATTTAATTACCTTTTTTTTGTTTGTTTTCCCTCTAGATGTGTGTAGTGTCGCTTTACATCAGACCTCCCCTCTTTTAGAAACTGCATGATGATGCATCTGCTCATACTTTGTGCAGAAAATCATCACTGACTGCTTTTTTTTTTTCAATGGCATTTTCTGAGCGGGTTATGTTTGGCACACGGGTGTGCTTTGGTCATAGAGAAAGATTTGTGTTGTATATCCTAATGGAAATGTTCTTCTTTTGTATCATACTATTGTCTGCCTACTCTGCCAAAGATTTAATTAATCATTTCCTTACCCTGGTTTTACTCTGAAATCAACGTAAAACTTGGGCCACAACTGGGCTAGAAAGGAAGACATCAATGCTACAGACATTGAGGAAACACTGGGAGGGGCACAATTGCTCTTTGGGAAGCCTGCATTCCTCTCAAGCTATTCCCTCGTAACTGGGCTGTGGTGCTGCTCATTGACTGTACCAGTAGTTTGACCAGGAAAAGAAAAAGGGTAATGATAGCAAGAGAAGTATTGGACTGTTAGGAGGCAGGAATGATACCTTGGGGATCCCTTTAGGACTGGCTTGATGAGGCTGTCCTGTAACTTACCTGGAAGAAGCTGGCATGCCAGTAAAACTTTTAGAAGACATTAAATCAGGATAACTGTGCACCAGTGTCAAGCTGTACAGGAGTTAGAATGAGGACAAACGGTAACAAAAGCCTACAAAGCACATAAAACATGAAAATATTACTCGTGGAGTCTGGAAATCCTCTGTTTGTCTTTTCCCCTGCCATATCTGAAGGAACTGTAAACCTTTAATGGAATAGACCACAATGGTCAACTTTGCTGGAAAAAAATGCCGGTATCAGAAAGGGTTTCATTTTTACATACTGCATGTGAATGCTTTGATGCAGAACTTTCTTGGAGAGCTGTGGTGGGCCAGGGAAGGGGAGTTTTCAACTCTCTTTTCTGTGCATGCAGAAGCATTGGATAACATGATAATTCCATTAGCCAAGCTGCCTGTTGCCAATCCAGCTGATTTTGCTGGAGAGAGGAAGTGTATGCACTGTGCTGGCTATAGGGCTACACCTAAAAATAGTTCATGGCTGTGATTACCTAGGCATAATCAAACAGAACAAAAAGCTAGAATTGTCATACTGGCAAAATGATTCTGCAAAGAGCTGGCATTGCTTGGTTTAGGAAATAAATTTTAGGTGGTTTGCTTCTCTACTATTTTTTAACTAAGTTTACATAATGAGCTATGGTCTCTAAATGAAAGTCTTGGTTTTGCTGGCTCTAAACAGACGGATACTTTCAGAAGCTGATCCAGCATTTTGATGGTTATGGTTTGCTCTATAGAAATCTCTGTTTGTAATGGGTGTTCAACCACTTTAGTTAGGAGTTTAAAGGTAAGTAGTGTGTCAGTACATGTCTGTGTTTTAAGCCCCAGATGTTGGCAGATGTGGTCTCATGGTGCAGCATCAGGAAGCATGTTCCTGTCAGCCAAGGAGGGCACTGCTCTTCCTTAAGCTCACCTGAGGACTGAGAGACCTGCAGAAATCTGGGATGGTGAACCAGCACCCTGCTGAGTTTATTCATATCAACAAAACCAGCACTTATATTTCTAACAATTTTACCATCTGGAATCTGATTAAATATGTTCTCCAAATGAGCAAGTGCAGCTATTTGGGGTTGCTGCTTTTACTGCAGGTACTGGTCTATCAGAGCAGCATGGCTTGGTGGTCTCTTATCTGCAAGAAAATTCATTGCCTAAACCAGTGTAATTTTGCAGGATGTGGCATTTCAAAATGTCAGTAAGTTAAGTGGGGTCTGTAAACATTTCTAGACAGGTTGTGGTTCATTGGCTTATTGTTTGACCATTTTGAATGGAAACATCCATGTGATTTTATTACATCATGACTTGATTAATTACAGCCAGTTGAACAGTAAATTACAGCACCAAGATACCTAAATACCGAAGAGTTTTTAGGAGAGAGAATTCTGCATACTGGCAGAATTAAGTGTGGCTGTGGTGCAGATGTTAACGCTGCCACTGCTGATTAAAACAAATTGTAAATATTAATTTTTTTTCTAATACATTGTAGAAAATTCGGTGAAAGCCGCAGTTGCCTTAGTGGTTATTTCAGTGACCAGATGTATCCATTTCAGAGGACACTTAAAGTCTCTATTGCTAACTTCAAAAAATGGAAATAGTATATGTTGCTGCTTAATCAGTACCTTAATTTTTCTAAGAGCAAAAACCTTCAAGGTATTTAAGATGGAAATTCTGAGTCTACCACAGTATTTTTTTTTACAGAGATGAAAAATACTAGTGATCTCAAGGCACAGTAAAGTTGTGGAGAGTCCTAGATACTTTTACTTGCCTCTCTAAAGCACAAATATAACTGTAGAGTTTGATCTCTTGGCAGTATCTGGTCTGCCATTAGAGCCCTCTTCCCTTGAGGCTGGACACAGGATTTTTAAAACCGAAAGCATCTCAGCTCTAGTGAGAAACAGCAGTGCTTTTGAGCAACTTGACCCATAATAGCGGCCACCCAAGGGACCCTGGGGTTCTGTAAATTTTCACTGCTCTCTTTGTTTGTAGATTTTGGGCTGTACCTCAGCTCCTGCTTTCATGAAAAGTGAATATGCAAATGGGGGGTTTCTCTCACTGATAGAAGCCAAGTGTTACATAAAAAGCAGTTCAGAAAATCAATAACTTGAAGTTGACATTTGTTTGAAGAGAATGGAGATTTTATTGGTCTGTAATCAAAAAAATGCTGCATTTATTGCTGATTAAGAAATTCAGCATAATCAGATAATTAATGGTGCTGTGTGACTCCCATAACAAGTATAATTTGCTAATAATAATTAGGTAGGGAGTTAATCTGTTCAGTTTCAATGGCAGTGCCATAAAAGGAGGCAGTAAGTCTAATGTGTGAAACTAATAAACTGTCAGGTGTTAAATTAAACAGCATAACTCTCCTGCTGATGTGGATCTTAACTTTTTAGGGGTGGATATAAAATAGGATACAGCTTGGGGTAGTTTTTTCCATGTATACCAACTCGAGTGTAATTTAGCAGCTGTAGCCTTGGGAAAACCAGAGTCAGAGATCAGAGCTGTTGGACTGTGGTGCCTCCAGTGCAGAGTGCAAGGCATGGCAGATAAATGTCAATATTGGATCACGCCAGGACAGACGGGCTGGGCTGTTAAAAGGTGTCACAGTTGTGTGTTGGGACAAGATTTCAATCAGTGGCAAACTTTGTCATTTTCTGGAGTAGCAGTTGCTTATTTAAAAACTGTGCTTTAATAGCAAGACAATATTAAATCATGTATATTCATTGTATAGTTTTGATTTTTTTGCCTGTTTTGAGTCTTCTGTTCTTAATAGAAAAATCAATTTTGAGTTTATTACTGATAAAACCTAATGCCTTAAATGCTTTGCCTCCATAAATAGAACACTGAAAATTTATAAATAACTACATTGCTTTGATGCCTAGATATGATTGTCTTATAATTAATTCATTTCCCAAAAAGAAAACCAATTTTAGAAAACAAGTTTTACTTATCTGTATTTCTTCAAAGGAACTTAATTTTGGAATAATTCAGTTATGTAACCACAATTAATTCATTGTTAATGTTAATTAGAGTAAATATTTCGAAAATAATTGGATAAGATTAGGTGTGGCTCATGATTTTGACTTTTACCTTCAGAATTTCTTGTTCAGTCAGTACTTCAAATGAGTGTGCCAAGAATATTGTCATGTTTTCTGTTTCTCCTTTTATTTTCTGGATTTTTTTTTCTGTTTAATTTCTGTTCTCTTTTCTTCAACACTAGATCTAAAAAGTGTCAGCTATGGCCAGATGTTGTTTGACTATCTCCTATATACCCTTTTAACCTATTTGAAAGAGTTTTAGAACATTCACGCTGTAACATTGCAAAAGACACCTGTGGGGGCTCATTTCTTCTTGTATTATTCACTGTTACTGGAGCAAATTGCAGTATGTCAAGTGAGGCAGATGCCTTTTTATTTAACATCAAAGCTTAACTTTTTAAGTTTTAATTCTGTTTTGGGAAGAACTATTTCTGGTGATTTTTATTTACACAGGGAGGGTATGAGAGCAATGAGAGAACTGGGAAATGGCCTCAGTTCCTCATTAAACCAGTTCCTCAGGTGAAGTATTTCCATAAATCTTTTCATGTTAGGTTGAAATTCCTAAGAGAAGAGGAATCTTATCAGTCTAATAAATATGCTAAAGGATAGGTACCTAAGGCAGGCTTAAAATCCTCCCTCACTGCCTGATTTTCAGGCACAGAACCAACAGGCAGGAGGTGGCTCTGGCTGGTGCTGGGCAGAGCTGTGCTGGCAGTGCCAGACTGGTCCTGCAGTCCCAGGTGCTCTTGTCATGCACTGCAGGCACAGCAGGACTGGCTTTGATGCTAATATTGGGGGGGATGGCCAGCCCTGGGGCTCAGAAAGCATGGAGTTAATTGCAGTAATTGTTCAGTCCCCAGATATTTTGTCCCACACAGCTCTGGGTGTGTCAAACACTATTAGATTTGTGTTAGATGACCCAGCTAAATGATGATGTCATATAAACCCAATGAGGTATCGAAGTGCTTTTTTTTTTTTTTGTAAGAAAAAACCCTGTAAGATTTAGTAAGTACTGTTTACAAAGGGTAATTGATTGCCTCATTTGTGTGGCAGCGTGTTGTTATAGAATATGGCAGGCCTTTGCCAGGAGGAAGAAATTTGTATTCTCTTGAGGAGGGGGACAAGTTCACATTCCTCTGTGATGGAGAGCTAATTGCTACCCACAGATGGGAGAGCAAATTAAAGCAAAGGTAATGAGTAAAGCTTCAGATGGAATTTGTTTTGGTTGGTTTTTCTAATATAGTTTCCCCTCTCCAAAAAAATACTTCATAGGGATAATAGAGTTCTTTGATGGAGAGAAAGTTCTGATTGTTGAAGCTTTTCTTCATTCTCTTCACCAATTGCAGGCGCATTTCTAAGTACTTTTCATTTTGACTGAAAGTTTTATTAGGTTTATTTAGTTATTCCAAGGGATTTTCTTTTTACCAGGTCAAAGATAAGGAAAAAAAAATCAGTTCTTTTTATTCTTAGAAGGTAGCTGCTTACAGAGAAATCAATAAGAGTGTCTGTGAATGAGCTGTTGGCCAGTTGGCAATGTAATAGCCTGGCTTTGGAGAAAACAGAAAAAAATGCAAAATAAAAATAAATTCTACTGGAGCTTTGGTTTGGGATAAAGATAAATTATTTGAAAGCTGATCCACTGGCCTGATGGGTTTTCCTATCATAACCTATCATAAAAGTCTTAATCTTTAATGTAACCAGTGACTGTCATTTTGGTTGTTGATTTGTGTGGATTTTAATGAATTCTCAAAATCCTGTTTGTAATTACCCTTCTTTTCCATACACTTCATGCATTGGGAATACCATCAAGTTAGCCAAAACCAAATTATATTAGTTTTTAGTATCAGTTTTTAGTATTAGTCTTAGGAAAAAATGTTATACTAATTGTGTTATGTAAAATTCTCTAGCACTTTTTCTAGACAAAATATCAGTTTGAAAGTGAGCAAGCAAGATTTAAGATTCATCATTAATGGAATGATGAGGAGATTTAAATCAAGGAAAGACGAACTCTTGGGGAGCATCTTCCTTTTTCCTTACCACTGACTCCAGGAAACTGAAGCTGATTTTGACTTTTCTGTGTGTGATTGACACAATATTTTAATTCCCACTGCACTCCTCATGCATCAACTGACTTGGAAAATCGAAAGATGATCAGAGCACTGGTGGCTGTTTTAACTCAGCTGAGTAGTATTAAAAAACACATGCAGCCAGCAGGGCTTGTATTGGTTATGGTGTTTCTGAAAACAAGTATCTGCTCCTGTATTTCATCTGTCTAATAATTATACTCAACTTTAGAGGGTTTTATGCAGTAAATTCTATCAAGTACTGTATTTCAGAGGATCAGTGATAAAATCCTTGCCCTGTTAGAGTTGGTGTAGGTCCTGTGACTTCAGCAGGATTAGAGTTCAAAGCCTCCCAGTGCAATGAATATCAAGCCATGGGTGGAAGTTGAGGCACCATTATTACTGTGGAGTGGATTCAACTGGCCAGATATTTGCAAATCTTCTTCATTTGGCTTGGTACCAGAAGAAAGCCCACTGCTTTCCTGCCAGCTGGCAGTTCAGTCAGTCCTTTTGCCTCTGCAACTCTCCATTTTCCATGAGCAAGTCACAAATGTACATCACAGAGTACAGCTCGGTCTTGGCAGCATAAGGAGAGATGGTCATCACAGACCTTGGGCTCACAGTGATGGATCTGTTTGTCAGGTTCCACAGCTACAAACCTGCAGCTGTATGTTGGCACGCAGGATAAAATTAGAATCTTCCTTTCTTATTTCTCCTGTAAATTTAAAGGACATGTGATATTTTTTTTCTCTGTTCTATTTCTGTAAATATGGTAAGTGCAATTTATACAAACAAAGTTTGAAATGGACCACAGGTAGCTAATTGATTGTAGTTTTATATATTATATGGAATTAGGAATTTGAGGATAATTATTGACCTGTTCTGTTTAGAGAAGGCAATTTAACATGGAAGAAAAACTCTACCTATATGTATTTTCTTTCTATTTTATATTTAAAAATTTAATTTTTACATTTAAAAGTTTGATTGGTAATTGATTAACCTTGGTAAGATATGATGTAAAGGCTCTCAGTTTAATCTCTGAAATGTCTGTAAACTGAAAAGTGAAGAAAATTTCCATGGAGTATCAAAAGAGATGCTCAGCATAGGGGCTTAGTTGACCTGATTAGAATAAGCTCTGGACTCCAACCTCTTTCTTGCTGAGAATCAGTCTCTGGCCAGGCTGGAACAGTGTTTAGGCTGTAGTTCAGGCCCATGATGTGTGGTTCTTATGGATTCTTTCTGTGGGAAGTTAATGTTTGCTTTGGGAGAAGCAATTGGTGTGTGGGGAATAAAGTGATGTCTCACAACTGCAGGAATCAGCCATGGAGAAACAAGACTGTGCAGAGAGGTTGATTTTTGTGAACAACTTTTTGCAGTGTTGCTTTCTTTATCTGCAGCCAGTCAGATCCATGTTCACATTTCAATAATTAAATCTCTCTGTTTACTCTTTTAAATCCAATTTGGGGTCTTTTTCAAAGACCACAGCTCCTTTGCCTGCCATCTGAAAATTTGGTTTATCTGAGTTCTGGCTGGTCATGTAAATAGACTGTCTCTGGTTTGGATCTGCTTTTTTGATGGGTAAATACCTCCTTGAAAATGGTCTACAGATCCCTGGTTTTAGAGCTGTGCTGCATCTATTTCTTGGTGTTGATTGTTTTTGTTGTGGGTTTTGTCTTTTGTGGGAATAAGGAGGCAGGCTGGGGAAAGCGGTGGAGGGCAAACAGTTAAAGTCATACTGGGATGTGAAATGTGTGTCCTAAGGTGTTAAGAGCTATTACATGGATCTGCAGCATTTCTGATACTGACGTGGAGTAATTACACTTCTGTTTGTGACTGATAGTTCAACTTCTGCCAGTGTTTCCATTATTAGGTTCTCTTTTCATGGAATTGTACTACAGGCAGAGTCTGTATCTGGGTAATTTTATTAAAGCAGTTTTCAACAAGCTCTTTGGCTGTGCAGGCATGGAAAGAATATTAAATTAAAAGAAAATTCTGAACCCAGGGAACCTAATGTTCTGATATGGGATGTTAAGCTATGTCATCACTAATACAATGTGTAATTTCTGTTCTGCTCTTATTGCATGCAAAGTCAATGATTTTTCAGCATCAGTAGCTTCAAAACCAAGTGTGTTAAATGTTGCAATTATAGCCTGAAAATCACAAGATCTTAAACAATGAGTTAGCTCTCCATTGCCTTCCACTTGGAAGAGAAGTTTGACAACCAGGAGTAGCTGACCAGAGCCAGCATTGCAGCAGAGCTTTGCCTCTTTTAGCTGCAGCCTTGGAGGGGTGGCTTAGCCAGGACTGTGAGCAACACATTGCTCAGAAGGTCTTCAAACACAGCTCCTGTGTGACTATCCAGATTCTGGTACTGGTTTACAGTGTTTACAAAGGTTATTTAGGATATCAAGTATAGAGGTAAAATGAAGACACCCAACTTAATGAATTAATAGTTTGTCAAAAATGATAGTTGGATGGTGATATCCTCAGTTTTTGTGTCTGGTCTTAGGCATAATCCCAGGATATGATGTTCTGTGTGAGGGAGGCAGAGTGATCTGAGAAAATCCCAGCAAGACCAGTGGAGAGGTTTTGGCCTTTTACATCTTCATCCATGTTTGTATGCAATATAATCTACGATGACAAATCTGAATTATTTCATAAGCCTCATCAGCACAGTAACTGGGAACTGCCTAGAATGCCTCCTAAGGACTTTTTTTATTCTCTAAATGAGCATAAAATCTGGGGATTTGCTTTTGATTTCAGTATATTGAATGTGAATGGAATTGCCTGATGCAGAGCAAGAGGCTGTGATGAATATGGATGCGGTGCTGCTGGCTTTGTTAGTGCAGAGGTGCCTGGAGAGATTAAACAGGGGAGCTCCAAAGTGCTGATGTTATGCCTCAGTTCTTGATGAAGGATGGTTGATAACTTATTTTTGAGATTTTTGTTTGCTCTTCTCTATTCTTTTTAAAAGATTTCTTTGGGAGAGTTCCCTAGTGATCTCTGATTGTACTACTCTACATCTTAGTAGTATTTTACTTTTTTTGGATTAGGGTTTAGTGAATCAAAGCTTCCTGCTTTCTAAACAAAGGAGACTTAACATTTCTAATTTTTCTTTTAATCTCAAAACTTCCTAGTTAAAAACAAAAATCACTTAAGACATGAATAAGTCAGAATTTCACTGTCTTCTCCCTATCCCCGCTTCCTAGTCCACATTGAAATATTAATTGTATTTCAAGTTAGTTAACAGATAAGAAAGATACAGAATTATGTTGTGCATTTTACAGCCTTAAGCAGTATTTTGTGTGTTTTTGGAACAGTTATTATAGCTGACATGAATTCATATTATTCCTTTGTCAGGCTATACTTGACAAACAGTTTTTGACCTATTTTTTAGGTATAAATGTAATATTTATATTGTTTTGTATATTCCTCCATAAATTCCAACTACACTCTGTAACTGTAAACATAGATTCTGACAATCAAATTATGGTTTTTTCATGAATGTTCTAGTTTATTTTAGAGTTTGTTACCCAGGAGCTTCAGGTAATATTTTTTTAAAAAACTTAAAAAAATTTCAAAACCCACTACTTATTTTCTCTCTCAAATGGAAAATAAAATAAACATAATCAAAAGAATTTTTACTTTGAACTGGAAATTAAGCAAGTAGCTGCCATACTATTTTTTTTTAAGTAGTGAAAGTATACAAGCTTCCTGCAGATATTGCCAGAGGAAAGCAAAGGTATTTTGGGAGTAGAATAGAATTTAGTACATCTATTGTCTATTATCCTTCTATACGAAGGATAGCTGGAATCCTGGAATAGTTTAGTTAATTGGTTTTGCTTATACTATGTAATTATGAAACCGCCCATGTTGCGTTCAAACTGTTGTCATCTGAGCTTCAAAATCAACACTTGAATTTAGAGCAATAGTTTCTTTATGAATATTTATGGTTACACTTTAGATAAGTCTTTACAGAGTTTCAGGTTTTCTGCACATTCAGTGGGAAGCTTGAGTTTTCAGCTGTTCCTCACAGTCAAAATGATTCTGTGAGGAAGAAAAACTTGGGAAAATCACTGGCAGAAATCTGGGGCTGCACAGAAAAGAGAATTGTAAAACATTCTGTAAACAGAGGTACTGCATGCAGAAAGAAGATGGAGTAGAGATTGTATTCCAACACATGAAGTTTCCTGAAGAGTTTCACAAGCACAACATAAAATTACAAAAAGTCTGCTTATTAAACCCTGGGAGAATTTTACTGCTTGTAGAACTGCAGTCTGAATGTCACAGCAGTTACTAATTACAACCAGGAATATTAACAGCATCAGAGATTAGCATAACCATACATTTCAGAGCATACAGGATAATGAGAACAGAGTGGATGCATACAGGATGATGGAAGTTTAATGTAATGCACACATTCTTAGCTGATTAATAATAATTTGATGCCTTCATGCCTTCATGATGCCTTCATGCCTACAGTGCTTTTACCACTGTACATGCCACTAATTCGTAAGTCTTTAAAACACACTAGGAAAAAAACTGGTTGAACATCCCTGTCTGCTGCTATCTTTGCATGTTGCCTCTGTGTGTTAGTAAAGATTCCTTTATTGGTAACTCCTTTCTCTTTTTTCTTCATAATGTATCTCACCTTGGTCTAGTTTTGTGTTTTTCCATGAAGTTTTCCAAAGCAGTAGATCCTAAGAGCTACTAACTCTTACTAGATAATGCTGTGTTTCTTCACTTTTTTTTTTTTTCGCTTAAGATATGGCTCTTGGGTTTTAGCTAGAAAGGATTTAATGTTTTGATGGGGCTTCTTTCACCATGTGGCTTTTTGAAATTACTTTAACTCATTTCATTGGCAATTCCATGCTCCTTTTAGACCCAGAGTTATGAAACTGGGGTGCAGACTCCTGGTACCTGCTGGACTGTGGAAAATGGTCTGCGAGGACAAGCAGTCCATAGGGCCTCTTGGGACAGAGTTTGATGAGAGGGGATTACCACTTGGGAAGAACCAGAGATGACAAAGGAAAACACACAGCAATACTTCGCTCACGGAATTGAAGCCAATGTATTTTTATTTTATGTTTCCCATGAGCTAAGAACATTTGTGCAGTCAGTTCCTGGGGTGTTTGGTAATTTGTTAAGGAGTAGTAAATGGGTCACCTGCTCACCATTTCACCTGGTTTGTAACTCGTTTCTTGTTTCTAGCTCCGCTGTGGACCTAGCAAATGACTTTTTGAAACTTTTCTGCCACTCTTGCCATGGAAGCACCAGTACATGTTCTTTGATGCCCAGATTTGGAAGTTTCTTGAAGGTGTTTCACTGTCCCATCTTATTCTTGAAAGATGGACTTCATGAGGCATGATAGACTTTACCGTTCTTCTGTCTTCAGTGCCAGACCCTGTCTTGCACTCAAATAATCACAAACCAACTGTTTCAGTTGTAGCTTCATGCACCTGACTTTTGTAATTGGCCCAATCATCTTGCAAAGTGCCACATGATTTTGCTTCCCACATAAGTTTACTATTGGAAAGGGAACTTTAAATTCCAGCTCTGACTGTCTCAAGTAGACACCTTGCAGAATGTGCTCAACCCCAGTGGTGGGGAACAGCAGCCCAGGCAGAATTCCTGGAGTCTGGAGCTCATGTGCACAGCCTGCAACACAGGGAAGGGGAGAGCCACATTAGGAATGCCTGCTGTGCTCTCAAGTTGCTGACTGGGGAGAATCCTGGGAAAGGTCCACTAGCCCACACCAGCAGAACTGGAGCTGCTTCTGGAGGGTCCAGGTGCATCTTTTCATACTTTTTTTTACAAGAATTAATATGAAATCTTCTATCTGTATTCTGGTAACCATTTTTATTTCCTTTCTTACTGTTTTTTTTTTTCTTTTCATCTCTATGATGGTGTGAACCTCTCACACCTTATAGGAAAAGGATTTAGAGAACCTTTCCCTCTATGAGGAAAATGGAGTACCCCAGCTGTGCTTCCCAGGCTTGTTAATATATCTGTTTTATTGTGTTCTCTTTCAGTGCCAGAGAATTTTGTCAGGCAATCCACAGTGATTGATTCTAGGGAAACAAAACACCATTTCCTTCTGTTTTCAGTCTCGAGTCACCCTGTAGCTCTCATACCAGATTTTTTTCTCAGTAATTCCAGAATTCATACACTTGTCTACCAACAGCTGTTCAAAATTAACCAAAAATAACTTTCAATTCTGGTCTTCATGCCTAGAAGTTATGACTCAGAGACTAATAAAAATGGCCCGTCATCCTTCTGGATTTTGTAGGGAACAAAGAATGCATGTCCCAGACAACAGAGTTTCTGTAACTTCTTGAGTTTCATATTGTTTTTTCTTGATGCAAGGTACTCCAGTGCTGCATGGAATCTTTTTTTTTTTTTTTTTTTCTGATTCTAACTGCTGGTCACCAGCAACAGAACTTGAGAATTTGATGCAACATTTACAGTTTACTTTGTCTTATTCTCCTTGCAGATGAACCTCTACAGAAAAGGTACAAAGATAGAAAGACTCAGCAAAAATGAATGTTCTTCTTTCCATTTGAAAACTCTCTAGAAAGCCAGTGTTCCATCATTAGTTGAAGCTGACATAGAAATATTTGCAGTTGCAAGACACTGTTCTTATTCACACATGTCAAGTGTGTTCTGCTAAGTAATAAATTGACAAATTTAACCAGTGGCTGCAGGGGCCAGCATGCCATCTGCTAGCCTGTCCCTTAATAATCATGGATTCCCTGCTCTTCCTAGAAATGCTGCTTCTCTGGAGGATCACATCCATACGGTTCTTTTCCCCCTGGCATTCTCCATTAAGGTGTTTGGAGTCTCTTGCTTCACAGTGAATGTTTTTTATTGTGTCACTGTGCAGAACAAGTTGAGTGTTGAGTATGAGAAGGGAGGAGATAAGTAGTGGTTGGAAAAGGATGCTGGGACGAGTAAGCTGAATAGAAAAGCGGTGATAAGGGAGGATGGGTTGAATGTAAAAAACATTCAGGTTGGAGTGGCTTGATGGGGAATAGTAAAATTTTGTAAAAATTTATTCCATAATAAAGCTCATCCATTTTCCAAACTATTGTTATCCACAAGGCGTGTGAGTCCCTGTAGGCCTGACAAGGTGAATCCATGCCAATCCATCCTGTCAGGGTTAGATTGCTGCCTGTCACAGCCTAAAACCAGCCAAGGTGTATTCACCTTGCCTTTGCAACCAAATCCCAACAATCATTCCATAGCACGTTGTCATGGAACTAGAGGAACAACACAAGTTACTGTGGGTCAGTTTTATGCTAAATAGTGGGAAATTTACTCCTGACTTAGAATATTTGTGAAGTTCACTCCCTCTTAAAAAACAACCTACAAAGAAGCAGCAATAGTAGCAGTATACTGTTTCTAGTGCAATTTTAATTCTGAGGGAAGATCAGCCATATTATTTGGAGTCCTCCGTGGGTTCTGATGTATTTTATGAAGGCTTTAGGCCTTCAGTATTTCTCTGCTTTTTGGTTCAGTTCCCTGTCATTTCATTTTCAAATTCTGCATGAACGAAAAGACAAAAATGTTTTTCTTTTGTTAACCATGCAGTCAGAACAGAATACAAAAATAATACTGCATTACACATAATGCAACATTGTTACATTTCCTTCATGGAATGCTGAAATATTTTCATGTTCTTAGAAGTTTCATCCTTTGGATTTTGTATCTGGTACATTTTCCCAGAGCTCTCTGGCTATGCAAAGCCAGCCAGCTTCCTTTCACCGTGACTGGTTCCATGGAGGACCTGCTCACTGGGACTGCACCTTTGGCTTGGTGCAGACAGCTAAGCTTTGGGTTAACTTCCAGTAATTTGCTTTTTCTATTTGTTAATGATTGGAGATTTTCTAGAGGATTTGTATGACAGCAGAACAGCAGATGAACAATACTGTGTGTCTTCATTAAGTGTTCAGTATTTCTTTACCATGGGACTTTTTTTTGAGTGGGAAGAACTAAGCCCTGATTCAACAGATAATGGCATCAGAATTGTCCTTCTTAAGTCAGCATGTGCCTACTGTACTCCTTAATTTCTTTTTAGTGAAAGGATTGCACAGTGGCATTATCTGGAGTTTAGCAGTGTAGCCAGCCACTATATGTTTGGTTGAGGCTTTTTGTTTCCCCTGACATGTCTTTTTCCCCTTTCCAGGCTGGTGGGAAGTTGCTTCATTATATGCCATCCAAACAGCCTGGGAATAGCCAGAGGTCTTTTTATCAGTTTTCCAGTACATTCCCACATCTCTGTTTTGCGTTGGTAACCCACTATTTTGTCACTAGCTTCTCTGTTCCTTATGTAAATTAGTATAAAAAGTTTCAGACTATTTTATGGAGTTTCTAGCACTTCTTTTTTTCCACACTCCTGGAGACAACATGTTTTGCTGACTTTTACAGTGGTTTTTAATGTAAGACCCTTTTGTTTTTCTTTCCTCTTGTTTGTTCTCCCCACCATCCCACCCTCCTTTTTTATTTTATAGCAGGGAGTGTTGCATTTATCTTTGAGCTTGTATTGATGTTCTTCCATTGACCTTGCTTTTTTTATAAGTATAAATTAATTTCTCTGCATCACTAATGAGTGGCATCTGCTGTAAAATCATTGTTTAGATAGCATTATAAAATTACTGAAACTTATATTAAAATGTCTTTTCATATCAGGCCACACTTTTAAAAGTGAAATTGCAGACACTGGGGAAGTTTGAATTCAATTTTGATGGGACATGTTCCTATGTATTTAACATTTGGCAGCAGCTTTTCTTTTTCTGGCTGTGATCCAAGCCTTGAGTCTCCATTCCTGTTTCTTTGCTCATTGAGACATCCAGTGGCTTTGGGGGGATTTAAGGAAAGGCTGTTAGGGGGAAAATGGCAGAATAATGGCTAATGCAATGAAAAGTATATGAAATACAGTCTAAATTGGGTAATTAACTGCTTTCTGGTGCTCTGCATTCCTACATCATCAACATCATTCCAACAGGTTTGGTTGCTTTTTGTTTTTAATTTTGAAAATGTAAGGCTACTCTGCTTTGTATTTGGACTGACCTTTTTCTATTGCAAATGAAACACACTTATTTTTGGTGTTTTTGTCATTTGTAACTTAAGAATTTAATGAGATATTCCTATGAATACCTGTGTGCAATTCCTGTGTGGTGTCTCCTTATAATTTATCACATTTATATCACTTTTAGGATTGTGCTAATGAACAGCCTTGTTTGCATGTACCTTTCTATGTTAACAGAACAGTATGACAGCTCATAAAAATATTTAAAGAAAATTTTGTTGTCTGTAGGCAAATAAGTACTGTACAAAGCATACTTTTTTTTTTTTTTCTGTCAACTATTGCATCTTCCTTTACAGCAAAGCACTAATCTTAAACCGTACCTCATGTTGTTTTCCAAAGTTTCTTTCTCTGGGTCTTCCTTGAGTTATTTTGTCTTTCTCTTCCTTAAGAAACACATTCAAGCTGCCTGATGCACATGGTAACCTTTATGTCAATGTCAAACAGGATTGTTCTAAAAAGATCCACTGACAGAGTGGAAAGGAACAAACAAATCCATCAAGTTGCTAAAAATGAGGTTTAAAAGACTAGAAATGTTAGCATTTAAATTTAAAAAATGTTGATCTCCTGCTGCCAGCCTTCTCCTTTCTGTGCTCAACTCTTATGAATTGGTGGGACATCAGCTGAGGGAAGTTAACTTCTGAAGATTTTAGGGGGAAGCTGTTTAGTCTCCTTCAGTTCTCTGCTGACTCAGGGGAGAGAAGCTGCCAGGTTGAGCTGGGAACTGTGTATTTTGAGTAGACACATTCTCAGATTTATTTTTCTTCCAGCTCTGCTGCAAAGTGAAGGATAAGTTTTAAACATTGATTTTGAAGAAGTCATGAAATAATCCTTCATGTTATGTTTTCCTACTGCTAAAAGAATTGGAGTACCTTCAAGCATTTACAGACAGGATGTGCAGAAGGCAGTGATTTGCTGTCTTGGAACCTGTTAAACTGGACACTGTCACTACCAGAATCACCAGCTACCCAAAGAACATGAGGCTTACTTAAAAATTAGGTAAGAAATTTTTATTTTTAGTTGCCTTCTATTGTATGAGTCGTTATAACTTTTAAAGGACGTCTTGGCAGTCATGAGAGCCAGAGTCATTACTTTAAAGGTGGGGATTGTGATGTAAATGCCTCACTCTGTAACTCACACCTTCTAAGCAGGGCACTTGTGAGACCCTGCAGTTTTTGGGAGTGGCAACACTTTGGTTCCTAACCAGATGGTATGAAAAGTGTCCTTAGGCTGGTTAAACTTTTGGGCTGTGTGGACAGTTTGGTGCCTGGTTAGAAACAGGCAAAAAAACCTGATGGCTACCTTGAACTCCTGTTTTAAAGACTGTATCTCTCAGGCTAAAGAATAATTTCTTTATCTGCACAATGTTGGGATTTGACTCTTTAATGGTCAGGAAGGAGAGACACTCCTTTGTCTTCTGTACAACCATAGTATGTGCTGACAGATGAGCTCTACACCCATGATGATGTGATGTGAAGCAGTCTTAGAAAATTTTCCTACTGCTCTGGAAGTTACCTCCTTCTTCCTCCAGCAGAAGGAATAATTCAAGATGATGAGCTTGGTAGTTTTAGTCCTGAAATCGCCCTACTCTCATAATATCAAGAAGCAAAGGGTCAGATTTAAATTATGGTTTTTCTTTTCATTCCTCAGTGAAATGTACTGCTTTATCTTGCAGGGTTCTCTAAGCTTTGGGAATCACAGCAGGGATGTCAAAGTCAAACAAAACTGTTTTATTTTAGTTATAATTACTTCTGCCTGGTAGCAATTAGGAAACCAGAGAGGCTAGACCCGTTTTTAAGTGGCAGGAAGGCTGTGTTTATTGAGATTTTCATACACTTTAAAATTATTTTTTCCCAAGAGATTTTTCAGGGAGAAGTCTTTAAGGAGAAAGGAAGCTAATGAGAACTCAGACTGGAGTCCGGTTGTGCTACCAGTGTGTCCTTTTTGCTCTTTAGAACAAATAATCTTCCGTCTTTTGCTCAATAGTGAAACCCTACAGTGTATTACCTTGCAGCAGTATTTTAGTAGTCTCCACAAAGATCATTAAGAGGGAAATGTAAGAAGAATTGCATGGTGTAGTTGATCTTAATTCAGTATTAGAGAGTAAATGAAAGAAATGTCTCTTTCATGATTTGTCAGTTGAGCTACAGCAAGTTGCTGCACAGGATGCTGAAAGGTCAAAGCTGCTATTTCTCAGTGATGTGTCAGAGCTTGTTTTGTTCTGTTCTCTTTCTTTGGCCACCTAATTAGGGTTTTCCTGCAGAAGGGAACTGGATGATCCCTGATGAGTGCTGTGCCTTTGGCAGATGCACATTGCAGTCATACTCTTAGGTTTTCATTTGCATGTTTCTTAAATCTCTGTATTTGGACAGGAAGATTCTTAGAACACATGAAAGTTCCAGTTGTTACATAGCAAACCATTTCAAAGATACATTTCAGAGTTTTACCATTTGGCCAACACATAGCTGTTGCTTTTACATAAGGTGATCCCGTGCAGTACAGACTGGAGCTGTACTCCAACCCTCTTTTTAACTGGCACCACATCCCAGGAACCCTTGCTTCTCAGTTGTGTATGGCTCAGCCTGGTTATTGGAAAGAGGATGGTGCATTCCCATCTGTGTGGAAAAATACCTGGTGCAGACTCATGCTGGATAGCATGAATTTCTCTGAGCACTCTCAAGACCAGCACCCACCTCTTTAGAGCATTTGTACCCCCAGTGCTACTAATGTGCCTGTCCTGGGGAGTCCCCCAGTATTAATGCTGTGCATGGTGTGCTCCCTGGGGCTGCCCTGAGCAATTCTGGAATCAGTTTCATGCCCTGCACACTGTCAAAACTTGCACTTATCTCTCTGTCTGGAATATTTTTTTTTAATGCCTAAAAAGTTGATTATTTGTAGCAAATGTTGCTATAGAGACCCACTGTATATTGAATAGAAAAGGATGGCTGCCATGGAAGTGTGTTGAACCTAAATGTTAGATGTGACAAAACTTGCTGATACAGACTCACTGTCTACAGGAGAATGTTATTTGAGGAAAGACAGGGATTACTGCACCATCAGTTGATGATACTCAGATCATACATTCACATGCATTAGACCTGTTAAGTTATTTATGAGAAATAATCCAGATGTACATTCATGGGTATTGATAATTTCCTTCATGTAATGTTATGAAAAGGACTTCATCCAAAGAGATAGAAGGCTGTGTCTTTCCCAGTCAGCAAAAACCAAACCATGTTGATGTTGCTTGCTGAATGAGAGTTTACTTGGATACATCCATACATGGCTTAAAGAACTAGATGACCATGTGTAAATTGTCTTTGAAATAAAAAGCAGAAATCTTCCAGACTGGAGTGAAATCAAACCTTTACGTAAATGATTTTGGCAACACGCTCAGAAGAGTCACCAAAATGTGAGGATCAACTTGCAAACCTTGATTGAGTGTGGAATATTTCAGAGACAGGTAAGCAGAGAAAGGAAAGAGAGCAGACAGTGAGGACATCCACAGGCAGTCCAAAATGAAGCTTGATGTGGCAGGTTTCTACCTGGGGGCTTCCAAAATTCCCAGCACAATGAGCATTTTTTCCTCTCCAACCCATAGGTGCTACAGTGAAGCTGAGTCTTTCACAGCAAAACCTGTCTCTGAACTGAACTAATCCCTGCTGCTGCTTTTCAGGATGGAAATGGCATGCAGCAGGAGGGGAGGAAAAGATTAAATGATCCTTGACTTTAGTGCTCAGTGTTAGAATCCAGTTTAAAGGAAAGTAAAGATCTTATTGTTTTTGTGCAATTATGGACTTGGAACAAGTTTATTTTATGAGTGGTTTTATTTTTATCTTGAATTGAGTGGTAAGAAGTTTAAGTTCTCCTATTTGTACCCATTACCTTTTGTTTCCCTTGGCACCCCTTGTTTCTGTTGAGCCTTGTAAGTTTGTAATCTGTTGTGCCTCTACATCTGTCTAAACACAAATGGTGTTTCTGATGTTTTTAACACCCTGAAGGAATTTATAAATTCTGACCCCATGGTTGACATTAATGGTTCTGACTGGCCATGGTTTGTTTATTTTGGGCTGGTTGGGTACAGTAGCACTGATGGAGGGGTTTGAGACACCACTTTTAGTTGTAGGATTTAAGAAATAACTGGTTTAAACATGAATTTTCTTTGATATTAGAATAAAATGGGCTGGCAAGCACAGTGCTTCCATGCTTGTGCCTATAAATAGAACAAATTTTCCTTTCAAGCCTTTGATAAAGACGAACCAGCTGAATCGCCTGCTTTCTTGTGTTCCAGCCACTAGCAATGAAATGGCTTTAATATTTAAGTAACTGTTTTTATTAGACTCTGGTAGGCTTTAATAGGTGTTCCTGGAGTGCTGTTGACTTGCTCTTTATTGGTTAGCTGAGAGAGAAAGCTTTTATTCTTTTCCAGCAGAACCCTGAGGGTGTCATTCAACACCCTAGGGCAAGATGCTGAGCCAAACCCAGCAATAGAAGGCAATGATAAATCTGGATTTGAGGGAAATAGAGCTGGTTAGGCACTCTCAGTTTGTTAAGTTTCATTTCTGACACTTTCAAAATGTAATCATCAGATTCTGTTTCCAACTGATGGCCTTCAAAATATGTTTATTCACACAAAATGGTTTCTATTGGTGCTTTGAACCAGACTAACTTTTATGTGCAAGATGGTTTTGGTAAGCTGTCTTCTTACCTTACATCAAAGACAACTTTGTCATTTTCAAAGAAATATTTTGAAGAAATAATGAACAATAGAAAATGGTACCATAAGACATTAGGTCTTCTGTGAAAGTAGGCCCTGGAGTGAGACATCCTGTCCTACCCCCCTAACACTGTTAAGCATCATTTAACGAGAGTGGATGTAAAGGATTTTCATGTTAGACTGAAAAAAGATCAAAACAGCAATGCCACTTCCACTAGTGAAAGTTGAGTCCTTTGCAATGTAAATTGCCATCTTTTTGTTGGTAGGTTTGGGAAAGAATAAAGAACTTCTGGCTTGTTTAAAACCCACCAGCACAATAACAAGGTAGTAATAATTTTTTCTAGTTGGGGTGTTGAAGGTGTTGAACTTTGTATTTTATGTTTGGGCTTATAATTTGAATTAAGGAAAAAACCCGTGTATTTACACTCTCTCCTTAATTGTTGGATCCCTATTTCCTAGATAAATACTGCATTCCCATAAGGAATGTTGAAGCATCATTTGTTCCCAACAGATGTTACAATCCCTGTCTAGAGAGGTGCAGTTGGGACTCAGGCTAAATGCTCTCTTTAGGGAAATTCTGCTGAGGTTTGAGAAGTAAAACCAGAGCAAACCACCAAGGCTGGTCAGTGCAGAATGGCAGCTGGGAGATGTCTGCACTTGCTGGAGTGTTGTGATGACATGATGTCCAGTCCTGGGGCAATTGCTAATAAAATAATTCATTAATATTATTAAACTTCTTAGGCAAGACTGTTCAGAAGAACTAGGGGTATTTTTGGGAAGAAGTTTTTACATAGAAAATAAGTTAATTTAGTGAGTGCTTACAGTAACTCAGTTTTGCAGAAGTGAAGGTACCAAATGAATTGTTTGTGCCAGGGAAACACAATTATTTGCAAGCTACCCACACAAATACGTAAGCTCAATGCATTATCCCATGATCCAAGGAAAATTAATACCATTTTAAAAATTAAACTTTGTAAGTTAAGCTTTTCCTTCCAAATTACAGGGTAATTTTTGAAGTTTTTACAATCTTACTCTAAAAGTCTAAAGTGGCAAAAATACTATTGTTCAGTGAGGATAATTTATATGTCTCTAACATATTTTTTCTTGGAACAAAGAATCTGTAAAATAGCTTTACAACTAAAGGATTATTCCAACTAATTTTGCTGAAAATACTGGAAGAAAAGTATTATCTTATACATAGAACCTGGCACAGAAAATACCATCTGAAAAAAGATTTTTTATAGGAAGATTTAAGCATATGTATCTAGGTTATAATAAAGTACTGACAGTAGTTACTGTCAGATTCAGATTCTAGAGTATGGAACTGTCTAGAACTGAAATGTGAACGTGTGTTTTTCTGAGTTTTCACCTTGTTTTTCTGGTTTTGCTTTCAGCAAATACTGTTGTCATCTGGGCACTCACGATATTTTTTTCTCCTGCACAGAAGTGTTGATGGGTTGGGAACAGTGCTTTAGGGTTAATTTTCTGAAGTGATGTTTTGAAATGTGGTTATTTTTGTAAGCCACTAGTCAGAGTAGAGCAGACAAACTAACAAAATGTGAAATATTGGAGCTGCTGGGGATGGATTGAAGACTAAATATAATTAAATTGAAACAACAGGATGAATGATGTCACGCTCAAAATAGAACTCGCATAATTTGCAGTCCAATTTGATGTACATAATGTTTCTTGCTTGAGCAGGTCTTGGACATTGAGCAATGGGCATTTAGTGGTTAGTATTTAAAATACTACTGAAAAGAGGAGTTGAGTAACAGAATTCATTGTTTAATATAAAGGATACAGTTTCATATAGAAGCTAAATAAGGTGGATCTCTAGTTGTTAAACATAAAAAAGAATATATATTTATTTGGTGGGGGGATGTCCAAAGACATCAGTGTAAATAGGTCGTCCCTTTCAGTAAGCATGTCTTTGGGATGAGATCAGAGAAGCAGAATCTTAATTTTCAACTGTAATTTTCCCCAAAACACTTTCTAATCCCCAAATTATAAACCCTAGTTGGCGTGGGTCCTGGCCGCTCCTCTCCATCCTGAGCTGTCCTGTCAGCAGCTGCTCCCTTCCTTTTCTTAAAGGGTCTGTGTGTAGATGAGACTACAGAGACCACAGTGCCTCGATCCAGCAGGAATGCTGTTTGTTGAGCTCATTCACACACGAGGACAGCTCTTCTCATTCAATACCTCTCCTGTCCACCTCACCTGGCTCCTGGGTGGGGCATTTTACTGCTGGACAGCCACAAAAACTGAGTTAATGGAGCCTCTATGAGCTGCACACCCTCTGTGGCTGAAGAGTTTTCTTGATCTGTGCCTGAGAAGACTTTACTGTCTTTTCTCCCAGCAGTCACTTCACTTTCATTTCCTGCTGCACATGTAGTAGAATGAGTCACATACTCTTGTGTAAGCACTGTTTGTAACACACATGGGATATTTTACGATGGCTCCTTTTCTTTCAGCTTCTTTCCAGATACCTGCTGACGCTTTTTTAAGGCTGAAATTTCAAAGGCAAAAAGCAGTTTTTTCTGTCCTGAGCAATAAAGTAGGATACTGACTGTTATCAAGGTGGATTAGGGTAAATCAGGGATAATCACAACGGCCCTAAACTGTTTCCAGAGGTACTGGATGGAGCCTAAGTTCACATGCACAGTAATTTTCTCTTCTTCCTCTAGCAGGATGTTCGGGCGCTGTGCTGTGGCTACATGTCCTGGTATGGGAAGGATTAATTCCTACACAGTGCATGAGTTTCAGTTCCCTGAAAGCCCACTTCTCTGGGGTCTCTTTCTCCTCTGTTCTGATTTGACTGTGCCAGCAGCACAGAGAGCTGCTGATCCCCAGACTAAGTTCATGGATACCACAGTGGATTGACTTTTACTGAGCTGTGTGAGGAATTCAGGAGCATCTGTAATTATTCAAAGTAAATTTAGCTATGCCTAAGATGACCAAGAGGAAATATCTAGAGATTAATATGAAACCTTTTGCCAGCTAAGGCTACCATTGCAAATAGTAAGAAATCTGATCAGGTTTTTATATATAAAAATAGTATATAAGCATTGGATTTTATGGACATTTGTATATTTGCATGTGAACATTTGTAAGTTGGCTTCTTTCATATTGTAGAATTGCTAGAAAAAATAGTTGATTAACTTTTCCTAAAAAACCAAAAATGGATAAAAAAAAAATCTATAAAGTTAGAAAGATTTGTTTAGCTTTCAGCAAGAATAAACATGTCAAGTACAGCATCCTAATCTAGGCAATTTAGTTCAGCACTGACATTTCTGCCTCTAGACACTGATTGGAAAGTTATGGTTTATGTCACAACCAGCCATCTAAGCTGCCTAATTTTGATCTTGATATGTCCACGATCAACATATTTTGGTTTGTTTCATCCTTGAAATTGAAACCTCTTTACTCTGGCTGGTTTTTAGCTAATTAATATTTTCCACTCATCCAAAATGTTTATGCTTATCATGAAGTAATGAGGAACTGGACCTTTTGCAAGACAAATGTGGTTGAATTTGAAATTTTTATAAAAGCTGTGGGGTTTATTCCTAGTACTTCTTGTCAGGTGAAGAAGTTTTCTGGAAATCCCCCATATATTTTACCAAGCAGTCAAACTTATGGGAAAAACAGTGTGCCATTTCTTATGAAGCTTTTCACTGTGAAAGGATGAAAGACAACACACATAATTTGAAACAAAACAGGTGCAGATTGGATAAAATCTTTTTCTTTTTTTTTAATATATGAGAGGGAGGCAGTGAAAAAAGTTGCTTAGAGAGATTATGCAGTCTCCATCCTTTGAGGGTTTCAAGACTCAATTGTGTAAACCTTGAGCAACCTGATCTGACCTCAACTGACCCTGCTTTGAGTAGGAGTTTGGATTGGAGACTTCAGGTCTCTTCCAGGGTGATTATTGTGTCAAGTCACCCAGTTGCTCTGACTAAAACACAAACCCAGCCATTTTTGTATACAAGGAAGATGTATGTCTGTTACATAGGAAACACACAGTCTGAAAATCAAAACCTCTGAGAAAGAGCTGTGCCTGAAACACTTCAGTAGAATGAGCAGTTAAAATTGTACCTATTTGAGAAATATCTCTAACAAAGGCTTGCTTCCCTTTACTGCTGTCCATTTTGGGGAGCTTTTCTGCTTTTTGTTGCCTTAAAGACCTTAAAGTTATCTTCATCCTTTCCTGCCTGCTTGATCAGATGTGGAATCACCTGTATTGGAATTGGTTGCTACTTAACAGCACATTCCAACTTGAGGCTCCTTTTTCCTTGTATGAAAAGATTAAAATAAATATTCTGGGATATGCCTGAGAAATTACATTTATGTATTGAAGCTGTTTCTGTGCAACCATAAAGGCAAGAATTACCAAGCTCAAAGATACAAATCCCTGATAAAAGAAAGCTTAAGAAAGAGCGTCTCTTTACTAGAAAGAATGTGGTCTTAACTAATGTTGATGGGTTTATTTCCAACTCTCAGAGCTTAGAATTTCTTGGTTTGCTTGGAAAAAATCTTGCTCTATTCACAGACTTTTTTTTTCCCCCCCATTACATGCCTATGGTTATTATTTAACATCAAGTTCCTACTAACCCTTTGTTTAGCTGCTCTGACTCTGCTGCTGCCGGGCAAGTTGAGCTCTAAGGTAGGTTGAGAAATCCTGTTCTAAACTTTTGAATAGGGAAAACCAGAGCAGTGGTAGTGGAAAAGGGGCAGGAGGTGACAAAACAGAGTGATGTTTACAACTCTCAAGTTTGGTTGTTTGCAATGAATGCCTGACAACTTAACTGGGCCAGCAAAAACAAACAAAAAAGCTTCAAAATAATGAGTTCTCCAGCAGCCATACCAAACCAAGTATCCAAAATGACCAACTGAATGACCAATAAAAAATGACCAACTGAAAACACCCACATTTCTTAGTGCTCCTTTGACCCAGAGCAGCTGCAGTGGTAGTAGGAAAGCTGGGTACAGGCTTGGTCTCTAATTTGCACAAATGTCAGGCTGCACAGGGAGTAATGTTGGAGGAAATTTTTCCTCCCTCCCATCTCACAAATCCTTTGTTTAGCTTTGCAGTTACTTATTTAGATATATATGTTTTTTTTAAACTCAAAGTTCATCCCAAAGTAAGAAATCTTGTTTCAGGTTGCCCCGTGAATACCCCCAAACAGCGTCGGGATTCCCAGGTAGAGCCCCTTCTGTAAGCTTTGATTTGTTTATTCTCATATCAAGTAAGCCTTTAATTTACACCGATTAAGAAAATCTGACCCCTCCTCTAATGCACTTGTGTAAGGGTATTCTGAATTCTCTGTAATGGCTGAGCAGATTCAGACCCACATGGCTCAGGTTCAGTTGTGTTGCTTAAATCCAAAATAGGAAAACCTTGCTAGTCAGCAGGAAAGCAAATGTTTGAAGGTCTGGGAGCTCTATAGAGAGCACTGACCATAGCATACTGTAAATGAATATAAAATCATGTAATATCAAAAGCATGGAAAGAGAATGTGTACACAAGTTATTACTCATCTATAACCATGTTTGACATCTTTCTCTCTTGGAGCTTGACTTCCATTGATTCCTATTTTGCAAAGATGTGAAGGTCTCACTAATATAGAATTCACAGTAATCCAGAAAGCACTAATCTGAACCTGGGAATAATAGAAGCAGTGCCTTCAAAGTACTCTTGTGATCTGTGTTTACCTGAGCATGGCAGGTTCAGTGCCCTGAGCTCAGTTGTAGCTTTCAGGGGTGAGAATTGAGTGCCTTCAGCTCTCAGTTGTGAGCGCTTCTCTCGATCCTTTTCTTTTGTGACCATTCTTTTTTGCCTTTCTTATGCTAAACAGATTTACTTTATAAAGCTTTTAACTTAAAAGAACACACTTCATAGAGAAATGGTAATTTTAAGGCCAGCTGACAAGGCCGACAAAAGTCCAACAACTGCCACATGGCCTCTGCCTTCCTTTGTTGTAACTTGGCCTTTAGGGAAGGAGGAGGATTTGAAAAGCACCCGTGGGGTCTTCTCTGTGCCTGGGACCCCTGAGTGATTCTGGGTGTGGGCTGCTGGTACCAAACTCCTGTGCCCTGCGGGTAGATGGATGAACAGTGTCTGTGCCTCGGCTGCTCCTGGGAGAGCATCCTTTGTGCTCACAGCTGATTGTCAGCAGTGATCAGACACCTTGTGGGATCTGAGCCCCACCTTCCATGTTTGTGCCACTGCTGGGAATGTAATTGCATAAAAGTGTAAAGGAAAAAAATCTTGTGGTGTTCGATTTGAGGATGGTTTGGAGAAAATTGATTAAAACACGGGTGATGCTGGGGTTTTGTTATAAACTTGTGTGAAGTGCCCATGGTGTTATTTGGGAAATAGAATGCAATGCTGAGTATGCCTGGAAAAATAAAGCCCCACAGAAAGGAAATAAGCTATTAATCCTAGAAAACAAAGAAAAAAGGACACAAAAGAAACACTTTTCTCTATGCCACTTCTTTAAAGTGGTTCTTCTTTATGCCATCTGATGTAATTTTGTCACCGGCTGAGGTGATGTTTCCAGCAAACCAGTTCATTCTCTGTTGTTTTTTTGTTTTCCTCTTTTTCATCTCTGATTGACAGTCCCACCAAGAAATAACAATGAAAAGGACTTTCATGGGATTAGATAGAGGCAGTTAAATTTCCTGGGGCACAAGTGTGTTTTGAGGAAAGGGATAAAAGTGTATTATTCTCTGGATAATCCTGGCTGAAATAGAAAGGACTGCTTTTGGTGAATAATTAGAGAAAATGTCCCAAAACTACCTTTAATTGGTACAGCATAAAAACATGTATTAACAGAGATTAAAGATATTTTAGCTTTGGCTCTGGATAAGTGAATAATCTGTTATATTTTACTTGCATTGTATTGTAGCTTTTATTATTGGTTCACTTTAGTGACAATAGTGACTCAGTAATTCTGACTAAGTCAGAAAAGTACAAAATGATTAAATGAGCATTAAGGCGAATCTTTATTTTATGGCATTACTTGTATTCTTGTATTTTCTTTCATTTTCTTCCTCTATAGGTAAGGGTGTTTTGTTTTGCTTTGGCTTTTTTAGCTCTCATGAGAAAATATTAAAAAAGATGTCTATGAGTGACATTAATTTGTGTTTGTGATCTGAATTGCTAGGAGATAAGAAGTTCTTTGTTCCTATCCATTAGAGAGTGCACAGAAGAATAGCTACAGAATTAAGCTATGCAGCATTCATCTCCCTCATGTAACAGTCTGTTATGTGCTGAGAATCAGCCTCAGGGCTTGGGCAGGAGGAGGTAAAGCCAACTCAGGAAACCAAACACTTTTCTGTGTTGGTCTGCTGGTACTACAGAAGGACTTTCTGAGCACGGCTGAGGCAAAAGAAGTTCAGGTCTTGCAATGACATTTAGCCAGAGAACAGCCAGTTCACGAGCTCTGGAAATAACCAGTATTTCTCATGGTGTATGGGGAAGCTGGTGTGTTTGCAGCCTCTCAGGGCTACTGGGAGAAGACCAGCACCAAATCAACTGTGCTCAGGGGACTGACCAGGGGCCTTGAGTGCAGTCCACAGGACAAGGATGTTGCATGCTGAATCCTCACTGTATCTTTGGGGTTTTGCTTGGATTGTCATGTTGAGCTGAGTTTGGACAGGTGTTTTTGTCCTTTGTGGCACGAGACTTGCCTTGGTCTTGCTGACTTTACCCTGTGTGCATCTGAAGCTGCCCATTTGCTTAGTTTCTTTGGCTCGTGGTAGCTGCACTGTAACCTTTTGTTGGGGAAAGAGGAAGAGAAATTACAGTCTGGGTGATCTTGATGGAAGCAACATGCTTTGATGCTGCCACTTTGAATAGTGTCAGCCAGGTCATCGGCACATGTCAGAAACACAGTTCAGAACCTTTATCCTTGGATAATTCATTACCATGATAGCTGTAAGCTTTCACACACTTCTCTGCCAAAAGGAAAAAACATAACATTTATAAAGAGAAATCATATGGAAAATTGGTACTTATAAGAAAAAAAACCCTTGTTTTGTTTGTTTGTTTGTTTTAATTATAGCGTTTAAAGTATTTTAGGCACTCTAGATATGTTGTTACAAAGTATTTACATCAAAGTTATTTCTTTCTTTGTGTGATGTGTAGTCATAAATTTACTGATGTGCTGAAATAGGTTTTGCGTCTTTAAAGTTTTAGTTTTATTAAAGAAAAATGTGACCCTTTGAAAAAATATAAATACGCTCCCTTTGTCTGATATCTAGGCAGTGCACATTCTCTGTCCATCTCATTCTCACTGAGAATTATCCTTGCTCTTCAGTGTGACTATTTTGGTTCTGCTGAGACTGCCTTATACTAATGAATGATTTATAAACACCATAGAATAAGTTTGAGGGGATTTACTTGTGTTGGGAAAATTTGGGGGTTGTACTGAAAGAAAAAGTTACAAAGTAACTTCCCTATTACAACTCACAGTACTTGGTTTCTATTGCTGCCCTGTTTAATTAGATCAACAGATAACATATAAAAAATTAATCTGTTTCTGATGAGGTCATGATTCCTTAGTGCTCTCAGAACATTTGGGCTGACTGTTGCTGTTTTACCTAAACTCATTTTCAGCCTTTCAGCTTGTGCTTGTGCTGTTTTTCCAGCGAAGAACTGAATCCGTTTGCCTCTCAGTAACAGCAGAGGAAGCTGAGGGTATGAGCACTCTGTGATAGTGTGGGCATGAACTGAGCTATTTCACAGAAAGCCTCTGGAGAGGTGTTGGAAGGACGTGAGGTCTGTGAGCTTCCACAATTGGGTGGTCTGTGAAGCAGCCCACAGGGAGCCCGGGTGAGGTGGGAAAGGAAAGAATGCAATTACAGCCTAATTAGAAATCCAGATTCCCTTCTGCAAAATGTGTCGTTTCCTTTTCTGCCACAAAAGTGACCTTTAAGGCACTTAAAACAAATGATCTAGCAAAGAAATGACATAATTCAGAAGAACCAGTAAACACTGGTCAGGTTTTCTGTTTGATTCATCTCTGCAATCTCCAACCACTTGCCTAGTGGCTACTCTGATGGGAAAGTAGAGCCCGGTCATTACAAATCTCTCCCATAAAACCTCTTTGACATGGGTATGTTCCAAGGAAAAGATTCTTTTTTCCTTTCGTCCTTCCTGCACCCCTGAAATGAGCATATTCTGACTACAGTAAATTTTTTTGGAATATCCCTAACACTTATAACTAGCAGCTGCTGAGTATTTTTATTGAGAAGTGAAGCAGTGTGCTCTAAGCAGTGTGGGAACTGGCCTTTCTGGAGAAAGAGGCAGTCACTTGTGAACATGATTAATGACAAATCCATGCTGTGATGCTGATTGGGTACTTGCTTTGGGTGGTGTCTAAGGAATTTATTAGTGAGTAAAAACAGTTTGCAGAAAGATCAGTTTACTAAATGGGTCTAGCAGAGATTTTTCCTCAAATTTACTACATGATTTAGAATTGCAGGAAAGCATCTCTCCTCCAATGTGTTGTTAGATTCCTAGTGGAAATACTTGTCAGATATTCACAGTCATATTTCATACCTGATTTAATTTCTACATAAGTGTTAACTAGATTTCATTGATTATCTGTGTTAATTATATATTTTTAAATGTCAACTCCGTTACTGCAGAGTCTTTTTTTTCCCTTGACTTAGTCATGTCCCTTGAATATAACCAAGGAAAGCAGGAAGCAGCATGAAGCTGTATGAATCGCTCACACCAAGCAATATTTGACCTTGGGATATCTTTTCTTTCCTTGCAGTGACTATTTCACTGTCAAGGGATGAATTGTCTCTGAGTCCTGTTAGCACCAAGCTGTGGATAATGAATGTCCACAGCAGAGAATTACTCAATACTTCCCAATGGGTGATACAAGAAAGAGCAAAACAAATGAAGATGTGCTGCAAAGCCCAGGCTCTCCAATCTGAGTCAGCTACACCTGCATTGGGTTTCTATTCCAGTATCCTTTTAAATCATCTGTTCCTCTGCTGAGAACCTTTACAGTAATGCAAACAGACTTTGTGAGCTGGGCTCTCAAAACTGACCTGAGATGGGGAAATGTTGCTGCCTCAGCTGGGACAGGGTTCCACTAACTTGTTTGGAAGAGATAGTGTTAACAAAATTTAGTTTAAAACTTTTTTTTAACATAAACGGGGGTATTTTTGCCACCATGTCGATGACTGAAATACTCCATATTAGTAACTGACTTTTATGGGAAAGAAAAAATTGAAGTTATTAAAATATTGCAAGCAAAAATGAGCCCATCGTCTGAATGCCACTGGGGCAGGTTGGGAACAGAGACAGCAGCAATTCCAAGCAGTAGCAGAATCACAGAAACAGGAATCTACAGTATTTGTGAAGTCATTTAACTTACTTCCCTGCCCCAGGGCAGGATTAAATTCATCTGGTGGAGTTTCAGACAAAGTGGTACATGAAATGTTCATTTACACTGCTAGGCAGAATTTCATTTTGCTTGGGTTACAGAAGTAGCTAGTAGTAGTAGCTGGAGGAGAGGAACCTCTGCTCAGAGGACTAGTCTGGGATTTGATACCTGCCAAGCTAATTCTGTGATCCATCAAGTCACTCTGGTCGTTCTTTCTCCATTGTACTGTGTGCAGTGTACAAAAAAGGACTGAGCTGGCTGCAAGCACCTCTTGGAGCACTCAGATCAGTGGGGCCATACAAAGACACCAGCTCTCCTTTGAAAACCAGCATAGCCCCGGGGCAATGTATGTGATTCACCAAGCCCTGCTGGTGGGACTGTGCTGCTTTGTTTTACCTGGCACTGAGAGCTCACGTATCATTTTACTGCTCTTTATTACACGATGCGGGTGTGCTCCGTCCAGCGCCAGGAATCTCAGGAGAACAAGGTTTGTAAAGCAGCTCACATCAGCTCACACACAGAGGTACCTACGTGCACAAACACACCACCACAGGTTCATCACAGGTACCTAAATATACTCTGTTTGTCTCTGCCTCCCTGGACGTGGGCAGTCACCAGAGCATTTGTTCTTGTGCTGCTGGGTTTTTTTATTATTACAGTAGATGTCCCATCTGTGAAATAAAAGTAGCTTTCTCCCATGTCGCTGTGGTGATTGCGAGGTACATGGTGACAGGGAGTGTGAAATACCCACTGGAGACAAAAGTTCAGAAAATCTCTACCGGTGTAAGAAGTCTCTTGGGTTGTTTGTCCCTCTGCTTGTCTGAAGTTATTCCCGATTTATATCATCCTGATGGAATCATCAAGTCAGGGTTGGAAATAACAGATGGATCATGGCTAAAAAGAGATCTTGAAGCTCGAAACTGTGTCCACAAACTCTCCCCCAGTTCAGTCCCAGGCGCAGTAACCCCAGCCCCGGACAATGCCAGTGTCCTGTTTCACCCCTGGCGTCGGTTCCTCTCATCCCGTGACTCCGTTTGCATTTTGTCAGGGTCGCAGGCAGCTTGGAGGAGTGTTTGATCTCTGTTTTTTCAATGTGTGACACTTTTCCTAAGGCTATCACAGGGAGCACAGAAAGGCGTCTGCTCATCCGTAACACATCTGAGCTAGCGGGGCGCCGGGCTCGTTAGGACCTGTTAACAGGGACAATGCTCATTTGCGTTTCTAAGGGTCAATGTGGAGAGCTGTGGTGGAGTTTGGGTGGTTTGGGGTGTTTTGTTTGGAATTCTCTGCTCATACTAACCTGGTTTAGCTTCTTTATGTTGCTTTTTCAGCAAAGAAACTAAAACAATATTGACATGGGTACTTAAACTACTAAGTAGCTTTGAATCAGTTTATTAAAGTCTGCTCAGTTTGACCTGAATCTGAGGTTCTTCTGCGGTAATTCAAGTTACTTTTAATTAGTATATTTCATATCTTCTGTATTCACTTGTTTTAGTTTCTTGCTGTTTCAGTGTGTTTATATATGTGCTGTGTTGGACCCTATAAAAATCCCTTTTTTGAAAGCTTTAAAGATGACAGTACTGTATGAAACTGTAGTATACTTTAATCACATTTTTCTCTTTTCTTCTTAATCAGCCGTTATGGGTTCTGCCAGACGGTCAGATTACTGTCACCATTCGTCAAGAAATCTGCCTGTGCTCTTTATCCTCTCTTCCTAAATCGGGGTACCCTCTTCTATTCCGTATTTATGGAACACTCGTCTTTCAGAGACCTTTCCTTTACCAGCACTATTTTCTCTCTTAAAACCAGAAACACACACCCACACACCACCCCGTGTTGGTGATGGCCCATTAAGCCCCACGGACACCAGTAAATTCAGCATATTCCAACAGTTGGCTGCAGTTATTCCTCAGTCTGGCGAGAGCAGAGCTTGCTAACCTGCTCCATGCATTCCAGAAACTCTTCTGTTACTAGAGCTGCAGCCTTCCTCTCAGGCTGAATTTAGGTTCGAGTGTCTTCCCTCCCCTCAGCCTTTTTAATCAGACATCATCAACTACATTAGTAAATGACTTTCTTTACCACTTCCACGACTAATGAGCACAGGGCAGAGCAGTGAGTCCCCTAAAAGCTCGCTGGTGAACGGATTGATTTCAATCCCCTTGGAAAGAGACTATTTTGCAACGGTGCCAAGTGAGGCATCTCGTTCTGACAAATTCATTAAACACAGGCAGTTGGAGCAGGAGCCACATGCTCAGCTGACTCGTTGCTACAGGCTGGTAATGGCAGCGATATTAGGAGGTGCATTGGAAGAAGCTTAGACCCTGATCCTGTCTACAACTCCCTGTGAGAGAACAGATTTGGCAGCGGACAGACAAGGATTATGTGTTGCATCAGTAATTAATGTGATCCCCTGGGTTTTAAGAATGTACCCATGGACAATGAGTATTCTGCTCTATGGGGTTTTTTAAACCAAAATCATATGAACAACACATTTAGATATTTTTTTAATATGCCACCAGTCTCAAAAAAAAAAAAAAAAAAACCAAACAAATAACAAAAAAACCCTAAACAAACAAACAAAAAAACCCCACCCAAACAACACAAACCCCATCAAACCAGCTCACAACAGCAACAAAACACCACCAAACACCTTTAACAAAAATAATAGGGGTTTGAGATAATTTGTAAGCCTACAATAGGTGGGAAAGCAGGATCGTGGTGGGGGGGTTGTTTGTATTTGTTTAATTTTGGTTGTTTATTTACATTTATCTAAAGAGTAGGATGATTTTAATGATGATTTTATTGGATGATTTTAAGGATGATTTTATTTTTTAAAAAAAATAACTATACACTGAAAGCAAATCTTGTAATTTGAAATCAAAGACAGAATTCCCACGCCTTTTGCTAGTTGCTATTATATTCAAGGCTAGTTGGAGTAAGGTAGGAAAACCTCTGGAGAGCATTGTGCAAATCCTAGCTCTCCATTTGTCTGAGTGAGATGTAAAATAATAAACCTGATTTTTTTGTGTGTGTGTCTTGTTGATGAGTAAGACTTCAAGATTAGTTTATAATGGATAAAAGTTTACTTTTTTTCCTATGCTTATAATATCTTTATTTCCTATATGGGCACAATCTTGAGTTTTAGTTCTTTCTCCCTGACTCAGTAAAGGCAATTCATGTCCCATATTTTTGCTTGCAAGCCTCAAAGATTTACGTACTTTTCTGGGAAACACAAACCAGCTGCAGGCTAATAAGTGTTTGTGGACCTTAACACTAATTAAAGAACAGATGATAAATATAATAATAGGCTCAGTTCAGCTGAAGGTGATGAACGTTGTAGGTATCTTGGAAAATACTTCCTTAATGGCTCTTTTATATATATATATGAAATATATTCTTTAAATTATTTAAGAATTCAATTTAAAATGTTTCTTTAAAAAATTGAGAATGATATACTGTGGCACTGATTGTTTAATCTGGGATGTTATTGATTATGTCCTGATGCTGACAGGACTGTTTTTCTTCCTTTTGTGGCTTTTTCACCTTCAGAACTTGCAGAAGGTGACTCAGATATCCACAGCCACATTCAGTGATATGTAAAATTAATAAATTATAAATCTCCAGCCAGAGTCTGAAGTTATAATTAAAAGGAAATGTATTGGGGTTTTTTCACCAAAGTTTGTAGATATTCTTAGGAAGTCAAACACGTAGACATTAAATTCCCTGAGGTTTGCCATCCAAGGTCTGTCTGTGCTATGGTTCAGAATGGAATCTGTCCTTTTATTACTAAGACACAAATGAATATATTTTAAAAATATAGTCTCAATTGGACATGATTACTATATGACATAAATATTCACACTGTTATTAGTACAGACTGCAAATACACAAGTGAAATTCCCTTACCTAGTTGTACTTTTCTGCTTGGGTAGGAATTGGTCTAAATTTAAAATCAACAAGCAAATGAAAGAAGTAAATAAGAAAATGATCCAGACTGCCCCAGCCATCTGCTTGAAAATCTATATTTAAAATCTATGTAGTGGGAGTGGCCACTATTTGGTTTTCAGACCAAATGCCATTGTAACTCAGCGAATAAATTAGTAGTTGTGAATTAGTGAATGAATTGTGGCTTTTTTGTCTTTCTATTTCCCCATTGTCCTCAAGCAGACTGTGGACAACTTCTTGTTTATTTTGGTTTATGTTTTTTATTCACAGGTTATTTCAGCAAATCATTGCTGGTTGGCAAATCATTTGAGTTCATTGCTGTGAGAATTTGCTGTTGTTTTTCTGATGGTTTGGGCTTCTGTTCCACGGTGAGTTTCACATGTACAGGATCTTCTTTAGTTTGATGCTCTTACATGAAATTTTAGGAAGAGTAATTTAGTGCAATGAGAGTAGAAACCAAAATTAACATCTCAAACCTGTCAGAATTGACATTTCAGTTAAGGTTATGCGACCTTACATACCTACGTATAGTTCTTGAAAGAACTGTAGGTCCATGAAGCCTGTACAAAATCAAAGACAGAATTTGTCAGAGGAGAGGAAAGGATGCAATATATTTTCCCCTGTTCACTTACACTCTGAACTACTCTGGAATCACAGGTTATTTTTAAACTGCAGAAATAAACTATGCAAGTGAAAATGCAAAACTCCTGTTACACAGCTTTTCTCTGATAATTTTTTATTTAGAGATAGCAAAGGAAATTCCTACATGGATCTTTCCCAGCATGTCTGTGGGAAGAAAGACGTGTGCTAATGTCTTTACAAGCAATTCGATGGGTGAAGGTATGGCTGTGAACGTCTTCGAAATGGGTCTCAATGTCTCTGCTGACTTTGGGGGGTGTGCTCGTTACAGTTCAGCTTGGCTCCTGAAACAGACAAGGCTCTGCACAAGGCTGAGCTTCCGAACTTTGGGGTAAAATGACAGGTTCCAGGGGGGAATATGTGGAAGGCGGTTCGGGAAGGCTGTGCCTTCCTAGCAGCTCAGCTGATGGGGAAAGGAAGGGGGCAACGTGCAGCCGGGAGTTTAGGATAAAAGGAGGCTGCACCCTCGGACACCTCGAGAGAGAAAAGCCCGCGGGCGTGTGGCCCGGTGGACTCTTTCCCTTTCTTCAGATAAAGTTGAAGGACTCCTCTGTGTCCTTGTTGGATATAAACCTCTGGCGTTTGTGGATTTTCCTGACATCTACAAAGAGTGGGGCAGTTGGTGTAGAGGTGTTGTATCATAGTGCTTCTTATATCATAGTTAAACTGCTGCATATTTGGGGGTTTGGAGTGTGAAGGAAAGAATTTGTACAGCTTCAAGGGGCCTTAATAAACATCACAACGTATTTTGTACTGGGAAACAATAGATTACTCTTCTGTAGCAGATGGGGCAGATGATGAATGGTCTTTACCTTGTTCAGGAATTTGTGGTTTTGTTTTGCATTCTGGTTGCATGAAGCAGAGGAATTTCTTTCATTCGCTGTTTAGACAGAAAAATACGATTTAAATATTTTAGGGATTTTTTTTCTTCTTTGCAAAAGGTGCTTCTAAGGCACAGCTTCTTTGGGATACCCTTTGATCAGAAGCCCTTTGATTGATATGTATTCTTGCACAGCTACTCTCAGGCTCTTAGCTGGGGTGTAGCTGGTGGCAGAGCTTACAGGCAAACTAGGAAAAGGTTTCCTTTCCTGAGGATTGAAAGAGCTGCTAAGACTTAAGTGGCAGAAAAAGAAACTCGTTAATGCCTCTGCACAGAGTAGGATGCTTTCTAAACATTTGAGAAATGGTGATGTCGGCACTCACACGGCACAGATGTGAGAGAATGGGGAATCTATCGGAGATTTATCAGATCTATCGGAGGCCATGCCCACCTCAGCTGTTCAGGCAGGATTTTGCTCTGCCCTTTAGACTCCTCCGTTTGGATGGAGCAGCCACCAAATCCTTCATCTCTGATAACTCATACTTGCTTACAACCATGAAATCTATTTCCTTACAATGAAATATCATAGTAGTGTTTTAGAATATTATCTTGTTACATAGAGTCTTAGTGGTCAGTAGTTAAAATGTACTACTACTAATTAGTATTTAGTCTTACTGTATGGACAGTGTTACATCCAGAAGTAACATTTATTAAATGACTTTATACTGCAAGTAGCTTCTCTGGAGAGTAACAGTCACTGATTTTCCATTCCACACAGAAAGTAGCATCAGGTTATAAAAATACCTTCAGAGTAAAAGAAATCCTATTTTTATATCTGCTTGATACTGTGGAAATTAGCTTTCTTGGGGCTTGCTTTGCATTAAAAAATAACTTAAAAAATTAGTATGCCGGAAGTGTCCGTTATTTGCGTATATTATTGATTTAAAATCACTGAGTAGAATAACTTGGATAAATTTCGAGCAAACACAAATATTTGCCTGTGACAACTTGACAAAATGATGGTGGTGAATGTGAAACATTTGTCAATAGTATCTGCAAATGCATCCTTCACCTGCAGGTTGTCACTGTCAGCATCACCCATTAGGGTGTGGCCAAATACCACGGAGATAATGTCCCAGTGCCACGTGTCCTCACAGACATGTCAGCAGTGAGTGTGGCACACAGATTGCCTGGTGTAACCTCCTTGTGACTTTTATTGGATATGTCAGGGGTACATGCTAGAGTCTCAAAAACTCCTGCGTGATGATGTGCTCTTGAGCCGAGGGTTAGATGAAGATTAGGGGGAACATCAAAGCTGCAGTTAAAATGAAAAAAGATGAGATAAAGCCAAGTCGTTAGAAATCACTTTGAAGTGTTTACAGATTAAACCCTGTCTCTTCTAAGTGGAATACTGATCTGCCTTTCAATATTTAAATAACAAGACACGACAGGCAGTGCTTTTCTGAAGGGGTATTGTATGGTTCTGCTGGGCTGAACGGCATCAGGCCAGAGGCAAGTGACTCCAGTCGTGGAACACCTGTAATAATCCTTTAAATATCTCTCTATACTCATGTTAAACAAACCTTTTGAAAGTGAGAAGACCACACAGTAACACACTTCCACATAAGTGTTGTAGATGATGATGTGACACTGGCATTGGCCAGACTTGAGGATGGCTTTGAATGTGTTGCTTGTGTTTTAGGACAGATAATAGATCTCCCTGTAGGATATTTTAATGTCATTTTACAAGAAATAAATTTATTACTCTTGATCAATTTGAAATGCTTCCTGTTCCTGCTACCTGTGTTAATCCCTTTTGGCCTGCCAATCTTATTACAATTGTTAGAACAAGCACAGGAGACCTGGTGGGCTGTTCCTCTGCATATGTTAATGCAAATGAGGGCAAACTGAGTCTCAATGTTTTTCTGCACAAAAAGGGACAGCTGGCTTTTCATATGTAGATATAGTGGATTTATATTTTGAGAAAACTCATGACATTCCACAAATAATTCTAAATATTCATGGCCATACCCAGAATTATTACTTTATGGTGTGAAAAAAAGAAGAAAAATGGTTTTTGGTTGGGTCTCTGTACAAAGTGCTTTTTCCCTGGAGAACCTGCAGTACAAGAGTTAATGGAATCATAAAGTAATTTATTTTGGAAGAGATGTCTGCAAGTCATCTGGTCTAGCTTCCTAAGATGAAATATAACAAGAGAGATAGATGGGAGGCAGGAAGGGAATAATCAATACAAGTATAAAAAGTGTGCAATTCTCATCCACGTCAAATGGCAACCACTGGATGCAGACTTTTGAGTTTTAACAAATAGTGGTGAGTTGTGACAAGTCCTTTGAGGGACAGTTTGATCAGTAAGTACACTGGGAAATGAGTGGCACTGAGCAGGAAGGGGAGGGAAAGGCAGGCCTGTTTCTGCTTTTCATTGTAAAAAAGTATTCACCACTTTATAACGTTAAATTTACATTCCATGGAAGGATTTCTGTGCTTCCTTTAAAAGCAAGATACTACCTATAGGTAGTGGAATGAAATTCACTGTCCTGCCAAGTAACAGCATTTACTGGGAAAAAATAATCATAATAATGGCTTTGGATAATTGCAACTACCTCTCATGGAAACACGGTACCCTAAACAAATATCTTCTGTGCAGTTTTCCTTCAGCCTGTGTATTCATCCCTTCCCTTGAGAACTGTTCCCTGTAATTTCTGTGGTGGCACCTCCCAGGCTGTTGTAGGAGAGAGTGTGTTCCTGCCTGGTAGTAGCTGGTCTGCCAGTAGGAGATTGGAATTAGTTTGGGTGTTACTTCAGTCTGAACTGGGGGGAACACACTTCAAAGGTAGTTGTAAAGTAAAGCCTCCTGTGTTTGAATGAACCCTGAACACATCCTGATGCCTGTGGTGGGCATGAATTTGTCCTGGCTGCTTGTCAGTGGGAATGTGATTCCATGAGAATCAACTTTCCAGAGGTTCAAACCGTCTTGTCTTTTCCTGATGATATGAAGATGCAGGCCTCATAACTGAGACATGGTAAGCGGCTGGAGTGCTCCCTTGGTTCCAGAAGTCTTTTTACAGGAGGATGAGTACTGCAAAATTATTACCTGTAGGTCTTCAGGACTCATTGTGTAGTCCCAGGTTGACTAATGTGAGCTTCACATGCATGGTGGGTTTTATGGGTCCCTTTCCATAAAAAAACCTCTGCATTCCACGCCCACATTTTCCTCTTTATTTTTTTAGTGCCACTTACAGTACAAAAAAGGAATTTAGTTTTTTCATGGAAGAAAAATATTTCTTTTTGACATGGTGCCTTTCAATCCACATTTGATGCCTTTTTTGTGTTTAAAATTTTACCATTAGAGTTACGGATCATTCATCATTGTCATTGCTGGAACTGAAGGTGTCTAATTGTACTGCTTTCAATATTAGAAAGACTGACTATACCCCCTTCCATGCTACATCACTGCCATTCTCTACCAAGAGACCTGTGCATTTTTTGTCAAGGCTTGCTGAAGCAGCTGATGAAGTGCTGAGAAGCTGAATATTTTTTGTGTTTCCCATCTGGTTCTGATATAAAGAAAAACAAAAGAAGCCACACAGCAAGCTGACCAGCAAATTTGATTACATTTAATATGTGTTTCTGATAATGTGAGAGGTTTCTAGGAAAATGTGATTTCCCAGACTTCACGGTCCAAAGCAGGAGATGGAATGTGCAGGCAATGCCCACTGCACTGGCACAGGCTGGGCCAGGTGCGCTACGGCTGGATGTGACAGCAGTCCCAGCCTGGGAAACCTCTCCTCAGGGATGTGTCCATCTCCCTGTGCTCCTTGGAAGCTGTTACATGGGCTGGAGCTCTGAGTCTGTGTGACTGTAGCCATGGCACTGTGGACAGTTTTCCTTTCTGGGGGTATTTCAGTTTTGCTTAGCAATAGTATTTTCAGTTTAGCAAATACTCTTTGATGAAACGTTCAAGTGAAATTCTAAAATAAATTGCTGTATCATAATGAAATCCCCTTGGGTTTGTCCTGGTATGACACTACCTGTGCAACTGGCAAGTACTTTTTCCTCTGAGAGAAAGGTAATTTTTTGGTAGTGTGCACATGACACATTAATTTTCACATTAATGCTGTTTTCTGCTTGCAGCAGTAAAAGGCACAGTATTTGGCAGCATTCCTGCTAAAAAATATACTTTAGAAGATTGCTTTTTCATTATTTTTTCCCCTAAATTCAAAAAGTTATTTGGATTATAAATGAAACAAAATTATACCTTTATAAAGTACATTTAGAAACTATACCCAGATATGAACTTCCAGCTTCTCCCTGTCACAGAGTGTCAGAAAAGACATCCTGGTAGGTGAGGGAAATAGATACAAGGAAATCACAGAATCCTTGCAGATGGTTAAAGAGGTATTGAAAGGTCTCTGCTGTTTCAGAGCCTTACGGCTATCAGATGTTGTATTGTATCTTCTGTGAGATGTTGTCTTTAAACATGGGGATAACCATGAGTATCACAAAATAGGAAAGCTGATTAATCATTCATGAATCTTGTATCGACTATTGCTAAACGTACCTTAGTATGTAATCCAGAAGACATAGGCAAAAGAATTCTGAAGAAATCCATGATTTATGGTGAGAATTCCTATTTTTGTCTGCTGCAGGTTTCCAGATTGCTTGAGCTTTCCTTGCACAGTACACAGCTGAAGGGCTCTCAAGCAGTTTCCTTACAAGTATAATTTTCAGTTTCTATTCTTTTTGCCACTTTTCTCCAAAATTTTCAATATGTTAATTTATTACGGTTTGGGGTTTTTTTCCCAGTGGAAAACTGCGGAGTGTTTGTGTTTCTTTGCTAGGTGAGGAGGATTGGTAGATGAGTTGCTTATTATGTGTCAGGTGAGAGGAAGCTCAGGCTGAGAAGAGCAGGAAATAATCGCTTGATGAGAGTAGCTGGACTGCATGGTGGGACAAGACAGGCTTCTTGTTCTGCCCGAGGTGTTTGGGTGGGAGAGCACTTCCTTCGAATGGTAATTACAAGCTGTTGGATTGATCACAGAGTTTCCATTTGAACTTGCTCTGTTTTATTGTTCAGCTCTCTAACAGCATGTAAGTGAGGAATGCTGTCTATCTGTATTCCAGCTCCCAATCTGTTTGGGGGATGCACAATAGATGATATTATTGAAACAGAAAGTTTTCCTCTCTTGGTGCCTTGCGTTACTCTCATCGTTTAGGAACTAATGGGGGATGCCATTTACCCATCTGGAGCTTTCTCTTCCGATCAGATTTCTAAAAAGGAGTTTCACAAACACGTCAGTACACAGTAAAACTGTTCCCTCAAATTATAACTCATACGGCTAAAATACCTGACTCCATCAGATACATTTCGTCTACCTGCCCTTTTTGTTTCACTTGGCAAATAGAAGGTGGCAAGAAAAGTCTTTAGGATAAACCTTTAGATTGGAGTTGTCAGAATGGCCTAAGGGAATTCACGTGTCAAAATCCCCGCCCCAGCCAGAGGCTTTAAAACTGTGTTTTATTCCTGCCTATCAGCTCATCAGCAACGATGGGGCCAGATTAAGTCTTTCCATTCAGTCAGGCTCTGTGGGTTAACGTTAACTAAGTGTTTTAGCTGAGCCACTGGCTTTTTTCTACAGCATCTGCTGATACACCCCAGGGGTTTCTCTCTCAACCCAAGGTCAGCCCCACCTTGGCTTCGCTGTAAGGTCAGGTACATCCAGCCCAATGTGATTGCGAAAAGCATCACTTGCCAAAAATACTCCCTTTTTAGGAGGATAAGATTAATTTTTCTACTATTGATTTTTATTGTAATGAGAAATTATAGTATCTAACCAAAACTGGTAGTGGTTATAATAAATTAATTTTCCTCTTGTTTATATCGCCGAGGATTGTGCCTATAAAATATTTTATTGACTACAGCACTGTGGATGTCTCATTAAAAACATTCATCATTGTATGCTGGCATCTTTTATTATGTCATAAAACTGCAATGCTACATAATGCCTGATTTTTTTTTACCTGCTCTGGTAAAAAGCTTAAATCCTGCTTTCCTTTTGAAAAGTAGATAGGTAGTTTTATACTAGAAAGATTAGAGCTAAATGTTACCAACCTCAGCCATGTTCCTTAGGGAAAGATGAAACAAAATCCAGTGAGATGGTTTGGAGTTGGAATTCTTCATTTTAGTCATATCCCTTACCATCATAGGTAGTGTAAGACAGGAAGTCTGTTAACTGACTTAAAGAAAAGGAGCTGCCTGATTTAAATTTAAATTGTATTGTTCAACAATGTTGTGTAATTAGATGGAAAAGCAGCAAAGTCCTTTTATTAGAGATGTCTTTGTAGACAGTAGCCATGAAAGCAGTGGTTGATGCTAATTACCATATTTTGTTTAAACTTCCATCTAAATGAAAGGATCATTCAATTCCGAAGCTGCAGCCATACAAAAACCACAAGTGCAGTTGAATTGCTGCTGCCAAGCAGATGGGGCTTTGATCAGAATAAGTTATTTGCAGCTTTATTGTCTGGCTGCCAGGGAGGGGCTTGTATTGAACCACCTCGCTCAGAAGAAGGGGAAGGGGAGAAATGAGTCTTGCTGATCTAAGTTCATGGGAGAATGAATCCTCCCATTCTTAAGATTATTTTTGCAGATGAAAATCCAGTGTTGAAAAGAACAGCAGAACGGCACTCGATATTGGGCTGCTGTAACGTGTCAGATGGGTTTGGTAGGAAGGGATTGGTATGTTTATTGTAGAGGAATAGAGGGGGAACACACAGTATTGGGCACAGCTGACTGCATATTTCTCCAAGGTCAGTTCTGCCTAGAGCATACGAGCTAAAACTTGCACTACTTTGCTTTTTCATTATGTGTTTCACACTATATGGGATGCATAAAAACTGAGCAGCCTCACACACCCCGGATGCTTCCCGCAAAGACAGTGTTAGAGATGGCCATTTACAAAGCCATCGAGAGAATAGGACTGGGTAAGTGGGAAGGAATGCAGGAGAAGGGGCTGAGAGTTTAGGAGGTTTTGGGGGATTGTGGGGTTTTTTTGGTTTTTGTTTGGGTTTTTTTGTTGTTGTTTTTTGGGGTTTTTTTTGGGGGGGGGAGGGTTTGGTTGTTTTGGTGGTTTTTTTTTTCCAGTTATATAGTATTCCATGTGCAAGGAGATCTTTATTTACAGCAATTCACTGATACAGAAACTGATTTCCAACAAAGAGCGGAGAAGGAAGGAAACATTACCTGGCACTGTGTGAATACGAGGTAGATCAGTCTAAAAGTAGAAATGACAACTGTAGAACAGGACTGTCCTGGGAAATGCAGGGCAAACTTATTTCCTATTTTTAAATCATATTGGTTGTTCTCAATCTTGTCTCCCAGGGAAAGTCTAGAAGTCAGAATTAATCATTGCTTCTGTGATCTTGTTAGTCAAAAAGTCTGGCCATGAACATGGTCTTATTCTGACCTGTACCATAACTATCTAGATTCAGGCATTAAAGCTCTCTCAAGCAAACAAATGCAAAGACAGAAAGGAGGGGAGTGCAGGGTAGGGGAAAAGTCAAACCCAAACCTGATCATTCTGTATTTCTTCAATGCTGCACTACAAATACTGTGGCAGAACTGTGTTATTCCCAGGCAATTGCAGTTGGGAATGTTCTGAAGCCACTTTAAAATTACATGTTTTTTCCTTTTTTTCTGAGATGCTGGTCCTGTTCATGTGTGTGTTTGTACAAGCTGGTGCTCAGTGTTTGGGACTTGGCCATACACATGAAGCTTGATAATGGTTTATCCCCAAAAAACAGTGTGTGGCCTCAGATTCGTTTAGATCTTGAGATCTGTGTGATTGGTACAGTTGAAGCGGACTCAAGATAAAGCTGTAGACTTGTGAGACTGCTTTTCATTTTCATTTACTCAATACAAAACCAAGCCAAATTAAAACTCTCAAAACCAATAATTTACGTATACTTTGCACTTTTTTTCCCCCAAGTTCGTTTTTTTTCTTTTACAGTTGCATTTCTTGTCATCTGTCTGAAAACATCTCCATGGTGCTTTACACGTGAGAGAGGTTTCAAAAGAAAATATTATAACAATCTAGACCTTGTGTCAGACTATCTTTTAAAAAAAGCATGAGAAAGTTTAAAGTGAAAGGGTATTTCTTAGCACTTAGAAATTTTAATCACATTTTATAAGTCAAGCTTTGTTTTAGAAGCACAGGAACACAGAAGTCTTTGTTTTAAGTATATTGAGTGCTCCTCCCAAAAGAAATATATATGAACACTGTTTTTGTAGTAAACAAAGAAGCCCAAATTTGTGTTAAAACAAACAGATTTTGGATGCAAATTCTTGGGCTTGTTTGAGAATTTTTAATCCCTTCTGCTTTCTCCCTGAAATGAGACCATAATAGATTATATGTTTTAGTAGCTTATGCAGTGGAGTGTTATAATGAACATAGGCAATCTGCTGTTCTAGGGACAGTGAACACGGAGTTAAAGGCATTTTAGAGGGTGCCCTGCTGCCCTAAGTGGAGTGGTAACAAATGAATTGAGGTGCCCAAATCTCCAGCTCTTCTGTAGAAATGAAAAGCCAAAACTACATACTTAGGAGTAAGGGGATCAAATACTTGTTCCAAGACTGTATTAATCTGATTTTCTGAAAGACCTTAGAAGAATTTGAAAACTCCCAAGGCACAATTTTTGGAAAGTCTGTTGAATTGTAAGATAGGCCATCTTTCCCCCATCCCCCTCTCCATGAGTGATGGTGAATAGGCAAAACCTTTTTTATATTTTTGGCAGCAATATAAAAAAAAAAAAAAAAAATCTCCTTTCTGTAAGTTTTGGCTTTTCTCCAGGTACAGAAAGCATCAGTGGTGATTGAGAGAGAAGGCATTGGTGGCAGGCAGAAACTTTGAGGTTTCCAGTTGGTTTTGGTTTCTTTTTTCATGATAATGGGGCAGTTCTGATTTCTATCAGCTGTAGAATTTGGTTTAATGAGAAGGTAAAACGCTCATGTTTTGATCACACACAGCTCCAATTCAGTGTTTCCAGCCTAATGAAGAAGTTCTGTTGTGTTACTGCTGGGAGTGGTGCAGTGCCTGGCTGAGCAGAGCTGGGTGTCAGGTGAACCCTCACGCTCAGGGCCGGACAGTGACACACTATGGAATTGCTCCCAGAGATTGTCCTGCTGCTTCCCTCTCTTATGGCCCCCTGCCAGGGAACTGCCGGGTGGAGTCAGGGGTATGTGTAGACAATCGTGGCTGTTGGCTCTTGGGGATTTCACCACAACATTTCTTTGATCAGTAGAACCACCTTTTCCTCAGTAAAATGTTCGGATCAATCCTCAAACTAAATTTTCAGGTGACATATTATATTATAGTATCATTAAAATACTTTTTTCTATTGTGAAATAGTCCTTGACACACAATTAGATGCAGTTACGAACTTTTCAAAACTGGGCTTGAAAATTTTTCCATGTTGAACTTGCTCTAGTAAAGAATAATACATCTACGTACTCGGTATTGCTTAAAAAGCTGTGCAGATGGCCACTCCTTCCACTGATCCGGACCACGAAGCCAAGGGCTGACATTGCAATTTGTTATCTTGACAGTACAATGGGTGTTGCAGTCTAATTTGCAGCTTTAAGAATTAGTGGTGAAGGGGTAAGAGGCGATAAAGATCATAATCTGTGTGAAGTAACAAGGAGCAGGACAGAGTTGTGTCATTTACTTTGATGCAAATAAGGCATTTGTTCCGCATTGCTCTGGTAGTTCAAATGAGGTGAAGCACATGCAGAAAATCTGAGAAAGTGTATTTGTGAATATTTACCATACCTGTTCACTTACCACCAAGCTCTGCTAGAAACTGATACGTGTTTATTGGCTGGTTCATATCTTTATATTTGGACATCTTTATGAGAGCAAAATAAAAGTGGTTAGCTGAAGAGCACTGTACTCATGTAGCTTATTTTCTTATTGCTTTGTTTATTGGAACTTGAAGGTATTTCATGAACCATTATCGTAACAACCTCTCGATTCACAGATTTCTGTTCTTCTTATTGATTAATTAAAAAATATAAGGTGACAGCTCTGTGGCTGCTGTAGTGATAGTTTGAAAATAAGAAATGCAGTATTTTTTCAAACAGGAAGGAGGAAAAAGCAAACTGAATGCCTCTTCACATGTAAGTAATCTAAAACTGGCAGCAATTCGGAGAACTTCCCAAATTGTTAAGGGTGGATCACAGCCATTTGGCATGTTTACCTTGGTTGTGCAGTAGCATTTAATACAGTAGCTGGATGATTTTACCATATTTTGGGGGGACTATGTAAGTTCTTAAAAGCTTTCATGTAGTGACTTTCAGTCTTTTCAGACTTCCAGGAAATAGTTCCATTTTTGATACTCCAGTTTAAGAAGTCTCTATGAAAAGCATTAAGGATTACTAAAGCAAAAGGCTCTGCGGGTTATGAATTTCTGTTGCTTAGTTTCTGCAAGGCTGGTGGTGCATATATGGCTGGTTTCTGATTTATGTGGGGAAATGAGTTCCCCGGGTTGAGGGCGAAATCACAGTGTATTCATGCTGTTGTACAGAGCTTCTAGCTTTAGACTCTCACCGGAGGCTCAGGATTCCCATACAGCTAAAAGTAACACATAGGTACTTATATATGTAATTTATACGGTAGCAATAATTGTCACAGAACTAATTGATCTCTAGACAACCATGCCCAGATCCATACAGACACCCTGGTGCTGCCCTCCAAGGGTGAGTGCCCAGTGAAAGGACAGCAGCTCTGCCTGTCCTGGTTTTGAACACTCAGACTTTGTGGGTTCTGGGCTCTCAGCCACACCTCTGCAGCTAGGCTTGGTCAGACTTCCACAGCTTTTGATGACCTCGTTTTATAAACATACCTGTTAACACCTCTGAATCACAGCACTCTGAGAACCTGTTGATGCGGAAAATTTGCTCCATGCAAGATTTTAATCTCCATGATGAGCTTTAATGCACATTTTGTCTATTCAGTGGCAATTGGTGCCTCCATGTGTAATGAGTTTCATTGACTTCTATTTTCTGCATAGTAGAATTTTCTTCACATTACGTCCAAAGAGCAATATTTGTGCCAACAAATGTTCTTCATACACATAGCCAATCTGCCAGTCATTTCCAAGTGAGTCTACTTACAATACAGGTGTATTAAGGAAATATTTTTAAAAATATTTGTCCTGATAGTTAATAGTAGTTTTGTAAACTTTTACTAGAACATGAAAATTTCACAGGGAAAGCTTTAGTAGGGTATCAGCAGCACATTTAATCTAAATGTACGGTTCTGTGATAGATGCACAAAAATTCATGTAAATCTAATTTCCTAAAAATAAGAAATAAAGCTTAAAATAACAGATCCTAGTCTAAGAAGGCTTTCCTCCATCCTACTAAAATCTCTTTCAGAGTAGGTTCCATCTTTTTCAGAGTAGGTTCACTAGAACACTGATTAGATTCACTATATTGATCCTTTTTGTTCTGCTCTAAGAAAATCTACATGGTGAATTGCTTAAAGAATTGTTGTTAACTGATACATTGAGAATTACTTTGTTCTAGAAAGAACATAATTGTGCATTTAACCAGTTTCAGGATGGTCTTTTTTATTTAGAGAGAACTTTATTTTTGCAGAAGAGCCCTGGAGGGACAGACTGCAAAGGAAACAGGGAGAGCTTCCTCCAGATTGTTTTGCCAAGGAGTACTTTTCCCTTGCAAGACTTTCCCCTCCCTGTTGGCTCAAGGTCAGCAGTGACTTTCCTGGCCTGCTTGAAGCCCAGCAGTAATGAGAACACACTTCTGGAAATGTCTTTGTTGTCTGTTGCCCTTGGAACTTGTCCTTAAAGAGGGGGTTGTCCTTAAAAGTGTGGAGGAGAAACATTCAGCCTTAGCTCAGTTCCTTTTCCTTAGATGCACAGATTGTGGAATGGGAGGCCACACGTGTTCCTTGGGCTTTCTGCAGGTTTGTACCTCTGTCCCCTCGCTTGTTGACCCTGCGGGAATGTCACAGGGCGGGGTACAGGGGACAGCTGAGCTGAGCTGCACCAGCCTTCATGCTGCTCCTCAGGGTTTGCCTGCCACAATTCCTCCAGGGCTTGATGTTAATTAAGACTTTGGTACATTGCCTTGAAGATTAGTTAATCCTGTCATTGTTTTAGAGCTGACTGCTAATGCAATTAACAGATATTAATTCCTGTGCTCTTTAAGAAATTAACAATAATATATTTCCATATCAGCTTGGCTTTTGCAAGCATCTTGCTATATGGCAAGATAGTACTAACTGGAGCTATCTGTAGTTCCACTCGGCTTTAAAAGTCCACCATTTCATTAAAAATGGCTTGAGACACCCTAAAAATACATTTCAATTGTAGTCACCTACAGATACCTGTACCAAATATTGAGGTGTGGGGTTTTTTTTAATTTCCATATTCTCAAAGCAACATTACTTCAATTTACAAGGTCTGTTGTCAGCAGCATGAATTAATGTTATCAATAATTTGTCTTCCTCCATAATTTTCAAAAGCCTGCATTTTGCGATGTTGTAGTAAAAAGGAAATTGGTGCCTTATTTGGCTGAATGATGGTGTCTGCTGAGGAAGGAAGGAAGGAGCCCCCCTTGGAATGGAAAATGTAAACCCCTTTCCTCCAAATTGTTATAATTTTGAAATTATGGGGCTCTCAGCCAAAGATACAAGAATAGGAATAGCAGTTCTTTAATAGTATGCATAATAAAGCAAACAACCAACAACAACTCTGGCATTAACAACAGACAGAACCACAAACCCAGGGACCTCGGTAGTTGAGCCCTTTCCCAGTGGCTGCAGTTCTGGGAACAGTCGCCAGGGGCGCTGCTGGCTCGCGGCCAGGCAGGGCGCTGCCGTGATTCCCCGGCGGCTGCAGGGGGCGCTGTGGCGCGGGCTCAGGAAGTGCCCGGTAATGGTGCCTCGGCCGAGACGGGGAGGGACAGAGGAGAGGCTTCACAAATTCCACAAGTCCATCCCAGTGCTCCAGCAGGGCTCTGGGCAGCAGCAGGCTGGGCTGCCAGGACGTCTTGGCAGGCATGGGGCGTGGGGATAGAGTGCAGCAAAAGCTTACAGCAGTGCCGAAGAGGAGGCAGGGCAGTGCAGTGGCAGCCTGGCTCTGAGCAGGGCAGGGAGAGGGGAGCTCAGGATCCCGGACACCCGAGCAGATAATGATGGGTCCCTCCTTTAGTGAGGTGGGTGTTAATAGGGTCCCAGTTCAGCGGCTGCTCTCACGAGCAGAGGCTCACCCCACAGCAGGAGAAGCAGCTCCGGGCTGGGCTCTGGTGGCAGCAGCAAATTCCTTTCCCCAAGCAGCAGCTCTGACCATCCTCCTCCGAAGCCAGGAAAAAAAGCAGCTGCCCCAGCCCCGTCCTTTACCTGCCCAATTTTCTGGTGTCTGCCCACCAGAGAGAAACTCCCAGCTAACAGAAGTGCAACCACAAGCCCTTCTCCTCTGAACATGGCCATGTCTCTTGTTTTTCTTAAGCACCTAATCGTTAGTGTTTCTTAAGAACTTCTGGGAAAAAAATTCTGTCAGTAAAAAGGAACAAAAGGGAAGAAACCTAACCCCCAACAGATGATTATGCTGAGATTTTGTTATGTATATATTTTGGCTACTTTTTAATTTTTTATGGCTCAAATTGGTTATAAAGGGCCCTACACTTAATATTTTTAAAAAAATTTCCCATCAGCATTTTAAGCTACTTGCATCATGGTTTCAATGTTACATAATTAAATCAGATCTTGAATTTTTTTTAATTTAAACTTTCATAGATTTGTTTAGCATCTTCATTTTAGAAATCTCATAAAGAGATCATCTTTTACTGAGGGATCAAAAATTTTTCTGTAATTTTATTGGTAAAAGTGTAGTTTTTATTGGGCTTTTCCTAATCTGGAATTTTTGAGGGTGAATTTTAGGGTTTTGCTGGTTGGTTTGTTTGTGTCTTGTGTTTTGTGGTTTTGTTGTTTTTTTTGGGGGGGAGGGTTGGTGTTTTGTTTTGAAGAGAATTGTCAACACTTTGTTTAGTGAACAGACTTTTTCTGTAGTGAAAATCTGTACATATATGCAGTTGAACTAATATTTTTGAAATGTCGATTGAACTGTATTTAATTTTTTCAATTAACTGGATCTACATTATCAGGAAAAAAACCTGAGAATGTTCTCAAGAGTTCCTTATTCGAAGTCAAGTGTAACTGTCTGGAAGCCCAGAGAAACACATTCACAGGGAACCATGCCTCAAAAGCAAGGTTTCAAACGTTTCAATGGCAAACAAGCAATTATTTAAATAATAAAACAAACACCTGCTCCTTAAAAGCCAAAAGCAAAGAGAATGCAACGCCCCCTGCAAGCCCCCAAGGCAAGCACACACTCCTGGGCAGACTGAGTCACTGCCTCGGGAGTTTGTGACCAAAAGGGCTCCCCAGCTGAACAATGCACTCAAGCTTACAGCATTCTCTTTAAATAGCTGCGCTTTGGCGAGTGCCTCTTTACTGAACGTGCTCCTTGTTGGTTTGGGGTTTTCTGTAGCATCCTCCTCCTTTCATCTCTTAGATTTTGAAAACATTTTTGACAGTGTGATGCATTTAAAGAAAAAAAAAAAGAAAAAAAAGAAAAAAAAATCTGCATCCTGTGTGGGGGATTTTTTTTTTTTAAACCTAAGAAAATTGTAAAGGATCTTGTCAAGGTTGAGTTCTTTGTGTTGATCTAAAGAACTTGAGTTAAAAGCTTTTTGAAGTGTGTGGCAACTGCATCAGCAATTTATATGGATGGGAGATTAGCTATATAATAAATAACTCGCTGCATATTTCTAACTTCTGAAAGCCTACTATCTTGTCCATTAAATAACTTTCTTTTAATTAAAAAAGCCTCTAATTAAGCATGTGGTAATGTTATGGTGTGATTAAGGGAAGTTTCATTTGAGCTAGAATTAATTTATTTGCCAACATTTTGACAGTATAGAATTTAACTCCATCTCTGACTCGAGCTTTCTGCATGGCAGTAACATTATTAGTTTAATGATAGAGCTGCTGAGTTACAATTCAGTGAGTGTGCAATTACAGAGCCTCCTGAGCAGCCCATCCTCCTCGCTGCTCCACTGGCAGAGATTCCTGGGAATGATGCCCCAGAGATGACTCACACTCCATGATTGTGGTTCACTTCAGCATCCCAGGGTAAAACGTTTTGGGGAAGAGAGGCCTGTGCTCCCACATGATTTCTGGAGGGAAGGACTGACCACTCCCCCCTACTACATTGTATCAGGTTCAACAGGGAATGCTCAAGTCCTAAAACTAACAGGCAACAGCAAAATCTGCCTCCACACCCTCAGCCATCACCTCCTGTGACTGTATCCTCAAGCTTTGCTTTGCTTTCTTCCTGCAGAGCTAGGAAAGGGTACACATGGAGGATCATTCTCCATCCATCTCAGAATAGGTGGGTGGTGAATGCAGTTTCATGATCCTCTGAGCTATCTCAGGGGCTCTCTCGAGTGTCCAGCACCCAGTGAGGTCCTTACAGGGGGTGGCAGGGCTGGTTTTCCTCCCTGCTTCACTCTCCAGTCTGATTGTGAAGGCTCCTGCTGGAGGCACCTGCATGCTCCTGAGAGCTCATGGCCAGCCACTGGCAAGAACAGAGCATGTGCTGCTCAGACAGTCCTGCAAACTGTCTCTGCTGTCCGATGTTCTGCTGGTGAACGTGATTGTTTCAAGTCAGGTTGAAACAAACACTGATTTTGTGGTAAAGGACCCATGTAGTAGAACTCTGAGCATCATATAAAATTTAGAAGTAACAGAAATTCTCTTTTGGGATTGGACTGTTTGCTGCAGGATATTAGAGGGGAAAAAAAATTCATTTGACCCTCCTTCCAGAGGGTTTAATACAAAACTTTGGTTTCCTAACCCATGATTGAAATAGTTGCCTTTAATGCTTCCTCTCGTGAAAAATCTGTGGCAAAAGCAGTTAAACACATGATCTCCAGTAATACATGAAATATATAATTTTGACTTGGTTTGTGCTGATGCTGTTCTGTCTACTGTGTGAAAACAAGGAGAGGTGACAAGATGACAATTTTTTTTCCTTTTTCTGAGCAAAGAGGATAGTTTCTCTATATATGTTTAAACTTGACATTTTAGTTCTCATGTCTTTTCTCATTAAATGTTCAGTCCTCCTATTTTGGTACACCTGAAATAGACTGCAGCTTTGGTTCGTAAGGAAGGCAACTGACTGTTCAGAAGGGGTAAGAAAATATCTTTCTGACAAAAATGTCATAGAAATTTCTTTTTAAATCAGGAAAGTCCAGTTTTTATATGTATATATACATATATATATATATATACATATATATATATACACATATATATATGGGGGTTTTTTTTAGGTATCATCATTGATGCATACGTCTGCTTTGGCAGGTCAGCTGTTTTGTTTTGCAAGTGGTGGGCAACTAATGTAAGAGATGAACATGGCCTTGCTGGCTGAGAGGATCTGCTGGTTTGGGCTGGAATAAAGTTAATTCTCTTCCCTGCACAACATCAAGGCCCTTTCTGCTTGTCACCCCAGCAGTGAGGAGACTTGGGGGTGCACACAGATTGGGAGGAGACACAGCCAGGACAGCAACTCCAGCTGGCCCAAGGGAATTTCTGTGCCAGCATGTGAAACTGAGGGAAGAGGAAGGAAGGGGGGAGCTTTCGGAGTGAAGGCGTTTGTCTTCCCAAGTGACTGTCACACATGATGGAGCCCTGCTGTCCTGGGGGTGACTGAACACCTGCCTGCCTATGGGGCTGATGAATGAACTCCTTGTTCTGCTTTGCTTTAATGTGTAGGTTTTGCTTTACCTTTTAAACTGTCTTTATCTCTAATGAACCGTTCAGTTCTACTCTTTGGATTGTCTCTCCCATCAGACAGGAAAGTGAGCGAGGGGCTGTGTGGGGCTGAGTTGCTGGCAAGGGTTAAGCCATGACTGAGGGCATCTCAGATGATGGCAGGACAGGGCAGAACCACGTAAGTCAGCATCTTCTGTGGCTCTGAACTGTATCCTGCTCTGCTTAGATAAAAACTCAGCAATTGAATTTTGGGAGTGTATTAGCATTATTGGTACTGAGGGGTTTTTTTAAATGGTACTTTGTAGGCTTATAAAAACAGACAGGGAGCCTGTAAATAGTATCAGTTTTCCCCCAAGATCTTGCAGAGTGAGTGGGTTTGCCTTTTTGGAAGGCAGTTCTGAGGGGGTGTAGTATTTTGCATGTATGCAAGATGGGGTTTATTGTTCTGGCACTACAGGCACATCTGACTGCTGGAACATGGTGTAATTACCAGTTAAACTCTGAACCTGGGCACTGAACAACACAAGATTGCTTTTACATATCCTCTTTCTTTCTTGTCAAATAGCTCTTCTGTCATATGACAGGACTGGGAAGAATTTACTTTTCAAACATACTTATTTTTCTGGACAGAACAATCTGCAACTGCAGATATTAAACATTCCATTACATACCATGCATATAGAATGCATAAGATATTTCATAATATATTCTGGAGTATAGCCTGAGAGTGTAGTTCATTATTACAGCTAGACAATGACTTTGTTTCCCTTAAAGATGTCTTTTGATAAGTCTGATTAAAAGAAAGAAAAAGAAAAGTCTTCTCTAAAAAAGTGAAAACAGTTGAAGTACTTGGAGTTCAGCATTGTGAAATCCATAGTACCATGCAATTATTCATTTAGATACAAACCAGTCAATCTTTCAAATGAAAGAAGCTCTTGGCATATCCTGTTTCACGTACTGACTGCACTTCCTGGTGTCACCAAGTGAGGTATGTGACAGCATTCCTTCCCAACAGGCTGTTCTCTTGTTCTTGTTCTCTTTGGATCATGGCATTTAGGAAGAAATTAATTACAAGTGAATAGCTTGTAGATAGGAAAGCTGTGTTGCAGGCTACATGTTGCTCCAAGTAACTGGGGGGAGGAAAAAAATTAGTTTATGAAGTCCTTGTTTAACTTCCAGCACAGAAAAATCTTAATTTTTCTGTTCCTGCTCTCCACAGTTTCCATTAAATGTCCCTTTTTCCCAGCGAATTCAAGGTAACTCAGGCTGTTAAGTGGCTTGTAGGATGGTGTTTGTAGCATGGAGTTGGTCTCAAGCTAAATGCAAGCTAAAATTTGGAAAGCAGGCTCAACTTAGAGACAAAATATACAGTAGCATTAACTCCTACAAAAACCAAGTTGTTACAGTGGAAATTCTGCCTGACTCAGCTACATTGATATGAACAGGATCGTTTGATTGATGACAACGTATAACTCCAAAGGTGAAAAAACAAGGATATCTCCAGCTGCACACACACTTCATTTTCATTTTTTGAGGGTTGGAGCTCTACCGTGATAGAAATACAAAAGAAATCCTGGGTCTCAAGGTTTGGGGGCCTTTACACCAAAATTGCAGATAACAGAGGGGACTCTATCTTAGTCTTGAAAAGCTTTTTTCTTCTTTCTCTAAACAAATTAACATAGTCCTGTTTGATTTCTTTTTTTTAAAGTTGCATTGTGTTTTCTCTGTGCTGATATGGTAGTGGCACATTTCTAAATTGGCTCATCTTGGTCTCATTCAAAATTCACATGCTTCCTTAATAAAAGCTCTCTTCAATGTGTTCCTCATCCTTGTTCTTCCATGTCCTGCTGTACTGGTGTCATAAGTCAGCCCCAGCTGGTGACTGAGCCCCACAGAGCTCCTCACTCACTCCCTTGTCAGATGGGGGGAGACAACGGGAAGAGTAAAAGTGGCAAAATTCATGAGCTGAGATGAAGACAGGTAAAGCAAAGCAGAACAAGGAATGCATTCATCCCTTCCCCTGGGTGAAGTGCTCAGCCATCCCAGGACAGTAGGGCTCCAGCAGTCTAAGGGTGACTTGGGACAACACCACCATCACTCAAATGTTCCCTCCATCCCTCTTCCCCAGCTTTTCTGGGATCAGCTGTCCCGGCTGTGTCTCCCCCCAGTCCTTTCGCACCCCCACCCCACTCACTGCTGTGGTGAGGAGCAGAAAAGCCCTGACTGTCACTGCTCAGCAGTGACAAAAACACCCCTGCATTCTCAACCCTGCTCCCAGCACAAATCCAAACTATAGCCCTGAACAAGCTACTCTGAAGAAAATTAACTCTATCCCAGCCAAAACCAGCACAACTTGTGGGAGCAGCTGTTACTACAATACCACCTTTCCCCCCAGCTGGCAGGCAGATGGGCTAATCCACAAAGAGCTACTATTTGTTCATGGATCAATTTTCAGAGTCTAAAGTGAACAACTGACAACCTTTCCAAAGATGCTGAACATGTCCATGCCTGGGCAATGTTTCACAAAACAAGAAAAGTCTTTCAGGGCTTTTAAATATCCCTCTTTCTCTCTCTCTCTCTCAGAATAGGAAGAAAGACAGACCACAGTCTTTTTTTTTTTTTTTTTTTAACTAGGAGGTTGTTTTGCATACCCGAATATGCAACTGCTCTGCCTTTTAAAATTTCATTCTATTTTTCAAGAGAGAAAATATTACAAAAGTAAAAAGGAAGGACTTTTCTCTCCTAGACAGCAGCAACTGAAGTAGTTTAAGTATTTTACAAATTTGGCAAGGATTGTGCCTGATCAGAAGACTGATATGCTTTCTTGTATTGAACTATGATCTCTTTGATTTTTTGGTTTTCCTGCTGACATTCCTGCTCTTTATTTAAATCTTTGGGCTTTATTGCCTGTTGAGACACTATATCCTTGCTGTTTAAACAAGATGTAAAACATTTTATCCTCTTTTTTTTTCTTTTTCAGTTTTTAGAGAAGCACAAGATGGGCTAGAAGTACCCTTATTCTTCTAGAGTTTAGTTAGCAGTGGGATGTATGGCAGAGTATATCTGACGCCGTGTAAACCACCATAAGAAAAAGCTCTATTGGAGGGCAGCTTGTTGCTTTATGAATCCTATTTTTAAATCAGTCATAAAAAATTGGAAGATAAGTGAATTATGGCTGAGTGTGTCAAATGATACGATTGTTTTCTTTGTCTGCTCAGACCTCGAGTTTCTCTTGCAGAAGTCAGCCAGTGAACTGTGTCTCCCCTGACAACAATAAGCCAGAGCAGTATCTGGCTGCAGGCTGTGTTGCTTTCCTTCACAGAGCTGGTACCTCTCCGTGCATTGTCCCAGGTAGGGCTGGCAAGACTTCAGAGACAATATTAACAGTGGGCTGCTGCCCTGTAGGGCCACACTTTTCACTTTCCAGCCCAGGACGTCACAGGAATTGTACCAGGTTCGAAGGGAGGAGTGGAAGCGCTCTCCTGGCCCTTATGGATTGTGTGCTTTTCACCTTTGTTCACCATCTGGCCATGCTGGAGCTGACGTCTGCCATCTGAGGGCTCAGATGCTCTGATTAGATGCTTATGGCACCCTCAAAAAACCCCCTCACTAACCCAGAGACAAACGGGTGTCTTTGTAAGGCACACACTTCCCTATCCCCGTGGCGCTTTTGTGCGCACACCCTTCCCAACAGCCTTTTGTGTGCTCAGACCCCAGATGGTTGCCTGCAGTCACAGCCTTTAGCAGAAGAATCATATTCTAATTGTCTAATGGATAATAAACACTACTGACTCTGCTTCTGATATGAATTGGATGTCTTCAAGTTGAAGAAACAAGATCTCCTGGGGAAAAGTGCTGAAGATATGTATCATTGTAAATCTCGAGCTGGGGAGGGAGGGGAGCTAAATAAATTAAAACTCCTTATTTTTCTGAGGAAACAAACACTGCAGAAGTTGAAGATTAAACCCCAGAAAACATCATAGAATTAGTGGAGTGTCTCTTATACCCTGCTTTCTAGATCATTGCAGCTAAGCAACTAATACAGCCTTTTTTCTATGTTCTGAATTCACATGGGCCATATTTGATACCTGGAATGTTCAGCAGTTTATTTTTACTAAAACAAAATGCTTTTGAGAAGACTTTACAGTTGCTAGAGTATTGCCAGAAATTTCCAGTGGCAGTAACTAAAAACCTTTGAGGTTCTCTTCCCTCTCTTCTGCCCTTCAAATAAGGGAACAGAAAAATGTGACACATCCTGAGAATTTCAGATGGAGTTTCCTGGAGTTTCAGACGTTGGTAGTCAGTCTGAGCAAAATAAGAGTCCACACTGACATTAGTCAGGCTTAAGTGTTAACTTTGAGTAAGTATTCCAGGGTTGGAAAACAAAGTTGTAGGGTTTTTTGTTTGGTTTGGTTTTTTGTTTGGTTGTTTTTTAATGGGATAAAAAATGTGTTAATGTAATTTTTTTTAGCTCTCCAAGGGATGTTGCTAGGACATGTTTTTCTAATATCTAAACAGAGATTTTTAATCTTTTTAGAAGTTGTAATTATCACCAGGCTTTTTAACATACAAAGTAAGATTATGAAATAGTAAAAGACTTAGGTGTACTAATGGTTCCAGAATATTACATATACATATATATTAAAAAACCCTCTAAATCAAAGGTGAATGTCTGAAACATACTGAGTAACAGCAGAAGTGTATTTTTATAGGAAGGATTTGAATAAATCCATCTTTGATACAGCTTCCACAACTTTTGGGAAAAGCAGGATTTTTCTTCCAGAAGCAAGGCAGAATGCGGGATAAACCGTGGCATTTCAAAAAAAAAAAAAAAAAGGATCTTTTTTGGACCTACCTTTTCATTTGTCTGATAGTTGTATGTTGAAATCTCATGGAAGTCACCCACTAAGCAGGTTAGGAAAGCAGTTTTGAAACAAAAGCAGTCTGTTTTAGTTAAAAAATTTCTGGGGAATATGTACAAGAAATAGATTAGTATTACTTACATTTCCAGAAATACATTGCGGGGAAATCTGGGTGACAGACCTACCCACATGAGCTCATGACAGGATTTGAAAGAACAGCTAATGTGTTATGGTTCTGCACACCCAAATTGCCTGTGATCCAAAGTATGCACCTTGTGGCTTTCCACAACTAATAATTTTGGGATGTTGTATTCACATTAAAAGAAAAAAGGAGGGAAAGACCATTGCAGCCATTTCTTGCTGACTGTACAGTCAAAACTTTCCTGTGGGAGGCCATAGAGACCTATTCTCTCACTGGCTAAATTGACAAGAACCAACATTATCAAAAGTATCAATAACATTCAAGTTTCCTTCACATGTGTAGTAGCTGAGGTAACAGAATGAATGCACAGGGACCAAATGTGTCCAGGGAGGTTGGATCAGTCATGATTTAGTCTAAATCAAGGTGAGATGCTATTGATGCATCAAAGAGACTTAAGTGAGCTAATGAGGATCCACTTGCACCCCAAACTCGCCAATGTCACTGTCCTGTCCTTTAGCAAAACAATCACATTATGTACAGTGTCAGCAGTCTTTTATACTGCCTTGGGTTTAGGTGTTGTATCAACCATTGTCCCAGACTCTATATTCATCTCTTCTAACTGAAAAATCTGTGTTTAATTTTTCTCTTGACATCCACGTTCCTACAGCTGCATGTGATTGCTGCAATGTACTGAAGGCAGCATGATGTAGTAATACCACTTGAAGTTAAAGCTAGTGCAAGGTATGATTACAGTTATTATTAGATTTCAAAGCAGAGTCCACAGTGTTTGGGATGTGAATTAGCCACCAGTCCGGTTCTGATGGGCTTTGTGGCACTGTAATGACTTAAAGGGTCTGATGTAGTTTCAAAGCAAGTTCTAAGTAAATGCCAGTATGACCTGAACTGCAGCAGCCAGTTGGAGGAGCCAGCAGGAGGCACAGGCTCTCTGGGCTTCCCGAACAGGAACTGCCACTTCAGAGACCATTCTCAAGACGGAGGTTTCTGTGTTTGGAATTTGCTCCTTAGGTTATGCAGAACCCAAAATAAGTAACTAGAATGGGTTTTGGATTGTTTTCAGTACTGTAGTCAACTGACTCTGTTGGATCCTCTGAGATGTCCCTCCCGTTTACTGCGGGCCCAGGCCAAGGAGTTGTTACAGTGTTTAAGGGAAAACCCTTCCGTAAAAATCTTGTACACTTCTGTGTCGCTGGAAACTTATGGTTGTCTTTGTCCAATGAAATTTTGCCTGAGAGAAAAACTTGAATACCAGCTTCATACAGAAATCAGCTCCTTCAGACAGTGCTTGAGATCATGAGCTCTGATGGAGATAACACACAAGGAAAATGAAGGGGAAGTTGAGGTGCTTTCTTCTTACCTGGGAGTATTATGTAAGTATAGTCTGATTGTTTCTGGCATTATCTGATGTGTTTGGGAAAGGGACTTGACTGTGTTATAGGACTTGAAGTACGTAGTGAGCTTTGGAAATACATCTGAGAGCGTAGGTAGCTCTGCTTTTGAATAGATGGACTTCTGACATTTTTAAATACTCTACTTTTGAATTGCTAAGTATTTCTGAATGCCATCCTTATTTGCCAAATGTGGTGTGCAGGATCTTTATCCTCAGTTAAGAATCTTTAAACTAAGGAAACATTTATGCAAGTGCTGATTTCCTAATCTCTGTGGGGTTTTGTCATTTGCTTGTAGGGAGATGAACTCTAAGAAGGTAAATTCTAACTTCTGCCCAATGACCTAGGGAAGCAGACCTTGGTTTCAGCAGCAATTTGTCAGTTCATTAAGAGATGCAGTATCCAGGCTTCTTGGGTAATGGTTTTGCTAGGCTCCAAGGAGTAGTGGTAAAGTCTGGTTTCATGGCTACCAGGATATGGCCAGGTCAGGATGGAAACACCCATGTAGAGAAGCTCTGTGCAGACAGGGTTTTGAATGGCTGGAGCAAGGCAGAGGCTTCTGTGCTTCCCTGGGTACTTTCATACAAATGTCCAGCGTTCATGGAAGCAGAGCTTTAGGACTGGAATACTCTTAAACATCTTGTGTGGGAATTTTGTGGACTTTAGACTACTACAGTAAGGTCACATCTTCACACGTGGATATCTAAAATGCATGGAAATACAGATTTTCATAATAGTTTTCAACTTTGGCGCCTCTGTAGGAATGATGACTGTAGTATTGCTGTACTTAAGAGGGCCGTTAAAAACAATTTACAATACTTAAGCACCATAAATAGAAATTATGGTGCAATGAAACAGAGTTATTTACAATCCATAAATCTCAGATGTGTATTTGTTTTGTCTTATGGATTTCTAGGTGGGCTTTGTCCACACTGCCCATCAACTTCTAACCTTATCTCTGTGACCACACTCAACTCTCCCCTTTACCTGGAGCTCACCCAAAACTCCAATCTGGAAGCAAGAAGAATCCCAGGGATGTAGAAACACAAGATACAGCAGTGCCTAAATGGCCTTTGGTTGCAAGTTCCTTCTGCCTGTGCTGGGAGACAGCTCTGTCTGGACAGCCAGGCAGCTACAGGGCAGCCTGGAATGTCAGCAGAGCAGCTCAGCCTGCTACTAAAAACCAGAGCAGATGCAGCCACTCCAAGTATAGGAGTGCCCAGAAACCAGGTGGGTAAATATTAGTGATCTGATGAGTTATTTAGATGGATCACAGGATCAGGACTCAGTACTTTTTTGAGTGTGTGTAGGAAATGTTTCCTAATTGCTTCTGAGTGGAGTTGAGGGTGTAGGAAGGTTCACCATGCAATAATGTGGAACTGAGCTTGAAGGTGAGTGTGCAGGGGAAGAACAAATTTGGGCAGTTATATTTTTTTGGCCTGTTTGCTGTCAGATGCCAGGATACAACTTCAAATGATGAATCTCCTGTGAGACAAGCACAGACAGCAGATTACCATCTTCTTGATCTAAAGAAGATCTAAACTTTGTTTTTCCTCACTTTTTCTTAACTTCACTTACTGTTTCCTGGGCAATAGCGAACAACTTTTACTCTCAACTCTCTGCCCAGCAATTCCAAGAAACTGGAGAGGCAGAAGATTTCTCACCTAGCCCTCACCACCTAACCATGGTGTTTCTGTGTCAAGCATAAAGTGTATTTTCTCAAGAATTCTTCTCTGACTGTGATTTTTATTTTGTGAGGTAATTTCAAAGTAGTGGAAGACTTTGGGGAATGTGAGTAATGCACAGAGCTCATGACACAGCCTAGGTTCTGCTGTTTGTGATGCTCAGCTCCAGGAACTGTACCAAATGGTTCATTTTGATGACTTTGTGTCACAGAGTTTATCTTGAAAGGTTTGTAATGTTACACAAACATGTGCCTCTTCCTCCTCTCCCCAGGTATTTTACAGCATCAGCTCAAAAGAATGGGCTGTATCTGTACCATGCTCAAGTGTGTTTTAAAATCACGTTAATATTTTAACAGGTGATTGTTTCCTATTCTTTTGTATTGTCATCTATATACAAATAGCATGTTGTAGCCCTCATTAATCAAAATGACACTTTCTACACCCTCAAGTGTTTTCACATTTGCACATGAAGCGTGTTCCCAAAACTCTGTGCTGCCTGATTGATCTCTGCATTGTGCACTTTTCAGACCAATGTGTCTAAAGCTGGCTGAAAAGATACAAAGCTTGACTTCTAATGTGATTTCTTTAATCTCCTTTTGTAGAATTAGTATTACAAACCATGTAGAAAGTCTTTCCAAATTCACTTTTTGCATCAAGCTTGGCACAGGCACGAAGGACCACATCCCATCTTACACTGGAAAACAAACTGCTGGCTGCCAAAATAAGTGTTAGGAGACACTGCCGTTTTGGGAAAGAGTGTAAGAGAAATAAAACTGAGGAAAAAAAGAGTTTTTAAAGCTGTTAAAAACTGAGGAAAGCAGAACATACTCCAAGGCACAGACTTGCCCAGCTGCCCAACTGTTAAGACATGGCTCATTCCAGGCCTCCTCTTCCCAATGAGTGCCACAAAACAGACATTAGCTGGTGGTCACAGCCAAGGGGAGGATTTACATTCAGTAACTTGTCTGCTGCTAAGAGCACAGATGACTACTCATGTCAAGACTTCCATGTATGTATATATAAACCAGACAAAGACTGCCTGAGGGAATGGGAAGTGGCAGAAAGCCTTTGCTAGGCATAAAGAACTGTGGAGCGATAGAAAACTCCCATTCATCGTGTGCTTTCTATCTACTGTACATCTCAAAGGCTGTGGGGATGGGTGTGTATGCAGGGCCTGGAGAGGAACTGGAGTTTAATACTGTCTTTAAAATATTTCATTTGGGTTCAGGGGTGTCTGACCCCTTGAGGCATCACTAGGTCCCCACAGAAGGGGTGCTGCCATTATCAGACACCTTTTCTGCCCACATGGCATGTGTGAAACACAGACAGTTTTACAGCAGCTCCTATGGAGGATTTATTGACTGAAGACTCTCAAAGAATTTGCAGAATTTCCTTTCCTTTTTTTTTTTTTTATGGTCTGAGCATGGATATTTCTCTTGTCTGGCTCAGTTCTTTGCTGAAAGAAAAAAGAAAAAAGCCTGTCTGAACATTTTAGTAAGAAATAAAAGTACAGTAGAAATAAGTATCTGCATGAAAGGGGGGGGGGGAATTCTTGCTCTCTCCATCCTTAGAAGTATAAAGCAAAGGTAGAACAGCAGAATTTGAGGGAATATACTTACTAGCCAGTAAGGTTTTCTTCATCTTTCTCAATTTTTATTTTCTTGTACTAGAAGAGAGAGTTATTTTATGTCACCTTTCTCGTCTAGAGTCTCTAAGAGAAGATAATCTAGTTTTGGGGTGAGAAGTGCACAGCCTGATCAAAAGCAGCATATAACATTTCTTGTCTTGAGTGTGGGCTCAAGCACTACACGCATGGGCGAGAATACAAGTGTGTCATCCTATGCTGGTGTTCCTAGGGGGCAGAGGGGAGGGAGGGCGATTTAGGGCCGAGCTTATTAGGGTTAGAATCCACTGCTTTTCAGGTTGTTATTTACTGATATTGAGTAGTGATCGAAGCACTTACCTTATGATAGTTTTGTAACTTGCACTGGTTTGACAGGACTTGCCTTGCCTGTAGCCTTCTAGAAGACGTGAAACTCACCTAAGAGTGTGGGGTTGGTTTTGGCAGCCAGAAGTATAATTAGAGTTTCACCGGCATGTATCTGGCTCACAGAGCCCGGATAATGCAAACCTCCCGTCTCCTCCCGGCCGCCCCGAGGACTCGTGTGCCGAGTTTCCACGGCAGTGTCCGATGCGCGGCACTAATCCCGCGGCGATCCCCGCCCGGCGCCGGCTCGGCTCTGCCTCGGACACCATGAGCCGCCCGCAGGGACTCGCTGGAAGGACTTTGGGCACCTCCTTGTTGCTTCCCCCTGCGAGCGGCACGCCGGAAGATGCTGCCGTGCTTTGCCGGAGGTGCGAAGCCGCTCGCTGTGGCCCGTAGGGCGGCGGCCAGACGCGCTGCTGGCAAACTTTGCCGCTGCCCGGGGGCGACTTCCACGCGTGAGCGGCGGGGGCCGGCGGAGCGGCTCTGCGGGTGCCGGAGCCCCGCCGCGTTCGCAGGGGCCGGGCCGGGCCGGGCCGGGGGGAAGGGGCGTTGCCATCTGCTGTTAATTCCGCGGTCATTGGATTAGTAACCAGCGGTGATGAGATCAGCGGGATCGACTTTCGCGAGGGGGCACGGCGCTCCCCGCGCTCCCCAGCTGTGCCGGCTCTCGCATGAGGCGGCGGCGGGCGGCCCAGGGGGAGGCAGCGCGCACAAAGCCCGGTAGCCGCCGCAGGCCGCCGCCCCCGGGCAGGGCTCCCGGGCAGGGCTCCCGGGCGGCCCGGCCGCCCCGAGCCCGGCAGCCGCCCGCGGCCCCCGGGCGCGGCGCCCGCCTCGCTCCGAGCCGCGGCTCTCCCCGGCCGCCCCCGGCTCCTCTGGCCTCCCCGGGGCAGCCGCAGGCAGCCGGCGGCGGGGAGCAGCCTCTGCTGGGCGGGCGCGCTCCGGGCGGGGAGCACGGGCTCCGAGCGTGGCGAGCTCGGCCACGGCGGCTCCCGAGTTTGTTTACTTGTGCTCCGCGTCTCGTCCCCGGTATCTCCTCTCTGCCGGCATAGCGGATCGGTGGCGGTGCCGTGCTGGGGGTTTATGGTAAGTTTGCGATGGGCGAATCCCTCAGTTCGTGGGAATTCGGTGTTTTGTTGCGCACTGTGTAAAGACCCGTTTGTGTGTGGGGGGGGGGGCGGGGGGTTTCTTGTTTGATTGCTGTTTGGAGAAATACACTTGCGAGCCGTTTTCTGCTTTATAATGAAGTGGTTTACAATAGAAATTAAGTTTCCTGAGCTACGTAAGAGAATTATTTCTAGATGTTGGATGACTAGAGATCTACGTTTCTCATAAACTGAATGTATCTGACTTTGCGCTGCCGGACGCAAACCCTCTTGCCTAATGATTGCCACAAGCTAATGTTTTTCAGTGGTTACTTGGTGCTTTTTCGGGTTGTAAAAGCCAGACCCCAGTTCAGGTATTTAGATGAATCTGAAGTACTTAACTATCTTCTCCGTAAGCGGGAAGCTGAACCTTCGTCAAGACAAACCTGAATTTGTATGCGAGACTTGAGTTTCAACAAAGAAAGGTATTGACTGAATTTGCCCTCACATTGCTTGTAAGAGCTGGGAGCCAGGCAGTGGCTTTGCTGTCGCCGTAAGGACGCTGTTCCTGCCGAGGGACCGAGGGCAGGGGAGCTGAACGCTGCCCTGGCAGCCCCGCTCGTTCCTGGAGGGGCTCCGGCATCGATGTGGCAGCGTCCGTGCTGGCAGCGAGTCATTTTTATTTCTTTGTGCCTAGGACTTGGAGTGTAGACTGCTACAGGGTGGAAAGTGTCCTATATAGAGAGAGATGGCCAGCTACCACTTCAGCTGCTGGTTTGATGCTGGCTACAGCCCTTCGGTGCTTAAGTCATACCTGATATTTTCACAGTGCACTGTTTGCCTTCCGGTGACAGAAGCAATCCCTGATAAGATATCTCCACGCTGCGAAAGAGCTTATCAGGGGAAAAAAAACCAGTGTCAGAGAGTTGATGCTTGTGGCTGAAACTGGCCTGACTTGTGCAGTGTATCTCGAAGGATGCTGCATTTTTAATGTTGTTTCTGTAACTAAAGCAGCCCGTCAGGGACATGAATATCAAATTGCTGTTAGATTATTTGGTGCTGCTGACAGAGAAATGCCAGATACTGTACGTTCTCCTTACAGCAAGCGGAAGTTTTATAACTGGCCTTAGTCATGTAAGTCTGGTTTCCTTGGTAGCTAATGTGCTCTCGGTGTCTTGCTGCTGACTCCGGATGTCCTTGGATGACCGTCCTGTGCTTCTGCCAGGGCTGAAGGGAGACTCGGTGCTTCCCTGCATCACCAGGATGAGAAAACTTCCCAGCTCCGTGCCTTCCTGAGGCCCTCATGTGGGTGTTGCTCTGGAAGTACACTCTGGTGCTGTTGGGCTCCGGGAGCCCTGTGTTCACTCGCATCCCGTCGGCCTGTTTGTCTTTGCAAATGTCACTGCAGCCAGCTCTGAAGCACCGGGCTTCCTGCTCAACAGGCTCTGGAGCTCGGGACTCAGAAAGCAGTGCCACCTTTTTGCAAGGAGCTTTTCAGAGTTGTGAGACTTCTGGGGTTTTGAGTTTTTTGGGGGGGAGGTTTGTTTGGGGGTTTGTTTGTTTGTTTTTGGACGGGTTGTTCATGGTGGGGTATGTTTGGTTTGGTTTGGGTTTGGGGGATTTTCTTGAGAGAAGCATAACCCCCAATGAGAAGTACTAATTGGAGATTTTGTTTCTTGAAAGAACCACAACTTCTGATTTTTGGTTTGACCAAATTACAGTCATATTTATGACTCGTGTTTGTGCAGCATAGGAATTTCTGAGTGATGGGATGTCTCTCCTGTGACTCCACAAGCAACAAGTCATTAACTTGTCAGGCTTCATTGTTGCTGTGCAAACTTTTGTAATGGATTTTCCATGTACCAAGAAAATTCAAGGCAGCTATTTTTGCCCCATTTTCCTTCACAATCACTGTTTTCCCCTCTTCTGTGTATAGGATGTTGACCTCTTTTTATGGAGAAGGAAAGTAATTTTCACAATGGCACCCAATGCCATGTCACAGGACTCCATGTGATGGTTACTTTGTGTTGTCTTCTTTTAATTGAGACAGCTGGAGAGTTTTTCTATGAGGAGCTAATTGCTTACACATTTGAGACATAGTGACAGCAATTGAGGAAGAAGAAGGCATTACATGATTTTCTGAGATATTATTGTTAAAAATCCTTGGCTAAAGTGATTAGCAAGATCACGCTACATACTCAACTGTCCCATCTCGGTAATTCTCCATGGCCAAGAAGAAAGGAAGGTAGAAAGAGGGATGCCTTATTCAAATTCTGTAAGCCATGCTGTGTTTTAGCTGTCTGCTCTCTTCAGTCTGCTTGGCAGCTCACTTCTGCTGCTCTGACATGCTCTTGCTCAATTCTTTTTGTGCTGGGATAACTTCATTTCAGTGTAAACTTTAGGCTCTCGCAGTGGTAAATCCCAGGTTGAATAACAGTAATGCAGAGTGGCCTTGATACGTCTATTTCCTGCATCAGTTAGTGAGGGTAAATGCACTGTTCTTAATAGAATATCCATGTAAAGGAAATCTAGATGCATTTTCTTCTCAGCAGGTGTCCCAGGACAGAGGATGGATGTAAATCTTGCTGGACTTCATAAATGGTCTCTGAAGACTGAGGCGAGACTGATGGTAGGGAGCAGTGGAGGCTGGTACTGCTGGGTGCCTGCCTTCCTGGCACCATCCAAGAAGCAAAGCTCAGCTTGGGGCTCCAGGGATGAAGGGCTCCATACTGGCAGAGCTCTGGGTGGATGCAGTCCATCTGAGCTATGTCAGTGCAGTATGCACCTTGAGGCTGGTGGAGATGCAGGCCATGCATGTTGTCCTGGGAATTTTAAGTATTTATGAAACCAGAATAGATTCATTTTCTGTGATGAAGGCATTAGTTAAACCTGCTGGCTGAACAGTTAACCAGTTTTTGAAATCAAAACTCTATGAAGTTTTTACATATGGATAAATATTTGCTTTTAATTCTGGAAGTTGATGTTGTTGGACTGATGGAAAATAAACAAGTGCTGTGGATTGAAAGTTGCCGGACAAGATAGCTACCTTGCCCAGTGTATTTTTAATGGGGTTGTGTACATGTTGGTCAATCTGTGTCACTCTCTGCAGCACACACAGCCTTCTGGGGTGGCTTTAGGCTGTCTTTGCAACGTGCTCTGTTAGCAGACGTAGGCTGTGCTGTAGGGTAAGATGTTAATGCATCACGTGCTTCCTGGAAGAGCAGTTCATGTCTTCTGACTTCTTTAACTTCGGTCAACTCAGGCTCAGGTTGTTTGTGGGGATTGGTTGTTTGCTTTTTGCCTTGAAAAGGTGTGTGTGCATCACTACCACTGGTGCTAGACTGTGAACTGCTGATACACTGGAGTGCTGCTCCAGAAGGGCTGAACGTAGCTTCACTGATACCTAACTTTCCCAAACAACAACAGATTATTGTTATTTTGTTAGTGTCCAAGCTGCTGTTGCTTGAAGCCAGCAGTTTAGTGACTTGTGCTCCCTCAAGAGTTAAAGTATCTGACATGGTGGATGCTCTCTGAATCCTGCTTTCAGGTGATGTTCGCAATGATGTCAGGAAATGCCTTTTCCTCAGCTACTTGTACGGCCCACAGCCCTTTAGATTGGAAGGTGATAAAAGTTAGTTTTGGTTTGGTTTTTTGTGTTTGGAAAGCTGGCAGTATACTCAGTAGCATTCACAGCCTATCAAGGAAAAATCCTTGCCCTGAAGAAATTTAAGTGTGGTCCAGTGGCCTTGATGGCAGCATGGGAAAATGCATAAAGGAGAGCTAGAAAATGCAGGTTATGTTTTTTGGAAGCAGTCGGGTTTAAGAGATCAGTGCTCACAGGGTGCCATGACTTTGGGCTAAGAACTGCCATTTGACTGGCAAGTTGATTAAAACTTGATGGCTCTGTTTTGGCTGCCTCTGCTCTGTTAAAGACTGGCCCATGAGAGTGCTGGGCAGAGCTCATCGCTTTCCTTCTTTTGGCTCCTTTTCCACCAGAAATGGAGTCGTGTCAGGTACTAGCCTGTTGAAATGCACATATGTGTATGTTTGTATTTTTTGGGGATGTCTTTTTTAAGTGAATGTCACTTTTGCCTCAGAGGCCAACGTGGTACGTCATTTAATTTCTGTAGCAGTTGAATTGCAGAAATTTCACATATTTTGCTGTGGTTTGGCCATAGCAAAGAAGTATGTGAGGAGAATTTATATCTATCTCCGTCCTTAGTAAGGGGTGAGGTGCCCGGACTTAAACATGGGTGCTCTGTGACTTAAATCTGTTCATGCTGAAGTCGTTTGAACTTAGACCAATGCTGAGCAGTATTCTGTATAATTTTTTTGCTTCCCTGTGCTTATTTTGTGTGTCTTTGGATTGAACGTTGTAGGGTAATCCTGCTCATGACAAGTGTCATATGACAAGTTTTATTGTGTTGCATTGCAGAGTGTGGTGACTTAGCAACTTTATCTTTGATTTGTCAGAGGCTGAAGGGACAAGTAAGCTTTGGTGTGCAGCATGAAGTGCAGCAATGTAGGAAATCCATCTTGGAGCTGACTGCAAGCTAATTCTTTCAGAGCTGTACAGCAGACTCTTTAGATGAGTTTGCTTTCTTGATTTAAACATTGATTTCCAAAAGCTTGTTCTTGTACTGCCTTTCTCATCCTAACCTATTGTTGAAGTCTGCTGTGCACTTGTCTGCTGTTGTGCCTTTCTGCAGTAACAACTCCTAAGGAAAATTTTGCCAAGGGATTTTGAGAAAGAGAAAAGATTGGCTGTATTTACAGTGTCTCCTCAGAAGAATGAGGATTTGCTTCCTGCAGAAATGGTCCATACCCTGGGAACTAACCACAGTCCAGACTGCAGGAGCTCATCTCCTAGAGCCTCCCCTTGTTGGGATGGGCAGCTGCTGAGGGAATTCCCTAAGGAGGGATTGGATAGCCTGGGACTCCTTTGTGCTGAGGCAGCAGAGACACTGCTGACAGCTGACTTTGCTCTTCTATTTCTTCAGTAGTTTTTCTGCTTGGCACCTGAATATGGTCCAGCTCTTTTTGACAGGGGGAAGCAAAGCCAGTACCTAGAGACCATTCAAGCTCCATCTGTACCTCACAGCAGCAGCCTCATGTAGCCCTTGTTAAAAAGGGTGTTTGAGTGTTCAAAAATCAACATATTTAGAATTGCTTTTTTAAAGAGCATTAATCATGCAAGAGTGCTTGTATAGCTTTAGGCATGGAAAAAGGTGTGATTTTTCAAATCTGAGGAAAGGTTTAGGTACTTAATTATCATTTAATTTTAACTTCTCCTCCATCTCCAAATGAATGCAGAAACAAATTACCTCCAGCAGAAAGATACTTTTTTTTCATTAGATATTGGAGGTCATAATTTTTAAAAAGAGCCATGCTGCACAAAGTATTTACATCAGTGCTACATTTCATACTGAGAGTCTGCTGTCCACAGGAATCCCTAAGTGGTAGTTGTAAGCATAGTCATGAGCTGTGTGTTGGTTCTTTATTTTTCTGTAAGAATATTCTAGGCAATAGCTTTGTTCTGGAAGGACGAAAATGACTTAGAAGAAAGTTGGCTGTTGTCATCAAACACTGAACTAATTCTCAGAAATGTTGAGCTTATTTCCTAATTAAACTATTTCATGATAGAAGTGACACAAAATTAAGCAATAAATTCACAATGTTGTCAACAAGGATTGTACTACTTCACGTGCGAGAAAATACCATGACAGTCAAATCTATATGTACAGCCAAAGAAATAGTTGGTTTAAGTGGTAAAGGAAATTTCGAGCTTTAACTGCTTTTTGAGTTAAATTATAGTGAAATTGTGAACAGTTTCTTGTTTTGAGAATGACTTTAGGGTAGCTTGGACGCACTGTTATCTGTGGGCCGGTACTGGTACTTTTGAAACTTTGTTTTCCCAGTGTTTTAGACCCCATTTCCATGATAAGCTCTGCTGTCATTTGCTTTTGACAACAGAATCGTTGCAGTGGTGGGCAGTGAATGGTTGCTTTGAAATAAAGTTTACATGTTAATTTGTTTGTATTTGTATTCCTTGCTCAGTGATGTAATTGCAAATCATTTTGTAGTGTGTCCTGTATTTTACTCCATTTATGTGAATTGTTGGCTCAAGTTATAAAATTCAGTGTAGCTTACCTGGGGGTTTAAGAGTTAAAATTGAAACCTGGTCCTTATGGTATTGTTTGTAGTATTTTCTGGCTGACACACTTCCTTGAGTTAAAAAAAAACCCCACCCATTGAAGTTTATATTTACTACTTCATTTGTTTGATTATCTTGAAAGTTAATCCTAATTTAACATGTAAAAAGGTGTACTTGTAAATACTTCTAATTTGTGTTACATCTGCATGGGGAATTGAGTATCTGTTCCTCATGGTTTATCACTAGTCTCCTTGGATTTAATTTGAGGATCTGAGAGTGTGATAGGAGCATATGCTGAACTCTTGAAGAGACTTAGGGTATTTTGAGGCTCCAGCTAGTCCACTTGGGCAGGGCCGTTACTTTGTTCTTTGCCTAGGAAAGGAACAGCAGTAGTACACCTCTTGGAGTGTGCTATACCTGAGAATAATAAATTAAATTCTGACCTTTGATATTTTTATCCCATGCTTGAGCAAAGTCCCTGTCTATGGAGCACATTTTGGGAGTCTGACCCTGCAAGGAGGTTCAGGTGCGTTGTCATCTTGTTTTCAAAAATTATGAAGCAACATAAAGAAATTGAAATACTGTGTTCCTTGTTGTTGAAAACGATTGTCAAGCATGTTAGAGATGACAGAAGTAATTTGAACTAAAGATGGTGGCACATCAAAGTCTATAAAAGACAGAAACGTTGTCATCCTAATCTCATTTTACTGTGTTGCTGCATATTAGTGTTACATCTGTTTTGTTCCAGCACCTAACTATCCCTGCACTTCAGCATCATCAGCCTCTGATGCTCTCAACATCTGGGTAACACTTGCTGTGTTAATCTCACTTCTAAGTGTACTGGTCATTCACTAAATATTTATGGAGTCCTTTGGTTTTGATGTTGCAAGATAAAAAGGGTGAGTTTTCTATCATCTTTTGTATTCAAAGGCAAATAATACATTGAAGCTGGTGATTATTTAAAATATTATCACATCAAGAAGTTCCTTTGTACTTTGTGAGTGCTGACGTAACTGCTTCCAGTAGTCTAGAAAACCTTGCACATAGTTCATTGCTGGCTTGTTTAGACTAAGATGCAGTGTTGTAAGTGCAGTGATCATCTACCAAAGATGTGAGAATGTGCTCAGGAAGGATTTGTTACAACATGTGCAATATCTTATCCTTTGAATTCAAATAAAACAAGTTGTATTAAACAAGCATGAGCATGAGACCTGGAATATGTCCTCGTTGTTTTTAAATTTTTTAGCATTCGTATTAGTGTTATTTGAAACTAAGTGTGTGGGTGGAGAGAAGGAAGAGAGGCTCACCTGTGAGATCTCTTGGTAGCAATGTACTGAAGTGTGGACAGGGAAAGAGAGGAACATTCAACAGCAGTTTTTGAAGGTGATGGAGAAAAAGGTGATTAAATTGTCAAAGGGACTAAGGCTAAGTATTTGTCAGAATTTAAAAAATGTAACAGGGAGTGGAAATAGACCTCGCAGGCACGGGGCATGAAGGGAACCATCAGAAATTGCTGCAAGGTCCTCCTCCTGTGATGCTCAAACTCCTGTGAGGAGTCAGCAGTGATGACAGAACTTCCCTCACCTCAGTAAGCTGCAGTGGGATGGGAGGAGGCACATGAGGCTGCTGCCTTCAGTTCATGTCTAGGGATACAGTGTGCTTTCAGTTGATAATAATTGGGATTTTTTTCAGTGAGTCACCTTCAGCATTGATAATTGGCTTGCATTCCCTGCTCTTAGACCCAGAAACAAGAATCAATAGTTCGTTTTCACTTGAATACACCTCTGTCTAGCAATGGTGAATAATAGTGCAGGGGAAGAAAAAATACGTATGTTTTAGTTCATGACAGTTTGACTGCTGGGAAAAGACACCAAAGGGAAAATTCAAAGTGAAATGTCTCAACACTCAGGGGACGTGAGAGTGACTGATGAGCTTGCTTTTACTGCTGTACTCCATCCACATCCTGCTAATAGAGGACATGGCAGCAGGAAGTCTTTGGGAATGCAGAAGCCAACCCCCCTCCCTTTGCTCTCTTTATTTTTAGATTTTGTTTTCCCTGTGGTAAAATCTTTGGAACCTGGCTGAGCAGTGCCCAGGGTTAGATAGAAATGTGACTCAGTAGTGCCGGCTGCCTGGTGTGCAGTCATTCAGGAGAGGAGCAGGAATACTTTCTCTCACCCTGTAGCTAGAGGCTGGGGATGTAATTCCAGTGTGTGTAGTTCTGACATGTTTTCTTCTGCACATGGATGAAGATAGTGAATTGATGCAGAACTGTTTTTGTTTTAACTGTGGGAAGAAGTGGAAAAACTATTGGCTAAACTTGGCATCTAAATTTAGACGTCTGAATTAGCAATGCAGGAAGCAGTAGCGTAGCAAACAGCTCAGTTCCTCCAGAGCACTGCTGGCTGGCAGGAGAGAAAATGTGGGCACTTAACAGATGCAGGCATCTCTTTACACCTCCTGGGAAAAATGTGGGTGGGATGCTTCCTCTGGATAATCCTTAAGCCGAGGCTAAACTGGCAGTTTAACTTTGGTCAGAATTCCCGGTGAAGGGGTTTTCACAAGGGATTTTTTACTTGTAATTTTTTTTTGGTCTGAGTATTTGCTTACAGTGGGGTTTGCTTCCACAGCTGTTCTGCATTTGGTTTCCGTAGTGGTAAGGAATGTGGTGTGCTGAAATCAAAGCTCAGCCTAATAGTCTATTGTAGAAATAGGATTGTAAGGAAAAATTCAAGCAGTTACTTTATTACAGCAAAGATGTGTGGGTTAATGGTCTTGGTAGAATTCAGTTCAGTCCCATGGTACAAGAAGAAATTTCTTTACATGTAATAATTAGCTCTTGAAATAAAGAGGATTATCATTCATTTTAGCCACCCTGCCTTAATAGCAGGCAAGAAAACCCATTGTTTTATAAGAATTCCAACTCTGTCCTCAGTGTTTGCTAAAATGACATTTTAATTGAATTTTTTATTTATGGGCCTGGTACTTAAAACTTGTAATTCTTGTGGGTTCTGTTTCCCCCTGTGTATTAACCAGTTGTATTTTTAAAGACTGTAACCTTCTGTCCTGCTTGTCTTGCCAAAAAAGAAATTCCACAAACAATTTCTTGTGAGGAGAATTATTACTTCTGTTGGTCATTTTTAACGTGCAACTTTTTAATATTCAGCCACATTTCTCTTGGTAACACAAAGCATTGTGTATATGTGCTTCATATCCAGGATGTGAATAGCTTGTAAATAAATTACAAAAGTAGGTTTGAATTCATTAGTACTTAGCAAAACTAATGGATGGTAATCAGTGTAATGGCTGATGATAGATTGTGCTGTGCCAGCAGGGGAACTGGCTCCCAGAAGAAGTAACACCAGCTCAGGAGTGACTGGAGACTGGCTGGTGAACGTGTTCTTCTCCAGATGCTTTTTTAATTCCTTCAATTAACTTGATTAAGCAGCTTAGCTTAAGTAAGCAGAATTTGTGACTTGGAAGTTCTCCCATGTAGTATTTTCCCACTGCCTTAGTAATTAATTCCATTAATATTGTGTCTGTGTGAAGCAGGCAGCCGTGGTTCCTCCACAGACATGAGATGGTGTGTGCTCAGTATGAGGGGCACACACAGGGGTGGTGTTTTCCCTCTCTGCAGTTGGTTCCTGGCAGAAGTCATAAATCACAGTGATTTCTGCACAGCGCAATTGAATGGAGCCTGACTATCTTATTTTTTTTATTGGTGTTGGAAGTTCCCTCCTGCTTAGATCACTCTGAATCCTCCATCAGGAGAGAGGGGCACACTCTGTTCTCTGTGCCCTGTGGTTCCCAAGGAAGGGAATTACGTTTCCTGATTGTACCACCAGTATCCCTCCCAGGTAACTTGGTGCATTCTCTTTTCCACCCAATGTCTTACCTTCACAGCAATGTGTCATTAGGGAATAGGGAAAGAGATGCTAAATTGGGACTCAGATGTAGCACAGAGTTCATGTCCATCTGTCTGCTTTCCTTGAAGACATCCCCTCCCTTTCCAGCAAGGATGGTGGTTATGTTACAGTATCCTATATTTTTCAGAGCACAGAAAAGTGGCCTCAGCTGGAACTAATTTCTTCTGTCTTACAGATCCTTGTGGTACTGGGGAACCCACCCATCAGTAACTACTGCAGGACAAACAGGATTGACTGCTGAGTATTGTGGCAGCTTGGAGCTCTGCGAGGCGAGGCTCTTGTGTTTACAGCTGCTGGCTCAACAAGTTGTTTTCCAAATTTTAAGTCATTCATTCTGGTCCTAACTGGCATTTTTTTGTATAAATATAAATTATTTTTGCAGTATCAGAAGTTGCAGTGTCTTATACAGATTATCATTAAATCTGTGCAGTGATTTCAGAAATTTAGATCTGTGTTTACAGGTGGATGTTTTTCCTTAGGAGAATTTTAGAGAGGAGATTGACACTACATATACTTTTTCTGCTCCCCCTGATTATGCTGTGTTAATTAGATGATAATGTATTCTGATAATTGCTCCTGAATCTGCTACCTAATGAAAGGTGAGGGTTGAGTGTGCTTCCATATGCTTCTCTTCCTACCAGTGCCAGGTGAGGAGGTAAATATCTTAAAAGGATGCTAAAAAAATTGGTAAAATTTTACGCCAAATGTGGCTTCCCAGTGTTAAGGAAACTGACAATGGGATGTACAGGAAAAGAAGGGGAAGGGATAAAAAGGAAAGGGAAACTAGAAGGACTGGGATTGTAACAAAAAGCCGCTTGCCATAGATGTGATGAAGATGATATGTGGGACAATTGAAAATACTTTTGTTTTCCATTCCTACCTTCGCTGTGGAGGAAGACCTCTGTTCATGAGAGAGATTCTTCAGGTCGTTCGAAGTGTTAATAGACTTCTGGGTTTTAAAACTCCATTAAAATTTCGTACTGTGTAAATTACTTTCTTCAAACTTGCCTCTATTTTTGATCTCTTGACTGTGAAATGTGACAGAGTTTGTGCTAAATATGAAAATGCACAACTGCTCTTGATCCAGTGATTCTTTTAGCAATTTCTGTGTCCACACAGCACTTTAGGGAACAGTTTATCTGTTCAAAGAGTGGTCGGAATTTAAACCCCCTCAGATTTTCAGTATCCGTAGATTTCTTTTCCCCTTAACCTGCTGGCCAAAAGGCTTGTTTTCCTCCTCTGAAACTATTTCTAGTGTTTGTGCAGTATCCCACATGGTTTTACATTCAACAGTGGTGTGGTTTGTATATGTTTTACAAGTCTTTTGTAGCAGTAAATGATAGCTTGTTTGAGAAATACAACTTTGCATTTAGGCTCTAGTGAACATCTTGGTTAGTTCAAATGGTTCTGGAAAGATCTTTGTATGAATCTACTTCTGTTTATGCTACTAGTGTTGCTCTCGAGGATGTAACAAACAAAAACAAGTATAGCTCTGATGAAATTGAAAAAAGAACAATTTTCCCAGTATTTGTTCAGGAATGCAGGCCATACTGAGTGTGTTACAGTTTTTATAACTCGGTGGGAAGATGACTTATTTTCGTGGATGTACTCCTTTACTTTTAGAGATATTTCTAAATGTTACTTTTATTCTTTATCATGCTGGAAATCAAGATGATCTGTATATCCCAATACAATCTAGGGTTTTGTTTTTCCAGAATTAAAAACTCTGAGCAGTTTGTTTTCAATATATTCCACCTGTTGCTGAAGCTTAACTGGTAATTACTGATGTGCTTTTTCTTTGTCTAAAGTACTGTTGGTCCAAATTTAGACTGAACACATTTTTCTCCAGGGCAGAACAGGTCCCTGCCTGAGTTATTGGAGAATCAGAGTCTGGCAGATTTAGATCATGTCTGGAAGATTGTCTGCAATCATATCAAATATGGGGGGTTGTGCTGAGATTAATTGGAATATGCTATTTCTTTATTTTTAATATAGCTCTTGCAAGGCTTCCAGAACACGATGTTACTTCTTTTATTTCAGCAGCAGTACACCTAAAGATTAAGTGCTAGTATGTTTTTATTCCTAACAAAACTTGCATCCTGGTACAATTTTCTTCAGTCTTTTTTTTTTCCCTCCCTTTTCATCCAATGCATTAAAGAAGGAAATATAGTTAGTAATTAATTGCTACAGATAAAATGCTGCTTAAAAGAAAATTCCCTGCAGAAGACTGCTTAGTAGGGGGAACTAGAGTGTAAAGTTATTTTAAGAAATACAGGCCTTGTGTTTGAGCTTACAGATCAGTTTGTGTTGAGGGTTGTCCTGTAGGCAGGCACAAAGCTGATTTATTTTTATCCATACCTCTATTAGGAAGTCTGGTGTGGGTTTTTTAAAGTACTTTCCTGTGGTCAAAAATACCTGGAATTGTTGGCACTTGCAGCAAGAATTTCTTTGAGGATGTAAATTGTTAGGTCAGTAATAGAGAGATGTAAATGCTTACTCCAAGTAGCAACTTCTTTCACCATGGCTTTTCCTAGTTGGAGGCCCTCTCTGATTTTAACACTGCCAAGTCTGGTGTAGTTTTTCTCCATAGAGCAGTATTGATTTGCAGAAGCAGCCTTTCTGTTAATCTGGCTCTTGGACAATGAAAGAGCCAGAAAGAAAATTGCCTTCCACACAGCTAGCAGGGCTTCACTGATGGCAACCTGTACCTGGCAAATCTAGTGACCTTCTGTGGTGAGATTATGGCATTGTTGGTGGATCAGGGAAAAGCAGCTGATAAAATCTACCTGGATTTATGCAAAGCATCTAACACTGTCCCACAGGACATCTTTGTTTTTGAACTGGAGAGACACAGATTTGATGAAGGAATCACTCGGTGGATAAGGAGTTGGCTAGAGCGGGATGCCCAGAGATTTTGTGGATGCCCTGTCGCTGGAAGTGTTCAAGGCCAAGTTGAACAACCCGGTCTAAGGACAGGTGTCCCTGACCATGGCAGGGAAATTGGAACTAAACCTTAAAATCACAGAACATCCTCAGCTGGAAGGGACCCAGCAGGATCATTAAGCCAAACTCCTGGCCCTGCACAGGGCACTCCAAGAGTCACCCCATGTGTCTGAGAGCATTGACCAAACACTTCTTGAACAGGCTTGGTGCTGCAACCTTCCATGGGGAGCCTGTTCTAGTGCCCACCACCCCCTTGGTGAAAAACCTTTTCCTGATATCCAACCTATACCTCCCCTTTGCTTTGTGCTCCTAACCCAAGTCCTGATGATCATGAAGTCCCTTCCAAACCAAACCATTCTGTGATTCACCAGTGAGAGACCCATTCTGGGTTCTTATTAAGGTGTCCTTTGTGTCTTCAGGAGTCAGATTTTTGACATTTTTGACATTCACTGTCTGTGAATCTTTAACTCCTTAAAGCCCTATACCTTTTCCCAGCCTTTCCTGCATTACCGAGTGCCCAATTTCCCAAATGAATAAAAAACACACAAAAAGATACTACTTGGTAAAATGGGAAAGTTTTTATAAGCATGAAGAAAATCAATTTTGTTGCTTAGAGCTTAGGCAATTTGTTTCTATGATATTACTTTCTCCATCATCTCCACTTGTCAGTGCAATTGTTCTCTGCTGACAGATGGGCTTTAGTAGTGGCTGGTGTTAGAAACAGATGAAATTCATTGCTGTTTCTTGCAAAATGTGGGGTTTTGCAAAACCATTTATTTGTTTAACAGGAAGTTGTTTTGTCATTTTGTCTTTTTGTCAGCACTCCAAAGAAACTCGATCCATTGCCTCACCTGGGAAATACAGAATCAGCTGTGCAATCCAGTTTTGTCATGATGCTTCCTTAACATATGTGAAGTGTGTTTACTTAATTTCTGTGGTTTCAAAGAAGGAACTGTGGGACTGATGAAGCATTGCTTCCTGGTTTTGTGTCTTGTGGCTGACTTGACATGAAGTCTTCAGGACACTTTGCCTGCAGTCACGCTTTTGATGTGAGCTCGTTCTCATCAGGGTTTCTTGGCAAGATGTGGCCTCAGCCCAGCCTGATGTTCCATGTGCTCACTTCCAGGATGTCTGTCCTGTCCTGTAGGAACTTATTCTTGAGCCTGCTGCTGCTCTGTCTGATTTGGCTGAGGGTGGCTATTGACTGAAGTAGCTGAGGGGGAAGGATTAGGAGGGATACAGATGGTGTGATTGTGTAAGTCTATTTTCCTATTAAACAAAATACGCTTTTGTTCAGCATCAAACTTGTTCTCATGCATTCATCTCCTGCATGTTTGTGCAAGAACAATGGCTGGGTTCCCTCCAGCCTTGCCCTCCCCCTCTCCCTGTGCAGCCCTGCTTGGGGGGGGGAATTGGCCTGACCCCTGTGTGCATTTGTGTCCACCTGTGGTTTGTCCAAGAAAGCCTTTTCGGGCATCTCTTCTACATCAGTCTGTTCAGTTCTTGTCTGCTGTGTTTGGCCAGAGGCACGGTGTCTTTGTGTCACTGGACTTTTGCAGCACTGCTGGAAGTATTAAAGTCATCCAGGTCACGTGAGGAATTGCCTCTGATGGGCTGCTTCAGCTGAGCACATCTCACAGGTATTATTTGTACGCTGCTGCTTCAATCCAAATGGGAATTAAACAAAGTAAGACTTGGATGCAAAAGAAAATGATAAAAGTATCCTCGTCATTCCAGAAGCATTGCAAATTTTAAGCTGAATGTCTTTTTATAAATGGTACTGAGGCAATGCCCTAGAATCATCCACTGCAAAATGTACAGACAGGCACTGGGAGAGTGGAGCCATCTCTTGTGGAGTCTGGCAAATCTACAGTAGCCTTGTGATGTTGTAGATACCCACAGAGCTGCCACTAGTGAGTGTTCCTTCTGATCCCCATCATTACCATGGTACTGCCCCTGGAAAACCAGTTACAGACCGAGGCTCCCTTATGATTTACAAAGGTTCTCCAAGCTTGGAAAGCACTGGCACAATCAAAGAATGAAGCCTGAGCTGAGGGGCCAAATTTTCGCTCCCATGTGATATTACCGTTTCTGCAGTTGCAGTAAAGTTCTGGTGAACGGTTCTGTCAAGCCAGAGGAGATCTCATCTGTCTGATTGTCACTTTCTACCATCTGCAGGCCTTCCGTCAGTCTGCTCAGGGATCATCTTTGGCACATTCTCTGGGATTTGCAACTGGCTAGACTGAGGAATGATGCTTTCCAGGAGTGTTTCTCTCATTTATGGCTTTTCAACTTATTTCATTTTAAAGGCCAACTGGCTCCACTACACATTACAGCAAAAGGAACTGCAGTAAAAGAAAGGCAGTGGGAATGTATTCAGCCAGATTTTGAGGCTGTCACTTCAAATGGATGTTCTGATTTTGGAACTGAAGCTATAGGGCTGTTGATCCTCTGCATAGCTGTAGAGGTAAAATGAATTGTCTAAAAAGAAAAGGGTTAGGCTGGTGAAAAGTAGTAATGACTGGTGAGAAATTGCAATGTCAAAATTTAATTATTCCTTGAGCTTTAAGTCTCACATGTGTGACGCTTACTGGTATTACTTACTTGGTGAAGCATGGTGAGTAGAAATGTAAAATGGCAAATGATCCTGTAAAATGCAAAGTGGAGCTGAAAACATAATTTTCAATTTAGTGTTAAGCCTTTTTCGTGTGTTAATTTGCTCTTTTAATTTAACCCTGACGCGTGAATGTTAAAAATGGTCACATCAGCTGTTTGGGAAAAATGGGAAGGTATTCACTGTGACAGAAGAGTGGCTGAAGGGTGAAAGATGAATGATTTTGAAGAGAGAGGAAGATGTAAGCAGAAGCTCATGCCTCTGCTGAATTCAGACATGCAGTTCAGCTGTGCCCCTTAGGGCAGCTTGAAGTGACTGTGGAAATTTGCTCCATGGTTTGGACTGCTGCCTAAATAGATGGTTTTGCCTTTGGGATTTTATTTTATTTTTTCTCTCTTTCATTTTGCCAGAGCAAGTATTAACATAACTGTCTGATATTCTAGATCAGAGGGCTTATTCACCTGAACGTAACCTGGCAAAATAAAACTCTGGATTTTACTCACTTTAGTTTTCTGAGGCAGACCCATTTCAAGGCCATTTGAATGCAGGTGGCCGAAGACAAAAGGGAAGAATGACTAGGAAGGGGTGGTAGAAAGGATGTAGCAGCTTGAACATCTGTACCCTTACAGTAATTGTGGGATCGCACGGGTATTCCTGTTATATACCCTGGAAAGAAAAGTGCTGTTTCCTTTCAGGAACTTTAGAACTGAAATACTGCTAGTTTTAAACGTACTTGCATAGTAAAAAAAAGTCATTTTTTTCGCATTGTGTTACTATATTTGCTTTTCAAATTGCATTGCTATATTCTGAGAAGTGATTACACAGAAAAATTGTTTACAGACTTGAAGTGTTTTCAGTTCATGTTTCTTCAGAATAGAAATGTCTTCATCTAAAACTAACTTTAAGCATGAAAGGAGAGAATTGCAGAAACATATGCAGAGAGAGGAAGGCATGAAACCAGCCCAAAACCTCAAGTCAGCTCCCTTCCAAAATACAGTAGATGGAAGTATTTAAAAATATACATTCCGCTGTATTCATTACTACTCAGGATTGTTTCTGCATTCTTCATCATATGACTAAACTGCTTTTAAGTCAGATGGTACAGATGGTATGGTATTTCAGATTATTCTAATTCCAAGCAGCTAAATGCACAGTCTTTTTTAATAACAAGCTTATCCTGAATTTTGAAACAATTACATTTTTGTAACATTACAAAACAAGTTACTCTTTAGGGAGGAATGTTCTTGGGATTTTCAGGATTTGCATTCCTTTCAGGAATCGAAGAAGTCATGACTTACTGCTGCATTGTTCGTCCCACATATTAAATGTCACTTGCTAAGTGTGCATGCAGCATCAACTTTTGTCTGTAGCACAGGATAGCTTAGAATAGCGAAGCATTTTTGTCTGGTTGCGTTGTTATTGCATATTCCCAGTTTGACAAAGGAAGCCAACATTGTTGATTTATTGCCCATTTTGAACAATGTTGTATGCCAGGATCTATAGTTGAATCCAAGCTACCCAGTCTTTTTAAGTGCCAAAAATGTGCTTAATTCATTATCACCCTGAAAACAGTGTTGTCATGGTTATGTAACTGTTTGGCCACCGGGGACAAAGTCGATGGACACTGGGCCTTGTGCCTTCACATTGTCTGGGTGGGGGTAAAAGTCCTTGTCCTTGAACATATATAAACCCTTTTCATCGATTTGCCCAGCACAGCATATCATGTGTTTTTCTTCTTCCTATTCCTTCTGTTGGGACTTTGGGACTGGAGTTACATTCAGAGTGTTCAGATGCTGTATCTGTTCTGTTCAGGCGTCTGGGGAAGGAGCAGTTTTGGTGCCCACAGAGGAGTGGCCTTGGTTCAGAGCCTCCTGCTGCCTCTCTTGGCATTCAGGAGTCCATGCTGGCTGGTGACAAAGCCCACGTTGGCAGGGGAGGTGGCACCGGGGTCTGGCTGCAGGAAGAAACCAAGAATAAGGGCCAATAGCAGAAAGAGTGAGCATTGCTCTGTAGACGTTGGCAATGTTGTTAGACAGAGGTATCTCCTTCCGTGCTTTTTCTGAGAGCCGCTTTCACTGGTCAATGTCATTAGCTGGGACTCACCTTCTGCTTCTCACTCTCTGGGTAAGTGTTATTTTAGGATGACTAACCTGAGTCTTAGCGTGCTCCTAATGTAGTTTTGAATTGTGTTTGTGTTGTCATTTCTTACGCACGTTTGTCAAGCTTCCTGCATGTCTAGTTTCTGATCCAGAGGGAAATACAACTATGACTGCCGAAAGCTGACTTTGCTGAAAGCATGTTTCTTTTATCAGTTATGTTCTACTGATGCCAAGATACCAAACTTAAAAAATGCTCCCTATTTAATTACAGCAAAGTGATGTCCCAGCAAGCCTTTCTGTAGTAATTGTAATTTGTGGTTTTATTGTGAATAATTTCCCTAAATGTTTTAGCAATCTGATTGAAGACACTGCTAAGTGACATTGGCACACTTTTCCTGTTTGGAGTTGTATTGTTCCGGTACAGTACATTTACTGTAATCATTGTAGCTTGACAGAGCTCAGCATGAATGGGAAACTGTGAGACAGAAATTATTTAGGCTACAAAAACTAACAGTCTTCTCACACAGGGATAAGTGGTGAAATTTAGTGTTAGTCACTAAACCAGTGTAATGTGGTGGTCATATACTAAGCCAGTTTGAAATATTTTATTGTTTCTTAACTCCTGTAGTGGCTTGAAAGTACTGGAAGAGCAAAGTTTTGGGAAAACCTTCAAAGCAAAGCTATACAGTGAAAATTAATACTCTTTCTATTTCTGAATATTTATGCATCTGGTGAGAAGATTTAGGCAAGGAAATCAAAGTTTCTCTATGAGGTGTAAGATTGCAAAAAGAGCAATCGAATGACACTATGCTTTGACAAGTTTTTATTAACTCAGGAGACAGTAAGAAGGTTTTACAACCAAGTATTTCTGTCAATGGGCTGAACAGTAACGAGTCTGACAGGAATAATTTTTTGTCCCTTACCCACAGCTTTTGGTAATGCTGTGTGGTGTATTCACCTGGTGCTGCAGACAGGAAGGAGCTGGTCTGGGGTACCTTTTCCAGATGAATTGTTTGTCACTCCCCTCCCCTCCATGGGAGTTTGCACGACTTTCCCACAGCTGCTGGTGTGAGGAGAAGCTGCCTGCAGATCCCCATAGTAGAAGTGGGGCAAGTATGACTTTCCCGAGGCTTCTGCACTGCAACTGTGTGACCTGTGGAAGTAGGGAGGACTGCAGGTGGAGCTGGCTGGGCCCTGGTGAGCTGTGTCCCTCCAGCAGCAGCTTCTGAGAGGGTGGAGGGCAAAGTGGTGCTTCCCAGCTGTTCTGTGCCTCAGCTGGGTCTCTGCCATCTGCTTGGTGTAAAAGGACAGGACACAGGCAGAGCCATAGATGATCTGGTCTTGGAGACACATTGCTCCTGCAAGCACCCAAGGGGGCTGCTGTGAGCTGCCAGGAGGACTTCATGGATGAGTTGCTCCTTGTGGAGCTCACAGTGCTGCTGCCTGGGTTGGGAGGCAAGGCTGCTCCTCGCATAGTCTTCATGTCAGCTATTACTCAGCTCCAGCAACCAGAGCTGATTAACTGTAAGATCTTTGCACTGTTGTTCCATACTATGTGCATACAAAGCTATTTGGCAAAATAGTCCATTATATAATTAATTTATGTGGTAATGTTCATGTGTGATGAAAGACCTAATATTGTAAGATACAGTTTCAAATCAAAGTACTTACTGAGGGCATCCCAGAGTGTTGGCATGGCTATGAGTGTATCAAGGTACTCACAAGGATGCATTTTACTCCTCTGAATTACTGATCTATCTATTAGCAGCCTATTTATGTTACAGTTTTGGGGCACATGAGGAAGAATGTCTGTGGCTTGCCAAGTGAGTCAATTCAGTGTTTATAATTTCTTGGTGACTTGCCAGGCAAACATCTGTGCCAAGTTTAGTTTCTCATGTGATCAGGAAGTGATACAGCAGGATGCACTGAGGACTTCCCCGGCTGTCTCCCCTCAGCACCCTGACAGGAATGTGGCAATTGTCTTGTGCTTTAAAGTAGAAAATTTCAAAGGCATGTAGGGCTAAATCTCAAATAGAAATTACTGAAGTTCCCTTTAAAAGTCTGATGTTTTTCCCTTTTCATTTCCTTTCAAGCTCAGATAGTCACTTTTTTAAAGGAATTACGCAATCCCTGAGCATGTGTCCTCCTATGAAAGTTTGCTTCCAACGTTTACTCCTGTTGCTTCCCTGTGTATTAGTGCCACTATTTAATTTCTCCTGGGATTACAGGTGTGGAATAAAGTACTGAACTTGATTTGCTGGGCCAAATTGGCATCATAGCTTTGAAACAACTCATGAGTGATTCTGCACTACTGAAAATGGGAAGCATCAACTTAAATGTTGCTGTTTATTGATAGCAACTTTATCAACTTTATTGCTGCTGTTTAAAGTTTTGGATTCCTCTTACATGATTTGGAAAGGAATAAGGGGGAATCATTCAAGTTGTCCTCACGTGGAGAGCTCCTGTCAATTTTGAGTCTTCTGCAAATGTGATATGTAGGGGGTTGGATACTTAAGTATATTGTTTTATTTTCAAATATTAAAAGTAGTTGCAATGAATTGGTTCTTTTACACTGACGTGTGCATATGTCCTTGCGGGAACCAGCCACCAGAAAATATTTTCCTGTAGTAACTTAACTGTCACATGGTTTTGAAAAATCACCTTTGTACTTCTTTTTTTCTTAAGAAGACTTTCATATAACAGATGTGGTTTCATTTTCTGTTTTTAATACATGCAGAAAATACTTTACATGCTATTTGCCATTGGAAGTAATAAGAGGACTTAAGTCACTTCTCAAACTCAGTTGGATGGTAAATTTTACAGGGCTTTTTTCTTAAACTTTTTTGTTCCCTTTTATTATGCATACATGTTTCTTATCTTCTTCCAGAAATTATCTTTGGAATGGGACTATGTGTTTGGAGTAGAAGTTCTTTAAAAAGAAGAACATGGGCTTGACTTACCAAGTGAAATCTTGTAGGATGTTTTTTGCAAGAATATTTCTGCCCATCTGCTGTTTGGTATTTTATGACAACCCGCTGTCACCTGGGCTCTTCAGCCCCTTGAGAGTGTGGAGATTTTTTGTTTCTTGAAGCATGTCATCACTCTGTCAATAAACAAACAGAGTGGATCTGCTCTGCTATGTTTGAGCATTCCTGGACTTGGCACTGATTTTGCTAGGACAGAAGTATGTCTGCTGCTGCAGATACTCTAACAGATCTCATGTCAATCACCTATTTGAGTTTATAGAACTTGGTCTTCATTTTTATTCCTTTAGTACTTTTACAGGTTCTTGATTTATCTCTACACTCTACCTGAGCTCTAAAATGTGAACAAATCTAACTTATCCAGGCTGCAGAGATGCTTTCCTGGTGCTTTTTTTGCCCTATTTGTCTGTGGAAGCAGAGCAATAATACATCTCAAAATCATGTATTCCCCATATTGTGTCTTACTGTGTTCCAGGTCAGCTGAATACTGAAATACAGGAACTGTGGATTAGCCTGCTGTCCATTAGCATCAGGAACATCCCCAGTTGTAGTAGCTGCCCATTAGAAATGTCTGCCATAAAAATGGAACTGCCCTTCTTCATTTGTCCTCCTTTTCCTGATTCCCTCCTTTTTTTTTTCTTAGCTCCTTTATTAAAAAAAAAAAAAACAAAAACACAACAAAATCTTGATGAATTTTTGATGTTTTTCTCCTTTTATTTAATGCCAGGGTAAGTTTAAAAGAAACATTTAAATTTTGCTGCCATTTGCTGTTGGCTGCTTTTGTTTTAATGAGGGCAGAGAGGCTGAAGTCTCTGTCACCAGGGCTCAGGACAAAGCATGTCTGGAAATACAAGATTCTGACCTAGGGTGTGTCTGAGACTGAAGCAGAAGCACAAGTGAAAGTGAAGCTACCGCTGCACATAAAATTTATCACTGTTGTTGGGGAGCAGCATCTGCCTGCTCCGGGCCTGCTGTGGACTTGGCCAGACAGAATAGGTGGAAGGGCAGAAGGTGGGGAATGTCTGCATCCTATCATGAATTGGAGGAAATGACTGTCTGCGCTCCGTGCGCTGGTGGGCTCCGCATCCTGCTGGCAGCCTGGTTAGCGCTGCAGGGCGCTGCACAAGGAGTGAATTTAGCTCTGGTGTTTAAAATAGCTCCTAGGGATAAGAAGAAGCGCTTCAAAAATATGCTGTGGGTTTTCTGTTGGCTTTCTTAAACTAACTGGAAACTTTCTGCTTTCTTTCAGGAGCCTTTTTTACTCTGAAAACATTGCTGCTAAAAAACTCCAAACAGGAGGAGTAAATCCAGTCAGCTTGTCAGGTCACTGGCTCAGTGTAACGGTGCTTTCATGAGGTGACGTCGGGCCAAAGTCAACTTTTCTTTCTCCTTTGTAAACCTGCAGCTAAGCAATGGGCCAGAAAATCTCAGGGAGCATAAAGTCTGTGGATGTGAGGGAGCCCCCTTATAGACCTGTGAAACGAGAGCTGAGAGGCCCGGATTTCTGCAAGCCCGCACGTCTGGACATGCTGTTGGATATGCCCCCTGCCAAGCTGGAGGTCCAGTACAAACACGCCTGGAATAACGAAGATCGCTCGTTAAATATATTCGTAAAGGAGGACGATAAACTGACTTTCCACAGACACCCAGTGGCCCAGAGCACAGATTGCATCCGGGGCAAGGTGGGCTACACGCGGGGCCTGCACGTGTGGCAGATCCACTGGCCCACGAGGCAGCGGGGCACTCACGCCGTGGTGGGCGTCTCCACGGCCGACGCGCCGCTGCACTCCGTGGGATACACGTCCTTGGTTGGTAGCAATAGTGAGTCCTGGGGCTGGGATCTGGGGCGCAACAAACTCTACCACAACTGTAAAAACCAGCCTGGGGTCACGTACCCTGTCTTTTTGGAACCAGACGAGTCTTTTGTACTCCCTGACTCCTTACTGGTGGTTTTGGATATGGATGAAGGGACGCTTAGCTTCATGGTCGATGGACAGTATCTTGGAGTGGCCTTCAGGGGACTGAAAGGAAAAAAACTTTACCCCATAGTCAGTGCGGTTTGGGGGCACTGTGAAATTACAATGAGATACATCAATGGACTTGACCGTAAGTGTTACAGCATTTCTTTTTTACCCTCTCAGTTTTTCTCATGTAGGGTTTTTTCCTTCTCCTTTTGCTATGGGTGGTATGCTGGCTCAACTGTGAGGAGACCGCACCCCATATTTACTGCCCACAATGAATATATCTGTTGTGTCTTGTAATCTCTGTATGGATTGTATCAAAATACCTTCCATTTTGACAGGCAGAGTGGCAAGAATTCTATGTCCAAAGAAACCGAACAGGCTGAGAAAAAGATATTGAGAAATTTCCTGGGTATATTTAACAGTAAAACTCTTGTTTACTGGAGGATATGTTTTAAATCCGTGGTTTCCAAATAGGATTTTTGGATCCGGTAAAAATTTCCTGTAGTAGTGGAAACTCTTACATGGTGTGCATAAACATAACTTGAATGCTGGCCAGACAACTCTCTTTCTGTAGTTGCCTTCTCAGGACCCTTAGAAGCAGCTGTGAATCCCCAAGAATCTGGAAACTCAGGTCAAATACTGCTTTCAGCAGTTTTTCTGAAAGAGAGCTCTGTTCCTCAGCTCATTTCAGGAGGTACTCTTTCAGGGTATTGTCCAGAAATCCAGGTTTTTTGATAAGCATGAGCTTTTTCCTGATCTAACTGGGTAATATCTAATGAAATTGTTACATAACAAGGAGAAGCATGTTGCTGCTGTGGCCTGCAAGCAGTGGCCCAGCAGAAGGTGAGTTGCACAAGTGGGTCCTGCCCAGTTCTCCATGCACAGGAAGGTGTGGGCTCTGCCAGGTCTGTGCCGCTGTTCACAGACAGGAGCATGTACTGGCTCATAACTCCCTGAACTGAGCCAACTTGCAGGCAGAGTGAGCAGGCTATTGGCACACAAAAACAGGAGCCAAAATTTCTGGTTGGATGATCACTAGTCTACCTATTCCTTCATGGTAGGTAAATTCAAAGAATATACTTTGAATAATACTTCTGTTTCCTTTGAGGATGTAAATAGAGATGTTAAAAGCAGGGGGTCTGTTGCATGGCAGTGCCCAGGGACCCTTGCTGGTGAGGGCCAGATCCTGCTTCAAGGAGTGCTATTCACTGCCAGCTTCTCAGCTGCTGGAGGCTGGGGTATAAAAGAATGGACAAGATAGCAAGTGGAACTTGGTTCTTGTTTAAAACTGTATTATCTGAGGTGTAGTAGGAGCTACAAATATAAATATATAGAAAAAATAGATGACTGGACAACATCTTCATGTTATTTTTGGCTCTTCGAATGGAACTTGGTTTTTTAAGAAGGCAGTAAGAGCAAGTGTTCAACACCTGCCTTTCAATAAGTAATTTCTAAAAGAACTTCCTATTCTTTTCCATTAGGATGGAGTGGTCTAAATTTTTTTCTGTCAAAAATTAATTCTATACTCATTAACCTTGTATCTGACATACCAAGTAGAAACAAAATTAAATAGTTCAACCCTATTTAAGATTACCTTTTCTGAAAGTTTGTAATAAGCTCTGGGGGAAGGACTTCTTATCCACAGAAGCCCTGCAGGTTTTACAGCTAAATGCTAAACAGCAGCTTCCTAAGTGCTTTTATACAGGGGAATATCCAAGGATCTTAAATATTTTGCAATTACTCAGTCATTGCAGAATGATGTGCTGACAGTCTTTTTCTTGGATTGTGGGGAAGAGAGACCTTTGCAAACTGAGTATTTGTTTACAAAAGCAGTTTTTATAATACTGTGAATATCTGCCAAACTAAGCAAAGTACAGCTCTGCTTGGTCCATCACGTCCACACAAGGAATTGTTCTGCATTCCTTTTGTAGCTTTCACAGGTCTGCTCAAGGGAGCTCTAGAAAGATGAAAACACAGGAGGAGGATGTGAATGAGTTTGGTAGAAATTATAAAATAAAGGGGACTAAGTGGAGAAGGATAGCTGTGGTCTGTGAGATGGAAGAGAGAAAAATTCCCATCTGGTTTCTCGTGGGATAATTTTGCTGGAAGAGGCAGGATGGCTTCCTAAACGATCCCTGAGAAAGTCAGAGTCTCTATTTTTTTAAAACATGTGAACCCGTGGATAAAAGTGAACTTGTGAACTAAACTTTTATGTAGGCTTGAGTGTTAATCTGATCATGTGAAGAGGAAGTTTAAAGCCACTTCGCCATGGGGCAGTTTGACATCCTGGAATCACATCATTTGTTATCACATATTCACTGATCCATTACTGTCCTGCAACAAAAACAGCATTCAAGAAACCAAATGAGCTTATTTAGCTGGTGTTCCAAAGCAAACACTGTCTCTTACTTCTAAAGGTGTTTCTATCCAGCCAGCCCTTGTGCAACAGTGCAAGTTTGGCTGTGGCACTCTTCATGTTTGCTCTCGTTGCACTTTTGATTGCACGCTTTTATAATTGCTTGTTCTTGTGAAAATCAGAGCAGGTACTGAAGAACAGTTGTGTTCACAAATTTAAATACATTTGAACATAGATATATATGTGCGGTGTTGTTACTGTTTGATTCCTCTCTAACCTTACCAATTAGCTCTTTTTTTTTCCCCTAATCTTTTTTTCCCCCTCCTATTCCCTGAAAGTATCTCCTACTCCTGAGTGCAGCTTTCAGTAGACCTGGCCTTAGTAACTTGGCTGGTTTTGAAGCTGCTGTCAAACAGTGTCCCGTAAGTTACTATTCAGTGGTTGATTGTTGCTGCTCAGAATGCAAACCACAGCTTGTGATGGTTGTTTGTGTGGTGTCCTACAGAGCAAGCAGAGACCTCCACGGCAGGGATTTTTAGTGTTTTCAATACTTGCTGCTTAAATTGAAGACCTCTGAATGCTTTAAAGGCCTGTGTCTTTCAGTTGCTTGGCAAAGAGTGAAAGGCTTGCAGGAATGGAAGAGTGAAAGGCTCAGATGATGGGCTTTCATGCGGCTGCAATGAACTTAAACATACGTCACAGATGATGCAGACTTCCAAGTGTGTTAATTACTGCAGAGATGGCAGATTCACAGGGGGATAAGGCTGCAGGTCAAAGATCAGTGACCTATGTGCCCTCTGGACTCTGGATATTGCTCCTAGAATAATGCTGTAATTAAAGTCAGTTGTACTTCTTCCAGCTGCATCTGATACCCACAGTATTCAGCTTCAGAAACTACTTTGAACATCACATGATGGTGATCTGTGACTTTTCACAAGACTTTTTTTCTCTTTTCTTTTGAGAGAGACTTGGAGTTGCAAATGTTTTCAGGGTTTGGGCGGAAAGGCAGAGGGACAGGACGGAGAGTGCTTATAATAAGTACATTGAGTTCTTCCCAGCACAAACTCCTTTGATATCAGTACTTACCACACTGATGTTTGCCCAGTTCCTAAGCTGGACAGAAGACAGACTTTTACATCAGCCTTCTGAGTTACTGCCTGTTGCAATAATTCAAAACCTCAAATAACATAAAAGCAGTAAATGTTACTTTTCAGATCAGGGTATGTGCTTGTTTTCAAAAAGCTGGTCTATTTACGTCTGGTGTCTGATAAGGAGTCCTGGAAATCATTTATAGATTGGAACAGAGAATTAGCCAAACACTTCTGTGTAAATGTACATTGCAATTCATGACTGATCCATTAGTGTTTAAACAAAGCATTGGGGGGACAATCAATATAAAAATGCTGTGATGGAAAACTTGGTCATTGAGTAGGTAAACTGAACTCACTGCAGTTCTTGCAGTAAACCTCCCTTAGTACTAACTCAATTCTGGAAATAATTGTTAAGCTCGGGAAGCTGGAAGCATTTGTCTCAGAAGAGAAGACTTTACTTGCAAGTATAATTTATGGAAAACATTTGTCTGTACCTATTTGTATTTTATTGTTCTTGCATGATCTGGCCCTCACCAGCGTGAGGATCCCCGGGCTCCATCAGCAGTTCCTGAGCACTGCCACGCAACAGATCCCCTGCTTTTAACATGTCACTTTATATCCCCAAAGGAAACAGAAGTATTATTCAAAGTATATTCTTTGAATTTGCCTGTCATGAAGGAATAGGTGGACTAGTGATCATCCAACCAGAAATTTTGGCTCCTGTTTTTGTGTGCCAATAGCCTGCTCACTCTGCCTGCAAGTTGGCTCAGTTCAGGGAGTTATGAGCCAGTACATGCTCCTGTGTGGAGACCCAGGAGCAGTAAATCACGTTCCTGGATGCTGGGTTGCCTGGAGGAAGGGTGACAATCCCTTTGGCTCCTGCCTCTCTTGGCTGCTGGGGCACTTGCAGCCCACCAGGGTTGTTCTGTGAGGGAGGTGGGGTTCAGTGCACATCCTCTCTTCTTGCTGATGCAGCTACAGAAGTTCTGGCATGTGGACTCTGTTCACACCTTTTGCTCTCAGCTGTGCAAAGATCACAGTGTAACCCCTGAAACTTTTTCAGACCTGAGGCTCTGTGTGTTTAGCATTTTGAATTGAGGGTGATGCTTCTAAGCTAAAAGACCAATTTTGGAGCTATGCGCAACTTCTTTCCTCTTTCCTGCTGTTCTCAGTTTATTTTAGTTCACATTGGTTTGTGTCTAACATATCACAATTGCTAGTTGTAACGTACACTCTTCCCCTTGGAGGCCTTTTTGCCATAAAGAAATCTAAGTCAAAATTACAACATTATTAACTGCCAGGAGAAATCCATAATCTCTCATCAGGCTCTGGGTTTTCCCCCCTAACGGGTTTCAATTAAAATTTTTATTGGATTTGGTTTTTTGTTTATCTGGACTTGTTTTATGCTATTTATATAATACATGACTCTGGAGGCTGCAATGGAAGTAACATATTTTGAAAATCCAGTATTTCTAAACCATAGAAAGGATTTTCCCTAAAGCCATGCAGTCAAGAGGATGAAGCAGCAGCAATTAAACAGCCAGTACTGTGAAGAAACAATCTTTAACTTTTGAGGTAATTTAATAGGAAACAGCATTTTCAGTGCCTGCTTCAGGAGTCACATAGCTTTTGTTAGGGGTTTTTTGTTGTCTTCTAAAAGCATTCCCCTTCCTTGGATTAAGTGCATTTTTTGTCTTTTAATCCTAATTTGTTGACATTTTCTAATTCTCAGCCTTTTCCCAGCAGGTTGAAAACAGTGTGTTGTCATTAGAATATGCCACTCTGCTAAGTGGCTTTTCACCCCTGCCACCCCCTACCCCTTCTTGGTGGTCTCTGCATTACATCTCTCTCCCAGATACTCTTGATTTATTTAGTCCCATTTCTTTCTTTCCTTCCACAGCTGAGTTTCTCTTCTTTTCTGTTACCACACTGTAACAGTGTGGTAACAGAACAATAAATTCTTACCTACCCTGTTTTTTTTTTTCTTGTCCCCAACCTCTGGGAGTGCATTTTTGTTACTGATAACTGTGGAAGAGTGGATGCAGTGTCACTCTTCCAGAGAAGGACATTTCAGATTTAAACTTTGTGACTTCAGCTGTAATGATGAATGGGGTTTGTTTTATAGAACTTTTCCTGTTAAGATCTCCAGTGACAGAGCCTCCTCTGACAATCTACGGCACAGATCAGCTTTACAAATGCCTAGTTTTTTGATTTTTTTGATTTGGGAGATTTTTGTGGGTTTGTGTGGGATTTTGTGTCTTTTTTTTCCTTAGATTCTTGTCTAAATTGTTTATTAGCAGCGAATCCAGTTATGTTTGGCCTAGCACAAAAGAAGGTGCTGGGATACTTTCTTTCAAGCTCAGTGGTTCCCAAGGCTAAGAACACACATCAGTAGTCCACAGCTGGGTTGTGGATTCTTTGCATACTGACATACCTAGTGTTTTTTCTTCCCTCTCTGGTTCATAAAGGGGCCATGGCAACTGCCAAATCTACAGTTTTAAGGAAAAAAAACTTGAAAATGTGTTCTGATCATGTTTCCACTGATTTCCCATGTATCCTGTTTTTAAGAAATAAGAACCTTGAAGAGCAGTGACTACAGCTCTGTTCTCAATATTGAACGAGTTACACTGTGAATATTGTACTTAGTGCACTTAAATAGCAACTTGATAGCCTTGCTTAATTCTTTTATGAATTTGCTCGAGCTAAGATGATGGAATTGCTCAGCAATGTGAATTAATTCTCACAGGATTGTATCAGAAGTGGAAATTTATAAAGGACTTATTTTTTTTGGATTTGCTCTATCTATATTGCCTTTGGGAATTGCAGACTGTAAATCCAAGTTTCAGGGCAAACAGGGATGCTTCTGTCATTGAGTGAAATATTTCTTTTATTGCCAAAATGCATGTGCTTTTTTAATTTTGACTGTTTTCATACTTGTTTCCTCATAAGTTGTATTTCTCCTTAAGATGCTCCTTTATTTGTCTGTCTAGCCATGGAAGTTTCTACACTCCTGTAATTACAAGCTCTTTTCACAGATGGCCCCTTTCTCCTAAATCCAATGTAGCTTCTCTACTAGAGGAGCAGTTAAACAACCTGATTTCTAGTTTGAGCTCAGAGAAAATTCCAGTCTAAAAAAAGTGTGTGTGGTCAGTGGTGATTCCTATACCAGTCTTCATATTATGGCAAAATTCATATTTTTATGGTAAATTGATAGGGAGTGGGCCTGCAAATGAGCATGTCCAGAGATGCTGCTGTGTTCTGCAGGTGGTTCTGCTGAAAGCAGTGGTGGTGCTCCCTGTGTACAGGAGAATAAAGCTGCCCTAGCAGTAACACTGTGTGAAAATAATGCTGAGGCTGTGAAGTCAAGTGCTTGGAAGCTGGCAAATGGCAGAATGGGATTTGGTTTTTTTGCTGCTGTAATTCTGAGCTGGGCAGCCTTATGCCACTCTCTTGAGATAGTGTTTCACTCTGTTAAAAGGTGGTAGGTTCAGGTGCAAATCATCCTTTTGTACTCACTTTTTCCTTGACTCTTCTCACCCCGGTCCTGTGTGTCCATGAGTTGGTGTATTTTGTAGTTTTGCCCGGACAGCCAGTGTGGAATCCCCCAGTCCCTGTGTTATCAGGTTCAGGTTTGTGCTGCCCTTTGAAGATAACTGCAGAAAAGCCCTGCTAGCAGGACAGCACTGGATCAAAGCTCCCCCTCATCTGCTTTCATTTGGCAATACACCTTCAGTCTTTCACTTTAAACTATTTTGGATTGGGACTGATGATGAAGTCTGTCTTCTGGTCTGTTATCAAACCTGATTTCTGCTGAAAACCCTCCAGTACTACAACTGTGAGATGGAGCATTTCAGTACTCAGTGCTGGAACTCACTCAGGGCTGAGGCAGAGGAGACACTAGAAGTTATTGACAGAATTGAACTTTACATACAGATACTGAGAGGGTGTTTTCAGTTGATTAAATGTTAGTTGGTGGTGAAATATGGAAGATAAAATGATGACACTACAGAGAGAACTTCTGTTGGTAGCTGTGTCAAACTTATATCATGAATAGAGATATAAGAGTATATCCCTGCCTTCTCTGAAAATTTCTTTCTGAAAATGGTGAGCTTCCAGATATGAGATGTCTTTGGGCTGGATTGGCTTCCTCTTTCTCTTCCACCGGTTTTTTTTTTTTTTTTTTTTTTTTTTTTTTTTTTTTTTAAGAGAATGTTCATATTAGCTCTGTCTCTGCCAATTTCTTACCACTGGTTGGCCAAAAAGATTGCCTTATTCCAGAGAAGTGATTTGTATGAAACCAAAATGTAATATGAGCATAGTAGGTAACATTAAAAAAGGATAACTTTTGTTTGAGAGTTATATTTATCACGACAAACACTTTAATTTTTACAGCATGCTGTCCCCCCCGTTGGAAATGGGAATTCCATTTCTGCCTGTGTTGGTTCACACATGACATTTAAAGACATGGTACTTCTGCTTTTCAGTACAAAGTAACTAGAAATGTTAATAATATTGTGTGCCACATCTCTGCATGTCTATTCACTGTGTAACTGAATGGGCCACAAAGCTTTGAGACAGCTTCTTGAAGCTAAAAAAAAATCTGCTTCCTCCTCCCTCTGGTTTCAGCAAGCTTGACAACTACAGTTTATCTGTGCAAGACAAAGTGATTAATTTCTTTTAGATCCTGGTGCATTCTCTCATTTCTTTTAGTGTTTACCTTTCATATTTTGGCATTCTGTTAAGCATAGAGCTTGTAATTGCTCTCAAAAATACATTCCTCTGTCCATCAAAACAAAACAGAATGTGGGGTTATACTAATGCCCTGTTCACATGTTCAAAAGTGAAATGCTTTATGCTTCTGAAAACACCTAATTTTCAAGTGATTTGTATGATCTAAAATATAATATTTTGAAGAGGTTTTTAAAAAAGATCCTTATGAATGGAAAGTGATTTTTAAAGGCTTAGGAATTTGGTTTGTTTAGAACCTGGTGCTCAAACAAACCGGCAGTGTGTTTGGGCTTTGTGTCTCATTGTCAGTGACAGCTTCTCTTCCAGCTTTGCTTTTTGAGCTTTTTTATTCTTTGCAGTATTAACTGCCACCCTGATGAATTAGCTCATGCACTTAAAATTTTGTAATATTTTGACACTGGTGATGTCAAAGGATCCCACTTCTCGTGAAACAAGTGATGTTGGGGTAAGTGACTTGGGTTAGGTTGGCGTGGAATGTGTGCCTTGGCTCCAGAATAAATACCAGTTAACTTCTTGGTTCATACTGAGTTTCACTGCTCTGAAAGGTCTCCTCATTACGTGTGTGGACTCACTCTATCTTTGTTGTTTTAATTACAGCAGTTGCTTTAATGTGCTGTGTTGTAGCCATGACTCCGGCCCTGCTGCATGCATGCTTGCCATATGTGTAAACAATTTGCTGATTTTAGTGGTATGACCCTCTGGCCTCTGCCTGTATAAACAAATGAAGGCCAAAGTTCAGAGAGATCAGAGGGGAAACTTTAAACATCCTGCAAAATCTGCAGTCCATTAAGTGTACGTTAGTATTTGGTTACAGCCAATCCTTTTGTACTTCTGAGTAGTTTGTTCATGTTTGGGAAAGGAGGGATGGCTTCACCTGGGGCTTGCTGAGAAACCAGCTTCAGTGGTATTTTCTTGGCTTGGGAAGGGAATGCTCCAGGTGCCTCACTTTTCATTTAGATTGAGATTTGAAAGTTAAAGTTGTGGGGAGTTGGCCAAAAGGCTGTAGTGTGCAAAGAATGAATGATGTGAGAGACCTGTGACACACAGGCAACAGAATGAAATGTGTGGCAGAGAAGGGGGGAAAGCTAGAAGTAAAGTGAGAAGTGCCAGCAAGATCTAGAAAGAAGTGCTTGAAAGAGCAAATGTGAAGAAGGCACCAGTGCTTAAAAGGAGGAGAGAAGGCAGGCATGTCTGGAAAGACGGTTAAAATAAAGATGCTGCGATTGTGACAGGAAATAAACCTTGATGTAGTCAGCCAAGTAGCACGTGGAAGAGTCAGGACTATCCAAGCTCCTGGATGGCCAAACATCTCTCCTGTACTTTACTGTTATCACCAGCTTTTCTGGCGGGAGCTCTGATTCCAACCCCCAGCTGTATGGTGTTAAGCACCGGCATGCTGAGCTTTCCTGGCCACTGCTTGTAACTGCTTGTTTTTGTAAAGTAGGCTAAGAGCCTGTATAAGTCAAAGAAACTGACAAGATATTCCCTGTGTTTGTAGTATGAACTTTGCAGGATCACTGTGATGCTATTGGCATCTCTCAGAATTTTTTGTCATTCATGACTTTACAACTGGAGTTTTCAATTTGAGTAGAAATTAGTGAACTGTTGATATTTCTGGATCCGAGAGGCTAAATTACCCTGCATATTTTTGAGTGACATAATCTTAATTTCTGATGGATTTTTATAAGTTTTAATTTTTTTTCCCAGCTTTCTGAACTTACTGTAAATTTAAATCTGTTACTTCTATATAATAGATCTTGTGTCTTCTAAAATAATTTGCTAAACTTCCAGGTATAACTGATCATCAGGAAGATGTTCAAGGTATTTTATAATTTCATTTCAAGAATAAAGCAGAAACTAAATCATCTGTGATGCAAATGTTTCCAGAATCCTGCATGTAGCTTGGTGTACCTGAAATACTGGAGTTCCTGCCTTTTATCATCATCCCCTGCAGCATTTCTGATACAAAACTCTGATAACATTTCTGAAATGCAACTCTCTTAACTGGCAGCATCTGTATGCAAGCAGCAGCTTCCTGAGAGTGCGATTTTTTTTCCTAAATCACTTATGCAGAGGAAATTCCAGACTTCCTCTGGCCCATTACTTCCAAACACCTTTAATACATAATGCATACATAGGCTGTAATCTTAAAATGTTCTCGAAAGTAAGTTTGTCTTTAAAACAGAGCAGAGCAGGAACAAACCAGGATGGTTTGGACTTGGAACCAAAGGGAGTGATGCTTCCAGCAGCTTCCCTGGCCACAGTGCAGCAGTTCTGTACTTCTGCATCTTACCCATGTGCTGCTGTGGCACTTGATGTCTCAGCTCCTGGCTGGGGGGCATGGGAGGTGCTGCACACATGAGCAGTTAGTGGTGACAGCTCTGCAGAGAAGGAGCTGCAGGAGGAATCGGCCAGGAATTAACTACTTCCAGAAAAACGAGTTTGGGGAGGGGTGTCTGGCAGTGTTTGGCTGCTGTCATTAGAGGTTCTCTATTAGAGGGGGAAGCAGACTTTCCTGTGCTGCTCTGGGAGCCAGAGGAGCCATTACATTGTTGTGGTGGATGGGTTTCTCAGCAGCCCACAGGAAAGTCCTGGTCAACAAATCCCACAGCTCCAAGGAACTTCTCATCAAGCTCGTCAGCTGGAACCACCATCTGCTTTCTGTTCCTCTGATCACTGTGCTGGTAGAAACTTCCTTAAAATGGCAATACCAAGAAACATTTTGTACATGAAATGTAAACATAAAATCTAAGGGTCACGTTTACCATGGTACACTAAATCACTTACTCCCCGTTATTGTGAATTACTGCAATTTTAACAGAATTTCACACTAAGTTACTCATTTGCTTTATAAGACATCTTAACTAATTGTTGCAGTAAGCTTCTTACGTTCAATAGGCAAATTATTTGCTTTCCTAGGTAGAAAATAACAAAACATTTTCTAGAATTATCTGTGTTCCCATCGCTGACAATTCCTGCAGTAAGAAATGGCATTGTTTGCTATTTTCCCCTGTTCTGTGTTTAGCTACCCTTATAAGCAGGATAAGCTGTAGACCCAAAACCCTATCAATTTTAGCATCTTGTCATTTTGTTCTCAGTACACAATTGCCTTTGCAGTGGTGATTTTTAAAAAAGAGATTAGGCTTTTAAACTAGAGCTTTTGACTAACTGCAGTATTCGTTTATGAAGTAATGCATTAAAGGAGATGTTTTGTAGGAGCTGCTCTTGGAGCAGGTGAAAATGAAAATCCATTGTTGTCTCTACTTGGGCAGTTGCTCAGTACTAAGAAAAGAAGAAAACCACATTTATATAACCAATACAAGAACACACACTAAGTGTAAAAAAAACCTTTGTTTTTCAGGCTTTTAGGATTAAGATTTTTGAGTCAAAAAGGCAGATGGTAAATCCATTTCCCATTGCTAATCTGACAGTAATGTTCTGATCCTCTGTGGAGCTCAGTGATGCTGTGTGCTTCTCTGAAATCCACTGGCTGCTGGGAAATGCTGTCTCCTTGGGCAAGGAAGTCTTCTCTGCTTTAGATGGAGATGAAAGAGTGTCTCCTTTTAGTGAGCAGGTGGGCAATACTATTTCTCTAGTTTCTCTGCAGGAAGTATGATAAAACGTTTTTTCAGGAGTTGGGGAAGTAGAGTGCTTTGGTGTTCTTCTCCGAGTGTACAGCTGTAAGCTTTTACTCATTCTTTCTTTAATCTGCAAATGATACTGTCTGTATTCTCATAGATTTGAAAAATGAGCTCGGTTCAGCTGATACTGCCTGGTTCAGCTGATTTTGTTGTTTTGCAAAAACAGTATTTTAAAAATAGTCTTTTGAGATAAAATGTGAGAAATGACCTTTGGAGAAATTGGGATAAACCAAGTGAGTTATGCAAATGCAATTGTGCGAAGCTGTCTAGATGTGTCTTGAACATGACTAGGTTTTACTTGATCCCCTGAATAAACTCTAAAATTCTTGTGGCTTTTTTTGAAGAGCTATTTTCTTTGACTGACAAGACTAGTTTTGTTTAATGTGGAAAATCATGATAAAGGTGATTCAGTTGTAGAGCACTCCTTTAGCCTTGCAGAATGAAAAGCAGCCAAAGAGGTGGATTTTCAGGTGGTAGATGGGGGAGGTACTGACTAAAGGCCCTTCTGGATCTTCTTGCTGCCAATGCTTAGAAAGATCTGTTCTGCTTCTGTTTCTCTGTCTAAGTCACAGGAGGTTTTAGGGATTCTTTGGCTTCATTTGACAGCTTTTACTCTCTTTTACCTAGACTGCAGTAAATGGGTAAGCGAAGGGAGCCTTTTCACAGAAGGACTGATGTTCTGTGTGACATGACATATCCAAAGAATGAAGTGTTCTGGATTAAGCAGGATTATATCTGTAATGTTTCAGATCTTTATCTGGGTTTTTTTAGGTAATAACTTCCACATTTGGCCACCTTATAGTTTTACAAATAAGGTTCTGCAGACAGAGCCAAACTATCCATGTTCCAAACGGGCCATCCGGGATGAATGATACATATATTTCAGAGATATATAGATAGAGGTAGATATAGATATATGTGTGTATAATTCTTATCCATTTTAGGGCCTTTCTTCAAATTCTCACAGAACACATTCAGCTATTTTTGGAAAAGTGAAACCAAATCCATTATTGAACACATAATTGTGTGGTGCAGACAGCAGTCTCCGAAGATGTTACTACTCTTTTTGCCAGGTAATTGTAGCAGGGAATTCAGTGCCTCCTGGGGCACTTCTGCCAGCAGTCTCCAGTCGTTTCCCGCCTCAAAGGGAAAAGAACGAGCAGTAAATGATTTCTGGTTTTAATTAGGCTGACAACGATTCGTGCCCTGAAGTATGTTAGAAGAGACAGTCATTAAGTGTAGTGTCCCTGGAGGCATTTGCTGCGTGTCCCGGGATTTGCTGGTGTGCAGCATCTCTCTTGCCTTTGTTTTGTTGTGACTCTGCAGCCCTTATCTGGCCTTTTGTGTTCAGGCTACAGCAATTCCCACATCTCTCCTGTTGACACCTCAGACCTACTTGGGCAGTGCTTTTTCATTTATCTAGATGTTCCAGTTGAGAAAACACGTATATTTTCAATTATCTAGTCAACAGTATGTACAATAGAGTCCATTACAGAGAGCACCTCATCTAGTTCGTGCTTCCCATTGATCCAGGCTGGAGATAGAGTGCTCAGATAAGGATGAAGTTATAAATCTAATAGGAATTTGGGCTTTTGATATTGGAGAAACTAACAAGGGATTGGGTGATTAGACAGGCTAATATATATGATGATTTCTTCATGGAAGGGAGTGTAATGCTTTTTAGTTGTCTGAAGGTAGGATTGTGTGGGAGTAAGGGCAGCCCAATAGGTTTTGAAATTTCAGATACTTCAGAGAACCTAATGAAAGAATCCCTTCTGAAAACTTGTATGTTGGTGAAGTTGAGTGGTTCTTTTGGAAACCTTTTTTAAAAACAGGCAAGAAAAGATGGAAGTAAATGGTCATGCTTGGAAGAGATTACTAGTAGGATCTCTGCTGGGATCTACTTTGCTCAGTATGGTAACAGTGAATTGGAAAATAAGGTGAAGTAATATAGACACAATCTTTCAAGGCAGATAAATCTAAATAGGACTCTGAACAGAGTCTTGTAGTAATTAACTTGACAGTAAAAAAGTAGGTGAAGTATGGTGATGTTGTGTGCCCAGTAATGTGTAACGGGATGGGGTGAGGGGAGCAAATCTACTTCTGTGTGGTGTGTGAGGAGTTGTGTGCAGGATGAACTGTTGCCACCTGGAAGGAGATCCTGGAGACATTGTGTGTCATATGATGAAAATGTGACTCAGGAGTGACCCGCAGGGTCAATGTGATGTTGTGAATTGGGACAGAGCAGGGATCTGGTGATGTTATTGTGGCCAGCTTGTGTCTTGGTTGCTGTGTGCTCTTGTCCATACCTGCCCTCTCCTACCCCTTCTCCCCAGATGTTAAAGCATGTAAATAAATACTAAACTAAATAGATATTAAAAATTAATAGGCTGAATAGTAAGAAAAGTATGGCTTCTGCACATGGAAAGAATAAATAAACCTGGACCTGACCAATAGTCCACGTACATCTGTATCCAGTCCTCAACAGCGACAATTACTAGCTGGCTAAGGGGCAAGTGTAAGAACTGGGTAAGCTTAGAGAGAGAGTGAGCCCTTTATTTCCCTGGTTCCTCTGAAGCTTTATTTCATCTGATCCCTTAGCCTCTAATCATCTGGATTTCATACTTTACCAGATGGATATGTGTTTAGTAACCCTTAATAGTTACTTTCCTAAAGGCTCTGGTCTTCTTCTGTGGAGCTTTGTAAGCTTTTTGCATCCAGAGCACGTTGTGGCAGCTTACATATGTGTTATGTGACAAAACACCTCTCTTGATTTGTTTTGGCTTAACTCTTCAGCCTGAAAAAGAAATAACTGCAGAGAATATTAAAAAAATGTCTGTGCATTCATAAATGACACAGAAAATGTTGACTGTGGAAGGTTCTGTGTCAAAATCTGATGACGGAGGTGTTCCAGTGAAATACCAGATGCCTTATTTTTAAAAAAAAAGCTGAAATTATACAGTGAAAAAACTAGTCCTATAAATTATTGCAGTGAGATTATGTGAAAATGAAAAGTGTAAATGGGCTTGAAAAGGAATGAAATATATTCGTAAAGGATCTACTGATATTTGTTGGACATTCAGTCCAGTTACATCCTTCAGCACAGGAAATGTCATAAAATGAAAAACAAAGGAGCGCCAGGCAAGCTCTCATAAAATTATCTGCTCATAAAAAAGTTGAAATTTTATATGGTGCTTCCTCATATATTAAAATAAATACAAGATTTAGCTATATGTTTTTTGAAACACTAAAAGGTAACAGAAGTGAATCTGTGATACGCACATTCTGTGATCTCTGGCAGGAGAGACAGGATAATGTGATATTTAGTAAAATGTCAAGTATTTCTGAAGAGCACTAAAGCTGCTACAGGAGTTGCAGAGGGGATTACAGGTTTGTCTGGTCATGTAAGGTGAATTTCATTTCCACTTCACCTCTATGAATAAGATGAAAATAAAATATGGAAATACTACTGCTAGAATTATTTGATATTCTGTTTGTCACATGTGTTTTCCATTACCAAGTAAATGCTTAAAATAGTTCCAGGAGTCTGACAACAAGTTTTTGTCAGACACAGTTTATAAAATAGTTTCAACCACTTAAAATGGAAACAGCTTAAAATGGATTATTATAGGTAAGCCTAAAAACTGCCCTCAATAAAGATTAGACCATGGCAGAATTCCTGCTGTTGCTTGGTAGTGAAGTTAATTCTGTCTTTTTTTCTTGAGCTGAATATGGCCATCTGTTCATATTTAGGTAACCTTTAGACCTAAAAGGAAGCTGTGTATGTTGTTTGCAGGTATCCTTATGGCTACTCACCAGCTGTTCATTCAGAACTGGTCATCACAGACTCACTGTAAATGTAAAACCTCCCCCGGTGAATAATGGATACAGATCCTTTGCCTTCTCTCTCACTGCAGAAAGCACATGCAGCCTAACCTGTGAAGGGGGAAAATGTTCCGTTTAGAATGAAATGCCTTATTAAGCCTGAGCTAAAAATCAGTTGTGAATTCAAACCCAGCACCAGTGCTTCAGCAGAGCAAGGGAAGCAAATGCTGTCTCCTGACTAATTTTAGACTGACTTCATTACACACCACTTTATAAGAGTTATGTTGGCACTGATCAGCTAACTGGTACAGGATCTGAAATAGGAGTTGTATTCAACAAGTACGGAAAAACGGCTGTTGCTAGAATTGCTGATACGTATCCTTGAAATGGCTCACTTAAGGTGAGTTTTCTCTGACTTAGGGCAAATCTGCCCTTTCCTGCTTACACTGTGTGTATGTGGATTGATTCGTCTTAAAGATGGTGTATTTATATCCAAAACATTTGGTGACTGACACCATTCTGCCCTGCCTTGTTTCTGCATACAGCTGGAGACTAATGTTCCATGCTGTATCCTTAAAGCATTGTTTAGCATGGGACAAAAGTGCCTTTTGCATCATGTCCTTGAAATGCTGTCCTGTCAGTCTAACCCTTGGTCTAAGTTGGCTTTCAGTGGGCTGATTGTGGAACATAATTGCTGCTGAATCTGAGGGCAAGCAGTGAAGCATCAGGACACTCTTCTGGCAGTCAGTGAGGTTAGTGTGACTCTCGTTGTTGAAAATCCTCTCCTCCACCAAAGCATTGCTAACAAATGCATCACTGAAATAGTGTCCCAGTGGAGGTGTCTGTTAGCAACACTTTACTATCTAAAAAAGATGGGTTATAAAAAAAAAAAAAAATTATTTTTAACTTGCCTCTTTTTTAACCTGAGAAGTTATGGGAAAATATATTGAGTTTTTAGGAAGAACAGTTACTGGTACCTTGGATCCCTGAACCAGCTGGGAGTAGTTCATTTGCAGATTGACTTATCTGCCAGCAGCCTTAATCTATTTGACATCCATTGATCCAGTCTATTAAAGAAGGTCACTTTCTTTTTGTTGCCTGAGTTGGAGCTTAAGATTCCAAAGTGCCCAACTTTGGTCTTTGATTAGGTAGGGAAGTCTTCTTCTAGCTCAGAATGACACCACCAACCCCTGCCTTGTTTCTTCCAGGTTTTATCCTTCAGTAGCACCAGATGTTCTGCAAGCTTATGTTTTCAGCAAACCTCCTGGGCCTGTTTATTGTCAGACTGTTGCACTGCAGTATTGGGGAGGTCAGAAGTTGACCTATTAAAAAAAAAAAAAAAAAAAAGTAGCTGATTTCTGAGGAAAATAAAATGCCTGAGGTGACATGTGAAAGCAGTGTGCATTTTTGATGTCTAATTCTGTGTGAGAGGGTGAATGAATGAAGGGATGTTTTGTTGTTGGCACCTAGCAATAAGTTCCTGAAATTAAAAAACAAACAAAAAAACCCCAAAACAAACTGTGGGATTTAATTAATTTAGCAGGAGAAATTGCAGCAGCTTCTACACAACAGTTTAAAACCATACCATTTGGGGGTTTTTTATTTGGTTGGTTGCTTTAAATTCACTTTTCCTGAGGAGGCTTTGTGTTCCTGAGGTTACCCCTCAGCTGCTGGTGATGCTCCTGCAACCTGAGCACTGTTAGGTAAGAAGTGGAGCAGCTCCTCTGGCCTCCTGGCCGCTTTCCCTTCTTCCTGAGGTTTGCTGGGTGTCATACAGGTCACTGTGGCAAGTGACCCAAATTCACCTTGGTACTGGTTCATCCTTCTGGCTTCTCCATTCCTTGCTTAGGCCTATGGTTTCCGCGTTAAGATCTCTTTCAGAGTTGAGTGTGTGTCCTTCTAAAGGAGTTACCTAAGCTCTGCATCTTTTCTACTTCTTTTTTTTTGTGTGTCTCTAAAATGCTCTTTTTTTCCCAAGTGTTGTTTATTATGCCCTGTAATTTGGCAGTGTGTTTGTACAATCCTCCTCTAAACTCGCTGCTGCTGTTTTGAGTGAAAATGACCTCTTCAAAGACAATAATGTAACAGTCCTGTGATGATGTCAGGGCTCTGAAACCCTTCAAGTTCTTTCTTGATGTTAAGGTCCTAAGAAAGTGCCAAAAATACCCAGGAAGGGAACTGATAACATGTTGTGCACATCACACAAAGGACTTGACTGTGAAAAACATAGCTTTCCTTTTAATGTTGATGTTTTGGGTTTATTATCTGGGTGCAAGTGAAAAAGTCATCATTATTTTTTTAAATTCTCTTTCCCCCCCTCTCCCCAGCACTGTGTGTACTTGTGGCCACTTCTGATGTTCTGTTCATAGTTTGATTTTTCATCCTTTGCAACCATTGAATTTGCTTTCTCTTGGGAAAGTGAAAATACTGGAAGTAAGCAAACTTGGACTGCAGTCTCAGGATGGAAAGGGACTTTGAGGGTCAGTGTTGTCCAATGACATTTAATACTTGACTAGATTGCTCCCAGAGCATAGGAGCTAACTTTAGATACTGGGGCTGTGTTGAGCATACTGAGTTAAGCTTCAAGGGCGAAAGAAATTTAAATATATTAAATCACACAGGATAACTCCTTGTGTTTTTTATAACGCTCATCTTCTCAAGTATCTGAGAGAGTAACATATATTTTAATGAAACTGTAATAAGTCCTGGACTGAAAAGAAAGGAAGGTAACTTCATAATGTGGTCACTTTGGGCTATAGGATGATTTTGAATATAGATTTATTAAATATGTTTTTATTAAGGAAATTATTTGAGCTTCATGTTGGGATTGACTCCCATTTAAGTAGGCATCAGCATATTTAAAAAATAAGAAGCATGAAAAATTGACAGAAGAAACTTTTGTAAGAAGAAACAGTTTTATCTTTTCTTAGGAAAGATAAAACTTTCTTGTTGTTCCTCTCTATTTGTGAAGCATTTGTGTTTTGCATTAGCTCTCTGTGCAAATTTTTATTTGCTATTAAGTTCTATTACAAAGCTCTTTTGACTGAGTACTTCTGTATAGAAACACAGACTCTATTATTAAGACACGTCCTGCTTGACATTGCTTTATTACAAAGGAACTTTTTATGGAGAAAATGGTTGTCTGTCTTGCTTTAGGTAGCTGAGATTACTGCAGTGTTAACATGGCCATGTGCTCCTAGAAAGTTCATATCGCAAGGAAAAAGGCCTGGCACTTCTTGAGCTAAAGAGCTTGTGTTGGGATGAGGCCAAGCTAAACACCTCCATGTTTATGATTCTCATCTCTCCTCAGCTCTTGGGGTTCCCTGGCATTTCTGCCATTGCTCAGGGGCTGCCTGCAGCCACTATGGATCCCAGTGTTGTGTAGAACAAATATATGGAGAGCATCTGGGGAGAAATAAAATTCCAGTTCTTTGACCTTTTTAAGAGAAACTTTACTGCATCTGCCTTGACAAACAGGCAGTTTGCCATGAGAGGAAGTGTTGAGAAATGTGTGGGTGAATCCATGCATTTTTCCATTGCTGTTTAAATGTGTACTTCAGTGTTGAATTTTAGGATATGTGTAAGCCAACCAGCAAACCATAAATACTTATTAAAACTTACTGAAACTGTTGAAATGCGTATTTTTTTGAAATCACACTCAGGCCTTGTGTTTTTCTTTGGGTTTTGTTTTAAAAAGTTCAGAAAAGTTTGTTTTTCAGAATACTACATCAAGTCCTATATCAGATTTTTTTCTCCCTCTCCATACACCTACATATTTTTATAGGTATAAATAATAACCATATGGCTCTTGAGCTTGAATAACCCTCTTCTGTCTTAGTCCATCAGAGACGAGGTTGCCCTCTGTACTCATCTGTCAGCTGCCTTGCTCTGCTCCCTGCATGGTTCAGTGCTCCTTGCTGAATGCTCCTCCAGCCAGAACCCACATCATGCTCTAGGAGTCGGTATTCGAGGAAAAATGATGAAAAAGAGCCCTTTGATGTTTGCATGTGCAGGGCCCAGCAGGAGCTGCTGGTTAGAAGGAAAATATAAACTAGAAGTTGTATGTTTTAATAGTTAGAGTAATTTATTATCCTTTGATACACTTTATCAGGATATGCAGTAAATTGCCCAGTTGTGTGGCTTTTAAATTTAAGTTCAGCTACCTTGATACAGCTGCTAATTCTCCTTACTGGATCGGATCGGGGAGTTGCAGGAGGGTGATTTTGTGGCTGTTTCTGTGCAGAGTTAAAGCTGGGTGATTTTAGATCTCCTGGATGAAGAGGAGCTGCTGAGATTCGTTCAGTCACAGTAGCGGCAAATTTTGCCTTGGCTTTGTTCTGCCACAGCCAGGGCAGCTCCACTCCTGATTTTTCTGTGGGTGCACACCTGAGCACCTCTGGAAATGCCCTCCCTGTGGCCACTGGAGTAGTTTGTAGCTATGGCAGCCAAGGTGACTCTCCTGTTGCTCCTCAGAGCACGTTTATAGCTGTGATGAGGCACATAACGTGGCCATTGTGTTCTCCATTTGGAAATGGAAAATCAGCCCAGGCTGGGCATCTGTCAGTTCCTGGGCACAGCAAGGCCCTCTGTAGCAGATCTGGAAGTTAAAGGTTTTCAGGTACACACGCAGCAAAGTAACCCTTAATACTGGGTCATTTCCATGGCCAGTTGAACAAAGCACAAAGCCTGTGACGGATTCTTGGTGTGCAAAGCCTCTGATGCCCTTGAGTAATGCCTGGCTGGCAGCTGCTTCCATGGATCCCTGGGCAGCATGAGAGGCTGGTTTGAGAGATCTGTGCCATGGCATTCTTGTGTCTTTGTCATTAAATATCATGTACTTACTAACATTTCTTTCAGACAGCAGCTAATGGAATTAGGGATATTTTATGTCATCTCTACATCAATAATGCAATATGGGCCACATCAAGAATTGATTTTTTTTGGTGTGTGTGGGGAAGGAAGCAGAAAGATAATTTAACTCCTGACAGTGAGTGACTTCTTTCTGCAACTCCAATTTGATGTAGATTCTGGCTGTGACCTTGAAGTCACATCTAGAAGCAAGGAGGCTAATTAGTAGAATTTCATAATTACTTTGGATGACTCCCTAAATTACAGCCATGCAGTAAAATCAATAACCTTGGAGTAAAGCAAGTTGTACTGTAAAGACAGGTTACTGTGTAGGATTATTCTGGTTTTATTGCTGTGTGCACAGGTTGTAATACAAGCGTTTTATTGTGTCTGCAAACTGGGGGTTGGTTGGTTGGTTGGTTGAGTTTGTTTGGTTTTGTTGGTTTGGTTGATCTTTTTCTCCGCGGGGATAGCCTGTGAGCAGAACTGTTAATTCTTCTATGTGCTATTTCCACACCTGTTCTTCAGTCAGAGAAAATCAGCACTTCTATTTGCTAGTGCCAATTTTGCTGTGTCCTTTGAGAGGATCAGTGGCATCCTCTAAGCTGCCTCCAAAAAGGAGGAATAACTTGAGCTTGCCTGTGCCTTTGCAGATGGTGAGGGAATGCTGTGACTTAGCAGAAATAATCCCAGGCAGGAGCATATCCAAAAGGAACTGGCAATTCCATGGGGCAGTATAGAGCACTATTTGCCACTTTTAGATAAGCAAGGAAAGGACTTCTGTAAGTGGCAGGTTGGTTTGACAGAACTTCCCCTGAAGGCTGACAGGAAGCTTTTAATTCAGCATTGAACATAGCAGGAGTCTGGAGTTTGTATGCATGAGCTGATATACACCTGCTTGGGTTTGTTTACCCTGCATATTAAGTGCTGAAAAACTAGTATTTATGTGATTATTTCTACAATTTGATTTTTTTTGTTTGTTTAGCACGGTGTAAATACATGTTCAAACATTTGTAGCAGACATGTGTTTGGGAACATGATATGCAAGAACTGATATTTCTAGCATAAATTTGTTTGTTTGTTTGTTTGTTTTTGAAAGTGAAAAATATTTCAGTTGAAGCTTTCGCTTATTTCTATGGTACTTAAAAATTTCTGTTCAAGATGCAGCATTTCTGTGTTGCAAATACTTCAAAAGTCTTTTGGCTGTCATTGTTAAATCACGGTTCCAATGGAGATTATTTATTTGTTGATGGAAGGGTACCATTTTGGTAGCATTTCCAGATTAATATCTTTTTTCTTTGTTTTACAGGGTGATAAAGTGGGATTTCTTTTTCGTGCTGTTTTCTAGTGGTTTTGAGTAATTCCTTGAATTTGCAAATGGGATGCTAAAATATGAGGACAGGCATTTTAGTTCTAAAAATCTCCCTGCATATGTCATTCATTTCAAGAGAAAACTTTCTGGTAGGCTAAATCTTGTGTCTTGATAGAGAAGATTAGAAGGTCCATTTTGTTTTCAGACAAGTGCTTCAACCATGTCTCTTGCAGCTGAAGAGACGTGATTAATATGAACGTGTTGGATGCCTGTTGTATCGCACTGAGTATTGTCTTTTATTAAATATTAAAGATTCTAACTCCATGCTGTGCTACAAACAGCTCCAGGGTTTCCTGGTATTTCTCCAGAAGTTCATACAGGAACTTGTTTGTGTGTTAGGCCACCCAGTGTTTCTGGGCACTGGTGTAGTAGAGAAGTCAGACTTCAGTGTCTTCAGGTTTAGTTTGGCAAAGGCGTTTTGGCTTTCCCCATTATCCAAAGTGCTAAAACCATGGCTGTGTACTGAGTGCCATTCCCAGTTCACGGCATCCAGTTTTTTATGGGAAGAGTGATAAAGTACTGGAATGGTCTGCCGCACAATGGGAGGTGGTGGAGTCACCATCCCTAGATGTGTTTAAAAAAAGATCGGATGTGGCACTCAGTGCCATGGTTTAGTTGAGGTGTTGGGGCATGGGTTGGATTCGATGATCTGGAATGTCTCTTCCAACCCAGTGATTCTGTGTTTCTGTAAATTCATTGAAACTCAGCAACGTGGAGGCACATGCTTGACTGTCCTTGAGGACCTTCTGGTGGCTGGTCAAAATCTGTAGAAAGAGCCCAACCCACCTGTGGCAGGAGCTGGTGAGGAGCACATCCTGCTGAGCCAGCTGATCCAGCATTACCAATGGAGCTTAGGGATCCTGGCTCTCCTCTGGTACACCCTGCATTAAAGTAATAGGCTGTGATTTCAGACTGACCTAGCCGGTTTAAAAAAACAACAAACCACAAGCTCTTTCCAGCCTTTTATCAAATATTCTTTTGCTGATGCTGGCAGAAATGAGTGCAGGCAGGCTGTGAATACACTTAACCCTCTTTTAAATTTGTCTGTGGCGATGCAGACTCGCATTCTTGCCCATTGACACACAGAGTAGACGTGCTCCTTGCCTGCAGCCTTGCTGAGTTGACTGTCTCTGTCACCAGTCTGTGCTATCAGCCCATCATCTGGGCATATTTTTGTTCTGCTGGCAAAACTGCCTCATCGAGCTCATTGATGGAAAATGTCAGGTTTTTGTTTCTTCTGATGCTTCATCCTCCTGTGATGTATTAAATTTATGGTAATTGATTTTTAATTTATTGCATGCTGTTTAATGTACATAGCAAGGAGATGTGCACTCATGGCACTGGGATATCAGCCTTTGCAAGCACACGGGTAGTGGAACTGTGGAATAAGTGCCTGTTTATTGATGGTTTTCCATCTACCAAAATATTAAAAATTATATGTATTCTAGGATTATTTTTTGTCATTGCATACACAAGTAAAGACTTATATTCTAATGTGTTTTAAACACAGAGCAAGGTCTTTGCAATTCACCTCTCCCTGCTTCCCATGGGCTGTCATTCCGTCTCCATCTTCCTTTGTGTGATTTCAGCTGAAGGGGGAAAAAGGATGAGTCATCCATCAGCTTATTGTAAGACAGTGTAGACAGCTGTAAATATATCCTGTCTGGAGATTGGATTTCAGTAATCAGCACAAAATAACCACTGACATCACACAGGGTAACTCTGAGCTCGTCTCGCTCAAAAAAAGAGGGTGGGAGAAAGGAATTAATGGTGCCAAAATAGCAAAGGGCAATACTCTTTGTGTGCATCGTATGTGTCCCTGTGGTGTTTGTGGCCTCCACAAACTGCATGGGAACAATTAACTTGCACGCTGTTGCTGTGGGCTAGTATCTTAATATGGCTTTCTTTTAACAAAATACTAATAATAAAAATCTTGACATGAGGGCACATCAGTTTCTGTGCCTGGGGCTAAACTCGTGGCATTGGGAACAGGTACATCATGGTACCTTTCTTAATTGTAGACAGCTTGAATTGAAATCTTGACTTTTGCTTGCAGAAATATTTGAGGAGGATATGTCTAAAATGGGATGTGTGTTTATTTTTTATGGGCATGGCTTTTGTATGCCTGTGGTTCAAGACTTACAGCTTGCATGTCTCCACTTGAAGTCTGAAAGAAGTGGAAGTGGGTGAAGTGAACCAGTTTCCCCTGCAAATCTTGTGTTTGTTTATTTGGAGTGCTCAAAGCTACCAAGGCATTAAGGCAAAATAGCTGCTTCCAAAGGCAAATGAGAAACATGGCCAAGAGCTAGGAATAGCATGAGGTTTGACATTGTTTTCTGTCTGCCTGAGCAACAGCCAGAGAGACAACAAATGTCCAGGAGAGATTGAGGAAGAGATTGCACTCTAACATCGCTATGACCAGCTGCTGTTTCCTTCAAGAATAGCATTTTAGCAGTGTGTATCTTTATTAAAGCCCTTTTTCTTTCTGGAGCTACTAGAGGGGTTAGGATCACGCCACAATAATGTTGTCCGAACCAGCAATTACAGTTGATAAGTTTTATTTTATGCAATATTTTAAGTTTCATAATCTGTTGAATATGTGCACAGTGTAAATTAGGGATTTTGCATTCATTTGAAAAAAGCTAATTTGTAGTGCCTCATGCAAATCAACTCTTTATCAAAGAGCTCAAGGGAGCGTGTGTGTACTTTGTTTTCATACCCTTCTCAGACGGATCTGTAGATTGGAAGCTTCCACAGTACAGACCAGAAGAAGCAGGTCTCTGCCTGGCATAAGGAAATGAGATTTAAGAAATGATTCAGTGATGCCTAGATTTGCTGTTTTGAAATGGAAATTGGTTGCAAAATAAAAATGTTGCCCTAATACGGGTTCTGATAGCCTTGCTAGTGCTGCTACAGGAGGCAGGAATGAAGTGAAAGTTTATTTTAATAACTAAACCACCAAATCCTCTATTTTCCTTTCACCATAGCTGTATGTAGTCCATGTTCAAAGAGTTGTTGCTTCTGTTGGAAACTTCTCAGGTTAACATAAAGTCTGTAATTCTGTTAAACAAATGTTTGAAATGTTCACATCAAATGTAGATGCAGTAGGATCTACATAGATAGTTCTGGAAGCAGGTGGCCTGAAAATCCAGCTTGGCTTGTGGCTCCCCAGGCTCCTGTGCCTTCAGGAGGCCCCACATTTGGTGTACAAGTGCTGGCAGCCCTGGGCCCCACACGCTGTGTGTGGCTCAAAACCAGCAGGAAATGTAGGTCGGTCCTAGATTGGGGTTTAAGATCCTAAATCCTGGAAATAGTGTCTCTGTGGAAACATGTATGAGTTAATCAGTGCTATTACGTTGTTTGGGTTTTGGTTTTCCTCCCCTTGTTTTCAGAACCTAGTAGTATTAGTTGTAATTTTAGTTCTTTTGGTGAGTGACTTCCTCCTTGAAGCAGCAGCAGGTCTGCTGTCCCTGCTGTTGCTGGGCACAGAGTATAGGTGACAGTGCTGCTAAGGAAGAACAGGACTCTAACCAACCAGAGCAGCAGCCCTCTCTCATTCATAGAGTACAAATAAGGAAAAGTTTCCTCTTGTGATTCAGGACTACTTTTCATGCATTAAAAATTTCAAAAGAAGAGGAGGATGGTGACTGTGTGTGGTCTGGGGAAAGAGATTCACCAGTTAAATACTGAAAGATGTGCCTTAACTGCTGAATCATCCTCTTGGGGATCCTTTGAACTTCAGTGTGGCTGGAAAGAAGTGAACATACTGTTTCTGTGCAGTGTAGCATAAATGTGGTGTCTTCCCCCAAGGACTTAGTATTTAATGTGAAATTTGTTATTTGCATTTTAAAATGTATTCAAAAGTTTGTAAATAAGCAGCTCGGGTTAATTGTTGGAATTAGCATGTGCAAAATACATGGTCTTTCCCAGAGGGAATTCTGGATGAGCACTTTGAAGTTTATTCCTTGTGCAGCTACCTCATTTTTTTTGGATGACTTGAAAGGCTGCCAGCATCTCTGCTGATTCAGAACAGGCTGATAGTGTTCTCTGCAGAGCTGGCTGTGTCTTTAGGGGCTGACCTGAATGAATTAGCACAATGTTTACGGGGGACTGTCTGGGAAACCAGGGCAGAATCAGTTTTAGCCTCTCTTTTCATGTAAAATCAAGCAGACCAAAATAGTAGCGTATTTCATATATGTGTAATTAGGAAATTTCAGTGGGGTGTGTGGTGAGCACTATGCTGAGGAAAGTCCTAGCTGGGTGAGATCAGGAGCTTGTGTTTCTGTTTGTTTTCTAGGAATTTGTACAGCAGCTCAAGCTGTACACAAATGGTGTGATGATATGTGCTTCTTATGGCTATTGGAATTGCTGTTACAGGAATTGGTGTTCCTGTATCAGTGTCTCATTTTAATTTGGAAAAAATCTTGACTTGAATACTACATATTGAAGATAATGGAAAATATGCAGAAAGTTGTTGTATACAGTTGTATGCAATATGGAACATGAAATTCTCTTTTTATTCTTTATTCTTTTCCTTTTCTGTGATGAAGTGATTGTTTCACTGTATCGTGGTCTGTTTTCTGCTTTAAAAACCTGGGGATGAATTGCTGCCAACAGCACAGGAAAATTTCTGTGGCTTTGCTTGCTAGTGGTGTAATGCAGGAGGAAACCCTGCACTCCCTGCTGTCAGTAGGGTTTGCAGTAAGTGCTGTGGACTTGCTTAAATCCATAGTAACGTCATAGTAAATCCCATAGTAACTTCACCAGCTCTGGGCTTGACATATCTTCCTTGAGGGCATCTTGCCCTTTTTCTTACTATTTCCAACCCCTCAACCTTTTGGTTTTAGCTGATGTGCTGTAGCTCTGTATATTTGGAATTGTGTTCATATTCTGACTCTCCAGGTGTGTTGCTATAATCGAGGGCAACTTTTATCCTTTTGTTAACCAAGGAAACAAGATCAGAAATATGTAATTGTATCACACTGCAATTTATAAAAGAGAAATTATCAGATTAGGATTTACAGGATGGGTTTTTTTGAAACGTATTTCCTTCCACTTTATTCTCTTGTATTAGAAATCTGAAAATTATCCTTTTGCAGGAAGTTTGAGCACAGAAATAAAGTCAGTGAAATGCAGGAGCTGATGAAGCAGGAGCAGCCTGTGTGCAGAAGCCATTCTGGCTCCCAGGGAGAGTGATGTTGCTGGAGACTGGTTCTACCCTGGCTAGTTGTGATCCAAGGTGATGGAAGCCCACTGGCATATTGGTGCAGACTGAAGGATTTTTTTCCTAAAATCTTTGAATAAGAGTATAAGGAGAAGAAATCCAGTCCAGGCCACATGTGTATCTGTGGGTAATGATCGTCAGCAAGACAGCCTCAGGGTATAAATCTGTTTTTTTATGAATGAGCACCGGTTGCTCTTCATGGAAGTGATAATCCTGGAGCAGCTGGTGGTCAGGACCAGTGATACCTGCTCTTGGCCCTGCTTTAGCACAGTATGTTTCAGGCCCATGTGTGGACTCACTGATCTGCTTTGTGGTAAACACAGGCAGCCCTTGGATCATGAGGGCTGACAAATGGAAAGTCACAGAAGGCTCCCCACATAAGTTCCTTTGCTCACTCGAGGAGGCATCACTGCAGGGCTCAGTCACCCTCCACACTGCCCCAGGTACTGCCTGCTGCTGTCCCCCCAGCCTCCCTGGAGCACAGAAACCCCCACAGTGTTTTCAAGTGAATAAATGGGGATGTTTCTGTTCCTTAAACCTCATTTTTAGAATGTTACAGCGTAGAAGATTGCTGAACTGTGGTTGTGCTGCTTCTCTCGTGTGCTAAACTGGCACTGATGGAGACAGGACTCCAGGAGGTTCTGATTTAACAGGAGCTCAGAAGCCTGGTGGCACTGATGAGCCCTTTAAAACCTATTTTTAGACTGGGAATACTGAAGACTGACAATGCAGTCTTTTGGGATCAGTCTTCCCATCTTTCTCTGCAATGCTAGCTCAATGGCTGTTTTGTGTGCAGAATGTTTGCATAAAACGAGGGGAAAAAACCCAAACTCACAACATTTTAAGCTCTTAAAAATGTAATGCAAGCATAGAGATTTCTGTGTAATTACAGGGGCTTGCTTCTGAAAGAAGTCATGTTTTTTTCCTGTATCTTTCTTTCATACCCTTAAAGTGCCTGCAGGAACTTTGTGAAGATGCAATTGCCCTTACAAGGGCTGTGCTCTTGCCCATTACTTCTTGGTAATGCCATTTATGTAGACCCAGGTGGCTGCTGTATTTCAGTGATTTCATTTGAAAGAATGGGACTGATAAGCCTCAGGTCAGATCCACCGTTCCTATACCTGGGCAGAGGTCTGAAATTGTGTGGCTTATGTGAGCAGACCATGGGTATTTATAAGCAGAAAATCAGAGGATGCTGCTTCATTGACCACTGCTTCTTATAATTTGCCTTTTGTGGAAAGTACCATGTACATATGTATATGTGCAAATGCTCAGAGAGTATGTATACATGTGTGTGCACATGCACACCCTCTCAGCAGTGGTATCATAAAACTTAACTCTGCTTGCCTGGTGCTGCAACTTATCCTCAGCGCTCCCAGAAGAAACTCTTGGTTCCCAAAAAAATCTTTCCAGCCCCAGTGCAGCTCACATGGAAGCAGGGCTTGTTAGTAAGAGCTGTGGCCTTCTCAGTTATCTTAATGTCACGAAATGTCATAATTTTCTGAAAGAAGAGATTAAAAATTCCTTCCCTGTTTTCCTTCTCCCCCTGCTGTCTCTACTTCTCTGTGTCTGTGTGTCTGTGTGTTTAGACTTTTTAAGAGGCAGGGAAATTTGTGGGGGAATTTTTTAATCAATCAGGATACTCCTTTCATGCATTAGAAATCACCATTTTTATCTGCATTTATTGCAGTGTTTTTTGGAAGCTGGGAGGAGGAAAAGACAAGTGGAACAGCAGTTACCTCTTAGCTGTGTTAGATGGCTACAGCCTAAAGCACCCAACTAGCTCTTGAGATGACCAGATATTTATTCATGCTTCTGATTAAAATACAAAAGACAAAAAAACCACCCCACCCTTTCTGTTCTGGCTTTTGGTGTTGTTCAAGTATCATTTGTCAAGTTCAAGCAAGCGTGGTAAATCCGTTGGCAGAGGCTTATGCAGGCCCGCAGTGCAGCACCAGCAGCACACTGAGCTCTGGGCCCAGGCCAGGTGCTTGGCCAACCCAGATAAGTTGATAAATACTGATAACTCAATGGACAGTGGGGCAACTTTGCACATTTGTCAAGGTATTAAATAAGTTTATGGCAAAAAATATAATTACAGTATTTTTAGGTGTGCAGTACATGCTACCAGCTGTATTAATTTTCTTTCCTCACCACTGCAGATTTTCTATTGTTCCTCCTTTCACAAGTCCTGATGAACTTCAGTGTTTCCATGACTCAGGATATAACATTTGTTAGTTTTTCAAAATATTTATCCCAGTATCATGCTCTCCAGTGATTGAGACAATACACTTTGGAATGTGCAGATACAGATAATTGTAAGCAATGCTCAGTTTATATCAACAGAAAATAAAATTAGATTCCTAGTTGAGGCAATGGAGACCCCTTTACACAGTGCACAGCCTCTCTGTGTGTCCTGTGCTGCCCAGCATGGGAACATGCCTTTACAGGGAGGGCATCTTCCTGCTGGACACAGCAAAACAACTTGGTGGATGCATTTCCTGAGCCTGAGAAGTGATCGAAAGATGAGGCCACATTTCACAGAGCTTTTTTTAGGTAATTGTGGCTGTTTGCCTGCAGAGGATAAGCCTTTGTCAGTCAGCACTGCTGCCATGAAGGGCAGTAATGTCCTTCTGCTGACTCCACTAGCAGCAGATCAAGCCCGGTCATGTTTGTAACAGCTGAAGCTCCTTTTTCTACCTCACTTCCCACTCTGGCAGCATCTGGTGAGCATCTGCATGCTCTGTGTTGAAGCCACAACAATGAGACTTCTGTTACATGGAGTATTTTGGGAGAGGAGGAGGCTGTGTGAAAATGATCCTGGGGGGTGGCAGCTCATCCCAGCATGTTTCCCATCACCCTTGGGTTGGTGCTGCTGCTGCAGTGATCTGTTGCCTGCTAAGGAAACTTGAGCAACTTGGTCACAACAGAAGTTAAACCTTGTGAGGAAATCATTCTCTAGAGCTGTTTGTGGCCTCCTCAGTGAGTGGGAGCTGGGATTTGGGTAGACTACAGAAGTAGGGCTGATATGGAACTTCCGCTGCCTTTCATCTCTCATAGCTTATGATTCAGCAATGGCTTTTGCATTCAGTTATTTCATTTGGTCTCCTACTGCAGCCAGGTTTGGAGACACATGCTGATTAAATTATTTAGTAGTAATAGATCTGAAGCACTCACATATAAATTGACAGGAATATTAAAGAAGTCAAATGCTATTCCAGGTGGGAAATAATATTTGAGTAGATGATTCATAATAACATGACCTCCTAAAACTTTCTCAGAACTGAGGGACAAAAAACAAACTCTAAATATCAAGTTTATTGCTTTTGTTTTAATATTTATATATTATTGATAATAATGTATACCATAACGGTGCTATGCAGCCAAGTTACTTTCTCCAGTTAAGCAAAAGAGTTTAGTGTCTGATCAAAAAGCAGACCCCAAAGGAAACAAGTCTGTGTTAATGTTTGCTCTCCTCCTCCTCCTTAATAACAGAAGTGGCTCAAAGCTGTTTAGGTGAGCAAGTTTGGGGTGGGATTTTTTTTGTTGGTTTTCCCCAGATCTTTCTGTAGATCTGCTTTAAGTAGAAATGCTTTAAGTTTGAGAGTGAGGACTCCTGTCCCTGGATTATCGGAGGGCATTTCTGCTGGTCACACTGCTGTCCCCCATCCTCTCAGTGTCCTCATGCTCAATGCAGGAGTGGGCACAGTCCGTGCCCACCCAACCTCTTCCTAGTCCAGTGCTTAAGTTTTCTCTTAATCTAAAGAGATTTCTCTTTCCATACACATCAAAACTTACTCTAATTCAGCTTTTGAGCAGTCAGTAAGATTTCTCCAGATGAACGTTTTTAACAAACTCAGCACAGAAAAATACTGATTTTATAGTGAAGGCTGAGCAATGCTACCAAAAGTTAAGAAGGTATGACTGGTGGTAAACCTGGTTAATGCCTTCATTCCCCATTTACTGAATGTTAGTAGGTGATGTGTTTTTAAAAGGGGAGGGTCTGGGCAGCCTGGACCAGGACTGTTCTGTTTGATCCTGGGGTTCCACCCTGCCGGCATATGGGACCCAGGAGAGAAAGGAGTGGCGGTTCCTTCCTCGAAAGCAGCCCTGTCCACGCCACCAGGGGGTGGGAGGCGGCCAGACACAAGCCCAGAGGTGACCTCGAGCTCAGCAGGACTCGAGTGGCTGCCAGAAGGAGCAGGAAGCTGATGCGTGGCCAAGGTCTGTGTCTCTGAGGCAATGGAAGAAACAGCTTCTCTGTGGATGTGCTGGAGGAATTCGTTCCAGCCTGGAAAACGGCCGAGCGGATTAGCAAAAGGCAAGCCAGACAACAGGACCTCCCTGCCAAACCATGGCAGGTTTCTTTACAAACCTTCTGGCTTGAGTTGTATTACCTATGTGAGACAAATTTCATTATTTAACATTTTCTCGTTCTAGTTTGTTCTGATGAAATGAGGCTTTGAAAATGGGTGTTTCTGGGGTGCTTACTTTAGGTTAAAGTTTTCAGATGATCTTTCCCAAAATATTTGCAGACTTGCACATCCTTTTCTATTGTTCTCCAAACATTAAGGAGCAAGTAAATTTTTTAAACTCTTATTTCTGTGAATAGAATAACAAGCTGGAGAGAATGTACTTGCTCTAAATACTTGAGATCTGCAGAACTGGTGTGTGTATGTGATGAAGCAGTTGGATTCAGCTGGTTATGGTGAATATTACACAAGATGCAGCAAGGAAGGTGTTTGACTGAGGTGACACTCGCTAATGAGTTTATAGCTGAGCTTTATCATGGGATTTAATGTCTGTATGCTCTGGAGAGGAGGGTAGGATTTGAGAAAGAAAAGTAGGCTGCATGGAGCAATGGAAAGGTCTGTGGTGCTGCTGTAATGAAGTGGTAATTCATCACTCTGGTGACCTGCAAAGAGAGGGTGTGGGGGAAAACTCTTGGCTGAAATGGTGTTTGACAGGTAAGTGCCTTCTTCATACATCTACAGAATAATATAAGAAGTTTACTTGAAAACTCCTTACTTCTATAGTCTTAGTTAAACTTTGATTGTGAGAGATCTGTCTGGAGCAGTCAAGCACATTGCTCTTCTCAGTCCACATCGCTGGGCTGTGTGAGGCTGGGAGTACTCGCTCCTCATTTGCCCTGCCTACAGAGGAGCTGTCAGCAGTGAAGGAAAGGATTCAGTGGGGGAAAGTACAGCTAAATCTCTTGTAAACAGTGAAACTACCATTGCTTCTCTGTCACAAGGTTCTGGAGTTTGGAGACGAGTGGGGCAGCAGAAGAGCTGATGCCGGTGGTTGCCTGTGTTGGTGTGGCTGTGCTGGCAGGGACAGTGTGGTGGCTGTGCTGGTGTGGCTGTGCTGGCAGGGACAGTGTGCAGGGCTGGAGCTGGGACAGTTCATAGCACCCAGGCAGCCTTTGGAGCAGGGGAAGAAGGAAGTTATTAGGGATAGAAAGATAAACAAGCTAAGAGGTTTGAAGCATTAAATATTTCCCCTCATAGTAAGGGATTGAGCTCATAGTTTTCACTTGTAAAGGAATTCAAAACACCCACTTGGAGTTTATTTGCAGAGCACAGTAAGTACCTTGATTGACTTAAAAAACAATGAAAAACTGAAGCCTCTTCACTGGCAGTGGCATCCCCAGCATGGTGGTTCTCCTGGCTGTGAGATCAGGCCATGGGGAGGGCAGGAGGTGGCAGATTATGTCTTACACTGTCCTTCAGTGTGTGGTTGGAAAGGGACAGTGGAGTTGAGAGCCAGCTCCTTTCCAATGCTCTTTGTTGCTGGAGACAGTTCAACGTGCAGTTGTATTTGTGTATTTCTGACTCAAGGTCTTTGCTGTCACACACCCACCACAAGGCCACCACAGTGCCTCAGATACAGATAGAATGGACAAGGATGAGCCTAAGGCTGCACAGAAAAGGAGATTTAGACAGTGGAGGAGGGGCATGCATAGCCAAAGCAGAAAATGGGGGAAGGAGAAAAGAATCAATAGTTCATTAGATTTATAGAGTAGAAGAAGGAGAAAAGGGATCAATAGTTCATCTGCTCTGGAGACTCTGCTTGTGAGATGTGGGTGTATAAGGACATTAGGCAGCAGCTCATTTCAGCATACGGGAAAGAAGAAGTAGAAATTAAGGGTAGCCAAATTGTAAAGCCTGGTTTAAGGCAGGGGACCCTCTTCAAAAGAGCTTGCTGACAAATATGAAATTATTCTTTGAGGTTCTTCAGCCTTCCTTCACCAATACTGTCTGTAGCATGAACATCATTGCTCAAAATTCTGCAATTTTCAGTTAGGATATCAGTGAATATGAGTTTTGTCTGCAGGATTTGGCGTTGTGGTTTTAACAGTTTATAGCCCAAGTAAAAAGTAAATACTGTATTGTAACAGATTTCAGACATGGGTGTAAAATTTTCTACAAAATTAGCTCACTTATTTAACACATATGGACTAGAAGTCATGCAGTTGTGCAGTTTCCATGATTGTACTGTAGAGATGAGGGTGTATTTTTAGAAAGAAGGTTGCAAACATGCAATGTTAGTTTGGACTAACATTAGTATGGCACTTCATAGTTGATGTAAATAGCTTAACTGTAAAGGGCTGCTTTTAGTACAAAGTAGCTGTTTTCTGTGGGTTTATTAATTTAAAGGATTGTGTATTGGCCAGCATTAAGTGCTGATGGTCTCATTAGGGCCCACGAAAGCACCTGTATAATAGCCACATGCACTGACATCTTCTAGTAACCCAAGAATTCTTTCTTGCCTTTAGGAGTATCATTTGTCTTAAACATTCCTTCATGTTTCCTTGCTGTGCCTGAGGGAGAGCAGTCAAGTTCTCCTGTGAGCTCTGCAGCAGAAGTTCCTCCAGTGCCTGTGAGAACCAGAAGCAATCCCTTTGCCTCCATGGGGCTCTGTAGGAAATGCAGCAGTTAACTGTCTTTCGCTTTCAGATAAAATAATGCAGCTTGCCTTTTTAATGGCTACAAATCATGGGAGCTTCAGAGTTCGAGTTCCCTGTAGCCCTCTTAGCTAAGTGGACTCCTGTCCATGCATGAATAATGCAGGACCTCACTGGCTTTAGTAAGATACAGTTAATTCCCCTGGCCTTTAAGGTTTTTTCCTCCCCCTGTTATTACTTAGCTGTCATCCTCTTGGAAGGGAATGAATTAACCACAAGACTACAAATGCTGGTGAATGTAGGAAACAATAACATTATATGGATAAAGCAGCTCCAGAGTTCAAATTCTTCAGCAGAGATCTGTCTCTCTAGACATCTCTCTTGTGCTGTGGACACAGTTGGTCTGCCAGTATTCAGATAGTTTTGTGTGTAAAGCTTTATTAGGTGCGGTGAAAGCCCCCTGGGTGTTGCCATGTGGGTGAGGTGGGCAGGGCAGGGAGCTGCACACATCGGGCAGGATCTACAGCTGGTCCCACCTGTTCTCCTGGCCTTGCCAGTGAGCATGGCACTGAGGTGTTGGCAGGGTGCCCTTTGCAGTCCTTTTTCTATGTTTGATACTGTATCTGAAGGTCAGACAGCTGTTGGAACACAGATGCACCCTTCCTAGGATGGCTAGGGAAGAGAAACCTGCCTTTCTGTATTTGTTTATCCAGACAGAATATCCTTTTGAAAGTCTTACTTAAATCCTCTTCTCCTGTTTACCCAGCACAGCTGTGGGGAGAATTTTGGCATGATCTGTTCATTTTAGCGACATGTTCTCTCCATGTTGAGTAGGTAAGGCAAAACTTGAAAAGGCAGGGATTGACAAAGCACCTGCTAAAACAGACCGCTCTTTATAATCTGTAATTCAAATGTTTACTTTAAAAGGAAGTACTTCGGTTGGCAGGGGGTAACAGGAGGCAGAACCAGGTTGTGATGTGCTTTTTCTCAAGGCACAATTTTTCATCTGGTTAACTTGATGTGCTGACCCCTGTGAAGAACAACTGAACCCTAACAAAATTATTTTTGATTCATGGCAAGCTGTAGCTGGACTGGCAAATCAGGAACATTTTAAGTCTTTTGTGGTATCTAGTGACATTTATATACAGTCCTAAATAGTTAACAATAGGTGAGATTTACTGGTGTAACATACTAAGAGCTCAGTGCTGTGTCTTGGTAGTTCTTATTCATTCTAAAATGAGAAAGGGAGGCCACTTACACAGTTTCACAGTACATGAGAAACATTTTAGAGAACGATAGGTAATGGTAAAAGTAACTTAGGCTGACAACGCTGTGTTACTTTCTTTGCTTAGGAGATATTTTCTTATAAAAGAAAAGTGGTATTTTAAGATTTCAAAACCACAGGTACTGCAAGTTATATGCGGTATTTATCTGCTTTAAATTTTTGCAAGTTCTAACAATTGTTTAATTGATGCATAAATTACTTGCATGTCTCGTTTTCCCTGACAGTGTTTCACTGAATTTTGTAAAGACTAATTACTGTCATCCCCAGTAGAGTTGTTCTTTTTATATCAGCAATCATTCACAACTTACTAGGTGCCTGCAGCTACAAATCAGTCATTTAAGCAACCTGGGAAGTGTTTCACATTATCCAGCCGGTCTGGTAATGGAAGAAGCTAATAGTTCTAACCATATTATCAACTTGAAATCGAGCCATTTCAGAAACATTGTAATTAGCAGTTCCCTCAGCCAGTGACATGACCCTGAGTGTGCACACTTGCCGCTGTGTGCAGAGTGCAGGGGCTTTTCCCTCTTTTTTTGTCTGCCTAAAAGACTTCCAGGAGGACAGAAGGGGTAGTTGGAGCTCTGATGTGAAGACAGGTAGTATGTACAACATTTAAACTAAAGGCCACGGCTTTTTTCAACGGATCAGGCAATTTCTGTGGAAAAACAGTTTACATCTTGAGACCCACCTTCCTTGAACTATCCCTCTGTCTGGAACAGAGCAGTGACAAGCTTTAATTTGGGAAGTAGTCGCTCATCCATCAGCTTAAGACTCAGTGGGGCCGACTTCCAGGGGCAGGAGTCAGATGTGGCCAGCAAGAAGAGCCACCTGTCCTGTAAGTCCTGTGTCACCTGCCCAGCCCTGCCCCTGCTGCAGTGCCGGTGCTCTGGTGCTCCAGCCAGACCCTGCCTGGGAGCTGCCAACCAACACAAACACCACGTGGAGCCTGCTTGAAAGGCACATTTTGCTCTGGTCCATGCTAATAGTGGGTATATTTTGTAGCAGGAGTCAATTTAAAAAATAATTTAAAAATTTAATGAAAAAGGTGTGTTTTATTGGATTCCTCAGCCATCTATTCAAAAACGGTTCCTTTTTAATGGCATTTGAATGAAAGGCAACTAGAAGTTTATTGCAAAAACGCAAAGTAACTTTCCTGTAGGTCCTGCAGGAAACAATATTTCTCTTTAGATTATAGCTGTGTATTTGGTGTTTCATTTTGCCTGTTGGACTAATAAGGGGATAGAAAATAAAAATTTTTACTTCTCCCTTTTCCAATTTACCCACCTATTTCTAGGTGTTGGGACTGACCTTTTGCTACTCTAATACTTGTTACAAGGGGGAGAGAAACAGTCTGCTCTAAGATGAGGCTCAATCAGTTAATGCAAGTGTATACTCCATTACTTACAGTAGCGACATAGTAAACTCAGTGACCCTTTCGTTTTGTTTTTTTTCCAAGGCTTTTGTTCATCTCCCTGAAGACTTTGTTTTTCTGGGCTGAACAGTTTTAGCATCTTTCCCTCCCCACACCTCCATTCCTATTATACAAGTACCAAATGATAAAACTCCCATAGTCTGGCTCAGGAAGTTATTCCACAGCTCATTTCTGGTATTCATTTTGGACCACTTTTGTTTCCAAAACTGTAGGATTTCCTGAGCAGTTGTTCTTCATGCTGAGAGCTGCTGCGTTTGGTTTTTGTCTGTCCCATCATCTCCTCATTACTGCTTTCATTTTAACAAGTTCTGTGGTGTGAGTTCTTTTAATCTCCCCTCCTGAGCTAAATTTAGTCAATCTTAGATGAAACTTAAATGTTGTATTATTGCATACAAGTGTTGGAACATTAGACCCGCACTAATGTACTGCAGTCACATACCATATACAATTTAATGGTTCTGCACCAGGAAACTGGATTAGGGAAGTTGAAGGCTTGTTTTTTTCCTTGCTATGAACTGGAAAGGAGCTGGAGATATGGCTGGGCTCTGCCTTGGAGTCACGCTCCATAATTCACCACTGAGAGACACTTTGTGTGTCCATCCCCTTGGCATGTTTTGCTGCCTAGTTTCAGAGCAAACCATCTGTTATGCTCTCAGTATATTTCACAGTCACTTTTATTCAAATATGCTGAAAGCTGCTTAAGGACGAGATTATTTTTCGGACTCATAAGTCTGACTGTGTGGAATGAGTGATGTCTAGCTTTGCTCTTCAAGACTGAATGGTTTAATAATGGAATTAGGCCAGGCACATCCAAACCCAGAGCGCTTCTATGTCATTCCTGCCTGCCTGAATGGCCACTATGATTATTTCCAGCTTGTCACGAGAAACCAGAGTAAGACGACACTATTCATCTTGTGAAAAGTGAATTTGACAGGCACTTTTGCTACTAAATTAGCACTGTGAGTTTTGTCAGCAGTACCCAGGCTGGCTCTTGGTGCTGGCAAGTGAGTAACCTCACCTCTTGGCTGATTTGCAGGAACTGCCGGCACTTAGGTGAGCCATTTTATTTTCATCTACTTTAGAAGAATGCTCCAAAGGTACTCCTTTTGGTTTTTTGGGTGGTTTTTTTTGTTTGTTTGTTTTGTTTTGTTTTGTTTTGTTTTTAAAGCTTGGTTTGGTAATTGTGCTTCAAAGGCAGGGATGCTGACAGAGTGATAAACTGTTGGGAAATTATTGAGGCCATGGTTGCCAGTGGTTGTGGAGCCATACTTTACCCTTTATGAGCGGTGACTGTGTAGAAGTGAAGGTGAAACTTTAGAGTAGAGGAAGCTGCAGTGAGTCAAGCTGTGGTGGCCCATGGTTGCTGTTTCTGGATTTCCTCCCCTGCCCTGGGAGGCACCCCACGGCGTAACTGAGGAAAATGTGCTCTCCCTGAGCGAACAGAAAAAGATCTCAGGTGACAGATTGACCAAAACCCCCACACCCTGTCTTCCTGCACTGTCGGTGGGAAAGAGGGAGGGGCTGGGGGGGGGAAAAGGTGTTTTAAAGGCTTATTTTACTTCTCATGTTCCTCTTCTGACCCTGTTAATAATAAATTTACCTTTAAATTTGAACCTGTTTTGCCCTTGGAGTGTTTTCTCCCAGTCCTTATCTCAACTCATGAACCCTTCATTAATTTTTTCCCCCTCCTCTGCCCAACTATAACAAGAGAGGGTGAGTGAACAGCTTTCATGGGTGCCCACCGTTTGGCCAGTGTCAGACCACAACCACAGCGCTTCTCAGTGCTGTTTCATAATACATCTAAAACTCAGAGTTATATATCTCAAAATTTGCTGATGTGCAACTGAAGTATCCCTGGGCTTGAGTGAATGTCCCACTCTCTCCTATGCCTTTCATGTTGTTTTCCTGATTCCTGTCACTGTTTACAGGAAATAAAAATGTGTGTAGGATGATTTAATCATCCTTCAGTGGTAAAATGGAACAGTCCATCAGTTGATGCCAGGTGAAAGCATTTACCTTCAGTTTGTCGGAGTGTCTGCTGGTTTAAGAACTCGGCTCCCGGGATGATATCTTATCAAAATGCTCAGCTTCAACAAAAACTTCCATAAGTAATGCACAGTCTCAGTTGTACCTTAGTTTTTCCTTCCTTTCCACAAGGTATTTCTAGAAATACTTTGAAAGCATTTTAATGCCTTATATTTAGCCTACAGTAACCTTGCTGGAATAAAAGATTTGATGAGGAGATTGGCCTGTGAGTGTACATTCCTCTGTTAAAAAAACTGGAGGGGATGTGTGTAGGAGAAGCTCTTGTAGGGAAAAAGGTACCTGCTGTCATGTTCCAGAGCTCCAGCACTTTAAAAGGTGCTGCCTGTTGCCTGACCACAGGTCAGATGCTCTTACTCGAATTTTAAAAAATACTTTGCAGTTATTTAACAAACTAGTTTGGAGCTCATAAAAGTGAACTTTGCTTTGCAGACTGTTTTGGTGCCTTCCCCAAAGCTTTCTTGAACCCTTGCAATATTTGTTCTGTTTCAGATGTAGGAGGTTTCCATAATAAGGGCTAGTGTAACTTTCTCTTTCTATGGCTGTTAGTCTGTGCAACATATAATTAATGTAGAAAAAGCAAAATATAATTTGTTTATACAGATGGACCACACTATTTTAAAGAGTCTAAGTAAAACTTGATGGTTTACCACTTAGAAACATTCTTAAATGTTCAGAGTCCATGGTATTTCCCCAGAGTGATTTATAATACAGCGAGAAATGGAAAGCTTAAGAAAAAGGAGGAGGGTTTGGATGGGAACACTTAAAATTTCTTGGCAAATGTTTACTGCTAGGGAAGCTTAGGGGTTTTTTTCCCTTTCCTTCCAGGAGTGAGAGATTTCAAGGAGGAAATGGCAGATCTGGGTTCCTGAGAGTGTTTTCTGAAGGCAAATTCAGCCTCATTTACATTGCAGACCACCTCCCTGGGAAAATGTAGCCTGGGCTCCTCACCTGGAGGCTGCCTGGGGCTTCTTGGAGGGAGCCCCAGCTGTCTGCCTGGGATGGCTGGCACTGCTGCCAGGCTGGGGCTCCCTGCACTGCCCACAGTTCATAGAGGAGCAGTAAGAAACAGCCTTTTTCTCCTTGGAGAAAATGGAATCACAGAGGTGCAACTGGAAATTTAAATTACTGTTCCAGAAGCCCAGGGGTAAAGACCTGCATAAGATTTAAACTGTTCTGGCATTGCATGAGCAGTGCTATTTTGCTCTTATCAGATGCGCTTCAGGGCTGTGAAGTGATGTTTGAAATTTTCACAAATGGTAGATGCAGAGGGTCATGCTATTCATTACATTAAAAAGAAAACAAAACAACAAATGAATTTACAGCACTGCATTGTTTACGACACTTGGGGGAATAATCATTATTTAAATCTCAGATAACAGTTGATACTTTTACATTCTTCTGAGCTTCCCAAAGACGTGGCTGACTGCTTCCAGTAGGCAGTTTTAGTGAGGCTCTGCAGGGTTAAGACCATACCCCATGTTAGATCTGCAGAGCACAGCTTGCACAGAGGAATCCTCAAAAGAGTTGGAGGCTCCAGAGAGCTGCTGGTTTGCTTACTTTTTGCTTTCTTTGTCATGCTTTCAATCCCCTGCTTTGTGGGCTCTAGATTACTTTATGTGTGCAAATATAATTAGTTTAAATGTCAATACTAAGGTTTTAGTAATGGGTTGGAAATTCTTAATGGATGTGTTCCATCTGTATGGCAGTGGGTCTGGCTGTGTATTAGCAGTGTATTTGTTGTAATACTTGTATGTCTCATGGGCCAGGCTGCCCAGGAGGTGTGTTTTGCGGAAACAGGAAAGCCAAAGCACGGCAGGTGTCGTCATGGCTACCCGTCAGCCAAAAATAATTTTGGCATTGACCTGTCTCTATGTGGTGATGTTTGCCTTAATTTTCTCTGAACTGCAGCTTTGGCCTGGATAGGCAATGGAAAAGAAATGCCAAACCCCAGGACTGTGACTCTGAAATGGGTTTTCAGGATGGAAACAGGCAGTAGCTACTTAGAACAGCACTGAGATGCAATGTTGGTAGGGAGCCATCAGCACCTGAGGGGTCACCAGGCATTGGGACCTTAGGGAAGACAGAAATTCGCATAGGCTTGCTCTGAAGTACTTTTTCTCTAAATATTTTGTTACTACTGATAAATCACCTCCCATTCCTCTCCTTTCTGCCTCTGGTGCACTTGTCCTAAGAGGAACCACAAGTCCTGGACATGGTTGGAATTCTGGCGGGGAGTGGCACAGTTTAACTCTGGTAGCTCAGGGAGGAACTGCATCCCTGCTGCCAAGAGCATGGCAACAAGCTGAATCTTTCATCAAAACTGGGTAATGCCCATAAGGAAAAATGTACATAAAATTAATTGAGCTTTGCACACTTGGGGAGTAATCATTGGAAGCAAGGATTCAGTCCTGCTGTGACTACTGAGCAGCAGAAGAGGAACAAATGGGTTTGAAACCAAAAAAATTTTCAGACCTTTCCTGTCAATGGTAATTGCTAAATCCATATAGATCATCCTAGGCATGAATTTGATGAAATTACAAGTATTACGCACAACTGGCTTCTAAAATAATATGGGATGCATCTTAGAGAAAAGTGGATGAAATGGTTTTTTTTTATTGGGAATGTGTTCACATGGTGCTGGAAGGTTACAAACACCATGTGTCCATTCCTGGGCCACCCTGGAAATTTGCTGGGAAGGGCTGTGGTCTCCTGTTGTTTCAGGGTGAGTGTTGCTTTTCTCTGAGACCCTCAAGCAATGATACAAGTTGCTCTCTATGCAGATTGCTTGTGTCCAGACATAGAAGTTCTTGTTCAAAGCTGAATGTGAGAGGGGTCTAGGAGTTTTGAAGAATTGTAATTTGGCTTTGCTGTTTTGAAGGGGAGAATGTCCTGGAAGGTCAGTTTTCATTGACGTTACCTACCAAGGAAGAGACAGTGAGGAGTAATATACAGTTCTGCTTTTGTCTTTAGAAGACATATTAATAAAAGAAAAAAAATAAAACACTGCCCTTTTTACTAATCTGGAAAATTACTTTAGAGACAGTGAAATGCATATTTCAATTGCTACCAAGATCCCAAATATCCGAAGTCTGGAATTCTGGTTTTGTGTCAGTAAATAAAAATTGCAGTATATATGATAAAAAATATTCAGAATATGAAATTCATGACATCGACATTCAAATATGTCATCATAGTAGAGATGATGAAAGCAATGCACAGAACAGAAACACAGAGAAAGGAAAGTCTTTGTTTTTCCATTGTTCATTGACATTTTAACCGATCTTGGTGTGGTGCTGGCCGCTCCTAAATTGCTTTTGTCTTTGTCCATTAATAATCTCCTGCTGTCTCAACCTTCCCAGGCAGAGGGTCAGCAGGAGCAGCATGCCCTGCCTCCCTGGGAATGTGTGCAGGGGAAAGCAGGAGGATCAGGCAGTAGAGGGCTCCAGGTCTCCCGTTCGTTGCTGCAGCACACACAGAGCTGCGTTTTGAGTTCCTAGGGGACTATCTGGATGGTCACTGCCCTTCTTTCCTCATCACCTCTTGAGCTGGAAGGTGCCTGGAAGGATAAAGTCAGCCTAGTTCTCTTTGCTTTGGTGCCCCTTTGGTTTTTGCTGCTGTCTCCCAGCTCTGAAGGAAAGTGTCTTCCTTGATGTTAGTCCTTCTTATTGAAGAATTTTTTTCTGATTTTTGAAAGGACAAGGAGATGGAAACAAAGTCTCACTTTGGGAAGTGGGATACATCCTGTTTGTTCCACTTACTGCTGGACTACGGTCTGCTTTGGGGTTGTGGGTTCAATTCTCTGTATGGTTGAATAAGATGTAAAACAAGCATGAGGTCTTGATCTCTCCTCCTGGAGTAAAAGCATATCCAAAGTAAACAACAAACTAATGCCATGGGTTCAGAGGATGGGTTTGGAATGCTCCCCAGGAAGTCTGCTCTGGTTGGCTGTTCCCAGCCCCAAGAAGAATGGTTTTGGAAAGCTCTGTGTAGCTTTTTGCTCAGTCATTGCCTACATGATTAACATATTAAGAAATATCCAAGACATCAGAACGGCCTGGGCATGTTCCTGTGCCCGAGGAGCCAGTGTTTATCTCAAAACTCTGAGTACTTGGGGGAAAAATCCAATTAATCTTTCAGGCAGATTGACTTGGCAATCAGAAATTACTTGGCAACAGAGATAAAGTGAAATATATATGGACGGTGGACCCCATTTAGAAGTATTTACCCTGGCAAAAATCCCTTTGGCTTTGCTGACAGTGCTGGTGGAGTCAAAAAGGCTGAGTCACCAGGGAGCAGAAGGAATTCGGTGGGAAGCCTTCTTTTGTGCTCTGTGTAATTCTGAATGTGCTTTTTTTTTTTTTGGGGGGGGGTGTACCAAATTAAAGAATTTAGGCTTATAATTTAGCATTTCATCTGTTGCACCAATTCCACCTAGGTTGTTAGATAAAACAAGTAAAATACTCTGTGCCTGATGTTTCCAGACCCACAGGTAGAAGGGCTTTTTCTTTTTAAACCCCAGTTTACTAACTGTCACTGTTTGAGAGTAGTAGTTTAGAAGACAGGGAAGGAGCCAGCTGATAAGACAGAAAATAAGACAAATAGTCTAATAGGTCAGAAGATTTGACTGAACAGAGTCAGAATAGAGTTATATATAGATAAACTATAAAAATTATATATATGTTTATATCTGCCACACAAGCCTAAAATGGGATTGATATTTTGTCTCTCATCTTTTTGATTTTGTAATCTCATTAATAAAACCCTAAAAATAAGTGTTCAAAATATGAGGCTGATTGTTAAGTCTGTCCAGAATCTATTAAAACACAGTGGAAATTTAGCATTGAATTGATACTCCAATACCTGAAAAAAACCTAATACAGAAGTCCCCACTATTATTCCCTTTGAAAAATTTACTGTACAAGTTCAAAATTTTAAATAAAATGTCAAAACCCCGAGAAATGACAAAAACAGCCATCCCTGTTGTAGGGGCTGGAAATAGCCTCATTGTGTTCAGTAAGTTGTGCTGTCTGCTTGGCACTGTAATGAACCAAGTCATTTGTTGTGGGACCTCAGTATGGGCTTTCGTAAACTCACTGGAGAAAGCTGTTACCTGCATATTTACCAATGCCCAGATCAGAAAATAGACCCTGATCGAGCTAAAACCGTATTGAAAACACTTCATCTCTTGTATTCAGAAATTTTTGTACTTGTGCTCAGGTTGTAGAATTCTAGAAATGGGGTTTTTTCTATTATATTAATTATACACACATGTAATAGTGAACTGAGTGCCTCAAGCTGCTGCCTGAATGTCTTCAGCAATCTGAAAACACAAACATGTAGAAACTGTGAAAAGGTTTTTCATACATATTCAGTTTCTTTCATTTTAGTTTTTTATTTACTATCAGCTGTATTAGTGGGTTGTGAGAAATGACTGCTCACTTTAGAATTTCAAAGGTTTGTTAAACCTCAACACACAACAAAGGAGTGAATAAGGAAAAAGGGCAGTGCTGGGAGCGTGGCCGACTGCCAGAGGCTCATCCACAAAATGTCGGCTCTGCCATTTATACCCCTGGTGCTGTGTCAGCTGACCCTGGTCTCTCCCAAAGTCTGCCAGCTGACTCTTCACCTTCCATTGGTGGAGATCTCCTTGCAGCTTGGCTGGAGGTGAGGTGTTGTCATACCACACCAGCCCAGTGCAAGCGTCCTCCCTCCCCAGCTGCCCCATGCGAGGGGCACAGGTACAGCCCTCCCTCCACATGTCCCTGACAGCCCTGCATGGGCTGCCTGGTGGGAACAATACAGAGGGGGAAAGGGGACTATGGGGAGAACAGAGGGTGTCCAAGCAACAAACCACAATAATATAACCATTAATCAATAAAACTTCTCTTAAAATACACACAATATTCATCCCTTAATTGTGAGAGCCAGTCATCATAATACTCATCTATAACATGGGTGGATGAGATTCCCTTTCCTAAAGAAATCAGGCGTGCAAGTACATGAAAGAGGTGAGTGAATTTGCTTAGCTTTGCTTTGTTGTTCCCAGATGCCTTTTATAATTGCCAGCCTCACAGATTGACTTTGGGACCTGAAATTCTAGATAAATCTTTGTTCATAATAGCTTTCCTGCAGGCCAAATGTTACTTTCACTTACACCTGTGCAACTACTGCCTGCTGGCAGCTGGGGCAGAGCGAGCTGGAACAGGCTGTTTATGGACAGGCCATGTTTGATGATGAATCAGTGAGAAGCAATAAACCCAGACCCAGAGCACAGCCACGCCGCTCAGGGATTCAGCTGTTCCTGCCTTTTTCCTCTTCTCCTCCTGGTCTTACACCAGTGGGGTCCTGTGCAGATGGTGGTCGTAAAACCACACATGGGGACAGAAGGACCAAGCGTGAAGCTGGGAGATATGTGAGGAGGAGAGGGCTGGGGTTAACATCCCCCTGATCATTCCTGGCTGCCCTCCCCTTCGTGCCTGAATTCATTGGAACAACAAGTGAGCCCCCCTGGGGGAGAGTCATTGTATGGAGTTTGAGAGATCCAAAGGAAATGTGTTGGCTGGATTTGGTGGGCTGCAGAGGACAGGGAGAAGCTGTGAGTGGTATTACCCTGCAGGCCTAGTTCACAAAATATATTAAGCAGTGTTGTCAGGAGTAGGCTGATGGATGGTTGGAGAATGGCAGCAGGTCTATCCCAGCTGCCACCCCCCCTTTCAGCTGTTCTGCTCAGTGATGCTGCCCTAGAGGTGAAGAAATTCAGTGTGAGCAAGAGTCGAGTTAGCTAGCAGATTCTAGGAATCCTGTGTGAAATTCCAGGGGGTGTTTTTGTGAGTTTCAGTGTTTGTCCTCATGTTGTATCCCCTTACCCCAGATGCCTAGGAACAAGAAAAGTCAAAAGTCAAGAAGTCAGTGGACAAACCACTCTGTAGCCCACCTAAACGACTCTGTAGCCCACCTACCTTCTCACCTCTCCAATCCCATCACTGAGTTTGTGCTGGTGCTTCAGAGGCTTGGGGGGTGATAACACATCTCATACAATGGCTGTAGAATGCATAACATGGAAATCCTCTTTCCACACTCATATTTCTCAGAAAATGGTTTTATAAGATGACGTGGCAGGAGTGCTGATTGTAGGTGGGGCAAAGGGGTGTGATATTTCAGACAGAGCTTTGCCAGCGTTGAAGGATGGTCACGAGTTTGTGACTGAGAAGAGCTGTGCCTTGGTGAGTGCAGGCATCCCTGTGTGCTCTATCTGTGCTATAAGACTGCATTTGTGTTCAAACTGAATGCTTTAGGAATGTCTTCAGAGAGCATCAGCTGTGTTTGCATGCCTGGAACAATGATGAATCCTAAATTCAGTATGAAAATAATTCAGATCATCTCCAGTACCCGTTCTCTGCTGGTGAATATTATGGTACTTAAGAAAAAAAAATCACTTTCAGCAACTCCAAAATATAAATGGTACTAAACTAATGGGATCAAATTCATTATATTGAGCTTAATTGCAACTTCATGGCTCCAGATTAATTCCAATGTAATTCTGTTAATACCAAAACTAGAATAATAAAGTGATGAGTCAGGTCTATTGTTTGTAAATCTCCACTAGAGATCATTAGCTTGTATACAACTGCATTAAAATTTAAATGACATGTCGCTGTAATTTTTTCGCTTGGTTTGAGAAAATCTGCATATGTTGGAGCCTCTGGGTAATTTAAATTGAAGTAGTTGAGAAAATGTCATGTAACAGTGATATGAGGAATGTAGTCAAATATTAATTGTCTTAAACAGCTCAGCACAATTTGTAGTAATTTTAAGTAGGTGAGTCATCAGTTCTGTTACCCTGTCAATATGGTGAAACTTCAAAGAAAGCTGTAGTGTGGTGCAAAAGATGCTTTGAATCAATTTAATTGCTGACTAGGGTAAACAACTTTGGTGTAATACTAAACAGGTGTACAGAAAACTGTTGTGTGAGGTTCCAGCTGAGAATGGGAGTTGTAACCAGTGGAAGTGTTGAGTGAGGGTGTGTTATTTCAGTGTGGTAGTGTGGAGTAATGGTGGTGAGGCTTCAGCATGCTGGGCACAGTACAAGGGAAGATGGCAGGGAGTGCTTCACTGTCCTACACAATGAATATGTCACAAAATGCAACAGGTAAAAAAGAGGCCAATGGAAGAAGGGCAGAGGGGGCAGGCAGGAAACCTGGGACCCACTGGGTTCAGCACATAGTGCCAGCATTTTGGGTTCTTTGCATGCTTCTCATTCATTCTCTTCCCTTTTCCCTCTCCCCCTCTCATCCTTGATTAGCTAAACCCCCTCCAAAAAAAGTGTTTAAGAACAGCTGTGAAAACGTACAAGTTTGAATTTTAGGATATTCTAATTAGTATGATTAGGTTTCCCACTAAGAAATCTCATCTGCTGTCATGCTATTAAGGCAGAAATGTGGAAATGAATTAAAGGAATTGGAAGAGGTTCACCAAAAATATCTGTAGCTTCCTGCCCCCCTTTCCTGAGCAATAAGGATTTGTTCACAGACATAAAGGGCCGTTAGAAGTGTGTACCTATGCATGCTATTTTATATGCCCGTTTATGGAGCACATCTCATGAAGAGATAAAATGCAAGGAATTGTTTCAGCAGGTTTCAGTCAGGATGTTGCTCACAGTGTGCAGGTGCCTGTTGCAATACTAGTCTGCAGTGGTTCGTCCTTGAATCCTGAACTTTCCTTCAACTTCTTCTGTTATTACTTTGTCTATAAATCTGTCCATAACCCCTGAACAACATTGTCTTTGAACTCCAGTGCATCTGCTCAGGGAAATTCTCATCCAAGCTTTAATCTTCTCTCACCTTGATATATTTTAACTCCCCTCTTTATGGGCTGGCACACAATCTGAATTTAATGGTGATAAATGTGTTTCTGAGATTAAAAGCTATAAACTATACATTACAGATTAATCTGAGCCAAATCTTCATTCCCAACATGGTAAATTTGGGGAAGTTTGATCAGGGAGGAGCCAAGGAGCCTATGGTTGTAGCTTAAGCTCATCTATGATGTCAAGCACATGGTTTTGTTAGTTGGTTTTAAAGAGTGTCTATTAATTTTTGGTGTCTTTGCTACTACAGAACATATAAATCATCACTGAAGCCACTGTCTCAATTTACCTTCACACTGCTCAAGAGCAAAGCTTGAGATGTGGAAGTATCTGAGGGGAGGAGAAGAGCAAACAAATCAAGGCCAGAAAGGAAATTTTTCCAGCCCATCCTCTTTATTTGCATTTTCCTGATGCACATAGGGAGTGAATTCATGTGTCCTTTCTCTTTCAGAAGGAAAGTGGCCACTGGTTTTGCTTATGCTCTCTGTCACCATGCAAATTTATCAAGATACAGCTAAACAAATTTATTACACAGCTTTGCTGCATTTTTTTAAAAAGACACTTGTTTGCTGTTAAAATTCCTTATTATCTGTTTTGTAGTTTCTGAATCAGAGCAGTACAATTTAGTATTCTAAATTGTGGAAATAGTATAGTAAAATGTTTTAAAATACGAGTCATACCCTTGGTTTTGGTGGTGGAAATTGATTATGACGCACATGTACATTTAAATTAGCAGTTGAAATTCAGAAAAAGCAGATTTTCAGGTGCGTTTCCACAGTAAGGTGTGCTCGTAGATTTCGCCTGGGCCAGACTTTGTACTGTTCTTCATAAGAAACGTGGTGGATCAGGGCCCTTTTTTGGGTGGATCATAGACCTACCTAGAGGGTAAGAACTATTAGAGACCACAGGAGCTTTACAGAGGTGTTGCTGCAGGTATAGATGTGTATGACTGTAAATACATCTTTCCTATAAATGTACACAGGCAAATTAGTTTTCTTAGAACACTCCTATAACCGATATGATTAAGAAAATGTTTAGGCCTATGCTTAAGCCTACTAAATTGAAATATTTAGGAGTGAATTTTAAGCTTGTGTTGAATTAATTGAATTTAGACTCTGGTGTTCATGGGTCAGGATCAGTTGTCTGAGTGTTGTGTGTCTACCTCCCAAGAGATTACAAACTCCGAACTGCAAAACAGACATTGCATGGAGCTGTGTATTTGTGCTTTAAGGACAGATTCTTTATCCCACCCATAACAAGAGGCCACTGGCTTTGGGGCTTGGTTTTGGTTTGTTTTCATTCTGTTCTGCTTTTCAACCATTTTCCTCTCAAGAAAGCACAGCTGGAGAGCATTAACTGAAAACAAATGATGTTGCAGAATATCTGCTTGTTCACTGCTGCTTTTTCAGCTTAATTCTGCTAAATGCTGCTTGATTGAAGTTTTGAACTGCCCCTAACTGCATTTAACACTTAAAAGACAAACCTGTAAATCAATTCTCCCTTCCCACCTCAAGGCATGCAGAGGAGGATGGGGGAAAGGTTACCCTTGAGTCCTTCCCTCTGTTCAAGCTTTCTTGCCTTCCTTTCTCGCTTTCACATATTAAATTTCAAGTGCCGAATTTTTGTGGGATGCGGGTGAGCTCAAATACAGGGCGGTGTTTGTGTTGTTTTTGTATTTCACCTTCCCCACCGTGCCTGCTAAAAGCAAGGGGCGGGTGTGGACAGCACAAAGCTTTATTTGTGCTGGCAGACAACTGCTGGAGACAGCGGCTCCTTATCAGCCGTGCCTGATAACACAAAATCTCCCCATCTGCCACCCGTGAGCTTTGGAAGACGCGAGTGCTAAAGCTCCCAGCTGCCGGGGAAGGGGCTGCCCGTGGGAGGCGGCGGCGGATGGATAAAGCTGAGACTTAGGGAAAAACGACACTGCTCTCCTGAAAATCACGCTGTGCCCTTTGGAATTGCAGAATTCTTGAGAGAAGTGGTTGCTCTGGATCGCCCGGACCGTGATTTAAATGTGATTTCTAAGGTGCTTCACTGGTTCAGGCTGCAGGGCTTAAATACATCTGTGGGGCAAATAGATAAGTGCTATCCTTTGTCCGAGTTTTCATTGCTGTTAGGAGATTTATTAGCATTTTTAATGGCTGGTCATACCCTGTGTTCTTTAATATATTATTTGCAATTTCCTTTCTCTAGGTTGTGCCATTTGAGGAACACAACTCAAATTTTCCATCAGTTGCATCAGGGAAGCCATAAAAATGTCACAAGGGGTGTATTTATGTACCCTATTATGCATTGGAAAGAATTTGGCCTGTACTGTGTAAAATTAAAACAATAATTAGGCTTTGACACAAAGGTTGGAAGGAAAACTCTCCCGGCTTACATATATTCGTGTGCTTATTGTGTGTGATAATTAAATGGTAGTTAGAAATTTCTGCATACTCTAAATCACCCTAATGGAAACACTTAGGCAACGTTACCTCTTAGCAGGTGTCTTAATAACTGGAGGAGGGATGAAAATTGAGGAAAAAGGATTTAACAAAAGCGTGCTGCAGTCTGCGGTGGGCACTCAGGTGCCCTGGTGGGGGACAGAGGATTGTCCCTCAGAGCAGGGAGAGATCACCTCTACTTGGAGAGGTAGAGACTAGGGAGCAGGAAGGAGAACAGGGCAACAGCAAGAAAGTTGAAAGAAAACAGAAAATACAGAAAATGTTGTGCTCAGGTGTGTTGATTTGGCACAGCCTGGTTTTTGGCAGCTGGGGAGGGCCACAGAAGTGCCTTCTGTGAGAAACTGCTAGAACCTTGCACCATGTCTGACGGAGCCAGTCCCTGATGGCCCTGAAGAAGGACATGCTGCTGTTTGTTAAGTTCTGATGACATCAGTTCTTATGAAAACCTTCTTTGTCTTTCACCCAGCTTTAATTTTGTTCATTGTGGTTCCCCCTCCCAGTCATCTCTGCCTTTATAATATGAGATAAAAATACATTCTTCATAGATTAATGAAAGCCATGAACATGAGGTGCTGTTAGAGCTTTACAAATCTATTTTAAAAAATAGCATGGTCATTTGGCAAATAAGTGTTGTCTGCTAAGAGCTGCTCTTTTGTGTGAGCCATATGTAACATTGCAGTTAATAACATTTAGTGTTATCAGCCGCTAGATGACTTTATCTCAACTACAAAAGCCTGTTTGCAGAGAGGAGGCAGCCTTGCTGGAGTGCCAGATTGTTAAGTAACTACAGGTTGCCAAAACTAAACGAACTTTTCAGCTGGTAATGATGTGTAAATTGCTCTCAAAAATGTATGTGCACTGGAGGAATGCTCAGGGTTATGTCTGGTTACAAACGTTTCTTTGCCTTTGTCCTTAACCCAGCAGTGACACCATTAGAATGAATAAATCTGTATGTAACACAGTTATTTTGTGTTATTAATAGCGGAATAGTTACTCAATAGCTATTTTAATTAAGGTAATTAACCAAATATATATTTAAGGGATTTTTAAGTTATTAGCTATAATGTTAAATAGTCATTTAAGCTATATTGTGGCTCTCTTGGTGAAATGCAGCCCTGGGTAAGAGGGGCTGTGGTTGTACTGCCCAAGTGTCCCCCTGGGTGTGACTGTAGTGTAAGGAAAGGAAGGTTTGCAAATGGGACTTTTTTTAAACTACTGGTACCAAAAGGGGAGACACAGGAATTAATCTCTGATGTGTCAATTAAGCAGTATTTTTTTCAATTCTTTTTTTTTTTTTCCTTTTCTTGAAAAATAATTTGCTGTAATGTAGCAGATACGAGGATCTACCTTTGGATAAAGGGATCTCAGAGTAAACTTTAAAAGAGAAGGTGATCAGTTAAAGTATGCTCAGGAAGGTGGCTGGGGTTGGCCCAGGCTGGAGCTGTTACCCAAAAGCTGCAGTTTGTCTCCCGGTGCTGGTGCAGCCCAGAGGAAGTGCTGGGTTTCCTGTGCAAAGCTTGCTCCCTTGCCCTGGTGTGTCTCACCTTGGATTTCTTAGCCTGGTTGGGAATTTAGTACAAAGAGCCATTCTTGTGAATCATGTTTTCTTAGCAATTTTGCATTCCAGCTCAACAATTCATTCCTCCTTTTTTTTCTAATGGCAAGGACTTTACTGGAGTTCACATAACTTTGGAAAAAATGGTTAGTTCAGGTTTTTCTGGGGGCCTTGAATGTTCCAGTTCTAGTCCACTGGGAGTTGTTTTAAAAATACAACTCTTGGTATACCAAATATGCATTAGAGTTAGTGGAATGTTCTGACCAACAGTTAATATCCCTGAATTTAAAAGTTTTTCAAAGGTAAATATTTAAAGGTGTGAAAGAAAGGCTTTTTCTGTAGCCAAGTTAAAGCTAATGATGCGTCTTCAGAGTATTCATCTTCCCATCTCTTGCATTATTAGACTCTTCTCAGCAGGATTTGTAAGATCTCAAATGAAAACAGCATTTTGGAAATAAGATTTGAACGTTTGAATGTGCTGTGGAGTGTTTTGGGTGCATGGAGTCTGTGTGTGTGTTTCAGGTGGCATGGCAACATCCTCAGTCCTTTCCCCTCTGGAAGGACTGAGTTACTCACGGTACTTTTATTCCTGCTTTGTAAAATATGTAGTAAAAATGTGAGATGTGGTGAAAGTGGAATGCCAGCATTAAGGTACACACCAAGTGGTTAATAATGGTTCTGTCAAGTTAGGCTGCCTGAAAATTGTCAGTCTTTAATTTTAACTTTCTACCTTTGTCCCATAAACTATTTCACAGCTAAGACTGTTTCTTTTTCTGATTTTAATTTTTATTTATTTAGGACTATGCACAGCTGCGCACGTTTTTAGCTTAAAATGCTATTATTACAATTTTTTTCTCAAGTTCTTACAGCCAGCACCCCAGAACACATAATTTTTATTTAGTATTGTAGGACTAACCTGCTCTGAATTTGTTGTATGTTTGAACTGCTGTCGGGCAGAATAAAAAGAATATAGTTCAATTTTCAAGTTGCAAAAACACATTTAGTATGTGCAGTTTAGCAGCTGTTGCAAACACCTGAGGACATTTTCTTCAGCATTTGAAAATTCCCTGTAGAAGTGAGACAGGAGACATTAATTTAGCATTTCAAGCTTGAAAAATAATTTAACCTTTCCTTAAATTGTGTTTTGAAGTTTGGGATTAACACTGTGCCTGGCTGCACAGATGGTTGCATTTTACATATTCCTTTGTCTAGGGGAAAAAAAGAGACCACATGGTCAGTTAATGGCTTTAAACACTCCTAGTCCTCATTTTGTATCTTCCTAATGGGACCTCAGAGATTGTGGGAAGATACTCAGAAAACTGTTGTTTATGGTGTAAGACTTGTAAGATGTGTTGTACTGTGTCCCAGGACTCATGAGCTATTTTTGTTCCTGCTTATTAATCCTGGTTAATGAATTTTACAGCTTCATCCCTTAGGATTTAACATCCATAATTCTGCTGTGGAAAAAATGAAAACTAAGATCACTGATGTAGAGAAAATGTTGCTTTATTCATGGAATGTGAGGGCTCTTATTTTGTAATTTTGGATAGGTAAAATTATCAATGAGGTTTATTGTCAAGAAGTAGACTCCATCTCCAGTCACTGAAGTGGTTATAAGCTAAAAAAGCTTTTTAGTCTTTCAGAATGCTTTCTAAGCTTTTTTGCAGCCACTTTGGGGAAATATCATGGTGAACCATGGACGACACAAATCAAATGTGGTGCTGGGATAAATGATGGAAAATCCATTAAGTCAGTGGTGTGTCACCAGAGCAGACAATTCCAGCGTATAAAACCAGTCCTTAACTGGGTATTTTGTGCTTTGTAATGATTTATTTCCAAGTAATTTTAAAAATATCAGCTAACAGATTTGATAGATTAACAGAGAATTATAGAATAAAGTCATGGAATGGTTTGGGTTAAAAGGGACCTTAGAGGTCATCTGGTTCCATGCCTCTGCCATGAGGGGACACCTTCCACTAGGCAGTGTGTGTAAATCTGCACGTGGCACATAAAACAGATCTTGGTAAAACCACTGAGTGCTGTACAGTGTTGAGCACTTGTAAGAAATCTGTCAACTTTATGAAATGTTATCACTACACTATAGGCACAGTACTTTTTTTCCCCTCCGTTTGAAAGTGCTAGTAAGGTTTTTAAGGCTAGTGCTCTTTTGTCATGTAAAGAATAAAACTTTCCTTTAAAGTTCTTACCCTTTTAAGCCAGCACATGCTACAAAATCCATCTGTTGGAATTCTTAAAGATAGCGGTAACTGGTACAAGACTTCACAGCTATTCCAGCTCCTGTGGCAAAAGGATTTCCGATGCCAACACTGCAGTCACAGTGAGATGATTCTTGCTACTATTAGGTGGAAATTTTATGATGTTCCTGCAATTCTGTGCAAGCTTTGCAGGCCAGGATGGGATATAGGGGTGAGGTGGTTGGAAATGCGGGGGATCTGCGTTTGGCTCTCCAGTCTTAAGTGCTATCAGTGAGGCATTTCTGGCAGATACTTAATTCACTTTGATTAAATTAAACTTAAGACATCTGAAGATGTTGTTTATATATTTTGAGGGTGTTTGTGTGCATACATACGGGAACACACACTCTGCCTTCCAGTCAGCCAAATCCTCCTCCACTAATTCATTCACAGAGGAAAAGATTATGTTTCCTTTAGATTTTCGAGGGTGTTTTGTTTAGTTTTTGCTTCCAAGGGACTTCCTAGAAAGAAAGGCTAAGAGAGTGTTGCAGGAAAAGCGCTGTTGGCTGACAAGTTTGGTTACCCCTAAGCGCCATTTCCAGTTCCTAAGATGCAGAAGGAGCTGGGATGTAAAGGTCAGAAGTTGCCAGTGTAGTTCATGTTAACACAACATGATGAATGTTGTGTTATAAACGCAGTAGAAACTCCCTGTCTTGTTTGAGATCTGGAAATGTAGGAACTTCTCATTCTTGGTAGAGTGGCCAGAAGAGTGGTTTGGCATTATTGTTTTAAACCTCGCAGATAAAGAAGCTCAGTGTGAAACTTTGCAGCCCCTTAGTACAGGTGAAGTGTAGAAAATTCTGCCTTGGCTTCTATTGATTACCTTAATTGCCTGAAGATACAAAGGTTTTCCCAATACTGTTGCTATCTTTATGACTGATCGATAGAATACAGAATCTCTTTTAATAAACAAAACATTGTCTGTCAATGGAGATGGTGAAAAATTAACTCTTTCTTTTCTTTCTCCTGTTTTTCCAGCGGAACCCCTGCCTTTAATGGACTTGTGCCGAAGATCAATTCGTTTTGCTCTTGGCAGAGACCGCCTGCATGACATAGAAATTCTACCTTTGCCTCTGTCTCTGAAAAATTATTTACAGTACCAATAAGACATCTAGAACCCTCTGGCCTCACATTGGACTTCATCAATGCAAATGGCAGAAAATTGTTTACAGCAAAATATAAATCTTTGTGATCGACACTTAAGTGTTATTTAATTTTTAATGTATATTTTTTTTTTTCTGAACCAGTGAAAGCAGATCACTGTGGGGGACTACTAAAGAATGTGAAAACATTAATTTGATTGAGGTTCATGTGTTACCTGTTGCCTGTTGTGTTTACAGTCCTGAAGGCTATAATTCTCATCTCCCATACATTAATTGGTTTGTCTTTGTTGACTCTGGTAAATGCCAATGGAAAATCTGACCTGCAAGATTCACTGTCATGCAGACAGAGCATTTTTCAATATTAAGATTTTCATTTTTCTTTCTCTCTCCTACACTTTACTCCAATAAATAAAAATAAATTAGTAAAAGAAAAGTCTTGACAGTAACTTTGGAAAAATATTTAAACCTTGGTATGCAAAGTTGTTGAGAGTTCTGCGTGTTCAGTACTTAACATAATTAGGCCTATCTAAAAGTTCTTATGTTTAAAAAAAGCAGATTATTGTCTAGAAGAAGAGAATGTGGTTTAAAAACATGAGAGGAAACAAACGGTTTATGTGTCAGATCCATTTCTGGACTTGGTAACAGTAAGGTGCAGTTCATTGTTTTCAAGACCAAATCTAGCCCCTCCAAAGTTCTGCAGTTTATAACAAAGTGCTCATTGTCCCAAGAATTTAGGATATTCATATTTTAGGAAGCTTGTCACTTTCTTTTTTTTTTTTTTTTTTTTTGAACAAATTTATAATTTTTATGTGGTATGAACTCTTAAGTACTTTGTTTTCTTTTTAATGTATGTGTGGTTATAATGTTTATTTATCTGTTTAGCGTCTGGAGTTCTCATTTAACTGTTTCCCATCTTGGAGTGACTGATTCTGTTTTTTTCCTCAACTCCATCTGAAATGTATCAGTTTTTCAGGCTCATCCCTTTTTTTTAAAATGCTGCTTTCTGTTTGCATTTCTTACATGTTTTGAGTTATCTGCCTGAATCAGTTATCTAGTTTTTAAACTGGAAGTTGTTGTTATGGCAGAATGTCAAATGTTTAGACTGAGCTGCCTTCAGCATATTTTAATGTGAATTTACTGATGAATGAGGAGAAAATTTCTAATAAAGTCTACTGTCCAAAGTAAAACTCCCATCTCCTTTGATGAAGTGTTAAAACTGCTCATAGCCCAGAGCTGAAGTTCAGTTCCTTGTGCAGCTTTGCAAATGTTTGTGTTTGGTACTTCCCTGGGGTTGCTGCTCTGGGCTCCTGTGTGAGAGACATGGCAGGCAGTGGCCTGTCCCATTCTTGATTTTTCCCGTTCACCCTCAGTATGGCCATGCTCTTGCTTTCAACACCATTCTGGTCAGATTCCTCTGAACAAAACCTCCCTTCTGTGCCAAGCTGCACTTTGGGACTTGGTGCTTTTGAGGCAGGTTGGTGATTGACTGCTGTGCACTGATGATCCAGGCAAAAGCACTGACCACAGATGGCTGCCCTGCTCTCAGTCACCCCTGGGAACAGAATTACAGTTCCAGCTGGAAAAGAGAAATGTGAGATACAACCACACAAACAGGAGTGGAAGTAACAAGGACAAGGTAACACAGGGATGTCAAAAGTTAAATAACCAATATTTGATTGTCTGGGCTTAACTGTAAGCTTCAGCATGGAATTATTTTGGACTTGCTTTCGCTTAAGGTGAGAGGTACATACTGCATTCCTTCCCTTAATCTTATAAAGGGGAAGAATCTGCAGCAGTGATTCACATTTCTTACCTTTACCATTTGCTTTATTTTATGTAAACCTTTTGTCTCAGTAGGTACATTGGAAGAAGGAGCTATAAAAGTACAATAGTTCACACAAAAGGCAGAACAAAGGTGTGTCAAGTGATCTGTCATAAGCAAGGTAAGCAGCTGTTCAGGAATGGCAATTCTGGTAGATCTTATTTTTTCACCACCAAAGTCCATGCTAGGTTAAGTATTCCCTAAAATTAGTGTTCTGCTGTGTGTAATTGCAGACTTCATATTCCTTTGAATAACTGCAGTGACACAACTATTCTTTCACTTGACCCAGGCCAAGAGATTTTTAATGTTATGGTAAAGTGGGAATTGATATCATAAGACAAATTAATGGTGCCTCTGTATGTTAATTAACCTAATTGCTTTACAGTTGCATTGGAATTTTAGTTGGTGCCTCTTCTGTGATGATTTCTCTAAACCAAACATCCTTATTTTAGCCTTCAAAAATTTTTTCTAACACTTAGTGTCTTCCAAGGCATGACAGTTCTACAGGAATAATTATTTTATTATTTTCCTGTTTCCTGATTATATGTTGTGATTCTTTGAATGGTAGATACACTCCTTCATATGTTATTAGGGCTGTGTTTTGGGGGTTATCAAAGTCTGTTTGATACATTTTTCTTGGTCTTGTAAGAAGCCTTGTAAGGAGACTGCACTGTGGAGAACATTAATTATACTTCAGTGTTCTTCCTAACCATCCCTGTGCAAATGGATTTTCTTCCAAGAGGGTTTATAGGAAACACAGAGTACAGGTAAGGATGAATGAAGCATTGAGGCTAAACAAGTGGTCAGAGAACCTCCTCACAAAGAATAGCAGGAGGAGTCTCCTCTCTGCCAGTGAGCTCCAGCCTGGGTGCTGTGTCCCTCACATTGATTCTCTAGGCTCCCTTTACTGGAATGCAAATATTGTTTACTGTCTGCTTCAGGAGGGAATTGAGCGTTTATAAAGTGGCCATGCATTGCCTTTTGCCCAAATCAGATGTCAAACACTAAATTGTTACCTTCCTTCAACCAAAGCAGTTGAAACTTCTCGGAATTTCATCCTGGCCACCTAAATGCAGGAAGATCCCTACCCAGAGGTCCGTTCTGGGGAATATCTGACAGTGAGGGTGATTACTTACTACAAAGCTGCAATACTTTGAGATTTGGAGTGAGATCTTCCTTGCCTTCATATTTTCAATTTCCAGCCACTTTCGCTTTTCATCACATGAAAAAACAGACAGTCCATGTGGTGGTTTTCAGCTTTCACTGTGTCCCTGTGCCTGAGCAAAAGGAGTGCAGTTTCTCTAGACATGATGTGGAAGTGAATTTCAGAATCACAGAATATTCTGTGTTGGAAGGACCCACAAGGATCATTGAGTCTGACTTTGAAGTGAATGGCCCATGTGGGGATCAAACCCACAGCCTTTTATTAGCATCCTGCTCTGACCAGCTGAGCTGATCTCACACCCAGTGTTCCCATGGCTGGTAAACTCAGGGGAGCAGCAGCTCTGTAATGCAAAACACAGGAGTTTAGTGGTAGTATTTGAAGGAGGAGGGCACGTACCTGGGAGCTGCAACCAAATTGCAACCACTGTGATGGCTGCATGCTAATTAGTGGGCTGCAAAAGGAAATGTTTCACCTACTCTGCATTTGGTTCTCTAATGTGACCCTTCCTAGGAATTATTGGCATTTCAGAATCCCTTCTCTTCTAACTGTGGTTAAGATTTGTGGGAACATGTATCGTAGCTTCTCTTGTTTACTTTCTCAGTGTTGCCATTCTTCAGCCTTCTGCAACTCATGTGAGGCTGGGGAATTGATTTATCCCCCTGGAGGTGCTGCTTTGGTGATCATGATTCACAGATGCTACAACCTGAGTGACACACTCAGCTTTTACACTTACTGAAACTGTAATTTTGTAACACCTACATTTGGAGTCAAATTTAAGAAGCCACTGTCCTTTGATGTAGCAGCTGTCACACCTATCCCACTACTAGGCTGACAGAGTCTGTTCTACAAAGGCTTTATTTCTGCCTCAGAGTGGGGATGTGTTGAAATGTCTGCATTCTCATCCAGAGACAATGTGGTGCAATCTGTAGGGAAATCATGAAGTTTTGTTTTAGTCTTTACATGTAGTCTCTCTGGTGTTCATGTTTTTATATCAACAGATAAACTCTTGCTGTTGAGGTAGGACCTAACTTTGGAGCATTTTCTCAGTGTTCACTTGGAGCTGGGAAAAGCTGTTACAGAGCAGACGTGTACAAATCATTTAAGTGTTTTTGATAGTCATAAAAGAGCAGCAAGCCAGAAATGCTATAAAATGTCCTTCTCATCTCCATTACAGTTGGTATGGTTAAACTATAACCATATGTTCTCCTCTCAGTGGCAGGCCCTGCAGAGCGAGCTCTGTATCAGCTCCAGCAGAGCTCACTCAGGTGCAATTCCCACTGACATCAGCGGGATGTCACTGAGTCAGCACTGCAGCTTTTGGTTCCCATGTAAAGATCCCCAAACATTTCCAATACATTGTATTGAGCCATACTTTATTATATGTAAGCAATGTCAAGCAGATGGTTTCTGCAGCAGTTTCTCTAATTTGGCAAAACATGCTGGCAAGTGTAGTTAGGTGAATGTTGTGAGAAAGTTGAACGAAAAAATGTGTCTCTTTGAGGCTGAGAGCAGCGTTCAAAGGGGAAGCCAGACTTCTTGGTTCCTTGGTGATGGTTTTCCATTTATAAACCTTCAGAGTCTTAGTGATTTTTATTCTGTATGCTCAAAGGAATGTAGGATCTTTATTCACTTCTGTTTATCTCAAAAGAATGTCTGGTGATCACAAAGTGGAAATCCCTTTGCTAACTTGATTCAAGAAGACACCAAAAGACCTCCTTCCTCCTTGGGAAATGTTCTCTGTAGACACAGAGCCATGGGAAATATACAACACACACCGACCTGGATGTCCCACCACATCCTGGTTTTTTTCTTTTTCTTGAGCTACCAACTGTTGCTTCAGAGACCTCAGTGTGTTCTGCAGGCATTGTCTAAAATAGAAACATTTTGAAACATCTGCAGCAGAGCTGAACCCTGCTGAAGGTATGTTAAAGCAAATTTGGGTGCACTGTGGCGGGGGCAGAGAACAAAGGATCAGTACTTAGGAGAATAGTGTTTGCCTTGTTTTCTTTTTCTAGCCCCACTATAGAGTACAAGTAAATTCAGAAGGGAAAGGAATAAAGAAAAGTCGTTTATGCTTCCATCACCATCAGGTGTTTAGAGTTGATGTTTAAAGCTTAAGCACCTTCCCCACTAAACCTTTGTTGCAGAGCCTTAACATCCCAAGCCCTACCACTGACTGCCTCAGAAGCCTCTGAATGTCTCTGAACTTTGCGGTTGTGTGTAATAGCACCCAATTCCACACCCTGTCCTCTTAGACCTTAATTCATTGACTTCCGGGTAAAAAGCACAGCTGCTCTGTCATCATTGGCACTGCTGCAGGAACATGTGGGGGTACCCAAACCAGCTGCCATCCTCGGCAGAGAGAGCCCAGGCCTTGGCAAGCAGAGCTCAGTGTGGGGCAGTTCCTGTGCCAGGGACAGCAGCACGAGCACAGCTGCAGCCAGTGATGGGTGGCTGAGCTCTCACGGCTCTGCGTTTCTGCTGGGAGGCAGCTTTGCAAATCCTGTTTAAAACAGATGTCAGGGATCAGGTACTTGCAGTTTCATTTGTGTAGCTGCGAAAACTTGTAAGGTGTATATAGGCTCTGATCTCTGCGGGTGACAGTAGATGTAAAAGCAGAGCTCGTGTTTTTGTTAACTTTAACATATTAGGGGTGCTTACAGAGGAGACAGGTACGTTGGATTTTCATGTACTGTGTCTCTGCCTTTTGAATGCCACACCACGAAAGGCACATGTCTTCAGGCTTCTAAGGAAAAGCAAACAAAACACATAAATGAGCTGATTTTTTTTCTGCCAGTCCCCATGTATGACAAATGCTACTGCCAGTTTTGAATAGCAGTCACAAGCCAGCATCAGAGAGGCACTAGCTGAGATCAGAATCTTCTCAGTGGTGCCTGCATTGGTTTCCTCCATATTTACCTATTTTTTTAAGAAGCAAAAGGTATTTTACAAATTTATTCAAATTGTAAGCTTAACTTGAAAAAGCACTATTCTAATGAAAAAATGCTTCTAGCACACTTAAATCTCTTATTAGCAGAGACATAAGAAACTGCTGAACACATACCTGGGAAACTAGTGAATGTTTTTAATGGAAATGGTTCAGCCTTTTCTCATTTTACTGAGAAAACCAGACAAGGGAACTGCTTCTTCTGTAGCAAAATGTGAACAGCTGTAAGGCATGGGGCCAGAATTTCAGTGTATGCATTTGGAAATGACTTCTCAAGCACAGTAAAGGTACCTGTGACATTATTTTGGGGACTGAAGTTATACTTTATTTGAATCCTTCTAAGCTATTCTATCAGGGTTTGTCTAGAGATGAACCAAACCAAAACCAAACTCCCCCCAATAAATTAAGCTACCTGGGTAAACTTGGCCTGGCTTCAAGTGCTGCTGGTATTATAATGTTTCCCAAGTCCTTCCATCTAAGTGCATAAATAAACCTCCATTGGAAAAAGCCATATAGAAAAGGAAAGGATGTTTTGGGTATTAAGCTGGCCTCCAGAAGTTCTGAGATGAATTTTAAGTTGTGCCAGAAACTTTTATGTTCTTGAATATTTGCTGATTCTCCCTCAAACTTTTATGTTCTTGAATATTTGCTGATTCTCCCTCCACCCCTGCCTATACCATTTCCTTTGTACATCAAAGAGAACAGTCCAATTTTTTCAATTTTTCATGGACGCTAAGTTTTCATGATATAAATAAAACCACTCAGTTCACTAATTCATCATTTCTAATCTTGCATTTCTAATCTAATATTTTACCTGACTGGTATTTGAGACTCAGGCTGTGTTCCCCAAGCTGAGCTTCATGAAAATCCGTAATTTCATTCTTCTCCTCACCATCCACTTTGGGGAAAACATCTTTACTATTCAAAAAGTGAAGCATCTTCACTGTTCATGACTCCAAGAGCCCACTCAAAGGATGTTGAGCATGTCACATTGGTGGCTTGCTGTTGAACTGACCTAATTAGTTTTTATTTAATAACTGTCCAGTTATTCAGGTCAGTGCCCCCAAGTGGCCTCATTCTTCACATACACAGGAAGACACAAGTGACCATTCCTAATTTGCAGCTTATACACTTTTTGTCTTGTGTGTTTGCCTTTTATATGCGATTTCTCTTGACTCTTCTACTGCGGCCTCACTCTGGGAAACAGTGGGTGCTTCAGCCTTCTGTGAGGCCGGTTTAATTTGCCTTTGCAGGAGGATCAGCAGTATTTAAAGTAAGAATTAGTTTTAGATCAAAGTTCTTTGAGCTGTCACAAGAGCATTGCACAAGATTGGAATAAATGTGAATTTTAATAACAGAGCTGCTTAATGTTGAGGTTTAAAGCTCCATGCTTCAGTTGCTCTCACATCATTAAACCTTCCCCACTAAGGAAAGTTATACACAACTTTACTAGCAGTGATTACTCTCACATAAAAATAAGATAAATGAATCTGTAGTTGTAATACAGAAACTTCCTTTTCTCTGAGATCCGTGACTTCCAGCTTCCTGCTGAATCTGAGCTGAAAAAAAGAGATGTGGAGAGGCTGCTTGCTTGCATTGCTTGGTATTCCCATCCCCCACAGAAGTGGGAACAAATACTTTTCATTGTCAAATAACTGATGATAAATGGACAGCTGGGATAGGAATCTATCCCAGGATGTTGTGTCTTGTGCACTAAAAGGTGAAATAAATGGTTGGGGTTTTTTTTTCCCAGAATTTTATCTCTCTAGAAAGATCTCCTAAACATTTATCTTCTGAATATATGCATCCCACTGGGCATGAGGAGATGCTTCTGATCCTTTTGAAATACCAGCCCTTTGGAGCAGGCAACTTTGTGACTTTGGAAAAGGAAGGACGCTTTATATCATGCCCTCTTTTTATTTATTTTTAGTTAAGGCTTTAAGTTTTATTTGATTTCTGGTTTTGGAATTTATTTGTAGAAATATGAAAATACTCTCTCTTTCTTATGTGAGGTTCCTTACTGAATCAAAAAGTTTTTATGGTCTTGCTATAATTACAGAAATTGGAGGGTCAAATGATGTCTTTTATGAGACCAGCTGAATGAAATTGAAGGGACACTTTCAGACACAGAAACATTTCACTGAAATACAAACACCAGTGTTCAAAATTAAATTCAGATTAAGAGCTGTTTAAACTTGAACAGCTCTTAAGCTGCACAGAAATTTGAGAGTTGATAAATGTGCTTTTTCTGTGCCCTGTTAAAATTTTTCGCATTCCTGAACCACCAGCAGCTCCTGTGTATTCTGCTGAACCCACCTTTCCTCTCTCTAATGACATACTGAATCTTCCCTCTCTGTGTGGCAGGTACAAACCTCTTTGATGAAATAATTGATTAACTTGTGCAAGTTAAACTTGCATCACGAGTTTGAAGCTGTATTTTGCCTTGAGGATCAAAGCTTCAGCCTGCATATCCTGAAAGCTGGTCAGGCCTTTAGAGTACAGCATTAGTCACATTAAAGATATTATCTTTGTAAATTCAGTCCTGTATATATCCTGCAGTAATGGTGTGTATGTTCACACCATCCCTTCTTAAAGAGAAGCTAACTAAAAAGAGCAGATGTCATGTATTTGATCAAGATCTTTCCCTTTTGTGGTTTTCCTGTTCAAAGTACACAAAGATGAATGAGTTCTGAGAACTTAAGTCCTCTGCTGTTTGCACAGAGCTCCTTTTTGAATGGTTTTGTAGGCGTACACCTACTTTGCTGTCATGCAGGAACATGCTAGGAGCTTACTATGAATTTCTGTAATGGAATAAAGGAATTCAGATTTAGAGAGGGGCTTCCTCTGGCCATCAGAGGTGTGATTAAAAGGGAGCTGAGCAGCTGAGCAGGTGTTTCCCTCCCTCACCCCCATTCAGGCACAGGGCAGGACTTCCCCCAGCCATCGGCGATTCCTTGGGGTTTGCTGTGTTTCCTTGTGTGGTGAGTAATAGAAACAGGTTGAGGCAGGGGCATTAAAAATCCTGGTGATGCTGACTGACAGGTGAGGCTGTGGAGACATTAGCCAGGCTGGGAATGCTGCTGAGCCTCTGCCTGCCCTTTCCCAGGCCCGTGCTGCTGATCCTGTGCCATGGCCCTGTACCTCACGGAATACTCTGAAAGGGGGGACCTCTCCGCTGGCAGATGCACCTGGCCAGGCTCCTGGAGATGCTGCTGTGCCTGGCTGATGAGACAAATATCAGCTGGGCTTACTGCCAAAATAACACTCATCAGTTTTCTTACAAACCCCAGCAATTTGGTCCCCAGGGCTTTGTCATTCAGTCTCTGCTTATGTTGGTTTGGAGGGGCTTGATCCCAAGGTGATGGGTGCCAGGAGTGCACCTGTGTCCTTTTTCCCCACTTTTCTGTTCCAGTTGTGGGAAATAACTGGATTTTGGTTGTTTTCACTGCAGTTTGCTGCAGATACCAAAATATCCATCAGGAAAGATCATTGCTCGTCCTTCCACCACCAGGTGAAAGTAGAAATGGTCATATTTCAGGAGCCTAGTTTTGGAATATTTTATGGAATTGGCCAAGTAGCTTTTACTTCTGAGGTTCACACAGTCTGTCCATGGCAGGTCTAGCCTGTGCTTCAACTTAGTGGAGCAATGACAACTTAGTGCCACTCTGAGCTCTCAGTCTGCAGGGAAATGAATGTTTTACAGCTCTACTTTGTGCATTATGACAAAATCTGGAAGTAGGCTATCCATCCTGACCTGTTTTCTTCCCACTCCCTGTCAGACTGTACCTGCAGGAAAGCTGAAGTGAGACCAGGATCTGTGAAATCTCTGACTCTCCCTGTCTGCCTGAGGCTGAAGCTGACAGAGTGGGAGATGCAAAAGACTGATAACTACTTTTTTATCCCCTGAATCCCAAGACTCTTCATCTGTAAGATGCTCCTTTCTTATGGCACCTCGGGGATACTTCCCAATGCATTGGGCAGAGGAACCTGCTGTGTGTCAGTGTGGGAACCATCAGGATGTACCAAGAACAGCCAGAGATGTTGGGAAGAGATTTCCCTCTGGGCTGGAGTCAGAGATCAGGTCAGTGTGGTTCCTTGGGAACATTTCCAGAGGACCAGACCCTGCATGTTTTCCAGAATTCCAGCATGGACCCAGTGCAGTAAAATCATGGTGGTCACAGTTCAGAACTTGATGAAATTGAAGCGAAGCTGAAGGGTTTTTCTGCTAAGATAAGTGGTGTTTTAGAAAAGAGAGTGGTATTCCACCATGAGGGATTTAGGAATGGTGATCATCCCAGTCCATAATCCTTCTGTTCATTTTCTTTTGGATGCTGCACTCTGCTGGGCTGAGGGAACTGTTCCTTTACATTTCAGTTAAATTTTCTGTATTTCATTAATTATCCATGGAAATCTGCTTTTAATAAAAAGGACTGTGAGGATATTGATGATGTCACAGGTTCGTGGGATTCTCAGGTGTGTGTTCAGACTAAGGATTGTTTTGGATGGAAGAAGCTGCACAAATCTCCCAGGAATGTCAGTCTGGATTTTTCTTTACTCCTTATCCTCCTTGGTTAGGAGATACAGGGCAGCCTGTATATCCCTTAAAAGACTTTTTTAGGGTGTAAAAGTTCCTTTCATGTTCTGCAATAATTATTCATAACTCGATTAAAGAGAATAATACCATATCAATGTGGTTTTAATTGGTTCATTTGAATTGGTTAATTAAAGCAAATCATTGGTAAGGGGTTTGAGCATTCCCTTGGTTGGAGCTGGCAGCTCTTCTGTACTGTCTCTTCATTCTTTTAATTCTTATTCATTATTTTTTCGGTGATTACTGCAATTAGGATATACAAGGAGGAGAACAGAATTTTTGCCCTGCTGGATTGGGAAATCCAAATCCAATCTCTAAGTTTTGTGGAGAAATTGAGATGGGAAGGGGAGCTGAGCTTCAGGCTGGGTTTTGGCAGCAAGAATTCCGTGAGAAGTGGTTAAAGCCAGTGCTGCTGGGTTTGGGTCCTCCTACCCAAAAAATTATCCTGGTTAAAGAGAACTTGAGGAAAGAGTGGAATGTACTCTGCTGGGACTCCCAACCCCTGCTCAGGGATGCTGGGCAGTGCCAGATCCAGTGGAGGGACTGTGCCAGAATCCCCCAAATACCAGCCTGGAATGCTGGGCAGTGCCAGACCTTTGGGACACTACGGAGAGGTTCCACTACCTGACCCAGAGAATTTTCCCATTATTTTCTGTCATGATCACCACCTGGCAGCTTATTTTAGCCCCACGGATTGAAAATCCTATTGGAGCAGTTGGAATAACAGCAGATCACAAAAAAGCCCGTCCAGGAGAGGAAATGAGCTGTTCCACAGATTTATTTTTCCCAATGTGTTTTTAATTTGATACAGAAGCCCTCTCCTTCTGTCAGACCCCGTTCTTTAGCTTTGGGCTTTCTCAAAAACAATTCCCTGCCTACACCAATGAAAAAGAGTCCAACTTAGGGTACTCTGGGACTCTGTGACCTGGGCTCAGTTGGTCACTTGGAACCCTTGGGAAGGAGTTTGTCATTTGTCTTGTGAGCATTAACAAGCTCAGCCTGAACATAAATGAAGAACTAATAAAGCCCCAAAGCCAACCCAAGCCGCCGCCGTGCCGTGGGCAGGGCCCTGGTGCGGGAGGCGCAGTGCCGGCCGTGCCCGGCAGGGGGCGCTGCGGCGCCGGCCGTGCCCGGCAGGGGGCGGCGCACGCACGGCCGCTCCGTGTCCGCCAGAGGGCGCTCTGCGGGGCGGGCGGCGCCGCGGGTGCGGCGGGGTTTGGCGTCCCGGGGGCCGTCCCAGGGAGCCGCCACCGCAGCTCTTCTCCCATGCCCACCCACTGGGCAGAGCCCCAGCTGCCCGTGGTCGGAGCAGCAGCACTGTGCGTCAGCCCAGTACCCGTCCCGGAGCGGCTCGTCCCGCCCGCAGCCATCCCGATCCCGGCCCCAATCCTTCCTCGGACCTCTGGGCCAGGACCCGCAGCCCGCCCTCCAGGAGACAGGCGGCACCGCTCAAGACCCCAGCGGACACCGGCAGCACCCGGACCAGAACGCCGGGTCCCGGTCTCGGCCCCACCTCAGCGCCCCGGGCTGCACGCAGAGCCGGGATCCGCCTCTGGGCCGGCTCGGGTGTGAGGAGCGGGGCCAGCGCAAGCAACCATGCCGCCGCCTCCTTGGGACAAGCGCTCCGCACAGGGCGGGGCAGGCGCGGCTCCGGCGCCAGGGGCGGCGCGGCTGGGCTGGCTCGGGGGCGCGGGCCCCCGGGGCAGATGCGCGGGGCGGGAATGGGGTTATTTAACCCGCGGAAATCGGCCTTGCTGCTGTTTGCTCACTCAGAGTGCGCTGGCCTGGCTCCCCCAGTGGGGCTCAGGTGTGGTACGGGGCCTTAGGCCCTGTACCCCAGCTTGCCCTGCCTTCCTCCCCCTGTACCACCCTCCTCACCCTTTGCCCCTCTGCTCTTCACACGCCCTTCCTCCTTCACCAAGGACCCACCCCTATATCCTTCCTCTCCCGTCCCTGTCCTGCTCCCCAACCCGCCCCCTCTCTATTCCGTCTCTCTCCTTCATCCACTCTCCCTCCGTCCCCCACCTGGCCTTTCCCTTCCCCTCCCTGCTCCCCTACACACCCCGGTAACCCCACGCATCCCCCTCTTTCCCTGCAGCCACCATCCTTGGCTGGGGCAAAAGCGTTTGGGAGAGCACCGAAGGCTGGTCCTGCCTGCAGTGGGGCGTTTCCTACAAGTGTTTACAACCCAAAATCACGGGGAATGCTGAGGCCAGGGCCGGTTTTTTGGGCCCGTTTTTCAGGCAGAGCCCTCGGCAGCTCCCATTCACTGCCGGGGATGTTCCTTTGATGTTTCCTCCACGCATCCCAGCTGGCCAGGAGCCAGAACGTGTACCAGCATCTCATGTGCCTCATTTCCAGGGGATGAGCTGCACCCTGCAGTGTCCTGCCCATGGCGTACAGTGTGCAAAACACACATCCCAGGGATGAGAGCCCAGCAGTGGGCACTGGGATGCCCAAGCAGCGCTTGGATGGACATGGATAAAGGTCTGCCTGTGGCTCTTTCATGGTGAGCTGCTTTGAACAGGCACCTGGAGATGCTTCACCCCAGGGAGACCCCACCAACACCCCCAAAATACCCCAAGAAACCAGTTGGCACTTGGAAATGCTGGCATAATGTTTTTCTGGAGAGGCTCAGACAGCAATTCCTAGTGCTAACCTGCCAGAGCTTGCACACATCCACCCACTATGTCCTACCCACCCCAAATCCCTTCCAGCCTGAGGACGCTACCCATCAGCAGTGTTGAAGCCAAGGGAATCTTCCCTCACAGAAATTAAATCCCAAGCAATAGCCCTAAGAGGTGCCTTAAAATAAAAGCTTATAGTTGAATAAGGTTTTGTTCGGATTAAGTTTGAAGTTGTTCAGGGACCCAGCCAGAACTGGTGGAAAACTTTTAACAGGTGGGTCAGACCTGAGGTGCCCTGAAGGCAGGTATGTGCATCCCTTTCTTCAAGGAAAAGAGCTTCCAGAGGCCATTCCTGAGACTCTGAAATTAAATCAACTTTCTGCAGGGAAAGCAGTCCTCACCTAGGCACAGGCTGGGGTTTCTGCAACACAAAACAGCCAGGTATGGTGGGGATCATGAGCATGATGCTCCAATTAGAAGCCAATTCATGAGAGATCTGAATCATAGAATCATTTGGGTTGGAGGGCATCATCATGTTCCAATAGCCATTTTAAGACTGAATCTCATTTTTTATTCAGTACAACTATTTCTAATGCATCGTAAGAATATTTAAATATACAATCTAAAGATACAATTAAGTAAAGAATAATTAAAAGTACAATGTAAAGATTCCTTAGTATTTTTCTCAAATCAGTCCTCAGCCTCAGCCTCAGCTGAGTTCAAGGATCCGCACTGAAAATGTTGGGACCTACTGCTTCACCACACGGTGTCAGCAAAGGAGAGAAAATAACGATAAAATGATTCAACTTGCTTTTAGTGGGACCAGAGCTAATTCTGCCCTGGAGTGCCAAAGAACTTCTCCCTCAGACCCCCAGACACCCCTTGAAAAGCCAAGCTGCAGCAGATCAGGAAGGAAAGGCACCTCTGCCTGACCTGTGAGGCAGCACACATCCTGCTGCTCCTGGGGACTGGGAGTGAGGCAGGAGGAGTAAGCACCTTCCCCAAGCCAGAGACTCTTTCCTAAAGCACCAGCTCTGGGAAGCAAAGGGTTATGGAAGAAATTTAGTGGGGATTTACAAGAATAACAAGAACAACAAGAAGAAGAACAACAACAAAAATAACATTATTAGAAAAGAGTCACTAAGGGAGCAATAATACTTCAGAGGGAACAGGAGGGATGCTTAGCTTCAAACAGGGTTTGAGTGAGGCAGCATCTCCTGGGATTTATAAAGCACAGCTCCAGGTCTGGGATTACAGGAGCAGTGCAAGCTCCTACGGCCCAGTCCCTTTATTTGCCTCCTGCCAGCACTTGGCACCTCGGGCACGCTTGGGTGCAAGAGCTCCAGTGCTGCTGACTGGAGAGATTGGGGAAAATGGGCATTAACCACTTCTGAGCTCAGGCTGGGGAAAGCATTTGCCACCTCTGGCATTTCAATAAAAATGGTTTCCATCATTTTGAAAATATGTTGAACAAACCCACAGGAGACAAATAGCCTTTTCTACATAAGTACAAGTCTAGAGATTACACAATTTTATCTATGCCTGGTCAAACAAACCAGCAGTTTTTGGGGAGAGATGCCACACTCCTGTCTCCCTCTCTGGCTGTACAACACTTGCAGAGCACCAGGATTTGGATACTTGGGCCTTGATTTAAATGTGTCCAGAAGCCAGAATGGAGGAAAATCTGACCCAAATCAAAGCTAGAATATAGAATGGGGTAAAACCCAATCAGGGCTGCACCTGAAGTCCAGTACAGGGGAAAACTCAGGCAGGATCGTGCATGGAGTCCATCAGGAGAAAAAACTCAGCCTGAATCAAGGCCAGGATGTATACTGGGGGAAAATACAGGCAGGATTGCACCCGGAGTCTGGCATAGGGAAAAACCCAGCCCAGATCAAGGCTAGAATGCAGAATGATGGAAAACATGCACAGAATTGCCCCTGGAGTCTGGAACAGGGTGGGGGGAAACTTGGGTGGAATTGCACAGAGTCCAGCATGAGGCAGGACAAAACCCATTCTGGATCAAGACTGGAATATAGAATGAGGAAAAACCCAGGTGGGATAGCACAGGGAGTCCAGCATGGAGAGGAAAACTTGGGCAGGATCATGTCTAAAGTCTGGCATGGGGAGAAAACCCATGCAGGATTGTTCATGCAGTCCACCAAAGAGAAAAAAGCTGTGCCGGATCAAGGCTGGAATGCAAAATAGGAGTAAACCCAGGTGGGACCGAATGAAGAGCCTACCCACCCAGGTGGGAGGAGAAAAAATCAGTTGGGATACCTGGAGTCCAGCAAGAGGAAGAACCTGGATGGGAACACAAATGGAATCTGGCACTGGGGGGAAATCCATGGGGGAGCAGGGCCAGAGTACAGAACAGGGGAAAAGCCAAGCAGGACAGTGCACAGAGCCTGGCACAGAGAGGGGAACACCGAGGCAGGATTGTGTGCAGAGCCCAACACAGAGGGGAAAATCCAGGCACAATCACACATAGAGCCTGGCACAGGGAGAACCACCCAGAGGAATAGTGCCCATAACCTGGGGCAGGGGGTAAACCCAGGCAGGACCATGCCCAGAATCCAGCACAGAGGAAAACCAGGATGGGATCAAAATCAATGCAGAATGGGGGAAAACCCAAGCAGGATTGTATGTAGAGTCCAGCACAGGACTGGGCTGTGGAAACCCAGGCAAGGACATGGGCATAGTCCAACACAAGGGAAAACCTGGAGAGAATCAGGCATGATCTCCAATATGCAGGACAAAAGGGGGGGATCAGGTGTGGAATCCAATGGTGGGACAACACAGTGAGGCTTGCCTGTGGAATTCAGTGTGTGGGACAATGCAGGGAGGGTCTCACATGGAATCCAAGATGCAGGAGAATAAGGAGAGCATCACTTACAAAATTCACTACGTGGGACAATGCAGGGAGGATTGCACATGGAATTCAATGCACGGGACAATGTGGAGAAGATCACATACAGCCTGCCGTACAGGAGACAACCCAAAAGATAATGCAAGGCAAGGGCGGGGTTCAATGGCAAGGAAAGTCAAGTGGTGGCTTTGCAAAGCAAGGCAAGTGAGAGGTAGGCAAGGCAAAAAGAGTCCTAGAAGGAGAACTAAAAGCAAGGTAACACCTCTGAAAACAGGTAGGGAATTAAAATTGGGGGTAGGTGAGCAAGTCAATGCAAGGGTGTCGTAGGAAGGGCAAGGGAAGGGTGCACAGGGGTCAGTAAGGAAAAGAAAGAACTAGACAGGAATGGCAAGGAAATGCAAAGCAGATAAAGGCATGGCAATGCAAGGCAGGGGAGGAAAGCAGTAGGAAAGGGAATGGGGAGGGCGGTCATGGGAGATAATGCAAGAGAAGGAAGGGTTAGCATGGCAAGGAAAGGAAACCTTGCCTGTGGAACAGAGGCAGATTCCCAGCCAAGAGGAGAAACCCAAGGACTCAATAAACTGTCTCTCAAAGGATTCTCTAAGGGAATCTCCACAGCCATGTGCCCCTTGAACACTAAACAAGGTCCTCATGCATTTTACAACCAGAGCTCAGGCCTCAGCTTGGGAAGTTGGGATCCTCTAGAAAACAAGGAAATCAACACGTAGCAAGGTGATCAAAGGCATGCCTACGGTCTCTCCCTGAAAGACAAATTGACCCATTTGCTCACACACAAATTGACCCACTTTGATCAGCGTGTCCAGCCCCAAGGCTGGGATCTGGATGGCAGCTTTGGGGAAGAGGCTGAGGACAGGGAGACCAAAGCTCATGGCTCCTTTTCCTGGGGCAGGCATCACTTTGCCCATTCAATTTGTTTCACAGTTCAAAGGGATATTGATCAGTCTCCCAGAGCATGTGGGAATCATAGGGATGTGGTAGAGTTGGGAAAATCCATGAGCTTCAGGCAAACCTGAATCATCCTGATGTGCAAATGAGTGCACAAGGTGCCCTGGACTCGGGCATTCCAGGGATACCAGATCACAGAGGCTCCTCCTGCCTCCGAAACTTCAGCCTTTGTCTGGGGCATTGCCAGACCTTTTAGGACCAGTCCCAAACCCCCCTGTATGTCCATGTAATCCTGTGCTGCTGCTGCAGCTTTCCGAAAGGCATTGCCCTTTGGTGCCTGCTCACGGGCACATGGGAGGCAGGGCAACCCAGGATAACGGAGGTTAGCAGAGACCACTGGAAGTCCTGTGCTCCAGCTCTGAGAAGAACAAACTTCCCAGCTGCCTCCAGAAGCCGTGGGCCTCGTGCCATTGTCCTCTGAACACTGCCACTGTCAGACAGGTCCCTGTCTCCTGGGCAGCACTTCCAGGGATGCCCTGCACCCCTGCGAGGCTACCAGGAGATGGAAAGGGCTCCTACAGCTGAACCCCCAGGTCCTTGAGGGGGAGGACCACCAGCAGATGACACTGAGGCTGCCTGCAGCCCCAGGCTGGTGAGACCGTGCCATGGCAGCCTGGAGAGCACAGGGCTGGCTGTGTGCAGGGAATGCCACCTGCTCTGCATTGCCCTCTCAGGCCAGGGACAAGGAACCCCTTGGGGGCAGAAGGGCAGGAAAGCAGAGAGAAAGTCTGTCCCATGAGAGCTCTCACTCCACGTCCTCTGCGGAGCTTTCAGCCCTAACCCTGAGAGTTCCTTCCAGGCCATGTCCAGATCTCTCCCCATAAGCCTGAGATCTGATCACCTCCTGCATGGTGCCCTTTCCCTGGCACTGCAGAGGCCACGTCCGGCTTGGTGTCCCCATTTGGTGTCCCTGGGGACAGGGGAGGTGGTGCTGGTCTCTTAGGGGGAGAGGCACTGCCAGAGAACCAGGCAGAACAAAAGGGCTGCAGCACCTGGCACATGTGGGGAGGCCGAGGGCACTGCACTTGGGCAACCTGGTGGAGATGAGCAAGGCATGGAGGGGGGCCTGCAGCTGCTGTCTGCACCACCCCGTGGAGGTTCTGGGGAGAATGAAGCCAGACTCTGCTGAGAGGAGCACTGTCAAAGGGCAAGAGGCAGCAATCACAGGTTGCAAGAAAGGAAATCCCAGGGCTCCCTGAGGAAACACAAGGGACAGGCCTGGGAGAGCTGCACAGCCACCAAAAGATCATGCCTTGGGAGACAGCAACTGCAGGAGATTGCAGAGAAGCACCGGGTGATCCACGGATGGGTAGAGAAGGTGGGGAAACACCCTTCATGGCAGCAGAACATTGAGGATATGACCTCTGTTATCCCTCGGGTGCCTGAGTCTGTGGCACTCAGTCCACTGAAGTCCACACTGGGTGACTCAGGTTTGCCTGGAGCTCAGGGATTTTCCCAGCTCTTGCACATCACCGTGACAGCCACGTGCTCTGGGAGACTGATCCAGTGTCCCTTTGAAATGTAAAGTGCATGGAATGGGAAACCCCATCCCTGACCCAGAAACAAAGAGCCATGGGCTTTGGGCTCCCTGCCCTCAGCCTCTTCCCCAAAGCCACCATCCAGGTCTGTGTCCTCTGGGATGAGCCCGCTGAGCAAAACAGGTCATTGTGCCTGTGGGTCTGTTTCGGGGAAGGACGCAGCATCTCTTTGATCACCAAACCAGGCCCTGGTACGGCCTGTGCACTGTAAGCAAGTTCCCCATGGCTGTCACTCAGGCCTGCAGGGGACATCCTTGCAGCCGACCATGCGCTTTCCTGGCCGCTGAGCTTTGCCACCTCCCTGCAGAGCTGGGTCTCTTCCCCACTGTGGGGTTGTGCAGTGTTGCCTTTCTGCCTCAACTGACCCACAGTCTTCTGTGGGACTGTGATGAGCCATGGGAGAAATGGCTCTCAGGGTTAACCCAAGTGCCTGCACTGAAAGCTCATGAGAGCTGACTTGAGGTGTCTCTTCATGGCTGAATTTGACTGTAACTGGAGCCCAATTAACCACCAAGAAGAACAAGTGACAGAAGCAATACAAACTACACAAATTCATTTCAACTCACCTTCTTCACCGGCCTGGGACCTCCAAGTCAAGTGGTCTTACGAAGCTGGGACACACATGAATCATTTCCGCATTGGGTGGAGTGAAATTGGTGAAAAATGCCAGAGATGAAAGAGGCAGGGACCTCATCAGCAGCAAGGCCTCACAAATGGCCACTCCCAGGAGTTTGGATGTTTCAGGAGCAAGGAATGTTTGTGGCCCCACAGGGCTCTGGGACACGGCATAAAAGGCTGCGCTGCTCCAGGCTCAGCATCCTGCTCTCTGGCCTCCCTTTCCTCAAGGAACGAGGTAAGCCTGAGTCCGCTCCATCCCTCCCTGTGGGCTGAACTGCTGCCGTGGAGGCTGCCCAGGTTGATCCTTGGGCTGCCTCCGCTTGGCCCTGACACAGAAGTGTTGAAGGGCCGTCAGCCTTCCCATGCTGCTGGCTGGGGACAGCTGGGAAGAGGGGGCTTTGTTCCAGCAGAAGGGGATCCCTGGGGCTCAGCCAGTCTCAGGGGGATCAGTGCCCAGCAGAGTTGGCACCTGCCGTGGGGGAACAAACTGTCCCAGGGCACGTCCCTGTAGACATCTCTAACACAGCCGTGCCTGTTGTGGAGATGGGCTGTGACCAGTCTTTCCACAGGGGCCTTAAAGCCACCGTGCTGGCTCCTATTGCTGAAGTGGGGCGGCCTTCCCGTGCCGTGGCACTCGCAGGGAACGGGGAGGGTGGTGGGAGCTGTAGGCACAGAGTGCGTTTTGAAGCCCAGACGTGTCCCTGGAGAGAGCTGAGGGCCAGAGAGACGGACAGACTGATGCTGAGGCAGGCTGTTGCTCCGTGCTCTGTGTTGCAGCTTTGCCTCCTGCTCCGAGAGATGTCTTGCTGCAGACCCTGTCCCCCCCGGCCCTGCGGCCCCTGTGGCCCAACGCCCCTTGCCAGCAGCTGCAGTGAGCCCTGCCTGGCCCGCTGCGCTGACTCCACGGTGTACATCGAGCCTTCGCCGGTGGTGGTGACCCTGCCGGGCCCCATCCTCACCTCCTTCCCTCAGAGCACAGCCGTGGGATCCTCTCTGTCAGCTGCTGTGGGCAGCTCCCTCAGCACCTCGGGGGTTCCCATCTCTTCTGGGGGCTCCCTTGGCCTGGGCGGCTCAGGCCTGTGTCTACCTGTCCCCCGCTGCGGTCAGATCTGCTGAAGCCGCCGCATCATCCCCTTTGTCCCTGGCTAAGGGGCCCATCCCTTTCCCTCCCTCACCCCTGCACACGTGTTCCTTGCTCTCTGCTCTGTGACGCTGCTTTTGCTCCTTCTCATTAAAGCCTTTGCGCAGCATTGCTGGAGACTTGTGGTCGTTTGTTCTCCTCCTCCCTCCGCTTCCACCTGCTCTGCAAGGAAGATCCTTCCCTCTCCCATGACAAAAGATTAACTTTAAGGATGGGGGCCACTGCCCAATATTGCTAGAGCTCCTTGCACTGATTGCAGAGGAATGGAAAGAAATTGTCAGGGAAAAGAGGAAAAGAAGCTGCAGAGGAAAGGAGCAAGAAGGAGCAGTGGACAGGGCTGGGCATACAAGCAGTGCCACACAGAGTAACCTGCTGTCACTGTGGGAAGGGTCCAACCTGGAAACAGCTGCCCAGAGTGTGTTCCCAGTCTCCGTTTTTGCATCTGACACAGGAGCCAACAGTGCCAGAGCAGCCTCCTGGGCCTGGACCCATTTTGAGTGGGTGGGCTCCAGCTCAGCTCTGTGTGATTCATCAGAAAACACTCCACATGTGATCCAGCGGCAGAGTAGAGCTGTGAGTATGTCAGCATTCCGAGGAAAAGCCTGAGGGAACAAAAAGGCTGAGGTCCCACTGAGATTTGAACTCAGATCACTGGATTCAGAGTCCAGAGTGCTCACCATTACACCATGGGACCTTCTCCACAGGGCACTTTTGGCCCCTTGCTCAGCCAAGCCTCGCTCAGCCTTTTGCCCCCAGCTCAGGCTGCCTGTCTCTCCATCGCCTTGGACATCTATCACCAAGTGCAGCCTTCCTGCACGGCCTCCAGGCACTCTCTAATCACACCACCCTTCAGGGCAGCAGCACAGCTCCTTCTGCAAGCCTGGCACGGCCTCTCTTACAAGTGCCAGGCTCAAAACCTCACACAGGCTTGTCTTTCCCAAATGGCAACAAGCTCGCTCTGACCCACGGCACGCCTTGGGAAGTCACCTTCACACGGCAGAAGCCCCCGTGCCTTCTCGTCTCCACTCCAAGCCACTCCAGCTCCACTCCAGGACTAAGGAGAGGGAAACATTGCCCCATTTCTACAAAAGGTGAAGAAAGACCCTCTGGGGAGCCCAGGACAGGGGCTGCAGAGGCAAGGAGAAAGGACAGGTGACACACCAAGGGCTGAGCAACAACTGAGACCCAGTTCCTGTGAGGAAGAGGTTCACTCACTGCCTATGTTGCAGAGCACAGAGGGCAGAGCCCTCTCTGAGAGCTCTTCCTTCTCAGATGGAACTTGACTGCAAGACAGCCCAGGAGGACACAAGTCCAAAAACCTGCTCAAAGCAGGGCTGGATACAGAGCAAGGAGCAGGTGACTCAGTGCTTGAGCCTCCTTGCAAGCCCAGCATGATGCCCAGGTGTGAAGAGTCACCAAGTTCTCTGCACACCTGGCTCCAGTGGCTACCCACTCTCTGGGTGTCTCTGCAGGATCCAGAGCAGCCCCCCCAGGCTGACCTGGCCCAAAGCCAGTCTGTGCCTGCTGGGCTGGGAGGTGCCCAGAGTCCTGGGCAGGAGGCCCCGGCTGAGGGAGCAGGAGCAGCAGCTCAAACGCTCAGCTCTGGGAGAAGAAAGTGCAGAGGGACGGAGCCATGCTGCTCGGGACCAGGAGAGGCCAGGCCGGCCCTGTGGAGCCAGGCTGAAGAAAGGCCTGGTCTGCCCCGGCCAGGAATGACCAAGCCCTGCTCACCTGCTTGGAAGGCAGCTCTGCCAAGCACTACCCCGCAGGGCTCCCGCAGCACTGCTGCTCCCCGCTCCTGCCACCCACAGCCTGCACTGCCTCCTGCTCCTCCAGTGCCCACGGGCACCGCCTCCCGCACTGCCACCTCCCGCCCTGGCCTGGCTCCTGCTCCTGCACCTCTCGCACTGGCTGCCCCCTCCTTCCAGCCCCTGCACACAGCCCAGCTCCAGCTCCTGGCCTGTGCCTGCGCTCCTCTGGCTCTGGCACCTGGGCTTGGAAACTCACAGCGCTGGGTGCTCCTAATGGAGCCGCTCCAGTTCTGGAATGCAAGTCCTGTTTCAGGTGCTCCAGCAAAGGTGCAGCGATGGTGAAAAAAGTGCCTTAGCAGAGGATGGTTTCGATCCATCGACCTCTGGGTTATGGGCCCAGCACGCTCCCGCTGCGCCACTCTGCTCCTCCTGAGGCCTGCCTGCCATTGCCCTCACTGCAGCCTCATGCTGCCGCCACTGCTGGCCCTCACTCCCTGCCTGCCTCTCCGCTCGGCCTCCCCCACCCCACAAAATACACTCCCTGACTAATTCATCTCCCTTGGCCGGGCGCTCCACACCCCCAGGGCCTGCCCGTGCCCTTCTCCCACCCCGCCCGCACACAGCCCTGCACAGACGCTGGCCCTTTGACCACCCACGCCGCCGCTGCACGTGCTCAAGGCACCCCCGGAGGCAGCCTGCAGCCTTGGGCCTTCCTGCACATGGGGGCACCTGAAATCAGCCGCATCCTGACGCTTGCAGCCCTGCCCACAAATCCAGCTCCGCTCCCAGCACGCTGCAGGGCTGCACCTGCCCGACAGTGCAGGTCTTTGCTGCCCAAGGAGGGACACAGCTTGCCTTTGCCTGGAATTGCCAACGGCAGGAACTCTCCTCTTTTAGCTGTGCAGATTCTGCTGCCTCAGCTCAATGCTGCTCATGCTTGCTGGGAAGTAAAAGCTCAGAGTTCTAGGCACTTTGCGCTAAGCAGGATGCCAAGCTGCAGGTCCTTGCCTGTCACACTCGGTGCTAGCGCGAGGCGATGAGATGTTGCGGCTGCGGTCTGCATTTGCCCTTTCCTTCTTCATTGATGCTGACAAGGTCTCTGAGCTGCTTCTCCCTTGCAGGGCCTCCCCCACACCACGTGGCTTGGCTGCAGGGCACGGAGCTGGCAGCAGCAATGGGCTCTTGTCCCCCCGGGCCTTACCTGTGCCCCTCAGGCTTCTGCTTGCCCTGAAGAAGGCCCTTGAGGAGCCAGGCAAGGCTGCAGCAGCTCCTCCCTTGCAGCCAGAGCCCAAAAGGGGCGTGTGCCCCGTAGTTGGCAGGATTCGAACCTGCGCGGGGAAACCCCAATGGATTTCTAGTCCATCGCCTTCACCACTCGGCCACAACTACCTGCTCCAGCCCTCCCCGCCCTGCTCATCACCAACCCCGGCCCACCACACCGGTGCCCAGGCACTCCAGCCCGAGGCTCCTGATACAAACAACTCCTGGAGGAGATTGCTTCAAAAATCGCTGGCAAGGGGATCAGCAAAAGCCAGATTTAATATTAAAGGAAAGCACAACAAAGTTCCTCGGCCAGATGTGCTCTACTACTTACAGGGCGCTCAAGGCACAACAAGGAAAACAAGCATCAACAAAACCAAACATATCCAAGCAATCAAGGCAGGAATGTACTGCCAACTGTCTAGGAGAGTGTGCATGTGTTTGTGTGTTAGTGACAGAAACACACAAAGACCAAACACCAAAAGACAGTGAGGGCAAGCATATAAATGAACATGGCCTAAAAGCTTGACAGCACTCAAGCTTAACAGTATTTTGACTTAATTTATCTGTTACACCTAATTAATATCTTCACTTCAAAATTTGATGGCAGAAAAGCTCTTGAAAGCATGTAACTCACCTATCACTTCAAGGTTATACTTCACAACTCAGCAAAGAACAACACTTAGCAGCATTTAGGTAAGTCTATAGCTGTGATTTATTCATACTTACAGGCCTAACGTACTTAGATATCCAAGGTACTTGAACATCTAAGAAAGCAGCATTTCTCCCAGATGTGCTAGAGCATATGCACACGTGCCTGCACACGGACATGAGCAGTCAGTCAAGCAAGGTACCTGTGACAAATTCCCCTCAGTGCTCAGTGAAACATCCACGTTGGATGCCTTTGCATCTCCCGACAGGCGAAGGGTCGAGCCCCAAGGAGTGAGGGCGTCAGCCGGGGACTTGTCATTGTTCAGTAATCCTCCCAGTATAGGAACCCAGAGAGTTCACTGGCTCTGAGAGTCAGTCCCACTCAGAGGGACATTGCTGGTCACAGCCTGCTGCAGTGCAGGAGAGCTCAAACGGTCTCATTTTGGACCACTGTTTATAGGGTCGCAAGAGAGTGGCCTTCAGTCGGATCCATGTTCCATCCTGGCCACAGTTTGTGTTGGCACATTCTTCGGAGTGTGAGAAGGGGAATGTTACGGCGTTCAGGCAACAAAACTATTTTCCAAGACTGGTCATAAGGAAAACAGGAGCCTGTTAGACAGCAGTTCTTGGGAAGAGACAGTGTTTCTGATAAGCTCAGGAAGAGCTGAGGCCAGGTGCTCTTTCCAAGGCTGAGGCCCAATGAGCACATCTCAGATCTCAGTGTGGCCTGGAAAACGGGAGGGGGAGCAATTCACCAGCACAGCTCCACTCCACGTTTGTAGTTGGGACCCTCGAGGAGGCAGATGGGCCCCTGGGGCCACGTTCCAGAGGCCTGGGGGGCACAGCCCCAGGGGCTCCTGCTGCAGCTCTGTGAGCCTTGGCCTCAGCCAGGCATCTGGGCCACCCTGCCCTGTGGCTGTGCTCATTCACCCTCTCCTGTGCTCCTCCCTCTGACAAGCCTTGACTGAACCAGCTGCAAGAGGAAGCATCCCCTTAACCAAACCAGCTGGGCACTGAAAGGTGCCTCAGCACAGCAGGTGCTGTTGCATGAGACAGCTGGGAGCAGCCCTGACCATAACAGCAGCATCAGCTTCCCCTGAGCAGCCTGAGCCACGGGGGGAACAAAAGACAATCAGTCATCCCAGGACAGCCAGGGAACACTGTCCTGATGAATTCTGGCCCAAGTGGAAGACCCTCATTGTAGCTGCAGTTTTGGAAACAATGTCCAAATGCCTTGGCAATTGTTTTCAGTAGCTACCACCAGGAGTTGTGTCAGAGATGAAACGGAAGGTTCCATCTCTGACGGCAAAGGCAAATCATCTTGTGGGCCTATAAAGAGCTCTGTCCTGAGGGAGGCTCCTGGAGGCCTCGTGGACCACAGCAGCCTGTGCCAGCAGCTGCCTGGTGTAATTCCTGGGAGCTCTTTGTGGAGCTGCTGGTAAGCTCAGGAGAGCAGGCAGTTCTCACCCTGGCAGAGCAGGTGGAAGCGGAGGGAGGAGGAGAACAAACGACCACAAGTCTCCAGCAATGCTGCGCAAAGGCTTTAATGAGAAGGAGCAAAAGCAGCGTCACAGAGCAGAGAGCAAGGAACACGTGTGCAGGGGTGAGGGAGGGAAAGGGATGGGCCCCTTAGCCAGGGACAAAGGGGATGATGCGGCGGCTTCAGCAGATCTGACCGCAGCGGGGGACAGGCAGACACAGGCCTGAGCCGCCCAGGCCAAGGGAGCCCCCAGAAGAGATGGGAACCCCCGAGGTGCTGAGGGAGCTGCCCACAGCAGCTGACAGAGAGGATCCCACGGCTGTGCTCTGAGGGAAGGAGGTGAGGATGGGGCCCGGCAGGGTCACCACCACCGGCGAAGGCTCGATGTACACCGTGGAGTCAGCGCAGCGGGCCAGGCAGGGCTCACTGCAGCTGCTGGCAAGGGGCGTTGGGCCACAGGGGCCGCAGGGCCGGGGGGGACAGGGTCTGCAGCAAGACATCTCTCGGAGCAGGAGGCAAAGCTGCAACACAGAGCACGGAGCAACAGCCTGCCTCAGCATCAGTCTGTCCGTCTCTCTGGCCCTCAGCTCTCTCCAGGGACACGTCTGGGCTTCAAAACGCACTCTGTGCCTACAGCTCCCACCACCCTCCCCGTTCCCTGCGAGTGCCACGGCACGGGAAGGCCGCCCCACTTCAGCAATAGGAGCCAGCACGGTGGCTTTAAGGCCCCTGTGGAAAGACTGGTCACAGCCCATCTCCACAACAGGCACGGCTGTGTTAGAGATGTCTACAGGGACGTGCCCTGGGACAGTTTGTTCCCCCACGGCAGGTGCCAACTCTGCTGGGCACTGATCCCCCTGAGACTGGCTGAGCCCCAGGGATCCCCTTCTGCTGGAACAAAGCCCCCTCTTCCCAGCTGTCCCCAGCCAGCAGCATGGGAAGGCTGACGGCCCTTCAACACTTCTGTGTCAGGGCCAAGCGGAGGCAGCCCAAGGATCAACCTGGGCAGCCTCCACGGCAGCAGTTCAGCCCACAGGGAGGGATGGAGCGGACTCAGGCTTACCTCGTTCCTTGAGGAAAGGGAGGCCAGAGAGCAGGATGCTGAGCCTGGAGCAGCGCAGCCTTTTATGCCGTGTCCCAGAGCCCTGTGGGGCCACAAACATTCCTTGCTCCTGAAACATCCAAACTCCTGGGAGTGGCCATTTGTGAGGCCTTGCTGCTGATGAGGTCCCTGCCTCTTTCATCTCTGGCATTTTTCACCAATTTCACTCCACCCAATGCGGAAATGATTCATGTGTGTCCCAGCTTCGTAAGACCACTTGACTTGGAGGTCCCAGGCCGGTGAAGAAGGTGAGTTGAAATGAATTTGTGTAGTTTGTATTGCTTCTGTCACTTGTTCTTCTTGGTGGTTAATTGGGCTCCAGTTACAGTCAAATTCAGCCATGAAGAGACACCTCAAGTCAGCTCTCATGAGCTTTCAGTGCAGGCACTTGGGTTAACCCTGAGAGCCATTTCTCCCATGGCTCATCACAGTCCCACAGAAGACTGTGGGTCAGTTGAGGCAGAAAGGCAACACTGCACAACCCCACAGTGGGGAAGAGACCCAGCTCTGCAGGGAGGTGGCAAAGCTCAGCGGCCAGGAAAGCGCATGGTCGGCTGCAAGGATGTCCCCTGCAGGCCTGAGTGACAGCCATGGGGAACTTGCTTACAGTGCACAGGCCGTACCAGGGCCTGGTTTGGTGATCAAAGAGATGCTGCGTCCTTCCCCGAAACAGACCCACAGGCACAATGACCTGTTTTGCTCAGCGGGCTCATCCCAGAGGACACAGACCTGGATGGTGGCTTTGGGGAAGAGGCTGAGGGCAGGGAGCCCAAAGCCCATGGCTCTTTGTTTCTGGGTCAGGGATGGGGTTTCCCATTCCATGCACTTTACATTTCAAAGGGACACTGGATCAGTCTCCCAGAGCACGTGGCTGTCACGGTGACGTGCAAGAGCTGGGAAAATCCCTGAGCTCCAGGCAAACCTGAGTCACCCAGTGTGGACTTCAGTGGACTGGGTGCCACAGACTCAGGCACCCAAGGGATAACAGAGGTCATATCCTCAATGTTCTGCTGCCATGAAGGGTGTTTCCCCACCTTCTCTCCCCATCCGTGGATCACCTGGTGCTTCTCTGCAATCTCCTGCAGTTGCTGTCTCCCAAGGCATGATCTTTTGGTGGCTGTGCAGCTCTCCCAGGCCTGTCCCTTGTGTTTCCTCAGGGAGCCCTGGGATTTCCTTTCTTGCAACCTGTGATTGCTGCCTCTTGCCCTTTGACAGTGCTCCTCTCAGCAGAGTCTGGCTTCATTCTCCCCAGAACCTCCACGGGCTGGTGCAGACAGCAGCTGCAGGCCCCCCTCCATGCCTTGCTCATCTCCACCAGGTTGCCCAAGTGCAGTGCCCTCGGCCTCCCCACATGTGCCAGGTGCTGCAGCCCTTTTGTTCTGCCTGGTGCTCTGGCAGTGCCTCTCCCCCTAAGAGATCAGCACCACCTCCCCTGTCCCCGGGGACACCAAATGGGGACACCAAGCCAGACGTGGCCTCTGCAGTGCCAGGGAAAGGGCACCATGCAGGAGGTGATCAGATCTCAGGCTTATGGGGAGAGATCTGGACATGGCCTGGAAGGAACTCTCAGGGTTAGGGCTGAAAGCTCCGCAGAGGACGTGGAGTGAGAGCTCTCATGGGACAGACTTTCTCTCTGCTTTCCTGCCCTTCTGCCCCCAAGGGATTCCTTGTCCCTGGCCTGAGAGTGCAATGCAGAGCAGGTGGCATTCCCTGCACACAGCCAGCCCTGTGCTCTCCAGGCTGCCATGGCACGGTCTCACCAGCCTGGGGCTGCAGGCAGCCTCAGTGTCATCTGCTGGTGGTCCTCCCCCTCAAGGACCTGGGGGTTCAGCTGTAGGAGCCCTTTCCATCTCCTGGTAGCCTCGCAGGGGTGCAGGGCATCCCTGGAAGTGCTGCCCAGGAGAAAGGGACCTGTCTGACAGTGGCAGTGTTCAGAGGACAATGGCACGAGGCCCACGGCTTCTGGAGGCAGCTGGGAAGTTTGTTCTTCTCAGAGCTGGAGCACAGGACTTCCAGTGGTCTCTGCTAACCTCCGTTATCCTGGGTTGCCCTGCCTCCCATGTGCCCGTGAGCAGGCACCAAAGGGCAATGCCTTTCGGAAAGCTGCAGCAGCAGCACAGGATTACATGGACATACAGAGGGGTTTGGGACTGGTCCTAAAAGGTCTGGCAATGCCCCCGACAAAGGCTGAAGTTTTGGAGGCAGGAGGAGCCTCTGTGATCTGGTATCCCTGGAATGCCCGAGTCCAGGGCACCTTGTGCACTCATTTGCACATCAGGATGATTCAGGTTTGCCTGAAGCTCATGGATTTTCCCAACTCTACCACATCCCTATGATTCCCACATGCTCTGGGAGACTGATCAATATCCCTTTGAACTGTGAAACAAATTGAATGGGCAAAGTGATGCCTGCCCCAGGAAAAGAAGCCATGAGCTTTGGGCTCCCTGTCCTCAGCCTCTTCCCCAAAGCTGCCATCCAGATCCCAGCCTTGGGGCTGGACACGCTGATCAAAGTGGGTCAGTTTGTGTGTGAGCAAATGGGTCAATTTGTCTTTCAGGGAGAGACCGTAGGCACGCCTTTGATCACCTTGCTACGTGTTGATTTCCTTGTTTTCTAGAGGATCCCAACTTCCCAAGCTGAGGCCTGAGCTCTGGTTGTAAAATGCATGAGGACCTTGTTTAGTTCTCAAGGGGCACATGGCTGTGGAGATTCCCTTAGGGAATCCTTTGAGAGACAGTTTATTGAGTCCTTGGGTTTCTCCTCTTGGCTGGGAATCTGCCGCTGTTCCCCAAGCTCATGGGCAGGAAACGAGGCAGCGGCAGAGAATGATAAGAGATAACAGAAAGCCAGGCCCTCGTGGTCCTCACCCCTCTCAATGAGGAGCTTCCCTTCAGCCCACAGTGATCCTGCTTTGCCCCTGAGTTTTGCCACAGCCCTGCAGAGGTGCATCTCTTCTTCTCTACAGGACTGTGCAGCCTTGACCTTCCTCCTGAATTTACCCACCGTCTGCTCTTTGTCAAAGTCACCCCTGGGAGAAATGTCTCTCAGGGCTGGCTGGTGTGCCAGCTCCAAAAGCCCTTGAGGGCTCACTCAAGGTGTCTCTCAGAGCTAAATTCCACCGTGATGCGTGGCTGCAGTCCCCATGAAGACGGCAATGTGACAAAGGCCATCCGTGTGACACAAACCCACCTCCAGTCTTCCTCCACTCCAGCCTCAGACCTCTGAGCCAATTGGCCTCGTTCTTCTGGGACACAGATGAATCGTTTTGACACTGGGACATGGCCCACTCCCTTGGGCCTGGTCCTGACAGGAACTTAAACCACTCAGTCATCTGCGGGCAAAGCGGCACAGGGAACTGCCAGCAGTCCTGGGGACTACTAGAGCGTGTTGAGGAGCACTTCCCACTACAGGGGGTGGAGAGGCTGACCAGAGGAGAGGCACTGCTGGACCTGCTCTTGGCATCCTTCTCTCTAAATAGGAGAAGGATTTTATGGGATTGGACGTGGATTTGAGGGGGACTGGCCACTCACTGTGTATGGAATTGCATGGATGGCAGCAACTCAAGGACTTGTGATCGAGAGCTCGATGTGCAACTCGAGTGGTGTCCAAGCAGTGATGAGTGTGGTTTCTCAGGGTTGGGAGATGGGACCAGGAATATTTAACACCTCGTTGGGAGACATGGGAGGAGGGACTGAGCACATCCTCAGCAGGTTTGTGGATGGCACCGAGCTCAGTGATGGGCTTGATTCTCTAGAGGAAGGGATGCCATCCCAAGGGACCTGGGCAGGCAGGAGAGGTGGGCCTGTGCAAACCTCATGAAGGTCAACATGGTCAGGTGCCGACGTCCAGGCAATCCCAAACATGGACACAGGCTAGGCCATGAGTGGATTGAGAGCAGCCCTGTGGAAGGGGATTTGCAGGTTCTGGTGGTTGAAATACTGAACATGAACCTGCAATGCCTGTGAGCAGCCCTGTGCAAAAATGCAATTGTATTCTGGGCTGCCTCCAGAGCTGTGTGGCCAGCAGGCCGAGGGAGGGGATTGTCCCACTCTACTCAGCTCTCATGACACCATAGCTGGGGTCCTGCGTCCAGCTCTGGGAGCCACAGCCTAGAGAAACACAGGGACCTGCTGCAGTGGGTCCAGAGGAGCCACAGCAAACATCAGGCAACTGGAGCCCTTGTCCTGTGAGAACAGGAGGAGAAATGTTGGGGAAGGGAACGGAAGGGTAGGGATGGGAAGGGAATACGGCCAGGTGGCATTCAGCTGAAACAGGGATGGATAATTGGTTGGGGTGTGTAGAAATTGGGCAAGGGCTACTGGTTCAAAAATGAAAGCAGGAATATTTTGATTAGATTTTGGGAAGGGAACTTTATCTTTGACAGGGGTGAAACACTGGAACAGGTTGGCCAGAGAAGATGTAGAAGCCATTTCTGGGGGCTCGAGCAAGATGATTTTAAGGTCCCTTCCATCCCCGAGTGATTCTAAGAGTCCATGCATGTGTCTGGGTTGTACGATGTGGGAACACAACATTGGAGATGAAAGAGGCAGGGACCTCATCAGCAGCAAGGCCTCACAAATGGCCACTCCCAGGAGTTTGGATGTTTCAGGAGCAAGGAATGTTTGTGGCCCCACAGGGCTCTGGGACACGGCATAAAAGGCTGCGCTGCTCCAGGCTCAGCATCCTGCTCTCTGGCTTCCCTTTCCTCAAGGAACGAGGTAAGCCTGAGTCCGCTCCATCCCTCCCTGTGGGCTGAACTGCTGCCGTGGAGGCTGCCCAGGTTGATCCTTGGGCTGCCTCCGCTTGGCCCTGACACAGAAGTGTTGAAGGGCCGTCAGCCTTCCCATGCTGCTGGCTGGGGACAGCTGGGAAGAGGGGGCTTTGTTCCAGCAGAAGGGGATCCCTGGGGCTCAGCCAGTCTCAGGGGGATCAGTGCCCAGCAGAGTTGGCACCTGCCGTGGGGGAACAAACTGTCCCAGGGCACGTCCCTGTAGACATCTCTAACACAGCCGTGCCTGTTGTGGAGATGGGCTGTGACCAGTCTTTCCACAGGGGCCTTAAAGCCACCGTGCTGGCTCCTATTGCTGAAGTGGGGCGGCCTTCCCGTGCCGTGGCACTCGCAGGGAACGGGGAGGGTGGTGGGAGCTGTAGGCACAGAGTGCGTTTTGAAGCCCAGACGTGTCCCTGGAGAGAGCTGAGGGCCAGAGAGACGGACAGACTGATGCTGAGGCAGGCTGTTGCTCCGTGCTCTGTGTTGCAGCTTTGCCTCCTGCTCCGAGAGATGTCTTGCTGCAGACCCTGTCCCCCCCGGCCCTGCGGCCCCTGTGGCCCAACGCCCCTTGCCAGCAGCTGCAGTGAGCCCTGCCTGGCCCGCTGCGCTGACTCCACGGTGTACATCGAGCCTTCGCCGGTGGTGGTGACCCTGCCGGGCCCCATCCTCACCTCCTTCCCTCAGAGCACAGCCGTGGGATCCTCTCTGTCAGCTGCTGTGGGCAGCTCCCTCAGCACCTCGGGGGTTCCCATCTCTTCTGGGGGCTCCCTTGGCCTGGGCGGCTCAGGCCTGTGTCTGCCTGTCCCCCGCTGCGGTCAGATCTGCTGAAGCCGCCGCATCATCCCCTTTGTCCCTGGCTAAGGGGCCCATCCCTTTCCCTCCCTCACCCCTGCACACGTGTTCCTTGCTCTCTGCTCTGTGACGCTGCTTTTGCTCCTTCTCATTAAAGCCTTTGCGCAGCATTGCTGGAGACTTGTGGTCGTTTGTTCTCCTCCTCCCTCCGCTTCCACCTGCTCTGCCAGGGTGAGAACTGCCTGCTCTCCTGAGCTTACCAGCAGCTCCACAAAGAGCTCCCAGGAATTACACCAGGCAGCTGCTGGCACAGGCTGCTGTGGTCCACGAGGCCTCCAGGAGCCTCCCTCAGGACAGAGCTCTTTATAGGCCCACAAGATGATTTGCCTTTGCCGTCAGAGATGGAACCTTCCGTTTCATCTCTGACACAACTCCTGGTGGTAGCTACTGAAAACAATTGCCAAGGCATTTGGACATTGTTTCCAAAACTGCAGCTACAATGAGGGTCTTCCACTTGGGCCAGAATTCATCAGGACAGTGTTCCCTGGCTGTCCTGGGATGACTGATTGTCTTTTGTTCCCCCCGTGGCTCAGGCTGCTCAGGGGAAGCTGATGCTGCTGTTATGGTCAGGGCTGCTCCCAGCTGTCTCATGCAACAGCACCTGCTGTGCTGAGGCACCTTTCAGTGCCCAGCTGGTTTGGTTAAGGGGATGCTTCCTCTTGCAGCTGGTTCAGTCAAGGCTTGTCAGAGGGAGGAGCACAGGAGAGGGTGAATGAGCACAGCCACAGGGCAGGGTGGCCCAGATGCCTGGCTGAGGCCAAGGCTCACAGAGCTGCAGCAGGAGCCCCTGGGGCTGTGCCCCCCAGGCCTCTGGAACGTGGCCCCAGGGGCCCATCTGCCTCCTCGAGGGTCCCAACTACAAACGTGGAGTGGAGCTGTGCTGGTGAATTGCTCCCCCTCCCGTTTTCCAGGCCACACTGAGATCTGAGATGTGCTCATTGGGCCTCAGCCTTGGAAAGAGCACCTGGCCTCAGCTCTTCCTGAGCTTATCAGAAACACTGTCTCTTCCCAAGAACTGCTGTCTAACAGGCTCCTGTTTTCCTTATGACCAGTCTTGGAAAATAGTTTTGTTGCCTGAACGCCGTAACATTCCCCTTCTCACACTCCGAAGAATGTGCCAACACAAACTGTGGCCAGGATGGAACATGGATCCGACTGAAGGCCACTCTCTTGCGACCCTATAAACAGTGGTCCAAAATGAGACCGTTTGAGCTCTCCTGCACTGCAGCAGGCTGTGACCAGCAATGTCCCTCTGAGTGGGACTGACTCTCAGAGCCAGTGAACTCTCTGGGTTCCTATACTGGGAGGATTACTGAACAATGACAAGTCCCCGGCTGACGCCCTCACTCCTTGGGGCTCGACCCTTCGCCTGTCGGGAGATGCAAAGGCATCCAACGTGGATGTTTCACTGAGCACTGAGGGGAATTTGTCACAGGTACCTTGCTTGACTGACTGCTCATGTCCGTGTGCAGGCACGTGTGCATATGCTCTAGCACATCTGGGAGAAATGCTGCTTTCTTAGATGTTCAAGTACCTTGGATATCTAAGTACGTTAGGCCTGTAAGTATGAATAAATCACAGTTATAGACTTACCTAAATGCTGCTAAGTGTTGTTCTTTGCTGAGTTGTGAAGTATAACCTTGAAGTGATAGGTGAGTTACATGCTTTCAAGAGCTTTTCTGCTATCAAATTTTGAAGTGAAGATATTAACTAGGTGTAACAGATAAATTAAGTCAAAATACTGTTAAGCTTGAGTGCTGTCAAGCTTTTAGGTCATGTTCATTTATATGCTTGCCCTCACTGTCTTTTGTCACACATACACACACAAACACATGCACACTCTCCTAGACAGTTGGCAGTACATTCCTGCCTTGATTGCTTGGATATGTTTGGTTTTGTTGAAGCTTGTTTTCCTTGTTGTGCCTTGAGCGCCCTGTAAGTAGTAGAGCACATCTGGCAGAGGAACTTTGTTGTGCTTTCCTTTAATATTAAATCTAGCTTTTGCTGATCCCCTTGCCAGCGATTTTTGAAGCAATCTCCTCCAGGAGTCGTTTGTATCAGGAGCCTCGGGCTGGAGTGCCTGGGCACCGGTGTGGTGGGCCGGGGTTGGTGATGAGCAGGGCGGGGAGGGCTGGAGCAGGTAGTTGTGGCCGAGTGGTGAAGGCGATGGACTAGAAATCCATTGGGGTTTCCCCGTGCAGGTTCGAATCCTGCCAACTGCGGGGCACACGCCCCTTTTGGGCTCTGGCTGCAAGGGAGGAGCTGCTGCAGCCTTGCCTGGCTCCTCAAGGGCCTTCTTCAGGGCAAGCAGAAGCCTGAGGGGCACAGGTAAGGCCCGGGGGGACAAGAGCCCATTGCTGCTGCCAGCTCCGTGCCCTGCAGCCAAGCCACGTGGTGTGGGGGAGGCCCTGCAAGGGAGAAGCAGCTCAGAGACCTTGTCAGCATCAATGAAGAAGGAAAGGGCAAATGCAGACCGCAGCCGCAACATCTCATCGCCTCGCGCTAGCACCGAGTGTGACAGGCAAGGACCTGCAGCTTGGCATCCTGCTTAGCGCAAAGTGCCTAGAACTCTGAGCTTTTACTTCCCAGCAAGCATGAGCAGCATTGAGCTGAGGCAGCAGAATCTGCACAGCTAAAAGAGGAGAGTTCCTGCCGTTGGCAATTCCAGGCAAAGGCAAGCTGTGTCCCTCCTTGGGCAGCAAAGACCTGCACTGTCGGGCAGGTGCAGCCCTGCAGCGTGCTGGGAGCGGAGCTGGATTTGTGGGCAGGGCTGCAAGCGTCAGGATGCGGCTGATTTCAGGTGCCCCCATGTGCAGGAAGGCCCAAGGCTGCAGGCTGCCTCCGGGGGTGCCTTGAGCACGTGCAGCGGCGGCGTGGGTGGTCAAAGGGCCAGCGTCTGTGCAGGGCTGTGTGCGGGAGGGGAGGGAGAAGGGCACGGGCAGGCCCTGGGGGTGTGGAGCGCCCGGCCAAGGGAGATGAATTAGTCAGGGAGTGTATTTTGTGGGGTGGGGGAGGCCGAGCGGAGAGGCAGGCAGGGAGTGAGGGCCAGCAGTGGGGGCAGCATGAGGCTGCAGTGAGGGCAATGGCAGGCAGGCCTCAGGAGGAGCAGAGTGGCGCAGCGGGAGCGTGCTGGGCCCATAACCCAGAGGTCAATGGATCGAAACCATCCTCTGCTAAGGCACTTTTTTCACCATCGCTGCACCTTTGCTGGAGCACCTGAAACAGGACTTGCATTCCAGAACTGGAGCGGCTCCATTAGGAGCACCCAGCGCTGTGAGTTTCCAAGCCCAGGTGCCAGAGCCAGAGGAGCGCAGGCACAGGCCAGGAGCTGGAGCTGGGCTGTGTGCAGGGGCTGGAAGGAGGGGGCAGCCAGTGCGAGAGGTGCAGGAGCAGGAGCCAGGCCAGGGCGGGAGGTGGCAGTGCGGGAGGCGGTGCCCGTGGGCACTGGAGGAGCAGGAGGCAGTGCAGGCTGTGGGTGGCAGGAGCGGGGAGCAGCAGTGCTGCGGGAGCCCTGCGGGGTAGTGCTTGGCAGAGCTGCCTTCCAAGCAGGTGAGCAGGGCTTGGTCATTCCTGGCCGGGGCAGACCAGGCCTCTCTTCAGCCTGGCTCCACAGGGCCGGCCTGGCCTCTCCTGGTCCCGAGCAGCATGGCTCCGTCCCTCTGCACTTTCTTCTCCCAGAGCTGAGCGTTTGAGCTGCTGCTCCTGCTCCCTCAGCCGGGGCCTCCTGCCCAGGACTCTGGGCACCTCCCAGCCCAGCAGGCACAGACTGGCTTTGGGCCAGGTCAGCCTGGGGGGGCTGCTCTGGATCCTGCAGAGACACCCAGAGAGTGGGTAGCCACTGGAGCCAGGTGTGCAGAGAACTTGGTGACTCTTCACACCTGGGCATCATGCTGGGCTTGCAAGGAGGCTCAAGCACTGAGTCACCTGCTCCTTGCTCTGTATCCAGCCCTGCTTTGAGCAGGTTTTTGGACTTGTGTCCTCCTGGGCTGTCTTGCAGTCAAGTTCCATCTGAGAAGGAAGAGCTCTCAGAGAGGGCTCTGCCCTCTGTGCTCTGCAACATAGGCAGTGAGTGAACCTCTTCCTCACAGGAACTGGGTCTCAGTTGTTGCTCAGCCCTTGGTGTGTCACCTGTCCTTTCTCCTTGCCTCTGCAGCCCCTGTCCTGGGCTCCCCAGAGGGTCTTTCTTCACCTTTTGTAGAAATGGGGCAATGTTTCCCTCTCCTTAGTCCTGGAGTGGAGCTGGAGTGGCTTGGAGTGGAGACGAGAAGGCACGGGGGCTTCTGCCGTGTGAAGGTGACTTCCCAAGGCGTGCCGTGGGTCAGAGCGAGCTTGTTGCCATTTGGGAAAGACAAGCCTGTGTGAGGTTTTGAGCCTGGCACTTGTAAGAGAGGCCGTGCCAGGCTTGCAGAAGGAGCTGTGCTGCTGCCCTGAAGGGTGGTGTGATTAGAGAGTGCCTGGAGGCCGTGCAGGAAGGCTGCACTTGGTGATAGATGTCCAAGGCGATGGAGAGACAGGCAGCCTTAGCTGGGGGCAAAAGGCTGAGCGAGGCTTGGCTGAGCAAGGGGCCAAAAGTGCCCTGTGGGGAAGGTCCCATGGTGTAATGGTGAGCACTCTGGACTCTGAATCCAGTGATCTGAGTTCAAATCTCAGTGGGACCTCAGCCTTTTTGTTCCCTCAGGCTTTTCCTCGGAATGCTGACACCCTCACAGCTCTACTCTGCTGCTGGATCACATGTGGAGTGTTTTCTGATGAATCGCACAGAGCTGAGCTGGAGCCCACCCACTCAAAATGGGTCCAGGCCCAGGAGGCTGCTCTGGCACTGTTGGCTCCTGTGTCAGATGTGAAAACGGAGACTGGGAACACACTCTGGGCAGCTGTTTCCAGGTTGGACCCTTCCCACAGTGACAGCAGGTTACTCTGTGTGGCATTGCTTGTATGCCCAGCCCTGTCCACTGCTCCTTCTTGCTCCTTTCCTCTGCAGCTTCTTTTCCTCTTTTCCCTGACAATTTCTTTCCATTCCTCTGCAATCAGTGCAAGGAGCTCTAGCAATATTGGGCAGTGGCCCCCATCCTTAAAGTTAATCTTTTGTCATGGGAGAGGGAAGGATCTTCCTTGCAGAGCAGGTGGAAGCGGAGGGAGGAGGAGAACAAACGACCACAAGTCTCCAGCAATGCTGCGCAAAGGCTTTAATGAGAAGGAGCAAAAGCAGCGTCACAGAGCAGAGAGCAAGGAACACGTGTGCAGGGGTGAGGGAGGGAAAGGGATGGGCCCCTTAGCCAGGGACAAAGGGGATGATGCGGCGGCTTCAGCAGATCTGACCGCAGCGGGGGACAGGCAGACACAGGCCTGAGCCGCCCAGGCCAAGGGAGCCCCCAGAAGAGATGGGAACCCCCGAGGTGCTGAGGGAGCTGCCCACAGCAGCTGACAGAGAGGATCCCACGGCTGTGCTCTGAGGGAAGGAGGTGAGGATGGGGCCCGGCAGGGTCACCACCACCGGCGAAGGCTCGATGTACACCGTGGAGTCAGCGCAGCGGGCCAGGCAGGGCTCACTGCAGCTGCTGGCAAGGGGCGTTGGGCCACAGGGGCCGCAGGGCCGGGGGGGACAGGGTCTGCAGCAAGACATCTCTCGGAGCAGGAGGCAAAGCTGCAACACAGAGCACGGAGCAACAGCCTGCCTCAGCATCAGTCTGTCCGTCTCTCTGGCCCTCAGCTCTCTCCAGGGACACGTCTGGGCTTCAAAACGCACTCTGTGCCTACAGCTCCCACCACCCTCCCCGTTCCCTGCGAGTGCCACGGCACGGGAAGGCCGCCCCACTTCAGCAATAGGAGCCAGCACGGTGGCTTTAAGGCCCCTGTGGAAAGACTGGTCACAGCCCATCTCCACAACAGGCACGGCTGTGTTAGAGATGTCTACAGGGACGTGCCCTGGGACAGTTTGTTCCCCCACGGCAGGTGCCAACTCTGCTGGGCACTGATCCCCCTGAGACTGGCTGAGCCCCAGGGATCCCCTTCTGCTGGAACAAAGCCCCCTCTTCCCAGCTGTCCCCAGCCAGCAGCATGGGAAGGCTGACGGCCCTTCAACACTTCTGTGTCAGGGCCAAGCGGAGGCAGCCCAAGGATCAACCTGGGCAGCCTCCACGGCAGCAGTTCAGCCCACAGGGAGGGATGGAGCGGACTCAGGCTTACCTCGTTCCTTGAGGAAAGGGAGGCCAGAGAGCAGGATGCTGAGCCTGGAGCAGCGCAGCCTTTTATGCCGTGTCCCAGAGCCCTGTGGGGCCACAAACATTCCTTGCTCCTGAAACATCCAAACTCCTAGGAGTGGCCATTTGTGAGGCCTTGCTGCTGATGAGGTCCCTGCCTCTTTCATCTCTGGCATTTTTCACCAATTTCACACCACCCAATGTGGAAATGATTCATGTGTGTCCCAGCTTCGTAAGACCACTTGACTTGGAGGTCCTAGGCCGGTGAAGAAGGTGAGTTGAAATGAATTTGTGTAGTTTGTATTGCTTCTGTCACTTGTTCTTCTTGGTGGTTAATTGTTCTCCAGTTACAGTCAAATTCAGCCATGAAGAGACACCTCAAGTCAGCTCTCAGGAGCTTTCAGTGCAGGCACTTGGGTTAACCCTGAGAGCCATTTCTCCCATGGCTCATCACAGTCCCACAGAAGACTGTGGGTCAGTTGAGGCAGAAAGGCAACACTGCACAACCCCACAGTGGGGAAGAGACCCAGCTCTGCAGGGAGGTGGCAAAGCTCAGCGGCCAGGAAAGCGCATGTTCGGCTGCAAGGATGTCCCCTGCAGGCCTGAGTGACAGCCATGGGGAACTTGCTTACAGTGCACAGGCCGTACCAGGGCCTGGTTTGGTGATCAAAGAGATGCCGCGTCCTTCCCCGAAACAGACCCACAGGCACAATGACCTGTTTTGCTCAGCGGGCTCATCCCAGAGGACACAGACCTGGATGGTGGCTTTGGGGAAGAGGCTGACGGCTGGGAGCCCAAAGCCCATGGCTCTTTGTTTCTGGGTCAGGGATGGGGTTTCCCATTCCATGCACTTTACATTTCAAAGGGACACTGGATCAGTCTCCCAGAGCACGTGGCTGTCACGGTGACGTGCAAGAGCTGGGAAAATCCCTGAGCTCCAGGCAAACCTGAGTCACCCAGTGTGGACTTCAGTGGACTGGGTGCCACAGACTCAGGCACCCAAGGGATAACAGAGGTCATATCCTCAATGTTCTGCTGCCATGAAGGGTGTTTCCCCACCTTCTCTCCCCATCCGTGGATCACCTGGTGCTTCTCTGCAATCTCCTGCAGTTGCTGTCTCCCAAGGCATGATCTTTTGGTGGCTGTGCAGCTCTCCCAGGCCTGTCCCTTGTGTTTCCTCAGGGAGCCCTGGGATTTCCTTTCTTGCAACCTGTGATTGCTGCCTCTTGCCCTTTGACAGTGCTCCTCTCAGCAGAGTCTGGCTTCATTCTTCCCAGAACCTCCACGGGCTGGTGCAGACAGCAGCTGCAGGCCCCCCTCCATGCCTTGCTCATCTCCACCAGGTTGCCCAAGTGCAGTGCCCTCGGCCTCCCCACATGTGCCAGGTGCTGCAGCCCTTTTGTTCTGCCTGGTGCTCTGGCAGTGCCTCTCCCCCTAAGAGATCAGCACCACCTCCCCTGTCCCCGGGGACACCAAATGGGGACACCAAGCCAGACGTGGCCTCTGCAGTGCCAGGGAAAGGGCACCATGCAGGAGGTGATCAGATCTCAGGCTTATGGGGAGAGATCTGGACATGGCCTGGAAGGAACTCTCAGGGTTAGGGCTGAAAGCTCCGCAGAGGACGTGGAGTGAGAGCTCTCATGGGACAGACTTTCTCTCTGCTTTCCTGCCCTTCTGCCCCCAAGGGATTCCTTGTCCCTGGCCTGAGAGTGCAATGCAGAGCAGGTGGCATTCCCTGCACACAGCCAGCCCTGTGCTCTCCAGGCTGCCATGGCACGGTCTCACCAGCCTGGGGCTGCAGGCAGCCTCAGTGTCATCTGCTGGTGGTCCTCCCCCTCAAGGACCTGGGGGTTCAGCTGTAGGAGCCCTTTCCATCTCCTGGTAGCCTCGCAGGGGTGCAGGGCATCCCTGGAAGTGCTGCCCAGGAGAAAGGGACCTGTCTGACAGTGGCAGTGTTCAGAGGACAATGGCACGAGGCCCACGGCTTCTGGAGGCAGCTGGGAAGTTTGTTCTTCTCAGAGCTGGAGCACAGGACTTCCAGTGGTCTCTGCTAACCTCCGTTATCCTGGGTTGCCCTGCCTCCCATGTGCCCGTGAGCAGGCACCAAAGGGCAATGCCTTTCGGAAAGCTGCAGCAGCAGCACAGGATTACATGGACATACAGAGGGGTTTGGGACTGGTCCTAAAAGGTCTGGCAATGCCCCCGACAAAGGCTGAAGTTTTGGAGGCAGGAGGAGCCTCTGTGATCTGGTATCCCTGGAATGCCCGAGTCCAGGGCACCTTGTGCACTCATTTGCACATCAGGATGATTCAGGTTTGCCTGAAGCTCATGGATTTTCCCAACTCTACCACATCCCTATGATTCCCACATGCTCTGGGAGACTGATCAATATCCCTTTGAACTGTGAAACAAATTGAATGGGCAAAGTGATGCCTGCCCCAGGAAAAGAAGCCATGAGCTTTGGGCTCCCTGTCCTCAGCCTCTTCCCCAAAGCTGCCATCCAGATCCCAGCCTTGGGGCTGGACACGCTGATCAAAGTGGGTCAGTTTGTGTGTGAGCAAATGGGTCAATTTGTCTTTCAGGGAGAGACCGTAGGCACGCCTTTGATCACCTTGCTACGTGTTGATTTCCTTGTTTTCTAGAGGATCCCAACTTCCCAAGCTGAGGCCTGAGCTCTGGTTGTAAAATGCATGAGGACCTTGTTTAGTTCTCAAGGGGCACATGGCTGTGGAGATTCCCTTAGGGAATCCTTTGAGAGACAGTTTATTGAGTCCTTGGGTTTCTCCTCTTGGCTGGGAATCTGCCGCTGTTCCCCAAGCTCATGGGCAGGAAACGAGGCAGCGGCAGAGAATGATAAGAGATAACAGAAAGCCAGGCCCTCGTGGTCCTCACCCCTCTCAATGAGGAGCTTCCCTTCAGCCCACAGTGATCCTGCTTTGCCCCTGAGTTTTGCCACAGCCCTGCAGAGGTGCATCTCTTCTTCTCTACAGGACTGTGCAGCCTTGACCTTCCTCCTGAATTTACCCACCGTCTGCTCTTTGTCAAAGTCACCCCTGGGAGAAATGTCTCTCAGGGCTGGCTGGTGTGCCAGCTCCAAAAGCCCTTGAGGGCTCACTCAAGGTGTCTCTCAGAGCTAAATTCCACCGTGATGCGTGGCTGCAGTCCCCATGAAGACGGCAATGTGACAAAGGCCATCCGTGTGACACAAACCCACCTCCAGTCTTCCTCCACTCCAGCCTCAGACCTCTGAGCCAATTGGCCTCGTTCTTCTGGGACACAGATGAATCGTTTTGACACTGGGACATGGCCCACTCCCTTGGGCCTGGTCCTGACAGGAACTTAAACCACTCAGTCATCTGCGGGCAAAGCGGCACAGGGAACTGCCAGCAGTCCTGGGGACTACTAGAGCGTGTTGAGGAGCACTTCCCACTACAGGGGGTGGAGAGGCTGACCAGAGGAGAGGCACTGCTGGACCTGCTCTTGGCATCCTTCTCTCTAAATAGGAGAAGGATTTTATGGGATTGGACGTGGATTTGAGGGGGACTGGCCACTCACTGTGTATGGAATTGCATGGATGGCAGCAACTCAAGGACTTGTGATCGAGAGCTCGATGTGCAACTCGAGTGGTGTCCAAGCAGTGATGAGTGTGGTTTCTCAGGGTTGGGAGATGGGACCAGGAATATTTAACACCTCGTTGGGAGACATGGGAGGAGGGACTGAGCACATCCTCAGCAGGTTTGTGGATGGCACCGAGCTCAGTGATGGGCTTGATTCTCTAGAGGAAGGGATGCCATCCCAAGGGACCTGGGCAGGCAGGAGAGGTGGGCCTGTGCAAACCTCATGAAGGTCAACATGGTCAGGTGCCGACGTCCAGGCAATCCCAAACATGGACACAGGCTAGGCCATGAGTGGATTGAGAGCAGCCCTGTGGAAGGGGATTTGCAGGTTCTGGTGGTTGAAATACTGAACATGAACCTGCAATGCCTGTGAGCAGCCCTGTGCAAAAATGCAATTGTATTCTGGGCTGCCTCCAGAGCTGTGTGGCCAGCAGGCCGAGGGAGGGGATTGTCCCACTCTACTCAGCTCTCATGACACCATAGCTGGGGTCCTGCGTCCAGCTCTGGGAGCCACAGCCTAGAGAAACACAGGGACCTGCTGCAGTGGGTCCAGAGGAGCCACAGCAAACATCAGGCAACTGGAGCCCTTGTCCTGTGAGAACAGGAGGAGAAATGTTGGGGAAGGGAACGGAAGGGTAGGGATGGGAAGGGAATACGGCCAGGTGGCATTCAGCTGAAACAGGGATGGATAATTGGTTGGGGTGTGTAGAAATTGGGCAAGGGCTACTGGTTCAAAAATGAAAGCAGGAATATTTTGATTAGATTTTGGGAAGGGAACTTTATCTTTGACAGGGGTGAAACACTGGAACAGGTTGGCCAGAGAAGATGTAGAAGCCATTTCTGGGGGCTCGAGCAAGATGATTTTAAGGTCCCTTCCATCCCCGAGTGATTCTAAGAGTCCATGCATGTGTCTGGGTTGTACGATGTGGGAACACAACATTGGAGATGAAAGAGGCAGGGACCTCATCAGCAGCAAGGCCTCACAAATGGCCACTCCCAGGAGTTTGGATGTTTCAGGAGCAAGGAATGTTTGTGGCCCCACAGGGCTCTGGGACACGGCATAAAAGGCTGCGCTGCTCCAGGCTCAGCATCCTGCTCTCTGGCTTCCCTTTCCTCAAGGAACGAGGTAAGCCTGAGTCCGCTCCATCCCTCCCTGTGGGCTGAACTGCTGCCGTGGAGGCTGCCCAGGTTGATCCTTGGGCTGCCTCCGCTTGGCCCTGACACAGAAGTGTTGAAGGGCCGTCAGCCTTCCCATGCTGCTGGCTGGGGACAGCTGGGAAGAGGGGGCTTTGTTCCAGCAGAAGGGGATCCCTGGGGCTCAGCCAGTCTCAGGGGGATCAGTGCCCAGCAGAGTTGGCACCTGCCGTGGGGGAACAAACTGTCCCAGGGCACGTCCCTGTAGACATCTCTAACACAGCCGTGCCTGTTGTGGAGATGGGCTGTGACCAGTCTTTCCACAGGGGCCTTAAAGCCACCGTGCTGGCTCCTATTGCTGAAGTGGGGCGGCCTTCCCGTGCCGTGGCACTCGCAGGGAACGGGGAGGGTGGTGGGAGCTGTAGGCACAGAGTGCGTTTTGAAGCCCAGACGTGTCCCTGGAGAGAGCTGAGGGCCAGAGAGACGGACAGACTGATGCTGAGGCAGGCTGTTGCTCCGTGCTCTGTGTTGCAGCTTTGCCTCCTGCTCCGAGAGATGTCTTGCTGCAGACCCTGTCCCCCCCGGCCCTGCGGCCCCTGTGGCCCAACGCCCCTTGCCAGCAGCTGCAGTGAGCCCTGCCTGGCCCGCTGCGCTGACTCCACGGTGTACATCGAGCCTTCGCCGGTGGTGGTGACCCTGCCGGGCCCCATCCTCACCTCCTTCCCTCAGAGCACAGCCGTGGGATCCTCTCTGTCAGCTGCTGTGGGCAGCTCCCTCAGCACCTCGGGGGTTCCCATCTCTTCTGGGGGCTCCCTTGGCCTGGGCGGCTCAGGCCTGTGTCTGCCTGTCCCCCGCTGCGGTCAGATCTGCTGAAGCCGCCGCATCATCCCCTTTGTCCCTGGCTAAGGGGCCCATCCCTTTCCCTCCCTCACCCCTGCACACGTGTTCCTTGCTCTCTGCTCTGTGACGCTGCTTTTGCTCCTTCTCATTAAAGCCTTTGCGCAGCATTGCTGGAGACTTGTGGTCGTTTGTTCTCCTCCTCCCTCCGCTTCCACCTGCTCTGCCAGGGTGAGAACTGCCTGCTCTCCTGAGCTTACCAGCAGCTCCACAAAGAGCTCCCAGGAATTACACCAGGCAGCTGCTGGCACAGGCTGCTGTGGTCCACGAGGCCTCCAGGAGCCTCCCTCAGGACAGAGCTCTTTATAGGCCCACAAGATGATTTGCCTTTGCCGTCAGAGATGGAACCTTCCGTTTCATCTCTGACACAACTCCTGGTGGTAGCTACTGAAAACAATTGCCAAGGCATTTGGACATTGTTTCCAAAACTGCAGCTACAATGAGGGTCTTCCACTTGGGCCAGAATTCATCAGGACAGTGTTCCCTGGCTGTCCTGGGATGACTGATTGTCTTTTGTTCCCCCCGTGGCTCAGGCTGCTCAGGGGAAGCTGATGCTGCTGTTATGGTCAGGGCTGCTCCCAGCTGTCTCATGCAACAGCACCTGCTGTGCTGAGGCACCTTTCAGTGCCCAGCTGGTTTGGTTAAGGGGATGCTTCCTCTTGCAGCTGGTTCAGTCAAGGCTTGTCAGAGGGAGGAGCACAGGAGAGGGTGAATGAGCACAGCCACAGGGCAGGGTGGCCCAGATGCCTGGCTGAGGCCAAGGCTCACAGAGCTGCAGCAGGAGCCCCTGGGGCTGTGCCCCCCAGGCCTCTGGAACGTGGCCCCAGGGGCCCATCTGCCTCCTCGAGGGTCCCAACTACAAACGTGGAGTGGAGCTGTGCTGGTGAATTGCTCCCCCTCCCGTTTTCCAGGCCACACTGAGATCTGAGATGTGCTCATTGGGCCTCAGCCTTGGAAAGAGCACCTGGCCTCAGCTCTTCCTGAGCTTATCAGAAACACTGTCTCTTCCCAAGAACTGCTGTCTAACAGGCTCCTGTTTTCCTTATGACCAGTCTTGGAAAATAGTTTTGTTGCCTGAACGCCGTAACATTCCCCTTCTCACACTCCGAAGAATGTGCCAACACAAACTGTGGCCAGGATGGAACATGGATCCGACTGAAGGCCACTCTCTTGCGACCCTATAAACAGTGGTCCAAAATGAGACCGTTTGAGCTCTCCTGCACTGCAGCAGGCTGTGACCAGCAATGTCCCTCTGAGTGGGACTGACTCTCAGAGCCAGTGAACTCTCTGGGTTCCTATACTGGGAGGATTACTGAACAATGACAAGTCCCCGGCTGACGCCCTCACTCCTTGGGGCTTGACCCTTCGCCTGTCGGGAGATGCAAAGGCATCCAACGTGGATGTTTCACTGAGCACTGAGGGGAATTTGTCACAGGTACCTTGCTTGACTGACTGCTCATGTCCGTGTGCAGGCACGTGTGCATATGCTCTAGCACATCTGGGAGAAATGCTGCTTTCTTAGATGTTCAAGTACCTTGGATATCTAAGTACGTTAGGCCTGTAAGTATGAATAAATCACAGCTATAGACTTACCTAAATGCTGCTAAGTGTTGTTCTTTGCTGAGTTGTGAAGTATAACCTTGAAGTGATAGGTGAGTTACATGCTTTCAAGAGCTTTTCTGCTATCAAATTTTGAAGTGAAGATATTAACTAGGTGTAACAGATAAATTAAGTCAAAATACTGTTAAGCTTGAGTGCTGTCAAGCTTTTAGGTCATGTTCATTTATATGCTTGCCCTCACTGTCTTTTGGTGTTTGGTCTTTGTGTGTTTCTGTCACTAACACACAAACACATGCACACTCTCCTAGACAGTTGGCAGTACATTCCTGCCTTGATTGCTTGGATATGTTTGGTTTTGTTGAAGCTTGTTTTCCTTGTTGTGCCTTGAGCGCCCTGTAAGTAGTAGAGCACATCTGGCAGAGGAACTTTGTTGTGCTTTCCTTTAATATTAAATCTAGCTTTTGCTGATCCCCTTGCCAGCGATTTTTGAAGCAATCTCCTCCAGGAGTCGTTTGTATCAGGAGCCTCGGGCTGGAGTGCCTGGGCACCGGTGTGGTGGGCCGGGGTTGGTGATGAGCAGGGCGGGGAGGGCTGGAGCAGGTAGTTGTGGCCGAGTGGTGAAGGCGATGGACTAGAAATCCATTGGGGTTTCCCCGTGCAGGTTCGAATCCTGCCAACTACGGGGCACACGCCCCTTTTGGGCTCTGGCTGCAAGGGAGGAGCTGCTGCAGCCTTGCCTGGCTCCTCAAGGGCCTTCTTCAGGGCAAGCAGAAGCCTGAGGGGCACAGGTAAGGCCCGGGGGGACAAGAGCCCATTGCTGCTGCCAGCTCCGTGCCCTGCAGCCAAGCCACGTGGTGTGGGGGAGGCCCTGCAAGGGAGAAGCAGCTCAGAGACCTTGTCAGCATCAATGAAGAAGGAAAGGGCAAATGCAGACCGCAGCCGCAACATCTCATCGCCTCGCGCTAGCACCGAGTGTGACAGGCAAGGACCTGCAGCTTGGCATCCTGCTTAGCGCAAAGTGCCTAGAACTCTGAGCTTTTACTTCCCAGCAAGCATGAGCAGCATTGAGCTGAGGCAGCAGAATCTGCACAGCTAAAAGAGGAGAGTTCCTGCCGTTGGCAATTCCAGGCAAAGGCAAGCTGTGTCCCTCCTTGGGCAGCAAAGACCTGCACTGTCGGGCAGGTGCAGCCCTGCAGCGTGCTGGGAGCGGAGCTGGATTTGTGGGCAGGGCTGCAAGCGTCAGGATGCGGCTGATTTCAGGTGCCCCCATGTGCAGGAAGGCCCAAGGCTGCAGGCTGCCTCCGGGGGTGCCTTGAGCACGTGCAGCGGCGGCGTGGGTGGTCAAAGGGCCAGCGTCTGTGCAGGGCTGTGTGCGGGAGGGGAGGGAGAAGGGCACGGGCAGGCCCTGGGGGTGTGGAGCGCCCGGCCAAGGGAGATGAATTAGTCAGGGAGTGTATTTTGTGGGGTGGGGGAGGCCGAGCGGAGAGGCAGGCAGGGAGTGAGGGCCAGCAGTGGGGGCAGCATGAGGCTGCAGTGAGGGCAATGGCAGGCAGGCCTCAGGAGGAGCAGAGTGGCGCAGCGGGAGCGTGCTGGGCCCATAACCCAGAGGTCAATGGATCGAAACCATCCTCTGCTAAGGCACTTTTTTCACCATCGCTGCACCTTTGCTGGAGCACCTGAAACAGGACTTGCATTCCAGAACTGGAGCGGCTCCATTAGGAGCACCCAGCGCTGTGAGTTTCCAAGCCCAGGTGCCAGAGCCAGAGGAGCGCAGGCACAGGCCAGGAGCTGGAGCTGGGCTGTGTGCAGGGGCTGGAAGGAGGGGGCAGCCAGTGCGAGAGGTGCAGGAGCAGGAGCCAGGCCAGGGCGGGAGGTGGCAGTGCGGGAGGCGGTGCCCGTGGGCACTGGAGGAGCAGGAGGCAGTGCAGGCTGTGGGTGGCAGGAGCGGGGAGCAGCAGTGCTGCGGGAGCCCTGCGGGGTAGTGCTTGGCAGAGCTGCCTTCCAAGCAGGTGAGCAGGGCTTGGTCATTCCTGGCCGGGGCAGACCAGGCCTCTCTTCAGCCTGGCTCCACAGGGCCGGCCTGGCCTCTCCTGGTCCCGAGCAGCATGGCTCCGTCCCTCTGCACTTTCTTCTCCCAGAGCTGAGCGTTTGAGCTGCTGCTCCTGCTCCCTCAGCCGGGGCCTCCTGCCCAGGACTCTGGGCACCTCCCAGCCCAGCAGGCACAGACTGGCTTTGGGCCAGGTCAGCCTGGGGGGGCTGCTCTGGATCCTGCAGAGACACCCAGAGAGTGGGTAGCCACTGGAGCCAGGTGTGCAGAGAACTTGGTGACTCTTCACACCTGGGCATCATGCTGGGCTTGCAAGGAGGCTCAAGCACTGAGTCACCTGCTCCTTGCTCTGTATCCAGCCCTGCTTTGAGCAGGTTTTTGGACTTGTGTCCTCCTGGGCTGTCTTGCAGTCAAGTTCCATCTGAGAAGGAAGAGCTCTCAGAGAGGGCTCTGCCCTCTGTGCTCTGCAACATAGGCAGTGAGTGAACCTCTTCCTCACAGGAACTGGGTCTCAGTTGTTGCTCAGCCCTTGGTGTGTCACCTGTCCTTTCTCCTTGCCTCTGCAGCCCCTGTCCTGGGCTCCCCAGAGGGTCTTTCTTCACCTTTTGTAGAAATGGGGCAATGTTTCCCTCTCCTTAGTCCTGGAGTGGAGCTGGAGTGGCTTGGAGTGGAGACGAGAAGGCACGGGGGCTTCTGCCGTGTGAAGGTGACTTCCCAAGGCGTGCCGTGGGTCAGAGCGAGCTTGTTGCCATTTGGGAAAGACAAGCCTGTGTGAGGTTTTGAGCCTGGCACTTGTAAGAGAGGCCGTGCCAGGCTTGCAGAAGGAGCTGTGCTGCTGCCCTGAAGGGTGGTGTGATTAGAGAGTGCCTGGAGGCCGTGCAGGAAGGCTGCACTTGGTGATAGATGTCCAAGGCGATGGAGAGACAGGCAGCCTTAGCTGGGGGCAAAAGGCTGAGCGAGGCTTGGCTGAGCAAGGGGCCAAAAGTGCCCTGTGGGGAAGGTCCCATGGTGTAATGGTGAGCACTCTGGACTCTGAATCCAGTGATCTGAGTTCAAATCTCAGTGGGACCTCAGCCTTTTTGTTCCCTCAGGCTTTTCCTCGGAATGCTGACACCCTCACAGCTCTACTCTGCTGCTGGATCACATGTGGAGTGTTTTCTGATGAATCGCACAGAGCTGAGCTGGAGCCCACCCACTCAAAATGGGTCCAGGCCCAGGAGGCTGCTCTGGCACTGTTGGCTCCTGTGTCAGATGTGAAAACGGAGACTGGGAACACACTCTGGGCAGCTGTTTCCAGGTTGGACCCTTCCCACAGTGACAGCAGGTTACTCTGTGTGGCATTGCTTGTATGCCCAGCCCTGTCCACTGCTCCTTCTTGCTCCTTTCCTCTGCAGCTTCTTTTCCTCTTTTCCCTGACAATTTCTTTCCATTCCTCTGCAATCAGTGCAAGGAGCTCTAGCAATATTGGGCAGTGGCCCCCATCCTTAAAGTTAATCTTTTGTCATGGGAGAGGGAAGGATCTTCCTTGCAGAGCAGGTGGAAGCGGAGGGAGGAGGAGAACAAACGACCACAAGTCTCCAGCAATGCTGCGCAAAGGCTTTAATGAGAAGGAGCAAAAGCAGCGTCACAGAGCAGAGAGCAAGGAACACGTGTGCAGGGGTGAGGGAGGGAAAGGGATGGGCCCCTTAGCCAGGGACAAAGGGGATGATGCGGCGGCTTCAGCAGATCTGACCGCAGCGGGGGACAGGCAGACACAGGCCTGAGCCGCCCAGGCCAAGGGAGCCCCCAGAAGAGATGGGAACCCCCGAGGTGCTGAGGGAGCTGCCCACAGCAGCTGACAGAGAGGATCCCACGGCTGTGCTCTGAGGGAAGGAGGTGAGGATGGGGCCCGGCAGGGTCACCACCACCGGCGAAGGCTCGATGTACACCGTGGAGTCAGCGCAGCGGGCCAGGCAGGGCTCACTGCAGCTGCTGGCAAGGGGCGTTGGGCCACAGGGGCCGCAGGGCCGGGGGGGACAGGGTCTGCAGCAAGACATCTCTCGGAGCAGGAGGCAAAGCTGCAACACAGAGCACGGAGCAACAGCCTGCCTCAGCATCAGTCTGTCCGTCTCTCTGGCCCTCAGCTCTCTCCAGGGACACGTCTGGGCTTCAAAACGCACTCTGTGCCTACAGCTCCCACCACCCTCCCCGTTCCCTGCGAGTGCCACGGCACGGGAAGGCCGCCCCACTTCAGCAATAGGAGCCAGCACGGTGGCTTTAAGGCCCCTGTGGAAAGACTGGTCACAGCCCATCTCCACAACAGGCACGGCTGTGTTAGAGATGTCTACAGGGACGTGCCCTGGGACAGTTTGTTCCCCCACGGCAGGTGCCAACTCTGCTGGGCACTGATCCCCCTGAGACTGGCTGAGCCCCAGGGATCCCCTTCTGCTGGAACAAAGCCCCCTCTTCCCAGCTGTCCCCAGCCAGCAGCATGGGAAGGCTGACGGCCCTTCAACACTTCTGTGTCAGGGCCAAGCGGAGGCAGCCCAAGGATCAACCTGGGCAGCCTCCACGGCAGCAGTTCAGCCCACAGGGAGGGATGGAGCGGACTCAGGCTTACCTCGTTCCTTGAGGAAAGGGAGGCCAGAGAGCAGGATGCTGAGCCTGGAGCAGCGCAGCCTTTTATGCCGTGTCCCAGAGCCCTGTGGGGCCACAAACATTCCTTGCTCCTGAAACATCCAAACTCCTAGGAGTGGCCATTTGTGAGGCCTTGCTGCTGATGAGGTCCCTGCCTCTTTCATCTCTGGCATTTTTCACCAATTTCACACCACCCAATGTGGAAATGATTCATGTGTGTCCCAGCTTCGTAAGACCACTTGACTTGGAGGTCCTAGGCCGGTGAAGAAGGTGAGTTGAAATGAATTTGTGTAGTTTGTATTGCTTCTGTCACTTGTTCTTCTTGGTGGTTAATTGTTCTCCAGTTACAGTCAAATTCAGCCATGAAGAGACACCTCAAGTCAGCTCTCAGGAGCTTTCAGTGCAGGCACTTGGGTTAACCCTGAGAGCCATTTCTCCCATGGCTCATCACAGTCCCACAGAAGACTGTGGGTCAGTTGAGGCAGAAAGGCAACACTGCACAACCCCACAGTGGGGAAGAGACCCAGCTCTGCAGGGAGGTGGCAAAGCTCAGCGGCCAGGAAAGCGCATGTTCGGCTGCAAGGATGTCCCCTGCAGGCCTGAGTGACAGCCATGGGGAACTTGCTTACAGTGCACAGGCCGTACCAGGGCCTGGTTTGGTGATCAAAGAGATGCCGCGTCCTTCCCCGAAACAGACCCACAGGCACAATGACCTGTTTTGCTCAGCGGGCTCATCCCAGAGGACACAGACCTGGATGGTGGCTTTGGGGAAGAGGCTGACGGCTGGGAGCCCAAAGCCCATGGCTCTTTGTTTCTGGGTCAGGGATGGGGTTTCCCATTCCATGCACTTTACATTTCAAAGGGACACTGGATCAGTCTCCCAGAGCACGTGGCTGTCACGGTGACGTGCAAGAGCTGGGAAAATCCCTGAGCTCCAGGCAAACCTGAGTCACCCAGTGTGGACTTCAGTGGACTGGGTGCCACAGACTCAGGCACCCGAGGGATAACAGAGGTCATATCCTCAATGTTCTGCTGCCATGAAGGGTGTTTCCCCACCTTCTCTCCCCATCCGTGGATCACCCGGTGCTTCTCTGCAATCTCCTGCAGTTGCTGTCTCCCAAGGCATGATCTTTTGGTGGCTGTGCAGCTCTCCCAGGCCTGTCCCTTGTGTTTCCTCAGGGAGCCCTGGGATTTCCTTTCTTGCAACCTGTGATTGCTGCCTCTTGCCCTTTGACAGTGCTCCTCTCAGCAGAGTCTGGCTTCATTCTCCCCAGAACCTCCACGGGCTGGTGCAGACAGCAGCTGCAGGCCCCCCTCCATGCCTTGCTCATCTCCACCAGGTTGCCCAAGTGCAGTGCCCTCGGCCTCCCCACATGTGCCAGGTGCTGCAGCCCTTTTGTTCTGCCTGGTGCTCTGGCAGTGCCTCTCCCCCTAAGAGACCAGCACCACCTCCCCTGTCCCCAGGGACACCAAATGGGGACACCAAGCCGGACGTGGCCTCTGCAGTGCCAGGGAAAGGGCACCATGCAGGAGGTGATCAGATCTCAGGCTTATGGGGAGAGATCTGGACATGGCCTGGAAGGAACTCTCAGGGTTAGGGCTGAAAGCTCCGCAGAGGACGTGGAGTGAGAGCTCTCATGGGACAGACTTTCTCTCTGCTTTCCTGCCCTTCTGCCCCCAAGGGATTCCTTGTCCCTGGCCTGAGAGTGCAATGCAGAGCAGGTGGCATTCCCTGCACACAGCCAGCCCTGTGCTCTCCAGGCTGCCATGGCACGGTCTCACCAGCCTGGGGCTGCAGGCAGCCTCAGTGTCATCTGCTGGTGGTCCTCCCCCTCAAGGACCTGGGGGTTCAGCTGTAGGAGCCCTTTCCATCTCCTGGTAGCCTCGCAGGGGTGCAGGGCATCCCTGGAAGTGCTGCCCAGGAGACAGGGACCTGTCTGACAGTGGCAGTGTTCAGAGGACAATGGCACGAGGCCCACGGCTTCTGGAGGCAGCTGGGAAGTTTGTTCTTCTCAGAGCTGGAGCACAGGACTTCCAGTGGTCTCTGCTAACCTCCGTTATCCTGGGTTGCCCTGCCTCCCATGTGCCCGTGAGCAGGCACCAAAGGGCAATGCCTTTCGGAAAGCTGCAGCAGCAGCACAGGATTACATGGACGTACAAGGGGGTTTGGGACTGGTCCTAAAAGGTCTGGCAATGCCCCAGACAAAGGCTGAAGTTTTGGAGGCAGGAGGAGCCTCTGTGATCTGGTATCCCTGGAATGCCCGAGTCCAGGGCACCTTGTGCACTCATTTGCACATCAGGATGATTCAGGTTTGCCTGAAGCTCATGGATTTTCCCAGCTCTACCACATCCCTATGATTCCCACATGCTCTGGGAGACTGATCAATATCCCTTTGAACTGTGAAACGAATTGAATGGGCAAAGTGATGCCTGCCCCAGGAAAAGGAGCCATGAGCTTTGGGCTCCCTGTCCTCAGCCTCTTCCCCAAAGCTGCCATCCAGATCCCAGCCTTGGGGCTGGACACGCTGATCAAAGTGGGTCAATTTGTGTGTGAGCAAATGGGTCAATTTGTCTTTCAGGGAGAGACCGTAGGCATGCCTTTGATCACCTTGCTACGTGTTGATTTCCTTGTTTTCTAGAGGATCCCAACTTCCCAAGCTGAGGCCTGAGCTCTGGTTGTAAAATGCACGAGGACCTTGTTTAGTTTTCAAGGGGCACATGGCTGTGGAGACTCCCTTAGAGAATCCTTTGAGAGACAGTTTATTGAGTCCTTGGGTTTCTCCTCTTGGCTGGGAATCTGCCGCTGTTCCCCAAGCTCATGGGCAGGAAACGAGGCAGCGGCAGAGAATGATAAGAGATAACAGAAAGCCAGGCCCTCGTGGTCCTCACCTCTCTCAATGAGGGGCTTCCCTTCAGCCCACAGTGATCCTGCTTTGCTGCCCCTGAGTTTTGCCACAGCCCTGCAGAGGTGCATCTCTTCTTCTCTACAGGACTGTGCAGCCTTGACCTTCCTCCTGAATTTACCCACCATCTGCTCTTTGTCAAAGTCACCCCTGGGAGAAATGTCTCTCAGGGCTGGCTAGTGTGCCAGCTCCAAAAGCCCTTGAGGGCTCACTCAAGGTGTCTCTCAGAGCTAAATTCCACCGTGATGGGTGGCTGCAGTCCCCATGAAGACGGCAATGTGACAAAGGCCATCCGTGTGACACAAACCCACCTCCAGTCTTCCTCCACTCCAGCCTCAGACCTCTGAGCCAATTGGCCTCGTTCTTCTGGGACACAGATGAATCGTTTTGACACTGGGACATGGCCCACTCCCTTGGGCCTGGTCCTGACAGGAACTTAAACCACTCAGTCATCTGCGGGCAAAGCGGCACAGGGAACTGCCAGCAGTCCTGGGGACTACTAGAGCGTGTTGAGGAGCACTTCCCACTATAGGGGGTGGAGAGGCTGACCAGAGGAGAGGCACTGCTGGACCTGCTCTTGGCATCCTTCTCTCTAAATAGGAGAAGGATTTTATGGGATTGGACGTGGATTTGAGGGGGACTGGCCACTCACTGTGTATGGAATTGCATGGATGGCAGCAACTCAAGGACTTGTGATCGAGAGCTCGATGTGCAACTCGAGTGGTGTCCAAGCAGTGATGAGTGTGGTTTCTCAGGGTTGGGTGATGGGACCAGGAATATTTAACACCTCGTTGGGAGACATGGGAGGAGGGACTGAGCACATCCTCAGCAGGTTTGTGGATGGCACCGAGCTCAGTGATGGGCTTGATTCTCTAGAGGAAGGGATGCCATCCCAAGGGACCTGGGCAGGCAGGAGAGGTGGGCCTGTGCAAACCTCATGAAGGTCAACATGGTCAGGTGCCGAGGTCCAGGCAATCCCAAACATGGACACAGGCTAGGCCATGAGTGGATTGAGAGCAGCGCTGTGGAGGGGGATTTGCAGGTTCTGGTGGTTGAAATACTGAACATGAACCTGCAATGCCTGTGAGCAGCCCTGTGGAACAATGCAATTGTATTCTGGGCTGCCTCCAGAGCTGTGTGGCCAGCAGGCCGAGGGAGGGGATTGTCCCACTCTACTCAGCTCTCATGACACCATAGCTGGGGTCCTGCGTCCAGCTCTGGGAGCCACAGCCTAGAGAAACACAGGGACCTGCTGCAGTGGGTCCAGAGGAGCCACAGCGAACATCAGGCAACTGGAGCCCTTGTCCTGTGAGAACAGGAGGAGAAATGTTGGGGAAGGGAACGGAAGGGTAGGGATGGGAAGGGAATACGGCCAGGTGGCATTCAGCTGAAACAGGGATGGATAATTGGTTGGGGTGTGTAGAAATTGAGCAAGGGCTACTGGTTCAAAAATGAAAGCAGGAATATTTTGATTAGATTTTGGGAAGGGAACTTTATCTTTGACAGGGGTGAAACACTGGAACAGGTTGGCCAGAGAAGATGTAGAAGCCATTTCTGGGGGCTCGAGCAAGATGATTTTAAGGTCCCTTCCATCCCCGAGTGATTCTAAGAGTCCATGCATGTGTCTGGGTTGTACGATGTGGGAACACAACATTGGAGATGAAAGAGGCAGGGACCTCATCAGCAGCAAGGCCTCAGAAATGGCCACTCCCAGGAGTTTGGATGTTTCAGGAGCAAGGAATGTTTGTGGCCCCACAGGGCTCTGGGACACGGCATAAAAGGCTGCGCTGCTCCAGGCTCAGCATCCTGCTCTCTGGCCTCCCTTTCCTCAAGGAACGAGGTAAGCCTGAGTCCGCTCCATCCCTCCCTGTGGGCTGAACTGCTGCCGTGGAGGCTGCCCAGGTTGATCCTTGGGCTGCCTCCGCTTGGCCCTGACACAGAAGTGTTGAAGGGCCGTCAGCCTTCCCATGCTGCTGGCTGGGGACAGCTGGGAAGAGGGGGCTTTGTTCCAGCAGAAGGGGATCCCTGGGGCTCAGCCAGTCTCAGGGGGATCAGTGCCCAGCAGAGTTGGCACCTGCCGTGGGGGAACAAACTGTCCCAGGGCACGTCCCTGTAGACATCTCTAACACAGCCGTGCCTGTTGTGGAGATGGGCTGTGACCAGTCTTTCCACAGGGGCCTTAAAGCCACCGTGCTGGCTCCTATTGCTGAAGTGGGGCGGCCTTCCCGTGCCGTGGCACTCGCAGGGAACGGGGAGGGTGGTGGGAGCTGTAGGCACAGAGTGCGTTTTGAAGCCCAGACGTGTCCCTGGAGAGAGCTGAGGGCCAGAGAGACGGACAGACTGATGCTGAGGCAGGCTGTTGCTCCGTGCTCTGTGTTGCAGCTTTGCCTCCTGCTCCGAGAGATGTCTTGCTGCAGACCCTGTCCCCCCCGGCCCTGCGGCCCCTGTGGCCCAACGCCCCTTGCCAGCAGCTGCAGTGAGCCCTGCCTGGCCCGCTGCGCTGACTCCACGGTGTACATCGAGCCTTCGCCGGTGGTGGTGACCCTGCCGGGCCCCATCCTCACCTCCTTCCCTCAGAGCACAGCCGTGGGATCCTCTCTGTCAGCTGCTGTGGGCAGCTCCCTCAGCACCTCGGGGGTTCCCATCTCTTCTGGGGGCTCCCTTGGCCTGGGCGGCTCAGGCCTGTGTCTGCCTGTCCCCCGCTGCGGTCAGATCTGCTGAAGCCGCCGCATCATCCCCTTTGTCCCTGGCTAAGGGGCCCATCCCTTTCCCTCCCTCACCCCTGCACACGTGTTCCTTGCTCTCTGCTCTGTGACGCTGCTTTTGCTCCTTCTCATTAAAGCCTTTGCGCAGCATTGCTGGAGACTTGTGGTCGTTTGTTCTCCTCCTCCCTCCGCTTCCACCTGCTCTGCCAGGGTGAGAACTGCCTGCTCTCCTGAGCTTACCAGCAGCTCCACAAAGAGCTCCCAGGAATTACACCAGGCAGCTGCTGGCACAGGCTGCTGTGGTCCACGAGGCCTCCAGGAGCCTCCCTCAGGACAGAGCTCTTTATAGGCCCACAAGATGATTTGCCTTTGCCGTCAGAGATGGAACCTTCCGTTTCATCTCTGACACAACTCCTGGTGGTAGCTACTGAAAACAATTGCCAAGGCATTTGGACATTGTTTCCAAAACTGCAGCTACAATGAGGGTCTTCCACTTGGGCCAGAATTCATCAGGACAGTGTTCCCTGGCTGTCCTGGGATGACTGATTGTCTTTTGTTCCCCCCGTGGCTCAGGCTGCTCAGGGGAAGCTGATGCTGCTGTTATGGTCAGGGCTGCTCCCAGCTGTCTCATGCAACAGCACCTGCTGTGCTGAGGCACCTTTCAGTGCCCAGCTGGTTTGGTTAAGGGGATGCTTCCTCTTGCAGCTGGTTCAGTCAAGGCTTGTCAGAGGGAGGAGCACAGGAGAGGGTGAATGAGCACAGCCACAGGGCAGGGTGGCCCAGATGCCTGGCTGAGGCCAAGGCTCACAGAGCTGCAGCAGGAGCCCCTGGGGCTGTGCCCCCCAGGCCTCTGGAACGTGGCCCCAGGGGCCCATCTGCCTCCTCGAGGGTCCCAACTACAAACGTGGAGTGGAGCTGTGCTGGTGAATTGCTCCCCCTCCCGTTTTCCAGGCCACACTGAGATCTGAGATGTGCTCATTGGGCCTCAGCCTTGGAAAGAGCACCTGGCCTCAGCTCTTCCTGAGCTTATCAGAAACACTGTCTCTTCCCAAGAACTGCTGTCTAACAGGCTCCTGTTTTCCTTATGACCAGTCTTGGAAAATAGTTTTGTTGCCTGAACGCCGTAACATTCCCCTTCTCACACTCCGAAGAATGTGCCAACACAAACTGTGGCCAGGATGGAACATGGATCCGACTGAAGGCCACTCTCTTGCGACCCTATAAACAGTGGTCCAAAATGAGACCGTTTGAGCTCTCCTGCACTGCAGCAGGCTGTGACCAGCAATGTCCCTCTGAGTGGGACTGACTCTCAGAGCCAGTGAACTCTCTGGGTTCCTATACTGGGAGGATTACTGAACAATGACAAGTCCCCGGCTGACGCCCTCACTCCTTGGGGCTCGACCCTTCGCCTGTCGGGAGATGCAAAGGCATCCAACGTGGATGTTTCACTGAGCACTGAGGGGAATTTGTCACAGGTACCTTGCTTGACTGACTGCTCATGTCCGTGTGCAGGCACGTGTGCATATGCTCTAGCACATCTGGGAGAAATGCTGCTTTCTTAGATGTTCAAGTACCTTGGATATCTAAGTACGTTAGGCCTGTAAGTATGAATAAATCACAGCTATAGACTTACCTAAATGCTGCTAAGTGTTGTTCTTTGCTGAGTTGTGAAGTATAACCTTGAAGTGATAGGTGAGTTACATGCTTTCAAGAGCTTTTCTGCCATCAAATTTTGAAGTGAAGATATTAATTAGGTGTAACAGATAAATTAAGTCAAAATACTGTTAAGCTTGAGTGCTGTCAAGCTTTTAGGCCATGTTCATTTATATGCTTGCCCTCACTGTCTTTTGTCACACATACACACACAAACACATGCACACTCTCCTAGACAGTTGGCAGTACATTCCTGCCTTGATTGCTTGGATATGTTTGGTTTTGTTGAAGCTTGTTTTCCTTGTTGTGCCTTGAGCGCCCTGTAAGTAGTAGAGCACATCTGGCCGAGGAACTTTGTTGTGCTTTCCTTTAATATTAAATCTGGCTTTTGCTGATCCCCTTGCCAGCGATTTTTGAAGCAATCTCCTCCAGGAGTCGTTTGTATCAGGAGCCTCGGGCTGGAGTGCCTGGGCACCGGTGTGGTGGGCCGGGGTTGGTGATGAGCAGGGCGGGGAGGGCTGGAGCAGGTAGTTGTGGCCGAGTGGTGAAGGCGATGGACTAGAAATCCATTGGGGTTTCCCCGTGCAGGTTCGAATCCTGCCAACTACGGGGCACACGCCCCTTTTGGGCTCTGGCTGCAAGGGAGGAGCTGCTGCAGCCTTGCCTGGCTCCTCAAGGGCCTTCTTCAGGGCAAGCAGAAGCCTGAGGGGCACAGGTAAGGCCCGGGGGGACAAGAGCCCATTGCTGCTGCCAGCTCCGTGCCCTGCAGCCAAGCCACGTGGTGTGGGGGAGGCCCTGCAAGGGAGAAGCAGCTCAGAGACCTTGTCAGCATCAATGAAGAAGGAAAGGGCAAATGCAGACCGCAGCCGCAACATCTCATCGCCTCGCGCTAGCACCGAGTGTGACAGGCAAGGACCTGCAGCTTGGCATCCTGCTTAGCGCAAAGTGCCTAGAACTCTGAGCTTTTACTTCCCAGCAAGCATGAGCAGCATTGAGCTGAGGCAGCAGAATCTGCACAGCTAAAAGAGGAGAGTTCCTGCCGTTGGCAATTCCAGGCAAAGGCAAGCTGTGTCCCTCCTTGGGCAGCAAAGACCTGCACTGTCGGGCAGGTGCAGCCCTGCAGCGTGCTGGGAGCGGAGCTGGATTTGTGGGCAGGGCTGCAGGCGTCAGGATGCGGCTGATTTCAGGTGCCCCCATGTGCAGGAAGGCCCAAGGCTGCAGGCTGCCTCCGGGGGTGCCTTGAGCACGTGCAGCGGCAGCGTGGGTGGTCAAAGGGCCAGCGTCTGTGCAGGGCTGTGTGCGGGAGGGGTGGAAGAAGGGCACGGGCAGGCCCTGGGGGTGTGGAGCGCCCAGCCAAGGGAGATGAATTAATTAGTCAGGGAGTGTATTTTGTGGGGTGGGGGAGGCCGAGCGGAGAGGCAGGCAGGGAGTGAGGGCCAGCAGTGGCGGCAGCATGAGGCTGCAGTGAGGGCAATGGCAGGCAGGCCTCAGGAGGAGCAGAGTGGCGCAGCGGGAGCGTGCTGGGCCCATAACCCAGAGGTCGATGGATCGAAACCATCCTCTGCTAAGGCACTTTTTTCACCATCGCTGCACCTTTGCTGGAGCACCTGAAACAGGACTTGCATTCCAGAACTGGAGCGGCTCCATTAGGAGCACCCAGCGCTGTGAGTTTCCAAGCCCAGGTGCCAGAGCCAGAGGAGCGCAGGCACAGGCCAGGAGCTGGAGCTGGGCTGTGTGCAGGGGCTGGAAGGAGGGGGCAGCCAGTGCGAGAGGTGCAGGAGCAGGAGCCAGGCCAGGGCGGGAGGTGGCAGTGCGGGAGGCGGTGCCCGTGGGCACTGGAGGAGCAGGAGGCAGTGCAGGCTGTGGGTGGCAGGAGCGGGGAGCAGCAGTGCTGCGGGAGCCCTGCGGGGTAGTGCTTGGCAGAGCTGCCTTCCAAGCAGGTGAGCAGGGCTTGGTCATTCCTGGCCGGGGCAGACCAGGCCTTTCTTCAGCCTGGCTCCACAGGGCCGGCCTGGCCTCTCCTGGTCCCGAGCAGCATGGCTCCGTCCCTCTGCACTTTCTTCTCCCAGAGCTGAGCGTTTGAGCTGCTGCTCCTGCTCCCTCAGCCGGGGCCTCCTGCCCAGGACTCTGGGCACCTCCCAGCCCAGCAGGCACAGACTGGCTTTGGGCCAGGTCAGCCTGGGGGGGCTGCTCTGGATCCTGCAGAGACACCCAGAGAGTGGGTAGCCACTGGAGCCAGGTGTGCAGAGAACTTGGTGACTCTTCACACCTGGGCATCATGCTGGGCTTGCAAGGAGGCTCAAGCACTGAGTCACCTGCTCCTTGCTCTGTATCCAGCCCTGCTTTGAGCAGGCTTTTGGACTTGTGTCCTCCTGGGCTGTCTTGCAGTCAAGTTCCATCTGAGAAGGAAGAGCTCTCAGAGAGGGCTCTGCCCTCCGTGCTCTGCAACATAGGCAGTGAGTGAACCTCTTCCTCACAGGAACTGGGTCTCAGTTGTTGCTCAGCCCTTGGTGTGTCACCTGTCCTTTCTCCTTGCCTCTGCAGCCCCTGTCCTGGGCTCCCCAGAGGGTCTTTCTTCACCTTTTGTAGAAATGGGGCAATGTTTCCCTCTCCTTAGTCCTGGAGTGGAGCTGGAGTGGCTTGGAGTGGAGACGAGAAGGCACGGGGGCTTCTGCCGTGTGAAGGTGACTTCCCAAGGCGTGCCGTGGGTCAGAGCGAGCTTGTTGCCATTTGGGAAAGACAAGCCTGTGTGAGGTTTTGAGCCTGGCACTTGTAAGAGAGGCCGTGCCAGGCTTGCAGAAGGAGCTGTGCTGCTGGCCTGAAGGGTGGTGTGATTAGAGAGTGCCTGGAGGCCGTGCAGGAAGGCTGCACTTGGTGATAGATGTCCAAGGCGATGGAGAGACAGGCAGCCTGAGCTGGGGGCAAAAGGCTGAGCGAGGCTTGGCTGAGCAAGGGGCCAAAAGTGCCCTGTGGAGAAGGTCCCATGGTGTAATGGTGAGCACTCTGGACTCTGAATCCAGTGATCTGAGTTCAAATCTCAGTGGGACCTCAGCCTTTTTGTTCCCTCAGGCTTTTCCTCGGAATGCTGACACCCTCACAGCTCTACTCTGCTGCTGGATCACATGTGGAGTGTTTTCTGATGAATCGCACAGATCTGAGCTGGAGCCCACCCACTCAAAATGGGTCCAGGCCCAGGAGGCTGCTCTGGCACTGTTGGCTCCTGTGTCAGATGTGAAAACGGAGACTGGGAACACACTCTGGGCAGCTGTTTCCAGGTTGGACCCTTCCCACAGTGACGGCAGGTTACTCTGTGTGGCATTGCTTGTATGCCCAGCCCTGTCCACTGCTCCTTCTTGCTCCTTTCCTCTGCAGCTTCTTTTCCTCTTTTCCCTGACAATTTCTTTCCATTCCTCTGCAATCAGTGCAAGGAGCTCTAGCAATATTGGGCAGTGGCCCCCATCCTTAAAGTTAATCTTTTGTCATGGGAGAGGGAAGGATCTTCCTTGCAGAGCAGGTGGAAGCGGAGGGAGGAGGAGAACAAACGACCACAAGTCTCCAGCAATGCTGCGCAAAGGCTTTAATGAGAAGGAGCAAAAGCAGCGTCACAGAGCAGAGAGCAAGGAACACGTGTGCAGGGGTGAGGGAGGGAAAGGGATGGGCCCCTTAGCCAGGGACAAAGGGGATGATGCGGCGGCTTCAGCAGATCTGACCGCAGCGGGGGACAGGCAGACACAGGCCTGAGCCGCCCAGGCCAAGGGAGCCCCCAGAAGAGATGGGAACCCCCGAGGTGCTGAGGGAGCTGCCCACAGCAGCTGACAGAGAGGATCCCACGGCTGTGCTCTGAGGGAAGGAGGTGAGGATGGGGCCCGGCAGGGTCACCACCACCGGCGAAGGCTCGATGTACACCGTGGAGTCAGCGCAGCGGGCCAGGCAGGGCTCACTGCAGCTGCTGGCAAGGGGCGTTGGGCCACAGGGGCCGCAGGGCCGGGGGGGACAGGGTCTGCAGCAAGACATCTCTCGGAGCAGGAGGCAAAGCTGCAACACAGAGCACGGAGCAACAGCCTGCCTCAGCATCAGTCTGTCCGTCTCTCTGGCCCTCAGCTCTCTCCAGGGACACGTCTGGGCTTCAAAACGCACTCTGTGCCTACAGCTCCCACCACCCTCCCCGTTCCCTGCGAGTGCCACGGCACGGGAAGGCCGCCCCACTTCAGCAATAGGAGCCAGCACGGTGGCTTTAAGGCCCCTGTGGAAAGACTGGTCACAGCCCATCTCCACAACAGGCACGGCTGTGTTAGAGATGTCTACAGGGACGTGCCCTGGGACAGTTTGTTCCCCCACGGCAGGTGCCAACTCTGCTGGGCACTGATCCCCCTGAGACTGGCTGAGCCCCAGGGATCCCCTTCTGCTGGAACAAAGCCCCCTCTTCCCAGCTGTCCCCAGCCAGCAGCATGGGAAGGCTGACGGCCCTTCAACACTTCTGTGTCAGGGCCAAGCGGAGGCAGCCCAAGGATCAACCTGGGCAGCCTCCACGGCAGCAGTTCAGCCCACAGGGAGGGATGGAGCGGACTCAGGCTTACCTCGTTCCTTGAGGAAAGGGAGGCCAGAGAGCAGGATGCTGAGCCTGGAGCAGCGCAGCCTTTTATGCCGTGTCCCAGAGCCCTGTGGGGCCACAAACATTCCTTGCTCCTGAAACATCCAAACTCCTGGGAGTGGCCATTTGTGAGGCCTTGCTGCTGATGAGGTCCCTGCCTCTTTCATCTCCAATGTTGTGTTCCCACATCGTACAACCCAGACACATGCATGGACTCTTAGAATCACTCGGGGATGGAAGGGACCTTAAAATCATCTAGCTCGAGCCCCCAGAAATGGCTTCTACATCTTCTCTGGCCAACCTGTTCCAGTGTTTCACCCCTGTCAAAGATAAAGTTCCTTTCCCAAAATCTAATCAAAATATTCCTGCTTTCATTTTTGAACCAGTAGCCCTTGCCCAATTTCTACACACCCCAACCAATTATCCATCCCTGTTTCAGCTGAATGCCACCTGGCCGTATTCCCTTCCCATCCCTACCCTTCCGTTCCCTTCCCCAACATTTCTCCTCCTGTTCTCACAGGACAAGGGCTCCAGTTGCCTGATGTTCGCTGTGGCTCCTCTGGACCCACTGCAGCAGGTCCCTGTGTTTCTCTAGGCTGTGGCTCCCAGAGCTGGACGCAGGACCCCAGCTATGGTGTCATGAGAGCTGAGTAGAGTGGGACAATCCCCTCCCTCGGCCTGCTGGCCACACAGCTCTGGAGGCAGCCCAGAATACAATTGCATTTTTGCACAGGGCTGCTCACAGGCAGTGCAGGTTCATGTTCAGTATTTCAACCACCAGAACCTGCAAATCCCCCTCCACAGGGCTGCTCTCAATCCACTCATAGCCTAGCCTGTGTCCATGTTTGGGGTTGCCTGGACCTCGGCACCTGACCATGTTGACCTTCATGAGGTTTGCACAGGCCCACCTCTCCTGCCTGCCCAGGTCCGTTGGGATGGCATCCCTTCCTCTAGAGAATCAAGCCCATCACTGAGCTCGGTGCCATCCACAAACCTGCTGAGGATGTGCTCAGTCCCTCCTCCCATGTCTCCCAATGAGGTGTTAAATATTCCTGGTCCCATCACCCAACCCTGAGAAACCACACTCATCACTGCTTGGACACCACTCGAGTTGCACATCGAGCTCTCAATCACAAGTCCTTGAGTTGCTGCCATCCATGCAATTCCACACACAGTGAGTGGCCAGTCCCCCTCAAATCCACGTCCAATCCCATAAAATCCTTCTCCTATTTAGAGAGAAGGATGCCAAGAGCAGGTCCAGCAGTGCCTCTCGTCTGGTCAGCCTCTCCACCCCCTGTAGTGGGAAGTGCTCCTCAACACGCTCTAGTAGTCCCCAGGACTGCTGGCAGTTCCCTGTGCCGCTTTGCCCGCAGATGACTGAGTGGTTTAAGTTCCTGTCAGGACCAGGCCCAAGGGAGTGGGCCATGTCCCAGTGTCAAAACGATTCATCTGTGTCCCAGAAGAACGAGGCCAATTGGCTCAGAGGTCTGAGGCTGGAGTGGAGGAAGACTGGAGCTGGGTTTGTGTCACACGGATGGCCTTTGTCACATTGCCGTCTTCATGGGGACTGCAGCCACCCATCACGGTGGAATTTAGCTCTGAGAGGCACCTTGAGTGAGCCCTCAAGGGCTTTTGGAGCTGGCACACCAGCCAGCCCTGAGAGACATTTCTCCCAGGGGTGACTTTGACAAAGAGCAGACGGTGGGTAAATTCAGGAGGAAGGTCAAGGCTGCACAGTCCTGTAGAGAAGAAGAGATGCACCTCTGCAGGGCTGTGGCAAAACTCAGGGGCAAAGCAGGATCACTGTGGGCTGAAGGGAAGCCCCTCATTGAGAGAGGTGAGGACCACGAGGGGTCTGGCTTTCTGTTATCTCTTATCATTCTCTGCCGCTGCCTCGTTTCCTGCCCATGAGCGTGGGGAACAGCGGCAGATTCCCAGCCAAGAGGAGAAACCCAAGGACTCAATAAACTGTCTCTCAAAGGATTCTCTAAGGGAGTCTCCACAGCCATGTGCCCCTTGAAAACTAAACAAGGCCCTCATGCATTTTACAACCAGAGCTCAGGCCTCAGCTTGGGAAGTTGGGATCCTCTAGAAAACAAGGAAATCAACACATAGCAAGGTGATCAAAGGCATGCCTACGGTCTCTCCCTGAAAGACAAATTGACCCATTTGCTCACACACAAATTGACCCACTTTGATCAGCGTGTCCAGCCCCAAGGCTGGGATCTGGATGGCAGCTTTGGGGAAGAGGCTGAGGACAGGGAGCCCAAAGCTCATGGCTCCTTTTCCTGGGGCAGGCATCACTTTGCCCATTCAATTCGTTTCACAGTTCAAAGGGATATTGATCAGTCTCCCAGAGCATGTGGGAATCATAGGGATGTGGTAGAGTTGGGAAAATCCATGAGCTTCAGGCAAACCTGAATCATCCTGATGTGCAAATGAGTGCACAAGGTGCCCTGGACTCGGGCATTCCAGGGATACCAGATCACAGAGGCTCCTCCTGCCTCCAAAACTTCAGCCTTTGTCGGGGGCATTGCCAGACCTTTTAGGACCAGTCCCAAACCCCCTTGTACGTCCATGTAATCCTGTGCTGCTGCTGCAGCTTTCCGAAAGGCATTGCCCTTTGGTGCCTGCTCACGGGCACATGGGAGGCAGGGCAACCCAGGATAACGGAGGTTAGCAGAGACCACTGGAAGTCTTGTGCTCCAGCTCTGAGAAGAACAAACTTCCCAGCTGCCTCCAGAAGCCGTGGGCCTCATGCCATTGTCCTCTGAACACTGCCACTGTCAGACAGGTCCCTGTCTCCTGGGCAGCACTTCCAGGGATGCCCTGCACCCCTGCGAGGCTACCAGGAGATGGAAAGGGCTCCTACAGCTGAACCCCCAGGTCCTTGAGGGGGAGGACCACCAGCAGATGACACTGAGGCTGCCTGCAGCCCCAGGCTGGTGAGACCGTGCCATGGCAGCCTGGAGAGCACAGGGCTGGCTGTGTGCAGGGAATGCCACCTGCTCTGCATTGCCCTCTCAGGCCAGGGACAAGGAACCCCTTGGGGGCAGAAGGGCAGGAAAGCAGAGAGAAAGTCTGTCCCATGAGAGCTCTCACTCCACGTCCTCTGCGGAGCTTTCAGCCCTAACCCTGAGAGTTCCTTCCAGGCCATGTCCAGATCTCTCCCCATAAGCCTGAGATCTGATCACCTCCTGCATGGTGCCCTTTCCCTGGCACTGCAGAGGCCACGTCCGGCTTGGTGTCCCCATTTGGTGTCCCTGGGGACAGGGGAGGTGGTGCTGGTCTCTTAGGGGGAGAGGCACTGCCAGAGCACCAGGCAGAACAAAAGGTCTGCAGCACCTGGCACATGTGGGGAGGCCGAGGGCACTGCACTTGGGCAACCTGGTGGAGATGAGCAAGGCATGGAGGGGGGCCTGCAGCTGCTGTCTGCACCAGCCCGTGGAGGTTCTGGGGAGAATGAAGCCAGACTCTGCTGAGAGGAGCACTGTCAAAGGGCAAGAGGCAGCAATCACAGGTTGCAAGAAAGGAAATCCCAGGGCTCCCTGAGGAAACACAAGGGACAGGCCTGGGAGAGCTGCACAGCCACCAAAAGATCATGCCTTGGGAGACAGCAACTGCAGGAGATTGCAGAGAAGCACCAGGTGATCCACGGATGGGGAGAGAAGGTGGGGAAACACCCTTCATGGCAGCAGAACATTGAGGATATGACCTCTGTTATCCTTCGGGTGCCTGAGTCTGTGGCACCCAGTCCACTGAAGTCCACACTGGGTGACTCAGGTTTGCCTGGAGCTCAGGGATTTTCCCAGCTCTTGCACATCACCGTGACAGCCACGTGCTCTGGGAGACTGATCCAGTGTCCCTTTGAAATGCAAAGTGCATGGAATGGGAAACCCCATCCCTGACCCAGAAACAAAGAGCCATGGGCTTTGGGCTCCCGGCCGTCAGCCTCTTCTCCAAAGCCACCATCCAGGTCTGTGTCCTCTGGGATGAGCCCGCTGAGCAAAACAGGTCATTGTGCCTGTGGGTCTCTTTCGGGGAAGGACGCGGCATCTCTTTGATCACCAAACCAGGCCCTGGTACGGCCTGTGCACTGTAAGCAAGTTCCCCATGGCTGTCACTCAGGCCTGCAGGGGACATCCTTGCAGCCGAACATGCGCTTTCCTGGCCGCTGAGCTTTGCCACCTCCCTGCAGAGCTGGGTCTCTTCCCCACTGTGGGGTTGTGCAGTGTTGCCTTTCTGCCTCAACTGACCCACAGTCTTCTGTGGGACTGTGATGAGCCATGGGAGAAATGGCTCTCAGGGTTAACCCAAGTGCCTGCACTGAAAGCTCCTGAGAGCTGACTTGAGGTGTCTCTTCATGGCTGAATTTGACTGTAACTGGAGCCCAATTAACCACCAAGAAGAACAAGTGACAGAAGCAATACAAACTACACAAATTCATTTCAACTCACCTTCTTCACCGGCCTGGGACCTCCAAGTCAAGTGGTCTTACGAAGCTGGGACACACATGAATCATTTCCACATTGGGTGGTGTGAAATTGGTGAAAAATGCCAGAGATGAAAGAGGCAGGGACCTCATCAGCAGCAAGGCCTCACAAATGGCCACTCCCAGGAGTTTGGATGTTTCAGGAGCAAGGAATGTTTGTGGCCCCACAGGGCTCTGGGACACGGCATAAAAGGCTGCGCTGCTCCAGGCTCAGCATCCTGCTCTCTGGCCTCCCTTTCCTCAAGGAACGAGGTAAGCCTGAGTCCGCTCCATCCCTCCCTGTGGGCTGAACTGCTGCCGTGGAGGCTGCCCAGGTTGATCCTTGGGCTGCCTCCGCTTGGCCCTGACACAGAAGTGTTGAAGGGCCGTCAGCCTTCCCATGCTGCTGGCTGGGGACAGCTGGGAAGAGGGGGCTTTGTTCCAGCAGAAGGGGATCCCTGGGGCTCAGCCAGTCTCAGGGGGATCAGTGCCCAGCAGAGTTGGCACCTGCCGTGGGGGAACAAACTGTCCCAGGGCACGTCCCTGTAGACATCTCTAACACAGCCGTGCCTGTTGTGGAGATGGGCTGTGACCAGTCTTTCCACAGGGGCCTTAAAGCCACCGTGCTGGCTCCTATTGCTGAAGTGGGGCGGCCTTCCCGTGCCGTGGCACTCGCAGGGAACGGGGAGGGTGGTGGGAGCTGTAGGCACAGAGTGCGTTTTGAAGCCCAGACGTGTCCCTGGAGAGAGCTGAGGGCCAGAGAGACGGACAGACTGATGCTGAGGCAGGCTGTTGCTCCGTGCTCTGTGTTGCAGCTTTGCCTCCTGCTCCGAGAGATGTCTTGCTGCAGACCCTGTCCCCCCCGGCCCTGCGGCCCCTGTGGCCCAACGCCCCTTGCCAGCAGCTGCAGTGAGCCCTGCCTGGCCCGCTGCGCTGACTCCACGGTGTACATCGAGCCTTCGCCGGTGGTGGTGACCCTGCCGGGCCCCATCCTCACCTCCTTCCCTCAGAGCACAGCCGTGGGATCCTCTCTGTCAGCTGCTGTGGGCAGCTCCCTCAGCACCTCGGGGGTTCCCATCTCTTCTGGGGGCTCCCTTGGCCTGGGCGGCTCAGGCCTGTGTCTGCCTGTCCCCCGCTGCGGTCAGATCTGCTGAAGCCGCCGCATCATCCCCTTTGTCCCTGGCTAAGGGGCCCATCCCTTTCCCTCCCTCACCCCTGCACACGTGTTCCTTGCTCTCTGCTCTGTGACGCTGCTTTTGCTCCTTCTCATTAAAGCCTTTGCGCAGCATTGCTGGAGACTTGTGGTCGTTTGTTCTCCTCCTCCCTCCGCTTCCACCTGCTCTGCAAGGGTGAGAACTGCCTGCTCTCCTGAGCTTACCAGCAGCTCCACAAAGAGCTCCCAGGAATTACACCAGGCAGCTGCTGGCACAGGCTGCTGTGGTCCACGAGGCCTCCAGGAGCCTCCCTCAGGACAGAGCTCTTTATAGGCCCACAAGATGATTTGCCTTTGCCGTCAGAGATGGAACCTTCCGTTTCATCTCTGACACAACTCCTGGTGGTAACTACTGAAAACAATTGCCAAGGCTTTTGGACATTGTTTCCAAAACTGCAGCTACAATGAGGGTCTTCCACTTGGGCCAGAATTCATCAGGACAGTGTTCCCTGGCTGTCCTGGGATGACTGATTGTCTTTTGTTCCCCCCGTGGCTCAGGCTGCTCAGGGGAAGCTGATGCTGCTGTTACGGTCAGGGCTGCTCCCAGCTGTCTCATGCAACAGCACCTGCTGTGCTGAGGCACCTTTCAGTGCCCAGCTGGTTTGGTTAAGGGGATGCTTCCTCTTGCAGCTGGTTCAGTCAAGGCTTGTCAGAGGGAGGAGCACAGGAGAGGGTGAATGAGCACAGCCACAGGGCAGGGTGGCCCAGATGCCTGGCTGAGGCCAAGGCTCACAGAGCTGCAGCAGGAGCCCCTGGGGCTGTGCCCCCCAGGCCTCTGGAACGTGGCCCCAGGGGCCCATCTGCCTCCTCGAGGGTCCCAACTACAAACGTGGAGTGGAGCTGTGCTGGTGAATTGCTCCCCCTCCCGTTTTCCAGGCCACACTGAGATCTGAGAAGTGCTCACTGGGCCTCAGCCTTGGAAAGAGCACCTGGCCTCAGCTCTTCCTGAGCTTATCAGAAACACTGTCTCTTCCCAAGAACTGCTGTCTAACAGGCTCCTGTTTTCCTTATGACCAGTCTTGGAAAATAGTTTTGTTGCCTGAACGCCGTAACATTCCCCTTCTCACACTCCGAAGAATGTGCCAACACAAACTGTGGCCAGGATGGAACATGGATCCGACTGAAGGCCACTCTCTTGCAACCCTATAAACAGTGGTCCAAAATGAGACCGTTTGAGCTCTCCTGCACTGCAGCAGGCTGTGACCAGCAATGTCCCTCTGAGTGGGACTGACTCTCAGAGCCAGTGAACTCTCTGGGTTCCTATACTGGGAGGATTACTGAACAATGACAAGTCCCCGGCTGACGCCCTCACTCCTTGGGGCTCGACCCTTCGCCTGTCGGGAGATGCAAAGGCATCCAACGTGGATGTTTCACTGAGCACTGAGGGGAATTTGTCACAGGTACCTTGCTTGACTGACTGCTCATGTCCGTGTGCAGGCACGTGTGCATATGCTCTAGCACATCTGGGAGAAATGCTGCTTTCTTAGATGTTCAAGTACCTTGGATATCTAAGTACGTTAGGCCTGTAAGTATGAATAAATCACAGCTATAGACTTACCTAAATGCTGCTAAGTGTTGTTCTTTGCTGAGTTGTGAAGTATAACCTTGAAGTGATAGGTGAGTTACATGCTTTCAAGAGCTTTTCTGCCATCAAATTTTGAAGTGAAGATATTAATTAGGTGTAACAGATAAATTAAGTCAAAATACTGTTAAGCTTGAGTGCTGTCAAGCTTTTAGGCCATGTTCATTTATATGCTTGCCCTCACTGTCTTTTGTCACACATACACACACAAACACATGCACACTCTCCTAGACAGTTGGCAGTACATTCCTGCCTTGATTGCTTGGATATGTTTGGTTTTGTTGAAGCTTGTTTTCCTTGTTGTGCCTTGAGCGCCCTGTAAGTAGTAGAGCACATCTGGCCGAGGAACTTTGTTGTGCTTTCCTTTAATATTAAATCTGGCTTTTGCTGATCCCCTTGCCAGCGATTTTTGAGGCAATCTCCTCCAGGAGTCGTTTGTATCAGGAGCCTCGGGCTGGAGTGCCTGGGCACCGGTGTGGTGGGCCGGGGTTGGTGATGAGCAGGGCAGGGAGGGCTGGAGCAGGTAGTTGTGGCCGAGTGGTGAAGGCGATGGACTAGAAATCCATTGGGGTTTCCCCGCGCAGGTTCGAATCCTGCCAACTACGGGGCACACGCCCCTTTTGGGCTCTGGCTGCAAGGGAGGAGCTGCTGCAGCCTTGCCTGGCTCCTCAAGGGCCTTCTTCAGGGCAAGCAGAAGCCTGAGGGGCACAGGTAAGGCCCGGGGGGACAAGAGCCCATTGCTGCTGCCAGCTCCGTGCCCTGCAGCCAAGCCACGTGGTGTGGGGGAGGCCCTGCAAGGGAGAAGCAGCTCAGAGACCTTGTCAGCATCAATGAAGAAGGAAAGGGCAAATGCAGACCGCAGCCACAACATCTCATCGCCTCGCGCTAGCACCGAGTGTGACAGGCAAGGACCTGCAGCTTGGCATCCTGCTTAGCGCAAAGTGCCTAGAACTCTGAGCTTTTACTTCCCAGCAAGCATGAGCAGCATTGAGCTGAGGCAGCAGAATCTGCACAGCTAAAAGAGGAGAGTTCCTGCCGTTGGCAATTCCAGGCAAAGGCAAGCTGTGTCCCTCCTTGGGCAGCAAAGACCTGCACTGTCGGGCAGGTGCAGCCCTGCAGCGTGCTGGGAGCGGAGCTGGATTTGTGGGCAGGGCTGCAGGCGTCAGGATGCGGCTGATTTCAGGTGCCCCCACGTGCAGGAAGGCCCAAGGCTGCAGGCTGCCTCCGGGGGTGCCTTGAGCACGTGCAGCGGCAGCGTGGGTGGTCAAAGGGCAAGCGTCTGTGCAGGGCTGTGTGCGGGAGGGGAGGGAGAAGGGCACGGGCAGGCCCTGGGGGTGTGGAGCGCCCGGCCAAGGGAGATGAATTAATTAGTCAGGGAGTGTATTTTGTGGGGTGGGGGAGGCCGAGCGGAGAGGCAGGCAGGGAGTGAGGGCCAGCAGTGGCGGCAGCATGAGGCTGCAGTGAGGGCAATGGCAGGCAGGCCTCAGGAGGAGCAGAGTGGCGCAGCGGGAGCGTGCTGGGCCCATAACCCAGAGGTCGATGGATCGAAACCATCCTCTGCTAAGGCACTTTTTTCACCATCGCTGCACCTTTGCTGGAGCACCTGAAACAGGACTTGCATTCCAGAACTGGAGCGGCTCCATTAGGAGCACCCAGCGCTGTGAGTTTCCAAGCCCAGGTGCCAGAGCCAGAGGAGCGCAGGCACAGGCCAGGAGCTGGAGCTGGGCTGTGTGCAGGGGCTGGAAGGAGGGGGCAGCCAGTGCGAGAGGTGCAGGAGCAGGAGCCAGGCCAGGGCGGGAGGTGGCAGTGCGGGAGGCGGTGCCCGTGGGCACTGGAGGAGCAGGAGGCAGTGCAGGCTGTGGGTGGCAGGAGCGGGGAGCAGCAGTGCTGCGGGAGCCCTGCGGGGTAGTGCTTGGCAGAGCTGCCTTCCAAGCAGGTGAGCAGGGCTTGGTCATTCCTGGCCGGGGCAGACCAGGCCTTTCTTCAGCCTGGCTCCACAGGGCCGGCCTGGCCTCTCCTGGTCCCGAGCAGCATGGCTCCGTCCCTCTGCACTTTCTTCTCCCAGAGCTGAGCGTTTGAGCTGCTGCTCCTGCTCCCTCAGCCGGGGCCTCCTGCCCAGGACTCTGGGCACCTCCCAGCCCAGCAGGCACAGACTGGCTTTGGGCCAGGTCAGCCTGGGGGGGCTGCTCTGGATCCTGCAGAGACACCCAGAGAGTGGGTAGCCACTGGAGCCAGGTGTGCAGAGAACTTGGTGACTCTTCACACCTGGGCATCATGCTGGGCTTGCAAGGAGGCTCAAGCACTGAGTCACCTGCTCCTTGCTCTGTATCCAGCCCTGCTTTGAGCAGGCTTTTGGACTTGTGTCCTCCTGGGCTGTCTTGCAGTCAAGTTCCATCTGAGAAGGAAGAGCTCTCAGAGAGGGCTCTGCCCTCCGTGCTCTGCAACATAGGCAGTGAGTGAACCTCTTCCTCACAGGAACTGGGTCTCAGTTGTTGCTCAGCCCTTGGTGTGTCACCTGTCCTTTCTCCTTGCCTCTGCAGCCCCTGTCCTGGGCTCCCCAGAGGGTCTTTCTTCACCTTTTGTAGAAATGGGGCAATGTTTCCCTCTCCTTAGTCCTGGAGTGGAGCTGGAGTGGCTTGGAGTGGAGACGAGAAGGCACGGGGGCTTCTGCCGTGTGAAGGTGACTTCCCAAGGCGTGCCGTGGGTCAGAGCGAGCTTGTTGCCATTTGGGAAAGACAAGCCTGTGTGAGGTTTTGAGCCTGGCACTTGTAAGAGAGGCCGTGCCAGGCTTGCAGAAGGAGCTGTGCTGCTGCCCTGAAGGGTGGTGTGATTAGAGAGTGCCTGGAGGCCGTGCAGGAAGGCTGCACTTGGTGATAGATGTCCAAGGCGATGGAGAGACAGGCAGCCTGAGCTGGGGGCAAAAGGCTGAGCGAGGCTTGGCTGAGCAAGGGGCCAAAAGTGCCCTGTGGAGAAGGTCCCATGGTGTAATGGTGAGCACTCTGGACTCTGAATCCAGTGATCTGAGTTCAAATCTCAGTGGGACCTCAGCCTTTTTGTTCCCTCAGGCTTTTCCTCGGAATGCTGACACCCTCACAGCTCTACTCTGCCGCTGGATCACATGTGGAGTGTTTTCTGATGAATCGCACAGATCTGAGCTGGAGCCCACCCACTCAAAATGGGTCCAGGCCCAGGAGGCTGCTCTGGCACTGTTGGCTCCTGTGTCAGATGCTAAAACGGAGACTGGGAACACACTCTGGGCAGCTGTTTCCAGGTTGGACCCTTCCCACAGTGACGGCAGGTTACTCTGTGTGGCATTGCTTGTATGCCCAGCCCTGTCCACTGCTCCTTCTTGCTCCTTTCCTCTGCAGCTTCTTTTCCTCTTTTCCCTGACAATTTCTTTCCATTCCTCTGCAATCAGTGCAAGGAGCTCTAGCCATATTGGGCAGTGGCCCCCATCCTTAAAGTTAATCTTTTGTCATGGGAGAGGGAAGGATCTTCCTTGCAGAGCAGGTGGAAGCGGAGGGAGGAGGAGAACAAACGACCACAAGTCTCCAGCAATGCTGCGCAAAGGCTTTAATGAGAAGGAGCAAAAGCAGCGTCACAGAGCAGAGAGCAAGGAACACGTGTGCAGGGGTGAGGGAGGGAAAGGGATGGGCCCCTTAGCCAGGGACAAAGGGGATGATGCGGCGGCTTCAGCAGATCTGACCGCAGCGGGGGACAGGCAGACACAGGCCTGAGCCGCCCAGGCCAAGGGAGCCCCCAGAAGAGATGGGAACCCCCGAGGTGCTGAGGGAGCTGCCCACAGCAGCTGACAGAGAGGATCCCACGGCTGTGCTCTGAGGGAAGGAGGTGAGGATGGGGCCCGGCAGGGTCACCACCACCGGCGAAGGCTCGATGTACACCGTGGAGTCAGCGCAGCGGGCCAGGCAGGGCTCACTGCAGCTGCTGGCAAGGGGCGTTGGGCCACAGGGGCCGCAGGGCCGGGGGGGACAGGGTCTGCAGCAAGACATCTCTCGGAGCAGGAGGCAAAGCTGCAACACAGAGCACGGAGCAACAGCCTGCCTCAGCATCAGTCTGTCCGTCTCTCTGGCCCTCAGCTCTCTCCAGGGACACGTCTGGGCTTCAAAACGCACTCTGTGCCTACAGCTCCCACCACCCTCCCCGTTCCCTGCGAGTGCCACGGCACGGGAAGGCCGCCCCACTTCAGCAATAGGAGCCAGCACGGTGGCTTTAAGGCCCCTGTGGAAAGACTGGTCACAGCCCATCTCCACAACAGGCACGGCTGTGTTAGAGATGTCTACAGGGACGTGCCCTGGGACAGTTTGTTCCCCCACGGCAGGTGCCAACTCTGCTGGGCACTGATCCCCCTGAGACTGGCTGAGCCCCAGGGATCCCCTTCTGCTGGAACAAAGCCCCCTCTTCCCAGCTGTCCCCAGCCAGCAGCATGGGAAGGCTGACGGCCCTTCAACACTTCTGTGTCAGGGCCAAGCGGAGGCAGCCCAAGGATCAACCTGGGCAGCCTCCACGGCAGCAGTTCAGCCCACAGGGAGGGATGGAGCGGACTCAGGCTTACCTCGTTCCTTGAGGAAAGGGAGGCCAGAGAGCAGGATGCTGAGCCTGGAGCAGCGCAGCCTTTTATGCCGTGTCCCAGAGCCCTGTGGGGCCACAAACATTCCTTGCTCCTGAAACATCCAAACTCCTGGGAGTGGCCATTTGTGAGGCCTTGCTGCTGATGAGGTCCCTGCCTCTTTCATCTCCAATGTTGTGTTCCCACATCGTACAACCCAGACACATGCATGGACTCTTAGAATCACTCGGGGATGGAAGGGACCTTAAAATCATCTAGCTCGAGCCCCCAGAAATGGCTTCTACATCTTCTCTGGCCAACCTGTTCCAGTGTTTCACCCCTGTCAAAGGAAAAGTTCCCTTCCCAAAATCGAATCAAAATATTCCTGCTTTCATTTTTGAACCAGTAGCCCTTGCCCAATTTCTACACACCCCAACCAATTATCCATCCCTGTTTCAGCTGAATGCCACCTGGCCGTATTCCCTTCCCATCCCTACTCTTCCGTTCCCTTCCCCAACATTTCTCCTCCTGTTCTCACAGGACAAGGGCTCCAGTTGCCTGATGTTTGCTGTGGCTCCTCTGGACCCACTGCAGCAGGTCCCTGTGTTTCTCTAGGCTGTGGCCCCAGAGCTGGACGCAGGACCCCAGCTATGGTGTCATGAGAGCTGAGTAGAGTGGGACAATCCCCTCCCTCGGCCTGCTGGCCACACAGCTCTGGAGGCAGCCCAGAATACAATTGCATTGTTGCACAGGGCTGCTCACAGGCAGTGCAGGTTCATGTTCAGTATTTCAACCACCAGAACCTGCAAATCCCCCTCCACAGGGCTGCTCTCAATCCACTCATGGCCTAGCCTGTGTCCATGTTTGGGCTTGACTGGACCTCGGCACCTGACCATGTAGACCTTCATGAGGTTTGCACAGGCCCACCTCTCCTGCCTGCCCAGGTCCCTTGGGATGGCATCCCTTCCTCTAGAGAATCAAGCCCATCACTGAGCTCGGTGCCATCCACAAACCTGCTGAGGATGTGCTCAATCCCTCCTCCCATGTCTCCCAACGAGGTGTTAAATATTCCTGGTCCCATCACCCAACCCTGAGAAACCACACTCATCACTGCTTGGACACCACTCGAGTTGCACATCGAGCTCTCAATCACAAGTCCTTGCGTTGCTGCCATCCATGCAATTCCATACACAGTGAGTGGCCAGCCCCCCTCAAATCCACATCACTCCTATTTGGAGAGAAGGATGCCAAGAGCAGGTCCAGCAGTGCCTCTCCTCTGGTCAGCCTCTCCACCCCCTGTAGTGGGAAGTGCTCCTCAACACGCTCTAGTAGTCCCCAGGACTGCTGGCAGTTCCCTGTGCCGCTTTGCCCGCAGATGACTGAGTGGTTTAAGTTCCTGTCAGGACCAGGCCCAAGGGAGTGGGCCATGTCCCAGTGTCAAAACGATTCATCTGTGTCCCAGAAGAACGAGGCCAATTGGCTCAGAGGTCTGAGGCTGGAGTGGAGGAAGACTGAAGGTGGGTCTGTGTCACACGGATGGCCTTTGTCACATTGCCGTCTTCATGGGGACTGCAGCCACCCATCACGGTGGAATTTAGCTCTGAGAGGCACCTTGAGTGAGCCCTCAAGGGCTTTTGGAGCTGGCACACCAGCCAGCCCTGAGAGACATTTCTCCCAGGGGTGACTTTGACAAAGAGCAGACGGTGGGTAAATTCAGGAGGAAGGTCAACGCTGCACAGTCCTGTAGAGAAGAAGAGATGCACCTCTGCAGGGCTGTGGCAAAACTCAGGGGCAGCAAAGCAGGATCACTGTGGGCTGAAGGGAAGCCCCTCATTGAGAGAGGTGAGGACCACGAGGGGTCTGGCTTTCTGTTATCTCTTATCATTCTCTGCCGCTGCCTCGTTTCCTGCCCATGAGCTTGGGGACAGCGGCAGATTCCCAGCCAAGAGGAGAAACCCAAGGACTCAATAAACTGTCTCTCAAAGGATTTCCGAAGGGAATCTCCACAGCCATGTGCCCCTTGAGAACTAAACAAGGCCCTCATGCATTTTACAACCAGAGCTCAGGCCTCAGCTTGGGAAGTTGGGATCCTCTAGAAAACAAGGAAATCAACACGTAGCAAGGTGATCAAAGGCATGCCTACGGTCTCTCCCTGAAAGACAAATTGACCCATTTGCTCACACACAAATTGACCCACTTTGATCAGCGTGTCCAGCCCCAAGGCTGGGATCTGGATGGCAGCTTTGGGGAAGAGGCTGAGGACAGGGAGCCCAAAGCTCATGGCTCCTTTTCCTGGGGCAGGCATCACTTTGCCCATTCAATTCGTTTCACAGTTCAAAGGGATATTGATCAGTCTCCCAGAGCATGTGGGAATCATAGGGATGTGGTAGAGTTGGGAAAATCCATGAGCTTCAGGCAAACCTGAATCATCCTGATGTGCAAATGAGTGCACAAGGTGCCCTGGACTCGGGCATTCCAGGGATACCAGATCACAGAGGCTCCTCCTGCCTCCGAAACTTCAGCCTTTGTCTGGGGCATTGCCAGACCTTTTAGGACCAGTCCCAAACCCCCTTGTACGTCCATGTAATCCTGTGCTGCTGCTGCAGCTTTCCGAAAGGCATTGCCCTTTGGTGCCTGCTCACGGGCACATGGGAGGCAGGGCAACCCAGGATAACGGAGGTTAGCAGAGACCACTGGAAGTCCTGTGCTCCAGCTCTGAGAAGAACAAACTTCCCAGCTGCCTCCAGAAGCCGTGGGCCTCGTGCCATTGTCCTCTGAACACTGCCACTGTCAGACAGGTCCCTGTCTCCTAGGCAGCACTTCCAGGGATGCCCTGCACCCCTGCGAGGCTACCAGGAGATGGAAAGGGCTCCTACAGCTGAACCCCCAGGTCCTTGAGGGGGAGGACCACCAGCAGATGACACTGAGGCTGCCTGCAGCCCCAGGCTGGTGAGACCGTGCCATGGCAGCCTGGAGAGCACAGGGCTGGCTGTGTGCAGGGAATGCCACCTGCTCTGCATTGCCCTCTCAGGCCAGGGACAAGGAACCCCTTGGGGGCAGAAGGGCAGGAAAGCAGAGAGAAAGTCTGTCCCATGAGAGCTCTCACTCCACGTCCTCTGCGGAGCTTTCAGCCCTAACCCTGAGAGTTCCTTCCAGGCCATGTCCAGATCTCTCCCCATAAGCCTGAGATCTGATCACCTCCTGCATGGTGCCCTTTCCCTGGCACTGCAGAGGCCACGTCCGGCTTGGTGTCCCCATTTGGTGTCCCTGGGGACAGGGGAGGTGGTGCTGGTCTCTTAGGGGGAGAGGCACTGTCAGAGCACCAGGCAGAACAAAAGGGCTGCAGCACCTGGCACATGTGGGGAGGCCGAGGGCACTGCACTTGGGCAACCTGGTGGAGATGAGCAAGGCATGGAGGGGGGCCTGCAGCTGCTGTCTGCACCAGCCCGTGGAGGTTCTGGGGAGAATGAAGCCAGACTCTGCTGAGAGGAGCACTGTCAAAGGGCAAGAGGCAGCAATCACAGGTTGCAAGAAAGGAAATCCCAGGGCTCCCTGAGGAAACACAAGGGACAGGCCTGGGAGAGCTGCACAGCCACCAAAAGATCATGCCTTGGGAGACAGCAACTGCAGGAGATTGCAGAGAAGCACCGGGTGATCCACGGATGGGGAGAGAAGGTGGGGAAACACCCTTCATGGCAGCAGAACATTGAGGATATGACCTCTGTTATCCCGCGGGTGCCTGAGTCTGTGGCACCCAGTCCACTGAAGTCCACACTGGGTGACTCAGGTTTGCCTGGAGCTCAGGGATTTTCCCAGCTCTTGCACATCACCGTGACAGCCACGTGCTCTGGGAGACTGATCCAGCGTCCCTTTGAAATGTAAAGTGCATGGAATGGGAAACCCCATCCCTGACCCAGAAACAAAGAGCCATGGGCTTTGGGCTCCCAGCCGTCAGCCTCTTCCCCAAAGCCACCATCCAGGTCTGTGTCCTCTGGGATGAGCCCGCTGAGCAAAACAGGTCATTGTGCCTGTGGGTCTGTTTCGGGGAAGGACGCGGTATCTCTTTGATCACCAAACCAGGCTCTGGTACGGCCTGTGCACTGTAAGCAAGTTCCCCATGGCTGTCACTCAGGCCTGCAGGGGACATCCTTGCAGCCGAACATGCGCTTTCCTTGCCGCTGAGCTTTGCCACCTCCCTGCAGAGCTGGGTCTCTTCCCCACTGTGGGGTTGTGCAGTGTTGCCTTTCTGCCTCAACTGACCCACAGTCTTCTGTGGGACTGTGATGAGCCATGGGAGAAATGGCTCTCAGGGTTAACCCAAGTGCCTGCACTGAAAGCTCATGAGAGCTGACTTGAGGTGTCTCTTCATGGCTGAATTTGACTGTAACTGGAGAACAATTAACCACCAAGAAGAACAAGTGACAGAAGCAATACAAACTACACAAATTCATTTCAACTCACCTTCTTCACCGGCCTGGGACCTCCAAGTCAAGTGGTCTTACGAAGCTGGGACACACATGAATCATTTCCGCATTGGGTGGTGTGAAATTGGTGAAAAATGCCAGAGATGAAAGAGGCAGGGACCTCATCAGCAGCAAGGCCTCACAAATGGCCACTCCTAGGAGTTTGGATGTTTCAGGAGCAAGGAATGTTTGTGGCCCCACAGGGCTCTGGGACACGGCATAAAAGGCTGCGCTGCTCCAGGCTCAGCATCCTGCTCTCTGGCCTCCCTTTCCTCAAGGAACGAGGTAAGCCTGAGTCCGCTCCATCCCTCCCTGTGGGCTGAACTGCTGCCGTGGAGGCTGCCCAGGTTGATCCTTGGGCTGCCTCCGCTTGGCCCTGACACAGAAGTGTTGAAGGGCCGTCAGCCTTCCCATGCTGCTGGCTGGGGACAGCTGGGAAGAGGGGGCTTTGTTCCAGCAGAAGGGGATCCCTGGGGCTCAGCCAGTCTCAGGGGGATCAGTGCCCAGCAGAGTTGGCACCTGCCGTGGGGGAACAAACTGTCCCAGGGCACGTCCCTGTAGACATCTCTAACACAGCCGTGCCTGTTGTGGAGATGGGCTGTGACCAGTCTTTCCACAGGGGCCTTAAAGCCACCGTGCTGGCTCCTATTGCTGAAGTGGGGCGGCCTTCCCGTGCCGTGGCACTCGCAGGGAACGGGGAGGGTGGTGGGAGCTGTAGGCACAGAGTGCGTTTTGAAGCCCAGACGTGTCCCTGGAGAGAGCTGAGGGCCAGAGAGACGGACAGACTGATGCTGAGGCAGGCTGTTGCTCCGTGCTCTGTGTTGCAGCTTTGCCTCCTGCTCCGAGAGATGTCTTGCTGCAGACCCTGTCCCCCCCGGCCCTGCGGCCCCTGTGGCCCAACGCCCCTTGCCAGCAGCTGCAGTGAGCCCTGCCTGGCCCGCTGCGCTGACTCCACGGTGTACATCGAGCCTTCGCCGGTGGTGGTGACCCTGCCGGGCCCCATCCTCACCTCCTTCCCTCAGAGCACAGCCGTGGGATCCTCTCTGTCAGCTGCTGTGGGCAGCTCCCTCAGCACCTCGGGGGTTCCCATCTCTTCTGGGGGCTCCCTTGGCCTGGGCGGCTCAGGCCTGTGTCTGCCTGTCCCCCGCTGCGGTCAGATCTGCTGAAGCCGCCGCATCATCCCCTTTGTCCCTGGCTAAGGGGCCCATCCCTTTCCCTCCCTCACCCCTGCACACGTGTTCCTTGCTCTCTGCTCTGTGACGCTGCTTTTGCTCCTTCTCATTAAAGCCTTTGCGCAGCATTGCTGGAGACTTGTGGTCGTTTGTTCTCCTCCTCCCTCCGCTTCCACCTGCTCTGCAAGGAAGATCCTTCCCTCTCCCATGACAAAAGATTAACTTTAAGGATGGGGGCCACTGCCCAATATTGCTAGAGCTCCTTGCACTGATTGCAGAGGAATGGAAAGAAATTGTCAGGGAAAAGAGGAAAAGAAGCTGCAGAGGAAAGGAGCAAGAAGGAGCAGTGGACAGGGCTGGGCATACAAGCAATGCCACACAGAGTAACCTGCCGTCACTGTGGGAAGGGTCCAACCTGGAAACAGCTGCCCAGAGTGTGTTCCCAGTCTCCGTTTTAGCATCTGACACAGGAGCCAACAGTGCCAGAGCAGCCTCCTGGGCCTGGACCCATTTTGAGTGGGTGGGCTCCAGCTCAGCTCTGTGCGATTCATCAGAAAACACTCCACATGTGATCCAGCGGCAGAGTAGAGCTGTGAGGGTGTCAGCATTCCGAGGAAAAGCCTGAGGGAACAAAAAGGCTGAGGTCCCACTGAGATTTGAACTCAGATCACTGGATTCAGAGTCCAGAGTGCTCACCATTACACCATGGGACCTTCTCCACAGGGCACTTTTGGCCCCTTGCTCAGCCAAGCCTCGCTCAGCCTTTTGCCCCCAGCTCAGGCTGCCTGTCTCTCCATCGCCTTGGACATCTATCACCAAGTGCAGCCTTCCTGCACGGCCTCCAGGCACTCTCTAATCACACCACCCTTCAGGGCAGCAGCACAGCTCCTTCTGCAAGCCTGGCACGGCCTCTCTTACAAGTGCCAGGCTCAAAACCTCACACAGGCTTGTCTTTCCCAAATGGCAACAAGCTCGCTCTGACCCACGGCACGCCTTGGGAAGTCACCTTCACACGGCAGAAGCCCCCGTGCCTTCTCGTCTCCACTCCAAGCCACTCCAGCTCCACTCCAGGACTAAGGAGAGGGAAACATTGCCCCATTTCTACAAAAGGTGAAGAAAGACCCTCTGGGGAGCCCAGGACAGGGGCTGCAGAGGCAAGGAGAAAGGACAGGTGACACACCAAGGGCTGAGCAACAACTGAGACCCAGTTCCTGTGAGGAAGAGGTTCACTCACTGCCTATGTTGCAGAGCACGGAGGGCAGAGCCCTCTCTGAGAGCTCTTCCTTCTCAGATGGAACTTGACTGCAAGACAGCCCAGGAGGACACAAGTCCAAAAGCCTGCTCAAAGCAGGGCTGGATACAGAGCAAGGAGCAGGTGACTCAGTGCTTGAGCCTCCTTGCAAGCCCAGCATGATGCCCAGGTGTGAAGAGTCACCAAGTTCTCTGCACACCTGGCTCCAGTGGCTACCCACTCTCTGGGTGTCTCTGCAGGATCCAGAGCAGCCCCCCCAGGCTGACCTGGCCCAAAGCCAGTCTGTGCCTGCTGGGCTGGGAGGTGCCCAGAGTCCTGGGCAGGAGGCCCCGGCTGAGGGAGCAGGAGCAGCAGCTCAAACGCTCAGCTCTGGGAGAAGAAAGTGCAGAGGGACGGAGCCATGCTGCTCGGGACCAGGAGAGGCCAGGCCGGCCCTGTGGAGCCAGGCTGAAGAAAGGCCTGGTCTGCCCCGGCCAGGAATGACCAAGCCCTGCTCACCTGCTTGGAAGGCAGCTCTGCCAAGCACTACCCCGCAGGGCTCCCGCAGCACTGCTGCTCCCCGCTCCTGCCACCCACAGCCTGCACTGCCTCCTGCTCCTCCAGTGCCCACGGGCACCGCCTCCCGCACTGCCACCTCCCGCCCTGGCCTGGCTCCTGCTCCTGCACCTCTCGCACTGGCTGCCCCCTCCTTCCAGCCCCTGCACACAGCCCAGCTCCAGCTCCTGGCCTGTGCCTGCGCTCCTCTGGCTCTGGCACCTGGGCTTGGAAACTCACAGCGCTGGGTGCTCCTAATGGAGCCGCTCCAGTTCTGGAATGCAAGTCCTGTTTCAGGTGCTCCAGCAAAGGTGCAGCGATGGTGAAAAAAGTGCCTTAGCAGAGGATGGTTTCGATCCATCGACCTCTGGGTTATGGGCCCAGCACGCTCCCGCTGCGCCACTCTGCTCCTCCTGAGGCCTGCCTGCCATTGCCCTCACTGCAGCCTCATGCTGCCGCCACTGCTGGCCCTCACTCCCTGCCTGCCTCTCCGCTCGGCCTCCCCCACCCCACAAAATACACTCCCTGACTAATTAATTCATCTCCCTTGGCCGGGCGCTCCACACCCCCAGGGCCTGCCCGTGCCCTTCTCCCTCCCCTCCCGCACACAGCCCTGCACAGACGCTGGCCCTTTGAGCACCCACGCTGCCGCTGCACGTGCTCAAGGCACCCCCGGAGGCAGCCTGCAGCCTTGGGCCTTCCTGCACGTGGGGGCACCTGAAATCAGCCGCATCCTGACGCCTGCAGCCCTGCCCACAAATCCAGCTCCGCTCCCAGCACGCTGCAGGGCTGCACCTGCCCGACAGTGCAGGTCTTTGCTGCCCAAGGAGGGACACAGCTTGCCTTTGCCTGGAATTGCCAACGGCAGGAACTCTCCTCTTTTAGCTGTGCAGATTCTGCTGCCTCAGCTCAATGCTGCTCATGCTTGCTGGGAAGTAAAAGCTCAGAGTTCTAGGCACTTTGCGCTAAGCAGGATGCCAAGCTGCAGGTCCTTGCCTGTCACACTCGGTGCTAGCGCGAGGCGATGAGATGTTGTGGCTGCGGTCTGCATTTGCCCTTTCCTTCTTCATTGATGCTGACAAGGTCTCTGAGCTGCTTCTCCCTTGCAGGGCCTCCCCCACACCACGTGGCTTGGCTGCAGGGCACGGAGCTGGCAGCAGCAATGGGCTCTTGTCCCCCCGGGCCTTACCTGTGCCCCTCAGGCTTCTGCTTGCCCTGAAGAAGGCCCTTGAGGAGCCAGGCAAGGCTGCAGCAGCTCCTCCCTTGCAGCCAGAGCCCAAAAGGGGCGTGTGCCCCGTAGTTGGCAGGATTCGAACCTGCGCGGGGAAACCCCAATGGATTTCTAGTCCATCGCCTTCACCACTCGGCCACAACTACCTGCTCCAGCCCTCCCCGCCCTGCTCATCACCAACCCCGGCCCACCACACCGGTGCCCAGGCACTCCAGCCCGAGGCTCCTGATACAAACGACTCCTGGAGGAGATTGCTTCAAAAATCGCTGGCAAGGGGATCAGCAAAAGCCAGATTTAATATTAAAGGAAAGCACAACAAAGTTCCTCGGCCAGATGTGCTCTACTACTTACAGGGCGCTCAAGGCACAACAAGGAAAACAAGCATCAACAAAACCAAACATATCCAAGCAATCAAGGCAGGAATGTACTGCCAACTGTCTAGGAGAGTGTGCATGTGTTTGTGTGTGTATGTGTGACAAAAGACAGTGAGGGCAAGCATATAAATGAACATGACCTAAAAGCTTGACAGCACTCAAGCTTAACAGTATTTTGACTTAATTTATCTGTTACACCTAGTTAATATCTTCACTTCAAAATTTGATAGCAGAAAAGCTCTTGAAAGCATGTAACTCACCTATCACTTCAAGGTTATACTTCACAACTCAGCAAAGAACAACACTTAGCAGCATTTAGGTAAGTCTATAACTGTGATTTATTCATACTTACAGGCCTAACGTACTTAGATATCCAAGGTACTTGAACATCTAAGAAAGCAGCATTTCTCCCAGATGTGCTAGAGCATATGCACACGTGCCTGCACACGGACATGAGCAGTCAGTCAAGCAAGGTACCTGTGACAAATTCCCCTCAGTGCTCAGTGAAACATCCACGTTGGATGCCTTTGCATCTCCCGACAGGCGAAGGGTCGAGCCCCAAGGAGTGAGGGCGTCAGCCGGGGACTTGTCATTGTTCAGTAATCCTCCCAGTATAGGAACCCAGAGAGTTCACTGGCTCTGAGAGTCAGTCCCACTCAGAGGGACATTGCTGGTCACAGCCTGCTGCAGTGCAGGAGAGCTCAAACGGTCTCATTTTGGACCACTGTTTATAGGGTCGCAAGAGAGTGGCCTTCAGTCGGATCCATGTTCCATCCTGGCCACAGTTTGTGTTGGCACATTCTTCGGAGTGTGAGAAGGGGAATGTTACGGCGTTCAGGCAACAAAACTATTTTCCAAGACTGGTCATAAGGAAAACAGGAGCCTGTTAGACAGCAGTTCTTGGGAAGAGACAGTGTTTCTGATAAGCTCAGGAAGAGCTGAGGCCAGGTGCTCTTTCCAAGGCTGAGGCCCAATGAGCACATCTCAGATCTCAGTGTGGCCTGGAAAACGGGAGGGGGAGCAATTCACCAGCACAGCTCCACTCCACGTTTGTAGTTGGGACCCTCGAGGAGGCAGATGGGCCCCTGGGGCCACGTTCCAGAGGCCTGGGGGGCACAGCCCCAGGGGCTCCTGCTGCAGCTCTGTGAGCCTTGGCCTCAGCCAGGCATCTGGGCCACCCTGCCCTGTGGCTGTGCTCATTCACCCTCTCCTGTGCTCCTCCCTCTGACAAGCCTTGACTGAACCAGCTGCAAGAGGAAGCATCCCCTTAACCAAACCAGCTGGGCACTGAAAGGTGCCTCAGCACAGCAGGTGCTGTTGCATGAGACAGCTGGGAGCAGCCCTGACCATAACAGCAGCATCAGCTTCCCCTGAGCAGCCTGAGCCACGGGGGGAACAAAAGACAATCAGTCATCCCAGGACAGCCAGGGAACACTGTCCTGATGAATTCTGGCCCAAGTGGAAGACCCTCATTGTAGCTGCAGTTTTGGAAACAATGTCCAAAAGCCTTGGCAATTGTTTTCAGTAGTTACCACCAGGAGTTGTGTCAGAGATGAAACGGAAGGTTCCATCTCTGACGGCAAAGGCAAATCATCTTGTGGGCCTATAAAGAGCTCTGTCCTGAGGGAGGCTCCTGGAGGCCTCGTGGACCACAGCAGCCTGTGCCAGCAGCTGCCTGGTGTAATTCCTGGGAGCTCTTTGTGGAGCTGCTGGTAAGCTCAGGAGAGCAGGCAGTTCTCACCCTGGCAGAGCAGGTGGAAGCGGAGGGAGGAGGAGAACAAACGACCACAAGTCTCCAGCAATGCTGCGCAAAGGCTTTAATGAGAAGGAGCAAAAGCAGCGTCACAGAGCAGAGAGCAAGGAACACGTGTGCAGGGGTGAGGGAGGGAAAGGGATGGGCCCCTTAGCCAGGGACAAAGGGGATGATGCGGCGGCTTCAGCAGATCTGACCGCAGCGGGGGACAGGCAGACACAGGCCTGAGCCGCCCAGGCCAAGGGAGCCCCCAGAAGAGATGGGAACCCCCGAGGTGCTGAGGGAGCTGCCCACAGCAGCTGACAGAGAGGATCCCACGGCTGTGCTCTGAGGGAAGGAGGTGAGGATGGGGCCCGGCAGGGTCACCACCACCGGCGAAGGCTCGATGTACACCGTGGAGTCAGCGCAGCGGGCCAGGCAGGGCTCACTGCAGCTGCTGGCAAGGGGCGTTGGGCCACAGGGGCCGCAGGGCCGGGGGGGACAGGGTCTGCAGCAAGACATCTCTCGGAGCAGGAGGCAAAGCTGCAACACAGAGCACGGAGCAACAGCCTGCCTCAGCATCAGTCTGTCCGTCTCTCTGGCCCTCAGCTCTCTCCAGGGACACGTCTGGGCTTCAAAACGCACTCTGTGCCTACTGCTCCCACCACCCTCCCCGTTCCCTGCGAGTGCCACGGCACGGGAAGGCCGCCCCACTTCAGCAATAGGAGCCAGCACGGTGGCTTTAAGGCCCCTGTGGAAAGACTGGTCACAGCCCATCTCCACAACAGGCACGGCTGTGTTAGAGATGTCTACAGGGACGTGCCCTGGGACAGTTTGTTCCCCCACGGCAGGTGCCAACTCTGCTGGGCACTGATCCCCCTGAGACTGGCTGAGCCCCAGGGATCCCCTTCTGCTGGAACAAAGCCCCCTCTTCCCAGCTGTCCCCAGCCAGCAGCATGGGAAGGCTGACGGCCCTTCAACACTTCTGTGTCAGGGCCAAGCGGAGGCAGCCCAAGGATCAACCTGGGCAGCCTCCACGGCAGCAGTTCAGCCCACAGGGAGGGATGGAGCGGACTCAGGCTTACCTCGTTCCTTGAGGAAAGGGAGGCCAGAGAGCAGGATGCTGAGCCTGGAGCAGCGCAGCCTTTTATGCCGTGTCCCAGAGCCCTGTGGGGCCACAAACATTCCTTGCTCCTGAAACATCCAAACTCCTGGGAGTGGCCATTTGTGAGGCCTTGCTGCTGATGAGGTCCCTGCCTCTTTCATCTCTGGCATTTTTCACCAATTTCACACCACCCAATGCGGAAATGATTCATGTGTGTCCCAGCTTCGTAAGACCACTTGACTTGGAGGTCCCAGGCCGGTGAAGAAGGTGAGTTGAAATGAATTTGTGTAGTTTGTATTGCTTCTGTCACTTGTTCTTCTTGGTGGTTAATTGGGCTCCAGTTACAGTCAAATTCAGCCATGAAGAGACACCTCAAGTCAGCTCTCAGGAGCTTTCAGTGCAGGCACTTGGGTTAACCCTGAGAGCCATTTCTCCCATGGCTCATCACAGTCCCACAGAAGACTGTGGGTCAGTTGAGGCAGAAAGGCAACACTGCACAACCCCACAGTGGGGAAGAGACCCAGCTCTGCAGGAAGGTGGCAAAGCTCAGCGGCAAGGAAAGCGCATGTTCGGCTGCAAGGATGTCCCCTGCAGGCCTGAGTGACCGCCATGGGGAACTTGCTTACAGTGCACAGGCCGTACCAGAGCCTGGTTTGGTGATCAAAGAGATGCCGCGTCCTTCCCCGAAACAGACCCACAGGCACAATGACCTGTTTTGCTCAGCTGGCTCATCCCAGAGGACACAGACCTGGATGGTGGGTTTGGGGAAGAGGCTGACGGCTGGGAGCCCAAAGCCCATGGCTCTTTGTTTCTGGGTCAGGGATGGGGTTTCCCATTCCATGCACTTTACATTTCAAAGGGACACTGGATCAGTCTCCCAGAGCACGTGGCTGTCACGGTGATGTGCAAGAGCTGGGAAAATCCCTGAGCTCCAGGCAAACCTGAGTCACCCAGTGTGGACTTCAGTGGACTGGGTGCCACAGACTCAGGCACCCGAGGGATAACAGAGGTCATATCCTCAATGTTCTGCTGCCATGAAGGGTGTTTCCCCACCTTCTCTCCCCATCCGTGGATCACCCGGTGCTTCTCTGCAATCTCCTGCAGTTGCTGTCTCCCAAGGCATGATCTTTTGGTGGCTGTGCAGCTCTCCCAGGCCTGTCCCTTGTGTTTCCTCAGGGAGCCCTGGGATTTCCTTTCTTGCAACCTGTGATTGCTGCCTCTTGCCCTTTGACAGTGCTCCTCTCAGCAGAGTCTGGCTTCATTCTCCCCAGAACCTCCACGGGCTGGTGCAGACAGCAGCTGCAGGCCCCCCTCCATGCCTTGCTCATCTCCACCAGGTTGCCCAAGTGCAGTGCCCTCGGCCTCCCCACATGTGCCAGGTGCTGCAGACCTTTTGTTCTGCCTGGTGCTCTGGCAGTGCCTCTCCCCCTAAGAGACCAGCACCACCTCCCCTGTCCCCAGGGACACCAAATGGGGACACCAAGCCGGACGTGGCCTCTGCAGTGCCAGGGAAAGGGCACCATGCAGGAGGTGATCAGATCTCAGGCTTATGGGGAGAGATCTGGACATGGCCTGGAAGGAACTCTCAGGGTTAGGGCTGAAAGCTCCGCAGAGGACGTGGAGTGAGAGCTCTCATGGGACAGACTTTCTCTCTGCTTTCCTGCCCTTCTGCCCCCAAGGGATTCCTTGTCCCTGGCCTGAGAGGGCAATGCAGAGCAGGTGGCATTCCCTGCACACAGCCAGCCCTGTGCTCTCCAGGCTGCCATGGCACGGTCTCACCAGCCTGGGGCTGCAGGCAGCCTCAGTGTCATCTGCTGGTGGTCCTCCCCCTCAAGGACCTGGGGGTTCAGCTGTAGGAGCCCTTTCCATCTCCTGGTAGCCTCGCAGGGGTGCAGGGCATCCCTGGAAGTGCTGCCTAGGAGACAGGGACCTGTCTGACAGTGGCAGTGTTCAGAGGACAATGGCACGAGGCCCACGGCTTCTGGAGGCAGCTGGGAAGTTTGTTCTTCTCAGAGCTGGAGCACAGGACTTCCAGTGGTCTCTGCTAACCTCCGTTATCCTGGGTTGCCCTGCCTCCCATGTGCCCATGAGCAGGCACCAAAGGGCAATGCCTTTCGGAAAGCTGCAGCAGCAGCACAGGATTACATGGACGTACAAGGGGGTTTGGGACTGGTCCTAAAAGGTCTGGCAATGCCCCAGACAAAGGCTGAAGTTTCGGAGGCAGGAGGAGCCTCTGTGATCTGGTATCCCTGGAATGCCCGAGTCCAGGGCACCTTGTGCACTCATTTGCACATCAGGATGATTCAGGTTTGCCTGAAGCTCATGGATTTTCCCAACTCTACCACATCCCTATGATTCCCACATGCTCTGGGAGACTGATCAATATCCCTTTGAACTGTGAAACGAATTGAATGGGCAAAGTGATGCCTGCCCCAGGAAAAGGAGCCATGAGCTTTGGGCTCCCTGTCCTCAGCCTCTTCCCCAAAGCTGCCATCCAGATCCCAGCCTTGGGGCTGGACACGCTGATCAAAGTGGGTCAATTTGTGTGTGAGCAAATGGGTCAATTTGTCTTTCAGGGAGAGACCGTAGGCACGCCTTTGATCACCTTGCTACGTGTTGATTTCCTTGTTTTCTAGAGGATCCCAACTTCCCAAGCTGAGGCCTGAGCTCTGGTTGTAAAATGCATGAGGGCCTTGTTTAGTTTTCAAGGGGCACATGGCTGTGGAGATTCCCTTAGAGAATCCTTTGAGAGACAGTTTATTGAGTCCTTGGGTTTCTCCTCTTGGCTGGGAATCTGCCGCTGTTCCCCACGATCATGGGCAGGAAACGAGGCAGCGGCAGAGAATGATAAGAGATAACAGAAAGCCAGGCGCTCGTGGTCCTCACCTCTCTCAATGAGGAGCTTCCCTTCAGCCCACAGTGATCCTGCTTTGCCCCTGAGTTTTGCCACAGCCCTGCAGAGGTGCATCTCTTCTTCTCTACAGGACTGTGCAGCCTTGACCTTCCTCCTGAATTTACCCACCGTCTGCTCTTTGTCAAAGTCACCCCTGGGAGAAATGTCTCTCAGGGCTGGCTGGTGTGCCAGCTCCAAAAGCCCTTGAGGGCTCACTCAAGGTGTCTCTCAGAGCTAAATTCCACCGTGATGGGTGGCTGCAGTCCCCATGAAGACGGCAATGTGACAAAGGCCATCCGTGTGACACAAACCCACCTCCAGTCTTCCTCCACTCCAGCCTCAGACCTCTGAGCCAATTGGCCTCGTTCTTCTGGGACACAGATGAATCGTTTTGACACTGGGACATGGCCCACTCCCTTGGGCCTGGTCCTGACAGGAACTTAAACCACTCAGTCATCTGCGGGCAAAGCGGCACAGGGAACTGCCAGCAGTCCTGGGGACTACTAGAGCGTGTTGAGGAGCACTTCCCACTACAGGGGGTGGAGAGGCTGACCAGAGGAGAGGCACTGCTGGACCTGCTCTTGGCATCCTTCTCTCCAAATAGGAGTGATGTGGATTTGAGGGGGGCTGGCCACTCACTGTGTATGGAATTGCATGGATGGCAGCAACTCAAGGACTTGTGATCGAGAGCTCGATGTGCAACTCGAGTGGTGTCCAAGCAGTGATGAGTGTGGTTTCTCAGGGTTGGGTGATGGGACCAGGAATATTTAACACCTCGTTGGGAGACATGGGAGGAGGGATTGAGCACATCCTCAGCAGGTTTGTGGATGGCACCGAGCTCAGTGATGGGCTTGATTCTCTAGAGGAAGGGATGCCATCCCAAGGGACCTGGACAGGCAGGAGAGGTGGGCCTGTGCAAACCTCATGAAGGTCAACATGGTCAGGTGCCGAGGTCCAGGCAATCCCAAACATGGACACAGGCTAGGCCATGATTGGATTGAGAGCAGCCCTGTGGAGGGGGATTTGCAGGTTCTGGTGGTTGAAATACTGAACATGAACCTAGCTCGAGCTAGATGATTTTAAGGTCCATTCCATCCCGGAGTGATTCTAAGAGTCCATGCATGTGTCTGGGTTGTACGATGTGGGAACACAACATTGGAGATGAAAGAGGCAGGGACCTCATCAGCAGCAAGGCCTCACAAATGGCCACTCCCAGGAGTTTGGATGTTTCAGGAGCAAGGAATGTTTGTGGCCCCACAGGGCTCTGGGACACGGCATAAAAGGCTGCGCTGCTCCAGGCTCAGCATCCTGCTCTCTGGCCTCCCTTTCCTCAAGGAACGAGGTAAGCCTGAGTCCGCTCCATCCCTCCCTGTGGGCTGAACTGCTGCCGTGGAGGCTGCCCAGGTTGATCCTTGGGCTGCCTCCGCTTGGCCCTGACACAGAAGTGTTGAAGGGCCGTCAGCCTTCCCATGCTGCTGGCTGGGGACAGCTGGGAAGAGGGGGCTTTGTTCCAGCAGAAGGGGATCCCTGGGGCTCAGCCAGTCTCAGGGGGATCAGTGCCCAGCAGAGTTGGCACCTGCCGTGGGGGAACAAACTGTCCCAGGGCACGTCCCTGTAGACATCTCTAACACAGCCGTGCCTGTTGTGGAGATGGGCTGTGACCAGTCTTTCCACAGGGGCCTTAAAGCCACCGTGCTGGCTCCTATTGCTGAAGTGGGGCGGCCTTCCCGTGCCGTGGCACTCGCAGGGAACGGGGAGGGTGGTGGGAGCAGTAGGCACAGAGTGCGTTTTGAAGCCCAGACGTGTCCCTGGAGAGAGCTGAGGGCCAGAGAGACGGACAGACTGATGCTGAGGCAGGCTGTTGCTCCGTGCTCTGTGTTGCAGCTTTGCCTCCTGCTCCGAGAGATGTCTTGCTGCAGACCCTGTCCCCCCCGGCCCTGCGGCCCCTGTGGCCCAACGCCCCTTGCCAGCAGCTGCAGTGAGCCCTGCCTGGCCCGCTGCGCTGACTCCACGGTGTACATCGAGCCTTCGCCGGTGGTGGTGACCCTGCCGGGCCCCATCCTCACCTCCTTCCCTCAGAGCACAGCCGTGGGATCCTCTCTGTCAGCTGCTGTGGGCAGCTCCCTCAGCACCTCGGGGGTTCCCATCTCTTCTGGGGGCTCCCTTGGCCTGGGCGGCTCAGGCCTGTGTCTGCCTGTCCCCCGCTGCGGTCAGATCTGCTGAAGCCGCCGCATCATCCCCTTTGTCCCTGGCTAAGGGGCCCATCCCTTTCCCTCCCTCACCCCTGCACACGTGTTCCTTGCTCTCTGCTCTGTGACGCTGCTTTTGCTCCTTCTCATTAAAGCCTTTGCGCAGCATTGCTGGAGACTTGTGGTTGTTTGTTCTCCTCCTCCCTCCGCTTCCACCTGCTCTGCAAGGAAGATCCTTCCCTCTCCCATGACAAAAGATTAACTTTAAGGATGGGGGCCACTGCCCAATATTGCTAGAGCTCCTTGCACTGATTGCAGAGGAATGGAAAGAAATTGTCAGGGAAAAGAGGAAAAGAAGCTGCAGAGGAAAGGAGCAAGAAGGAGCAGTGGACAGGGCTGGGCATACAAGCAATGCCACACAGAGTAACCTGCTGTCACTGTGGGAAGGGTCCAACCTGGAAACAGCTGCCCAGAGTGTGTTCCCAGTCTCCGTTTTTGCATCTGACACAGGAGCCAACAGTGCCAGAGCAGCCTCCTGGGCCTGGACCCATTTTGAGTGGGTGGGCTCCAGCTCAGCTCTGTGTGATTCATCAGAAAACACTCCACATGTGATCCAGCAGCAGAGTAGAGCTGTGAGGGTGTCAGCATTCCGAGGAAAAGCCTGAGGGAACAAAAAGGCTGAGGTCCCACTGAGATTTGAACTCAGATCACTGGATTCAGAGTCCAGAGTGCTCACCATTACACCATGGGACCTTCTCCACAGGGCACTTTTGGCCCCTTGCTCAGCCAAGCCTCGCTCAGCCTTTTGCCCCCAGCTCAGGCTGCCTGTCTCTCCATCGCCTTGGACATCTATCACCACGTGCAGCCTTCCTGCACGGCCTCCAGGCACTCTCTAATCACACCACCCTTCAGGGCAGCAGCACAGCTCCTTCTGCAAGCCTGGCACGGCCTCTCTTACAAGTGCCAGGCTCAAAACCTCACACAGGCTTGTCTTTCCCAAATGGCAACAAGCTCGCTCTGACCCACGGCACGCCTTGGGAAGTCACCTTCACACGGCAGAAGCTCCCGTGCCTTCTCGTCTCCACTCCAAGCCACTCCTTCACCTTAAGGACCACTGAGAGGGAAATATTGTCTGATCTCTACAAAAGGTGAAGAACAACCGGCTGGGGAGCTCAGGAAAGGGGTTGCGGGGGCAAGGAGAAAGGACAGGCAGCATGAACACCTTTCTTTTTGCGTCAGACTCTTCCTCAGTTGAGGAATCAGAGTTTCAATGCTTCCATCCCAGATTTCAGGGTCGTAATCCCAGTTTGCAATGGTTGCACAGGTTTGTGGGCCAGCCACCCTTTGCTCTTTCCCCCTCATTTCTTGGTAACCTGTACTGCAAAGTGCTCTGCTGAAACTGCACATTTTTTCCCCAACCGCTCACCGTGCTCAACAGCATTATAAACCCTTGCCTATGTAACATCATGATAGCTCTCAGCTACTCTATGTTTTTGTCCTCTTCAATTAATTGTTGTTCTAGTTCTCAATTTTTTTCCATTACAACTTTGCATGCAAATAACAGGCAACCTGTCATTTGGTCAGCAAGAATTAGTTGCTCTTTAGATCCCTTCCAAGAAGTTTGCACAAACTCCCCCCAGTATTTTAACACCTCGATATGGCTCCCATTGTTCTGGTCCCATATTTGTATGCGTTTTTAGCCAATATTTGTGCAAGTTTCCAGCTTATGTCATAATGTATTCCATGGCTCCTGAGTCTACCCCAGTCGCTCTGCTAAAGGAGCCACAGCCTGAGGCTCCTTCTTTCAAAACATTATTATCACTGCACTTGCTTAAGATCAGTATAATGACAATAAAAATAGTAAGGGCGATAACTCTGTTGTATTGGTATTATCTGGCAACACCCCAAATACAAAGGACTAAGGGGTTTTTAATTCAACTTTAAAAGAATGCCAGTCACGTCTACAAAGTCTACGCCATGCAATAACTGTATGACACCAATTACACCTCAGACACAGATAAATTCTACTAAGTTCTCACACATGACTGGGTACCTGGACTAAATCTTGACTTCTCATATACCACACACGCACATAGAACAGCGTCTTTCAGTGCAGTGAAGTGCTTCACTCTCCTGGTGCCGCCCTGCGCTTTGCTGACCAAGCCCTGTACACACAGAGCACAGGGGTGCGTTCCACTCCCCTGGTGCAACCACATGACCCACTGACCTCAGAACAGCTTTTCCTGGTTCAGCTACATGCTCCACTCACCAGGCGCTCTCACATAAACTAAACAGTGTCACAATTTTTAGCAGCCACACACACAAACACCATCTTTTGGTGTAGCTACACGTCTTACTGCCCAAGCCCTGTTTTTCACACACAAACAGCAGCTTTTGGAGAAGCTGCATGCCTACCCCCTTGGTGCAACTATGTGCCCCATTGCCCTAGCCCCATCCATGTTAATGTGCACTCAAGCAAGGGTTAGTTTGCCACACATACACAGTCAAGACAGCATCAGTTTTTTGCTCTGGGTATCCCATTGTCATTGCCAATAATGTTACATGTTCGGAAGGATGCCCATGCACAAAAAGCTCAAGAAGAACTCAGAATAGCAAAGCAAATTAATTTCTTTAGTTGCATTAACACATAATGACCCCTGGATTCTGGAGAAGCAGCCAAGCAGGAGAAGGAGATGGAGCACAGCTTCCGAGCGGGACAGGTAGCAAGACAGTGCATCTTCGGGGCGTCCCCTGGATGAAAACAGCATGCATCTTGTCTTCCTCTCCCCTCCAAGCCAGGACCACACCTTCTATGTCCTCCTCAGGAGTGGCCAGTTTCAATATCATCTCACACGGGGCCAGCATGTGAAATGAGGTCATAACGACCTGTGATAACACCTCCATGTCAACAAGGGCTTTATTGTGTATTATTTTCCTTTCACAGGTTGAATCCCACCAGGTGACTGATACATAGTTTCATTTCTGAAGGTTTAATTCCTACCAACTAAGGAGGTCTTCTTCCACATTGTCATGTTTAAAAATAAGGTCGTCTTCTACATTATCTTGTTGACATGTACAACGGCGGACCAAATATGTTAGGCCTTAGACACAGCTTCGGTCCCTGACACACTCTGCCATCTGTAGCTGCTGCTTTGCACGTCTTTAAAGAGGTGCAAAAGAACTTTCAAGGAAAGGCGTTGTTGGAGACTGAAATGTTATAATTTATGGCTTAAACATCTTCATGGAGGATGTTTGTCTATAATAACCAAACTGTACAAAACCTGCAGAGAAAACCATGAAAACCCTGAATGTGGCCCTGGATTACTTGTTGATGGAAATAAGATAAAGTAATCTGAGTCTGAGCTGGGCGAGAAGAATACATTCACAGAGGGATCAAGCTTAGCATCTTCAGGGTGGAGACCATGCCCCAGAACTATCAGCTGCCAGGCTTGCACAGACCCTCACAGCAAAGGTTGGGAGGACGAGAGGTTTTGCGTGTGTAGTTTAAAAGCCTCTGGCCCGAGGCAGTGAATGCCCATCATCCACTGTGCAGACCTCCCCAGCTGCAGGGGCTCCTTCGCTCTGGGAAAAGCCACATTCACATGAAGCAGAGGGGGTATCATTGCTCATCAAAGGCCCCCCCAAAAGGGTCCCGGGACTCTGCACCAGAGCACTGCAACGTGATGCAACAGATCGACATTGTTGCAAGGGACAGTGTCAAACTTGCCCTCCCCAGGGGAGGCATGTGGGCCTTCCCACCTGGCCCAAATGTACATTAATCCGTTGGATTCTATACTTTTCCTTGTGAGGCGGCAGGGGACCCTCACCACGAAGATCAGACAGAGGGGAGCAACAAGAAGTCATTGAAACCCTTGGAAAGGTGTTATGTTCTGACTTAACCCCTGTCACTCTCTGTCCCCACACACCTCTATCTATTTTTCTTTTTCTTTGTCTCTTTTGCTATTAAATAAAATATATCAAGTTTTTTGGCACCAACATCTATGACCCATGTCATGTTATAGTTTGACATGGGTCAAATGCCAGGCACCTACAAGAATTGTTCGCTTTACCCTCTTCTGCTACAGTTGGGCAGAGAAGAGGGAAAAAAAGAATTAACAAAGGGCTCATGAGTTAAGGACTGAGAGAAAAACACTTAAAGGGCAAAACAAGGTTCAAACTTAAAGGCATAAAGTAAATTTATTATTAACGGAGTCAGAGGAGAATAATGAGAAGTAAGTTGCCATGACCACTTTCTAGAAGCCTTCCAGACCTGTCTTCTCCTCCCCAAGGGTAAAACGCCGGAAAGCCGCTTCCCCTCGCGGGGGTGTGCGCAGGGATGAGCAGCCCGCAGAGCAGGCTGGAAGCGCGGCTGCCTTGATCCCAGGAACAAAGTCACGTCAGTGCGCTGTGTGTGACTGCGCACAGGTAGCGGCTCGGCCAGCACTGCCTCCTTCACCCCGCACTCATAGTGGCTGCGATGTGTTCGCTACCAGGTGGTGCGAAGGCAGCTTCGGCAGCAGCGCAGAGGCAAGCGCCGTGCCTGCGCTACAGCCGCCGCCTCCTCCGCCTCGTCTCCCCCCCTTCCGCTCCGCCGCCTCGCTATTCCGTATTTCTTTCCCTTTATAGGAAAAGTATGCGCAGGTCCGGGGGGGCTGCCCTGAGTCACTGAGGCCTGCGGTGCCCGCCCACGCCCAAGGGGCCGGGGCGGGGTCAGCGCTGCCCGCCGGGGCCGCAGCGCCGTGCCCGAGCCGCGCGTCTCGCCCGGAGCCCCTCGGCCACAGCGCGGGGCTCGCCGCCATGACGGGCAGGTGAGGCCGGGCACGCGGGGGCCGGGCGGGGGTCTGGGCCGGTCCAGCCTTCACCGCCCTGGGCCGGCCGGGAGCAGCTCCTCCTCGCCCTGGGTAACGCTACGGGAAGGGTGGCGGGAGAAGGCTGTGCTGCGGTGAGGCTTGCGCGGAGCGGGGCGTGCTCCGGCCGGCCGTGCGAGCGCGGAGCTGCTCCGCTGTGCCTGAACCCTGCCCGGGGACACGGCGGAGGGCAGGGCAGAGGCAGAGCTGGGCGGGAGCAGCTGTGGATGGGAGCTGTGCTTGCGCAGCGGGCCGTGGTGGCGTGGCGTGACCGGGGCTGGCAGCCTGCTCCCGGGCCGCCCCGCACCGCTGCCCCGTCGGGGCCCTTCTCGCTGATCTAAACGCAGCCCCTCTGCCCGAAGATTGACTCTGCCCTTCCTCCAGCTGGCCTTGGAGTTAACATGTTCCAGGAGCTGTTTAAATCTGGGGCTTGCTTCTCCTCTCCTGCTCTCCTCTCAGTGGAGAACGCTGTGAAGCAACTTGACAGTTGTAAATGAGAAGAGGAGCGGGGAAAGCATTTCCTGGCATTTTGCGAGGGTTTGCACAAGTGCTTTGATGTCACTTTTTTCTTCCGTCTGTAAAATAAAACCCAGACGTTATAAGCAGTTCGTGGAAATGAGCTTGCTTTTGTGAAATATCTTGGAGATGAGAAGCACGAAGGAGTAATACTACAGTTAGCAAGGTGCCCTTTTTAGGATGCTCATCCTCAGAAGCCCTACTATCTTACTATAGCTCTGAAGCAGTGTTCTTCATGATTAGGAATACTGAGATGTAGTCAAGGCATTTTGTGTATAAGTATTCACTTTCCTTTTGTGTCAAGTCTTGATGTTTGTATTACAAAGCTTTTTCTGATTATTCAAAGTGGATCCTGATTAGTGGGTTGTTGGGTGTGAGAACCAGCTGAATAATTGTGTATGGTCATCTGTGATTTGGGAATATATTATCTTTGGTCTCTGATGACAAATTGATGCTTTTGGGTGGTTATACATGCTCAAAACTCTTCTGGATTTTGCCTCGTGTCTTTAATGGTCCCCTTTTTATTTTTCTAACATGTGAAACAGGTGTGTATTTACATGTTTATGTTCATTTTCTTAAAGCTAAAGGAAGACTTAGGAGCCTAAAATGTTCACGGGTCATGGGTATCCATCTAGCTCTAAAACAGAGAAAGGATGGAGAGGACTTAGGAAGAACTGTGGCTGTATGAAGCCAGCTGATTTATTTTTTCAGAACTGTGGCATGGTACTGTTTAGAATGACAGGCTTACCTCAGGTGAAGTCACTCAGGAGGACAGTGGGAGGTGCCAGGGAATAGTAATCCTTGTCTTCTCTCCATGCTTCCTCTGAAACTTGCATGTTGAAGTGCAACATTTCCTTTGGAAGCCCTGGCGTGAGGTGTGAGCCTGGGTGGACAATTCCAAGGTAGCAGAGACACTGCAAAGTGCAGTTCAAAGTGGTGCAGGACTTCTGTTCCCTTTTCCTTGGGTTTACTTCAGAGGGTTGTTAAAATGAGCAGGCCTTGGCTTTAGCTTATGAGAAGTGAATATGGGTGTTATTTAATGTTTTCAGAAATGTTTGTCAGCTATGAACATTTCTAAAGTTCTGTCTGATGTTGTTCCCAGGACAGGACAATTAACTCTTCTATCCGAGTTGTTTGTCACAGCTGTAAGTCAGCTGGCTGTTTCCTTGTTAATAGTATCATCCATTTAGGGAAGTAGCTTCCCAGCAAAGCTTTTCAGTGTCTGTGTAGCCTTGCACTGCTCAGCACCTTGTCTGGCCAATGCCATTGACAGGCACTGTGTTCAGTGTTGTTTTTCAGGCTGGGACAGACTCCTATGGCATTTGAAAGAATTCAGCATTGAGAATGTTCTTCCTTAGACACAGCTACATTTTAATCTGCTGAGTGGTACCCAGATGGTGTTCTGTGTTTGTTATCTGGTAGCTCTTCAAGCTTTCTGACATTACGTAGTCAGATGTTCTCCAGCATTTGGGACATGGGATTTTCAGTGTTCTGGGAGGAGATGAGCTGCTTCACAGCTGGAGCATCCCCAGCGTATCCATCAGTGGGGAACCTTCCTGAGCCAGGAACGGGACATAAATGTGCTTTTGATCTTGAAACTGTTGACACAGGGAATGATTGTGTTGTTTTGCGGTGGTCTAAAATGAAGAAGACTGGAAAACATGAGGTGCTGAAACAGCATTCTTTTTCACTTCACCTTTCTTATAAAGTAGGATTATGAAATTACTCTCTTAGGGGTACTCTGATTACAGATGCATTATTAGTATTAAAATACATGAAAAAAAGTCCATTTTCATTGTGTTCTGTCTCGTTTGGCTGCAGAGGGCATCTTCTGAATTTAAAAAACTGCAGTGGTTTGATTTATTGATTTTTAGCATTAGAGAAAAATATAAGTCCAGAAATAAGAAGTGCACATTTTTCTTTTTGTGTACTCATAGTAAAAAATTACTAAAATTGGTAACTAGGTGACTATCTAGCAAATGAAATGCAAATCTTAAAACATATCACTAGTTACATTTTTACAGTGTGAGAATTGTGTTTTGCTAGAGAAAACTGATAATTAGATAATTGGATTTTAGAAATTGTATTTGTGACTGTCAGGTCTGGTCTGGGCTATTGGGGAAATAGAGGAGGAGAACCACCTCCCTGACCTGCTGGCCACACTCTTTACTTTTATGAGGTTACATGTTGTTTTAACTACATTAAAAACAAATTCCAAATAATAGTGTGTTAGATGTAAAAACAGTATGTTTTTGTAAGCGGTTTTTCTGTGATTTTCAGTGCTGGTAAATACAATTGGTGTGATTTTTGGAGCATTTGGGAGTTAACTATGATACTTCCTTACCAATAAATAAGGGAATACCCCTTCTAGAATTGTATTTGATGCATTTAGTCCATCTGTTAATTGTGACTTTTGCCTTTTTGAGGATTGTTGGAGTTTGGGATGGGGTTGATTATTTTTGTTTGGTTGGCTGGATTTTGTTGTTCTATTTTTCTTTGTCTTTGTGATGGGCTTATTCCTAAGAAAGAGAATCTGTGAATGACCAGCGAGCAAAACAGTCAAATGCCTAAAGTAGAAACTAAACAAGAATGGAAGAGAGTTTCCTTTAAGACTTTGCTGCTGTGGTGTTGATAAGAAAACCCAAAGGTGAAAAATACTGGGCTGTTTTGTGTTGCCTTTAGAAATTAATCTGATACAAAGCCCAAGAAAACAGAAAATCCCGAGTGTATGTTACAGGGCATAATCATCTTCATAAGAAATTTTTGTTACCACTATATTTGGTCGAATTGGGATCTGGATACGCCTATGTACTTCCTGTAGTCAACAAAAGAAGAGCAGCTGCGTTTACAGATAGGCTTATTGATTGTCCCTAATCCAGTGAAGGTAAGAAATAACAGTATATTATTTTCAATTAGGCTAGCTGGTTAGATGCTTTTTTAATTCAGCGGAGAGCTACTGCTGCTGCTGTTCATGAAGCAGTTACAAGTAAAAGGGTTTGAAAGAAACATGTTTTAAGGACAATCTTACGAAAGGTTCTTGGTGCTGAGTAGACAGCACCTGCATTAAATAAGAGATATCTTATCTCTCTGAGTTAGAAGCAGCCATTTCTGCTCTTCTGGGTTAAAAATGTGGTTTTAATCTTAAACTTGTGATCTAAATTTGCTCTCTGGATAGGAAGGTCCTTAGTCTGTTCTGGGGCCATAGAGTTGCTTCTCTAAGGAAGAACCTGAAAGTGCCTGAAAAGTCTGGCTTCTTTCTTCTCTGCTTTGGCCCAGAAAGTAACCACCTGTAAAAGTTTGGCATCAACCCTGTCTCTTAAAAGCAGTCTATCAAGAGGGAAAGAAACAACAAACCTGTGCATTTTCACTCTTCATGTGTAAGGTGGCAAGAGAGGAGTGAGTGAGCTTGTGTTGAGGGATGGGAAGACAGGATGTTTGCTGTTGAGATTTTGGCTTTTTTTTTTTTTCTTTAAACCCCTCATCTTCTCTTTTGAAGAAGACAGTCATAGTTTCCATGGAAGAGTGATTGTTTGAAAACCAATAGAATCATGTCATATGAGTCAGGTAAAAGCTTAAGGGTTTGAGAGAAAAGGAGGGTTTTTGTCAGATTGCTTAAGGATAAGGGAGATTAATGTTGTGGTGATTTAATATTTTGCTTTGTCCTAGAAGTAAAAATGTGATTTAATCTTACATTTTAAAAATGGTTTATTGCTCTAAAATTTCAAAGGTCAGCAAAGACACCCAGTGTGGAGGACATTTTTCTTTATTCTATTTACATTCCAAAATAGAAAAGGATGAACTACACTTACAGTCTGAAAGAAATGGTAGTGGCAGATTGATGTCAGGTCAAGAGCTGAAACTCTCAAGGAAATGAGGGGTGCATTATAGATTTTAAGGTTGCTGATTCGTGATTTTAAAAGTATGTTGTTTGTTATTCATGCCTGTTCTAATGGGCCCCAGTAAACCCTTCTGTTTTCTCTTTAAGTGTCAGAAGGGATTCCTGCTTGTTAATATTTGTTTAGAACTCATGAAGTCATCAGTCCTCTCAATTTTTTATCTCTGTAGCTTGCCAAGCTGTATTTCATGCTCATGCTACAAAAATCCCTTCCCTTTTTTTTTTTTTTTTTTTTTTTTTTTTCTTACAATTTACTAAAAGGTAATTTGTTAGAAATGACTCTTAGAATATTTTTCATGGTAATCCTTGAAGGCTGGAGAGCTCTGGAGACTGGAATGCCAAGTATGTTCTTCCTCCCTGCTTCCTGACCCTCTGCTGTGTGTGACTGCTGCCGACTGCAATGAGTCCAGGGAGCAGAAGTTTTGCAAGCTTGTTTCTTGGAATATGCTTTGTCCAAATGGAAGGAACAACTCTGTTGTTTACAGTGTCCTTAGGACGTGGTGTGGTAGAGCAGCCTGCAGGAAAGTGTGTGGAGATGCCAGGGTCAGATACTGATCTGCAGTAAATGATAGCGTTTGCTATCAAGAGCTCTAGTAATCGGCTTTGCCTTTCTGCATTTCTCTGTGCTTTGATCAGAAAGTTTTCTTGATTTAAGTGGCTTAATCTTAGACTGAGGGTTGTTTGTTTGGCTTTTTTTTTAACCTCACTTGTGACATTTATACAGATGCATTCTGTAAGGCTAGGACATAACAAGGTGCTGGTGTAGCCCCTTGTGTACTGCATTAAGTAGATAATTACTGGTGGAATACAGGAAAGAGGTTGGCAGATCTTTTAACAATATGGCAAAATGGCAGAGAGGTTGTAAGAAACAGTGCTTGACCGGGTGTCTATGCATCCTGCTTTAGCTCTTCTGAAATGTAAACGCAACTCCCCAAAGGAAGGTGACTCACTGAGTATTGGTGCTGCTGGTGTTGCTCCAGTTGTGTCCCTGCATTCCCCTGCCGAGGGGCCTTGGGTGGCATGGCCGGCCTGCGGCTCCAGGGGCTGGCGGCCTCCAGGCTCTATCAGCGCCGGCAGGGGCAGGATCGGCTGAGTGCCACAGGGTCACTGCCCAGCAGCAGGACAGACACGGCCGCTGGGATTCCTGGGTATGTCTCCGAGATGAAGGGAATGGCATCTTCCAGGATTTGGTAGATTTTCGGTTTTGGTGGTTGGGGCTGTTTTATTTAAAGTGAGAGTTGTTTGCACGGAGCCAGAAGGGGATGAGGTCTGTTTGTTTTCATTTCCAAGTAGATTAAGAAGGAAAGGACTTTCCTGATGAGAAAGCTTTCAGTTTTAACAATAACAGGAAAGCAACGATGGAGAACCTTTCCCATTTTGTGCTCTGTGCTAGACTGTCCAGAACCAGCGTTGGTGCGTGTGTGGGTTTTGCGTGGCCTGGTTTTGGGTAGCGGGGGCCACAGAGGTGGCTTCTGTGAGAAGCTGGTGGAAGCTCCCACCGTGTCTGACAGAACCAAACTCTGATAACTCTGAAGATGGATGTGGCCGGGGCTGGGCCAGTTAGAGCTGTTGGTAATGCCTCTGTGATAACGTATTTAAGAAGAAAATTAAGACAAAGTGGGGCACAGTTTTTTCTAGACAGAGAAGAGGAGGAAATGATGAGAACATGTGAGGGAAACGACGTGGACACCAAGGTCAGTGGAGAAAGGAGGGGGAGAACGGGCTCCAGATGCTGGAGCTGAGATTCCTCTACAGGCTGTAGTGAGGACCATGGTGAATGAGCCGTGCCCCTGCAGCCCATGGGGATCCACCCACAAACCATGGGGATCCACAGGGGATGCAGAGATCCCCCTGCAGCCTGCGGGGATCCACCCACAAACCGTGGGGATCCACGGGGGATGCAGAGATCCACTTGCAGCCTTTGGGGATCCACGGGGGATGCACAGATCCAGCTGCAGCCCGTGGGGGAGGTGCCCACGCTGGAGGGGGTGGATGCCTGGAGGAGGCTGTGATCCAGTGGGAGACCTGACAAATTGACCCAAACCCCCATGCCTTGTCTCCCTGCTCTCTCAGTGGGAAGTAGGGGGGGGGGGGGGGAAAGGTGTTTTAAGGGCTTGTTTTAATTCTCATTATCCTCCTCTGACTTTTTTAGTAAGAAATTCACTTTGTACCTCTAAGTTGAGCCTGTTTTGCCCTTGGAGTGTTTTCTCCCAGTCCTTATCTCAACTCATGAGCCCTTTAAGTTTTCTTTTTCCTCCTCTACCCTGCTATAGCAGGGGAGGGCGGGTGAGCAACTGTTGTGGGTCCCTGGTGTTTGGCCAGTATCAAACCATGGCAGTGCTAATGGTCAAGCATTTGGGTACTGTGGGAGTAAAAAGTGAAATGCAGTAATTTTTCCAAATGTTGATAAAATTCTGTCATTCCGTGGGTTTTAGGCTTCAGTAGTCAGTTCTTCACCTATACTGTTAATAGCAAGTTTGATTTTAAGTTTTTGTAAATAACTCCAGTCCAGCTTCAGAAACCGAAACTTTCAAGTGTAGCTGCTTCATGGGAATGTGTAAACCAGGGCTTCTTTAATCTGTCCAGACCATTCCCTTGCTTGATATGACCATGACTTATTCCATACTTCACATTAAAATTTTACTTCTGAGTTTTCATTAGTTAATTTTGTGCAGGAGGTAAATTAACAGGAGTTAAATAAAACTTAGTTTCTTTGGGAGAACTGTGAGCTGCAGCAGCAATGTGGGATCTGAAGTCTGTGTCACTGGAGAGAGCAGTGAGCATCCAGGAGAGGTGATTTTCTTTTTCTAGCAGTCGGGAGTTCTGAGTTTGAGACTTTTCTTAGTAGGAAGAAGGCCTGCTGCTTACCTGGAAATGAGAAATTAGTTTGGCCTCTCAATATGAACTATGCCTCCCTCACTAAAACCCTATTTTTCCTGCTCTTTTCCTTTTAGCCAATAGCTCTTAGTTGGTAATTTTTTTAATTTTTCCTACACGAAGCTGTGGGTGTGAATGTATGAGAATTTAATGAGGAGGGGATCTAACAAGGTAGTAAGGGAAATGGTGATGCCATTGAGTGGAGACAGGGCTGTTCAGGAAAAGTGAGAAGTGTGGAAGAGACCTGTGAAAGGAAAGAAAAGCACTGAAAAAGCAGATGCACAGTTAAATTGAGTACATTTTTCACATCATAGTTCTTGAAGCAAAGTAAGCATAGAGCCAATATACTTTGGTTTTATTGAGCAGGTGACAGTGCTGAAAATTTTAATTCCTTTGAGATGTTTCTCTCTTGAATTATTGTATTTTATCCATGGGTTTTGAGCTAGTGATAATTTTTGCTTCTCCTTTCTGATAGGCCCTGATAGTCTGTGTCCTTTCTTCAGGCAAAGGAGAGTAATCCAACAGTAGCGCTGCTGCTAGCTGGTGATAATTGATGAATATGTGGGGAATGATGTGTGTTATCAGTGCTGGTAAACAAACATATTTAAGTTCCTTTGAGATAACAGAAGTGAAGTAGACAAAGATTTAATGTGTGTAAGGAGTTATTGATCAAACATGTTCTGGATGAAGTGGTACATACTTGATAATAAAAGAGTGGTTTTCCTGTGTAAGAGGCATAATTTATTTAAAACCTGTACATTTTGTTATGTTGTTGATATTCGCCTGGGCTGAGTGAACACTGCTGACTGTGTCTTTTTAAGTAATTGGTCATGATTTACTGGCAATAAGTATGTCTTGGTGTGGAGAGGGACTCCCAAGTATCCATGGCATAGGATTTTTTTCTGTGTGAATACCGAGAGACTTTTGTTGCTGCTGGTTTCAGAGGTCTGCCTGATGGCAGCTTCCTGCAGGCCAACTATGCAGATGTTGTACTCTGGCCTCAGCTGCAATATGTGCAATTCTTCTTTTTTTTTTTTTTTTTCTTTTTTTTTTTTTTTAACCCCTCTAGTTTCTACTAACTGCAAATTGCTGTTGCTCATAGGCCCAAGGAGAGATTTTTTTTTTCCATATTGTGACCATAAGTTGCATTTTCCATATTGTGACCATAAATTTCGGTTATCCCTGTGTTCTAAACAAGAAAGAAAAATGCTTATTTTTTTATTAGGGAAGATATACTGAGAGAAACACTATTCATTTCTTCTTTAGCCAGTGAAAAAACACTTAGCATGAACTGAAAATTCAATGCGAGCAGAAGGAGAAATGTTGAAAATGTTAAGCTATGCCCGTGGTTTAACAAATGCACAACAAATCATGCATTAAACAAATGGGAATTACTTTTTTTCCAACATTTTATGACTAGTTTAATAATAACAACACTAAAGAAGTTAATTCAGTTTGGGAAGATTGTCCAGATAAGTCAATTGCAGCAAGAGATTTTGGAATGATAAGAGTAGTTGAGGACTGTTTTTCAGCACTAGTTCATAACCTGACACCCTTCCTCTTTCTTTTGTCTTTGCATTAGTCATTATCTGTGAAATTAATCATAAAGTCTGGTATTGTCCCAGCAGATTTCATTTGTATCTTTGTCAACATTGAGGACTTTAGAACACTTAATTCTGAGCCGTGCTGTGGGGGTGGGAGCCAGCCCCACTCCTGGAGTGCTCTCATTTTTATCTTGGCTGCTGACGTCTGTGACACACACACAAGTGGTGGTAGCTCTTCCAGTTTTGATGTTTCACTATTGTATCTGTCTGTGCATGCATACTAGAAATGTAATCATATTGTGATATTTTCTGTGTGCACTCGCTCCTACTGGTAGACCAGAAGGAGCAGAAAATACATTTTTGGGTTCCCTAGCATAGGTTTTGCTCTCTGCTGAGGTTTGGATAATGCCCTGGGTTCTTGTATCTTGAAGCATTATCTTACTTTCTTTGATAATAAGATAATTTGTTAAAGGTACAGAGATAATGATGAAAGATTGGGGAAAGCATTGTTTGAATGCTGGTGTTTTTTGGGTTTGTGCAGGACAGGATAACTTCAGGATGCTGATCTCATCGTGCCTTTCCTGTCTTTGTGTCACTGGCTTATTGTTAAAACAGAGGAAGATTCTTTATTTTACTGAATAGCAAAAAATCAATGAGCAAACAGAATGGAAGCAGCACTCTATATTGAGGACTGTCCTTTGTGGGAACGATTTAGGTGTAAATATCTGATGAGTGGCGCAGCAGGTCAGAGTTTTGTGGTTACTCCTGGTGCTGCTATCAAGAGGATGGTTGTGGTGTTACCTTTCCTTTCCCCATGCTGCCAGAAGTGCTTTTGCAGCAGTGCAGTAAACTGAATGATAAAACTGCTCTGAATTAGCACGGTGCTCCCTCTTCCTTCCAGCTTTGGTTAATTTTAACCTTGAGCTGGTTGAAAAAATGCTTGTTTCTGTATAAACAAGAGGGCGCACAGGGGTGTGGACTTGGGGGAAATTAAGAAATTGGCAAATGTTACAGTAAAACCTTTGAATAAATGCAAAGTCCTATCTTCAGGGCAATGCTGAAGTGGCAAATTGTAGCTTTAGTGCGAAATAATAAAATGTCTTAGGTGAAGACAGATGCAGAGTTATAAATGAAATAAGAGCAAGGATGCAAAACTCTTTCTGTGGATTGTCAAAGAGCCACAGCTGCTGGTTTGCATTACAGGAGATAGATTGGTCAGGAGCTGATGTGGTTCAGCTGACTCCTGGTAGTCTGACTCTTCCCACAAGTTTCAGTTGAGTTTTAGCTGAGGCAGAGAACTGAGTTATTTTTTGTAATGGTTCTTTCATTTATATTTTCCTGGACTAATAGTTTCTCTCATCTGCATAATGAGTCCCACTCATTAGCTCATTTGCATGGACACCTCAGACTGTACCATGATCATCTTTCTTATGCCTTTAGGGAAATCTTGTCAGCAGCAGCATCATCACAGGGCCTGTGTCATCATTATCTCTCTTGCCAAGACAGCCATGGGACTTGTGTGGGAATCTCTCCTGGAGTGTCTGGTGTGAAGTGTCACAGCTGCACTGCGTTTCATGCAGGACCGTGGCTGTGCCGGTTGCAGGCTTGAGCTGTTGCGAAATGCTGTTGTGGAGGTGGCTGCTCTGGTCTAGCAGAGTTCAACCCTGCTTGTTGAACCCCATAGGTGGGTCCCTTTGGAGAAAGAGAAAAGAAAGAAAATTAGGATTTTTTTTAAATGTTGATTTCATGTTTATAAAGAAAAAGACCCAACAAACACAACACAAGGTGCTTTGCTGTTAGTGTCTAGCATGTAATACTCAATACAGATAAAAATATCTCGGGTTTTTCCCAGAGGTGATTTTTCACTATGATGACATCAGTCTTTATTAATCTTGGCTGCTGGCTAGCTAAAGTCTTGGAATTTAAGAACTGAATTTTTCAACAAGGAAAAAGTACTTGAAGGGAAAGATTATATTTTGAAGTCCTGGTACAGATTTGTGTGGTGTAGCTGGAAGAGTGGTGTCTGAAAACCAAGCCGATTAGGTGTTGGCTTTGCACAAACACTGATGTTTTTTGGGCTGACCTATTCCCTTGGTACTGTGTCAGGATAAAAAAAAAAATCTTTAACCTATGATGTCTAGTTTATGGAATTACAGGATTTCCTCTTGTCCATAATTCTCGTTCATGTCTGTCTTTTTACATATCCTTTGTACTGCAAAAAGGAAACAAGTTTTAACAAATTTTTGCTAAATTGGTATTCCATTCTTGAAGCTATTGTGGTCTCTCTTGGTTTTTGCCTCCCTTGGAATTGCAGCGGTAGAAAGAAAGTCTGTTTTTACTGAGGGGTCGCTCTAGGTCACAGCCTGGGATGTTAGTGCAGTCTGCAGAGGGGAGCCAGCTGGAATGCAGGGCTGGTTGTGTTACCTCGGGAGTGTGCAGCTGCTCCCTGCTCAGTTGAGCTCAGGGCACGAAGCCCTGGAATACAGACAGTGGCCTGTTTTTGAAGGGGATGTCTCTGGGCAGAGGAGGGAGAATCTTCTGCTCCTGGAAAAGCTTCTTGAATTACTGTTCTCCATGAAGAGGTGGGGAAAGTAGCGTGTTGGGTTGTTGAGTAACACTAACAATAGAAAATCAATTCAGAGTAACTTTGAATCTAAAATGAAAGAAAAAAGCCTTGTAAAGCAAGCTTTTATTTTATGCATGTATTACCTACCTCAGGAAAAGTACTATCCAAGTAGTTTAGTAGGAGATTTTTGAACATGATGACAGTTTTTATACTTCCACCTATAAAACTGCAGTCTTTCCAATGCTAGAATTCAAAAGGTGTCCAGAAGGCAAAAAAAAGTTTTTCTATATCTAAAAGTGTAATAATATTGAGGTTTTATACTATTGGATAGTCTTGTGGTTAAAAGAAAGATCACACTGCAACAAGAAACTGAGATGTACCTGATAATTTTTCCCTCCTGGTTTGCACAGGTGATACACATTCTAAAGCTGTATTAACTTGGATTAGCATGATGGCAGGCATAAAAATTTTGTGGAAGAGGTTAGGGTGATTCCTTATTTTAGGGTAGATCGAGGAAATGTTCTTTACATGATTTATAGGTGTGGCTTGAGGGGATGTTAGCCTTATGTTCTGGGGAAATGAAGCTGAGGCATTGGCCAAGCCAGCTAGAGGGACTTCTCCCTGCCTCTAGCTTTGTAACACTTTGACAGTTTGAGCTAGTTTGTCAGGAGGACAGGGGCCTGTAGAGGGGGAAATGCTTTGTTACTGCTGACAGTGAAGGGGAGAGTGCAGTGGGATATTAGTGTTTATTATACATCAGAAAAAACACATCCTGAGACCAGGAGACCCAAGAAGTCAGGATCACTGGGTTTGCTGCTCTCCAAACTGCTGGTTTGTGAAAAATTGTAGGTATTTGCTGTGAGCTACTAGCAGGATGATGTAATGGGGTGAAATATTGGTGAAGCAGCCAAAAGTGTGCAATAGATATATCTAGTATGTGACCTCATCTGCCACATACGAGTTGTCAGAACCTTCTTTCTAACCAATGTCAGTGATTCATTGACTCATTGATCTTTTTTTTTTTTTTTTCATGTGAAAGGGAGTTGAAAGCAGATGGAATATTGTGTTTATAAACATTCTTACTCCTGTCTTTACTCCAGTAATATGTCTGATGCTCTGGCAAATGCGGTGTGTGAGCGCTGCCAGACACGGTTCGATCCTGCAGAGAGGATTGTGAACAGCAACGGGGAGCTCTACCACGAGAACTGCTTTGTCTGTGCTCAGTGCTTTCGGCAGTTCCCAGAGGGACTCTTTTATGAGGTGAGTTCTCAGACTGGTTGGAAGAGAAGAGAAATAGCTGTGGTAAAATGCAAGGAATTCTCATCTTTCTAGCACGTTTAATTTCCTAGCCCTAAACATTTGTTGCCATTTTTTTGAGGAGCTTCCAACTTAATTTCCCTTTCTTTCTTCTCACATACTCCTTCAGTAACAGCAAAAGCTGCTCTTTGGGTAAGACACATTTGAGAAAGAAAACAAAAAGTGTTTTGGTAATCATCACAGAATCACAAACTGGTTTGGGTTGGAAGGGACCTAACAGATCATCACATTCCAAATTGTGCCATGTGCAAGGCCACTTTCCACTGGACCGGGTTGCTCAAAGCACTGTCCAACCTGGCCTTTATATTTCATTAGACAGGAGTGAATTTTTGTCTTTATTTTTAGACACATTGTACCAAACTGTTGCAGTCGGGCAACTGAAATAAGTGAACCCATTTAAAAGCTAGGTTGCAATTTTTTTTCAGAATGTGCACAAGCACGTATTTTGAATAACAGATTATTTTAAACTTGCTATGTTTTATTTTGACGTGAGTTTTAGCCTTGTGTTAGAGGAGTAGTAGTTCTGAACTAAACTAAAGCAAAAATGAAATTAAAGGCAACTATAGGAGAAGGATTGGAGTGTTCTTCAGGATTTTTACTGTCTTGTGGCATCATTGCTATTAATTTAGCCGTGTAAATTCACCATGACGCTGAAGCCGTATGTGGATATTTCTTTAAGGAGAACCTTTAGGAGTTGAAAAATGTGTGTAGGGGGCTAGAATTGGAAAACTTGACTGACCTTGACTAAATGGTCATGTTAATGGAAAATCATGTTGAACTGTCAAGATGTGAAAGTAGTTCAGTTATTCACGAGGGCTCCTTCTCTCTTGTTTTGTTTGCAGTTTGAAGGTAGGAAGTACTGTGAGCATGACTTCCAGATGCTGTTTGCTCCTTGCTGCGGGGAATGTGGTAAGAAGTGGCAAATACCAACACCAGGGCTTAACAACTGCAGGGCTTTGCAAACCTCACAGCATTGCTGTGACATCCAGCCTTGGGCTGGGATTATTGGAGTCACTTTAAGGAGTCAGGAGCTCTGGGTGGAAACAAAGCATGACACTGGCAGTGATTTTGGGTTATCCTGGTTGTGGGAATAATTGGGGTTTTTTTCAAAGTTAGACTATAATAGTAAATATGGAATTAAAGTGGAAGGACTATGAAGGACAGTAGATTTTGATAAGACTGTTTTCTGCATGCTTCTCATGCTTTCCTTTTGCAGGTGAGTTCATTACTGGGCGTGTTATCAAGGCAATGAACAACAACTGGCACCCAGAATGTTTCCGCTGTGAGCTCTGCGATGTAACCCTTGCTGACCTGGGTTTTGTGAAGAATGCTGGCAGGTAAGACGGAGCAGGAGGTCAGAAAGTTTTGTCAGTGTGTTATTGGTACAGCTGTGAGATGCTGAGGGTAATCAGTCAGTTTTACACTAAGAAGGAAAGCTTGAAAAGGTACAGAAGAAACTTTAGGAATAACCTGTTAGGTGAAAAGTTCTTCATCCAATGAAACACGTAAAAACTCAAATTTTAATGGCTAGTGAATGGGTTCTGGAAAAGAAAGGGATTTCAGGCAGAAGGCTGCATAATAAGTGAAAAAAAGGGATTATGTGATCTCAGGCAGGCTGTTTATCAAGTAAGCTGCTGAGCAGGAAATCAAGATGTAGCAAAAGGCCAAAATAATAACACAATAATTACACCTAAGTCTTTTCAACCTGTAATTCCACTGGTCTTCAGAAATCATTCGTTTTAAATGGAGAAATATAAAAATGAATCCTAGAGATCGATTAATGCATTTAATTCAGAAATAGGAACACAAAAGGGAACTTATACAAAAGCATACCATTATAAGAAAATAAAACAATCCAGCAGTTAGCAGTGTTGCACAATTCAAAGTTAATTTTAGGCTTTTATATGTTATGAGCAAAGCCTTGTAGTTTCCTAGAGCTTAGTGAAAATATCACTAACTAAATGGTGAAGGGAGGAGGAAAAGATCATATACTTGTACCTGTCCAGCAGGGAGTCCTCTCAACTCCCTCTTCCTTTTCATACTGCATGCAACCTCTGTGCCTTAGTTTTTGAGCTGGGCATAATTGATTTTCTTTTGGCACCTCATCTTGCTAGAATGGGCTGTTGGAATAGCACTTAGGGTGTTTTGAGGAAACAGTCAGGATAAAAGCAGTTCAAGCAAGATAAAGTATGTTTGATTTTGTAATTTGTGGACCAAATCTAAAATGGTAAGGAACTCGTTCCCAAAAGCATAGCAGAGAGACAGGCATGTGTGTCTACGTAGTAGTGTATTTCACCTGTCATGTGATTTCCTGTAATTATCTCCATAGCATTGAAGCAGTCTTCTAGTAAATGTTATTGGAAACTCTGACGTTCTTTTTTTTCGCTTTTCATTGTACCTGGTCTACCCTAGTGTGCCTGTCACTTCCAGGCATATTCTGCTGGATGCAGTTTGTATCAGGAAGAATAAAGATAATCCCTACTCTATCCAATGTGAAGGAATGGTCTTGCTAGATAAGTCACAAAAAAGAGCTGTAAACCATCTTAAAGCTAGGAATCTTTTCTGTCTCGTTTCCTGTCTGGGCTGAGTTCATTGCTTCATTCTGATCTTTTTTTTTTTTTTTTTTTTTTTCTTGTCACCATTTAGTACCATTTTTCTCTCTATTACATATAAGCACTTTGAATTCAGAGACTTGAACAAGATGAGCAAATGTGGGGTTTTTCATCAGGTAGGTCTATCTCAGGAGTAGACCTCTACTGCTGGCAAAATGTGAAATTTTAAATAAGGCTGTATGCATTGTGCAGAGGAAGCACAGAGTGCTTTGAGAATTAAGTTCTTTGGAAAAAAATAAATTCATGGGTCCATTTCCTTCACTGTCCCCTTCCCTATTCCTAAGTGCTCAACCCTCAGTTTAATTTCCCGGAAATCAGTAGAACTGTGCTTCTGTTTGCAGTTTCAGTAGTACTAACGCGTGTACTCTATGGTCAGAGGGGTTCTTGTTAATGGCAGCCCCATAAAAACAGAACTTCCCTTCTCAGGATGAGTTTGACTCTGGGTGGACTGTCTTGCTGCGTACTTGTGCTCTCAGCTGGTTTTGGTGGAAGAGAGTGCTCTTAAGAAGAAACACTGACAAGTCGTGTTCACAGTTCAGATTTAGCACTTAGTGAGCTTTCATTTGTCTTACCCTCATATGTTTGAGGCAACATTATGGTCTTTTTAATACAAAACAGATTGCACAAAGCCTCACGGAATTTCTCAGCTACAAAAAAATACATGATGGGGTCTAACGCGCCATTGAGGCTGGTGAGGCAGGAGGTGATGCGGTTGCTGAGGGCCAGGAGACGCTGTGTTTCGCAGGAAGCTTTGGTCCTGTTGTAGTGGAGAATATAAATGTAGCGATTGACATGGTAAGGTACAAAGCAAATTAGAAAGATCATCACGACCATGATGATCATTTTGACAGCTTTTTCCTTCAAGTGTTTCTCAACTCTGTTCCCACTCCTCAAGCTCTGGATGATGAGTAAGTAGCAAGTCACAGTAGTAACAAAGGGGAAGGTGAACGCCACTGCTAAGGACACGAGGGCATGACGTGAGGCCTTTTCCCTGTAGAGCTGCAGGCAGACAGTTGTGTTTTTCATGTGGACCGTCTGCACGTTGAGCAGCAGAGGTGCCATTGCCACGCCAACGATGACCCACAGAAAGACACATGCCGCGTGGGCGTACCGGGACCTGCGCAGCTTGATGGACTTCACGGGGTGCACGATGGCCAGGAAACGGTCAACACTGATGCACATCAGGAAATAGATACTGGCATACATGTTGAGGTAAAAAAGGAAGCCCGTGAGTCTGCATGGGATCTCACCAAATGGCCAGTGGTTACCAGAAAAATGGTACACCAGCCGGGTGGGAAGTACCAGCACGAAGGACAGGTCAGCCACAGCAAGGTGCATGAGGAAAATGTTGGCAGGTGTGCCTGACTTCTGGTCGCGGATGAAAAGCCAAAGAGCCAGGGCATTGCCAGCAAAAGCCAGGATGAAGTCCAGAAAGTAGAAAGTGGCAAAAATCATGTTCTCAAGGTGTGTCTCTTTGCCACATTGCTCTGATGTTTCCAAAGCGAAATTTGATTGATTTGAGCAATTGAAGAGCAGGCTTGAAGCTGCTGGCCCATTCATTTTTCCCCACAGTTCTGAAGAAAATAACACCCTAAATGTGAAAGAATTAAGACGGTATATTACAAAAGAGCCTGTGTTTGTGGAAAACAAAAAAACAGAAACCCAACAAAAGACCCAAAAACCCACACATGAAAGTCAGCAATGTCTCCTGTTTGCTAGTGTTTAGTATGGCAGGTCAGTCTGAATTTAAACCTTATATTAGAATTCTGAATACCCTCTGCTCAGCTGAGTTTACCAGAACAGTAATTCCTTTGGAAGGAATCCCAGTGTAGAGCTGGCTTGCTGGTGATGAGCTTGTCTCCAACCTGTGCTGAGGTCAGTTGTATAACCAGGTAGTGAGGTGCTTGTGTGTCTGGTTAAGAGGAGTAGGAGTGAGTTCTGTGTATCTAACTAGAGAGTATTTGTCATGTTTCAGTTTGGAAGCCTGGCTCAGGACTGAAGAGTTCATGAGGAGCTCAGCTTTTCTGAGCACAGGTATCTGTTGTAAGGTAATCTAGCTTAGAATATCTGTCTTGTTCTTAAAAGAGATAAAAGACAGGTCAAATATTGCTGTTACTAAAAAAATCCACAGGGTTCCTGAAAACCCTTGAGCAGTATTTTAGTTTAAAGTCCTGCATTTAAGGCAAATGCACTTAGTTCCAATATAGGAGGAAACTTTTCAGAGGGTAACAACATCTCTTTTGACACCGGATTGACTTGGGGAAGATTTTAAATAATGCCCATGCTGTCAGTCACCAATCAAAGTGTCATCCTTCCCTGCAGCTTTTATCTTCCACCATAGCTCTTTCTTTTCCTCCCTCAAAAGCCTGAGTTTCACTCTAGCTTATCCAGGCCCTTTTCCAAGTAGAAACTTAGTAAAACTGGTCTTAGCTTTGCCAGTCTCTGTTTGCAATGTCCTGAACAGCATCAGCAAGAAGTGTGATGGAATTTTCTAGGCACCTACCCATGGCTTTTTTATACATTGCTTGTGTGTGGGTATAGGTGATAGGGAAGTGCAGGTGGTCTGAAATTCCATCATTGTCTCTATTACTTGGATTCCTCAGAAGCGTTACAGTATGTGCAGCAGTACCTCCATCTTGCTCACCGTTGTGTTTTGTACTGACTGACCTTTTCTCCATAATATTCAATACATCTTTAAATACATCCATTATGCACTGTGTCCAGCTCCCCAACAGAACTCATTGTTCGGTGTCTAAAAATATTGGGATCATGGAGATTAAGGACAAACAAATATGTTGGAAAATATTAGAAAATTCCAGGGTAATGAATATCTTCAGTTTGGCTGCTGTTACTTTCAGGTGAACAGAAAACTGGAATAGCTGGAGATTAATGTGCTGGATCACTTCTGTTTGGTTCACAGTTGAAGAGACTAAGTCAACAGCAGGGAGACTGGGTGAAATTCAGACACGGGAAGTTCTTCCTATGGCCACAGAGGGCCCTTCTTACTTCATGCATTGCCTGGATACCCTTCTGGATTTGAGTATTTACAGCAAGTTGCTGTCTTGCCATTACTTGCAATTGCATGTGCAAGGAAGACTGTATAGCCCTTTTGTCCTTATCTGTAAAAATACTTGTGAAGCTGAATTTTCACATACAAAAAGAAAATGTCCTGCTGCGTTTTGTTTGGTTTGTTTTTTTTTTGTTTTTTGTTGGGTTTTTTTTTGTGAAGATCACAAGTTTACAGAAGAGGCCACAATTTTTTGTTTATATTATTCATTTGTCCATTACGAACTAAAACCTGCAAGTATTCTTGAACCCAAGAGTTTAAGGTTTGTATGGGATAGTAACATTGACTCACATATTTGTCCTCCCTGGATGGAATGAGTTTAAATATGTATTTTTCTGTTGCGTTCCAAAAGAGAAGCACATGAGACCATTCCTTTTTACTGGCTAATAATTTATGTTGGTGCTTATCACCTCATTTTCTATCTTTAAGCCTTTTTTTTTGTGTGTCAGGCCCATTGTTTAATTGGGCTTTTCAGCTGCAAAAAGTGTAAATCAGGTGATCTTTCTGTACACACCTGTCAGGGATGGGGTGGTCTTATGGCTAAATCCATGGTTGTGAAACCTGAGCAAGCAGTAAACGCTGGCTTGGAGCAGCTGAAGAAGCAGAAACTAGGGTTGTCTGATGGAACAGACTGGGATGGCTCTTGTCTTATTGATAATGCTTTAAATCAGTTCCCAAAATGAAGGAGTAAGCAGACTTTTCCCTGTTTACAAGCTAATTATTAGGGGTTTACTAGCATGATACACTGATCCAATTCTGTTTGAGTTGACTTCCTAAGGCAGGTCTTGGAAATTCAGATTCACCTGCATGTCAGTGCCAGACTTAGAATAGACAGAACCTCAAAGTTGAGAGTTTTATCCTCCCTGATGGCAGCATTGAGTCTGCTCTGGATTTCTGTACAGATATGCTTTCAGTGCAAAATGCTGTGTGTTGGAGTAGAAAGGAGAATGTCAGAGCTATCTGGAAGCCCAGTATGTCAGTGTCAGGAAGAGAGAGGTTTAGAACTAATGATAAAATTTAAATAGATTCAGTCTTTGCAAATGACGACCTTCATAGGAGAGCTGCTGTTATCTAATTTACTTTTTGGAGTAAAGTGAAGGGAGATGTTTTTCATTGTCTGGTTAGAAATTACAGAAAAGGAAAGTGCTCCTCTTTCTAATTTTGTTTATGTTTTAAGTTAAAAGGAAATTTTAATTACAGCTTTAATGTTTGGGTTTTTTGCAGTTCTAGTTATTGGGTGAAAATAATGGTGTAGCACTTGAGTAGGTTCAGAAAAAAGCCAGCATGTCACTAGAATTAATTGTTTGGCTTATTTTTAGACTTTACATGTTTTCAACAAAATTCTACAGCTTTAGAAAAGTAGTAATTCTCTGACAGTGTGTTCTCTAGAAGGTGTTGAAAGCCCTTTGCAGTTACTCCACTCCTATTCTCCTTGGGTTTATCCTATAAATTTAAAATAAATATGTTTAGTTTCTTTATGCTTGCAGACAAAGCACTGGGATTCCTACAGTCTGTATAAATGCTAAGAGCAAACTAGAAACCTTCAGAAATGACCTAGAATGTGTAGTCTTTGTTAAGCTGTATGGTGCAAGAGGCTTTCATTCCACAGACAGAAAACTCCTTTAGGAGTCTGCCTCATTATCCAATAATTTCTGCTTGGACTGCGCTCTTGATGTTGTGTGAATATTTAGCGATTTATGTATTGCTAAACAGAGCACTGTTCTGGAACGAGCCATTATCCCAGGCCTCCCAGGGCTAATGGGGATGTCACTGCTCATTTGAAATACATGCATGCACACTGACCATATTTCATGCCCTGTTTCTCTTCTGCTCAGAAGCAAGCAAGAGAACAATCCACAAGGCTGTCAGTATGGACATAAGGCAATCACTCTTTCACCAGATGCTCTGTCTGTCATTAATGAAAGAACTAGCAGGAGAAATCTTCAGCTCATTGTACACAGTTACCAGGTTAGTTTGGAGCTTTTGTTTGCCCAGTGCAGATAAACTGTTAGAGTTTGTGGTAGGTACCAGAAGTTCCTGGTCTTGCTCTCAGCTAGAGCAGTTTCTAGTATGATTATACTGGTTTGAGCATTTTTATGATAATGAGTTTAGTGTCTTGTCAAATGAGTGTCTCCTATCTTTCACTTGAAGTACTCTTCATTAGAAATAGTCAGTTTCTGACTGAAGTTAGTCTCCTGAAAATCACTCTCTGCTGAGCCTGTATTTCAGCTGAAATACTTGGTTTTTGTGAGCATCAAAGCAGTGTCAGAGCGTACTAGACATACCATACAACTGGCACAAATGGATATACATTAGGTACAAAAGTTTGAAAAGCCTCTTTGTTTTGAAGGAGTCACATAAAGAAAGGTGAGGACATTATTCTTTGAAGTTTAGAAAATGCTACCTATTCTTAGATTCAGACATTTCCCTTCTGTTCGTCCACCTTGGTATGTGTACTCCTCCTAATTGGCACCAGCTAAAACTAATGCCATTAGGAATGCTCCTTAAAAAAAAAAGCTCCTTAAGCCCCTACTAACAAAAGTTGGTCTCTTACCTCTGCAATGCAGTCCTTTGGGTGGAATGTAGGGTCCTTTTGGGGAATATCTCAACGAACTCCTTCTGATGACAGCAAACTAGGTAGAAGCAGAGCAGAGCAAACAGGATGATTCCAAGAGAGTGCAGAGTTGCTGAGAGCAGAGAAGGGAGCCCCTTTATATAGTGTCCTCCTCGCTCTGATAGCACATTATCAGCTCAGGCACACAACAGAGCAGGGGAGAGGACACCCCAGCACTGAGGAGCAGTCTTCATCCCAGCTGAGCTCTTGGCACTGGGGCTGCTGCTGCTCGTATAGATATGAGTGTCCTGCATGAATATTCCAGTGTTCATGGTGCTTTCTGAGGGCTGCTACTGAAGCCCCAGCCCTAAACACAGAATCCTTGGAATCCTCTGATTATTTTAGGAGGGTGGAGAGTTGCATTGTTTGGGGGAAATCTAGTATTAACAGACACAACAGGACATTTCAGAATGGGATAATTCCATAATGGTGTGGAGGGGGAGAGGGTGAGAGAGAGGGGAGGCTGCTATGGTTACAGCTTAGCCTGTCCAACACTTCCCTTTGCTTCCAGTAGAGAGGGCCTGTGGGGGGCAGAGGGTTTGTGAGTGGGGAGGGGGTTGATAATGGTTTATCAGTGCAAATGGCTGAAGGCATCTCATTCAGCTGAATGAGAGGGGTCTCTTTCAGGACTCTTGCTTCGGGGTCCCCATGTCCAGCCCTGTATAATTACTCTGCATTTGACAGTGCTGAATAAAATTGATGCCTTTATGCTGAGATGAGCACAGCTGCATGTTTCTGTATAATGGGGTGCTGTCTGCTTTTTCTGGACTCCGTCTGGGCGGACAGTACTTCCAGCCCTGGACAGAGACACTTGCTGACAGAGGGCTCAGATTTGGAAAGAATAATAATGATACTTAGCACTTAGACAGGCACCTGCCAGCTGAGAGTCATAAATGTTTGAGGCCTCACAACAACATGTGTTGTATTCTTATCCCCATTTTACAGATCTAAGGGTAAGTAATTCATCAGGGCAGAATTTTGGAAGGGGCCCTGTGAAGAACCCGCTACTTAATCCATAAATCTGCCCTTTCCATTTGAACTTTTTCTTTTGCCTGATATGTTTTGTGAATGACCTGTAAAATCTCAGTGAGTGTTTGACATAGTGATACAGTGAAAGTGATTAAGCAGGTTTGTTGGTTTTGAGACAAAGCAACCCACAAAAGTAATTCTCTTTCATTTTTCTTTTATCATAAATTCTTCCCAGCCCGCAGTGTTGCAGCTAGAGGGATAGGGGTAGGCAAGTAAACTGAACAGCTTCTCCTCAGAGCTTCTAAGTATTGGGATAAAACTGGTAGCTTTCATCAGCCTTCGCAAGGTTTTTTATGCCTTTGCCTGAGCTTTTCTACCAGAAATTTGGGTTATCTGCCTGTTTAGAAATGTACTTATAATGTGTTCAAGAACATGTGCTATGAATACAGCTGCTTTTACCACATAACATCGCATAGTTGTAATTTCCTTTAACTTAGGAGTAAAAGGAGTTTGTAGGCAACAAGAGATCTTGTTTGTCCTAGATATTGAAGACTAAGGAATCCAGCCATGGTAAAAGGCATTCAAGCAGTGCACTTTGGTTTGATCCATTGTATTCTCTCTCCTTGGCTCCCTCCCGATGCTGTAATGTCTCTGTTATGGTTGGATTCATTAGTTGTAGATAGAGGGTGTTGCCAGCTTTCCTTGTCCAGGTATCAGAAAAGATCTAGAGGGTTAGAAAGCATCCCTAGAAGAATGACTGGGTGATGCCTGTGATGGCATATAAATCAGTGGATGCTGGAGTAATATTCTAAGGAAATGCAGCTCTGTGACTGCTTTATACGCATTTTCTTCTCTGTGCCACTGGTGTGAAACAGTGGATACCAAATTGAATTATGTTTAGTCTGACCTCAAAAGACAGTTTTGTTACACAAGGTACTTCCTACAATATGTAGTATATGTAGTTTTAGGGGAAAGAGTTTTCTAATATTTTCTTTCCTTTGTTCAACCAGGCATCTGTGCAGACCATGCCACAACCGTGAGAAAGCTAAGGGACTGGGCAAGTACATCTGTCAGAAGTGCCACTTGATAATTGATGAGCAGCCTCTGATGTTTAGGAATGATTCCTACCATCCAGATCACTTCAACTGCACCCACTGTGGGTATGTTGTCATACTGTGAACTCTGACAAAAAAGGAGAGATAAAGAGTTGAGTCAGCACTGCAGTCCTTCCTAAGGTCTAAACTTTGCTGCCTTCACATTGTTGAGCAAATGGAAATTGTGTCAGGAGAAACTGAAATAAGTTTGGAAAAACTACAGGAATTTTAGTTTTATTTTGCCATTCAGTGTTCTCTTATTCTAACATTGGATAATGCTAGTTTACAATGAAATTGGAAATAGTTTCTTGGCATGAATTTATCTGAATAAATTAGATTACCATAGTAGAGTTTTCCAAAGATAGGAGTTACCAAGCTGTCCAAAATAGTTTCACTTTGAATTCCTGGATAGAAAAAAAAAAAAAGATGTCTTGATGACCTGTGTCAGTCTTGTGGCACTGTCCATTGCCACACTGATACCTATCTGACCTGAATTACTTACCATGCTTACCATGAAAGCATTTTAACTGCGCGCAGTACTGCCCCAGAATGGGTAACTGTGCAAGTAAATGTCTCAGTGTTGAGCACTGCTAGGATGGCTCTTGCACCTGAGCTCTCCCTTTCAAAGATACCTCGAGTCTTGGCATGACACTGGAAGTGTCCATGTAAGTGCACCTCATATGTCTGTGAGAGTATCCGGCTGCAGACATGATGTTCCACATATACTCTTGTCTGGCAAACTGAGAAAGCTGTTTTATAAAGATGAGTTGACAACAACTGTATTTCACTAGCTAAACTTACTGACTGCATTTGTACTGGGAATGTTGCCTAAGTAAACTTTCAAGCTTAGCCTTCCTAAACTTCCTCCTGGGCACTGAAGAGTTTCCCTCCGTGTCCTTCCTTGGGGGCACGTTTGTGTTCCAGGAAGGAGCTGACTGCCGAGGCCCGGGAGCTGAAGGGGGAGCTGTACTGCCTGCCGTGCCACGACAAGATGGGCATCCCCATCTGCGGGGCCTGCCGCCGCCCCATCGAGGGCCGCGTCGTCAACGCGCTGGGGAAGCAGTGGCATGTTGAGGTGAGGCCTCTCTGAATCTGAAATTTCCATCAAGACCTGGTTTGGAAGAGGACTAGTGCTGTTTGGGAGCTGTAGACATGCAAGTGGTCTGTAATATATGAATTCAGACAAAACTTAGTTGCTTATTTTTGGATTGTCTTCACCTTTTGTGAGTGAATGAGTTGCAGCAGGGCCATCAGGGTTCCTGAGAAAGCTGTTTTCATGACTGTAATAACCTTAACTTTAAATTTTTTCAAGATCCTTGCAGAATAGGGTTCACTGAAAAACATTTACTTACTAATAAATTTACATATTTTGTATCATGTACTTAGATATATCCTCTCCAATTCGATTTACCAGGCACATAACAGTGTTGGAATTCTTATTGAAAGCTGAGCAATTCTTGCTTTTTAAGCCTTTTTAGCTTATTATTTCTATAACTTTCAGCTGAGTCATCACCACTCTCTCTGAAGATTTTTAGTGATCTTTGTTTCAGTTATTTATGCCTCCTAGGGCTTGATTTGAGAGAGTTGCTGCTGCTCATTTGAGGTATATTCATACCAACTATGTTTATGTTCCTGCTTCTCTCCCCTGAAACAAGCAAGATAATACTCCATAAGTCTATCAGGATAGACACAAGATGATTGTCCTTCCAGCAGGTGTTCTCCTATATTTAACACAACTCTTAATTACTATAAATAGACTAAACATCTCTTTTTTTTGCTTCCATAAAGATCTTTCCTGTCTGTGCTTCATTAAAGTATTAAGAGGTAACAGCTTTAAAGGGAAAGAGGTAGATTTAGATTAGATATTGGGAAGAAATTCTTCCCTGTAAGGGTTCTGAGGCCCTGGCATAGGCTGCCCAGAGAAGCTGTGACTGCCCTATCCCTGAAAGTGTCCAAGGCCAGGTTGGAATGAGATGAGCCCTAAGGTCCTTCCAACCCCAACTGTTCTGTGATCAGGTGTCTTGTATTGAGCTGCGATTTGTTGCCATGTTTTTCCCTGGTGATGAGAAAGTGGTTTTGCCTGCCATGGAATTTTAGTCTTTTTCTTTTACAGCATTTTGTTTGTGCCAAATGTGAGAAGCCATTCTTGGGACACCGACACTATGAAAAAAAAGGGCTGGCCTACTGTGAGACTCATTATAATCAGGTAAATTCAGCCGTCTCTGCTGTAGGTACTTGTTGGGTCTGGAAAAAGCTTTCTCATGTTTTATATGCAAAGCTGTGCAGATTTTGCATAATGTGAATTTGTAGAGGCGGTAAAATATTAAGAAGTTAGCCAGATTTAACAGAAAAATAATAGCTTTTCTTGGCAGAAGAGTGATACTGAAAACAGAATAGAAATGTCTTGGGGACACTGATTTTAATTTGTGCCATTGACAGAAAATCACTGACCATGGGTTGAGAGTAAAATCCCTGTAATTTTACTTCTAATGTATTTGTGTGGGGTTCTTTGATAATTACTTGTTTCTGTGGGCCTGAGGCAACCGTTGTGTTGTCTAAAACACAGAAAAATAGATCAATTAAAAAAAAAACTAGAAAAGCCAATCAAACCTCATTTCTCAGTGTGATTCAACTGAACAACTTTTTGGTTTGGTATTTTCTTCTGTCAGATAAATGACTCTCATTAGAGGTAAGTGTTGCTGCTCTGATAGTAGCTGTACTTTAGCAGTAGTTCTATTTTGGTGTTTGTTGAGCATCAGGAGATGTTTGTGTATACTAAGCATAATACTGTACCCATCCTTTCTTCTCCAGTTGCCACATATACAGGACTGTAAGATCCCGTAACAGTACTAGAGTGTGAGGCATTAACAAAAAAGGTTTTGTAGTATTTACTGGTGTGAGATCCAGAGGAACATAGACTATTTGGCAAGTGTATGAGAAGTTATTCAGATGATTTAAATTGCTATATTTGGGGGCCGCTGCTGTATCTGGGAATTCTTTGATTATTAGTATTTAATGTTCACACCAGCTGTGTAATTTGGGGACCATGAGTAGTTAGCAGCATGAGTTTCTGTTCTTATTTCTTTTTCTGTGCAGCTCTTTGGAGATGTCTGCTACAACTGCAGCCACGTGATAGAGGGAGATGGTAAGATTTGTTCTCTCCTTGTTTTGGGTTGCTGTCCTTTTTTCATTTGTTAGTGCAGCTGTTGCAGTCCCACAGTTGCAAGACAACCGTGTTTGTTTTCACATCTGGCCTCGTTTGAATTTGGGTATAAATCTGAATTCAAATAATCCGTCAGTTTCCTCTTACTTGGTGCTTTTACTTTTGCAGTGGTATCAGCTCTTAACAAGGCCTGGTGTGTGAATTGCTTCTCCTGCTCCACTTGCAACGTCAAGCTCACACTGAAGTAAGTCAGTGTTAATATTTTGGACCGTGTGGGACATTTGCCCCTAAGGCAGGGTATCAGCCTGGAGGAGCCATGAGCCACTGCCCTTCTGAAGGCCAGTATACCTTTTCTCTGTGGGGGCAGGTGCTTGTAATTCCACTGATTTCAGCTCTGTAAGGGAGCTGGCACTCAGCATCCTCTCTGATATATTTTCCTTCATTAATCTGTTCTGTAAGGCGGTTGGGTAAGAGGAGTCATTCAGCAGTACGGAGGGAAGGCTCTAAACTTTGAGGAGCTGCTTGTCCTGAGCAACCTGCAGCCTCCATGTCTCCTTGACTGTGGTTGCTCCCCTCAATGACAATATTTGCCGTTGCAGAGATTATTTTGAAATAAAATACTGTGCTATTTACCTCAAATACCTAGAAGAGGTACGGAAAAAAAAGCAATCCTACATTTTTCCTTTCTCAGGTTCAAACCCTTATCCTACTCTGCTGGGTTGGCTCCACTGGCCATATAAAGGAGCTTTAATTCATCTCAAAGGGGACCTGTGAAGTGACACTTGCATTCTACAGTAACAGAATTATTATTCTAGACTGTTACATGCAGATATATAGCAAAATCATGCTCCTTATTTACTTAGGACTACTAAAGACCTCAGTTCACTGATAAGTACCCAGTCTCTGTACTTGCATCACCAAATGAGGAAACGAGTTGTTTTATAAATGGAATAGGACACTTGCAACAGCACTGATACAGATGCGTGGAGATTTGAATTAGTGAGGCATATGGTTTGCAAATAGCATTTTAATAACTGTTCTTTGTGTTAAAGGAATAAATTTGTGGAGTTTGACATGAAGCCTGTGTGCAAGAAGTGCTATGAGAAATTCCCTCTGGAGCTGAAGAAACGTCTGAAGAAGTTGTCAGAGCTGGCATCCAAGAAGATCCATCCTAAAGCTTTAGATTTAAACTCTTCTTAAACAGGTCTGTCAGTCTCCTGACTGCACTCTTAACACAAGCTGCTGCTCACTGCAGCTGTTGATTACAGAAGCAATTACTAAAAAGTGGAACCAAAGATTAGTACCTTCCCCTGCTTCTGGTGATGTCTCTTGCATCTAGACTGTCTCTTTTCTCAGGCAATTGTCTTAACACTGGCAGGAAGAGGAATATGATTTCTGCTTGAGCAGCACGCAGGCTGATTGTTAATTTGCTACTAATATTGCATTTTGCCTTTGAGGGGTTATACACAGTTGAACAACTTCCTTCCTCAGTTGAACTGTACTACTCTTTCCACTCCTCTAGTCTAAGGAATTTAGAGAAAATGGTTAAATGTAGGGTTGGAAGAAATGTCAGATTTGCTCTTTTTCAATCAAGAGTATCAGAATTTTTCTTTTTACTCTGGGTGAAGCAATTTTTAGGTTTTTTAATCTACAGGCAAATAGTCTGAAAGTTGTCATTCTTCACTACATTTGAAAAGTTCTGGTCTTTCTGCAGATTCCTGCAGAGAATATATGGGTGCCCTATCCCATATCCCAGTCCTTCTGGTTTGTAGGTTAACCAGACACAAGACCAGGAACCAATAGATATGGCTTCTGCACTGCCCACTTAGGCCCAGTGTTAAGACGGCTGAGAAGTTTCCTTTGCTGCTTCCGTGCCCAGCACTTAGATTTCAGCTATCAAGGCCATGTGAGCCTATTCAGAGCAGTTGGCCTCTCGTTAAGGAGAAGGTGGCCATGGGAAACTAAATATCTCATTAGATCTGACACTAATTTTTCTCTGTTCTCTACTGCTACATGGCTGGTAGAGCTTCTGCTGGTCAACACAAAGCATGTCCTGTCCCTTGGCATAGCTGATATTTATTGAGGCAGTGTGGCTGGAGCATTGGTTTCTCTTCTGCATAAAGAAATAGAATAAATAATATGGTGACAATTTAAGCACTTCAGTTTTCCCATTCTCACTTTATTTGCCAGCCAAGTATATGCTTGTTGGTCATGCTCCAGAAAACACAATTACGTGAAGGAGTTTCTAATGTTTACAGTTTGTAGCAAATGCAGAAAACCCCCCGTTTTTCTTAAAATTTTTAGCCAAATAAGAGTGCCATTCATCTTTCTTTTTGAGATCTGAGTGTACTTAAGGAGAGGACCTCAGACACGATGCTAACATCTCAAGTCCTTCTCTGTAAATTTGCCTGTCACCAGTAAGGTTTCACTGGTTCTACTGTCTCTGCTACCACAACTGAAGGTGCTGAGAAATTTACTGGTTTTGTATATTCTCAATACTTCTTTAGAGGTGAGCCTTCAGCAGGGCTGTTCCTGAGCCCACCCACACGATATTTGATCCCAGTGAGCTTCTGAGTCCTCTGGAGGTGACCCCCATACTTGCTTGTGCTGAACTAAGCTGAGCAGCCTGAAAATCCCTTTCCATGAGCAGCTGTGAGACTGTACCTGCCCTCTTGCAAGGCTGACAAACACTGGAGGACTACTGTCCTTTGCATGATTAAATCTTCCAAAAAGTGGCTGGTTTAGTTGGTCAAATGAACACAGCAGTTGGCCCTACAGCCACAGGTGGATTAGGTAGCAAGAAGTTAAAGGTTCCCCACTTTTTGTATTTGTGAGCAGCAATTGGATTGGGGCAATAGTCTACCTTAGAATTGTGTTACCATGCTTGCTGGATCAATACCCGTGGAACTGCACCAGTATACCAAAGCAGTGGTGGGAAATCCTGGATAACTGATCAGAATCACACATGGGAGACCATCTCTTAGATCTTCACTGCCTTTACTAACTCCCTGTCCCTCAGCTGCTTTGCTTTTTGTTGCTGTAAGTTACTGCAATCTTTTAACTGGTTATAGTATATCCACTCTAACAGTGATGAGGGGATAGGCCTAATTTTAGCAGTAAACTCTTTCATTTTCTCCTGACCAATTTGCATTGTAGATTCCAGTAATAGTAGCTGTTTGTGTCACTGCTTTAGGAGAGCATGTGGCTATTCACTGTTCTCTCACCAGCCTTAAAATGGTCTTTGAGTTAAGGGCATAAAGAACAGCATGTCTTTTGATGCAGTAGTGTGGCCCTGCAAAGACCCCCATTTATAATCAAACGTGTTGTTTAGCATTTTGCCACAGCATAAACCCCTTGAAGTTCTGTCCTAGGTGCATCTCAGTCTGTTATGCAGATTCTCCTCAGCATAAAACATCCTGGTCTGTTCCTGTAATCTCAGTCACAGGCCATGGCTAATGCTGAATCTGAGCAGCTGTGTATCCCCAGCCTCCTGGGAAGTGGTGGAGGAACACACAACCACACATTCCTGGTAAATATGGAAGGACTAAGTAACTAGCAGCCAGTAGGTAATAGTCTTTCAGCAGCCACTCTCATATTCAGCAATGGAAAATGCATGCATGTGAAGGTGAATGGCATTAGTTCTGTGCTGCCAGTAAAGATTTAGTGTGTGCTTTCACCTTGTCTCATGTTAGAAATTTGGCAGACCTAGAAAACTTCAGAGTTCAAAGGAGAGTTGATATCATTCTCTTTGATAAGCTGTTCAGTTCTCTAGGATTTGGAATATGTCCTTATCTTCAGGACATTCCACAAAATTAATTGGTGGAAAACATAATTGTAATCCCTGATCTCTCTCTATATATGACTTTAAAAATGCATCTTTCCCTACTTCTGTCAGTCTACTTTTTCAAAACCAAGTAGAATATAGTTCAAACTCATAAGTTCTCCTTAGTGCCTTGGTAGGCTGACAGGTTGGGTTTTGTTCTCTTATTAATAAATATAGTCAAGGTATCAGTAAGAAATAAGCTGCATGCTTTTTTCCATTGCTGTAAATAGACCTGCTGGCCAAATTCTTCCTAGGCATCACACCACTGGAGAGTAGAGATGAAGGTTGAACTTGGCTCAGAAATCTACACTTAATAAAAGATATTGTCTCATACTATACATTTATAGTTTACAGTCATATTTATACCTAATTAAAATCACTGACACTCACTGAGTACACTTGAAAATGGCTTTGCTTTTAGAAAGCATGGTATGTGAGGCTTGTTTGTATTCAAAGGGTATGCTAATCACTTGCAGTCTTTCTTCATGGCACTAATCCCCTCTCTAGGATATGCATCCTGGTCTTTTTACAGCAGTCTGTGCAATGCTGGCAAACAGTGGTCCAGCCTTTCGTGCAGAGAATTCCTGGCATGGTTGGTATTAGATGATACAACTGACATTCTTTCAGAAGTGATTGGATGGGGAAGAAATAGATTGCAGGCAAGCATGTAATAAATGTGGTTATACTAGCCTGTAAAGCACTGTTAAGTGCTGAGGGTATTAGACTGAGAAAAGAATTAGCAGCTCCCTGCCTTGGTTCGGGCCTTGATGGATTCTGCACTGTGTAGAGCTCTCACTTTATCACACATTGTTTGAGCTGTCTAACCAAAACACATGATTGTAGATTGAAATGCTGTAATACTGTGCCTTTGTATGTTCTTGTATTAAAGTTAACTGTAATACATTTTAAATATTTACACAACAAAAAAAAAAAAAGGAAAAAATTGTATAGTGTCCAGTTAATACCATGTTTTCAGTGCTTAGCCAGAGACGATTACCCACTCTGAGGAACTCTGGGATTGCCAAAACCTGAGGCACTGTTATGGTGAATTCATGTTTTGGACTTGTGCTGCTTCTGTGGTGGTGTTGGTTGATGAGGATGTGCAGAAAGGGGTATCATCCTTTTAGTGGCTGTGTTGTACAAACTGTGTACAATGTGATGAGCAGATGGGATGCTATGGTCATTTACAGAATATAGTGGATATCGGCAGATTTAGCTTACAAGGATCTGGAGCAAACATTCACTTTTCTTGGTTAAAAAAAGACACTGTGGTTGATTTTCTGCAGTCTTTATTTAAAAACCAGAAACAATACAGTTTGGCTGCAAAATTTCTTTTTGTACAGGTGAAGTGTTGAACATTTCTCACTTATAGCTACTTAGTTAGATCAGACACTGGGTGACAAAACCACTCTGGGTAAGTAGACTCCAGTGTTTCCATTGCCAGCAATGGACATTACAGCAGGAGCATCTTACTGCTTGCAAAAATATCAGCTATTAGGACAGGTCTGGCACTTGTTTAGATGCACAAAGAGAGTGGGGCTCTTCCCTGCCACTCGTATACAAAATTCCCACCCGCATTTGAATTTTGTACACACATGTCAGAGGGAACAAAAGAACCATTGTGCATCCATTGGCAAAGTTGAGAGATCAGGCAGAGCTGCTTTTCTAGCACTGCCAGATTGTGTCTCAAGGAACTTGGTGGAAATGCTTTAAGACATGTTCATGTTTCATTGGGAGTGAGGGAGGAGTACTTGTTCTTAGGGGAAAGCAGCTAGGCTGCCTCCCACCATAGTCTGTATCTGCTTTACACATTTGCAGCACACTCTGGTTCTTGTGGCACCAAAGCTGTGTTTCTGCAAAGTTCTTAAGAGATGAACAATTCTGAATCAAATTTTACCACTCAAACTGTCTGCTAAACAGGAAGCAGAAAAGATCAGGACAAATTAAAGCTATTATTCTTGTCTCGTGAAGGAATGTCTGCATAACTCCAAACAGAACATTTTTGTAGAGCAGAAAAGTCTCTTTTCAAGAGACCTCTGTTAGACTGAGTTCTTCAATTCTGACTTGCACTGAATAGTTCATCTATATCTTGAAATAGGAGCAACTGAAACTGATGGACCCAAACCCCACACTCATTTCAGATCTTATTAGAAACTGCACAGTAGAAAGCGGTTGTTAAGTTTCCAAGAGCATTATAATGTGGGAGAAAATACAATTTAATTTAAGCAAAGCTGTGGTCAGTCAGGGGACAGCCTGCATGTTTAGCAGCATGCAGGAAGGACAGTTACATTCTGACAGTAATCGGTTGTCAGTTTACTGTAATGTGCAGCATGTAACCTAGGGACCAGAGGATGAAACCCAGCATCTTCCCTTTCAAAGTGTCCAGTTATCTACTACTAAAGGGCATCTCTCCGCTCTTAGAATTGCCAGTAGGAGGAAAAAAATTACATTACCTTTGTTTCCAAAGACTCTTGGAGTTTGTGTATTTGGTAAGAGCATATACAATAAGGGGAATTTTCTTTCCAAAAGGAAGACAGCTCTTAATGTGTGTGTGTCTTTGAATGGAGGAGATTCAGGCTATTAGAAAGGGCCTTCACAGGGTTTCCCCACTCCCATAGAACATAAAAGTCCATCTAAAGTTTCTCTAAATCCAGTATCTGAATGGAATTCTCATACTACATATAACACAGAAGTGTTACAGATACATGAAAGCACATGCTCATTTGAGCTTCTCTTGTAGTATTTCAGCAACTCAGTTCATTCAGTGTGTGATCAGAAGATCGCTCATCAAGATTAGTATTTTAGAAATGGCATTTCTTCTGGGATATGAAATTACAGGTAGTTTGGCACAAGTACAGGTCATGGGCTCTATTTCCACTGTCAGGCTGGGACATTCTTTTGCTTGTTTACAGCATTCATGAGCAGGTGTACGTAGGATGTTAGTAGGTCATCCATTTTGTAACCCTGTCAGGAAAGAAAAAAAAAAAAAAAGTCTTAAATCTTTCAGGGAGCTCCAGAAGCAAAAATAACTATCATTTCCTCCCTCGTTTATCATCTTCTCACGTTCTTCCTTGCATGAACATCTTCTCTTTCAATATCTGCCACTGTTTTAATTTATCCATTCCTCCATCTGCTTTTCATAGATTTCAAAAACTTTACAGAGCATAGCTCTACTGTCTCCTTGGTATTGACTCTGTAGCTTGACTTGTACTTAAGAATCTTGTATTTAAGAATCCAAGTCTTTCTGTCAGAGTAGTTAGCCTTTAATTGTTTTTGTTACCTTTACAAACCCACTTTTAAATATTAATACAGTGATTATTCTCTGAGACTGTGAATTGTCTGAAACCAATTGTTTAAGAGGTGATACCACTCCCTGGAAAATATGAAGTCTTACAAGGGCAGCATTACTACATAACTGGAGGCAGACATGCAAGACAAAAAGCCTCTTATGCAGCTTTGCCGTCTTAACTTCTCAGACAGATAGAATTTTGATGTATGGGAGGAATTTGGAAACCAGTTGTAAATTTTATTGACACGGCAGTGAATGCTTTTTGTATCTGCACTGGTATTTATTGGGTTTCGCACCATCTTTTGTAGCAGTCCTGGTTGGAAAGGAAAAATTAGGATTTTGTTGTGTCTAAGTTGGCAGAACTCTTCTTACCAGAGATGTCTCACATAAGAGCCGGTTTCCTCGTGTCATGTGAAAATACGTGCTCCCACTGCTCCAGTTGGAGATTTTATTGAAGGGGTAGACTACTAAAATATCCTGCAAGGGGAAACAAACTGATTTATAGAACATTTCTCAAATGAAAACAGGCTGTTACATAAGAAAACTTATAGAGCTAGAGAATTCTTGTTCTTTCCCACTTCTTCTATGAAAATAATGGATCAAGGTAGTTCTTGCATCCAGATTAGTGGTATATTGTGTTTTCACCAAACAGGTAATTCTTAATCACACTAATGAGACCTCCTTTCATTATATATTGATCTTTGCCTTATCCATTAGATTTACAATGATCTAAAACTAGGTTTTAATTTGTTTCATTGTTGAAAGCAAATAGTGATACTCCCTTTTCCTGAGAACTTGGTAAGACCAGACTGTTGGGGTTAGACTGCAGCTAAACATGGCCATTCAGCCTGATCTTTTAGACAGCTGGGGCTTCCTGCAAAGCATTTTTCTGAAGCAGGTTCCTGCGTGCACTGCCCATCCATCTTCCTGATCTTACCACCTTACCAGGTCTATCATGATTCCCATGCCTATTTTAGAGATGCTCTGTCCTATTTCTTTCCAGTGTAGAAACTGCAAACAAGTGATTTGAGGCAGTAACATTTTCTTCAGTTTCACACAGAAAATCAATAGAGAGCCTCTGTCCCCTCCTGCCATTCCTGGGCAAGGAACGTCACTGTCCCTAAATTAGCAGGGTCCATCCAATCCTTCCTTACATGGACTTGTGAGAAGCAGCTGTTACCTTTGTCTTCTGATGTATCAGTGAGACTCCTTGCTTGTTGATTGCAATCAGTACAATCTCTGGGAAATTGGGCTCCGAGGCTTGCTGTAAATGAGTAACACAGCAAAATGAGCAGAAAATTGAGAAATTATCTGTATCAGGGGCCTAGTGACCTTTAACAATGTCCAGTCTTCTTGTTCTCTTTCCCAAATGAATACTGAAACATTTTGGCAACATATTGATGACTTGAGCAAATGCTACATGACAGCAGAATCAGGTCCATTATTTACTTTGCTTTCTGCTAACAGGCTTAATGATTGATTGCAAACCATTTAAGAGCCTAGTGAGGAGAAATTAAAGGTAACACATGGGAAATTATTCCTGGGTGATATCCACTCCAGAAAGAGAGGATTGGTACAGTTCTGTTCTGAGGGAAGAGTCGCCAAAGAGATAAGATTTGGGAGCATTTTCTTGTGGAGAGCAATGACAGGACAATTGAGCCCCCTACAGCTACTACACAATTGTAGGAGAGGTGTTAAAACTAGAGCAACAACATTGCTGGTAAACAACAAGCATAGTTCAGAATGGATAAAGAATCCATCTCCCAACTTGGAAGGAACTGAATTTTCCTCAATAGATTACAGGAATTCAACTTTATAATGTATTTTTACTTTCAGATTTGGAATTATAGTCAGTCTGTATCCCTTGATACTGATCTACTACCAAATCCACTCACACAGGCCTTCAAACCTACCTTCACTTCAAAAAAGGCTGATCCAAACGTCGGCCACCGGTGTATCATTTTCAAGAAAGCAACCTTGGCCTCATCCACAGTTTTTCCTTCGTGTTTACTGTATGCTGCAGTAATGCTCTGTTTAGGAAGAGAGGATACAAAGCCAGTTGAGTTGGAGACAGGCAAGTTTCCAATGCCTAGCCTTCGCACTAAAGACAGCATCAACTCATCACCACGATCAGGCTTTTTGCCCCTGCAGCAGAAAACTGAAAATGAAAACAGCTGCCATGCCATGGGGGAAAGTAAAGCCAGGGCCCTCCAGTGTTCCTTATTCCCCTGCTGGGTGAAGGAAGCCCAGCAGCCTGAGGAAATGGACTTCAGGGCAGAGGGGCAATGGGAGATAAAACTCAACCAGTGTTCAACACTCCACAGTATTACATATTTGGCTAAAAAATGAAGGGTGAATTTTCCCTTTGTATTTGAAAGAATGTCCTGTGTTTTCCTCAGCAGAGACTTAAGTGATAACTGCTGAAATTTCCTTGCCCTTTTTGTGGATAAAAGAGCCTTTTGCCATAAGTAGCATGACATGGTGCAAGGAGATTGATTTGGTGCCAAGAAATAACCTCTGAGACACCTTAATTTTCTACTTCTGTCCAATATCCTCAACTCCCAAGTCCTTTCACTGACTCTTCTATCTCTAACTCTTTTTCTGGGCACTGGAAATAGATTAGTATCTCCAAGAAAGATGCACACTTCAGATAAGCCATCCAGGCCTGCAGATGTTGTTCAGAATTTTGGTAGAGTATGTAAAATCTAGACTGTAGGAGGCAAATCCTTTTGCTATCCTGCTGGCAAATCCAGCAATATCCACTACTATTCCTCCACAGTACTTTCAAAGACCATTAGATCAAACGTGTAGTGTGACTCAATGTGTTTACTAAAGCTCTGTATATGTAATATGACTAATGAAAGCTGATGTTCTTACCTTCTTCCATTCATCTGGTGACACAGCTCGGAGCAGATTGTCTGGCACCAGCTCCTTCAGGATTTTGGGGATGGCTGCCAGCTGTGTGCGGTCATTGTTGTAGTGTGCTTTATAAATCAGCCCTGCCAGCTGCACAGCTTCATCCTTGGAACACTTGTGGTAGCCTCTGAGGTACTTTGGCAGCTCCTGGAAGAGACCAGCTCTGAATCCAGGCAGAATGGGCTAAAGCAAACACTGACTTACACGTTCTAAATTTGTGAGGTCAGGACCCAAGTCTTGCCAAACACAGTCCAAGAATATTCCAAGAATTTTTGGTTCCTTCTGAAGATTCTCTGGATGATCTTTAAAGATCCTTTCCAACCCAGAGCTTTTTGTGATTCTCTGATTTATGGAGCAAGACGAGCATTTCCACAGCACAACGAGGTAAAGGAGCTGTACTCTTAACATGTTCAGTATAGCTGAGGTGTCAACACTGAGAAATAAATCTGTCTGAGGCTGAGCTGTGCCCCCCTCTGGAGGAGGCATTCCTCTGGAGGCTCTGTAGTGCAGGCCTTCGAGAAGGAGACAGTAATGCTCCTACAGACTTAATTTCTCAGGAGTATTTCTTGGATCACAAGTTACCTCTGTTTTAGGGAGTTGCTTACCTGGTGATAATGGAAAATGGTATCAGCTTTCAGATCTTTGCCAGGAATGACATTCAGCCACAGCTTTCTCATGAAGTACACCTCATATGCCACAGACAGAGCAGCCCCTAAGGAGATCAGGTCTTGTTAGTGTTCTTTGTGCCACTGACAGTTCTACGGTTTTTAAATGACTTGTGAATTTCTTCAGAAAAGTAATTACGGTTTTAATAGTAACAAACAAAATTACTAACAAAACAACACAGAAAGCCATTTTGAATGGCAAAAATTCTTAGTTTTCAGTTCCTGGACACTGCTCATGCAATGATCAGATGGAGGAGAAGTTGAGGGACTGCCATTGTTTGTTATTGGTGCTCATGACAGCTGCCTGCTGATTCAGTACACCCAAATTCTCTTACACCCATGTGAGTGCATCCTCTGATGGCTGTGCTTCCACAAATGAATTGTGATTTAGTACACCCACATCTTTTTACTGTGATTTTCAGAGCTCCTAGCAGCTACATCAGCTGAGAGAAGTTAGAAAGTCTTAGATACATAGAGCTTCAGGGAGTTGAACCTCAGCTGTCCTGAAATACACAAAGGTCAGGACAAATTGATATGAAATTTGAGTGGAGTTTGAGTGATGTAGATTTCAAAATGTTTGTTATCCATGGGGGAGGTAGGGTATATTATCCATGGGACGATTAAGTGCAAGGAATTGCTGTTATTAGTATTACATTGTTCTATAGAAGAATGTAATAGAACAGTATTGTTCTATTCTAGCAAGTGGTTCCTTGACAACATAACTTGTGTTTGGGTATCACCAGGTAATAACCTGGTTAGAAATTTTCTAACAACCCAAGAAATGTGAGTGACCCTCTGTAAAGAACCTTTTTGCGTGTGTTGGCTGATTCTTACTATTTGAGGATCAACCTATCTAACTTGCATGTATCCAGCTGTGTGTTTTGGATACAACAGGTCAACAATATTTTTTACCAATTTTAAATTCTGGAGAGATTCCCCCCACCCCCTGAAATGTTCTGGTGTTTTTGATAGCCACTGCTTGGCTGCATCAGATCACTGGATCTTGCTGCTGGTGCATGCAGTAACCATGTATGTACAAACAAAAAACAGTACAAGACTCTGCTAAATACTTCCCAAGATGGAGTGAATCCTACTGGATGGATCAGCTGCTTTCCAGTTCAACACAGCCTCTCATGCAGCTTCTTGTCATGCTGGCATTCTCCTTACCGTCTTTTCCTGGTTTATTCCTTCTGTTCCAGTCTGTCACCTGCCTTAGTGAGTCAAAGAAGTAGTCTGCTTCATTCTGACTGATCACCTGCAGAGGCCAAGCAATGAAGGAGAGAAAGGAGGGGTTAGCACATCATATAAAATACTGCCTGTGCCACATACCCAAGTATCAGGCTGAATTTTCTTTCCCTGTCTGCAGTCAGAGGGTAGAATTATAGGAGGAAAAAAGTAGAAAAATAGGAGGAGGAAGAATGATAGAAACCCTGCATCTCCATCCAGCCCCTTCAAGAGACTGAAAATAATTGTCAGGTGCTAAAGTTCAAGTTCAGGTTGTATCCCCTCAGTAAGGCAGAAGCAGTAATCACCTGCTCTGGTCCTTGGCTTCATACAGTTGTTCAGGTGGTCTGGTAAATAAATAAGAGAGGAGGGGAAGTCTGGCTACCCTGCCAGAGTCAAGGAGTTACCTTGTCTGCAATCTTCACAAAGAGGCTGAAACCTTCCCAGGAGTGCAGCTGCAATTTGGAAGCGATGTTCTGACACAGAGTCTGGATTTTGGTGTTTGTTCCCACGTCAAATGTCTATGAGATAACAAGACTCTTGTCACCCAGAGGAGAGGAAGAAATAAGAATACTGAATGTCTTCATGTATGTTCCTGGGTGAGAACATAATGGCTGGAAGTACGGTCAAGGCTGGGAAAACAAGTGCGTGCCAGGGACACCTAAGGGACAGCCAGGGCACCCTCAGGGACACCTAGGGGACAGCCCGGGCACCCCCAGGGACACCTACGGGACAGTCAGGGCACCCCCAGGGACACCTAGGGGACAGCAAGGGCAGCCCAGGGACACCTACGGGACAGACAGGGCACCCCAAGGACAGCCAGGGTGCCCCTAGGGACACCTAAGGGTTAGCCAGGGCTCCCCCAGGGACACCTAGGGGACAGGCAGTGCACGACCAGGGACAGTCAGGGTATACCCAGGGACACCTAGGGGACAGCCAGAGGCCCCCCAGGGACAGCCAGGGCACTCCCAGGGACACCAAGGTTACAGCCATGGCACCCCAGGGACACATAAGGGACAGCCAGGGCACCCCCAGGAATACCTAGGGGACAGACTTGGCACCCCAAGGACAGCCAGGGCACCCCCAGGGACACCCAGGGGACAGCCAGGGCACCCTAAGGACAGCCAGGGCATCCACAGGGACACCTATGGGATAGCCAGGGCACTCCCAGGGACACCAAAAGGAGAGCCAGGGCACCCGAGGGACATTTAGGGCACTCCCAGGGGCACCTAGGGGACAGCCAAGGTGCCCCCAGGGACGCCTAGGGGACATCCAGGGCACCCCCAGGGACACCTAGGGGACAGCCAGAGCACCCGCAGTGACACCTAGGAGACAGCCAGGTCACCCCAAGCACAGCCAGGGCACCCCCAGCGACATCCTGGGGACAGCTAGGGCACCCCCAGGAACACCTAGGGGACAGGCAGGGCTCCCCCAGGGACACCGAGGGGACAGGCAGGGTATACCCAGGGACACCTAGGGGACAGCAAGGGCACCCCCAGGGACACCTAGGGCACTCCCAGGGACACCTAGGTTACAGCCATGGCACCCCAGGGACACATATGGGACAGCCTGGGCACCCCAAGGACAGCCAGGGCACCCGCAGGGACACCAAGGGGACAGCCAGGGCACACCCAGGGACACCTAGGGGACAGCAAGGGCACCCCCAGGGACACCTAGGGGACAGCCTGGGCACCCCAAGGACAGCCAGGGCACCCGCAGGGACATATAGGGGACAGCCAGGGCACATCATGCACAGCCAGGGCACCCCCAGGGAAACCCAGGGGACAGCCAGGGGACAGCCAGGGAACCCCCAGGGACACCTAAGGGACAGACAAGGCACCCTCAGGAACACCTAGGGGACAGCCAGGGCACCCGCAGCGACACCTAGGGGACAGCCAGGGGACGCCCAGGGACACGTAGAGGACTGCGAGGGCGCCCCCAGGGACACCAAGGGTACAGGCAGGGCACTCCCCAGAACAGCAAGGGGACAGCCAGGGCACCCCAGGGACACCTAAGAGACAGGTAGGGCACCCCCAGGGACACGTACGGGACAGTCAGGGCACCCCAGTAACAGGCAGGGCACCCTCAGGGACACCAAGGGGACAGACAGGGCACCTCCAGGGACACCTAAGGGACAGCCCGGGCACCCCCAGGGACACCTACGGGACAGTCAGGGCACCCCCAGGGACACCTAGGGGACAGCAAGGGCACCCCCAGGGACATCCAGGCCACCCCAAGGGACACCTAGGGAGAGCCAGGGCACACCCAGGGAAACCTAGGGACAGGCAGGACACCCCAGGGACACCTAAGGCACAGCCAGGGCACCCCCAGGAAGAGACAGGGTACCCCCAGGGACACCTTGGGGCCAGCAAGGGAACCACAAGGGACACCTAGGGGACAGCCAGGGCACCCCAGGGACACCTAAGTGACAGCCAGGGCACCCCAGGGACACCTAACGGACAGCCAGGGCACACCCAGGGACACCTAGAGGACTGGCAGGGGTCCCACAGGGACACCTAGGGGACAGCCAGGGCACCCCCAAGGACACCTAGGGGAAAGCCAGGGCACCCCAAGCACAGCCAGGGCACCCCCAGGAACAGCCAGGGCGCCCCCAGGGTCACCTAAGGGACAGGTAGGGCACGCCCAGGGACACCAAGGGACAGCCAGGGCACCCCCAGGGACACCAAAGGGTGAGCAAGGGCACCCGAGGGACATCCAGGGCACCCACAGGGACACCTAGGGGACAGCCAGGGCACCCCAGGAACAGCCAGGGCACCCCCAGGGACAACTTAGGGACAGGCAGGGCACCCCCAGTGTAAGAGACGGTGTGAAGATCCCTCATCTGCCTCACGACCATCATCAAGGACAGAGACTGAAACCCTTAAAAGTGACTTTAAAATCTCAGTACAGGAGTTCTGGCCTGGCTGAGGTGGGATGTTGGCCAAGTGCTGCCTGCAGGTGTGTTCGATGGAAACACCCAGCACCCATATCGGAACATCAGAACCTGAGCAGAAACAATGGGCAAGTCACGGTGAAGTGACTGTGCCTACTGACACTGCACCTGCTGACTTGTACTAGTTGACGCTGTACCTGCTGACGACCGACTTGTTCTGGGTTCTCTAAATGAACACACTGCAATGATTTCCCCCACCTGTTTGGCCAACTGCCTGTCGCTTCGGAGAGGACTATAAAAGCCTGGAGACCCCCGCTCACTTTTGTGATCACCCCACTGGAGAAACTCGCGTCTATAGGCATCTTCAAAAGCCTCGAGGACTCGACCCTCCATGTTGGTAGCTATAATCCCCTTCCCCTCTTTTCTGTTTTTCTAACTATTCTCTTTTTCTCTCCCTACTATCGCATTTGTTGGCACTAAATAAAGGTGCATTTGTGATTGAGTAAACTGAGTTTGTCCCCCGCTGTGTCTTTCGTGCTCTGAGATCCCTAAAACGAACCATCACGAACCCCGCTTGTGTGAGCGGATCGTGACACCCAGGGACACCAAAAGGACAGCCAGGGCACCCCAGGGACAGCCAGGGCACTCCCAGGGACACCTAGGGGACAGCTAGGGCACCCCCAGGGACAGCCAGGGAACTCCCAGGGACACCAAAGGGAGAGCCAGGGCACCCGAGGGACATCCAGGGCACCCCCAGGGACACCTAGGGGACAGTCAAGATGCCCCCAGGGACAGCCAGGGCACCCCCAGGGACAACTTGGGGACAGGCAGGGCAACCCCAGGGACACCTAGGGATAGCCAGGACACCCTCAGGGACAACTGAAGGACAGCCAGGGCGCCCCAGGGACAGCCAGGACACTCCCAGGGACACCTAGGGGAAAGCCAGGGCGCCCTCAGGGACACCAAGGGGCAGCCAGGGCGCCCCCAGGGACACCTAGGGGACAGCAAGGGCACCCCCAGGGACACCTAAGGGACAGCCAGGGAACCACCAGGGACAGTCAGGGCAGCCCCAGGGACACCTAGGGGACAGCCAGGGGCCCCCCAGGGACAGCCAGGGCACACCCAGGGACACCTAGGGGACACCCAGGGCACCCCCAGGGGCACCCAGGGCACTTCCCGGGACACCAAAGGGAGAGCCAGGGCACCTGAGGGACATTTAGGGCACCCCAGTAACACCTAGGGGACAGCCAGGGCGCCCCCAGGGACACCTAAGGGTCAGCCAGGGCACCCCAGGGACACCTAGGTGACAGTCAGGGCACCCCCAGGGACACCTCGGGGACAGCCAGGGCACTCCCAGGGACACCTAAAGGACAGCCAGGGCACCCCAGGGACACATAAGGGACAGCCAGGGCACCCCCAAGGACACCTATGGCCCTTGTCCATCTCACACAGGGCTCTTGCACCAGGCTGGTGTCACAGCTCCTGCTGGGCCCTCTCCGTGGCGTGTGCCAGCAGCCAAGTGACACCCGGAGTGACACCTCCTGCGAGCCTCCTGGCACTGCCACCGGGCCCTACTTCCCCTCACAGAAGCCACAGAGGCAGCCAAGGCAGCCGTTGAGGATCTGGAGCAAGGCCAGCACCATCTCAGCCACGCTGAGGAACAGCAGGAGGGAGAACAGGACCACGTGCCAGGTGACGATGCCCTCGGGCTCCAGGCAGACGCTCCAGGTTCTCCGATTGTAGAGGTAGTTCTCAGCCCTGTGTGACAGGGAGGGGACAAGGTGCAGGAGGTCCAGAATCCCATCACTTTCTACCACCCAGACATCCCATCCTCCATCCAGAGGATGAGAAGGGTTGGGGTGATGAAGATGTAAAGCACCATGCAGAAATCCATGGAAGGTGAGAACTCCTTGAGCTACCAGGGTCTTGCATCAACCACCACCAGCAAGCACCCACCCACCTTAATTAATCACTTAATTAGCAATAAATTGATGAGGCAGCCCCTCACCTGGCATCAGGCCCCTGGTCAATGGCATCCAGGAAGGGGTATCCCCAGAGGGCTCCGTGCTGGGTGGTGTTGTAGAGGCAGAGGGGGCCGTTGGTCAGCCCCACCCCGGACAGGACGAAGCAGGCGGCGGCGCCCAGGAGCGCCAGCTTGGAGAGCACCACGGAGATGAACGCCTGCAGGGAGCACCCGTGGGGGACACAGAGTCAGGGGGGGATCCAGAACGCAGCTGCAGATTGTCAGCAGAGTTTGGGAAGGGGGGAAAACTCCCCTGCCCAGCTGTGGCTGAGGATGGAGCCATCGGTGGGATGGGCAGAAGTGGGCAGGGAGAGGCAGTGACCTGCAGAGCCCATCCCAGCACTCACTGGAGCCCTGCCCTCTGGGGAGGTGGCACCCTGCCATGGCCCATCTCAGGGCCACTGGAGAGCAGCGCCCTGCCTCAGCTGCAGGACCTGCTGTTCACCACAACCCACCATGGGACCAGGAGAAAGGGGTCTGTGACCTAACACGGGAGAGGGGGACCCGTCACCATCCACCACGGGGCTCTGGAGAGGAGGATCCCTGCCGCGTCCCACCTCAGGGATGGAGGAGGTGGGACACTGCCACATCCCGCCCACCCGGCTTTAGCCGGGGTCCCGGCCCTGCTTACGTTGTGGCGGGTGCCGCAGCCGGAGCAGCCGGAGCACTGCCACCCCAGCGCCGTGACGTGGGTGGCTGCCAGCAGCACCTGCAGGGACAAAAACACAGCTGGGGGACAAAGGGGAGCCACCTGCCCTGCTCCATCCCTCTGTGCCTGCTCCAGACCCGGGAGGAAGGACGGGTGTGTCCCGCGGTACTCACGGCGATGCCGCCTCCCCAGACACCCGGCACAGCCCTGGCGTGGCTGCCGATGTGCCCCTCCAGCAGGTACTTGGATGCTCCAGCGGGGAAGAGCAGGAGGATGCTGGCTGCCATGGAGAGCGTGCCCAGCACCAGCAGGCAGGGCCCCACGATCCGGCTGCACTTCCCCACACACATGGCTGTCCTGCGTGGGAGCGGGGAGGAAGAGGAGGAGAGGGAAGGGCTGCATTTGGCCCCGCAGCGCCCCAAGGCTTCCCCGCCCCGAGCCCATCTCGCAGCTGTGGGTGGGTGGGAGTTGCTGGGCGATGCTTTTGGGTGTCAGCCCACCCAGCTGGCCCTGTCCCTACTTGAGGGCAATTTCCAATGGAAACTCTATTACTTCTTTGCCAAATGGGCAATGGTGTTCCCCCGCCAAACCCCAAGACCTGTGTGACCGCAGGGTTGGCTCTTCCAAAACGTGTCCCAGCTCATGGCAGGGCAAGATGGTCTTTAAGGTCTCTTCCAACAAAAACCAGTCTGAGGTTCTATGAAAATGTTACTGCAGGGAGCCAACCACCCACCACAACTCAGTTTGGCTTTCAGAGTTTACAAGGAGCAGCAGGGAGCCAGGAAAGAGGCAAAATCCTTGTACCAGGGCTTGTGAAAGCACAGCAGTCTCCAATCAAATCCAACACCAATTCCACCCCTGTCACACACAAGTCCTACCGTAGGTCTGAGTATACAGAAACCAATTAAATTTAATTAAGAAAACATTATTGCCTATCCTCCAGTTCCACTGGCATCTCATTGAGTTATGAGTTTATCTAGAAAGCACCTGCCCATCTCCAGATGATACCTTGCCCAAAATTGCCTCTCTTCTGCACCTGCAAGACCCTCGTCTTGTACAGGATGTCCACAGGTCACTCTGGGACTGCTGAAGCTGCATGGCTTGCTGCTGTTCCTGGCTCCCAGCTGTTTTCTACCCTGAGTTTTTTGGCTTCAAGTTGGGCTTATGCATTTTCCCCTTTCCTGCTAGATTGCACAAGTTCCCCAGGTCAAGCTGTTTCTTGCTCTGGGTGATTTTTTCCCTGCTCGCTCTGGCTTTGAAAGCAGAAGCGGCTGCGGCACCGTGTGGTTGTTCCTGTGGGAAGAGCAGCCTCAGCCCCCTGTGCTGGGCCTCAGGGCCAGGGAGGAGCAGCCAGGGCAGCCCGGGGGGTTGGGGGACACCAGGCCAGCAGGGTCTGCTGGGGACCAGCCACACCAGTGCCAGCAGGGCACTGGGGAGGGCTGAGCATGGAGGAACAGGGCTGGGAGACCTGTGTGGAGGGACATGAGCCAGGACACCTGAGGAGGATCATCAGCTCCACCCATCCTGGAGTTCCACCTCTCTTGATTTCCATCCTGCCTGCCTTGGTTATAGGGAATTTAGGGCCTCTTGCCCCCAGTGAGATCCTGCCTGCAGTCCAGGGATTGTGTGTGGTCGTTTCCTCCCACAGCCATGAGCACCCTCTGCTGAGTCCCACCTCCCCACCATCTTCTGGGACAGCTCCTGCTCCTCTGAGCTCACAGCCTGGGCTCTCACCAGCCAGAGCCTTTCTGCACGTCTCCCCTCAACCTCTCCAAGGACTCTCCTTCCCCTCCAGCCATGCCCTCTCCCTGGGGATGGCAGGAGGTCTCTTTCCCCGGGAAGCTCCCATGGTGTGCTGTCCCCTCCAAACATCCCCCTGAGCAAGCAGCTCCTCGGCCAATACAGACAAACCCCTGTGCAGGGGAGGCAAAGCTCCAGTGCAGGTGCTCCTGTGTCCACCAGCGCCCCTGGAAGCAGGACTCCCTTCTGCCAGCACATGTCCATGACCAGAAGCACAGAGATTCCAGCAAAGCCTGGGGAACTTTTCCCCCACTTCCCAGCTTACCTGGAGTGATGCCACGCAGAGCAGCAGCGTCCACCCCTCAGAGGAGCCCTGTCCTGGAGGCATCACCCAGGGGTGACTATTTATGACACCTCAGTGTGTGCTCCCCTCCCCTCCTTCCCCCAGGGGCCGCCCACCAGATGATGACCCTCCATCTCCCCATCCCAAGGAAGGATGACTGGCAGGATGAGCCAACGCTGGCGCTGCGCTTCTGCCTCGCTCTTCCCCATTTTGGAATTTACACTGCCAGAGTTCACCAAAACAGGCACAGCCTCAGATTTTAAGGCTTCTATACCACTTCTGCATTAAATGTCTCAACCAGTGCTTGAGTAATGAACACTGTTGTTCCTGGAACAGCCTGGGGTGAATATGTTGGGATAATCTTTTTCTCTCTAATACTTCAATAAAAGCTTCAGAACAAACATTCCTGTGTGTCAACTGGCTCCTGCCTTCCAACCTTGGCTTCCTCACAGGTGTCTTTGTCTTCTCCTCAGGTGTTGAGTGTGTCCCCACCATGTGTGGATCTCATGCCTTGGTAATAAGGTTGAGACAGGAAGGTTATTTCAGGATATCTTAATTATTATCAGTTGTCAGATATCAGCATTTCCTATCTGCCATGGCTGGCAGTTAACGTGCAACAGGGAAAGTCCAGTTCCCACAGAGAAGGTCAGGAACAGGATCAGCAGAACTTGAAGGACCTCTGTATCTGAGAACAGGAGGCAGGGAAACTAGCACCAAAAAATGGCAAAAATGAGGCAGTTTTGTTGGCAGAGGAGTAACAGGCAGCACAAGCAAAGAGAAGAATGGCTCGTGGGCTGTGCAGGCAGAAGGAAGAACCTTCTCAAAGAAGAGTTTTGAGAGCCCTCCAAGAGCCACATGGGAAAAGATGAATGGGTGAAACCCAGTTACAGCAGGCAATTCCATTCCTCTTGCAAAAATAAATGGAGGAGCAGATTATCTGACAGCCCCTCTGAAAGGAAAATCAGAGTTGGCAGCAGCAGAGGAATTCCTGTTTTAGTCACAGAATCTCAGAAGTCTGAGGGGGAAGGGACCCAGCAGGATCATGGAGTCCAGCTCTGAAGTGAGTGGCCCATGCAGGGATTGAACCTGAGAGCTTGGCACCATTAGCACCGTGCTCAAGCACCTGAGTTAATCTCAGGGCATTTCACCCTTAAATAAGACAAATTAGTCTCTAAAATGAAGACAGACAACACATGCAGGATCAGCAGAGTCCAAGTTCTCCTTCCTCTCTTTTTTTTGACTTAGAAAGAGGGGAACCCATTTTTCACTCTACTGGAAGAAAATGTTTTGCAACCTCATCTTGTGCCTTTCCTACGTCACAGCAATCTGAGGTTCCCACCACACACATGACCTGCTCCATCATCCCCCACAGAAAACCCCACGCCAGGAAGTGTGAAGCATCTGGGTGAATCTCTTTCTTGGATTGCTGATCTTTTCCTTATAAGAATAACCATAATACATGGCTAATTTTAGCCCTGCACATGAGGAGCTGTGTGCTCGCCTTTATCACACCAGAGTTCAACTGTGAAAGTGTCAGCACAGCAATTACTACAGGCAAGGAACTCGCTGCCAAGTCACCCAGTCCTGGTGTAGCCAAACGTGGTCCCAACCAACACAATTCCAGCTTGGCAAGGTCCTCCTGCTGGTTCCTCACAGCTGAGGAGGTGCCCTCACTTCCCTGCTCCCCTGGACTCCTTTGGGGCTGGGGAAACTGCTGCAGGCTGGGTTTCAAGAGCGGTTTGGCTTCAAGGAGAAGCAGAGAGACTGAGGTGAGTCTGGACTGGTGAGAAGGAAACGTTCTGTGCCAAACCAGCCTCCACCTTGGTCCTGCATGGAAGATGTTCAGCACCCCGCTGGTCTGTCCCACTCCCCTCCTTAGCATCTGCAAATCTATTTCTGCCACTGCTCAGCCAAGACTCCTCCAAAATCCCCTTAGACAAGCCCTGCAGGGCGTTTGTGGCTAGAACTGACTGAGGAAACACCAACACGATGCTGGACAATACTCGTTTTGGGGCTTACAAATGTCACCTGAATTTACAGTTCAGATAAACCAACTCCATGAAAAGCTGGAAGTTTACAGAAAGGAAAACCAAGTAAATTAAAACCAAGAGGTATTTTGAGTTTGAGGTATCCCTGTAGTTCCTTGACCTGCAGACTGATGTAAAAACATTCCTGACTCAGCTGGTACTGGAAATATTTTCCTAGCCTGAGTTCAGGGTCTTCCAGCTTCAAGACCGTGGCAGGGGCTGAGCTCCACTGTTTCAGGAACATGAGGATGACCCAAAATTGATTTCTTAATTTCTGTTTCTCCACTGTACCTGCCAAGTCCTAGTCCAGAAGGGTCCCTGCTCCTCAGCAATTCATGCCAGGCCACAACAGGAATGTCGCAAGGAGCCCAAACACAACTGAGGCTCTGCCTTGCCACCACCAGTACCGGGAGGACTTTCTATTTCAGAACAGAAAGCTCCATTTCCTCTGCCCTTTCATTGGGAAGGATGGAAAATCCTAGCTCTGCCTCTTTTTATTAGTTTTCACACGGGAATTTTTCCTGTCAAGGTCCTGTAAGTTTGTCTCACTTCAAGATTTTTTATCCACTACAACAACCTGAAGCCTTCTTGGGCAGGGCTGTCATCAACAGCTCCCTATCCTTCTACCCCAGTATCCTTAAGGAAAAACTCAGGAACTCCCTATATAACACAGGGACAGACTTCCATTAGAATGAAACCAACAAATAAACCTCAACCCCAAAAAACCAAGAGCTGAAGAAAGCTACTGAAAACAGTTTGTTTTATTTCCAGGATCAAATATTACAATAGGACATTTACATATATTTATAAAAAAAATGCAGCAGTTGTGTATATAGATCAGAGGTTTCCTTGAGTTTGGTCCCTCCCAGCACAGTGAGCTGAAAACTTCCAAATTAATCCTCTCCCTCCTCCCATGTGAAGTTGCCATCATTGAAGAAAGTCACCATTGTAAAAAGCTGTCCCTTAGAAACTGGATGTTCCCCAGTTCCAGGAAACAGCCTCATTTTAAAAAAATCATCCATCTTCGAGTCTGGTGTCTCTGAGTTGAGTTTTACTCAGATGTTCTTCATATAAATCTGGTCTATAAAATAGCACCTCATCCCCTGCTCCAGTTTCAGTTCTACACCTCCAATCTGGGCACCATTTCACAAGCAGTTACAAAGTGACTTTTCTCTGCACTGCAGACACTCCCAGCGATCAGACAGCGACCAAATCCTGAATTTCTGTCCTCACCCTCAAGGTGCCCATGGAACACAGTGGATAACCCGAGGCAGGCTGAGGCAGTGCTCTCAGGTGCAGCAGTATCTGACTGAACCCCTGTGTGTGTAAATATTTATGGCTCTGTTTGTTGAGAGTGCACAGACTGAGCATCCCACGGACAAGAGGAGACAGGAATAAAAGTCAGCACAGAAAGGGCATCCATTAACCTCCCCAGCTCCAAAGCCACACAGGCCTGGGGGTACTTCCAACAATGCAGCCAGCACAGGGCTCAGCATCAGTTTGTTTTGTCTTTGAAACAGGAGCTGTTCCATTTATAGAAAATCACTCGTGAAAATAAATAAATAGAAAGGGTGAGGGAGAGCAGAGGCTGGATTTGAGCCTACGGGAACAGCCAGACAAGGCACAGCCAGTCCTTAAGGACAGCGACTTTGCACTTCACCCACCTAAAGCACATCTCTGCCATCCCTTCTCCTCTTGGAACACCAGATTAACCGTTTCATCAACTTCACTAAACAGGGATTAAACCAGAAGAAAGTAGTGACATTTAATACAAATTAAAAAGGAATAAAAATGAAGTGATGAGGCCCTGAAATGACACAGATCTTCACAGTCACACAGACATTCCTACACAGGTCCCTATGTTCATATTTCATTTTTATGTGGTTTACAAAAAAACCCCACCACATTTCAAGCATCTCTGCAGCATTTGCTACCTGAAAAACAGCCCAAATGCTGCCCTGCCCCCAAGAGAAAACTGGTTTTAATTTCGCCCTTGTTGCTCGAGTCCCAGTGAAGAAGCTCAGCGCTCTGACAGGAATTTGAGACCCTTCAGCACCGAGGCTGAGTTACTAAAACCTGCACCAAACCCAGTTTCTGCAAAGGTACAAACCACAGCACCAGTGCCAGGGCAAGCTGAGTGTACAAATCAGCTCTGAAGGACGTGGACCTGTGAAACACAAGCTGGACAAAGGAGAGGTGTCACTTCCCCTTAAGAGCGAGGAGAAGGTCAGGGAGCTCTGGAAGAGCTGATGGAAAAATTCCTCTTCAGATCTACTTAGGAATAAAGGTACCTGTGGATGCCTTTTACAGACAACTGTATTTTATAAGGCTACCTGCAGATCCTGGACATTCCTCTAAGATCAGTGGTGTCAACTGAACTGATTTACCAGGAAAAGCAACGCACTGCAGTCCATGAACATCAGAAATGATAAAAGCACAGACCTTAGTTCAAAGCCTAAAGAAAATAACACAAGTATGGCCAGAAATGTTTGGTCCAGCCCCTACCTGCCCTTTTTAGGTCAGTGGGGAATGCTGTGAGGTTGAGGCTGGTCAATTAGCTTGACTTAAGAGCATGCAGCATCAGAAAGATGTAAAATCCTTCTGTGGGCCTCTGCAGTGGGGAGTAAACGTGGCAGCTGCACCTGGCAGGGAAAGCCAGAGCTTGTTTCACCTTCTCTTCCAGGATCCTGGTTGTGACTGGGACTACTGGACATCACATCCCAAAATGAAGCTGTGCTAGATGGAGAGCACAGGCCAAGGGAACATCTCCACCAGCAGCAAGGAGCTGAAAAACTTCAGAAAAACCTCCACTGCCTACATGCATTGCTGCTCCTCCAACCCCTCCAGCACCACATGCAACTCCTGACCAAATGACACCCACAGGAAGCCACAAACCACAGCTTTTGAAGGATTGGTTTTCTTTGTCCTTCACAGCTCAACAGCGTATTTCCCAATCAAATTTAACACATTTTTTCCAGCAATTTGAGCTTCAGGTTTCACATCCAGAAGTGACTGTTTAAAGGCTCTTTCAACAGTGCCCAACCCATCACCTTCACTGCCATGAGCTGTCCCAGGCAGGACTCGATTCATGCTTTCAGACACATTCCTGAGGCCAGCAAAACACATTCCTCCAGAGGGATGAAGAGCTGAAGGGGTTGTATCCCGGTTGGTGCAGTTTCTCATCAGCTTTCAGCCCCCACAGCACAGCTGATGTGTGGTACTGGGTTTGTTTGGGTTGGGAAGGAGAGAGAGAGAGGAATGAACAAAGAGAAGACCCACGTGCAGGGATACATATTCCTTAATTTCTTTTTTTTCTGTTTCTTGCTCTCAAAGCAAAGCAAATAAAGGTGATAGAAAAAAAAACCCACTGTGACAGAGAAATAAAAAAAATCCAGCCCAGGATCAGAGTTTCCCAGAACAGAGCAAACTCCTCGAAACCACGAGAAAATGCCATTTTCTGTGTGAATGTTCAACTTCCCTATGTTCTTTCCCCTGTTTGAGCAATTCCTGGTCTCATCACAAAGCTCAGCACAGCCTCACATACAGGAGCAGGCCTGGGAGGGGCAGGGGAGGGAAGGTGCCAATAACCACACCTTGTTATTCCAACCAGACAGCTGCCTCAGGAAGCTTTAGGTCTATGTGGAAATGCGAGTTAGGGATCTGGATATCCAGGAACTAAAGGATCCTTCAGTCTAGAGGTCAAACACAAGCCACCCCCTCACTTCCCCCCACACCTGGGGCTCTTTACAAACCAAAGATGACAGCTGGTGTCACACCAAGCACTGATAAGGAAACGGAGCTGAGACTCTGCTTTCCTGACACTACATCCTGCAGCAGAAAGGGAAATCAATTCATACAATTGCATGATTACATGTCAAACCTCAATTAGGAGCAGGAGACAGCTGCGAGCTGAAGTTTTTATCGGGAGTGCCTGACATTTGCTGTGATTTCTTGCATTTAAAGACTCCAAAGTACAGATGCCAGCATGAAAGCAAAGGCAAAATATCTTGAAAAACTGGAATACGCAAATTTCTGACTACTGAAGTGTTTAACAAGGACAATCACCTGAGAGTGGCAGAAAAAGTCAGCAGTTATGCCAGGTCCCATATGCCTTTCTCCTCAGTGATCAAAGACCACCTTAAACTGAGTTTTTAGTTGTAAATACACAAATGCACCACACCATGCTGAGGGCTGTGCCAGTTAACTCCTGTCCCACTGGAACATCTGCTGAAACACCAACTGACCAACAGCTCCATGTCTAGAGAAGACACTGGAAGAAAACCAGGGCACTGACTTGTGGTGCCAGCTTCCAGAGCTGAAAGAAAAGTCTGCACCAAGGAGCAGCTTTCCAAATTTAGAGGTAAGTGACAGAAATAGAACAAAAATCATCCCAGGGAATTCAGGCCACCAGGCTGGGAAGTGTTTTATGAAGCATTAATTGATGCTCAATGCTGTCAGTGCTGTAAAACCCCTGTAAAGCCACTCACTCCTAGAAAAACCAACCACTGTGCCAAGGAAAAAAAGCCCACTGACAGTCAGGTCTCCGTGGCAGGTGTTTTCAGAGAACCCAAAACCTTCACAGTATCCTTGTCATTTGCAAAATCCTGAGAGCAAGTAAGGAGACACTTTGAGGGTGCCGGGAAGAGAACATGGATAACCCACCCATCCCCATGAAGGAGCTGGTTCTGCTCCAGCACTGGACTCACAGCTTTCCCTCTGGGCCAAGCAGTCAAGCCCATATGGTGCACAGTTGGATTTCTGAGGGGTTGGTAGGTTTTTTTTACTATATCCACTGGCAGTTTAAAGCAGGAGGAAAACATGCAGGCAATCTAGAAGCCTTTGAATTAGGTGGGGCAGAGTATTTTACCACGGCTCAACCCAACTCCTTTCCAAAACCTCCTATCCAAACCAGTGTTGGACAAGAGAAGGCTGGAAGCTTAATGGAGACCTTTTGTATAGGGAATCCAAACAAAGGAAAGACTGTCCTGAAGGTTATGCTCTCTCCTTACAGAGATGCCTCCGTGCCTTATCACACACTCTTTTCAAAAATAAATTAAACAAAAGAGATTTAAGAATAGCAGCGAGAAGGGTTTGTGTATTATGGCCACTCCAAGCTCCAGCATGCTGGATACACAGATCACTGTTTTACTTTATTCCAGGAAAGCAGAGGAAAGATGTCCTTCCCAATGCTCTTTGCAGCTGAGGAAGAAAATAAAACTCTGAGCACTCTCTTTTGGTCACTAGAGCAGGAGAAGGGAGGGAGAGAGAGGAGGAGGGAGAAGGAAGGGCCAGCCAGCTGCCTGATTCCAGCACTGCAATCCCACGACCCTTAAAACTGCATATTTAACGACTCTTGTCCCGGGCAAAGAGGAGAGGGAGGAAGGCTGGGAGAACTCAGGCCACAGTGCTAATTCCTTTCCTGCACAAAGACAGTCTCTTGAGGACACAGGCCTGCCTCCTGTAACGTGATCTCATAGTCCAGGTGGGAGAGTTTCCTCCGAGGGAAGTTGGTGAGCAGTTCAAAGCGTTCGTTGGGGTATCCTTTGGACTGGACGTGCTTCACAAGAGCCTGGGGAGAAAGGAAGGCAAACCAGTGTCACAGAATCCAGAATGTTAAAAAAAGAATTCCTGTTTGCCTCTAAAAAGGAGGTTTGTAATCAAAGAAAAATTTAAAATTTGGAAATTTTGCATAGAGTACAGACCCTCTTTAACATTTAATTTGGCCCATGCATGGCATACCATGTGTGATGATTAATCACAAAAACTAATTACCAGTGACCCCTAACCTAACTGATTCTTTACACACAAGGTCAACTATACATAAGACTATAGCTAACAGTGCATTAATGCAAGAGAGCTGCATTCCACATCACACATTCAAGTCACAGTGAAATAGAACCTGAAAAAAAAGCCTTAAATAACCCAAAATAGAAGCCCCCTCGTTTGTTTATCAGATATTGCCCTTACCCTAAAGCTAAAAGCCACTAAAGAAACTTTTTGGTGAGGCAGCACTGACCAAAACAAATGCAGAAATTTTATTAATTTCTTTTTCTTGCCTTCAATAAGCAAGAGATTTTGGGGCTGTTCTTGGATTTTTAAAGATCTTTTTAATCCACTGGCTTCCTTGCCTACAGAAGCAACTGGGGCAGGATACAGAGCATTGGGATGAGGGGATCACTTCCCAAGAAACAAGCATGTCAGGAAAAGTCCATGTCTGTGCTGTGCTGAGAGAGATTTCCCAAGTTCACCAGGAAACACAGCGCCTAAAGCTGGGAACCTAAAGCACAAACAGAGAGAGGCAGAGAACTGGGGACTGGCAGAAGAAAAGAGGATAGAGCAACAGAGCAAGACGTGGGCAGGAGAAGTTGTAGCTTTTGTAAGAGAGGAAGAAAAGACAATTTTAAAGTAATAAAACAAAGTGTGAATAAATCAGGGGGTCCTATCAATCCTGTTCACATTGTTTTGGTGGGCAACTCATGCCAGTAAATCACAGCAGCCCACAGCACTCTTCTGGCACAGTTGCTCAGAGGACCTGTGGCTGCCCCTGGATCCCTGGCAGTGCCCAAGGCCAGGCTGGACAGGGCTTGGAGCAGTCTGGGATAGTGGGAGATGTCCCTGCACATGGGCGGGGATGGAACAAGATGAGCTTTGAGGTCACTTTCACCCTGAGCCAGCCTGTGATTCTGTGATGGAGGGGACTGAGGCACCCAACCTCCAGCCTAACTCATCTTGAGAGGGCTCTGCATAAGCTCAGCCTCAGCCCTGCTTTGAGCAAGTGAAGGTGATCTCCAGGGATTCTTTTCAACCTGGGCTTTTCCAAGGTTGGTGAGTGCAGAACAGCCAGGTAAGTACCAGCACAGAATTTCCTTCCAAAATCATCAAAATCCACACCCCTTTGGCATGAGGAGACTGTGCCCCTGGACTGGTCTTCAAAGGCTTTGCAGATCACAGTGCCTGTGTCAGAGGGGGAATGCAAGGAATGGGAAGATTTCCTTTTCAGGCAACAAAGATGATCAAAATTCCTTTACAAACCACTGAATTTAAATATTCAGTCAAGTTTCCTGCCCTGTCTCCCTGCCCCTTCACAGGCCAATCTTTCCTGCACACCTGAAACACTTGGCAAAACCAGATGTGGAGGAAGGGCTGAACTGCAGAACAGAGTAAAGTCAACTGAATTTGCACACAATGAGCAACTGCTTCCATAAAAAGGCAGTGAGGCAGTGTTGTCCTTTTTTTTTTTTGTTTGCTTGAGGGGAAGAAATGGCATCATGGTAATATTGGAAGCATAAGCACCTCTTGGAAATAATGTGTGTAAAGCCAGTACTTCATCAGTAACACAATGATTAAAAAATAAAACATTTTTAAAACTCGTGTTGGGGAGTATAATCAGTTAAAACTCCTGAAGTGCAACTGTCTCCTTAAGCAATTTCTTTTGCCAGTTCTGGCCAGCTTTAAAATGGAAGCAACTAAAGGCTGAAAAAAACAAGCATGGAAATGATGCTCACAAAGAAACACCTGAGACTCAGTCTGGATGTGACTGAAAGGCGCCAGAAGATCACAAGAGACCAGCACAAACGCTGCTTGTTCAGCTCTGCAACCAAAAGATGTCTTTGCCCACAAATCTTGACTCAGCTAAATTCCTCTGCTGACTGTGGAGCAGAAGGGAAATCATAAGCTGAGATAAATTTCCTTTAACTTCCACAGTCCATAAAAGGAGCCAAGCCAAAAGTCAGGATTATCAGGGCTATTTCAATATTACACTTTTGTACTGCCTAAATAAATTGCTTCAGTATTCAAAAGTGCTACAGGTTTAATAAGACATGCAAATTTACTGAACAAGCTGCATTCAAGAAGCAGCCAAGCTTTTTTTCCCTTTTATTTTCAAGCAGGAGAGTCAAGGATGAGAACATGAGCTGAGGATACTGTATATTCCTAGAGCTGCTGGCTAGGCAATAGCCCCATTTTCTGTAAGAGATAGGACACTTTTCTCCCAAATCCACACAAAATCCTTCTGATGAGGTGTGCTTTTGCCTTCCCTATGGCTCCAGCTGTCAGATTGATTACATTTGAATGAGCTTAACTGGCCACTGTGTCCTGAAAACTCATGGCAAACAGAACCTCTTTACACTGTGCTCCCAGGTAAGCACCTGTAAAACTTTGATGGAAATGCCATTCACATGGACTTCTCCAAGGTAAGGACCCAAAGCACAGTGGAGATGCACACCTGAGACACAGAAATTAAATAATACTGTAATAAATTTGGTTTGGGAAAACTTCCTCCAAAGTCTGCTCCAACATCCAGGTCCAGAAGGGAGGCTGGACATATGATGGGAGAGATGGAGAATGAGAATGAAGAGTTTTGCCTTTGATTTTACCACGGGAACCAACTACTTTTAGAAACAAAGCCCCAGAAATGAGAGGCTGAGAGCATTTTACGGTAATTAACAATTAATGCAAAACCCATTTAGAGTAATTTTATAATGAAAATGAGCAGTGTGGGGCTTGAGGAAGACACTGGAGTGTACACAGAACCCAAGCTGCAGTGGAGACACACAGAGCCAGTAGTTACCAGAGAGGAATGACATGGAACGCAGTGCAAGCACTCCCTGGATACACCTGTCCCACTAGATCCGATTACCAAGTGTCACCCCAAGCACAGAAATTCTCCAGTCTCATCTTTCCTCTACTCAGGCAAAGTCCATTAAGTCCACTCACCAGAAGTTTAGCCTGTTCAGGCAGTGAAACTTGTTCCCTCTTTCCATCTGGATACCTCAGCATCAGCTGTGCCTTTGGTCCTACACAAAGGAAGTTACCACAAGTTAACACCAGGGCAGCTGAGTTGAGCTCCTGTGCAGATTCCAGGTGGTGAGGAACTGGAGACAAACACAAGGTTCCAGTTCTGTGGAGGTAAAGTTCTACCACAACACTCAAAATACATACATCAGGCTCAGGACCCTTCCAAAGCAGCAGTGGCTGACCCCAGCACACTGCACCTGTGTTACACCAGAGTGGATTTTACTCCTGGGCCAAGACACGAGCTCAGGGACCCAGAGGGCTCTGCAGGCTGGGGCATTGCTGTGCCCAAGGGGTGCTGCTGGTCAATCACTCACATGTCTGCTGGCAAGGAGGTAGGAAATCAGAAGGGATTTTCAAAAGAAGGGACAAAACCAGGCTTGGCAGCCTATGAACAGGTTCAGGCAAAAAAGCCGCAACAGAAGCCATGAAAACTGGGCACTTACCATTCACGTCCAGGCCCCGGAAGGTACTTTCAGGCTTGTCAGGTGACTCCTCCAGCGCCCCCGCATCGAGGCAGGGCAGGACTCTGTGGTTTGACGTTGTCCCAGGCTCAGTCCTTGCAGAGGGCTCAGGCTGAGGCCTCCGGCTCTCCTCCTTTTTATACCCCAAGTCCTTGTGAGGAGACTTCCTCAGCTTGGCTGGAATCTCGGCCTCCTCCTCCTCCTCCGACCCGCAAACAGAAATGAACTCTTCGCTTCCAGAGAAAAGCTCCGACTCGGACTCCTCGTCCGACCGGCTCTCCTGCTTGGCCTGCGAGGAATCAAAATGTGTCTCCTGCAGAGAGGCTCTGATGGCAGCTTCCAGCTGGCTGTCCTCACTGGCATCAATCAGACTCTCCTGTGGGATGCAGACAACACATACATCACAGCTGACTTCAAGGATGTACTGAAAACCAAAAGGACATCAGTCTTCCAGAAGGGAAGCCACTAAAAGTGTCAGGAAGGCACAGCAGGGAAAGCCAGGCATGCTGTAATTACTGAATGGCTTCTCCTTGGAGCTCTGCATGGAGTAATCAATATTCCTTTCACACTCTGACTGCTAAATCCAAACCAAGTGCCAAAAGCACACACAGTGACCCTGGGAGAAGGCATTCCCTGGCACGCTGTATTTCTGCACAGCCTTGCACTAACTCAGTGAGTCTGTCTGGGAAATCAGCAGAGCTGGATAAGCACAAGTCAGGGTGTTCCTTCAGGTGTCCCCAGCCCTTGGGGGCTTGGGGGACTCTTTCCCAAAGAGCCTGATCACACTTACTGAGCGGGAGCATTTCTGGGGAGGGCTGCTGGAGTGGCCGTCCAGCTGGCCATGCTCACTCAGGAACCCGGTCACTTGGTCCAAGAAAGAAGTCACATCTAACTGGTGCCACTCCACGAGCTTCTGGCCTAGGGAACAAAAGGTGGCATCAAACAAAAGTTCAGCAAAACGCTGCAGTTCAGTGGCCAAACACACCAATTCACCGCTGCAAGAGTCCCTGTTTGAGGAACTGCAGCTTCCCACAGGCTACCACCTGATCATTATGGAGCTTCCTCCTTCCACTCCCTTGCATAGTGACAGACACGGACACAGACACAGATTTTTTCCATTCTTTTCTTTTTATCTACAGGAATGTGAGCACAGAATGGTGAATTTGGCCTCCAAATGAATAAACACCAAACCACTGAGTTTTACGAAGAAGCACTTCTCCACTCTTGCTTAACTGATTCTAACCCTGGGCAAACAGCATTTGTTCCCAGAAGTAAAGTGCTACGAAGAGTATTCTAACTTCAGTTGCAACATTAAAAAATGTATGTATTTTTGGGTGGTTTAAGTCAGCTACAAAGAGGTCCCAGCTCTGATCACAGACTTGTGATCAGATGCTATCACTTCAGTTCTGACAAGCAGGAGACCAGACCAACACTACATAACCAGGCAGCTGCATTATATGATGATAAAAGAAGCTGCTGGATACAAAAGAAAAAGCAACAACTTTGAAAGAGCTACAGGGAGTGGGAGAAGTTTGATTGTTCAGGTAAAAATCAAGCAAAAGAAAACAAAAACTTGAAGCTGAAATGGTATTTCAAAATTAAGATGCAATTTAAAGTTTGCTGAGCCTCACACACTCCCTCCTGTGGGAGGAGCAGAATGCAGATTCAAGTAGCACTTACAAATATTACAGTTATTCATCACATGATTTCAAGAAGCTTTTGAAAGACTTAAAAAAAAGAATTCAGAGTTTTTCCACCAGATGGAACTATTTTCACTTTCTAAGCAAAATATTAGCTAAGTTTCAAATAAAAAATTTCCGCAAGTTTTGGGTGTTTTATTCCCTTAGCTCCTCTGGGAACACGCTGAGTCAGTCCTTCGGGTCTTGAAGAGATTCTTCAGCCAAATGTAACACAAACTGCAGTGGAAGGCTACAAGTGTCAGTCCTTCCCACAGGGTAACTCCAGGTAAGCAGCTGCCACTTGTCTTACCTGTCCTGGGATCCAGGATGGAGACATAAGGGAAGTCTGCTAATTTATAAAACTGTATGTACCGCTGTCCTTCCTCGCTGTCATGGTACACCTACAAAATTGGGCAGATTAGTGGCTGGAGAGGGGACACAAACAAATTGCACCTTGAAAATGCAAAATTTTTCTCTCTTCTACAGTATAAACTGCCAATGGCACACACAGTTCTCAGTAACTCTGACAAGATGGAATTAAACCTCTAGCTCTCCATGTATTAAAAACAACGTGGTAACATCTTGACTGCACAACTGAAAGGCAGTCTATGCCTTCAAATGCATACCCATGAATTACACCTCCATCCATAAACTACATACAATCCATCTTTTCTGGATGGAGTGTATGCAGGTTAAGAAAATGTAATGTAGTTTGAGAAAATGTAAGATGAGCTTTAAGGTCACTTTCACCCTGAGCCACTGTGTGATTCTGTGATGGAGGGGACCTAACCTCCAGCCTAACTCAGCCTATCTAATGTAATGTATTTTGTAACATGCACTGTATTTCGTAAAAGAAATACATCTTTTCTGCAGGCTCGCCAAGAGAATTCCATCTTTTCCAGAGAAATCGATTTTTTTCCCACTGTCCCATCTACCAAGGCACCGAGTTACCCACACATCCATGCCCAGGCAATTTCTCACCTGCCAGAAAATGAAGTGGTCCCGGATGATGTTCTTCACGGCCTCGTTGCTCCAGACGTCACGGTTGAGGCACTGGCAGGCAAAATCTTGCACGTTCTGAATGTTTATCATGAGCCACTTGTTCTGCATCTGACCACACTCCTTGGCCTGGAAGCAGAAGGAGAAGTTTGGTTAGGTCAAGCTGAAGGGGCAGACACCACCGATGCCAGCAATGATCAGAGATGGCTTCTACCACTGCCAGACCTTCCACCAAACCCCTTCACAGTGAGGAGGATGGACAGAGCTAGTGAAAAGGCACCCATAAAACAGAAGGTAGGGCTGAAAGATCTGCTTTAAATGAGCCTGGTTGAATTACAGAATCACATCGATGAACAGAGCTGCTGGATTTCAACAAGCCAAGCACAGGGTGGGAAAAGCAACTCAGAGGGGGGACACACATGGCAATGCTGAATAAAGTATTTATTCAGGGAAAAGTGTAGTCATTCCCACTGATCTGACAACAAAGACCTGCTCAGTCTAAAGATAAACCCATGGACCATCTAGTTCAGTAGGCTGCATAATTGACAGAGGACTTGCATTGATTCAACAGGACCCCTTCTCTGCGTGTTTGCTTTTTCTCTCCAAGTTTTGAGTTACTCTGTGACTGTCCAACTGCCAAATTAGGCATCCTTTTTTGATGCTGCTTATCCAGACTGCAAGTGGGGAGGGAGACAGAAGGCGCAGGAAGAAATCTTACTGGTTTGAGTCACAAAGCTGGCACTGTCTGATTGCTTGGTTGCAAGTTAATGGTAGGAGTTTGATCAAGAATGTAATTCTGATCGCTGAACTGTCATACCTGTTGAAAAAAAGAGGGCTAGATCAACAGCAGGAATGCTCTTACCACCTGGAAAGACTGGAACTGGCATAGGAACTCTCTTTGCTTAAAAAAAAAATATTTAAAAGTTATGCTCACCATCCTGCTGGTAATCTACCATTATGGAATTCAAAGGACAAAAAATTCAGGGGAATCAGGATATTATGCAAAATTTTGCTGTTTGGGCACTACTTTGTTCCCCAAACCAAAGTTTTTACTTTTGAAACGAATTTTAGCCAGTGCAGTTTGGAACAGTCTGCCTGTCCACTGTGTGACAGACACGTGAACCCCACACACTCAGCTTCACCAAGGCAAGAATCTCAGCCTACAAAGTCAGTCTGTGTGGCCAAGTGCCCTGCAGAGGCAGCTTTTGTATTACTCAAAGGAAAAAAAAAATGAAGGTAGAAGCATGGAACAGTCCTATTCCCACAAGGGGCCTCCCACTAACTACTTACCACTAATTTACACTGCCAGAATCCAGGTCACCAGGTGAGAAAAGTGGGGAAGGTGACACCTAAGTAACTGGCAAGGGTCTTAAATATAATCGTCATGCTTTTATTCAAAGGATTTGTTTTGAGCTAACTGTGCATTTTGAGAATTAATTCTAAGAAACCAGCGTGAGATGAGACCTAGAGGTACTGCCCAAGCTTAAAGGGAACAAAAATTCTGATGTTATTTAAGTCAATTGGACTGCCTTAGTCCTGTGTTCTCATGTAGTCTGTAAAAAGAATACTCCCAAAAATACGTAATTAGAAAGCTGGAAAGTGCATATCATTCTTCTACCCTCACTCTGTATATCTTCTAATATTAATGAAAACCTCTGGTTCTACTTCTCCTCTGTCCAGCCGAGGGCCTTGGAAGGATGCAAGCAGGAAATTCCACAGAGAAAATTTGCAAAACTGAGTTTCCATCTGCAGAACAGGCAGCGCTTTTGAAACTACTTTTAACTTCCTTCTAAAAGCAAGCTTTGGATCTAACATTTAAAAGGACACAGTTAAACTGCTGCTATCTCACACACACAGTTCTTACACAGCTCCAGGGGTTCTTCTGAGGGAATGGAAGGACAAGAGTATGAGGAGAAGAAACACTGTGGATTTGGAGATTAATGATATTAGGGTCATTTTGGTAAATGACAAGGCAACAAGGGAAGGCTCAAGAGCTGACCTGTGTGTCCCAAAGGCTGGATCTGATGGAATTACATCCTCTGTTTCCCATTCTCCTCCTCCTCTGAGGTATAAAGGCGAGTGCCAGGCACTTACAGAGCCCATGGACAGGGCACTACAGGACAGCCACTCTGAGAGCAGAGCCAGTGGAGCCCAGATGCAAAAACCAACCCAAACCAATCCAGTCTGTCCTAAGTGTGCCTTTACCCTTTCCGCCCAGTCACATATTTCATCATTACAACTTAGGGCAGCAAACCAGCAACCTGGTGAGACAATCTGTGAGACAAGTCTTGGTTTATGCTCAGTGCTGCATCTCCCTGTGTAACTCTGGCTCTTGCACTACTAAAAGTAAGTTTTCCTCTCATTTGCCTCCTCTGAACATGAACGGTTTAAAAATGTTGGGGTGGTTCCTGCTGGCTCACTTTTGTTGCAATGCAATCCTTCCAAGGCAGCAGAGAGAAGAAGGAAGTGGAGCCAGCACCTTGTGACCCTCTGGACATGTGTGTGACTCAGTGTGGAAGATAACAGCTGACAGAGAGTCAGAGCAGGACAGAATCAAACAAGAAATCTCCTGTCTGGGCCACACTTCTACTTCCTACCTGGGGCAGAGCATAGATCCTTTCAGCACCCAGCCACTCCTGAGCCACAGCTGTACCTGCAGCTGTGCTGACCCAAACCAGACTAGAAGCACCTGATGCACAGGTAATTGTTCCATTTGAATACAGTGACCAGATCAGCTTCCAATTTATTGCTGTTTTCTAAGGAGAAACAAAAAACCCCTCAGTCTCAGCTGTAAAGCAGGGAGCTAAAAAAGGTAATTATCAAATGGGAAAAATATCATATACACAGACCTGAAACTCTGCAATGTGACATTCAGTCACTTCACCAAAACCCTACTGAGTGTTAAACACAGAACTGCGCACACCAGAACCATCTCTGCCCACAACAAGAAGCGCAAACTAAGTCAATTTGGTGTGTCTACCCAAATTCAATCTTCTCTCACACCACAGGCATCTAGAGAGAACACCTGCAGTTCTTGAAAGCAGTCTCAGATGAGAACAAAACCACTCTAACACACGTTTGGTGTGCAATTTATTTATTCTACTTGAGTGATTTATTCCTAACAGATTCCACATTAATGGGAGAACTCTAATTTAATCAGTCACACACTGAACTTTACAAGTACAGTGATCATAAGCTGTTCTGCATGTGAAGCACAATGCTTTTTCATATACAGCAGATAAAAAACCCCCAAACAATGTCATTCAACTCTTGAAAATTTTTCTGCCATGAAGTTAACCACACCTACTCCTAAAGTTACTCATATCGAGTTAAAATGAAACAGCAACTTTTTGAGCCTTACTGGTAACAAAGTTTCTTTGTAACTGAAGAAAAGTGAGGTTTCTTGGGGCAAACTAAAGTTAATTACATGCACTTACTCTCAAAAACCACCTTAGAGTACCCAAAGAGCAGCAACAGCTGATGAGCAACAAAGATAGGTAAGACCAGATGTCACCACTCCCGCCAGCAAAGCCCTAAATTCTAAATAATTCTCTGATAAATGTATATGGCTCAACCCCAGCAGAGTGTCCCTGCACACCCCACCAGAGGCTGGAACACCCCACACACCAGCCTTGGAAAGAAAATCCCACTTAGACCAAAGCTTAACTACAAGAGCATCACGATGACAGTATACTCTGAAATGTGATGAGCATCTCTGGTTTATCATATGGTTTATATCCATTTATCTCAGCATACAGAGAAGGCAGAAGCCAACGGCAGCTTGCTAGAGATGAATTTTGAGAGACTGCGGTCACTGAGGCCTGACACTGTCCCAGGCTGAAGAAGTTTGCAGTGAGAAAAGGTAAAATGCAAAGGGAAATGGTCAACACAGTGAGAAGGTGTGAAGAGTTAGATTGCAATGAAGGTGAGGAGCATCAGTATGAAATGAAGGGTATCCCACGGGACAAGGAACTGTACAAGAACACAGCAAGGTGAGGGCCAACACCAGAAAGTGTACAGGTCTTTAGGGTGCAGGTACTGCACAGGACAGGGCAGGGTGAGGATACACAAACCCCCTCCCCAACCCCAGCCCACCCCCTTTTTAAAATTACCTTTCAAGACTGAATAAGAATGCAGAGACTTTAGGACAAGCAAATCCATCAATCAGTTATTTCACTCTCTGACACTATTTTTGACAGTGACAGATGCCACAATCAACACTGCTAAAGTCTTCATACATTTCCAGCAAGAACCAAGGAAACACAAGCACCCATCTCAAACTCCACAGCAGAGCTCAGAGGGCACTCACTGACTGCTCCTGTAGCAGGACTGGTTGTTGCCATGTGAATTCTCCTTACTTGTGCCTTTAACCACACATGTTTTCTGGTTTCCTCAGCACCCCTGGACCCCAGGCCCAGCAAGTACAATCAGATGGAAGCCCTGACACGTGTCTTTTAAACTAAACCCTGCACCACAGATCACAAGGCAGGGACACCTGAGCACCAACTGCTTCAGGCTGCTCCTCTGCTCCCACTGCACAAAAATTCCTTCCCAGGGTGGACACTGCTGCTCTCTGCCAGCATCCTTTCACAGCTGGAATTCTGTTAAGGAGATTGTGGAGGGCACCCTCAGAACACAGGAATTAGTGACAAGGCAACTGATCCCCGGTGATTTGGGAAGCATAAAAAGAGATGAGGGTAATGGGATGAGAGCTGGAGACTCCATAAGGCACACAGTGTTTCATCCAAAGTTCTCCAGCAGTGCTCTAGTATTTGTGCACAGCAGTCAAGGCACATGTGAAAACAAGGTAAATAATATTTTTGTTCAGTCAGTTGTGCAGACTTGTGCAGACTTGTGCAGTTGGTTCTCCAACATCTGTATTGCACCATTTAATCATTACTTTGCATTCTCATGCAGTAAAAATAATGATCATCATCAATCTCATCTATTCAAAGATGACCAGGAGAAAGTTCAGAAGTAAGTGGAATTTCTGAAGAATATCTGGAAATTACAGACTCAAAAATTAAAAATATTACCAACCTGCATGTTCTCTAATCATTAGTTAAGTCACTGATCCACATCATAACAATTTAGGAATAGATCCACACATGCCTACACAATCAGGGAAGGTGACACCTGAGATTATTTAGAGCTGACAGTGTCCTGGATCTCTGGGCTACTTTCCCTAGCACCACCAGAAGTAAAACACAACCACTGTGATTTTATGCAAGAGCAACATCTCCACTGAGGATGAAGTTGTGGCTTGATGGCAAAGCTGCGTTCAAATACTTTTACTCACTCAGGTATCAGAAGCCACTCAGCTGTGTTAACTCCACCTGAGCTTCTCAGCAGGGCTGTGCTGCAAACCACACTGCCCCTTGCAAAGTCCTCCCTCACCTATCCACAGCAATCTTACTCCAGCTTTTTCTGGAGACAGCTCAAGGGATGCAGTTTTCCCATTGTGACCAGCTCCCTTGCTCACTCAAGTCTTTTGACACGTGTGATTTGCCACACTGATACTGAAACATAAAACCACGTGGGCTGCGTGGCCAGGAGTGAGACATCACCCATAAGATGATCCTTATGGGTCCATCCCAGGTGACACCACCATCAGTGAAGTCCTTCAATACATTCCCATCTGCAGTCCATCAAATATTTATCACTGCCCCGTCTTCTGCAACCTTCTGATTGTCCAGCCATGGATCCATCCTGACACCCTCCCCAGCCACCCTGCAAGGAAGGATCTGCACCCAAAGGTGAGCCCTCACCGTTTCAAAGCTGCCTTTGTGCATCAGGTCAATGGGAGGTCGGAAGAGGTCAGCCAGTGTTGTCAGCTTCTTGTCCACTGCCCCTCCGTTCCGGAGCTCCTGCTCCTGCCGGACTGCACAGCCCCAAGAGGAAAGGGAGTGGGATTAGACAAAATATTCACAAGGGGCATTTGTTACTGGCTAAATGCTCAAACACAGAACTTCTGGGGTGGAATTCTCTCGAGTTCCTAGGAGGTTTGGGGAGAACAGAGCTAGGGGAATTAGTGAAAGGAATGTGAGTGCAAATCCCAGGATATCTCTTAAGGAGAGTCCCAGGGTAAGACCCCACTGAACAAGCTTAGCTGGTGTGTAAGGGCAGAACCTCTCTGCCTCAGCTTTCTCATGTGCTTTCACTTTTAAACATTTTAATAAATCTGAGGGGTCACATACCAGTATTTGAAAACAAAGCAGCCAAAAAAAGCCGTGACTTGTCCCCAGTGATGGTTCTAAATGGGAAACTGAGCTAGACTGTAGCAATATAACCTTTAAAAGGAATATTTCTAATGCAGTGTTTCCATTAGTTGACTGTGGGGCAATCCCACAGAAAAGAAACAAACAAACAGAATCAGTTTACATGGAGAAACCTCTTTGGATGTTTCTTTTAAAGTGTATCAATTCCATCTGAAATAATACAGAACACATTTCCTACTCAGACAAGACCATGGACAATAAAGGTAAATCACAGCAGATATGTGATGTATTTTATGGAACCAGGTCAGCTGAAATGGGCAATAACTATCCCATGGCCAAAAATTTTCCACTGTGGAAGGAGCTATCAATGAGTCAAAGCATAAAAACTATGCTTGAGCAGACACACAGGGAATAAAGCAGCCCTAGGAGCCAGGAGATCATCTGGAATTTCATGGCCAGGGCTGCTTTTCCAGAGACAGCCACACAGTGATGTCTACCTGTAAAGTTCTGCCAAAAAGCATGATAAACTTTCACCATAAATCCTCACAGTTGCCATCTCTAAATGCCTTAGGAGTGGAATCACAGGATGGTTTGGTTTGGAAGAGACCCTAAAGATCAGCCAGTTCCACACCCTCCTGCCATGGGCTGGAACACCTTCTCCTAGACCAGGCTGAAAGATGGTGAGTAAAACTTTAAGGGCATTGATTCCGTACACGGGCATTTTCATTTACAAAGCTGCCAGTGATTTCAATACTTGTGGTGTTCATCATTACTGGAAAAGGGGAAGGAAAGTATCAACACCTGTTTTCAGTTTGGCAGCCAACCCCTAACTGTGTGGGAACATGGTCCATGGAACCCAGTAACCAGTGACAGGATGAGGAAACAGCCTCAGGTTGCACCAGGGGAGGCTGAGATTGGATATTAGGGAAAAATTCTTCCTGAAAAGGGTTGTCCAGCCCTGGCAGAGCTGCCCAGGGCAGCAGTGGAGTCCCCATCCCTGCAAGGATTTAACAGATGTGTGGATGTGGCACTTGGGGACATGGGGCAGAAGACTTTTCCAACTTTACTGATCCCTGTGGTTACACCTCAGGAACACTCCAGCAACACCAGCATGACAGCCACAACTCAGATGTGAAACACCTGGTGTTGTGCTGTCACAGAATCACATTCTGTGACACCTCATGGATGAAGTAACAGCCAGTGCTTTGGCACCTGGAGATCTGTGCATGAACAGCCAAAGGCAAACAGCAATTAAAGCCTGGAGAACCTCATGTGTGGCCAAGGAAGAAGCCTCAGGGCTACTCCAATGTAATTCAAGTGCCAGAACATCCACTGCCTAGCCAAGAAATATCCAGTGGATGAATTTAATTTCTACCTGGGTGTTAGGATTCTTCCCCTATTTCAGTTCCCTCTAGAGCAGAAAAAGGGTTTTTCTGAGAGTCAGTTAGACCAAAGCAGACAGAATTTACTGTGATAATCATAATTCTACGATTCTGTACTTCTAAAAATGTACCCTGCCCCACAATTGGCAGTTTTAAAATGTTTCAACAACTGAAAGCTGTCCTAGCCTACAACAGGAATGATTTCTCCATGTTATTTGCAATAAAATAAAATAAAATAAAATAAAATAAAATAAAATAAAATAAAATAAAATAAAATAAAATAAAATAAAATAAAATAAAATAAAATAAAATAAAATAAAATAAAATAAAATAAAATAAAATAAAATAAAATAAAATAAAATAAAATAAAATAAAATAAAATAAAATAAATCAGGCTTACTGATCTGTAGACACTTACTGGTTTCTGTCTGAAAATCCCGAAAGCCATCGAATATTGAGCGAGCAGGTCTGCGTCTTTTAGGAGCTTAAAAAAAAATCAAAGAATTATTTGAAAAGTGTATTATCAAAATAAATACATATTAGTACTTTCCATCACACATGTAGGAAAACAGAAAAGGAAGCTGAAGCAGGGATGATGTGGGAGTAGAGGTCATTGGGAAGGACTGGAAATGGATGGAAATAGGCCGAAGGTAGTTTATAAATTCCATTTCCTAACACGTCCTCCCTCCAGCAAACCTTAGTCCAGAAACAAAACGTGTATCAACAACATAGAGAGGCTTAAAGCCCCTTCTGATGGGCTCACCAAGACCCTTCAGCATGGAGTGGCAGTGCTGTCACAGCATCACCCTGTCACAATTCCAGCCAAGATTTTACCCAAGACCTTCAAGGGGATGAAAAACTTCAAAAGATTAAACCCCATCAGAAAATATTTTTTTAATATAGAATCACATTTATCTTTTCCACAATGCATTTCTACTCTTTTCTGAACTCTTATCCTGATCCTGTCCCAACTTCTTGGCTGGGCTGGACAGCCACACTCTTCCAGTAGATCCAGCATTCCTTTTGCAAAGAAACCTTGAGAACTGATTATCTGCAGCAGGACAGACACAGCAGCCCAGGCAGGTGTCAGAAACAGCACCCTCAAGTCCCACTGAAATCCTATGGTAAAGCACAAGCACTGCACTTGGAAGGAAAACAGAACTGCCTGCCAAGATTATTCCAGCTACTCATCTCCTTTCCTATCAACAGAAAGAACCTTCAAAGCCCAACTGCTAGAAGACATAATAAATAATAAACAATTTAAAGTAAGATAAATACAATCTATATCCAGTGGAAATGTGGTGACACAAACTATCATGGAAAAAGAAAGCAAGCCTGAACACTGGACCTGCTGGGGAATAACACCTCTCAACTCCAGGGAGTAAGATCTCCTTCACCCTGAGTGCTTAGGCACAAGCCAGCCTCAGAACAACTCAAACTCAGTTGGAACAGCAACTGAAGGACCACTTCAGCAAAAGCAGCATGTTCGTGCCAGGCTCAGCTCGAGCCAGGCAGCACAGGTGAACAGGCTCTCAGCAGTCCAGGAGGTTCCTTTACACTGAATGATGGGATCCACGTATCCAGCACAAATACACAGGGTCACCTCTTCGGCTGGAAAAAACCTGAGCTTATACAACCACATCAGAATGATCCCTAAAAACAGAAACTGCCACCTCCCCTGCTGTAAGGCTAGAGCTGAGGCCAATTATCTCTTCAGGTTCAGCTACTTCGTCAGGCTGTTCTGTGCCAGAAACACAAGTGGCATTGGTGGATCAGACAGTGCCAGGAAGGAATCACTGATCCAGGGCAGTGGATGGTCAGGGACAGTGTGACTGAGAGCAGAGTGTAACAGGTAGGTAGAAGAAGACCAAGTGTTAGGGTCAGCAGGTCTGAATCCTAATAACCCACAGGAGTCAATAGATCTTTGTCAAAAATCTATTGGGCCTAACTCTGTTGGGCCACAGGAAGAAGTGCAGAGAGCTCCTGTGTCTTCAGAGGGGCATCAGCAGGGCACCTTCCTCCAGATGCACAGCTCTGCTGCAGAACCGCCCTCCTCTGCTACTAAACACCCCACTTCCAAAATCCAGGTAGGATGGGAAGTGCAAGGATTAGATAAACACAGTGTGTCTTTGTTTTCATGTCACTGCATCTCATGGTTGAGACCTTCAAAGTCCAGCTTCACTGCTGCTGACAAGGTGGCCTTTCAGCAACAAGGGGAATGCCATGAAATTATATCAATGAAGCTCATACAAGTGCAAAAGCACTTCGATGAAAGCAGATACTTTGTATCTCATTTCCTTTTTGCCCAAATGCAAATTAAGTGTCTATTTCAAATTGTTGGTACTTTATGCATCTCACATCAGTATGTAGAAGTTAAGTTAGTTCATTTCAGTGATTCATATTCTGTCTAAGGAATAAACATTTTCTGATGGAACTGGGGACTGAAGCATATTAAAGGAGTCTAAATTTTCCAGCTCCCAAAACAGGCAGAAAAAAACTCCTACAAGGACTAAAACTAGAAAAGCTAATATTGCTCTCTGTGCAAGTACAGCAAAAAGGCAAACAGTGCGCACCTGTATTGCCTGGCATTGTGTGCTGCCCTCTGAACCACCCCTCAGCTGGTGCATCCTGGCTGAACACCTCTCTAATGCTGAAAAACAAAATCAGTCCCGGGGGTAAACCTGAAGCTTGGCCTCCCTCTCCTTTCTAACACAGGAACTAAATGATAGAAAAGGGCATTTCCCATGGGTGTGAGACCACTGCAGTGCTGAGCACCTGCACAGCCTTCCTTGCTGAAAAGGGCAAAGCTCTCAATCCATCTGATATGGCAAAGGCCAGCCCAGAAATGACCTGGTCCACATGAGAAGGACAGAGACAAGAAAAGTAGCTGCAAGCACAGCTTAAAGAGCAAATTAATTTCCTGCACAAGCAATGGAGAAGGGTATGAGCAATCACACAGTTCAGCCCTTCTTTCTGATCTGTCGTCTCCTTGAGACGCAGGCATTTGTCCTCTTCTTTTTCACTTGTCAGCCAAGGCTCCATCTTCCATCCCAGCACCTCAAACACTTCCACAGCAGTACCCCACAGTTCTGGGCCCCCAGAACACAGATGTATACTTAATTAAGTTAATTGGCTGCCACCTCACCAAGTCTCATGAAACAAGATTTAGCAAATTAGTACCCCTGGGAATAAAGCATCTCTCATGTGTGAAGTTTTCAATACCACTGGTGTTACTCCTCCACATTCAACAAGTTTCGATTTTCTTTTGTCACTTAGCTCACCTCAAGGTAAAGAAAACAGAAATAAAATAAGAACACAAGCCTACCTCCAAACAAGGGCTCAGGCTCTACTAAGATTTCCTGCTTTTGAGGAATTGGAGCTCGTACTTCATCCCTATCAAAGGAGAAGAAACAAAACAGAAAACATCAGAGAGACGATAATACTGCAAGTGCTGTACAAACCACATCTCATTATGCTCTGAGGCTCCTGCCACTTGAACCAGTTAAAGATGCTGCTGTATCATTGCACAGAATGAAGAAGTTTGGGATTAAGTGGAGCCTCAAGGGAGCATCTGTTCCCACTCATGGCACTGCTACTGGACATGGTACCCTGTGCACTGAGAGCTGGTATGGATGACCTTTGATAGAAGATTACACAAACCCTTGAGTAACTGTCAATCTACTATTTAAACCCCTTTTCTTCTTGAATAACTTTGTTAGACCTTGGAAGTCTCTAAAAACTTAGCAAAACATGTTAAATAATCCACTTGCCATCCTACTTTCCTTGCTAGCTACATAGAAAAAAATATCATCCTCCTTATAACCAGCTTCTGTCTGTCAGAAGACTTTTTGCTTCCACCTGAAAGTCACAACTCTCTTTTCCAGAGGAAGGAAAACAAGGCCAAGATGGCCATTTTCCCCCATTTCTAAAGCAGTTCTTGGCTTGCATAACTGGGCTTCCTCACATGTCAACAGCTTGGTCAGTGATACTTGCAGACACTTACAGATAATCCAAAACTACAACTAGGAGAAGAAAGGAAACCACAAAGAAATCACAAGCATCTTTGTGACAATGGTGTGGTCACCTGGCCCATGGATCTATGTGGAAAAGGATTCATTCATTGCTACATCCTGTCCATGAACTCCCTCTTCCCTCAGACTTCCAAGGTGTGAAGTGTGCATCCTGCAGCTTTCGACGCTGCAGGTTTCAAAAAGTAACTCAGGATGTTAGCAGGATGCACTAACCTTGCTCTTAACCTCCACATCTTTGATTGCTCTGTGCAGCTTGTTACTCTCCATTTGCACATTTACTGTTCTCTCATCCTAGGAGGAACACTGAGCTGATCAGCACCTGGAGGTGTTGAGTATAAAAAAGAAAGTATTCCAAGAAAAATCTGAAGTCACTGATGTGCCAGAAATTGTCCAGAAATAACACTAACCTATATACCTATTTTAACTTTGTTAAACGCTCAAGTAGGAAGGCACTTCACATCAGCTATAAAGGTTAGAACTAAAAGAATTGTTTACATTTACACATGTGCTTCAGAAGTATGAGGAGCAAGGATTTTCCTCTCTAAGTTAGCTGTCTTTTTCCTGGAGTGGAAGATTTTTATAAGGTCAAAAGCCTGGTTTAAGTTTAATTTACCGTATTTAATGAATGTGGTTTATACCACTCAAGATTTTCCCTTTATCCCAAACAGTCACGTTAATAGGTAGCACTGAGACTGTCTGTCATGCTTAAGTGGAAATTCTCTTCCCTTTGCAGGCATCTGATGTACAAGAGACTGATGGAGGTGTTGAAGATGCTGATTCCTCTGCATACTGGTGTAAAGGGCCTGGCCCTTCCAGTGCCAAACTGGGTTAAACCCTCACAAGTCAGACTCTTCTCCCAGGTAAGAAGAGACAGGATGAGACAAAATGGCCTCAAGTTGTGCCAGAGGAGGTTTATGTTAGATACCACAGCAAATTTCTTCACAGAAAGGGTTGTAAAGCACTGGCAGACTGCCCAGGGCAGTGGTGGTGTCACAGTCCCTGCAGGTGTTCAGTAAACATATGGATGTGGCACCTGGGGACATGGGTTAGTGGTGAAACATGGTGGGGGGGTTGGGTTGATGGCTGAACTTGATGATCTTAGAGGTCTTTTCCAACCTTAAATTCCATGAATCTATGAAATTGGAGTAAGGTGGCTTCATTTATAAGAACCAAACCAAGAAAACTCTCTAACTGCCAAATTAGTGCACACCAAGATCACTGAAGCACTTAAAAACAAGACTCTCTTATTACTGGATCCTTACTTTAATGATTTTTAAATCTGGGCTTTGTTTGTAAAAAACAGTAGGTGAAAGCTACAGAAAACTTCTGAAGCGCAAGAGACTCACTTCTGGCCTACAAACAAGAACACCCAGAACAAGGCTGGAGCACTGAACTGAACAAGATCAAAGCAGTGTGTAATGCCTGCTGTGGTGAGAAGTGACAGCTGGCTGATGTGCAGTGTGGCACTGGCGGGACAGGCGGGTGGCAGGGCCGTGTCCCGGGTACGTACTCGGGGTGCGGGCGGACGGCGGCCACGGCCGCGGAGCTGGTGCTGGGCTCCTCGGCGATCCCCCCTCCGTCCAGGAACATGGTGACAGCCATCTCCAGGTTGTTGTTGCAGGCCTCGAGCATGTGCTTCCCCACACTTTCACTGGCACCTGGAAAGCCAAAGGGAAATCACGGCGTTTTGACTGGCAGCGCCCGGAACAGCTTTTTCTCTCAAAGCATTAATAATTAGGAGGAACGGTTCATCAGCTGCCATTTATCCCTGAAGCGCAACTGTGAAAGGAGACAAACACACACAGCTCAGGGGGAAGGGAATGCTTGCAGTCAGGACTGCCAGGCCTCTTCCTGCCAGCAACGGAGACACAGTGGAAACCATCGGAGGGGTTTTAGCATGATGTGAGTTTTCTTCTAGAGGTCAGACATTTTCCTGGTACATGGACCTGTTGGAATGAGTCCAGAGGAGACCACGAAGGTGCTGGAGCCCCTGTGCTCTGGAGCCAGGCTGGGAGAGCTGGGGGTGTTTACCTGGAGAAGAGAAGGCTCCAGTGAGACCTTAGAGCCCCTTCCAGTGCCTAAAAGGGCTCCAGGAGAGCTGGAGAGGGACTTCGGACAAAGGATGGAGGGACAGGCAAGGGGGGATGGCTGCACACTGCCAGAGGGCAGGGTCAGATGGGACACCGGGGAGTAACTCTTCCCTGTGAGGGTGGTGAGGCTCTGGAACAGGTTGCCCACAGAAGCTGTGGCTGCCCCATCCCTGGAAGTGTCCAAGGACAGACTTGGAGCACCCTGGGACAGTGGAAGGCGTCCCCGCCCAAGGTCAGCTCCAAGCCAAATCATTCCACGATTCTATGAATTTTCCAAACACAAGTAGGCATGCACAAAGAAAAATTAAAACCTGACTTAACATTTTAACAGGAAGAATATTAAATCAGCTGCTAAAGTTTTTTATCCACTTGTAACAGACGTTTAGAGATGGAAGAAAAGACATTCTGATTTACTGATTCTGCTGAAAGGCAAAATCAAACCAGCAGAAGCTCAGTTTATATAAGAAGGGGGAAAAAAAAAAAAAAGCAGCCAAGAGGGAGAAAGTAGTACTTGTCTACGGAGTTCTTTGCATAATGACTAACATTTATTCAAATCACAGAATCATGGAACAGGCTGGGTTGGAAGGGAGCTAAAGCTCATGCAGTTCTACACCCTGCCACGGGCCGGGACACCTTCCACTAGCACAGGTTGCTTCAGGCCCTGTCCAGACTGGCTTTGAACACTTAAAGTGCAACTAATCCCAGTTTTGATGTTGCTGCTCACAATGAAGCAACAGTTCCTAACATCACCTGTTAAGTCTTTCCTCAAAGGACGAGCCTCTACCTCCCAACTTCTCATCAAAAACCATCCCACCACCAGAAGCTCCCTCAGGAAAAGCAGCTCTCCTGCAACCCAGTTCTTTACAGACCCATCTCCATAGGTGGTGGACTGCCAAAGAGCTTATTTTCCTTTACAAAGGCTGGTGGAGAGGAAGAGTGGTAAAATGCAGCTGAGCCAGTCTGGGAGCAGCTTTGGGATCTGTAGTAATTCTTCCTAAATTCACAGCAAGTCACCAAAATGACAAAACCACTTTGCTCAAAACCAGGCCCACAGACAACATCAGCCTGGGCAAAACACATTCAGATGTTTCTCAGATTTTCTGGGAAAAACTCAAGAAGCTCTGGTTTGAACACAGAATAATACACTTTGAAACTGTGGAGACCAATTGGTTCTAAATAACCTGCACATCAAACCAGGGAGAAAGCCAAACTGACTGAGGGAACTGGTTTCCCAAAACACCCAACCTGCCACAACAAGCACGCTGGGATGACAGGCAGCTGTATGTTAAGACCTTAACTGAGCTGGAGAAAGTGCAAAACAAAAACTAGTGACATCCCAAAAAAGCAATGAGAAGTTCAGGTTCTTCATTCCAAGTATTTTTTGCCATCTTCAGCACTTTTCAACGTTAACTGTAGCAATGAAACCACACCTGTGAGCCTGGAATACACACACACACACCACTCCACCTCAATGCAGAGTCATGCAGAGACATTCATTTGCAAGAACTGGAAGGAAAGTGATAATTCAACCCTCTGCTATTATTTAAACGAACACTGACACAGCAAGTGCCTTCCCTGATTCCTCATCATTCCCGAGGAAAGTGCCAGCACAGCTTTCAGTCCTCGCGCTGGAAAACAGAAAATCCTAAATATTTGTTACGTTTCAAAGCAAATTCCACAGATATCCCATCATTTCCTTGGGGAAGACACGCAGGAGTTACATTCTCTTAACAGTACCTTCCTGGATGAGAGCACCAAAGAAACACAATTCTGCCACCAGGATCAAAGAAAAGCGTCAAGGATTATTTCTCCTCATCCTTCATGCTGGAGAGTATTTCCTCAGCCTTTTCCCCACAGACAGGAGTGGTGGCAGACACTTACAACTCCGAGCTGAAAAAGCTTCTAACACAAAGCACTGAGGTGTGAGCACCTGTCACACCACACCAGCAACAGGCCAGACAAGCTCCACACACTTCTAGATGCCACCTTAATTTCTGGTAAAGATAAAAACAAAACTACAAAACTCCACGTAATAGTGGATGGGTGAAGCCCAGTAGGCTATTTCTTTTTCGTTTTTGAAAGCATTGTAGGGTTCTCTTATGTTGAGCATAAAACATGTGTCTAAACATAAAAGGTGTCAGGAGGAGGAAACCAGCACAGCTCTGCCTGTTCTGGTTCAGCTTTTAGCAAATACCTCACACACACAGGCACATGCTACTGAAAATATATTTGCTGTAGGTTCTTTTTGTTCAAACGGTTTACTCTATAAAGATTCTTTAGGAATAGCCGAGAGATTCAGTAATTTCCCTCCTTACTTCCTGTCGAGGATTTGTGTGTCCAAGTACAGGGGCACAACCTGAATCGGAGCTGGTCTGGATAACCGAATTGGAGCAGTTTCACTTGTCTTTGGCTGTTCAGGCGGCACATCTTATTAAACACTGCTACGGCACCTGGCATGCAAAGCCATCAGCCAGGGGTAACTACAGCGGAGCAGATTAAACACAAAGTGGGTCAAGAGCTCCAAGCACACAACCTGAGGCAGGAGCTGTCACCTGACGCGAACTTCCACGGAAAAGCGACCAGCTCTTTCCGTTTGCGAACTCAAGTCGCCGCAAGTCGCCCGCGCTCCGGGATATTTCTGGTTTTCCATAGGCGGGCTCGGGGCTCAGCTCCCGCGTCCCTCCCGGCCGTCAGAGCCGCCCGCAGGAGCGGGAAGCGGCTCCCGGGGCGGAGCGCAGGCGGGAGGGAGGGGAAGGGGCAGGGAGGGAGCAGGACCGGGACAACCGAGGGAAAGCTCCGAGCCGCCGCTCAAAGGGAGGCGGTGTCTCCGGCGCGCAGGCAGCGGGGCCGGCCCCGGGGCGCGCCCGCCGACAGGCCCTGGCACCGCCGGCGCCCCGCGGGAGGCGCTCCGGGGGCAGGGGCAGCGCGCCCGGAACCGCTCCGCCTCGGCCCGCGCCTCCCGCCCCCGGCCCGCCGGCGGTGGGGGCCGGGCGGGACCCTCCCGCGGAAGCCCGGCGGCCCCGGCGCGCCCCGCGCCCCGAACCCACCGGTGATGGCGGTGAACTGCTGGACCAGCGCCCTCAGCGCCGCGGCGCCCGCCGAACCCCCGGGCGCCGCCATCTTGCCGCCGCCGCACCACAACACACGCGCCGCCAGCCGGCGCGCGCTGCGCATGCGCGGAGCCCGCCCGCGCGCGCGCCCCTTCCCCCGCCCGCGGTCATGAGGGGCGGGGTCTCGGTTGCCGTGGTAACGAGCCCCGCCCCCCCGGCAGCGCGGGAAGCGGGCGTGGCGACGCCCTCCTGTCCCTCCCCCCCGCCTCAACGGTTTTCCCTGGAAATCCCCCCAGAATTCCCGAGCCGCCGCTTCCGAGGGGCACGGGGCTCAGAGGCCGGACCGGCACTCTCAGGACACGCTCCCGGAGTTCCCACGCGGATTTACTCCTTCACAGAGGCCCGCGGCACAGCGAGGGGCTGGGCAGGCCGCGGGCCGGGTGCGGAGCGGATCCAGGCGCTGTGAGCAGAGACAGCCCGGAATAACCCTGACCACCAGCACAGGCCGGCGGTGACCTGCTGTGAAGGACCTGGGGGTTCTAATAGGCAACCAGCTGTCCTCGAATCGGCAGAGTGTCCTGGGGGCCGGAAGGGCCAGTGGGACCCTGGGGGGGACACTGGGAAGAGCACTGCCAGCAGATCAGGGAGGGGTCCTGTCCCTCTGTCCAGCCCTGTGAGCCACATCTGGAGAGCTGTGTCCAGTCCTGGGCTCCTCAGGAGAGGAGACACATGGTCTCCCTCTCTATGCTGGAGCAGGTCTAAGGGAAGCTGCAGAGATGCTGAAGGGCCTGGAGCATGTCCCTGCCCAGGAAAGGCTGAGGGAGCTGGGGCTGTTCAGCCTCCAGAGGAGCCCCAGCTGAGAGGGGCTCAGCCCTGGGTGTCCCTGTGTGCAGGGAGGGCTCTGAGCAGGGCCAGGCTCTGCCCGGGGGCCAGCAATGGCACCAGAGCCACGGGCAGGGACTGAGCACAGGAGGAAGAACTTTCCTGGGCAGTGCCCAAGCCCTGAACAGATCCCAGAGAGGCTGTGGAGTCTCCGTCAGTGGAGATGTTCCAGCACTGCCTGTTTATAATCTGTGCCATGTGCTCTGGGATGGCCCTGCTGGAGCAGAGGGACCCACTGTGATCCCTTCCAGCCTGATCCATTCTGGGATTCTGTGAGGAAGCACCTGAAGTGGCCAAGGAACAGCTCGCCTGCACTGGTCCAGGGAGCCCTGACAGGGCACCCCTGCCAACACTGTCACAAAGCCAGAAGAGGAAACCCTTGGATTTGTCCCCACCTACTGCACCAGCTGTTTCTAATCCCCAGGCCACCTGAAGAAGTATCAGGAATGTTTTACTCCTTTCCAGTTTCCCAGCACAGCAGGAGCATGGCTGCCTTGCTGCTGAACACCTTGCCAGCAACACTTGTCAGCTCTGAGTACCAGAGAAAGCCAAGATTGCCCTAGAATTCTAATAATTGGATACCTCACTGCTATGGAAACAGGTACATCTGTTCCCTCTCTGATTCCCTCCCTGCCTCCCATCCCCACACCAGCTCTGGTCCTCAAGGAAGCAACCAAGTCTGTGAAGTATTTGGGATTTTGGCACTTGTTTTGTTTTCCCTGGCAGATGGCTGAGCTGAACTTGTTCACAAACAAGACAAATGAATCACCAGGGCTGAAGGCAGGTGAGCAGCAGTGAACTGTTACACCAGCCCAGACATCCCAAACACAGACTCCTGCTTCACCAACACCAGTAAAACAAAGCTGATTTCAGTTGCTCCAAAGCTCCTGGACCACAGGGTCAGAAACAAGCTGCTGGTACAACCCAAATCCACTCAGCAGTGGCCAAATTCCACCCTCTAATAATGAAGATCTACAAGAATAAGGCATATTGTCCCTGGTGAGGATTACTGTGCCATGGGTGTGGTGAGGAATGGGATTATTTGGGGGACTGGAGGGCTTGCAGCACCCCACCTTGGATAGGGCTGCTGCTACAGGTGACAGGTTTTGTATTTTTGTACATTTTGCAGTTAAGTTTTAAGTTTGGGTTTTATCTAACAAGCAATTTTTAGTCCTGGTGTTTTTTGTTTGTTTGTTTTTTGTTCATTCTGCTTTGAAAATGGGGTTTGTTTTTTACAGGCTTACCCTGAGTGGAAAGGCCGAGGATCACCAGCATGGAAACAGTCAGTAGCTCTGCCTTTAAAAAACCCTTTAATTTTTTTTTTTTTTTTTTTTTTTTTTTACATCATGGGTAAAACAGAAAATAATCCCCACTGTGGTAAGGATTAAAGAAAAACAGACCCATATTGAAGGAAGACTTCCAGAACAATGGCTGAGGCAGCAGGAGAAAAATCAAAGGATTTGCCACTGGTCACCTGTTACAACTTTCTCAAAAACATCTCTGAACAGAACATTTATTTATTTACTTAGGAGAAGCCCACCAATGATAAAGACATGCAGGCTTTGGGGGAAAAAAACCCCCAACAATTAATATTTTTGGCTCAGTGTGCTGGTCATGCTCTCCATAAAATCTGTTTTTTAAAACTTAAACCATCAGAAGATGCTGCTGAAGAAACAAGTCTATTAGGAATGTCCCAGAACAGAATTCAAGTCCTCAATGGGGTTCAAAAGGCAAAACTCAAACATTTGCTGACTAGCACACACCCTTCAGCACTGCAGCTGGTACTTGGCTCTGTTTCAAACAGAGTGCAAAAGTAGCTCAGAAGAAGCAAAGAAAAGCCAAAATATGGCTTCATAAAACAACAGATAAAACAATTAGCAAGAAAACTTCCTCTGCATAGTAAGATCTGCCTCTTCCGCAGCCTCAGCTTCCTATAGGCCTCAGCACCTCCACATCTAAATTACAAATTTTTTTGAGTTATTTTAGTTTTAAACCCAACAGGAACAGTATTGAGTAGTGCCTCTAGAAATGGAGGGGAACACTTACAGCCAGGCAGGGCAGTTAAGTGAATCTCTAATTACAGTTATGTCATTACTGACAACTCCAGTTTTCAGTTGCTTCTTCCCCTTTTAACCTTCTCCATCATACCTGGCTTCTGGACTACTGTTTAAACCACATTCAAACCAGTCTAAGTATGAAAATTAAACAGCATTCAACATAGTAACACTATTGTACAAGAATAAAGTTGCAGAACATTAACAGAAAGTAAACAAAAGTATCTTGTTCTTAACAACAGCGACAATGGGATCTGCAGGAAGGATCCCTGTGAACAGATGTGAATGGGAGCCCACGGCCTTGGCATCCATGAAAGATCCTTGGCTTTGGCAGTGGAGAATGACCTGTTTCTCTTTTCTATTCCCAGGGAGGGGTGAGCATATGAGAGGGAAAGAGTGGCTGTCTGGTGACACTCGTGTTAATGGGTGTGCCAACAATGCAATTCCAGAACCAGCCTAAATTCCAGCAACGTGCTTCAGTTTACAGAACAGTGGTTGTGCTGAGGGAAGCTTCAACCTTGCAGCTGACAGCCAGCTGGGAATACAGACTCATTTTTCACTTGTTTCCTCCATGGAATGTGCATCTTTTCCATTAAATGCTTTAGATTATCATTTTCAGATCAGATCATTAGTTATCCTTGTTTTCCAACACTACCAGTATTCACACTCCAAACCAAATGTGCAAGTTAGAAAATAAGAAATGCTCCAATTCCTACAAGAAGTGCTGCAAGTGCTAGAAAATAATATTCAAGAAAAGAACAATTAAAAAATGGTACATTCTGGAGGTGTATGTTACTAAAACATCTCAGAACTCACAGCACTGCTGCCCAAAGTGGTTCCCCTCCAAAGCAACCACTCAAAACTGCTCAGGGAAGCTTTGCCTAGCACAGGAGAACATCACCACAGCTCCCATTCCCACTCTACCTCGTGTCCATGGCTCTGATCTACTCTGCAACAGGGCTTTTAAACATCTGCAGGATTGTCTTTTGCTTGTTCTTGGGCAGAGAACAAATATCATTTGTGTCACTGGTATTAACCACACAATTCAAAACCTTTCCTTCCTTGATGCTGGGGGATTTCACCCGGACCTTGGCAGGGGACTGCCAGTTTTCATTGCAGGAACCTCTCCGAGGCTTGTGGTGATTGGTTTCAGCCTGTGCTTTTGATCCCTTTGAGTCTTTTGCCCCCTTGGAACTGCCCTTCCTGGCAGAGGAGTCTTTCACAGAGCGAGGTGGTTTGGTGCGAAGCAGGTACTCGTCTGGAGAGCCCTTCTGTCGGTTCAGTTTCCTCTCCTCCTTGTTGAGCTCCTTCTGCAGCTGCAGAGCCAGAAGCCTGTCCTGCTCCTCCTGCCTGCGCCTCTCGTAGAACTCCTGCTCAAAGGCTCTTTGTGTCTGCAGGACAAAATCATTCATCTGCTCTCCTTGGTCTTCTGCGCCTTCTGAAAAGGTTCTTCTCCTCTTATCAAGTATGCCCAAGTCACTCATGGCATCAGCTGGGGCTTCCAGTAACTTCCTTTTGGGAGTCCCCTTAGAGTTCTGTGGCCTCCCTGGTGTCTCTTCATCTGAGTGTCCAGTCTCCTCCCCCGGATCACGCACTGCAGTCTGGCTGCCAGACATCACACAGCTCATTCCTAACTGACCAGAGGTACAAGTTTCATCAGACCTTTCAAGGTTTACCCTCTGGACATCTGTTAAACTGCCACTGTCTGACTCAATTCCATCATCATCTCCTTTGGATCTAAAAAGAACTGTCCTAGACCCTTCCTCTTCTGTGGTTCCATAAAGTGCATCTGGAACTCCATCTTCTAAACCATTTGGTCCTGGTGTTTCTTCCTGCTTGACGGGAGCAGTTTCACCTGAAGCTGAGGCACTGAAGTAGTTCATGCACGATTCCAAAAATGAATCCTTAGCACCAGGATCTTTATTTATACTGCTCAGCTGTGGAGACAGGGTTGGCATTTCCTCTTGCTCATCCTGCAGCACAGAACTGTTGCCTTCATTGCTGTTGGTCTCCTGAAGAAAAGGGACACACCACTAATGAAGTAAATTTATCAAAAGCCCATGGGTGTGAATGAATACCAAACTCACCTCTCATGGCTGCACTGCCCGAGTGCTCTGGGGGAGCAACTCAGATACTTCTCTTTTTAAAAAATACCTAACTGTTTAATAACAATGAAAATATTTAAAGTAACTGCAGAAGCCCAGCTAAAGGACTGAAACCACAACTGCAGCATTGCCCTCTTATCAGTGACTCAGACCAACTGTGCAAGCCTGCTCATCTTCTCTGGAGGTTTTACAGGAATGATGAGACAGCCATGGAATGATGCAAATCAGGGTGCACCCTCTCCCAGTGGACTCCAGAACTGGGAATCTGCCCAGTGCTGATGTGCAAGGGGAATAAAGGGCTTGAATCCTACAGGCAAGAGGGAAATATCTCCCAATTACAAACTATGAAATTTATGATAAAATTATTCCAGTTACCGCAGAGATAGAGTTGCTTCTGCCTCTTCCTGTGGTACTGGAGAACGATGCTGATCCCAGCATACCATAATTCTTTGGAGACAGATACCTTAAAAAGAAAAAAAAGCAGCATACTCCTTTAAACATTCTGTCCTTGAATTGTCAGTTCTTTGCATTATTCAAGATCTTCAGGGTCATTCTGACAAACAAAAAACAACAAGAAGGCAAGTGCTCCCCTTCTCCTCCTATGAGGAAATATTTTAAACTCCAGCACTTCACTTTTGTCCCCAGTTGTCTCAAGAAGCTGGCCTACAGCATTCCAAACAAGCAAATGGGGCAGAGGGACACTGAAACAGGCCAATAATTAAAGAAATACTTGGCTGAATCCCTTACTTCTGAATGTCTCCAGCGTTGCTTGGTTTGTTCTTTGCCTTGCCCAGGTTCAGTGGGGATATCTGAAGGAAGAGGCTGTGTGCTGGTGCCGGGCTGCCGGGCACGTGTCCCTCGGGATCCTCATTCTTACAGACAAGTAAAAATAGCATTAGGTAAAACAAAACACAGCACAAACTGCAGAAACCTCAGGGAACTACTTTGGCTTTGCTGCAGAATTAGTTACTTTTGTCCAAAGAATTCTACAACTGTGAGTAACGGATGGTTATGGAGAAAGAAATGTTACCTGTTCTGTACACCTTCCTGGATCTAGCACTGAGGGACAGGAGGCTTTGCTCAAATAAGCACACAGGTTTCATCACTGGGTAGCAAAAATTCAACTAAGCAAAACAAATTAATAAAACAAAAAAAACTCCCAAAGGTAAGATACTTCTTCACTGTATGTTCCTTTCTTCCAGTACAGAATACAGATATTCATTTTTTTCCAAAGAAGGGTTTTTAAAATCATGAGGAAAAAGAAGCATACAGCAGAAAATCAATGTTTTAAAACATTGCACAATGAAAACATGCAGCACACATGCTGGATTTCAAGTGTGTATTACACAGGCTTCACTCTCCCCCTGGCTTTTCAAAAATTAAGTCAATCAAGTCTTTAAAGTACTGGGGTGACAACAGCTTCCAACTACAACTAAAATAAATTTAAACTATTCCAAATGTTACCATTTGCACTGAGAAGTCCAAGTTGCTTGCACTATATTGACATTTGCTGCTGTCCAACTTGATCCTAACTCACCAGACTGTTACTGAGCTGCCAGGCCAGCTCTTCATCTTGCTTCAGCTGCTTCTCCATCTCCCTCCTTCTCTCTTCTGCCAGCCTGTGCTCCTCCTCCTCCTCTGCCAGCAGCCGCTGGATGTACTCCTCACTGGCTTTGTTCTCCTCCTGTTCATGCGCTCGCCTTTCTGCCTCCACCTAAACCAGATGTTTGAAAAATCCCAACGGGTCACTCCTGCAGGGCCACACTTTACACCAGAACCTCGGAGATGACACTTCTTAAACATGAACCATTCACTGTTCACAAAATACAGCAGTGTTTCATTACAGGGGTCTCAAAGATGTAAGAATCACAAGGATACTGTGTGTAGAGCCTTGGGTGTGACCACAGTGACAAACCTCTTGGTTTCTGTAAGATCATACCATTAACCTTGCTCACGTGCAAGGTTAAACTCCATTCCTCACCTTTTCAAAGCATTAGCAACAAAAACTAAGATCTCCAAATACATGGATCTACAGAGAAACTGGTGTTAGAGTTCTTTCTAAGGCAGAATGCCAGCTATCCCAGAGCACCTGCTTTTTCATTATATCTTCCAAAGACAGCACATCTGTCTTCTAGAAGAGTGCTGCTCTCTGGAAACACACAAAATCCAAAACAGCAGGCCAGGAATTTTCAATCTGCCTTCCTTACAGCAGACATGCTGAGAGATCAGTTGCCAGCAACTCCACCAGGAGAGCAAAGTACTGCAAGGATAAAGCTTTTTTTGGAAATTCCTCCCAGTCCTCTGCTTCATGTGCTCCTGTAATCACCAGCAAGGGGATCTCAGCCAAAGGTGTATTCCCACATATTTTCCAACTCTAAATCTTAATACCACTGTGTCAAAACTGGAAGAAGGATCCTTAAATAGGCCTTTAAAATATTCTTTAAAATCTTCACTGATTTTTAGAAGAGCACAAGTAACAGAGCGAACAAAGAAGAAAGAAAATGCTGTCTGTTCATTACTGAAGGTTATCTAATTGTGGTTTCTTACTTGGAGGGAAATCAAGAAGACAAATACAAAACCAAAGGCCAAACAGCTCCAAATATCTGCATTTGCTACTTTTATGTATATTGACTGAGAGATGAGGTAGGAGGTAAGAAAACTCGAGAAGTGTCTTCTCAATGCCATATACAAAGAAATCTCTTCCATCAACTTAATTCATGATTCAGGAGTGACCAGTACATTCTTGCAGCTGCAGTAGCCTTTTAAGTATCTTTACTATTAAATACAATAACAGCTGCTTGTGGGAACAATTCAAATAACTGGATATGAAGCATTTATGCTTATTAAGTGAATTTTTAGACTTACCTTACTAATCTCTGCTTCATATTCCTGCCTGAGCTCCCCAGGCTTGCACAGCTGGTGCTGAGGCTTGGGGACACAGACTAATTAAGAGGAAGGAGAGGAAAAAACCAAAGTCAACAAACACAGAGTCACGACAGTCAACAACAAAGGATTTTAACAACAAAAGATTTTAACTCCATACTCTGTCATGGGAATGATTTGACTTAAATCAAGTGCTGTGATTTAAAAAGGAAGGAATAAAGCAAAAAATACCAAGGAATAAAGTTTACAGGGTAGAAAAGCACAGTGTTACACAGTGGCAGGAACAGGTAGTGTTTCCCAAGCACTGAATATTAAGTAAATACAAAGGCACAGGTTCCCAGAGAAGCTTTGGGTGCCCCACCCCTGGGAGTGTCTAAGGCCAGGCTGGATGGAGCTTGGAGCAACCTGGGATAGTGGAAGGTGTCCCTGTCATGGCAGGAATGGGATGATCTTTAAGGTCCCTCCCAAGCCAAACCCTCCTCTGTTGGTACACTGACCATAATTTGTGTCCTTCACTCTTTTTCATTAGAAAGACCTCAGAAAACTGCAACTGGAACAAGTTGCCCTACCACCAACCTACTAAAAAAGCCCCACCAAGGGTGCTTTCAACATCATAAACCCCAAAATCCTTCTTCAAAAAGGTAATCAGAATTCACTTCCTTCTCTCTGACACCACAGCTTTCAGCTCACAGACTCTTGCACTGCCTGAACCTCTGGAATTTCAACCTAATGAATTAACACCTAAAAATCTTTTAACCACTTCACTTACTTGACAGTGATAAAGAAACACACACACAGACTCCAACACTCTGCTTGCAGATGCTACAGCTGCAAATGAGCAATGAACAAGGCCAGGCAGCCACACGCCAGTACCCCACAACAAAGGCATGAACAAATACCCACTAAAATGACCAGACAGTGTAATTTTTACCCTCTGTACTACAAATGAAGAAGGCATTACCCACCTCTTCCCTGCCCCTTTTGCAGGAGAGCTCTGTCTCTGCCAGCAGCAACACACCTGCCTACCCACAGCTCCTTATTTCCCAGCACCTGAAATTCACCCACAGTAATCCCTGTGCCAAAGCAGAGACATCCCAGGATAAGTGACATTTCACTTACTTTCCTCATCCAAATCCAGGCCGTTAATCCTCTGCTCACACTCCTTCGGGTAATTCTTCTGAATCTTCTCCCAGAGCTCCCAGTTGATGAGAGTATTCTTGCGGGTATTGTACCGTGCCCAGGAAGAGACTCGACGCCTACAAAAGGGGCAACAAAGGCTGGCCTTTTCCACTGTCATCTGGAAGCAGGAATTACAGAGGGTATGGCTGCATGGCAGCGTGACAGGCTCCACAAAGATCTCCATGCAAATTTGGCAGAGGCAGTCCGACAAGGACAGCGGCGCCTTGGATTGCTTCGACATGCTGACTCGAGGTAGAGGAACAGCACTTAGGACAACATCAGGGCCTGAAAGCAAAAAGAAACGTTTATGTTCCTTACGGGAAGTAAAATAAAGGAAAATGCACAATGTTTTACAGCTACTTTAAGAAAACGTTAGTGGATTTAGAAGCCTGCTTAAGTGGCTGCTTTTGCTCAGGGCCTGAGAGATTCCTGAGGAAGAAGCAGATCTTTGCAGAAGTCATGGAAAAACTGTACCAGGTTTTCCTACTGCAGTTCCCCATGAGCTGTAACAGGTGCTCTGGGGATAGCAAGGAGGTGGTAAGGAGAGAGGGGAAAAGAGAGTGAGAGTTCTTCCATCCACCTCTGTTACTCCCCTGTTCTCCCACTGCTCCCTATCTACGACAAGATACGCTGGATACGTTATTCAAGTTACCTTAACCTTCCATTCACTCATTTTTTCAGTATATGTGCTTCCTTTGAGAGCTGCTTTTGGCACAAGCTTGCTTCCAGCACGTTCTCAAGGTGAACTACATCACAGCAGAGCACCTTCCTCCTCATTCATTTGCTTGCTTAAACTAGGACTACAAAGCTAAATTTCCGTTTTCCTTAAGATAAATGAAGAATTAAGACTTCAGCACCTTCTTGTGTGACTTGAAACTGGGGGGGTCACCTGTCTCCTCACACGGTTTTTCCACTTGGCCCAGGAATACTGTGGGAGAGAAAACAAAAGACACATACAGCAAAAGAAGAAACCCACTGATTTTTAAGTTAAAAGCTTCTTAAACAGGCAGCTTCAGAGACAGGAGGCCCTCAAGAGAAAGGCTGCCATTCCTCACAGAGAGCTCGCCATGGAGACAAATACACGTTAAGGCGGGTTTCATTATTTCCGCTATTTTTATTGACAAAAAAAATAACCTCCAGGACGTCAGCGCCCAGCGAAAAGGGAGCCCCTGGTCCCCCCCCCCGGCCCCCGTCCCCCCCAGCCCCTGAGGGGCCCGGCGAGGGCCCGGCACCCACCGCTCCGGAGCCCGGGAAAGGCCGCGGCTCCCGCAATGGCGGCTGCGCTCCGCCCCTCACTGAGGGGCCGTTCCCGCCGCCCGGCTGAGGGCTCCTCCTCCTCCTTCTCCGCTTCTCCTCCCTTCTCCTTCTTCCTCTCCTCCTCTTCCTCTGTCTCCTCCTTCTCTTCCACCTCCTCCGCCGAGCCTGCCGGGAGACAGAGGCCGCGGGCCCTCAGGGGGAAGGCGGGCTCTGCTGTGGTGATAGGACGGGTGGGAATGGCGTCCCACGGCGGGAGAGCGGCGTTAGGCGGGATTTAGGAGTAAATCCTTCCCTGTGAGGGTGCCGAGGCGCTGGCACGGGCTGCCCTGAGGAGCCGCGGCAGTGCCCGAGGCGGGGCGGGCGGGCTCGGGCCCGGGGTTTGGTGGCTGGCTGCGGTCGCTGGCCGTGCTCACCTGTCCGCAGGTGCCCGGGGCACGTCCCGCCTCAGGTCCTCCCGCAGCATCTCCGCCTGCAGGTCAAAGCCGTGCGCCAGCGCCTGCAGGCTGCAGTCCAGCTGTGCGAACCGCGCCTCCAGCGACAGCAGCCTGCTCTCCACTCTGCGCCGGGGAAAACCACAGTCAGGGAATTCCCGAAGGGTTTGGGGCTTTCTGCCGGGACAGCGCGTTGTGGACAGCTCCAGACCCCGTTCTGGGCGCCCTCCCAAGATTTGTGAGAACAAACGCCGCTAAAAGTCAAGGGGTTTTGTCACACCTTTTTGGCCGTTTCCTGGTGCAGAGAGCTTGCAATATCCTAATACAGCCGCAAAATTAGTATGTAGATATATACCTGTGGCTCTCAACCATATGCACTGTTAGGGGCATAGGTTTTTCTCTTAACTTATTTTGAGGTGATTTATGCTTTTACTTATAATGTCATGGTATTTTGAATCATTTTCATTAACATTGAGCAGAACTTCTCATTACTCCTCTGGTTAAAAATTACGCAAATGATAAACAAGCCACCCACAGTGTTGGGTTTTGTTTTTTTTAATGGGACTGTCCTTCCATGGAACAACTGTGATAAAAACTACTTCATAGCTTGTATTTATTAAGTGCTTTTTCATTATTTGGTATCTGTTGTGTTTTTCCCTATTTAAAATTATAAATTATAAAGATGAGGTTTTGAATTTTATGCCGCTCCACTTTTGCTGAAGAAAACTGTCTGGTTTAAAAGAACTTGCAGTGTTGAGACAAGGTACAAGGGAATACAAGTATTTATTTTTGTACCCATTTCTCTCTTTCCTGGAGATAAAGGGTGTGCTGGGCTTCTGTCACTGTGGGTGGTTTTTGTAAAGACAGTTTTCTCCACATTTTCCTCAGTTACCTGATTGACACCAAGCCATGTTCTTGAGAATCCTGAGAATCTGAAAGCTAATGTAGATAATTCAAAGTCCCTTCCTAAATACTGAACAACTATCTCAGTACTATGTAGTCAATAATGATTTACTAGCAGAACATCACCTACTCCTTACAGAATTTTTTGTGATTTTTCTTTTTATTTCAGGCTGTATCAGCTAACAATAACTACACCATCAGCAAATATTATTACCTACATATTTTTCTTTATATTACCCTTTTTTTTCATTCCTAGTTTACTCCACTGCTTCTGTTACTATTATTATTGTATTGTTTTAATGCTCAGGGAATTGAGTTCTGAGTTGTGACCTGCCTGTGTTAAACTCTCTATTCATGTTTGTGGCCCTGTTATGTGTATCTTTGGATGAACTTTTTGTAAGGACAAAATACACAGCAACTGGTGATGACATTAAAAAAAAAAAAAAAAAGAAACAAAACAACAGAACCCTTCAAACATTTTTTCATTCTTTGACACGTATCCCACGGTATTTTAATGACTGTTGTTATAAGAGAGGGACCAAAAATGCCTTTTTTTCCTAACAGCAGCTCCTTCCTCTCCTCCTCCCCCTTCTCCAAACCACACCCTACTTTGGATTCTGTCTGCAGCTGACCTGAATGAGGAGAAAATAAAGAGACTTCAAAAGTGGCATATTTTACTAAGTATCCCCGACCTTAATTCATTGTCTGGCCGTTTGTGCAAATCCTTGTGTAACGATTTTCTGTTGTTTCCTGAGGCTACGAGGCTTTGCAGCCTGGAGAAAGCTCATCTTGCTGCGGTAGGGCTCCTCTTGCTTCAGCAAGAATTTTGGGACGAAAATAGAACTTTAATTGGAAAATTAAGCTGGTGTCATGTCGAAATGTAGGGAGTTCAGAAGAACTGGAAGGACTGATGTGTCATAATTGGATCGAATCTGTCAGCACAGAGAGAGCAAGTGCAGAAACTGAGGTGAGCTGAGTCGGGGTTTGCCGTGAATGACTTTCAGAGCTGGGTTGTCGGATAATGAGTGTTCTTGCCGGTGAATTGCTCCCTGGTTTGCAGCTTTTTATCATGGTAAATAAGCTTCCTCATGGCCCATTCTCCAACTTCCTCCTCTACAAGTAAGAGTAAAGTGATCCAAGATCTCATCACTAATGCTACTCTCAGTGCAGCAGTAGTTTCTCAGCAGCCTTCAGTCCAACGCTTTACTATTTGACCAGTTTTGTCTCTCAAACACTTTTTTTTTTTTAAATTGCCTTTCTGTAAATTAATCTTCTGCATTTTTAAGCACCTGCAACAAACATTTCAGCATTTGCCAATTTTGGATCTAAAAATGTCTGTTCAGTTATACCAGGGTAGGTCCATTAACTGATTTCCCACAGCTGTAACTGAATTCTGGTAGACTGAGTGCTGCTGCCTCTTGAAGTTTGGAATGAAAAGAGGAAGAATGCATTAAATCTCCTGCTTTCATTTCCATCATGACTTCTGAACACTTTTTCCTTTAGTGTAAGTGAAGTTACCACTAAGTCAGTGACCTCTAACTCTGACCAGTGTACACACAAACCACATCCCCATTCTTTACCAGACGGCTTTTAAAATTCCCCTCTTGTTAGTACACAGAACATACTTGGAAGCCATGCAGTAGAAGCTTCAGCATTTCCACTTCTTTGGAAATATGGTTCTATGTGAAACCTTATTTCTGCTATTCAGGCATTTACAGAAATTCACATTTTAGAGCTGTCACGTGGGTTTGATTTTCCAGGCCAGTGCAGCATCCTGCACTTCTCCAAGCTCTCCCTATTCACTCACTCCATGGGATGTTAGACACACTTCTTCAAGCAGTTTCCCACAGAATTAATTTTCACTTTTTTCCTTCAGGAGTTGTTTAATTGTTTCTCCCTCTGGTCAGGTCTCCAAAAGCTACTTTTGTGTACACCATTGTGTGAATCAGAGTCATAAAGGCTGTGGGTGAACCAACAGTATGAACAGTATCTTGTCAAGAGGGAGAAGTTTCTTTCCAAGTTAGCTGTCTGTCTGTCAACACACAATCATTCATTTCCTAAGCAGAAGTACTGCATCCCATCAGCTGTGATACTCTTGATAGGGATCCTTTTGACTGCAGGTAAACCTCAGTTGTATGTGAAACACCTGATTTGACTTTTAAGTGTCTCAACACTGCTCAGTTTGCCTTTAAATGTAACAGATAATAGAATCCCAGAATGGTTGGGGTTGGAAGGAACCTTAAAGCTCACCTCATTCCATCCCCTGCCATGGGCAGGGACATCTTCCACTATCCCAAGTTGCTTCAAGCCCCGTCCAACCTGGCCTTGGACACTTCCAGGGATGGGGCAGCCACAGCTTCTCTGGGCAACTGTGCCTCACCTCCCTCACAGTAACATGAAAACCCAGATGTGAAAATCCACAGAGTGGGGAGAGTATCCTGTCTGCCTCTAACTGCTGACAATTTCAGACCCTTTTTTGACTCTTTTTCCTGAAGATCCATGCTCATATCTTTATATCTGCTCCGAGCCACCTCCATTGGTGCCTGCTGCTGCACAACCAAGCACAGACCAGTGCCAGTGGGGACAGCTGAGGCCGGATTATTTTTCAGGAAGTCCGTGAACCTGTTGGTCACGTTCCTCTGCCAAGTGCAGGCTTTGGAAATAGAGGGTGAATCAGCATCGCCTGTGTCCCAATTCCCCAGCGTTGGTGATTTGCTTTCCCTAAACTTGTAAGAAAGGCCCATTCTTAGGCTTTTTGTTGCTCATGATAACCACTTATTCCTTACCTTTGAACCCTCCAGATTCTGAGGCATGGTCTGAAAATCAGAAGTTCACCTCAAATCTCCAATTAGACGAGCAAGCCTGAATTTCACAGGATCACAGAATATGCTGAGTTGGAAGGGATCCACAAGGACCCAACTCCTGGCCCCCTCAGCAATCCCACCCTGTGCCTGAGAGCATTGTCCAAATGCTTCTTGAACTCCAGCAGCTTTGGTGCTGTAACATTCTCTGGGGTGCCTGTTCAGTGCCCGACCACCCTCTGGGGGAATAACCTTTTTCTAATATCTGACCTAAACATCCCCTGACACAACCTAAGGTCATTCTCTCAGGTCCTGTCACTGGGCACCACAGAGATCAGCGCCTGTCCCTCCTCCCCCCCATAAGGAAGTTGTAAACCTCAATGAGGTCTCCCCTCAGTCTCCTCCATGCTGAACAGACCAAATGCCCTCATTGCCTGGTGACACTTCATGCAGCTGCAGGCTGGGTGATGGAGCAACTGCCCAAATCCCGCAGCAAACAGCCAGGATGGCAGCTAGGAAATCAACACCATCACGGAGCTGATGGCTCTGTCCCTCTTTCCTCCCCAGTGAGTGAAGGAGAGATAAAGCCTGATCATGAGCTCCTCCCTCCCTGTATACACACAATGTCTCTTGCCCACAGAAGTTTCCAGGGCAGCACAGGTTTGCTGCGCTCACAGACTGTCTGGTGTGGTGTCCCGTGCCCCAGCCCTCCGCGCCCTCCCCGTCCCCCCGCAGGACCTGTTCAGCGTCTCGTTCAGGGAGCGCAGGGAGATGCTGGCTTTTGCCATCTTCCTGGAGAACACCAACAGAAGAAATAAAAGCTGCAGCGGGCTCGCTCCTCTCTCCTGTGGCCGGCAGCAACAGCAGGGACAGGGGATCTGAGTCCTGCTGGAGGTTGTTTGTTCCGAGGCTTTTTATAGCCTGTATATCCAAATATAGGTCATGGATGCACCAACACACGTTCATGGACATAGCACACACTGAACCACACAGCCCGACCCGACCCCTTCCTCTGCCCCACTGATCCTGTGTCTTCACAGATAAACTAATTCACAGGTCACACAAAAGGGAGCAACTACATTTTCTCCATTTTTTTTTGCTCCTCCCCATGTTTTGGCTTCGATTTGCTGTTGCGCCCACCAGATCGTGTCTTGGGCCAAAGTCTCCTACTGGGAGAGGCTGTACAAACAGATTGCCTTTGGGTTTTTTTTTGATTTAAAAAGATACAAAGGTAAAATTTGATTTGGATGAGAATGAGTTGTGTTTGATTGTAGAGAGCTGCTTTGAGCAAAACCAAGACACTTAGAATCTCTTCCACAAAGGGTGGAGAGAGGCAGCACAACCAGGTAACGGTTTTCTGAAGCTGGGTATGAAAAAAAAAGAGCTGAAAATTTTTCCATAATATTATGGATCTGGCAACCGCCCAGCTGGTGAAACACTGCAGCACAAACCTCCCACCAGTGCAGCAGGTCCTCAGCCAGCACTAGGAATTCAGTTCTGCGACAGGATAAGGACAGCCCAGGAAAAAAACCCTTTTTTTAAAATTATTTGCCCACTTCATGGGAAATCCAGCATGAACTGAACATGACAAGAGCTGCAGCATTTCCACTTAGGTCTTCCTACCTTCAATTTGCAAATGAACGGAAGCTTCTAGCAAGCTAAGTTCTGCTCATTGTGTTTCAAAGTTTTGGGAAGACAGGAATTATTTGGGTAAGGAGAAGCTGTGCCTTTGGCCCTTTGTATTTCCTTTCCCCTGTGATGGGGGTACAAGACACTTTTTGACACAATTCTGTGTGAGTCTGGCACTATTAGAGTCTAAGGACAAGGGAACAGTGAGAGAGAAAGCATTTATTAAGATGAGTGTAATAGTTGTTATTCCCTGGGATACACAACTAACTGACAGCTGACCCAGCAAACAGGTGTTACAGCTCCCCTGCTCCTCCTTTTGCTGCAGTGAAAAAGTTCAGTTGGCAACCACAGGGAAACTCATTTGATTACTCGTTAATTGATGCACCTCTAGTCTATGCAGCTGCTGACAGTGATGAAAACCAGATTCCACCATAACCAGTTTAAGCCAACTGGAACACAGCTTCATGGGAGCAGTCACAGAGAGCACTGCAACAGCCCAAACCACATAGAGCTGGGCCAGTGACAGCCCTGGCTACTGTTCAGCAGCCTCACTTAGCATTGTGGGTGTCTCCTTAGCACTAATTTTCTCCTCCAGCCTTAATTACGTCAGCTTAGCCATGAGCTAATGTTACCCCTAAATATAGAGACCCGTTTCACTTAAATTCAAGCAGCAAACTGCCAACCCTGCATGAGACAGTGGCTGTGAACATAACAGCCACAAAGAACCAGCACGAGGCCAGGGAAATCATGAGTGCACAGCAAAACCCTTCCCCTTCCCAGGGACCCAGAAGGGCTCACTGTCCAGTTCACTGTCAGTGGATGTAACTGGCTCTGAGAAGAGGTTCTGTCCCCCAGACTTCTGTAAACACCTGGGTGCCTTAAGGTTCTGGCAATGGATAGGCTGATATAGAGCTGGTCTGGTCAGCAACCAACACTCTCCTAGAGCCTTTGATCTCTGCGCACGAGAGCCAGTTCACCTTTTCTCCGTGCTCAATGCTGAGCTTTGGAACAGCTCCAGGGTGTTCATTTGAGGCCACTTTGTTGAGCTTCCCATCTTTTCTGCTGGAAGCAGCTGCTTGGGCCTTCCTCCTGTGCAGAGATTTTGCTGGACTTTTCTGCTGCTTCCCGACATTGCTGCTGACATCCCACAGCAAGACTTTCCCGTCGTTTCCTCCTGACAACAACCAGTATGCCTCTGGCATGAAGAGCACCTGGGAGACTCCCAAGCTGTGAGCCTGGAACTCCAGCTCATGTTCAAACCTGACACCGGTGACCCGGAATATTCTGACTTTACCATCCTGAGCTCCACAGCTGAAGACGTTGCCGCAGGAGGCGACGGACAGGGAATGTGCGAGCGGCGGGTTGAAGAACTGCCCAGCTGACTGCTGGCTCTCTTCTTCCGTGTCACACTCCTGCAGGTTCGTGGTCCACAAGGGACGAGCTTTCTGTAGGTTCCACAGCATTACCTGGGAAAGAAAAATGAGACAAATCAGTAATTTGTGTGTTTTACTTCAAATCGGAGCTTTAATAGTAAAATAAACAAGCACACTTCTTGCCCTAGCTGAGCAAAGGCTCAAATGACTCCAAGAGGTGTAAGGCCTGTGGTGAGGAGGGGTTAAACTTGCTCTAATAAATGTAGCAAATCTTTCTGGCCTGCTTTCCAAACCCCCACCACCATACTCTGCAGTCAATGACTCAGACCTTTAGACCACGGCAGAGATGCACACACTGCTCTAAAAGCTTTTGCATTCATCTCAGCAGTAGTAATCATGATGTACTGCACATCAATTATTGAGAAGGAGGGACACGGAAATGCTAGCAGTGAATAGAGATCATTATCATTCTGGATTTCTGTATCTGCTACTTGGCCTAAAATAGTCACTCCCATGAATGTGTCTGAAAAATAGGAGAGCAAAAAGAAAACAGTAGCTGAGGCTGTGGTTTTTAAATAGGCGTATTTGTATTTATTCTTATATTCAGTGAGTAGATCTGTTTCGTGCTATGGAGTAGGGCATGCTTTACCTGCTGAGAAGGGGCAGGTCATGCTTTTAGACTTTCTTTTCCAGTGCCACCCCACCTCCAAGCCCCCAGTGAAGAATCCTGTGTCTCCTGTATTGCAGTTCAAGCACTACAGATTTTTATTGAGCCAATTAAAAGTAATGCTCTCAAGACTTTTGTAGGATCTGAATTGACAATGAGCATTCTCAAGGCAAACAGATTGAAAAGCACAAGTCAGTCTAATGCAGCACTGGTGTACTGTCTGCATCATAAAGTTAAGTTTCAATTTGTTATTAATAAAAAAATGCCTTCAGTATAATCACCAATAAGCAGTACAGGAGTCTTTAAATTCAGTTCACAAAAGAGCCTGGCTCTGCATTTCTGGAATCCAAATCACACTAAAGCATCTGAAATACATTTCCTGTCCCTTTCCTGTTTCAGTGACCGCTGTTGCTGCTGCACTAAAACTACTTCCACAGCAATTGTGATTTACTGTAAATCAGAGGGACTGGGTGATGCTTTCAGAAAATACTCCTCTTTTCATCACAGACAGCACTGCAACAGCCTGATGAACTGAATCCATCAACTGCTGACAAGTTTTCTGCAAACTAAGTATTTTCTGTCCTCACGGCATTTTCCCCGCTTCATTGGAACTCCTGAAAGAACTCCAGCAAATTTCAATTCTCATCAGCCACGGCTTCCCCAAGGGTTTGACAAGCCCAGAACATGTAGAGCTCATAACTTGTCCAATGGCATGGTGCAGCACAGGGCTTCAGAGTTCTGCAGCTGAGCTCCCCTTTGGGAAATGACTTCTCTTAAATGCAGCCTCAATGCAGAACGATGCTCTTTTCACTGTACAAAAACACACTAATGAAATTCTCTTTTGGGACACAGACTTTCACCTAAAAACCAACTTGCTGAGCTACAATAAATGACAGTAATATTAAAAAGATCACAAAAAATCATCAGCTCACTTTTACCTAGTTGTACATAAATGTTTACAATTCTGCTAAAAAGTTTCCAGCCACAAGCAGAATTAAGCCAGCTGAGGGAGTGAGTGTTTACTCCTCCTACACAGGATCTATCATCATGGCTTTAACATAGAAAAATACAGTCTATACTAAATATCAGCACATATTTGCTCTAATGGGTGTGAGATGTACGCTGGTTTCAGGAACACAGGGTGAAACTGCTCAATGCTGTCACACAAACTTCACCCTGACACCGCTGGAACCACAGAAACCTTTGAGAAGTGACAGTTTTCATATCAGGCTAAACCAGGAATGTGGTCAGACCTCAACCACTGGAAAGAAATTACTGAAAAATATCTGTTCTGAGTGGCCAACACTGGACTTAACTCCCAGCATTGTTCTTCTCAGAATGCAAAGGACAAAGTTTCCTCTTGATGAGGACGGAAAAGTTTAAAAGGCAGAGAACATTTCATGCTTCCAAGATGCTAACAGAACAGCGGATAAATTATACAAATCACTTGTCCTCACAGTGATACGTTCCACTTGGAAAGATGCTGCTCTACCTGCCTGCCTCAAGCACTGTGCCTTTTCCTCACCCCCCTTTGCATCTCATCTACAGCCACAACCAATCCCTAGGGACAGCTGCTGGTTTTGCTCAGTCCAACAAAGAGCTAATATGGCACGAGTGAGCTTTGCAGTGCGCTCTGATTTCCCCTCACCTCACTCGCTTTTGAATCGTAAATGCTAAGGAAGATAAAAACTGGGGCAGAAGCTGCAGAGTAGAACACAGCACAAACAGCCCTAACACTTACGTTTTGGGACAAAACTACTTCAGAATAGTGAGGGAGCTTTCCAGTGACTGCAGGCTGAACACCTACATGCCCGGTGAAAGTCCGTGGGTGCTTCACTACACAAGGTGGGTAATTACAGTTTCACTTCATTAATAACCGCGCACGTGTATGCAAATCACCTGCATGTCCAGTCCACAGGAAACCAGGCTTTGAGGCCGCTGAGGTCGGAAGGCAACAGACGAGCAGATGTTGGAGTGTCTCAGGGACCGGCTGACTTTCTTGCTTTCCAAGTCCACCACCTTTATGGCCCCCGAGTCATCGGCGGCAGCCAGGAAGCCGTCGGTGTCGTTCAGGGAGAGGCAGTTGATCTCCTCCTCGTTCACGTGGAAGCGCTGCAGGGGCTCCTGGAGGGAGCGGACATCCAGCACGCTGATGGTTTCCCCGTGGGAGGCGTACAGCGTGCTGGGGCGCCGGGCGGAGAACACCACCGAGGTCACGTCCTCGGCCGGCGGGAGCCGCAGCTGAGCCGCGGGCGAGCCTCCCCCGGCCCAGAGCGCCAGCTCGCCCCGCTCCGCGCCCGAGGCCACCAGCCCCTCCGCGCTCACGTCCAGGCACAGCACAGAGCAGGAATGCCCGCCGTCCCACTTCACTGCCATGCTTCAGGGACGCCCCTGAAACAAACAAAAAACAAGGCCTGAACTGAGGTGGTTGTTGGTTTCATTACGGCAGAAACTTATCAAGAAACAAGATCATCCTGCGAACTACTTGAAACTTCAGTGTCGAATTTAAAACGGGCACCTCGACAGCTCAGGACAGCTCAGTGCCCAAGCAAAGCTTTCACTCAAACAGCAACGATACCAGCACAGACGGGTCTTTCCCAACCTAAATGATGCAAGCAGTCTTTAAAAAAGAAGCAGGACTAATTTAAAACCGCTTGCAACATATTTAATTGGCACTCAGAGCACGCCCATGGTGCTCACCAACCTTACCCCTCCCTGGTGTGACTGCCCACAGCAGGCAGCCTGTGTCACAGCACTGCTTAGGGAAGCACATCAGCAGAAAATTAAGGGCGAAAAAAAGGCAGCACAGAAGCGTTGGAGGGTCTGGGACGCCGCGGGGAAAAGGAGAGAGGCACACGGGCTTTGTGTGACAGCCCAGCAGCCGCTTCGCTGCCCTAAGGCCCACGCATTTATTTAACTATTGGGCAATAAACGGCTTGTTTCTGGTGGCTTTACCTTTTTTTTTTTTTTTTTTTTTTTATCATGTAATGTTTTCCACGTGATTTTCTGTTGACCCAGATGTAAAGAGCAGCCAGAGCCCATTCATTCCATCAGCGGAACTTCGGTCTTGGCGATCAAACAACACTACAGAGAGGGCCGATACCTTCCCTGCAGCTCGCCTCGGGGCAGATTCGCGGCCGCCGGTCCCCGGGGCCCCCAAGTGAGTCTCCCCTTGCCAACCCCCGGGCCCTGCGGCAGCTGGGTCCGACCGCCCCCCGCCCCGGCAGGCCCGGCCCTGGGGCCGCCCCCCGGCCCGGCCCGCGGGGCGCGGCGCTGCCGAGGCCGGCCCGGGGGGTTCGGGAGGCGCGGGGCCCTCGGCTCTCACCTCAGCTCCCCTCGGCTCGGCGGCGCTCCCCTCGCCTCCCCCGGGCTCCGCCGGGCTCCGCCGGGCTCCGCTCCGCCGCGCCCGCCCCCGCCGGCCCCCCGCGCCTTCCGCGCAGGCGCGGGGCGGTGCCCGCGGCCGAGATGGCGGCGCCGCGCGCCCCCGCGCCGTGAGGCCTCGGGCGGCCGCGGCCACAGCGGGCGGGCGAGGGGAGCGCGGGGGGCGATGGCGGCGGGGCCCGGCCCCGGGCCCGGCCCCGGGGCGGCCGCGGCGTCGTGGGGGGGGCCGGGCTGGCGGCTGCCGGGGCGGGTGCTGGAGCTAGTGTTCTCCTACCTGGAGCTGCGGGAGCTGCGGAGCTGCGCGCTGGTCTGCAAGCTGTGGCACCGCGTCCTGCACGGCGACGAGAACAGCGAGGTGTGGCGCAGCCTGGCCGCCCGCTGCCTGGCCGAGGAGGCCCTGCGCACCGATATCCTCTGCAACGTGCCCACCTACAAGGGCAAGGTGAGGCCGGGACCCCCGAGCCGCGGGGACACCCCCACCCCGCCGGGCCGCCCCTTCACCGCCGCCCCCGGCGCTCGGGGACACCCCCAGAGCCCTCCGGCCCACCCGCCATTGGAAACGAAGGGGGCGGGAGGCTGGGAAACATGACGGGGTTTTATCTCCTAGAGCCACAATGGTTGGGGTTGGAAGGGACCTTAAAGCTGCCGTGGGCAGGGACGCCTCCCACTAGACCAGGCTGCTCCGAGCCCCGTCCATCTCCCCCACCCACCCACCCACCTTCTCTCGCCCAGGTCCGTGCCTTCCACCACGCCTTCAGCACCAACGACTGCTCGAGGAACGTGTACATCAAGAAGAACGGCTTCACGCTGCACCGCAACCCCATCGCGCAGAGCACGGACGGGGCGCGCACCAAGATCGGCTTCAGCGAGGGCCGGCACGCCTGGGAGGTGTGGTGGGAGGGCCCGCTGGGCACCGTGGCTGTCATCGGCATCGCCACCAAGCGCGCCGCCATGCAGTGCCAGGGCTACGTGGCCCTGCTGGGCAGCGACGACCAGAGTTGGGGCTGGAACCTGGTGGACAATAACTTGCTGCATAACGGGGAGGTGAACGGCAGCTTCCCCCAGTGCAATAACGCGCCCAAATACCAGGTGAGGGGGCTCGGCGTGGGCTGGGGGGTGCTGGCTGTCCCTCGCTGTCCCGGCTGGCTGCTGAATTGCTCCTGAGTGGCCCTCAAAGGTCTCTTTGCCTTCCCTGCAGAAGCCTTGTGAGCCTTTCCCCTCCTTGATTTACTGCTTCTGCAGGCTACACCTGTCTGGTGTTCAGTGCCCCTGACCCTGAGTTGTTTCCACACTTTTGTCTCAAACACTCAGTGTGAAACCTGTACTGTGGGTGTCTGCTTAGACATCCTAGTGCTTTTTGGAATAAAACCTGAAAAGACTGTTGTAGCTTTCTGAAGTAGCGACTTGCCCCACAGCAAGGTGAGTGTCTGAGGGCTTGTACCCCTTTGTTGTCTGGCAGGGTGAGCTGAAGTTAGTGCTTAGGAGAGAGTCTTCCTGCAAAAACCTGCAGCAGTGCTGATGGCTGCTGCTTTGCTCACTGGCCACCTTTCCGTGGCTTACATCCCTTATCTGGAATCTGATGTTCAGATAACTTCAGGGTATTAAAGAGCAGAGGCCACCCTAGCTTTTTTGTCCTTATAGAAGTGCCTGTCTTGTCGTTCTCCCTGTCCACACAACTGCCTGTTCACTGCTGGATTTGCTTGTGTTGCAACTTAAACAGCATCATTGTAATTTCCATCTCATATTCAGAGAATGGGCTAGAAGGGACTTTAAAAATAATCCACCCAGTGCTGTGGCTTTGTACTGGCTTACATTTCTGTTCTGGGTGAAGATCTGTGTTGTATCTGATACTCCTAAATTTTGTGTGACAGTTCACATCAATGATCCTTTGGTGTATTTTGTGTTTATTAAGACATGTGCAGTGATCTGCTTGTAGAAGATGTGCTTGAAGGAAACACGTGTGCGTTAGTGTTGGCTGGAAGAAATTCCCAATGCTGGGGCTGGCTGGAGAAGTGTCAGATGTTTGTGTTGTGCCTGCTGTGCTTGTGGCTGTTCTCTGGATAGTTTCATTGATGTCTGAAATAACACGTGTTAGATAAATGCAGCAATAGATAAACAAGAGCTCTGGGCCTGCCTGGATCCAAGGCTTCTGCTGTGGTCTGTGTTGGTTTCACTTGTGTGTGTGTATTTTTCAGGGTTTTTATTTTGCTGAAATTTCCTTTTACCTTGGTGAGGGAACCCCTCTCTCAGCGACAGCACCTGCATATTAGTCTATTCTGGGAGTTTTTTGTAGGTGGCACTTGCCTTTGTTAACTCCATTGTCTTCAAAAATGCTCCTCACAGAGCAGTTGCTGCTCAGCGAGAGCAGGAGCTGAACACAGAATTCATGTAACTTGGAGCCCAAATGGCAAAGACTCCAAAGCTCTGCAGTATTTCCAAATTACACAGCATGTAGTGCCTGCTTTCAGTGCTCTCAGAGGTTCATATGGGAAGGGTCATGGTTATTATCATAAACAGGTGGTGGATGCAGGCTGTCCTGCTTCAGAGGTGCTCAGGATCATGGTGAAACTGAGAAATTCCCATCATAAGAGCAATCATTCATGAGACACAGGACAGCCCTGCTTTAAAATTCTCTGCTGCATTACACTTTGCATTATTTTTGTTTCCATCTGAACATGCTGGCTCTTTCTGTGTGTTATTTTTACTCCCCCTCCTGTCTCTGTTTCCAGATAGGTGAAAGGATTCGAGTTATCCTGGACATGGAAGACAAAACATTAGCGTTTGAGAGGGGCTATGAGTTCCTGGGAGTTGCCTTCAGAGGACTGCCAAAAGTTTGCCTGTATCCAGCAGTGTCTGCTGTGTATGGTAACACAGAAGTGACTTTGGTCTACCTGGGAAAGCCTCTGGATGGATGACATGGATTGTTTGGTTGGGACGTCGAGATGTGGATGTTTGGGAGGAGAAATCTGCATGTTGGTTAGAGGGAAACGTATATTAGAGGATAAAACAACAAAAAAGTGTGGGTGTGTGTCCAAGAGCCATCGAGGGAACCACATGGAGTTCAGAAAAGGAGGACCAGCCGTGCTTCAGAAATTGTGTTACATTTCCTCTTCCTACCAGGCCAGAAAAATCCTCAGGGCTGCAGTTGATTGAGTGGGAAGCTGACACATGCATGTTGCAACAGATTTTATTGCTAAAATGGCAGTGTGACCTCAAACATTTAAGGAAGGACTTGATACAAAAATGCTTGAGGAATTTACCCTGGGATTTGTAAGTGGCGTGTTTTGTGTGAGACTCCCATTTCCAAACTGCTTGTTCCTTCCTTTCCTCCCCGGGGCCAGCGTGGGGGCTGGAGCAGAGCAGGGCTGCTGGGGGTATTTACAGTTTTTAGTGTCCTGAGAGGCACGGCCCGTGCCACTGCCCTTCTCTGGTATAACCATACAACACGTGTGCAGCTATTTTTAAGTGTATTTTAAGGATTGTATATAAAGAAAACGTTGAAAAGAACAGTTAAAAGAAAGGGTTTGCTTTATTCTAACTGGGACAGAATTTCTTAAAGGGGAAAAAAAAATCACCCCCCTCCCTGGCACCAGAACACACACCTGGGACAGGTGTACGGCCTTCATGTCAGTGCAGTTCTGTTGTAATGTGTTTTGGGATGCTCTTGTGGAGTGAGGTGCTACTTTGGGTTGTTTCCTGTGAAAGTTTCCATGGCTTCAGTGGCAGGTTTGTTCTCTGTAGGAAACAAAAACGTTTTCCCCGCGAGTTTCCTTTCGCCAGAACTTGCACTCCCCTCGGGGAAGGAAGGCTGAGCACAGCACTGAGCTTGCTTTCCTCTCCACTCAAAAATGCCACCTTTTCAGAGCATTCTCTCACTTGCTAATCACTGTTGTGAGATGTCTCAACATATTGTGGAAGGAGCACTGGGCTTCTGCAACCAGACCTTACTTCCAGCTTCAGTGGCTTTATAAAGCGTTAAGGCTTGCCTGAACCTTTCTTAACTGAATCAAATCCCCCAGTACCCCAACATTCACCTGCCCAGGACTAGTAAAACTCTCACCAGCCCTTTGATGGGGATTCTGGATCACATTCAATGTTTGTGCTCTTCACTAATTTTCTCAAAGCCATGTCCAGCCCCCCAGGCGTGTCCATGCACTGGGCTGTGCAGGCTGGGAAGCTGCCAGGTGTAGTGAGGAGGGAATTCCTGGTGAAACTGCTTTCCTGTGAGGCTGGAAGGTCTACAGGGAGCCCTAGGAGGGCCCTTTAACAGGGCAGGAAGGCTGTGAGCCCTATGGCTGGCTCGTGACTCTGGTTTCATGCTGGTTGGCATCTCCCAGAGCTGCCTGGGCTGTTGCAGAGCTGCTTTTTCAGAGAGGGAAGAAGGAAATGTTTATACAACCTCTCAAAAAAACCCCAATTTTTTTTGTTTGTTTTGTTTTGTGTTAGAGAATGTGAGTTGCTTGGTATCAGACACTGGCAATTCTCTGAGCATGGAAGAAAGAGGAATTCCTCTTGGACTGTTGCTTATCCCCCTCCCTGTTCCTCAAGGAGGTGAGTGAGGCTTTGCCTTGGAGTGCTTTTGGCCAGGTAGATCACGAGGTTCTGCCCTGGAACTGTGTAAGTTGTTACCATTTAAAGGATTTAAAAGTATTTATTTGTTTTGTGTGTTCCTTACTGAAAGGCAAATCAAGGTCTGTTCCTCTTGCTGCATCAGACAGAACGTGCTGTGAGCAGCAGAGGTGTTTTAGATGGTGCTGAGAACAGCCAAATAAAGGATGTGGGACGGGCATCCAAGTACCTCCCAGAAAAATCTGTTACAGGTATTGATTGTACTGGACTGTGAAGTGTCTGCAGAGCAGAACCGTGGGGCATAGAGTTGGGGATAAAGGAAACAAAACCCTGCCCAGTTTAGGAAAATAAATAGTCCCCAGGATGAATGTATTCTCAGTGCAGTCCTGAAAGACGCAACCCCTGCGGTTGTCCATGATCCAGTTAGAGGCAAGGAAACCCTGAGAATTCTGAGGAGTTTTAATCACAAATTCAGATTGATTCCCGTTCTTCAGACTGCATCTTACCCTCTAAATAATTTCCCTCTAAATCAGAAATGCCGAAAGTTGAACATTCCTTAAGGGTGGGTTTGGGCAGACTCACTTGGTGTAAGATTATAACTTATTCCTGGAGACCAATGCTGGCTGTACAAAATACTAAAATAAACTCTGCTATCATTCAGAAGGATCTGTTGGTGTGGATTGTTGGAATGGCATCTGGGAATCCCACAGATGGGAAGAAGGGAGTTGCAGTTTGGTGCCCCAAGAGGACAGAGGCGTTGTGGCTGTGTGATCTGTTGTGTGACTGCTGGGAAAGAGGGGATCTGAGTGGTTAAGGAGGGCTTGGAAACTCAGGGATCTGACAGCTGTGCTTGGGAAATTGCCTCCTCTGAAACAGGGGTTCTCACTCGTGACTGGGGGAAAGGCATTTTCCTGCCTGCTGGAGGCAGGAGTTGGGGTGGTGTGGTCACTGCCCCCACTGCTGCACCGAGGGGTCTCCTTCCCCCTCAGCTTCCTGCTCTTTCCTTAGCTTTCCCTATGGAAGTTCAATATTTCACAGTGTTTTTTGGAAGAAGTATTGTGGTTTTGAGCTCCGAGGCGCTTTCCAAACTCTCTGCACCTAGAGTTTGCTATTAAGCAGTAAATCTTGGCTAACACCTCCTCCAGGAGCAGAGAGGTTTGGTGCTGGCTCCCCAGGAAGGTGGAGTAGGGTTTTTCAGCCTGAGGTACCTCAGGGTCAGCTGAGCAATTGGTTGGGGTATTTTTCCTGCCCTGACAAGGGATTTAAGGGCTTTGGTCAGGGGGATCATCAGGTGTTCACAGCCCCCATGAAGGACATCAGTCAAATTAACAGATCTTGGCTTCAGAATCTTACAGGATTTTGGGATAAGTGAGCGTTTTATCTGTCATTTTAATAAAATTAAGAATTCCCTGTGGTTTGAGTGTGCTTTGAAATCTTTTGGGAGCTGAACAGTCAGTCCTCTGTCCCTGTCATATCTCTGAGGAGGTGAGGAGCTCGATGTGGTCACTAGTTTGGGGGCAGGGGCTGTTCTTGGCCTTGGTGGTGCCTTGTGCTGGCCCTAAGCCAGTTGTGTGGCAAACTGATAGATCAAGGTGGGGTGGGAAACTCCCTCCTGGAAAATGCTTTTATCCCAGCTGACAGGCTGCAGTAAGTGTACATTTTTGGGAGCCCTGTGTGCACCTTCCCCTGGCAAAGGCCCCTCGGTGCTGTCCCTCCTGGCCACGTTTCAGGTGACAAACCCAGGCAGGAGCAGATGGCCCCAGTGCTGCGCCTCCGGTGAGGCTGTGCTCTTCCCTGCCTGCCTCGGAATCTGACAGCCAGAAATCCAACTTTTCTCCCTGCTTATCCCTGATCTACATTTCTAAATTCCCTCAGCACACTGGGTGTGTTTCCAGATGGCTGCCTCTATTTTTTTTTTCCCTCTTCCATTTTCACTGGGTTGATGACAGCAGCGATGAGTTAAAATAACACTGCGCCTGATCATAGTCTGATCATGAAAAAGTGGTTTTCTTAAAGTATTTGAGAGGTGAGCAGTCCTCAGTCAGTCCTTCAGCTATGTATTTCCATGTGAATATTTCAGTTTTTGCATGTTATAAATAGCCCTTAGATGTGTAAGCGGGTTTTTTTTTCACTTACTTGGAGTGAAATCTGCAGACAGAAAACAGCATTGTTGAAATTGCACCAAGATCTTTTCTACACTTAAAAAGCAGGTTTTCAGGGGAGTGGCAGTGGCAATGCTTGACTCTTTAAGTGACAGTATCCCACCTTGTGCTAGAGTATGATTGAAAGAAAAAATGAATGAAGCAGTGAGTGAACACAGAAAGCTTTTCCTGCAGTGCTGCTGGACCTGCTAATTCATCCCTTAAAGCAGGTTTTTTTTTTCCTACTGAATGGTGCTTTGTGACTTCCAAAGGAACTCTCCCGTCTCCCCACGAGAGGGCAAAGCTGTGGGAGCCTTGACTTGTGCTCAAACAAGTGCTGAGTACAGTAAATGTTTTTAATGTGGAACCTTCTCCCTTAACAATTACTTCCTGTTCTTTTCTAAAACCAAACCAAGCTAGAAACCCTCAACAGAAGGGGATGATGGACATAGAATTTTTTGAAGTTCACTCCTTCGTTTGAACCCTGCATCCTGAAATAGGCTGAGCAAATATTTGCATTTCAGAAAATGATTTTTAGTGACACCAAACTGAGCCAAAGCTCCAAGATCACCTTAAACGATTGAGAGGGATTTGAGAGGCTCAAACAAAATGTCAGAGTTGCTGTTCAAGGTCCACTTTTTCCCAGACTTGCTTTTCTTCCCCCCAGGCATTTATGATGAGGAAATAGTGATATCAGCAAAAGATTATTTTTTAAAAATCGAAGTAATTGAAAAGGGATTTTAAAATAAAACTCACTGTACGTTACCAGTGTTGTTCATTGTTCTGCAATTTTACCAGTAATTGAATGGATTTCCCCTTCATGCCTGTACTGGCAGATGTGGTGTGAGCTACCTGTAGTGGTTTCGTGTCTGCTTGATTTATTTTGTCTTTTTAATCTGGAGCTTCCCTTGCTTAGGAGAACTCATCCATATCCCATCACTTTTAAATAGCCATCTAAGAGAGTAAACTCTGCCAGCTCCAATACGTGGCTTTATAAAGTGCTGGACAAACCTGCTCGTAGGGAAATGGATGTTGGCCAAAATGCTTTTTTATCATATTCAAATACTGCAGGGGTAAACGCTTTTCATGGAATCCCAGATTGGTTTGGTCTGGAAAGGACTCATCCAGTGCCACCCCCTGTCATGGACAGGGGATACCTTCCACTAGACCAGGTTGTACAGCCTTTGTCAGGCCCTGTCACCTTTTGGGTTTTTTGATGGCTTTTTGTTTGTTTTTTCCGTGCTCAGGTGACAGAGGCCACTTTCCTCACGCCAGATCCCATCTGACATTGGGCACCTGAGCCCTTCCACAGCGTTTTGTGCAAGAGCAGAGCTGGAGGGTGGGATCTTCCTTTGGAAGCAGCCGAAAGGTTTTACCTCAGCTTCAGCAAAAGGTTTTATCTATTCCTGGGTAAATAATTGACACGAGCAGAGCTGGATCAGAGTTGGAGCATTAGTGGGACTCAGGAGAGTGTGCAGGATGGAAACCAGGTGGTTTTAGGTGCCCTCCTCAGCCCACAGTGCTGTGCAGCTCTGGGACATGACTGTACTGGCAGCGTGAGCTGTTCTTCCCGGCAGGAAGGTGGAGAGCAGGAGGGGAGATCTGAGTATTGATCCGTGTGTCTGGCTGAACCTCCCTCCCCCTCCTGCACTCCTGTGCTGATTCAGGTCCCAGAGGTGGAACTGCTTCCAGTCTCTCCCAGGTACGGCTGCAGGGATGGCATTTCAGAAACAGCAATGATGTCACCTGTGTTACAGTGGTGTCACATTTGTTTTAAAAACCCACAGAATCATATCCTGGCAGTTCTCCTGTTTTCTTACCCAAGACCAAGGGATATATCCTAAGTGCAAGAGTGTGCTCCAACTCCAAACACAAAAACCCACAGAGAGGCTTTGTCCCGTGTTGCTAGAGGACACAAAAAGAAGGACACTCACCTGTCAGGTTGAGAGCGAGAAAAAGAACTTTATTTTTGGATTCAGGGGATTAAATAGGGTTTGGACTTTGACCAGGGATTGGGGGACGAGAGTAACACCTCTCTGACCCCAGTGGTCAACTTAGAAGTCCATCAATTTGTCCTTCCCCCGGGAAAGGAATGTATTTACTAAACATCAGTCTTTGTTTTTCTTACAATTCCAGTCCAAGAACAAAAACATCAGAAGGCTGAAAAATCAGAGCGACAGTCCCTTGTCCCTTAGGGACCATGCTAGAAAGCAGGGATGCTGTGCCCCATGGCTGAAAACCTGGGAAAAGAAGACTTTGTAGTATTTGCTTCCAGAAGATGTGCCTGCCAGGCCAGGCTGTGGCACAGGGATGTTGGCCCTTCTGGCCAGAGAGGAAGACGGGTGGGACACGCTGAGCTCTGCAAGGAGTTGTGAGAGTTTCACTTCCCTTTGCATTTGTGACTGAATTACTCACTCTGAAGCAGAACAGCAGCAGGGAGGGCGTTTGTGGGGCTGCAGATGGGAGTATTTTTTTTTTTTTTTGGTCACAATTTGCATTCCTGAATGATGTCACAGCAGTGACTTGTCCAAACCTTCTCCTTCTGGTGACTTACAGCCTCCAGCCTTGAGAGTTTTGGGCTAAAAACTGACAGAGAGGAGGTTTAGATTTGATTTTAGGAAGAAATTCTTCCCTCCTGGCTCAGGGTGCCCAGAGAAGCTGTGGCTGCCCCATCCCTGGAAATGCTCCACGCCAGGTTGGACAGGGCTTAGAGCAACCTGGGATAGTGGAAGGTGTCCCTGCCTGTGGCAGGGGTGGAACAAGGTGGGTTTTAATGTCCCTTCCCACCCAAACCATTCCTGATTCTATGATAAAAACTTTGGTTAATGTGCTGGAGTAGCTGGGCCAGGGGTTTATTGCTTTCACTGGTTTATTTTATTGTACAGTACAAAAAAGGTCAGTTTATCCACATTTGTCAATCGTGTAGGAAGACTAAGGCAGGTCTAACTGCAATGCCCAAACGAGATGAAAGCAACCTGGTTGTGGGGCTTTCCAGCCCTTGAGGAGATCTAGGAGGAATCCCAGGATGGTTTGGGTTGGAAGGAACGTTAAAGCCCATCCAGTCCCACCCCCTGCTATGGGCAGGGACACCTTCCACTATCCCAGGTTGTTCCAAGCCCTGTCCAGCCTGGCCTGGAACACTTCCAGGGATGGGGCAGCCACAACCACTCTTGGCAAAAGATCAGAGATCTTTTCTTACTTGGGGCTCTGCCTTCTCCTGCAGATGCCGTTCTCTAGAGCATCTGACTGTCTCGGATCATGAGGGAGTGGATGCACTTGGCTTCCAGTTACTCAGAAATGCGAGATTCTGCTGCTTCAGCATCCTGTGCATCCTGCTGCTGGCTGTCCTCTGGAGACCAAGTGATCCAGATGCTCTCCCAGGAGAATGTCTGCCCTGACCTCAGTGGTGCTGGATCCCAAGCAGCCCTCAAACCCCGGCCTGGGTACGGCGGGACGGCTGCCAGCGGTGCCAGAGCCCGGCAGCAGGGCGGGAGCAGCGGGGAAATGAGATCCCTTCTGCAGCTTTCCCTCTCCAGCCGCTTCCTCCTCGTTTACAGGCCGAGGAGGAAGAGCGGTGACCGCGGGTGGAGCTGCCTGCGGGAGGGGAACCGGGAGGAGCCTTACCCCCAGCACGGGGTCTGGGAAGGGGCTGTGGCCAGCCACTGACCAGTTCCCCTCTTCCCTTCCCACCCTGTGCTCTCAGGAATGTGGGTTTGCTTCCCACTAAGTCCTGTTCCTGCCTTTCTTCTGAGTCCCACAGAGGAAATGGGCACCTTTTGGGCACTGAGGGGTCAAAGGTGGGATCCTCTGTGAAGTTCTTGCTGTGGGGCTCCTGATTGGTGTTTAGATCCTCGATCAAATGTCCTGCAAGCCCAAAGACATAATTTTCCCAATTGTTTTTGCTGCAGTTCACCTGGATCCCTGTAGGCTTGTTGCATGTTGTCAGTCTGGGGGATTATTGCCTCCCCCCTCCTCCCTGAGCTCCCACAGCCCCAACTCCTCTGGTGTTTGCAGCAAGCACAATGCTGGGACGGTGGGTGTGCATGCCCAAGGCTCTGCTCAGAACAACCCAGAACTAATCCTGGCTTCAAAGAAGTCTTCTTTGAATCCTGCTTTCCATCAGAAAACTTGGCAAGAGCTAGGAGATTCCTGACAGTTGAAAATACATTGAAGAAATACTTCCCTGGGAGGGTGGTGAGGCCCTGGCGCAGGTTGTCCAGAGATGTGACTGCTCCAGCCTTGGAAGTGTCCAAGGCCAGGCTGGATGAGGCTTGGAGCAACCTGGGCTAGAAGATGTCCCTGCCCATGGCAGGGGGTGGAACAGAGTCATCCCAGAGGAGGGTGCTGGGGCTCCAGGGGCTCCCAGACACACACGTCACTGCAAAACCAGAGCCTGGAGCTTCGCTGACAAAAGGCAAGAGCTGGCATGTGCCTTTCCTTGGACCCAAGTAAAGCAGCAGGGAGGTGGTTTGGCCACAGCTTGGGGGAAAAGATGGTTTTGAGGCTGATTATAAATCCTCGATTTTTGTGCCTTGGTTTCCTCTGCAGGAACTGCCCCGAGGGGAGCTGTGCTTCCTGTAGAGCCCCAGCCCTGCTGCAGTGCTGGGGCCCTCTGAGCCCACGCTCCTGTACAGCACTGCTCCATCCTGGGATGGGACACATCCCTAGCCACCCCCTGGGGTTAAACTGGGTGGGTTCCCATTGGGAAATTCAGCCAGATGAAACTCCAGAGCTCAAGTTTAAACTTCAGGCATTGAGCTGTCCATTTTAGCTTTTCCTTTTTGCCCATGGAACAAATCCTGTTTTCTTTTTTGTGTCCATAGTTCCTCTTAAATTAAAGGCAACTACTTCTGCTGGCAGCTCCTGAGACAGAGGAGACTTCAGGCTTCCTTTGTTTTATCCAGAGTAGGTGATTAAATAAAATAAATTACATTAATGATGCTTTGCACCATCATCCCTTGCAGAACCATTTCTTTAATTCTCACCAGTTTTCCATCCCAGTGGGAGTCAAGGAAGCCCATGGAGAAATATTTCCATTTCTCTTTTCCCCCACTCACCAGGTCCTGCTGCTGTGTGAACCGTGAGTGACCCTTCTGGTGCTTCCACTTGGGAATAAATCACATTTCCTGCAGGAAAACACGCGTTCAGTGATGGGGTTGCTGTTTCCTGTTGCAGTTTTCCCTTTCCCAAGGGTCCTGTGCTGGGTGCATTCCAGGAGAAACTGGGAGCCTGCCCCCTTATCACAACTTTGCTCTTGGGTTGTGTTTGACAATTTTTAAGTTGTTAAGGGAAAAAGGTTGTTTGGAGGAGGAGGAGGTGGGAGGAACGGAAGAAGCTCACTGGGTGTAAAACCATAAGGGGGTTCCCAGTCCTCTCCTACAGCTGCAGGAATTGCAGCTGCATGTTTGGACTGAAGCAGCTGAATCTCCTTCAGTTTAACCCACCTGTGCCGTTGAGCTGCACTGGAGCTTCCTGAAGAGCTGATCAGAGGAGCCGCTCCTGGCTCCTCAATCCCTGTCCCTTCATTGCGCTGATATTAAAAAATCAATTAGCCATCTCAAAGCACGCATCAAATCCTTACTGAGAGGACTGGGTGGGGGTGTGAGGGGAGGAAAAGGAGGGGACCAAGCAGCAGCTTCAGGACTTTTTCAGAGCCATCCGGCTGCAGGATGTGGGGAAAGTGTGAATAGCAGCAGCACTGTTGCCGATGCCCCAGCGCGGAGCTGCGGGCTCAGCCCTGGAGTGGGGCTGCTTTCCAGGGACAGTGGGGTGGGGGAAACTTGGATGGGCCCTGCAGGGGCTCTGCCAGCCCATGGTGCTGCTGGGGAGATGGGTCACACTGCCCTGGCTTTGGGGATGGGCTGGGGGCAAAGCAGGGAATGAGAGGTTGTTTCCTCTCCCAGTTCCTGCCGGGCTGCAGCAGGAAGTTGGTTTGACCCCCAGGGCATCACCTTGATGGTGGCACCACAGAAGGGAATCTCATCAGAAGGTCTCCCAGGAGCCTCCCGATCCAGAGAGTCGAGTGTGGTCATGCCTGAGGATGCCCAAGTTTTACAGCTCTGCCAGCTGCCGTGTCTCCAAGCACCAGGTGAGGGGTTTGAGTGTGGGCTCGTGGCAGGTTTTGGGATGAGGAGTTTGTGGTCATCAGCTGATCTCAGCCTCTTGTGTGCCCTTGAGCAATGCCATGGGAATTTTGCCCCTCTGAGAGCTTCTGCCACTCCCGTTCACTTCTCTCTTCTCCTTCTTGATTTTTATACGTCAAACTTCCTTGAAAATGGAGGAAATGAAACCACAGGGCTTTTTTGTGAGTGACGTGGGAGAGGTCAGCCTCCTCCCAGAGAAGAAATGAAATTTATGGGGAAGGCAAGAAAATTATCTCCCTGGGCATTTTTGCTGGTTTCAGGGGTTTGGGGGCCATGTGGTCTGGCAGGGAGGGGAGACCCTGGCCAGGATGTCCCTTGGAGGGGGTCTTGGTGTGCTGCAGGGGCACATTTCATCTCCCAACTCTGCAAATATCCCATTGGCACCGTGGAACACATGGCATATGGAGCATGGACCTGCTGATCCCAGACAGGGTCCTGCTGCAGGGCTGGATCTTTTCTCCACAGTTTTGAATCCTTTCCCAGCTGAGTAGATCTGAACAAAGTTTTCCTCCTCTGAGGCTGGATTTGCTGGGGACCTGGGGGTGTGTGAGGACTCTGGGAAGGGGGAGACATGGAGTGGGGAGATGGAGAGCAGGGGTAGATGGGGGTGAGGAGGAAGGGGACCTCCTTGCACATATTGTCTTGGAAATGTGGATCTTTGTTTCCTGGCAGCTGCAGGAAAAGCCATTTCTGTTGACTTTCACACAGAGACTAACACTCAGGAGGTCCCTGTATCCAGGTGATTCTGACCTGTGCCCTGGGTCCTGGGTTTACTGCAATCCTGAGCAGCTCCAGGACACCCAAAGGTCTGGGAGCAGGGGGATAGAAGCATCCTGGATCTCACTTAGACAATGTGAGGGACAGGCACTGGCATCCCAGAGTTGCTGGGGGCTCAATACCTGGGACATGTCTAACCTTGGCTTGGGATGCAACAGGAAATAACAGCACCTTCTTCCCCCACGGAACACACATCCCTTGGCTCCTGTCGAACCCCTGAGCTGGGCACTGGAGGCAAGAGGGGTCTGGAGGGACAAAAAGGGAATAGGTACCATGCAGGGGTGGCATTTCCCCCTCCTGCAGGAGTGGTGGCATGGCTGTGCAGGGCAGAACCACCCCCGATCACCATCTCTGTGGCCTGAAACCCCGAGCAGGGGTTCTGCTGCTGGAGCTGTGTAGAGGAGTCACCATGTAAGGCTTGTCCCCAGTGCTGGCTTGTCCCCAGGAGCTGCGTGACCCCCTGTACCCCTCGCTGCCTGCCTGGGCCCTGTGGTTCCTCCTTGCCGGGGAGCTGTGTGTGAGTGCATGACCCGGGCCAGGAGTGCTGAGATCAGTAAGCGAGAGCTGGGCCGCGCTGGCTGCCTCCATGTGACTGCAGTTTCCGTTGGCTCCTTCCGCAAAGGCTATATCGGTGCTCGGAGAGAGGGCGGGTGGGACACGGCCCTGGTGGTGCCCACGGACCCGTGGGTGGCACACAGACCCCGTGGGTGGCACACAGACCCCGCAGGTCACCCCTGCCCCCGGCCCCAGGACCCCCAGAGCGCGGCTGAGGGGCCGCAGGATGGACCGTGCCCAAGCCCACGCGCTGTTCCACGCGGTGAGTAGCTGCCCCCCGGTACCTGTGCTGAAGGAAAACACCAGGGGGGGTTCCCTGTGCCAATCCGGGCATCTGTGGTGGCTGTGTGTCACTAATGCCCGTGCTCGAAGAGCTGCGGCTGCGTGGGCCCATGCCCGGGCTGATGTGAAGTGTGGGGAGCACCCCGGGAGCTCCCAGAGCTCTTGGATGTGGGCTCTGGTGTAGGGCTGCGGGCAAGGGTTTCCTGCTTGGGCTGCTGCCTCCTCTCCTGGCTGGGCAGGTGCCATCCCAGCAGCTTCAGGGAACACTGGGAGGATGGAGGTGCTTCTGGTGTTGGAAGAAGCCAAGAAAGGCTGAGCTGGGTGAAGGAAAGTGAGAGTTTCTGCGGAGGGGTTCAAGAGACAGAACCAAAACTGGTGTCCTTTGGGTGCAGCAAGGACCGAGGTCCAGGACAGTAGGGTCCCTCTCCTGCCACTGTGCCTGGGTATGAGTTGCTGCTGGACTGCAAGGACTTGAGAGGGCAAAAGGTGCTGTGTGTCAGTTGCAGTCTGGGGAAAGGGGACTACCTCTCCATCTCCCCTAGAGTAATAAACCCTGCTTTGATAAGGCACCAGATCAACAGTTTGGGTGTCCCAAGGAAGGAAACAGCCCAGGACATGCCCTGCTCCCTCTGTGCTGCAAGGCTCTGGCTACCTGGGCTGCCAAAAATAACCCTGTTTCTCCTTCATGCAGTGGCAGCTGTGAAAGTGCCGTGTGTCAAACACTCACTGAGCCCTTGCTGCTCATTTGCCTGAGTTTCAGCTTTTCCCCAGATGCAAATGCCGTCAGCCCCGGTCCCACCAGGTCAGTAATGGAGAGCATCCACTCGTGCTGGAGAGCATCCGCTTCCCTGGAAGGGCCCCTGGCAGGGATGGGCACTGGGGGTATCCCTTGGTGGGGGATGGGTTGGTGTCCCCTGGGGGAGTGTCTGGTGCCAAGAGGGGGCACACGAGCCCTGCTGGGGGGACACCCTGCTGGAAGGATGCAGCTCAATGGCCTTCACGAGCAGCTGTGCAGCACTGACAGTGCCTTCCCCCTGTGTGCTGCCCTGGGTGGGACTGAGCTGCCACCCCCGTCCCTGGTCCTCCCCTGCCTTCCAGGCCCAAACTGGGGGAGCCCCACGAAGGCTTCTGCTGGGGTGGGTGAGCTTGGTGCCAAGGCTCTGTGCCCCTTCTTCCATGGACAGCTCATGGTGCCCGGGGTCACCTGGGCCTTTTGGGGTAAACAGTTTGCAGGTTTTGACCTCCTCACCTCTGCTTCCCTCTCCACAGGAGTGCCGCCACTGAGATGCAGGCCTTGCTCCCTGGTCTCTCCCTGCTTCTTCTCCTCCTGGCAGTGGGACGGGGAAGTGGGATGGATGCAGCCTGGGCAACATCTCCTGGGGGCTGTGAGATTGTAAGTCCTCTCTTGTGAACCCTCACCCCTCTGAGTGCTTGGTCCTGCCTGCAAAGTCCAGGCAACTCAGCATCTCCAGACCTTTTCCATCCCAACTACTGGCTTGGAGTGGACTGCTGTGCCAAGGCTGTAACCAAAGAACCGCCTCCTGCCCCTTACTCTGCTCCCCAGACTTCTCCCTCTTCATCTCCTGGCTCCCACGGTGGTGTTACATATTCTCCTCTTCCTTCAGGTGCAGAGCATCATGGACTGCACTGGGAGACGGCTGAGTTCCATCCCAGGAAACCTTCGAGGAAATACTGAGGAGCTGTTTCTTGATGACAACACTATCCAGGTCCTGAGCAATGTATCTCTGCTCCTGTATCCCCAGCTCTGGCATCTCAGCTTGACCAGGAACCGCCTAGAGATCATTGAGCCCGGTGCCTTCCTCAGCAGCCAAGGCCTGGAGGTGCTCTCCTTGACAGACAACCTACTCTTCACCAACTACTCGCTCACAGCCACTGCTCTTTCTGCTCTGCCAGCCCTGAGGATGCTGGATCTGGCTGGGAACCAGCTCAGGGAGGACATGGTATCAGTTTTAGTCTCGAACCTCTCGTCCCTGGAGTCCCTGTCTGTGGCCAGGAACATCATCATGAGGTTGGACTCATCCATCTTCACAAACCTTACACAGCTGCTGGAGCTGAACCTGGAGAAGAACTACATCTTTGAGATTGACAATGCTTTTGAAGGGCTACAGAGGCTGCAGAGGCTCAACATAGCTTACAACTACCTCCCGTGTCTGGTGGGGTTTGGCCTGACTCAGCTCAGGGTGCTCAATGTCAGCAACAACGTCATTGAGTGGTTTCTGAGCCTGCAAAATGATGACCTCTTTGAGCTGGAGGTGCTGGACCTGTCCCACAACCGCCTCCTGTTCTTCCCTGTGCTGCCCCAGCAGAGCAAGCTGCACTCCTTGCTGCTGCAGGACAACAGGATGAGCTTCTACCAGCGTCTCCCCAACGGCACCTCCCTGGCCAATGTCACCGTGCAGTTCCTGATCATTGATGGCAACTCCACCAACATCACCACGGTCAGGCTCTGGGAGGAGCTCTGCCACAGCAACCTCTCCTCCCTGCGCCTCCTGGACATGAGCCAGAACCAGGTCTGGGGCTTGCCAGATGATTTCCTGGCCCAGATGCCCTCCCTGACCCACCTAAAGCTCAACCAGAACTGCCTGGAGGCATTTCACCTGTCAGAGGAGGACCCCATGGCCATGCTGACAGAGCTGGACCTCAGCCAAAACCAGCTGGTGGAGCTGGGAGTGAAGGTGGGCTTTGGGGACATCTTGCCCAACCTGCAGCACTTCAACCTCAGCACCAACAGGCTGCAGGCTCTTCCTCCTGGGATTTTCACCCACACCAGGAAGATCACTACCCTGGACCTCAGCCGCAACCGTGTTGACCTCTGTCCCCAGCCAGGTGAGGCCAAGAGCCTGCCCTGCGTGGACATCAGGGGTGTGGAGACCTTGACCCATCTCTCCTTGGCCGGCTGTGGTCTGCAGGGGCTGAGCAGCCGCCCCTTCCAGGGGACATCCCTGAGGCACCTGGACCTCTCTGACAACCGCCAGGTGCTGTCCGGGGACCTGGGGTGGCTGCAGGACCTCGTCCTGACACTGCAGGTGCTGTCTCTGAGGAACACCAGCCTCTATTCCACCGCCGTGGACTTCTCTGCCCTGCACAGCCTCGTGCGCCTGGACCTTTCCAGGAACTCCCTGGCTGCGTTCCCGCCCTCGCTGGGCGCGCTGAGGCTGCGGAGCCTGGACCTGCGGGACAACTGCCTGCCGGCGCTGCCGCCAGACGTGGCGCAGGTGCCGCTGGGGAGGAGCCTGCGGGAGCTCTACCTCAGCAGGAACCCCTACAACTGCTGCACGCTGGGCTGGTGGGACGCGCTGCAGCTGGCGGAGGGGCTGCGCGTCCCCGACGGGCCGGAGGTGACCTGCAGCCACGGCTCCCGTGCGCTGAGCCCCGGCGCGCTGCCCGAGCCCGTCCTGCAGAGCTGCCGCTGGCAGACGGCCGACCTGGCGCTGCTCTACCTGGTGCTGGCTCTGCCCACCTGCCTGACGCTCCTGGTGGCCTTCGTTGTCGTCTTCCTCATGCTCAAGGAGAAGCTGCTGAAAATGGTGAAAACCCGGTGTGGGGTGTCCAGCCCTTACTAATGGCTGAGGAAGGGCTCAGGGATAGTCCATAATAGGAGTACAGGTGGTAACCCCTCCGAGGTGGTCAGGATGGAAACCTGATGGGTGCAGGACAGGAGGTGCTGGGAGAGCTGCCATTTCTGCCCTCATGGTACCCAAAGGGTGCAGGCTGTGTCTGGTGGTGGAGCACTGGGAATCCTCAAGGAACACGTCTTCAGCAGAAACCTTCGGCTGGTGTATGGTGAGAGCCGAGTGGATATGACATCAAACATTCCTTGGCTGAAAGGACAGATTGCCCAGAAAATCTGTGGATGCCCCACCCGTGGAAGCGTTCAAGGCCAGGTTGGAGTGGGCTAGGAGCAGTCTGATCTAGAGGAAGATGTCCCTGCCCATGGCACGGGTTGTAACCACATGGATTTTTAAGGTCCCTTCCAACCCAGACCATTCTGGGATTCTATGACCTTTTTCTCCAGCACTGCTTTCCCCCCACCCCCTTCTGGCAGTTCCTTTTATTTATTCCCACCTGTATCCAATTCAAAATGTCCCCCGGATCTGCAACCAGCCTCCACAAAGTGCCCCAGGCTGGAGCAAACATCACCTGGGTGCTGTGGAGAAGGGTCTCTGGAGCCACACTTTCCACACTGCTCTTGCTGGCACTGCCAACCTCACAGGCAGCCCTGATCATGCACCATGTGCGTGTGCTGATAAAGACAGGCAATGTCAGCAGGGCTGAAAGACACATTTTGGGGTGTTGTTTCTTCACTAAATCACAGTCTGGGTTAGAAAAGTCCATTAAAAACAGCCCAAGTTGCAACAATGGGAAGTATTGATTGAAAAGCAGGAGAGTAAATTATATCCCTCGGTGATATTTTATCATGGATTTATATTTCTCCAGTGGCTGGTGGATTAAACACACAAAGGAAACAAGAGAAATCCTTCCTCCTTGTTGTGCAAGCCCCGCTCCTGAGGGCAATCACTCCAGCAGTGCCTGGGGGTTTCCTCCACCCAGCTCCACTCACAGCATGCTCTGGCTCTCCCGGAGCAGCAAGCACTACCTGGGGAAGTGCTGCTCTGCTCCTCGGGGGTCACTGTGGGGAAAGGAGAAGTGATGGTGGTTTGTGCTAACCCAAAAGCCCTTCTGAGAACTGCAGTGGCTTTGTTCCTGTGCCACCGTTGGGATTTTTCTAGTGAAACATGTTTAATGCGAACAGGGCATAGGGAAGTGTGCAGCAGTGTTGGAGTGGAAATTCTGGGGGCTTGTCCCTGCCTGGGTGTGGGCGAGCTCAGTCGGTGGTGTGGGGTGTGCCAGGGGCTCAAGCTCAGTGGAGCTGTCCTGGGAGGTGATGGAGGGAGGAGATTCCTGAGGCTGGGAGGATGCTGGGGTGGTGCAGGGAGGGGGAGCCAAGGCTGGCAGCAGGGCAAATGCCTTCCAGGCACAGGTGTGGGACTGGGGTCATGGGGGAGCCTGGTGTGGCTGGTGGCTGTGCAGGGCTGGAAAATGGATGGGTCAGACCCAGCTAGACCAGCCAGCAGCTCCACTGGGGCTGAGTGCAGTAAAGGCTTTGGAAACCCAGCTGTCAGATCTGGCTCGGAAATGACCACTTTCTGCCCTAATTTTAGACTGAAATAGCCAAAACCAAAGCAGGCCCAACCAGGGGAATCCCTCACCCTCTTTCAACCCTTCTTTTGCCTGTAAGCTGCACCCTGGGGGACAGCAGTGACCTATAAATATGTTCTGATGCCTCCCCACTGGCAGGGTGCCCCTGTGAGCTCCCCTCTCCCTGGAGCTGGGCTTGGAGGGGGATGTGTGTCCTCCCCCACCTCCACAGCCAATGCTGCTGCTGCATCCAGCATGAGGTGCTGGCTGCAGCCATGGGAGAACACACAGGGAGGAACTGGGCACCTGGCACTGCCCAGGGCACGGATAAAAAGGAGAAGGGGATTTAATTGTACAGAGCTGATGGGGATACTCAGCATTCCCTCATCACAGGGCCTGGAAAGCTGTGGCTCACCTGGAGCTGTGATGTGAGTGGGATGTTGGGGCAGCAAGAGGCAATTCCACTTCCTGAGTGGTGGGTGTCCTTACAAAGCTGCTCTCAGTGTCTTTGCAAGGCCATGGTGGTCAGGGAAGGCCCTTGGTGACAGGAGAACCCAAGGGTCCCACCCAGCTTCAGCAGTGGCCAAAAGGCCATCCCAGAGAGCAACAGGGCAGTCACCTTCATGTTGGGAAAACCATGGAATCAATGTTCTTAGTTCAGAGCACAGTTCTAGAAAAAGAGGATGGCTGGAAGAAGTTAGCATGGTCTGCTGAGGTTAAGTTATGCCTGCCCAACCTGCTTTCCTCTCAGGATGAAATGGATGGATCTCTAGGCAAGGGGAGAGTGGTGGATTCTGTCTGCCTGGACACAGTGTCCCTCAATGTCATTCATACAAGTGCAGATGTCATGGTCTGGATGGTGGGAGTCAGGCAGGTCAGGATGAGTGAAGTGCAGAGGGCTGTGGCTGGAGCCTGTGCTCTACCAGGAGGCTGCTGAGGGGACTGTTCTGGGATCTGTCTCATTTCATGTCTGTATGCACGATCTAAAACCGGCTGTGAAGTGCCTTCCTGCCAAGTTCACAGAGGATTCCAAACTGGGAAGACCAGTACAGCTCCGTGCTGACGGTCTGGGGTGGGCTGGAGGAACGGGCCAGCAGGAACCTCAAGATCCAGGCACTCGTTTGGCCTCATGTAGCCCTCAGTGGAGAGGAGGCCGTGCCCAGGGCTGGCCATGTCCTCTGAGCCTGGCCAGGATGAAGCTGGGGGGAGGCTGGGAGTGGAGGAGAGGTTCCCTGGGGCCCTCTCCTTCCCAAGTGGGAGATTCTTCTGTGTTGTTATGTTGTAATTCTTGAGGCAAGGCCTGTGCCAGACCCCTCCACACCCTTTCCGGTCCTGGGAGAGCCGAGTCAGCCTTTACATTTTTTTAAATTTGGCAAGTGGGGCCTCAGCTTTCATTTCTCTCCTGACTGAAGACCCCCTTGGCCAAGCGTGAACTCCCTCATCCTCTCTAGTGAAGGAAAAGCACTGTGGTTTAACTGACACTTGTACCATGTTTTTGACAGCAGGGACTCTCGTTTTGGGGTGTAGGAGGAGAGCTCTTCCAGCTGCTCCTCCAGCCACTCCTCTTAGTTATGTCAGGCAGCAGTTTGTTGAGGCCCCTCAGTTTGGGATGAAGACCCATCTCACCCACAGCCCTCACAGCTGCCAGGGTTCAGGAAGCCAAAATCCAGGAATTTTTTTGAGTTGTAAACTTCCCCAAGGAATCCTAATCTCAGTCCTCCAGTTCTTACACAAGAGCAGGACTGATCTAGTAGAGACCAGCCAAGGTAGACAGCTGGATTGAAACCTTCAGTGAGATGAGTTTGTCTCAGTCTAGAACCCCCAGCCTTTGACCTTTTACCACTCTGGTTTTTCAGACACTTTAAGCACACTCTCCCAGAACTGAGCACTTATGAAGAAGCATCATCCAGGAGTGTAAGGATCCAACCATCCCATTTGAAATCATTGTGTTTTCAAAAATACTTTCAAGACTAATTCATTTTCAAGATACTCCTTCTTTTACATGTAAGGGCTTATTTTTGTGTAAGCTAAACCCGAAGATTTAGGCATTGCTAGGGAAATGTGAGAGTAATATTCTCAATGCAGAGTAGATTTATCCAGAATGACTGATACATATTTAATTTCCCAGCGGGCAATAATAATCACTCTATTTGTACAGTACAGCTTTAACAGTGTCTTCAGGACATGAATATTTAACACTTCATTTTCAGCCAAAGCTGACTGAAAAGTAAAAAACTGAAAGATTAAATAATTTAAAATTCTTTTATGTAGGAAAAGGCTAAAACCAGCCAACAATTTCAGCTACCCAGTTTCCATTTAATCAAGTCTGGCTTCTTATACAAAGCTACTTAAGCCTGGGATGGCTGTGGCACCCTGAGTTCTCCTGAGCCAACGCGGGGCAGAACACGTGTGATGACATTGTTCTCTCTTGCTGGCCTGCTGAGATTCGTCTCTGAATTGCCCATCTTTGTCTGGAATCAGACTTCTTCATCCGACTCTATGTCCCAAGTACAGGACTCCAGCTGCTCATCCAGTGGGAACTCCACCTCAACGTTGTAAACGAAGTCGGGGTCATCCTTCCTCTTCCTGTTCTTTTCGAAGAGCTCATCCATGATGCTCTTCCTTTTGGCCAGCTCCTCGTCATCCAGTTTGTTCATATCCTCCTCTGGGTCAATGGTCTCTTCCTGCCGAAACTTTTCCAAGCTTTCAGCCAGGCTCTGTCCTTCCAGATGACCTCTGAGCAAAGTGTAGAGCTTCTGGAGCTGGCGCTGCGAGACCCCTTCCAGGTAGGCCTTGTGCCGAGGGTTGTTCTTCAGCTGCTCGGCAGCCCTGCTGCAGTCTGGGGAGAGCCAACGCTGGGGCACCTGCAGCTGCAACAAGCCCCTTCCCACAGACACATCTCCTCCCAGACCCTCCCCAGGGCTCTCTCCAAACCCTCCAGGCTCAGAGAGCCATTGCTCAGGTTGAGATGAAGCCTCGGGCTCCTCGGAGAGACAACCTTAGCCTGGCACAGCCCCTCCCCGCACGCTGCTAGGAGGGCACACAATGCTGCTACCCGTGGGTTCCTCTCCTGTCTGGAGGGGCCAGACAGGAATGAACACCCCTCACCTGAGAACTTGGAGAAGTTCCTGACGGGCATGATGCGCTGGCGAGTCTTGTCCTGGCTGTTGTCTCTGTAGATGAGGATGATGGAGGGGGGCTGGAAGCAGATCCCACACTTCTGCGCAGTCAAAGTCATCACGGGGCTGGCTGCAGCTCCATCAGCAGAGCTCCCTGGAAAACAGGGAAAAAGGAAAGCAACTGGGGAGGTGGTCTTCCAGTGCTCTGGTCCTTTTGTCAGGAGTAGAGTTCAGCAAAATCACAGAACCCCAGAGTGCTTTGGGTCAGAAAGGGCCTTAGAGCCCAGGGAAACGATTTATGAAATTAAATTAGAGGGGACACTTAAAAATCCCAGCCTGCTGCAGATCCTGTTTCCCGGCTCAGTGGACATCACTGAGTGCAGCTGGTACTTTTATTTTGGTTTTAAATGAATGAAAATATGTCAAATGTGAAGGTGATCTCCAACTGCCCTACGGACTGCAGTAAGGCAAAGTAACATATTTTACCCCCCAAAAAATCAGTGTATTTCTCCACATCAAGAAAAATCACATTAATGTTGAAAAGCTACTTTGAGGCAGAATTGGAAACACTTCCTCCTTTGTAAAAAATCACATAGGAAAGAGTTCAAACATGCAGTAATGTCCTTAACAATGAAAATTTCCAGTGCCAGGTTGGATGGGATTTGGAGGAACGTGGTGTAGTGTCAGGTGTCCCTGCCTGTGGCAGAGGGTGGAACGAGAGCAGCTTTAAGGTTCCTCCAACCCAAACCATTCCGGGATCCTACGAAGATGAGGAACACGAACGTGAGCAGATCCAGGCCCCTCAGCGCCTCCGCTGGCCCCGCTCCAGCAGCTCCCTGTCTCCCTGACACTCTCGGCCTGTCCCTTCACCTCGGGCAGCGCAGAAAGCCTCCTCTTCCCCTTCCTCTCCTTCTTCCTCTCCTTCCTCTTCCTCGCCTTCCTCTTCCTCTCCTTCCACCCCGCCCTCCTGTTGCTCCTCCCCCGGGCGGGTCCCGCCTCCCCGGGCGGTTGCCATGGCTCCGCCGGCGCCGCCGAGCGCCAGCTGTAAAGGCCCCCTCCGCCGAAGGCCCCGCTCGGGCTGCCCGCACCGACGCCTGCGGGACACGGGGCGGCGGAGCAAGGGGCGGGCGGGGCCCGCGCGGTCAGGCGGCGCTGGGGCAGCCCGCGCGGAGCGGGCCGCCATGGCGGGCGGGCGGCGGGAGGCGGTGTGGGCCGGGGCCGGGCTGGGTGCGCTGCTCTGCGCCCTCCGTGAGTGCCCGCGGGGAACCGCGCCGGGAAAGGATGGCGGGGCCCGGCCCCTCTGCTCCCGAGACAGGCTGGGAGAGCTGGCGGTGTTCCGCCTGGAGGAGAGAAGGATTCGGGGAGACCTTAGAGCCTCTCCCAGTGACTAAAGGGGCTCCGAGAGGGCTAGACAGGGATCTTGCCCAAGGGACGGAGAGACAGGACAAGGGGGAATGGCTGCACACCGCCAGAGAGCAGGGTTAGGTGGCATACTGGGACGGAACTCTTCCCTGCGAGGGTGGTGAGGCTCCGGCACAGGTTGCCCAGAGAAGCTGTGGCTGGAAGTGTTCAGGGACAGACCTGGAGCACCCTGGTCTTGGGGAAGGTGTCCTTGCCCAAAGCAGAGGGTTGGAACCAGATGGGCTTTAAGGTCTTTTCCAACCCAAACCACCTTATGACTTTGCATTGGGAAGTATGGCTCAGCCAATGAACCGAGAAACCTCTTCTGTTCTTTGATCACAGTCAAACGCTGCTTCCCTTCTTCTGGGAGAGGGTTTGCAGATGAGGCGTTCGTGGGCTGTAAAACTTCACTTGTTGGAGTTGGCAGCCGCTGTGATCATTGTTACACTGTTGGCTCTGTGTCACCTTAGATGTGCAGGCAGCCTGTCGGGACACCACTGTCACACAGGAGCTCCTCAAAGAGGGGTTTCACAGGTGAGTTCTCACCCTGCACTCCCTCAGCATGATGTGCCACGGGATCTTCTGTTGGAAGAAGCTTCTCTTCTTTCCTTGTGCAGTTGTATCAACTCCCTGGGCCATGATCCCTGGGCATGTGTCAGGAATGTATTAACAGGATCAAGGGATTAACAACCTGTAGTGGAGGGAAAATAGGAGGCCCCTTTCTAAGCTTTTGTGGAGGCCATTGGTCGTTCTGAGGCATTAACAAAGACATGAAGCTTCGTTTTGGCCATGGATGTGGAGTTGAGGTGAGGAAGGCTGGACAGGGAAGTGTGATCAGAATTAATTGCACACGGTATGAAAGCTGCCTCTTGTCTCATCTGAGAATTGTCTCTCGGGGGTCTGGTGCTGATTTTTGAGGTGTGGGTGTAAATCTTTTGCTCCGTTTGCTGTCTGAAGGGATCTGCTGGTGCAGGTGGAGCTCGGGGAGGACGCAGGAGGATGTGCAGTGGCAGCTCAGGTGCGTCTCCCGCCTGGAATCTACGTGGATCCCGACGAGCTGGCAACGCTGCAGCAGCACAACCTAACAAAGGTAATGGCCCTAGCACCAGGAGATCTGGCAGTGGGTCAGGTAAGGACTCAGGGAGTTGTCATTGGTCATTATCTGGCTCCTGGAACCAAGGTGATTAATCCTTGGAAGGAGGTGCCAAACAATGCAATCTTCCTGGAGTCTCCTTGTAACTCAGCTCGCTCAGCAATCCCTGGCCCCGTGCTGCTGATGCTCTCACACACAGGTGATATACCAAGGAGCTGCTGCTCCTCTCTTAGCCCCTGCTGAGCAGCTGTGGTGAAAGGGCCTTGGGTTCAGAAGCTGGAGGGGAAAACCCCCAAAGAGGTTCTGGTGAGCTCTAAGTCACATGCTGTGTTTGGACTGAGCAGCTTCCCAGCTTTGTTCTCATCCCAGCTTTCCGTGCTGCTTTCCAGTCTTTGCTTCACATTTTGGTTCCCATTAGAGAGATGTGCAAAGGCTGTGGCTGGTGTCTGCTCAGGTGCTAGATTTGTCTGGAACATGACAGCAAAGGCTCTGGGCAGCTCCTGCCCTTGGCGTGCCTGGAGTGCAGGTCTGGCCTTGCAGACACACGTCATTGAACTGACACCTCTCAGGTTTGACTGTAGGCACAGTGACACTGGGAACTTTTCTCACGCAGGAGTCACTCACTGAAGACAGTCTTGAAAAGGTATTTGGGAACAGCTTAAGGCTGGAATTCCCGACTTGATCACCCTGACCACAAAATCAAGCTCAGTGTTAGAATGAGGGAACTGGCTTTCGATTTCCGTCACACCCACACCAGTATCTCTCCCTGCTTGCAGGCTGTGTTATTTCCTGATGTCATTGACGTGGAGGCTCCCGAGTACCTGGCCAGGGATGTCCTGCTGCTGCTGTTCCTGGGGCGGGACACGCGCTGTTCCCGCTGTTTCCGCGCCGCCGTGCCCGTGCACGCGCGGTACCACCGCCCGGCCTGGGGGGCACGGGAAGCCTTGGTTGTGCTGGAGAGCCCAGAGGTGCTGCTCTGCTGCTGCCACGGTGAGATTCTCATTCATGCCTCTTGGGCAATCCCCATCTTGGAATCTGCTGGTGTCTGGGATGGAGCTCTTGGTAGTTGCATGGACGTAAGCAGCAGGCGTGGCCCTGATAAAGACCTCGCTGTCTTCCTCACTGAGTGCTGCTGCCTGGCCAAAGGCTTGTCAGAGACTGCTCTGTGTTGTGCTGCTGCCATTGTAGCATCCCTGTGCGGCTTGGCCTCTTCCAGATGGAACATGTGGCAGTTGTCACGATCTGTGTTTGTCCCAATCCCAGCAGGGCCTGGTTTGCCAAAGGCCCCCTGCTCTGACTGCTCTTCCCTTGGCAGCTGGAGCTGTGCAGGGTGTGTTTAGTAGCCACTCTCACCTATTTAGAGTAATCAGAGTATTCAGATGGCTTTTAACACTCTGTTGCTGCATTCCCTTTATATAAAGGGGGCATGTAGGAAACTGCCTGAAGCTTGGAATGGCTGGAGTCTCAAACCCTGATGAAACAAGAACCTGATATCCACTAAAATTAATATTTCAAGTTATGTGAACAGTGAAAGCCTATATTTTTGTTACAAATCTTGTGTTCCTTCACAAAATCATTCCTGCCAAGTCAAGCAGGTTAATGATTTTCAACTCCTTTTTCTTTACTTGTGCATCACTTGAGCAGTGATTTTCTGGGATAAGCATAGGGACACTTAAAAAAGGGGTGTTAAATCTTCCTGGGTTCCTGCCACATTTACTAGTTTTGAGCAGGAAAACATTTATCATTAATGATTAATGGGAAAAGATTTAAAGTATTGGAAGGGAGATCTTTTATGTGCTGACAGGGGGCTAAGAAGAGAAATGGCCTTACTTATTTTGGGGACTTACTTGTTTTGGGGAAAATTCTAACTACATGGCTGAAGTTGAGGGGTCTGCAGGCTAACCAGGAATTCTTTGCCCTGTTAAGGACAGAAGGGCCAAGGTACCACACAGGTGAGACTCTTTCTTGGGCACCTGCTGTATCAGGAAGGGAAGAGTTGTAAAGTTCACAGCAAGGACTGCCCAGTGTCACGCTGACCATGCAGAGGTGTTTCACTACTTGGCTCCCGGGGAGTAGATTCTGATGAGCTCTTGAGGGGGAAAGGATCCCTTATTTGGAAAAAAACTTGCAGGCCAGATTGCTTATCCTGCCTGGCTCCTGGTGATGCAGGAATGCCTTCCCTAGGTCACCTGTCTGCAGAGTGCTGGAAACCTGCTGAAGTGGATGCTCCCTGCTCATCCGACAACACCGGTCCCTGTCAGTGGCACAGCACAAAACACCGACCTGTGAGTTCTCCCTCTGGTGCTTTTTAACAACTGCTGTCTTTTTTCTGATTAACACCTTTCATAGCACAGGAATTAATCATTAAAAGACTAGCTGGGTGGTTCCCCCTTTGCCAGGCTCCTTTCTTCCTTTCTAACTGGCTTTTAGTGGAGGTCATCTTGCCCTTCTGGAGTGTTTACAGTGGCTCTGTGCCCTTCTGGCCCTTTAGCATGGCTGCTCCCCTGACCTTTTTTCTCCCTTACTAGTTTACTTGGAATCCTAGGATATAATTGGCACTGGTCAAATTAAGAAAAGTCTTTACAACGTTGGTGCTTCAGAAGAGCAGCAAGGTGGAAGATGATGATTTAACTAAAGTAATGGTAAAACTGCAAAGATTTAAGGAGTAGCATCCTAAAGAAAGGCCATTTGCTTGGTTGTTACCTGGTTGAGTAAGTGTTTAGGAAAAGGTGAAGTTTCTTACTGTGTTCAAAACCAAGGAAAGTTGGATCTTTAGTGTGGCCAACAACTGTTCTTGATGTTCAAAATTGCCACAGTGGTGTAGAGATTCAGAAATTAGACTAATTTATATAATAAAATAATCTGTTGTTGTAGCCCATGTGCCTTCCTATATTTAAGGGACCTGCAGATTGCTGGGACATTTGTAGCTCTTGTCCATAAGCATTTTGCAGCTTCTTTATCCATGAAAAACCAAATGGTTGTTCACTTTGGGGAAATCTGTCTCCTTGGTGGTCTGAGCTCACCTTGGGAACTGCTCTCCCTGCAGCATTCTGTACATTCCCTCAGTGGCTGGAGTAGGAGCAGAGATACAGGGATACAGATGGCAGCAGATCCATTTCCTGAGCTGTGCAGTGCAGCAGTGAATTAAAGGGGATGTCCCATCCTGGTTCTGATATTGAGTCTCAGAAGAACCTTTATCCAACGGCTATTTAAATCAGGCTTTGGTTCCCAATCCTCTTGGTTGCAGTGAGAAAGGAACCAGCTGGTCAAATGCATGTTGAGTATTTATTTTTCTTTGCAGGCATATGAGGAATCCATGCTGCGGGTTCCTGTGGGGCTCAGGGAGCACAGTTCCCTGGTGTGTGCCCTCACCGTGCTCACCACAGGGCTCTGCTCTGGCTTGATCCTGGCTGCTGCCTGCAAGTACGGACACTTCCCGCAGTGACCTGAGGGAATACGGAGTGTCTGACCTCCAGCCAGCAAAACTCACTGGATATTGCACTGCATTCCTGAATGGATCCTACTCTACTGCTATTTATATCTTAGGGGGTGCAAGGGTCCCATAATGGATTATAGTTCCTTTGGCTCATAATGCTTGCAAATGCCTTCCCCAGCCCAGAAGACGTTTGGGGTGTGTTGTCAATATCCAAAGCACTTGGAGAGTAGGAAAAAACCTCAAAAAGCTGAAAGCACTGCTGTGGGCAATAAGGCAATAGTCAGGGATGGATTTGGGGCTCCTATTCCCTCCTCCTGGCCCAGAGCCTGCTTCCAATACAGTGCTGCCTCTCGCAGGGGTGTTTGTATTTCTTGACTCAGGGATTGGTTATTAAGGGTATGAAAGACATTATCAAGTCATTAAAATTTCTGAATTTTGAGCTTGTCGTGCAGGTGGGTTATATATGAGTTTGTGAAGAGACATTCTGTGCCTGCCTGGGACACATCAATGATCTCTTCCATCCTAATAACTGTGAGGGATTGGCTGCTCTTGGCCAAATTAGAAGCAGAGTTATTAAGGTTGGAAAAGCCCTCTTAAGATCATTGAGTCCAACCATTCCCCCAGCACTGCCAAAGCCACTCCTAATCCATGTCCCCAAGTGCCACATCCACACATCTGTGAAATCCCTCCAGGGCTGGGAACTCCACTACTGCCCTGGGCAGCTGTGGCAGGGCTGGACAACCCTTCCCAAGAGGAACCTTTCCCAATATCCAGCCTGAACCTCCCCTGGCACAGCTCGAGGCGGTTTCCTCTTGTCCTGTCCCTTATCTCCTGCGAGAAGAGCCCGACCCTCACCTGGCTCCACCTCCTGTCAGGGAGTTGTGGAGAAGAGAGAAGGTTCCTCTGAACCTCCTTTTCTCCAGGCTGAACAATTGGTCAGAATTGAAAGAGCTTAGAAAATTTGAAGAAATTTCACCCTGTTTCATGAGTGGAAAGAGACCCTTGGAAGATGAAAGTGAGGGACAGGATAGTGACTAGAAGCAAATATTTAGAAGATCTACATTCAGTCTCCAGGACAGTTGATAAATAGAAGGAAATGGAGAGGAAATTACCTAATGGAAAAGCCGAGAGGCTCTGGAGTGGCAGAGCTCGGGTGCTGCCTCCAGTTGTCAGTAGGTGGCACTGGGAGCCCACGGCAACCACCCTGTGGAGAAAACAGGTTTTATTCCCGATAAACCTCGAGTAAATTAGACAAAGCAGGTAATCTGGGTGAGTGTGTGTGTGAGGGAGTGAATGAAAATTCCTTTCATGGGCTCGGTGTGCAGCCTTTCCTCGATGTCCGGCTGTAACCTCAGGGTCCCTTGGGCATCTTTCTCCTGCTGGAATTCAACAGAGGAAATTCCTTGTGACTACTTCCACAGCAGGTTGGAAACAATCAGAGAGACATTTGGGCGGTTCAACCCTGTCAGCACTGGGATCAGCACTGTATCACTTGTCTCCAAGTGGGATGTTTAATTCCCAGAGCTGAGTTGGTTCCTGTGCTCGGCCTTACGTAGGTAACTCTGACCCTTAGAATGGTGACATCTCAGGTTGCCAGAGCTGAGGGACAGGACTTCATTGCCTGTTTTTTAACACCAATTGAAAATCACAGGTTGAATCCCTCAGCTAAATCGATCTCCCTGACAAAACCTAGGGAAAGGGAATGGGAATGTCCTCTGGGCAAAGGAGAAAAAAATATTGCAGGTGGAAAAAATATAGAAGTAAAGTATATATCAAGTTTGCCATCAATCACCTTTTCCACTGAACCTAAGTAATTGATTCTGATTAACGTAAAATATCAGAGGAATGGCAGAGCTTCACAAGGGGTGGTTTTTACTGTGGAAAATATCTGCTGGTTTTAAATCCATGGCACTTGTATTGTAAATACAGCAGACACATTTTTCCTTGCAAGCTGTAAGTCTGATAACCATAGCAGTGTTAATTACAAAGGAATTTGCCAGTTAATCTCTCTCTGAGAGCAGAAACTGCTGTCACTAAGCCAGCACAGAATTTAGCAGGTGTGCCATGCAAGAGGATTCAAGTGCCAGCCCCAGAGGGATCACAGATATCAGGAGGAGCTGTAAGGCCTGTGCAAAAATTCTGGCAGTTTTGGAGGCAGGAATGAGGTGTTCAGGAGTACTTGGCAAGAAAACACGGCCACAAGGGTTGGACAGAAACATCCCCATCCTTAATAGGTGTAAGGACTGAATCAGAGCTAGGAAAGAAAAGGGGATGGGGTGTTAAAGGCCGTGTTGGGAATTAAGGCTCTCTGAATCACAAAGAAATGGGTAGAACAAAAAAAAAAAACCCCAAAACCCAAAAAACCCTTCCTAGTTTATTTTTAAAAGCTGTGCCTGGGGAGGGAGAAAGAAAGGTGGGAGTCAGGATTCAGCAGATGGAACTGGAGCTGTGAGGGATTGGGAGTATGAGGCCGAGACAGCACGGAGAGGTGAGGAGGGATGGGGAGTAAAGCCAAAGGATGAAGCCACAAACCTGCTGTGGCTTCTCTGGGGGTGTTGCAGAGGTGAGTTAGCAGTGGCTGAGCTGAGTCAGAAAGGGAAAGTAGCAAACACGGAAAGAGACGTGAAAGGACAGGTGTGCCCGCAGGGGAGCGGAGCCACCACAGCGGGGTCACTTGGGAATGCTGCTCCTGGAAGACAGGCACATCTGCAGGGACGAGGGCTCTGTGGCTCTGCAGAGGTTCTGTGGAGAGCGAGGGAGCAGACAGCCAACAGGTGTTGGCTGGAACCCACAAGCTGGAAATTCGGATGTGCCTGGACCTGCACTGAGGATTGAGGTGCCCGTGGATCCTTTCACCCAAGAGCTGGGGAAGAGGAGCTGCCTGGTGTGTGTCCTCCTCCTTCCCAAAGGAAATCGGATGTTGCTTCAAACCTGGGTGGACAGAGGAGCTGAGATCCAGCCCCCAGATGGAAGCTTGGAGAAACCACAGGAGATACAAAATGAGCCCCTTGCAGTGCAAAAGGAAGAGAGAGCCAAGCACAGAGGAGGAACACGAACAAGGTGCCCAGAGAAGCTGTGGCTGCCCCATCCCTGTCAATGTCCAAAGCCAGGTTGGATGGGCCTTGGAACAACCTGGGCTGGTGGAAGGTGTCCCTGCCCAGGCAGGGAACGGGATGAGCTTTAAGGTCCCTTCCAACCCAGGACATCCTGTGATTCCATGAAGCCCCGTGGTGTTCTAATACCTCCACACTCCTGGGGAAGGGTGGGGTTCACCTCCTGGAGCCAGGACAGACCTGGCGGAGAGACTCAGACACAGCAGGAAACCCTGTGTGGGGTCAAACTGGTTTTCCTCACAAAGTAAAGCATTGAGGAAATAGACGCTAATTTAAGCACTACAAGACACAAGCATGGGTGGAGGAGGGACAGTTTAGATGGATGCTGGATTTGATGCTGGATTTTTTAGGGTGGCAGACGTTGGCTCCTGCAGCTGGTTGTTGTCCACAGTCAGAGAAAAATAAAAGATCCAAACAGCCTAGAAAAAGAGAACTGTTATACATATAATACACATTTTTATATATAACATATATAATGATATAAATTACCTATTATATAATAAATGCTACTTATAATATATTTTATGTATTACATAATAAATGATACATCATTTATTATATGTAATATATTATGCATAACATTATATAAATATATATATTTTGTTATATATAATGCATAAAATATTGTGTATTATATACAATGTATATATTAAATAGACGTATTTTATAGATACAATACAATATATATACAATACAATATATATTATTATATCACACATAATATGTATGATATATATAACATTTAAATATAAATATTTTTAATGTATATAATATACATATAATAAATTTTTTAATGCTGTCAGGCTCCTTTATTTTTTTCTGACTCTGATCCAGATAAATGGAATCTATTTGATATATTAAAATTTATAATTAAATAAATAACCATAAATACTAGATGTAGTCTATAGGTAAAAAGGACATTCCCCATCGGCAAGGAGCGGACTACAACTCCCGTCATGCCCCGCGGTGACGCATCTTCCGGCGCACGGCGGGCGGTGCCCCCGCGGCATTGCTCCGCCCCGCCCCCGCCCCCGCGGGCTGTGGCCACGCGCGGCGGTTCCGCTTCCCCTCCGGCCCCGCCGCCGCCGCCGCCCCGCCGGCTCCCGGTCCCGCCGCCGCCTTCCCGCTCAGCCCCGCGCCGTCCGTCCCTCCGTCCGTCCGCCGAGGCGGCGGCGCCGCCCCACCCGGTGAGTCCGCTCACACCTGCCGGCCGCGCCCCCCGCTCTTTGTGCGGCTCCGGCCGTGCCGGGCCCGCGGCGGGCGCGCCCGGGGCGGGGATCGCCCCTCGCTCCTTCCCTCGCTCTCGCCCCGCTGCCCCCGGCCCGGCCCCGCTCCCTGCGGGCCCCGGCCCCGCCGCTCGGCCCCGCTTCCTGCGGGCCCCGCCATGCCTCCGCCCCCGGGAGCGCCGCGGGCAGCGGGGCCGGCCCCGGGCTCGGCGCTGTGGGGCCGCGGCTGCGGGAGTCACTGCGGGAAACCGCGGGCCCGGCTGTCAGAGCCCCCCGGCCCGCGGCTGCCCGTCCCTGCCGAACGCTGCCGCTCCTCGGGCCCGCTCCGCCTGCTCTTACAGCGCTCTGCCTTTCTGCCCTGTTTCTGCGGCTGCTTTTTGTGTTTGTCCCGTCACTGCCGAGCAGGATGGGTTAGAATCACGGAAATGCGGGACGTTGGTGTTGGAAGGGACCTTAAAGCCCATCCAGTCCCACCCCTGTCATGGGCAGGGACACCTTCCACTAGCCCAGGTTGCTCCAAGCCCCATCCAACCCGGCCTTGGACACTTCCAGGGATCCAGGGCAGCCACAGCTTCTCTGGGCAGCCAGGGCCTCCCCACCCTCACAGAGAGCAATTTCCTGCTAATACCTGACCTAAATGTACTCTCAGTAGGTTAATGGCAGTGGGGAGTGAGGAGGGAGAAGTTGGATCCAGCCTGGTCCGTGTGGCCGCTGCCCAAAGGCTGATCTGGGAGCGGAGAGTTCATCAGCTGCTTTCGAGGAGCGAGGCTGTGCTCTGCCGTAGCCAAAATAAACCAGTTCACGAGCTGCCCTACGGCCAGTGATGTCTGGATATGCAATATAAACATCGCTTTGGAGGTTCTGCAGCAATAGCAGTGTTAGGTGCAATTCACACATGGCATGCTGCGAAGTTTTTTATTGTTTCTGTCTTTCTCTGGTTTTGCCTTTTCCTGGAGTTTTTTTTACAAGAGTCCTGGGGTGGTGTCTCCTTAAAAGAAACAGGGATTAGCTGCTTTGTGCTTCAGTTTGTTCATTTTAAGGACAAAAATGATTAAACTTAGAGGGATATTATGGAGGCAGGTTAAAGCATATGTTACCAGGGAGCTGGCTGATCATTACAGACTGAAATAAAAGAGAAGGAAAGTAGAAATATAAAAATGCAAGGTCGCTGTTCTACGAGTTTTTGAGTAGAATCTTTGAGATAATAGGAGCACTGTAAACAAAATGCTCTGGGTAATATATTTGAGAGGCAGGAAAAAACTCACTCTGAAGTTCACTGGTTGGATATTGCAGTTCTGGAGGCCAGAACAGAAATGCTTGAGGGAGAATAACTTGGATTTTCTGTGCTAAGTTCCATATGGAATTTGACTCATCTTTGTACAGAGGTGGTTGTTAAAACAAAAATGTCAGGCTGTTAACTGTGGAATATTGGCTCTGTCTGTGTATTTTGCACTTTTTATCACTGTGCAGCATTTTGAGTGCATCTGAGGCCTGTGCTCTGCTGGGCAGCTGCTGTCAGAGGCTGATTTACTGGGGTGAGGTCTGTGCTGGGATAAAGCTTGGACCTGTGGCCGACAGTGGGAATTTGTTCCCGGAGGCACCTGCTGGTGCTCCCTCTCTGGCCTTGTTGCTGGGTGGGTGGGTGGATGCTTCAACCACCTTAGGCAGCTCCAATCTTGGGCACGTTTTAAATTAATACCGTTTTAAAACCCCAGGTGTGCTTGGGTTGTTGTTGGTCAACGTTTGGGTCGTGTTAAAAGGGGGGAAATTATTCAAGCACCTTTGGTTTCAAAGTAAGTTCAGTATTAAGAGTATTGGCTGATGCTGCAGGTTTTGGTTTTTTGACAAGAAAAGCTGTGGGGGCCCCAGTCTGGGTCTGTGTGTTATTAGTAAGATACTTCTGCTTCAGAGCCCTCACATCTGTCTTGGGTTGGTTTTGTTTGGGTTTTCCCCCCTTTTATCTGTTCTGTGCACGGGGAGGTTTCTGGGCTCTGAGGTTTGTGTGCCAGTACTCTCTCGTTCCTCTCAACACACAGAGTTACTGACGTGCCTGTGAAACAGCTCTTTGTTCTGCAAACAACCCCGAGTCACTGAGGCTGCTCCGGGTGGCCCAGGGACAGCACCAGCCCTGGCTCCCAACACCGGGACAGCTTTGGGAGGGAGCTGAGCCTCCAGGGCAGCCGTGCGGAGGTGGAAGCAGAGCCGCGGTGATGGGGAGAGTGAGGGGATGGAGGGGACGCGAGCAGCCGGGCACCGTGGGTTACGTTCATCCTGATCGCTGCTGGCAGCTGGGAAAAGGCAGAAGCCAGGTGGTTGTGGAGCTTTCCCTTCTTTTCCTGGAAGCGTGATCAAAGCAAACACGCTCCTTCAGGCTCAGATTGATTCGGCAAGGCTGTGCCATGCTCCATGTTCGGTTTCCATGCAGGCACCTCCCTCCTGTTATAAATGCATAATTGTAAAGTTGGCTTTTTGCAAATATTGGAATGAACACTCTATGTATAATTGTGCTGTGTTGTGTTTTGTTAACGGAGTTTAGAGAAGTGATGAGTGTATGTTCTGATTGTGACATAATGTAAGTAGTAAGAAGACTGAGTTTTCTTCTTTCTGACATCTGAGGTGACCAGGCCAAAAAGTATGAAGAAGAATTGTCACCTCGTGGTCCTGTATAAAGGCTGCTGGATTTTTTTTTCTTTTTAAATAAAAATAAAAACAACCAAAAACCTCAGGAAGAACATTTATAAGACCCATATTACCAAACAGGGCAGAGCCGTCCACAAATAAATCTATCAGATAAGATGTTTGAAAGGACACAGCAATCCTTAAACATCGAAGTCTAAAAAAGTGAAAGGTGTGCTGCTGGCTGACTTTGTGCCAGGCACCCTCAGCCAAAAAAACTTTTGCTTTCTGTCTCTTGATTGTCTATTTTTACTTCTTCATTAAACTTAGAAAATTTTTAGAAGAGTAGAACGCGTTTTTCACGCTCGTGAAGCTGAGTGTGGCATGTCTGGCCGCGGGCTGGGAGGGCAGGGTGTCCTCTGGGGAGGTTTCTGTGCCCGGGGCAGTGCCAGTGAACCTTTGCAGGTGCCGTGGATGTTGCCGAGGTGCCGCTCGCCCTCCCCGAGATAAGCAGTCAGCTGGGTGCCGGGCTGAGCTGCCAGGCTGGCTCCAAGGAGGGGTAAAGTCCGATTAATGCCCGGCTGGATTGGTTCTGCCTCTCGGCAAGGGCAGTTTGACCGGGAAGACGTCACGGAGGAGGCGGCATCTCCTGCCGGCTCCCAGGAGCAGGTGGGGAAGGGAAGAGTCCCGGGCGCTCACCTGGGGGCAAAGGACAAGCAGCCCTTGGGCAGGGCACTGGTTCATTCTGGCAAGGAAACACTGCAGCCTTCCCTGGAGGCCTCAGGGTTCTTACTGTGCTGTGCTTTCCTGCGTCTTGAGCTTGATAAACTCTTTTCGAACGCTCTTATTTGCATTTAAATGCAGGCGGTAAGAGGTCCTAGATGTTCTTCAGGTGAGAAGAAATCTCCTAGTGACCCACCAGGTGTGCAGTGCAAATGGAGCTCCGCCTTTAGTTCAAGCGTTACTTCACTGTTGAGGATTCGTGAGAGCTCAGAGCAGGGTTTTACCTAAAGCTGTTAAAGTAGTTTCCTTTCAAGGGAAAATACACACTTGAGTGTTTGTATTTTGTCTGATGTAGCGGGCAGTGTCTGTCACTGAGAGCTGGAAATGCTGGTTTTGGTCCTAGTTCTCTACCTGACTTGCCGGTTTTTTGAGGGGATCGTTCTTAATCTTTTCTCAGCTTCTTTCTGTTTTCTCAGCTGGAAATGGGGATTAACCAGGCTTTGAAAATGTCTCACCTGGCAGGCAGGGATGTAAGTGTTAAGATGACTTCAAACTGAGTTTCAGTTTTTCTGTTGAGATTAATTTAGATAAGTTACACTGTGAATTCATAGTAGGAATTCCTCATGCTATCTAAAGGTTACTGTACATTGAAATGCTCTAAAAATTGGTGTGACAGTTCTTTCCCTTCAGGCAAAACAAGTGGCTTTTGAAATTCTCAGATGGGTATATCTAATTTCTGTTTGTGAATTTGAAAACGCTTTTAAAAATCTTTACTTCAGCTGCTAATGATGCATTGATGCTTAAAATTGTTTGAGTGAATACGTTTTACCAGAGAAATACAGTATTTTGAATACTCATGGAAATACAGGGGGTTTTGTATAATGGATAAGTCATTGTTTCCCAAAAGACTTGAGCCCAGCACTGGTGTTGGTGTAGCCCAAAGCTGAGTGATATTTGAATCTTAGGTTGGGGCTGTTCTCTCAGCTAATTAGCCAAAGTTGTTTTATCTCTTGAAAGGGGTAACTTTGATAAGACAGATTTAATTATTTTTAATTCTGTAGTTTGGTTTAACAGCGGAGCAGCTGGAGGAAGGAACGAGCATACTGGGGCAGTGGTGAGTGTGATTTAAGTGGTGCTCGGTGTTAAGTGAGGGATTGAACATCATGTAATCAGAGTGAGGGCAGCTGGCAGGTGTAGTAAGGAATGGAAATACGCTGAAAAGTTTTTCCAGTTCAACTTCTACTTTTTTCCCCCCCCCCGAAGTTTTTTGCTTCCTGTTTAGGTGCTGGATGTTTGACTCAGTGTGTACCCACTGTCAGCTTTCCCGCAGCTCCTTTAATGAGTAAAATTAGAGTTATCAGTAGTGTGGGGTTTCTTTTAGAAATGGGGTGTTTGCTGCTCTACGTTGCATTAGTTTTTCATTTTTAGTCATTTAAGAGCTGATTTAGCTAGCAGAGGTGTGTCTCCTGGACAAGAGCAAGAAAAAGCTGTTTCTGGAAGGTGCTTTTTAAAGTCACCTTTGAATATTTAACCCATTTCCTTTTCAAAAGGTCTCCAGTAAAGTGAGGACCTGGAAGAACGACAGTATCTTTCCCCTAAGCCTGTCCACAGCAAAAAGGTGTTTAAAGGGATCTGGGGATTTGGGCTCCAGGCAGGACCTGGCTGGGCAGATTCTTGTGGAAGTAGCTCCTTGGCAGGGGCTTCAGCTTGTGAATGATCTGCTTCACGGTGAAAAATAACCAGTTATTTAGCAAGTTACATTAATGTTTGAAAGTGAGCGACTTTTAAAAGTTCAAACCCATTACTTAAAAGGTGAACTTGGTATTTTATGCTTGTGTCAAATAAGCTGAGTGCTTGGGGTTTTACCAGGACATTAAATCCACCTGCTGGCATTAATTTTGACAAAAATACCTGACCGTGAAGTTGTTGCTTGAGGCCACCTGGGCAAGTGGCACCAGCCACGGTTTGGGTTTTGCCCTGCCCCGGCCCCAAACCAGTTATTCCAGTCATCCCAAAGTCCCTCTGTGGATGTGGGGGTTCACATCAGGGAACTGGCTGCTGGAAAAGGAATCCCTGATGTTAAACTTGGCTTGGGCATGTTGCTGAGTGATCTGACACTAATGATTTGTGACGACCCGGGAGTGTGTCTGCCTTTCTGCTCCTCCTGCCTTTTTCACGTGTTTGCTGCGCTTTTGGGAATGCTGCTTCAGATCAAGCACAGAAACGAGCAAGATCTCACAAAATACGGCCGTCATTTTCTGTGGCTCAGCAAATAGGTCTCTGATGTTGGTAAATGGGTTTTGGCTTTGAAACAGCCTTTTATTTTCAATGTGTGAAATGCTAGCTGTCACTACTATAACAATAAATTATGTGAAATCTTTGATTTGTCAGAGCTGGGGCATTACCACCAAGTCAGAAATATTTTCTGCTTCTACGCCTTAGTGGAAAAAGCAAAGAGGAGAGTGAAGTCCGGGATTTTCAAAGCTGTTTAGCAACAAGAACAGTTCATTTTAATCTGATGCCAACGTGCTAAGGCTCTTTGATAGCAGTGCCCAAGCTTAGGAAGTAATTCTTTGTGGTAAAGAGAGCCTTGACTGCTGCAGCCAGGAAGTTCAGGCGAGTACCTCCTCCTGATTTTTGGGATGAGGCTATTTCGCAGTAACCCAAGTATGTGTTGGCTGAGGACTCGCTGCTTTTGTGACTGCTGCTTTTTCTTTTCAGCCCTTTTGGGCCTATTTACAGGGATTTTATATATATATATATATATATAGCTATATATTTAGAGGAAATAGGCATCAAGATTTTGATTATTTTCCCAGGTAGCTCCTGGAAATGAAAAATAAAAATTGAAGATAGTTCAGTAGACCTGGTTTGGGTGGTTTCTTTGCAAGCAGGGCCATGTGTTTTAATGTGTGGTTGTGATGTCTTTTATTTCCTTGTTCATTAATAATTATTCCATTGTAAAATATTTTACTTCTGAGAGGCGTAATTCTCATTCTCCTTGGCTTGTTGTGCGCATGCTGGAAAGTCTTTTTGCAGCACAAGGAAATGTACTCAGTCTTGCTAAACCTGGATGGAGTTTCACTGTGGAAGAAGTTAAGGCTTCTGCTGAACCTATACATCCACATCAATCTGACTAGAACTTGGAACATCTCATATAATAAGGTTTTAGTGTCTTAAAAAAATTAGAAGAGTTAGGGAATAAACTGAAAGAATGAAGGATAAATGAAAATACTGAGATGAAATGATTTTTAATTTGGTTTAATTCATTGTAGTGATGACTGTTCCTCCTGCAAAATGAAATTTTTACAAACACCATCAGGATTTAAAGGACCTTTTTTTTTTTTTTTATTCCCTCATTGCTGCGAAGAGACACTTGTCATACACATGGTTGGCACTGAGTTTTATCTTGTAACACTTTGGGCAGAGCTCCTTGGAGATGTTTCTTGCTCTGGGATTGGAGATCTTTGGCTGTAAGTCTTTGGCAGCACTTTTTTGTCTGCTCGCGCTTGGCTGAGAGTGATGGTGGATGCACTTTATTTCCTCAGCACTTCCAAAGCCCCTGGACCAGAGTGAGATGCCAGCTTTCTAAATTTAAACACATCTGAACTGGGGCAAGCTTTGTTTCGAGGATCTTGGTCAAGGTTTGAAGTAGGTGTGACTTTCGTTCCACGCTGCTCTGCTTAATGAGACTGACCACGTATCCTGTGCTACTGCAGCAGCTTTTGCTGCCCAACCCTGAAAGGTTTTGTTAAATTACTTGTCAATAATCCTCGGCTCTTGGGGTCTTTATTGTCCCTTTCTCTTGGTCACGATTTTAATTGTAATTAAATGAGATGAGGATGCCAACAGTGCTTTCTTCTGGTTTCTCACTCGCTGCCTCTGCTCTCACACATAGCTGGTTGTAGAATCCCAGGATGGTTTGGGTTGGAAGGGACCTTAAAGCCCATCCAGTCCCACCCCTGCCATGGGCAGGGGCACCTCCCACTCTCCCAGGTTGCTCCAAGCCCTGTCCAACCTGGCCTTGGGTACTTCCAGGGATGGGGCAGCCACAGCTGGGCCCCTGGCGGCAAGGGGCTGCTCAGACTGATATTCTGTGGGCTCTACCTTTGCTGCCAAGTTCAATAGAGATCTTTATCTCTGTTTTACTCTATTGAAATGGCTTACTGAAATTTGCTTCCTGTTTTCTTAACAATTGAAAGGACCTGAGAAAATTTTCCTTTAGATGACAAACTCTTGGAAGGCTGACCAGTTCTAAAGGTATGGCCTTCTTCCATAGTTACAATTAAATTTATGAAGAGTAATTCCTTTTTTTTTAAAAATAAAAAATCTATGCCTTTGGATTTTCATAAACACAAATAGTGTAAGCCTTCCATGCTCATTTGTTGCAGCAAAAATGTTCTATGCCCTTGTTTCTATGTTCACCCTTGCTGGTAGCAGCTACTGGTATTGTGAATTAAAAGAGGAAGATTTGGAAGGCATCAAGTTGTTGTGCTGGGTGATGTGGATTGCCCAGTGTGGTGACTGCAGTGTCATTGAGATGGATACCAGCTTAGTGGGAGGACTTTGTTAAATGGGTTTTTGGAGCTGGGAGTTGGCCCAGGATTTTCCTGGGCTGCTGTTTGTGTTCTTCTGGCTGAAGGAATGGATTATTAGTGCTGGCTCCCCTCACCCTCCTGTGGTGAGGGCTCCGTGAGGCTGGAGGTGAAGGCAGTGCTGTGATTTGTCTTCAGTTCTTGTGCTGGTGGCACAGCACGAGCCAAGTCTGATGTTTTTCGATAAGGAACATCATGCCTCCCTTGCAGTGGAATTAAGACCCCTCAGATAAATGCTGTCTCTCTTATTTCTCTTAAAATGAACTGCTTTAATTTGGAATTGGGGTGGTGTCTGTGTGTGAGGATGTCATGGACAGACACCTCCGTGTTGTCATTGTGTTTGTGTTTTGTGGATCTCAGACACTGGTCTTGGAGGTTTTATGTGAGTTCGGTCTCACCCTCACAAACATCTTCATCTGCTTTGTAATTGCACAGCTGTTATTGGAGCAAGATAATAAGGTAGAACAGGGACTGAGAACTGCATCCTTTTGTTCTGTAAATGCCTGAGCCTCCTGAAAATGCATTTTCTGGAGCTTTATTCCTGCTCTCTCCTGTTTCACTGAAATCTTTAATTCTGCCTACAGGAATGCCATTCATTGATAATGAGCAGGCACAGTTACCTCTGCTTATGTGTTCAACTCAGCATTTGTACAACAATATAAGTAGATTTTTTTTCAAGTCTTTTGCAGCTTTCTAAGTGCAATATTATGTTTTGTCAGCTGCTTCAATATTATTTTAACTTGACAGCTTCCTTTGGAAGCTCTTCAGATTCCCAGCGTGCTGGTTATCCTGCCTGGTTGTAGTTTTCACAAGCCTTCTGTCTATTCAGTTGGTAACTGTGTTCTTCATTTTGTATTTTTATTTTTTATAAAGTATTTCATTTTTGAACTGTAAAATTAATTTTTGTGGCTGTGGTGCTGCTGCATTCTCTATGAACAGCCATGGATAGTAACTCCCTCAAAGTGTACTAGTATTGGTGGGATGTATTAAATCGCTTTGAAAATGCAATTTGCTTAACCACTCACAACTGGTGTTTAAAGCATTGTACATTTATTTAAATATCTATGTTTAGTGCATTTTTATCGTACATTTGATTTGCAAATTGTCATAGGTAGTCATATTGACACAAACATTCGGGCTTTTCATATTTTTTTCCCTGCTTCCTGCCTCCTATACTTGTCCTGTAGGCTTGGCAAAAATCAATTTTCACATCAGCATAAGAATTATTTATGTATTTTGAATTATGATATAGTTTGCTGCTTTTTTTGGCTGTTCAATGTATTTTGATTTGTAGCCTGTGTACCAGTTCTAGTTAGTTTGGATTAATTTTCTTTGGCACTTTAGATAAAACCCTGTTTATAGGCAAGAAGAGTGAGAGAGGTAGTTTTACTAGGAATGACTCAAAAAAGAAAAAGCAGAAAGTTAGTTTAAAAACTCATTCTGGCAGCCAGTATTTTGCATGGAAATTGTTATTTCCAGTGTCCAAATGAGTGCTCTGACTCCCTGAAAGGCATACAAGAACATTACCCCAAATTTCAGGAAATTTACTGCATTAAGCTGTAAGTGAATGTGTTATTTGCATGTGTGCAAGTAATTTTAAAGGAGAAAATCTGTAAGAGCACACAAGGAAAACTCTGGCAGTGTCATAACAGGAGTACTTGGAGTGTGAACTGCAGTGAGTGATTTCCAGAGCACCTCTGCCTTGCTCATTTTCCCCCTTTTTTAAGGAAAACATTATTACAGTATTTTATTTTTCTGTTGAAGAATCCGGGTCTAATGTTCTGAATTGTATCTGAGTATTCAGGATAACTGGAGTTTGTGGCTGCTGTGCTTTTGGTACTGTTTATTTTGTCTTGAAATAACGGGGAAGGGGTTGCCTGGGGTGCTCTGCCCTGGCTGCAGTATTGGTTGTGTACCTCATCTAGGTACTTCACCTCTCCTAATAGACCCAAATATGCCAGGAAAAAACCAAAACAAGGGGTTGTGTCCTTGTATAAAATCTGTAAAACTTCAAACCTCATCAGTGTAGGGAAGATGTGACCACACTCATGTAGATGCTGTGGCAGAAGTGTGAGCGAGGTGTCCCCGCTGGGCTCTGCCAGTATTTTACTGAGATCTGGTTTCATCCTGAGCTGCTGTTGGCAGGGAGATATTGGGGTGACCCTTCCTGAACGTGTTGCATTCTCATTTAATTAAAAGATCCCACTGGGAGTATTGCATCCTGGTCTGGAGTCCTCAGCAAAAGAAACGTGGACCTGTTCAAGTCAGTCCAGAGGGGACTGTGGAGATGCTCCGAGGGCTGGAGCTTCTCTGCCATGAACACAGGCTGGGAGAGCTGGGGGTCTCCAGCCTGGAGAAGAGGAGGCTCCAGGGAAGACCTTCCACTGTCTAAAGGGGGATTAATAAAAACAGGGAGAGACTTTTTACACAGGCAGATTGCAGTGATACAGCGGGGAATAGTTTTAGAATAAAAGGGGAGAGGTTTAGATGGGATATAGAGAAGTTATAAGGTCTTCCCAGTGAGGGAGGTGAGGCCTGGCACAGGTTGCCCAGGGAAGCTGTGGCTGCCCCATCCCTGGAAGTGTCCAAGGCCAGGTTGGACATGGATGGGAGCAGCCTGGGATAGTGAGAGGTGTCCCTGCCCATGGTGTAGGGGTGGAATGAGGTGAGCTTTATGGTCCCTTCCACAAGGAGCTTTCCCGGCTATCAGCAGTGAACCTCCTGGTGCAGCAGCAGATGCTGCAGGGAGCCCAATTCCTGGAGAAGTTTCCATGTGTGAAGAAGTCAGTGCAGCCTGTTGTGACACAAATGGAATATAGCTCTCCCAGGAGAAATGGTCTCTAGTTTCTGTGTGGTGCTGCTGGAATGTGCTTGGGAAATGAGCTGTGTCCACCAAAGCCATCTCTTGGGTGTGGGGGGTTGTTACTGCCGTGCTCAAGTGCTTTTGGTATTTACAGCTCCTGCATTTGATTTCTTGAAGCCTTTGCTCTCTCTCTGCTGGATTTGTGTCCAGTGTGGGTGTGAGAAAGGAGGCGGCACCTTGAGCTTGTGTCGTGCACGGGTTTCAGCAGACTGGTGAACCTTTCCCAGGGGCTCTGACTATCCAGTCAGCAGCTGTACTGGTGTCCTCTGGGACATCCCCCAGTGGCGTTTTGTGGCAGGTTGGCACTCCTGTAGGAAGAAACCAAGGGTTTGGCCCCAGGACTGCTCGGCCGAGCTGAAGTTCCCACTATCCAATGGTTCCTGCGGTTGGAGCAAGCCTTGGGCAGCCACTAGAGAGAAACAAAGAGCTCTATTCTGAGTGCCTGTGAAAAAGAGAGCTGATCTGGAGGGAGACATTTCATCTTTCCCCTTTGTCTTCTCCCTTATTATTCCTTTTTCCCTTAGCTGACATTTGCCAGCTCTACCAGTGTGATGAGGGAGTGCTGGATCCCTTAACCTTGGATTCTTTCTGGTTTTGCCACCCTCGTGCATACTTTGTGTTACCTCTTTTTCCAGTTACCTCTAAATCTGGATGGGGAGGCCACAGCCTTGTCTTACTGTTGCCCAATAATATTTCTGGCAGTGAAAAAAAAAGTTTTAAAAAGCACTTTCGTTCTGTGTTGGGGTTACTGGTGACCCTTCTGCACTTTGCCAGCAGCCTGAGGTTTTGAGAGCCCTGTTGGATGGGGAATCTCCGGGTTAAAGAGCTGGGAATGCCGTTATTAACACAGAAACGCACCAAGCTGTACAGGTGCCTCGTGCAGGGCAGCCTTTAGTCAAATAACTTTTGCTCTGGAATGTGTGGTCCCTCCCCGCCTGTAAATGTCAGCTTTAATTAAGAGAGAATCTCAACAATGAGATGCAGACCTTTTCTTTTTTTTTTTTTTTTTTTTAATTTTCTCATAAACTTTCCGTACTTGCCCTTTTCCCTATTCTCCTTTGATCTTGAGAAAACCTCAGCTATAAAAATAAAGGCTGAAAAGTGTCTGCTATAGGTGGTGAAATATGAGTAAGCACAAACACCCCGACTCGTGGATTTGCATGCGCTGCTCCCGCCGCCGGGGCTGCCTCGTCTGCCTTTAGTTGACTCAGGATTTTCAGTAGGCAGAAGAAAGATGATTTCCTTGTTCAGCTCTGAACGGGCTGGTTCAGACACCTTGGAGCACGTGTTATCATTATGCATCTTTGCACAATGGTTCCTTGAAGGAAAACTCTGGCTGCGGGCTGGATAAAATGGAGCGTGGCCTGAATTCGGTGGGTAGGCGGCAACTCCCCAGCCCTGCGGCACAGGGTGGGAATGGATCCCTTGGATCCCTCTGGATTTCATTCCTCCTCCACCACGCTCCTTACACCTCTATGTTCCTGCAAGGGCTGCCTCAGAGAAAGGTGGGAATGGGCATTTGTGTCCCTCAGCTCATTCCTCTGTCTTGTTTCTGTGTGCTGCTGTCATCAGCTGCCTTCCAAAATGAGTTTTCTTGCCAAATGCAGGGGAGATGGGAAATCAAGGCAGTTGGGAAGTCACTTCTGTCACCTGTGGTGTTTGAGGTCTTTCAGAGGCAAAAAAGGTTCCTGGCTTGCAGGTGGTAAAATGCCACCACAGTTCAGCGGAGACACATTTATTTCATGAAGCAGAAGTGATGGCTTGGGTGGGCGTTGGGTGCTCTGCAGGGTTCAGGGATCCATGTGAAGATGAATCACGGGTTACGGTGGCCCCAGTACTCAGTGAGCCAAATATCGTTAATTTGCTTAAATTTGCTGTTACTAATGGGCTTTTACCAGGATTCATGCCTATCTTGGCAGCAGTCTGGGCCTACTCAGATTTTTGCTGTTTATTTTTTTCAGTCATGATTCTCCTCAAAAGACTGAGATCCCTTTTGATTTCAAAAATGACTTTTTTTTTGCAGCCCGGTTGCTCGTTTTCAGTGTAAGACTTTGCAGATCTGCTCAGAGCCTTATGGAGTCAATAATTGCTCCAGGTTGTAATGGATTTTGGCAATAGGTTTGAAGAATATTTTCCCCTAGGAAGCCTTAGGAACCCTTTCAAATACCCCTCAATAGGATATTTGTCTTGTGTAACTTAGTTCATGGGAAGCACATCTATTACAGTTTTGGCTATTCCTTCTTTTGTGCTGAAGATAATTTCCTCTCTCCTTTTTTAATTCCTTCCAGGCAACAATGATTTTTATCTTCTTTTTTCCCCCAAATCTCTTTATCACTTGGCCATCGAACAGCAGTTATTTGTGCTATGTTTCCCTTCTATTTGTGTGACTCAGCAAAAATCGTAAGGAAATTAATGGCTTGGAAAAAGACAAATTGGAAAGAATTTAGCTGGGTATGTTCTATGTGTCATCCAGTTGGATTTTGCCAAATCAGGCAGATGTTCTCCTATACCCTTGTTAAGAGTGGGAATATTATGTGTTTCCTGTGCCACCGGTAGCAGTAAAAGGAAGATGGCAAGGAGGGACCCGACCTGTTTATAAACTTCATGGCAGTTGGTTTGGTTCCTGTGTCCCTTTGTAAATCTTAATGACAAATTGGTATGGCTCAGATATTTTTTATTTCCGGGTTTTTTTTTCCAGCTGTTCTCTCAACTGCGTCATTTGAAGGGTGAGTGTCTTGCCTGTTTGTGGTTGTAAATCAGGGGATCTGAGCTCCTTCGGAGTATTTTGGGTTAGCGTAGGTTCCTCTGCGCCCCTCGTAAAGAAAAGCTAAATGAAAAGAACTTGTTTTTCACGGGTGTGTGGTTTGGCATTGACCAAATCCTCTTTTCTGAGACCCCCTAAAGCTGGAAGGAGAGGTTGCAGCATGTCCCTGGTACCTGCTTTTCCAGAGGAGGGATGGCTCCGAGTGTTGCGCTGGAGCATCTGCAGGTGGAACAGATTATCCCGCTGCCTCTTCCTGGCCACTAGCACAGTTACTCTTGTCCGTGCTTTTGCACGAGTCCTCTCTTGGCAGGCAGAAGATTTGGGACTACGTTTGCCAAGTCTGCAAGAAAGCAATTCTTTGTCTGCCTCTGCTGGTTTTTTTTTTGGGTTTTTTTTTGCACGATTTTCTCAGTTGAAATGATGAGATAAGTATTTTCAGTCTCTGAAGGTAGTCTCATTCTGTTCCAGAAAACTCCTTTTTGGATCTGATTAAATAAATCTCGTGGATCCAAATGCTTCAAGTTGGAAAGCTAGACGTCCCAAAAGACTTGTTTTGTTTTTCGTGGAGAAGACAGTCCGAGATGTGCTGGTTTTGTGAATTTTTCTGTAGCGGTGAAATAATTTCAAGCTGTTGAGCTGCTGAACTAAGAGGCTGTTAGTGATGGGGCAGGAAGCTGTGGCTAGGTAGCACCATCTGAATAAAAACTTGTCAGAAAGCTGCTTTCTGCTAATCCCTGGGAGGAAGTGAGCTATAATCAGCACTAAGTGAGCTAATCACAGGAAATCTATTGCTCAACAGGAGCCTTTGAAAAAAAAGGAGGGGGGCAGGGAGAAAAGAAGAATATCCTTGGAGGCTTTTCATTCTGTTTTTGGACTCCAAAATCTGTTTGATCTAAGAAAATGGAATATCTGATGAAGTCAGCAGCCCTCCAATCTCCACTTTAAAACAGCACCTCTTTTCCAGAGTAATGAAGCATCGAGTCTCATCTCCTCCAGTATGGTGATTTTCAGGTATTGGGAGGCTTGTGTTTAAGCGAACTACCAAAACCACTGGAGGCCTGGGGGCAATGAGAATAAGTCACCAGGTATTTTCAGCAAGGATTTTTATAACACAAAGTTAGAGTGGGACATGACTGTCTTAAATCTGCCTTGTCACACCAGTCTCTCCTTGGAGAATCACACACTAGCTCTTTTATTGTTCTTGCTGGCTCTGTGCCCTTTTTCACGTGACGCCTTCTGCCTTGGAGTTTTGTTTCCGGGGCTCTCCTTTGCCCTTTTCCTCTGCTCTGGTTGTGGCTGTCTCGGATGCAGTGACAAGTGTTGCCAGTGGCCCCATAAGGCCCTCCAGGAAGTGGTGAAGCTGCTGCCTGTAGATGCTGCAGTGGTTACTCACTCCACTCAACCCTGGTGTCCTCTGCAGGGACACCCACCAGCAGCCCTTCCTTCATTTCTGGCCTGTTCTCTTTTCTTCAGTTCCTTCTGTCAGGCCACAGGTAATTTTGCTGTGTTACCTTCAAGCTGCGTGCATGGCCCGAGTGTTTTGTAATTCAGGTGTTGTCCCAAAAGTGTCCTGCAGCTGTAGTGGCACATCAAAAGCAAAGTGGTTGTTTCTTAATGCTTTGCTAGCCTCAAATTTGTTACTCCTCCTTTTTGGTCAGCCCTGCCAAATGTACTTAAATGTGATGTTTGTGCTGCTCCTTCTGTGTTGTGCTGCTGAGTAATATTTACCTGCAGTGAAGAGCTGAGTTCAGTTGGCAGCTCTCTGAGGCTCCTGTGACAGATTTATTTGACGTATTTCACTGATTCAGCTCTGGCTCCTCAGAGATCAGTGGCAGTGTAAAGCACAGTATTGTGTGCCAGGAGCAGGAATTGAGGGACGTTTTATCAAGCAGCTCTAACCTGGATGTGTTTTGTTTTGGTTTCTTTTTCCAAGCAGTAGCCCGATGTAGTTTTGCGTTGCATCCCAGGCAGTGAAATACAGGTGCAGCCTAGACTGCTCAAATACATTAATTTGAACATCTTAAGAAGACAAATTCAGGTCATTGAGATGTGAGAACTTGGTACTCCAGCTTTTTGGTTTGGCCCATGGTACCATCTTCCTACCCCTGCTCAGGGCTTTGTAAGGCTCATGTGTGTGCACTGTAATCCGGATTTAAAACTGAATCTGCTCAAATCCAAGTGCTCCAGGGAAAATGTGAGCGTGCACTATAGCAGATAGCAGAATGATTGACTTCTATTTTATTTCCTTTCATCCTTTTATTCCTTTTCCCCCTTTTATTTCCCTTCCTTGCCTGCAAGCGAGTTTGAGAAGAGAAATGTTTGTCCTTTTCTAGAATGAGGGGAGCAGAAGAGCAGCACAGAGCTGGGCTGGGAGTGCGTGTCAGGCTCCATCCCTATCACGAGGGAGTCGTGCTTAGGAAGTCCTTCAGGAAGCAGCCCAGCTTTATGCTCACACCAGGGGAACTGGGGAGGACAAACAACAAAAGAGGGCAAGTCAAAGCCAGAGCATTCAGACTGACGTGCTGCAGCAGTGTGTGTTTGTCAGCTTTCTGAAAGCACTGCCCAAGCCTCACTTCAGCTTTTACTCGCTGGCAGAGTTACATTTCCCTGGGTGTTTTCCCACCGGGGCAGACAGAGGAACGGCTGTCTCTCCTGTGACCTGGCTATGACTGTGGGTTTTTGGGCCCTTTCCATCCCCAAAAGGGGGAAGACAGTGAGCAGCAGGATGTAGATTGTAAAAATGAAACTTGGTGCACGTGAACGTGGTGGGCAGGTCCCTTCAGGGCCTGGGAGGGACAGGAGGTGGGTTAAACTACACAAGGAGCTCACTGTGTGTGTCTGGGCAAGGGTGGAAAGGTTTATGGTGCTGAGTTAACTGTTGGACTCAGTGATCTGAGAGATCACTTCTAAGCTGAATGATTTGATGGGAGAGAGGAGCTGCAGTTGTGAGGAAGCTGGTTCCAGGTCTCCAAGCGTTTGTGGTGAGGCATTTAGGACACCCAGACCCTTCTGGACACTTGCTGCTGCCTCTGCAGAAGACCACATCTGTGTTTTTGGCTGCTTAGGATGGAGAGAGCGCTTAATGTTCACTGCCCCAGTGCAGGGCAAGAAACCTTTGTCGAAAGGAGGAAGGAGTGTCCTGTGCTGGGGATGGGGACTGAGAATCAGAGCCCTGTGGTCACCAGCACTGGCACCTGTGAATGTGTTTTGTGGGTTAAGCAGCAGAACTGCGAGGAGAAAAGCTTTTAGCTCTTTTTGTGTCTTTTTTGGGAGTGTAATGGGCTGCAGTTGTGTCCTGTGGTGGGACTGAACCTGTGTGAAGGCTGTAGCTAAGTGTTATTTGCAACTTCCCAGCTGTCTCTGTGGTTCAATCCATTGCTTTCTTGCTCTTGTATTAAATGTAGTGTGAGTAGTGTTTGTGGGGGAGCTGCAGATGTCCTTGAATACGTTATTATTACTGGTATTTCCTTCACTGGCAAAGGTGAAAGGGAATCCCCCTTTCATGTATTACCTTTAGCATACTTTGTGAGGCTGCTCAAATTCAGGTTAACTACTTTAGTAAATGTCTTTCAGGGAAGCTAAAAACCCCACCATCACTTGTGTTGTCTGATTCTGTCAGAGAAATTTGAACATGACATCCCCTTTGCTGGGTTACAGGCTCCTGGCAGGCACTGGAAAAAAATTCCCTATGTCTTTGCAATTCCCTGCACAAGGGATGAATCAGCAGGGCAGGCACGTGGGTGATGGTTCAGGAGTGATTCCGTCTGGCTGCTGTGATCTGAACAGGCTCCTTCTCCTCTTCAGTGGCTGGGAAGGCAGAGACAGAGCTTTGGGGGGTATTTGCACTCTCCTTTTTATTTTTTTCTCCTTTCTTTAAAATCCCTGCTCCAGTCATTGCCCATAATGCCAAACCTCTGTAGCCATTTCCAAATACTTCCTGACGCTGTGGAAACTTTCCTTGCATGATGAAAGCAGGGTAGGGATAAAGGAGAAGGGAACTGCTCTTCTTCAGCTGAGTGCAGAAGAGAGAGAGATTTATTTGGATTTGAACCTGAACAGAGTGATTGATTTTTCACTTCAGTGATGACTGAAGGATCGGAACTGTGCTTCGTGACGTACTTGGCGTGAGTGGGTCTGTTGTCATTTATTTCAATGATGAATTCAAAGCTGCCGTGCTTTGAAATGGGCCTTTGTGCAAAACTGGGTTTGAACTCGGCACTTTATTTTATCAATGATCTTTGAAACAGCCACTCAGAAATTCTACCGTGTCTTGTTAAATAAATCACAGTTTAAATTTTTCCTTAAAGCTGAGGTTTTCCTAGACCACAGATTTAATGAGCTGGAAGGGTTTTGATGCTGGAGCCAGTCGTCGAGGTGGGAAGCTGATGCCTGAACTGCTCTGTCACTCCTGTTTGCTCCACCAGCCCCACAGGCTGTTTTCCTGCTGTGGAGCTCCTGGGCTGTATTTGGAACAAACTCAAGGATCTCTGTGAACGCTTGGAACAGCCAACAGCTGATCAGAGCTGCAGCTCTGAGGGTTCTGCTCAGATGCTCTTCACCAGCATCTGTTGTACACCAGTTCCTTGAAGCGCTGATTTTCTCCTGAAATGGATTGGATTTCCATATCCTTCCTTCCATCTTGTTACTTCACAGTCTCTTCTCTTGAGCACAGGAGATACTGAGGAATAATTTGTTTTGGATTGAGACTGAGCATGGGATGAGCTGCTTATGTCACTGAAAAGGAAGGGTTTTTACTAGAGTGAGAAATTTGTTTTAAAATTACATCAACAGAAGTGCAGTTGTTGGTATGGATTTTGGGGGGTTTGTTTGTTCTTGTTTGTTTGTTTGTTTTAAAATTATAGCTTGAGTACCACGTGACACTGTTGTTATTTTAGTGACTGACCTCTCCAAGGGAGTGTGTGAGGAATTACTGTGGGTTTGGAGGGCCAAGTCTGTTCTTGTCCAGTTTCAGATGCAGGTGAGTTGTTTATCCTTACATCCTGCTCATGCCCTTATCAGACAGCTCAGAAAAGCTGCATAGATGGAGCAAGTAATAGGGTTTGCTTTAGAAAAATACAAAAGGCCACTCATGATGTTGTTTTCTTTGCCCAGTGTAGCATTTTGCCATTCAAGTTACATGATGCACTTATTTACCTGCCATGGTTTATTTGGCTGTCTGATTGCATTTGTTGCAAAGAAGACATTTTTTGTTTTACCTGCCCCCATTTGGATACCTAAGGACCCTATATCCTCCTCTTTTCCGAGGTTTGATTATTAGAAGGGACATAGATTATGGTCCCCTGTACTACCATAGCTCCAAACCTGACTTCAATATATCTGTATATATAAATGTATATATATAGGGATATATGCATATATATATATCTCAGTTTGATTCAGTGGATCTATTGTATATATATGTTTATAAAGCAAATACCTTATTTGATTTCTACATCTCAAATGGGTGGCATGTCCTTGCTGCAGTGTCTCATAAGGGAAGCATTTGGGATTAAAATCCCTGTGGGTTGGCTGCTCAGGCCTGCTCTTGGGTTGCAGGATACTTAGTTTTTGTCACCCAGACTGCGGTGGAAAACAAGACAGTCTTGCAGATAACTTGCAACATCTGAAAGAGCAACCAGTAAGTGGATTTGGAGTGTTGGGAATCACTGCCTGATTCACAACTGCATCCCTGCAGCCACGTTCAGGTGACAGGTCTGTGTATAATTCCATCATCAGAGAAGGGCTCCAAGGCAGGGCTGTGTAGGTGGGTGCTGCCCAGCTTGCTCTTCCTCCTGGCCTCCAAGTCATGGAGCACATGTCCAGTTTCTGCTGCTCTGCCAGAACATTGTGCTGCTTTTGCCTCTGATATTTTACAGAAATTACATTCTTTTATGGTTTTTTATGGGGATAATTAATGTTAATCTCTTTGAGCTTCACAACATAAACCAGAGTGCTGCTCCAGTCCAGGCTGCTGGCCTGACTCGCGTCCCTCTGTTGGGATTTGGCAGCATTCACCCACGCTGTGAAATGCCAGGGAATGACAGCCCATGTTGTTTTAGTTCTGCTGCTGGGCAGGATGCAGGTGTTGTATTGTTGGGAGCACAGCAATTGAGAGGGGATGGCACTGCCTTGTCGTGGCTCTTGTGAGTGACACCCATCACGTGGGTCATGCCTTAGATGTGATGTGTAGCTGGTGGGCATCAGGAGGCCATTCATTTCCCAATGAAATTCCCGTTTCCCTCTCAAACTGTTGTGAGAGGAGGAGGAGGTCAACACAAAGATGGTTTGGTTCCTGTTCCAAAGAGATAGTTTGTTATTTGAGTGAACAGAGGAATTGAGAGTATGTTTGTTACCTCTCATTGAGAAGCATTTTCTGTACTTTGGGCTCTTTATTCTGTGGCAGAGAGGCTGCCTGTTTCCTGGTGATCAGAAAAAAATCTCCAAAATACTACAAGGAGGGAGGAAATGCTAGCAGAGATATTTTTGAATGGGGAATGTGTCGCGTAGATGTTTTATTGTGCTGTAGTTGTAGCCCTAGCAGCTGCTCGTGTGTGTTTTTCACTCATGTTTTTGTTGAGGATTCAAAGAGGATTGTGGTGATACTATATGTTATTTTCTGCAAGTGGAGAAAGTTTGGTACCAAGTGGGGAAGCAGTGCAAGCCTCATTCAGGAGTGGAGTGCATCCTGTGGCTCTTGGTGCTGAGCTCTTTCATGTAGGCTGTGTGATTTGGGTAGAGATGTTTTGAGTGTTGCTTAATGTGGATAGTGTGCTGAATTATGGCTTCCAAACATGAGCTGTTCCTTTGTCCCTGAGGTTTTGTCTGATAAATGACAAGAAGGAAAGCATCTAAGGCTTTTAAAGCTATTTGGTACTACGGCATGAAGCTTTTTGGACTAGAGCTACCCCCAAAGTACGTTGCACTGAGGCCTTTTGTGTGAGCAGAGACCCAGATCTGGGAATTGTTCATTGGTCTGGGTTACTTTTATCGCTGGGAATGTTTGTCGCTCCATGCCACAAATGCTGCTGCTGGCACAAATGAATGGGTGGCCCAGAAGTGGGAATGAGGAAGGGATTTGCTTCCTTTGGTGGAGGCGTCAGTGTCTGCGTTCCTCAGAGCTGAATTCACGCCTCCCTCCCCTCTGCCAGCAGAAGGAATGGAACGTTCATGTACTCCATGCTCTTTTCCTGTGCTCAAATCCCATTTTTTCTCTTCCAGGGCTTCCCCTAGCTATTGAGAACCATGTCTGACAACGGAGAACTGGAAGACAAGCCCCCTGCCCCTCCCGTCCGGATGAGCAGCGCTATCTTTACTGCGGGGGTCAAAGACCAGTTGGCAACCAACAACAGCTTTAAACCCCTGCCCTCTGTCCCAGAAGAGAGGAAACCCAGGCATAAAATCATCTCCATCTTCTATAGCAATGAAAAAGGTAAGATGCCTCCTTTTTCCACTCCTATACGTATTCCTTTACTCTCCTTGTGGGTTTTGGTAGTGCTTTAGGTGTCAGAGTCCAGCCTGTCCAAGTGTAGGGGGTTGGAAAACCACCCCCTGTTTGCTGCCCAGCTTGAAGTAATGCATTTCCAAACAACCCAAATCGATGTCTGGCATTCCTGGGGGTCATATTACTTAGATGCAGATTTCTGGTTCAAACTGGGTACCCAGCTGGTTTGGAAGTTACTTCATGTGGATGATCATTTATGTGGCACCTGGAGGAGAAAAAAAGTCAGTAAAGAAATAGTGGTAAAAGTGCAGTTGCATGAAGGAAAACTCAGAGAAGTTCTGTATTTTTGTCTGTGGAACAGGATTAGGATTGATTACTAGTGGAGATAAATGTGGGTTGCTGTAAAAAAGATTATTTCTGAGAAAAAAAAATGCTATAATGAATACTTGACCATATTTGTTTGTTGTTTTTCCTCTTTTCTGTATGGGGAGTGCATGTACAGCAGTGGAGCCCTTTATCCTCTCTCCAGAAGGTGTGTCCATGTACAACTAAACAGTGCATAGATAGAAACACCTTCTAACATCTGAGATGGTAAAACTGCACAGGGACTTAAGCCTGACCTGAATCTGCCAAGCTTCCTGAAAATCTACTGGTTAACATTACTTTTAATATACACCTTGGAGAGGACCCTGCTGCTCTTGATGCCTTCTGTGCTCTTGGCTCCCCGTGCCTTGCTGCTGGTGTGCTGGGCAGGACTGGTTCAGTCATGCCGACACAGGTTTAGTTGTTTGAAGAGATTCTGCTCCTCTGGTTGATTATTCTCTTGGCTGAGTGTTTTCCCCAGGGCTGGTTTTCACTCTCTCAGCTGTATGAGCAGCTCTGCAGCCGTGCCTCTCCCTGGAGATCAAACTCAGAGAGACAGGTTGCCCTCTGTTCCCAAGATCTGGCTTTCTGCTCTCAACAGTAGGTGTGTTTCCTTTTTGGGAGGATGGAAGGATAGTTATTTCACAAGGTCATTTATTGTGAAATAGCCTGTCTGTAGCAGTGGTCTTTCTGCTGACATGGGTGAGCCCCAAAGAGCAAAGTCTGTAAGGAGAACAGGAGAAGCTACTACAGGTTGGTGGCAGCACACCAAGAGAGACTGCAGCCCTCGGGGTGCTGAATTTGGGTGCTGAAGGTGGCAGGTCTGGGTGTGTCAGCTCAGTGCAGTGCTCCGTGTCTGGAGCAGGTTCTGCCTTGGCCCTTCAACCCTGCTGAAACGGGTGTTTTACCATGTTGTTGTTGGTCCCACAAGGAAATACCCAGGATTTGTCACGGTGAGTCTGCAAGGAAGTCTTGTGGAAGGATCAAATCTGTCCATCTGCAGGCAAGGAGAACAGTTTAGGGGCTGGGATGGCACTTGTCTTTATGCTGTTGCATTGGTGGTTGATCAAAGCATTTGAGCCCTTTTGCAGACAGGGATGAAATAGAATGTAATGAAGTAGAATATAAACCCCACGTGAAGGAAGGCTTTCCTTGGTCTGAAGTAGTAACAAATGAATTCTGAATGCAAGTGGGTGCAAGTATGGCTGGAGGGCTTTGTGACATTCCATGATGCCTTTTTTTCTCCCTGGACATTTCCTCTTTTCATTTTGATGGTGGGTTTGTTCATTGCTGGAATGGGGGTTGGTTGAAGAATTATCTAAAGTTGTATTGGCTCATCTCAAGTTGCTTTAGAGTCCTTTGATGATTATTCAGACCACTCTAGATACTGACAAGTACCAAATTTAGAGAAATTAATCTGCATAGTTATTTAGCATCTACCTACTGATACTTTGTGTTGCGAACTGAGAATAGGAGAAAGAATTTCTGCTGGGAAAACTACATTTTAGAGGAAATGAGTGTCAGTTTGTGTTTTCTAGATGTTAAAAAGTAATTCAAGTAATGTCCTCCTGAAAAAAAGCAGGCTTTCCTGCATGGCAAGATATTAGGAAAAATGGAAATTGAATTACCCAACTTACAGAAACTCTCTGAAAGTTGTATTTTTTTTTTTTAATTTGGAAGAAACTTGTCTGTTGCATGACCTGCAGCAAGGCTAGTGTAAGTATCCAGAGAAGGGATTTTGGCCCTCAAGTCTGCAAAACTGGCTGTTGAATGTGAGCAGAGCAGAAGTGGGCACAGTGTCTTTCTGGCACTCACACAATAGTCAGATGTTAGTTGTTTTGTTCATTAGCAAGGCTGGGACGCACCCTCCCCAGAAATGCCCATTTAAATGCTTCTTTTCTTTAAATTCAGCTGCTGGGAAGCTTTGCAGAAATACTAACTTCCTGCTCAGATTTAAAAAATACATTGGGACTAGATGCAAAATAATCTGTCAACGTGGGGCAGAAATTTTGTCGTGGGAAAAATGTCTCTAGGCAGCACGTAAATTAACAAATCACTACAAAAATGTTCGGTTTTCCCTTTCAGAAAATGAAAAAATCCTTGCCATTATCCTGGAATGTTGTTTGGCTTTGTCTGCACATCTCTGTCCATATGATTTTGCAAGGTCCCTCCTGGCCAGTCTCATCTGCTCCTGGATCCTCTCTTGGGAGGTTCTTGTGCTTTGGGGGACTTGCAGATGAAGAGGTTTAGCAATTACACCGTTTCTATCCCAAGCCTGAGCTAGTTCTGTGCTGAAATAATAAGGGTTTGAAGGGATTATTTAATCACCAGTTGTGGAAGGTTTTTTTCCCCCTGGTTCCATTGTTTAGGATAAATTAAGTGATAGTCATCTTCTTACTAGAGTACTTGATTGCCATGAATTTTCTTGGCCTGACTTCTGAAGTCAAAGGAACCTCTGTGTGGTTTTGGAAAGCTTTAAAATAGTCCGCTAAACCCAGAAATGTTTGTCTTTGAGCAAGAGAGTATTGGAGGAGGTGCTGAGGCCATCACCCAGATCCTGCATGTCACGTGCTTGGGGGCACATTTCGGTGTGGTTTCAGCTGGAGCTCAGCAACTCCAGGTGCACATCTGGAGTCAGCTGTCTGCTACCTCCAGCTGTTGGGAAACAGCTGTGTTTCTTGCCTTGTGTGTGGAATTTGGCTGGTGGGAAGCGAGGGCAGCCTGAGGATGGGTTTGCCCTGGGAAGTACAGAGGCTGACGCTTTGCTGAGTGCCTGTGGCTTCACTTGGGGAAGAGTCTGGTTGTATTTGAGGCACCTTCTTAATCAGACAGAGCTTTGCTCCAGCTCACCAAATCCTTCCAAAGGACCCGTGTGTCTTCCCCTCTTGGTTACAGGGGGACTGTGCTGCTGCCTCTGCAGGGCCAAGGGCCAAATTCTGGCTCCCATGACCAATAATAAAATGGTAAAACACCCATTTCAGCAGGGTTGAAGGGCCAAGGCAGAACCTGCTCCAGACACGGAGCACTGCACTGAGCTGACACACCCAGACCTGCCACCTTCAGCACCCAAATTCAGCACCCCGAGGGCTGCAGTCTCTCTTGGTGTGCTGCCACCAACCTGTAGTAGCTTCTCATGTTCTCCTTACAGACTTTGCTCTTTGGGGCTCACCCATGTCGGTGGAAAGACCACCATGTGCAGTTTGAAGCACTGATTCCCGTTTCCATCCCGGGCCGAGCCGGGGGCCGGGAGGCGGCGTGGCCTCACCGTGGCCTCACCGTGGCCTTGTTCTCGGAGCTGAGGATGTCCTGCCAGCACATGACTCACCGGGCTTGCCTCTGCCTGGGGCTGTTTGTTTGAAGTGCTGCTCTGCTGTTCCTGTGGCCAGAGCAATGGGTTTTAGCCTCCTTGCCTTGCCTACTCATGGGTTCTGTGTATTTTTGGAAGGAGTGGGTTTATTTACCCAGCTCATGCTGGAGGGTTTGAGCGCCGGTTCCTGTTCACTGCATGTCAGCTGCTCCAAACAGGAGCCTTCCTGAGGAATACAACCTTGTAATATATATTTTCATATATATATGTGTTCCTCCTTGCTTCCACATAAAAAACTGCAAGAAATCAGACAGAACTAGTGCTTTCCTTGGTTTCCACAGCAGCGAGTTTCCCCTGTGCTGCGACCGAGCGCTGTTAATGAAACATCGGACAGCCTATTGCTTTTTGGCTCTGCCCTGTGCAGCCATATTAAAGATATCCTGTTTATAACAGCCCTGTCTTTCCACGGCATTGTTCAGCTGCAGGCAGCCCACATGGCTTTTCGTTTGGGAGTATTGTCCTCGCTCCCCGTCCTTCCCTTCCCGCCAGCCTGAGGGGATTTCAGACGGATTCCTGCCTCCGAGCAGCACCATCTTTGCTTGCTGTGTAGTAATGAAGAGAGTGCTGCTTTACCTGCTTTTTCCATACTGAAACTTTGAAGGTGAATTTAAAAACAAAGCAGAAAAAAAACCACACCAAAAAACCCCGAACCGCCCCCTAAAAACTCCCAAAACAAACAAACAAACAAAAATCCGAAGCCCCGGGTGTTAGAAAATATCTTATAAATGCAGTTGAATCTAGGTTGGGTTGTGCACGTGGTTCTTCTAGTTATTTATTCCTGCTTCTGGTACTTATTATGCTCTCCCCCACCTTTTAATTTAAATTAGGTAATTGCTCTGAGGCTATAAACTCTTATCTTCATCACAGGAAGTCCTAGTTTGCATTAATTACCTTGAATTGAAGCAGGGAGGCAACTGAGTTTTAAGTGTCTTTAGGGTGAACTTGAGGTTGAACTGAAGTTGTCTTTATTACTGTTCTTAATCTATATTAAAATGTCCTTTTTTTGCATTGTAAACATTTAGTATGTTTAGATTTCATGTGCTCAACAGAGCACTCTGGTGCTCTTAATCTCTTTTTTCTTGCTGCCAAAGTATAAGTTATTTGAATGGAACAAGGTTCTTGAAATCACAGAATCCCAGCATGGTTTGGGTTGGAAGGGAACTTGAAGCCCCTCCAGTCTCACCCCCTGCCATGGGCAGGGACACCTTCCACTATCCCAGGTGGCTCCAAGCCCCGTCCAACCCGGCCTGGAGCACTTCCAGGGATGGGGCAGCCACAGCTTCTCTGGGCAACCTGTACCAGGCCTCACCACCCTCACAGACTTTCTTTCTAACACTGAAATTTTTGGATGTCTTTTTCAGGAAGCAAGAAGAAGGAAAAGGAAAGGCCAGAAATCTCCCCGCCGTCAGATTTTGAACATACCATCCATGTTGGCTTTGATGCTGTTACTGGAGAGTTCACTGTGAGTATTCCTGCCTTGGAGCAGCTCAGGAAACACTGTGGGTCAGTGCTGCAGTGAAGCCAACGCAGAGTTTTAGAATAAAGTGCAAGTTAGCTTTGTTTCTACCAAAGAACTATTTTTCCTGGGTGTTTGTAGAGCACACTGTGACCTGTTAGTGCTTCTGCAATGCCAGTGTCACATCTGATGCTTGCTATCACCTGGGAGAGCTCTCCCTGACAAACCCTCTACAGTTTGCTTTCTTTAGTGGGTAACACTGGATCTGTTGAGTGTCTTTGTGTTCCCACTCCTCACGTCTGGCCCAGCATGCTTGGTGGGGTTGTGTCCTGTGGTCTGTGTTTTCACCTTTGGCTCCCCATCCTACTCGCTCACGTGCTTGAGGCTGTGCATGTTATGCTTATATAGAGGGAAGAAATCTGTCTTGCTTTTCAAAAACCTTTAAAATACAGAAAGGATCCTTAAACCCCCCTATTTTTTCAGGGAATGCCAGAACAATGGGCTCGGTTACTTCAGACCTCAAATATCACCAAGCTAGAACAGAAGAAAAACCCCCAGGCGGTACTAGATGTGCTGAAATTCTACGACTCAAAAGACACAGCAAAACAGAAATACCTGAGTTTTTCTGCTCCAGGTGAGAGCCAAATATGCAGGACACTGGAGTTGGGTATTTGGAGCACAGTCTTTCTTTCTGTCAGAATGATAATTCAAGTTCAAGTGCTAAAATCAAGGTGCATTTCAATGAGGCACAAATGTCCAAAGATTGATTTACAACTGACTGGAAACTGGCGTTGTCCAGTTAATTTCCTGTTTTAAGTGGAGAGGGGAAGAAAAGGAACTGGATCATTCAGAATAGCAGCCAAAATGGGCTTGAATGGGCTGTGTTTATCAAGCTGGGGCTTTGGGACTGGGATGGACTGGTTTTGTGCTGGAGGCCTTGCTCCTCACAGCTGTCTCTGAACTTGATGTCACCAGCTGGTGACATCAGCGATGCAGAATAATTTGTGACTCCTAGATGGGGACGTATGTTGGAAAGCTGAGAGAAGGACTGTCCCACAAAGTGCAGTTTTACCTACTTTTCTTCCAAATTCTTTCTGAAAGCAGCTTAGTTATAAGGCTTTGTTATATTCTTACTGTGTACTTGACAAAGTTCACTTTTTATTACTTTTTTTTTTCTGATGATTTTATTTATTCTGCTATTTGTTCTGTTTAGAAAAAGATGGTTTCCCTTCAGGAACACCAACGGTGAGTGTGTTTACTATTATTTGGCTGTTCTGTGGTGCATACAAGTTCAGGCTTCTGGACTTGTTATATTCTGAATCTCGAAGTATTAAACTGTATAAAAATTAAAAGTATAAAAATTAGGAATTTTTTTTTGTGGAATAGAAACATAAATTTGGGTGGTCAATTGCATATTTCACTGCAGCAGCAGTGTTTGAGTTTCCTAATAAAATGTAAAAACTAAAGGATAGACTGAGTGGTTTAAGTTATTTTCTTTTGACATGGGTAAGAATTACTGTCTCTTAATGTGAAGGAAAAAACGTGAGGTCTTTAATACTGTGGGAGAGATAATTTGTTTATCTGTCTTTTTTAAACTTTGGTAAAAATATAGACCAATGCCAAAGGTTCAGAACCATCAACAGCTGTGGCAGATGATGACGAGGATGATGAAGAGGCTCCTCCTCCAGTGATTGCTCCGCGGCCAGATCACACAAAATCGGTGAGCAGCTGTCAAACTGACAGACCTGCATTTCTCAGCATTGCAGAACTTCCGCTTTTTAGGGAAGTGCTTTATTTGGGCAATAAGCTGCTGAAAGTTTTTAGAGAAAAGTTCTGTTTTTTGAATTTTCTACGGAAATTCCTAATTTCTGAATATCAGTTGGATTAGAAGTCCTGTAGTTAATAGAATCATAGGATCATTTAGGTTGGGAAAGGAGTTTTGCTTTATAATTTTCCACTCTTGGGATTTAGACATATAAAAGGTGAGAGGTCCACAGCTGGATATTTCTGGAGTAGCTGTGTGTATCTGTGAACAGCTCAGGAGGGAATTAAATAAAGCTCCAAGAAATTAAATCCCTTAAAAAAACCTTAAGTTGGGGACAACTGGGAAATACTTGAGAATCTTATCCTTCTTTTCATGGCAATCAAGCATCTTTTTCCTTTACATCTTAGTAGAAGTTGATCTCACTGTTAAATAGTGGTTTCTGCTCTGTTAACTAGTATGGGTTATAAAGAATAAGCAGATAAAAAAACTGAGAAACCCACTGTGGAATCTCCTGGCATCCTCTCTGTTCAGGAAGTGCCTGGATCTCTTTCACAGGTCAGTAATGTTGCCAGCATCTTGTTTTTATGGAGCTTTAATATGTGTCAGGTCTCATTTCTGCCTCATACCTGTTACAAAACGTTGCCTGGGGATCTTTGCAGAGCTGTGGTGGGTTTCAGCTGATGGCAGAGCAGTGCTCAGGTCTCTGGTCTCCCTTACAGATTTACACCCGCTCTGTCATCGACCCCATCCCTGCCCCGGCCGGTGACACCTGCGCCGACAGCGCCTCCAAAGCAGGGGACAAGCAGAAAAAGAAAACCAAGATGTCAGACGAGGACATCATGGAAAAACTACGTAGGTGCCATCATTTCAGATCAGCAGCAGGGCTGGGGGAGGGATGTGGCAGTTTTGCCCTCACCCTTGCTCTGTGTGCAGTGCTTGGGTAGCTTTGTGTCCAGCAGCAGATGAGAGCGCTGCGCTGGCTCGGGTGGTTTGTAATGCTAGAACAGGTTTGAGTTTGTGTCATGCGTGCACATCACAGTGTCACGAGTGAACTTCAATCAAACCATACTAACACAAAATAGTTTCTGCTGTTGCTTGTTCCATAACCATCTTGATGATGACTTTTTCACTGTATTAATGTTCCCCTGCAGCTTTGGCTGTTGGTGCACCAGCTTTGCTACTTGAGCTGACTCACTCTGGGGCCTATCTTGGCCGGGCCAGCCCTCCTGTTGGGGGGCAGAGCCGTGGGATTGGACTGACTTTTTGATTTTTTTTTTTTTTTTCCAGGCACTATTGTAAGCATAGGAGATCCCAAGAAAAAATACACCAGATATGAAAAAATTGGGCAAGGGTAAGTATTGCTCCCAACTTCTATTCCCAGTGGGCCAGTGTCAGCAGCAGGGTGCTCTTCTGTGCCTCACACCACTTACTGTGCAGGCAGAGATGTTGGCTGCATTCAGCAGTGGTAAATCAGAGTCCCACCCTAGTTAAGGTGGGAGGGGACCTCAGAGCCTATCCCTTAAAGTCCCACTCCCTGCTGTGGGCAGGGACACCTTCTACTATCCCAGGTTGCCCCAAACCCTGTCCAACCTGACCTTAAACACTTCCAGGGTTGAGGCAGCCATGACCTCTCTGGGCAGCAAAGAGTACAGTAAATAAAAAGGGAAGGCATCACACAGTGGTGGAAATTTTGAATTGAAAACTGAAACAATTTTGCATTTGTGACCTGGCTGCTCACTTGTGTGTTTGTTATGCAGGGAGATGCAACTTGCTGTAACGTTTTTCTTTCTCTTCACAGGGCTTCAGGTACAGTTTTCACAGCTATTGATGTGGCAACAGGGCAGGAGGTAAGATTCCTCTGTTCATTTTTTGTTTAAATGTTCTTCTCTAGGTGGCCAGAATAATTTATTTCTTTCAGTGGCTCCCATCGCTGCTGTCACCTCTCAGATCTGTTTGTCATAGTCAGTTGTAACAGTGTGCCTTGCTCTATAGTAATCAGATGATGAAAGCTAAAAGCAGAGATTTGTCTTTCCTGTGAAAAGCAAAGGGAGTGAGGTGTTCCAGAAGTGAGTTTGGAAAAGAGTTTATCCTTCAAGAATTGCAGGCATTGTTGTCTTACGTTTTCAGAAATAAGATTTTGTTTAGTCTTTGCACACTTGGCTGTGTCTGTCTCTAGGGAAGCAGCTTGTCTCATGTGATGCCCTTATGCAGTTAGAATGTCTTCTCTATATCCTGCTCTTTATTTTTTTTCCCTTGGTGGCATCAGCAATACTCTGCATGTTTGTCATCCAGTGGCCATATCTTGGAGACAACCAGAGGGCTTCTGGGACTCAGATTTTAGGAATTATTTGTGTCTGTTTAACTTCAGATTTCCTTAATTTTCTTTTAATATTTTTATTTACGTTCTTTCCTAAATTTTCCTTTAAATATCCACAAGTAGGCATTCTTTAGGTCCCTGATAAGTAAATGCCCTTTCAGCAGTAACCACATTCAGTAGTCCTGCAGTGGAGCACTACAACTTGATTAAACATGAGCCTTGCCATCATCTCAGGATCTCTCAGTTTGCTTTCTACACACTGCAGTATTTCATGTTCTCTTACTGATTGCGGAGTGAATTTTGGGCTCCAGGGCTTTTGTTTGACCTGCTCTGCACTTTGCCAGGCAGTTGATGGTTTGCAGCCTTCATGCAGTGCTTGGGTTTCCTCTGCTTAATGCCCAGGGATAGAGTTAGGTTTGTTCATCAGTAAGAGGAACACTCCTCTTAGAGCTACACAGTGACAGGACAGGAGGGAACAGACAAAAACTGCCATAAGGGAAATTAGAGTTAGATTTTAGAATTTTTTTCCCTCTCAGGCAGGATGATTGAGCATGGCACAGGAGCTCAAGAGGGAGGGGTTGTGGAATTTCTGCTCATTGAGTCTCCACTCCAGACTCCCACAAAACCCTCAGCAACCTGCTCCACCTCCAGTCATAGTTATTTTGTCACTCTGTGCTACAGAATGATGAGAATTTCTTCCATTAATGTCCTTGGCAAGATAATAACAATCATTTCTACAGGATTATGTTGGTTCTTGTGCTTGGTTTTGGAGTTAATCCAGGTTGTCTTGCAGAATTCCAAACAGCCTCCTCAGAGTGTTGGAGTTAACAGAGCTGGGATGATTCTTCTTCATTGTAAACTCTGTAGTACTTGTCCTTGTTAGCCTGTTTCCTGTGAGAGGTGGGCCTTTATCTTCCCTTTTCTCTCTTGGATAGTTCATTGAGTTAATGGCTTTGAGAGGAATTCCTTCTGCCTCCCAGCATTCTTTACACCCAAACACCAGTGTGGTCAGAATAAAGAAAAATGAATTGCCTCACCTTGCATTGGAAGGCTCAGATTTTCTCTCTGAGTTGCTACAGGATTCTCTTCTGCTCCAGGCCTGTTGATAAGGAATTTTGTGAATATCTTTCTATCTCTTTTTTTTTGAATGCCCTTTGCTCTCTGGTTTGGCCTCTCTTACTCTTAGTGCATCCTGTCAGCTGCAAGAGGTGCAAGTTGTGTGCTGATCAAGCTGAATTCTTTCAAGTTGTATGCTGATAAACAACTTGCCATCCACAAACTGTTCTAAACTCCTTTAATCCTGTTACAGGATTCCTTCTGCCTTTTCACTGTGTTAAGAGTGACTGAAAGGTTTGGGTGCTGAGGTTTGAGATTGCTGTTTTATTTTGCCCTATTCAGGTGGCTATTAAACAGATCAATTTGCAGAAACAGCCCAAGAAGGAGCTGATAATTAATGAGATCTTGGTAATGAAGGAGCTAAAGAATCCCAACATAGTCAACTTCCTGGACAGGTAAATGCAGCCAGGTGGCTGATTCCTCATCCCAAGGGTTATCCCTTGCACAGACCTGCTCTTCCTCCACCTAAGGGTCTTGGAAGCAGATGAGGCTGTCTGTACTGTCACATGGCACAGGGACATGCTTTTGGTTTTCTCTTTGTAGTTACCTCGTCGGGGATGAATTGTTTGTGGTGATGGAGTATCTGGCTGGAGGCTCTCTAACAGATGTGGTCACAGAGACGTGCATGGATGAAGCACAGATCGCTGCTGTCTGCAGAGAGGTGAGTGAGGAGGGGCTGGGTTGAGGAATGAAGGTGCTCCCTGTTCCCCTGATTCTTGTGGCATGCTCAGGTTTGCACTAATTGCCACAATTGCTGCCGAAGCCGTTGAGTAAAGAATGAATTGTACCATGAGCAGAAATCAATATTAAAATTGCAGAAAATAACAAAATCAGGTTAACTCAGAAAACTCGGGCTTTGCAAGTTGTAACATGGAAGAGCTGCAGTGGTTTTTGAGGTAGGTGTTTGAGAAGGTTTGGTGATGGAGCAAATAAAGTCTGTGCGTTTGCTTCCTGGGGTGCCTCATCCTGCTGACAGTGTTAACAGAAAGATATGAATAATGTGGACTATTATTAACAGATTAATATGAATAAAGTTCAGGGAGGAGCAATATAGAAGTTAAGCAGCTGGAAGGAATGGCTTTTTTTAACTTGGACTAACAAAGAACATTCAGAGGCATTAAGAAAAGAAATCTGCATATTCAAGTATGGATAATGTAGAAAGGAAAAAGAAAAAACAAAATAGAAAAACAAAACTCCTGAAAGCTTTGAAGTGTTCTGCAGAAGGAAGAAGGGGAATGGTGTTTGCTCACAGTTTGGAAGTGGATCTGCTGAAACAGGAGTACATTAAGAAACATACACTAAAATAAAGATGAACAGAATGCAGACTATCCCTTTCCCACTTTAGACATTTCCAATTTAGTCATAGTGTGTGACATCTGTAGTTCTGTGCCAGTTAAGCTTTCTTTATGGATTTCTCGGGAAAATCATGTTTCAGAAGGTTGTAGCTGGAATAACTTCGAGGTTGCAGTAAGATTTCAAATGAAAATGTTAAAAGCAGCCAATATCACAGCTTATCAGTGGTTTCTGCCCTGAGCAAGTGCCAGTATCCAGCTCAGGCTTGATTTTATCGTGGCAGAAGGAGAATGCTGTTATCTGCTGTGCAGGAGAAACGGAGGCTTTTAAAAAGCCCATCTGACTCCATCAGTATGACGAGTGTTTTTGTGACTCACCCCAAGGGAGGGGAGGGAAAGCAGAGTTGCACAGTAACGTGTATGGACAGGGAATGGTTTCCAGAGAAACCAGAGCTGGAAGCAGAGAACCAAGAGTAACTATTTACTGTAACAGTAATGAGCTACTCTGAGGAAGAAATCAAATGCTGAACTATTGTACTTCATCAAAACTCTGCTGCCCAGTGTTTTAGATACATTTAGTTTTGCACATCAGTGTCATTTTGCTAAAGCAAACCGAGATTAAAAAAAAAAACAAAAAACAACACAGTGGGGACATCTGTGCCAAGCTGCAAATGTTCTGCTTAGATGGAAAGAGAAAAATCTGGCTTTTGTTCTTTTGCCTTTTATTCTCAAATAACAAAAGTAAATTTCATTATGGTTTTGGGCAGAAACTTAGTGTGAAAGGTTTTCATCTGAAAACAATGCAAACCAGTATAAGTGCCTTTCAGAATGAAGATGTTTTACAGCCTTCACTGTTGAAGTTGTGTGGATGTTGGACATGAAGCCTCACCAGTTCTTTTGGTGAGACCTCAGCCTGAAAAGATCTCACTTAATCCTTTATGGTTCCACTGCAGAATCTGTGGGATGTACCAAAATTAACATCAGGATTTCTGAGAGCATCTTGGATGATGAGGAGTTTAAAGGATGCATTTGTTAAGATAGGGAAACTTCACAGTGAAATGATTTTTGACATCCTGAAATCCGGAGTGTATTTTTTTAGCCCAAGAGCTTCCTCTGCTGGTTATTTTCAATAATACCTTTTTATTCTTGCACCCAGAGCTGGCTGAGGGCGTGCACATGGCTTTGAATTTGTGTTCACTTACAACAGTTCTGTTTCTGGATGCTGAATGGATTTTTTTTCTCTCCTGTCCAGTGCTTGCAAGCGCTTGAGTTCCTCCATGCCAACCAGGTCATCCACAGAGACATAAAGAGTGACAATGTGCTGTTAGGAATGGATGGATCAGTTAAATTAAGTGAGTAGCAGACAATTGTTTTCATCTTCTGTTTTCCCTTTTCCAGGAATCTCTGGCTCGGAGTGTGTAAATCAGTAAAAGGAGAATTGGCAGGGAAATTTGAGGTGGTTTTTATTGACTATGAGTAATAGAAATCAATTCTGTTATCAAAATATGTATCAGACAGCAGGTGCTGATACTCTCAGGGCCCTTAGACTGGGGCTGTGAATGTGTTGGCCCAGAAGGATGTTGAAGCAAACCTGTGGCCCCATAAATACGTTGGTAATTAGGAAGTAACTGGCACAGGCGGTGAAGCAAAATGGGAATGATTGCAAGAGCAAAGTTGCAGCAAACTGCAGTGCCTTTGTTAGGATGCCAGGACTTGATATTAAAGCTTTGCCCCATTCATGAAAAGGCCACTAACAAGAAAATTGAGCATTATTGATCATTTGTTGCAGTGTAGTCTTAATCCTGTACCTTTTCTTGGACTAGAAATGTAACGCTTTTATTAATATAATCATGACAAAACAAACTACTTGCTTTTCAGGTAATGGTTATGCATGCATGGGCTTGTATAGTAAATCCTTTTCTGGTGTGTGTAAATAAAAATGATGTGAAAGCACTGGTAGCTGTCAGGACTATTGAGAAAGAGGTTCATTATCTGCCTTTCTTGTATGTAGGTATGTACGAAACATGTAACAATCAATGAGTAAAGGCAAAAAGGTGTGAAGCAAGAAGTGGTTTTAGTAGGAATTTGAAGTGCCATGAAAATGTGTCTTAGCAATATTCCTATTCTAGATGGTTTGCAGTCTCATTTTATTTATGAGATGGAGTGTGGAGAAAGATTATGAGCAACCTGATTTGCATACCAGCATTGCAGGATGCACTGCTCGCTTCCATAGGGAATTTTTTTTTTCAAGGATGTGATGTGTCTGTGCACAAACTGTGGATTCAGAGGCTGAAGAGAAGTGGACAGTTACAGCAGAGAATGTGGCTGAGAAGAGTTAGCTGGAGAAGGATCAAAATTGCAAAAGGGGTGTCAAAGCAAAGTGGCCAAAGGACAGAGTTAGCAGCTGAGTCAAAATTATCATGCCAGCAGACCGGGGGAGGGTGAGGAGGAAGGAGACACAGGAGAAGACAGGAGTCAGCTGCAAAAATTCCCTGTGTGAAGGGGAGGTGGTGTAATCAGTGCTGAACAAGCGCTTCTGGGGCTGTGTGATTATATTGCTTTAGCAAAAGTTCAGGGTGGGAGAAGCTGCACCTTCTTTTTGAACTCTTGCCCGTCTCTGAGGGAGTCTGGTGACAGGACAGGTGTCACCAATGAGCTATACATGCTCCTGGTGGGTGAAACTAGATTCCTGCCTGTCTTCTTCCTCTGTGCTGGTGGCTGGTGCTGGAGGCCTGACTGGGAGGTCAGGAGAACACATTGCAGCTGCTTCCCTGGGCTGGGCATGGAAACAGGCCATGCTGGGAGGTGACTGTGACACCTTGATAAGGCCAAAACATGCAGGAGGAACTTGGTGACTCCTACAGGTTTGGTTTGGGTTTTTTTTTTAAGTCAGCATTTTGACTGTCAGGGTGGGGTAGTTCTATGTTAAATGGTCTTGGTACAACTTGGCACTTCCATGACTTGGCTCTCTCCTTAGCTCTGCTTGGCATAACACTTCCAAAATCACCCTGGAATTTAAATTTCTCTCTCTCTTCTCTCCCTCTCTCTCTCTCTTTCTCTAACTTAGTGTCAATGATAAAGTAATATCTGTCTCCTGCCTTAACTGTGTTCTTATTGATGCTTTACATGCCTGGGAAGTGGGAGTGCTGCAGCTGGATAAAGTAACATGATGGGACATGCATTGCTGCTGCACCTGAAGGCTATAGGAATAGGTGACTTTTCTTGTTTTCTTGAGTGTGGTTGTTCTCTTTGGTAGTTACCTTGTGGAAAGGTTTGTTTGTCCAGGTTCCTGCTGCTGAGTGGGGTAGCACTGCACTTCCCTGGAGCCTTGTTTCCATGTCTGTCGGCTGTAGTACCTGTATAGATGGCCAAAGTGCTGTGAAATGTTGACCTCAGTACCTGCACAAGTACAATCTGTTTAGCAGGGCAGAAGCCATGGATTGTGGATGGATTTCTTCTAATTCAGGCTGTGTAACACACCACATGCAGAGCACTCTGCCTGTGTTCTGCCTGATTGTTTATTTTGGCTGTTAGCATTCTAGAACTCTTGAAGGAAGGACTGGGAAAAACACCATTCTTCTACAGGGTAATTCTTGTTTCCAGAGCACAAAAGCCTTCTCTTCACTCCATGGAATTCTGCCCTGCTTAACCACCTTCAGGTTTTGTATTTTCATTGCACGTTGGCTTTTTTAATACGGAGAGTGTAGTGGGGGAGGAAAGAAGAAACTGCCCCCCAACCCCTCTCGATGAAATGTATGTGTAGCAATAGAGAAGTCTTCTAGGAAAGCCACTCCTTGGGGTGCACCAGTTTAACTTCTTGAACTTGTGTTGTCCTGCAGCCGACTTTGGGTTCTGTGCCCAGATCACCCCCGAGCAGAGCAAGCGCAGCACCATGGTGGGAACTCCGTACTGGATGGCTCCCGAGGTGGTCACACGGAAAGCCTACGGCCCCAAGGTGGACATCTGGTCCCTGGGCATCATGGCCATTGAGATGGTGGAAGGAGAGCCCCCATACCTCAACGAGAACCCCCTGAGGGTAAGAAGCCCTGGCTTTGCTGGAGCTGGGTGTTCACCGCTGTCAATAATTGTTCATTAATTGCATCTGCATTAAAAAGAAAATTAAATTTAAAAAGCTAACAAGATCAGCAGTACTAGAAAATTCCTCCAGAGGAAGAAAGCTGCCTTGAATTTGCAGTCAGCCTTACCCTGACTCTCCATCCCTGGAAGTGTCCAAGGCCAGGCTGGACAGGGCTTGGAATAACCTGGTCTAGTTAAAGGTGTCCCTGCTCAAGGCAGGGGGTGGAACAAGATGGGTTTTAAGGTCCATTTCAGCCTAAACCATTCTGGGATTCTGTGATGGTACTAAGAAGACTTGCCTGCCTATAACTGAAACACAGCTCTTTGACCTCAGGCCTCTGTGATGGTTTTAGGGAAAGTAAACCCAAGATATTATGGAAAGTGCTGCTGTGTCACAAACTGGTATGTTCTTTGCTAAGGTCAGTATCTGTTGCCAAGAGATGTTGAACATTATTTTGCTACTAGCAAGAATAGGTCATGACTGCCTACACATGTGGCATTTTGACAGTTCTAATCTGTGAAGTTGAGCGAAGTAGGCTGCAGAGCCCTCTCATCTGAGGGTTTGCCACGAGGCAGGTCAGTTTGGCATCTTTCAAAGCTCGGTTTTCTTCATTTTACAGGCTTTATATTTGATAGCAACTAATGGCACACCAGAACTCCAGAACCCCGAGAAACTGTCCCCAATATTCCGGGATTTCTTGAACCGATGTTTGGAGATGGATGTAGAGAAAAGAGGATCAGCCAAAGAATTGCTACAGGTGAGACTCAGCTTCTTCTCACAGTGCAAGGTCTAGAGTCAGGTCAGCCTGTGATGAACCACACCATAGACTAGCACCCTTTCTTTTTGTGTGTGTGTTTTCTCCTGGGAACTGTAGTGAGAACAGTTGGTAGGAAAGATTTATAATATACTCCGAAGTTATCCCATCATAATCTGTGATTTTACTCTGTCACTGCCAAAGCGTCCAGCAGTTTAGGAACTCCCTTCAGAAGGTGGCCACTGATAGCATTTGCATCACTTTTCATATTTCCACTTGCAAATGTCTCCTTCAGAACTCCTGATAAAATAATCTGCTGGTCTGACATCAGTGTTCAGGCCTTGAAAAGTTTCCTTTCTCCCCCCAGGATTCTGCCCTACAAGCTGAGCAGCTGGAGCAGTGTCCTTGCCATTGTGCCACCGTTCCTCCTTTTAGTTTTGATTTTAAACACTTTCTGTGCACTGGAAAAAAGCTGATTTTTAAGTGAGATCTGCTTGTAGGCAGCATTGTATGTAGGAGTGAGAGAATCACTGATGCCATTCCCTGGGAGAGCAAGGAGTAGCTCTCAGGCAGATGGTGTAGAGGTTTTCCCAGTAAAGCCAGCTGCTGCTTCTTATCTTTCTCTGATTATTTCTTGTTTAGAACTTTGTTTTGCTCATTGCAAGTGCAGCTGCAATACACACCTTTTGCAAAACCAGTGAGATATTCCACAAGGCAGTGTGGTCCCTGCCAGCCTTGGATTGTTTTGTCCTTGTAACTACCCAGAGAAACATGTGAAACAAGTCAGCAGTTAAAATGCAGAGTCATTGCTGCCTAGCTCCATGGAAACATGAATCCTGCTGGAAATCAAACCTTTAAAAGTGTGTCTTTCACTGATTCCTTGTGTTTCTGTCTTCCTGGCAGCATCCCTTCTTGAAACTGGCCAAACCTCTGTCCAGCTTGACGCCACTGATCCTGGCAGCCAAAGACGCAATGAAGAGTAACCGCTAACGTCCTGCCACAGCCTTCTTCTTTTTTGTTTGTTTGTATTTTACAAATCTTTATAATATATGAAATTGTTACACTTTTGGGGGGGGGGGAGGGAAGGGGTTTTTGTGGGGGTGGGAAACGTCTGCAAAAGGGAAGAAACTCTCATCCAGAAGACACCCAAAATACATTGTGGCGACTCTAGAGATCCCTGTCCGGGGTCCAGAAGGAATTGAGGGCTGAATTACTGGCCTTTGTGGGTTTTGTTATTCTGATTTTTGTTTCCCAGACAGCCCAGAAATACCACTTGCTGTGCCTGGGGCTTTAAGGGGTTTTAACGACTTCGCTGTAACAGCTCCCATTGTACCCTCTGGGTACTTTCAATACTTGAATGACAGATTCAAGCTTTCAGAGAGCAGTACTAATTTTACCTGCTGATCTCTTTGCCTCTCCTCTTCCTCCCCTCTACCTGCAATTCCTGTGGGAAGCTCCCAATGACCAGATTCACGGCAGGTGTGGTGAATGTGAAGGTACATCTTGCCCCTCATTTCTTTTTCAGATTAGCTGTCGCTGTACTGTAGAATCAACAACTCGGTTACTTAAGGAATCATAATGTATGGAGATGGTTTTTACTTTTTAAGATGAATAAGGAGAGAGAGAGAGAAGGGGAAGAGAAGTATTCAGCTGTTTCTCATGCCTGTGCTCTGTGGACTTTTTTCTTTTAATCAAAAATGTGGCCTCTTTGTAGAACCGTAATGATCGGTCAAGTCTTTGGATGTGGGTTATAGATGTGTAGGTTGGGGTCAGATACTTTATTTATGATCAAATGATCAGTTCTAGTCAGGGCAAGAAAAAATTCCAGCTGTCTTCCTGTCTGCTCTTTTTTCCCTGTTAGACTTGCTGGCCAGAAGCTTGAGGGATAATGTGCTTGGTGCAGTGGGTGATTCACAAACATGTATCTGTGCTCTGACTTGGACTTTGGAAGTTATGCTGGTGCCTTTGACTTTTTTTATTTTACATTTCCCTTCTTTGTATCAAATACATTTTTGTATATGTTGTAATTTCCCCCTTCCTCCCCCTGCCAAGCAAATAATGCATCAACCTATGGAGTTGTCAGAGTTTAAAGTATTAGAGCTATTTTTTTCCAGTTTTGTATGTGCTCCATTTGTACTAATGAAACCAGAAGAACAAATAACCAGATCTGAGGACACTGACGATACAGGATTTTGGAAGCATGATCTGAACAGATGATGATGAACACCTGGAGATGCCAAAGTTGTAAGATGAAGCTGAGGGGAAGCAGTGCTGTCAGACCATCATGGGGCCTGTTGGGCTGGCTGGTGTCACTCTGATCTTTGTCACCAAGGACGTCGTGCTAGCCAGGATGGCTGCAGTCAACCCTTCAATGCAACAAAAAGTGCCTCCTTCTGAAGGACAGCAACAGCCCGAGCAGTTGAGTTCTTGGGGTGTTGCCAGGGGTGAGTTTAGCAGAGCCTGTGCCCCTTCTAATGCTACAGTCTATGCATTTCAACCTCCCCAAGTGTTGAAGGAAGAGCCAAGTAGTGCCAAATGAGTCTGTGAAAGAACAACCATGACTTTATTGGGATTGTATTGCATTCCCCGTGGGACAGGGCCTGGGACAGACAGAGCTATGGTTGGGTGTGGACAGAGGACCCTGAATAAAAATTTTTGCACACTTTTCCAAACATTGCTGGCAGGGGATAGAAGGCATTTTCAGAGAACTTCAGTGTCTGTATAAAGAGAATGACATTTTGGGGACTGGTAGCCAAGGTATGACAAAACAAACTTCCAGGTGAGAGCGGCTGGGCAGGACAGCAGAGGCAGTTTGGGGAGATGGTGGAGGGGAGCAGGGTTGGGGTCTCGCAGCTCCTGGGAGTCGTGTGGGGCCAGCAGGATGCCTTGTTGGGCAGGTTCAGCTTGTGTTCTGCTCCTGTGTGGTAGTTAAAATCTGTGTTGGGTTAATTATCATAACTGCTACTCCCAGGGATAAACCTCTCTGGCTGTAAGTGCGAGAACAGTTCTGGCTTTACATTCTAATTTCAGGGAAGTGTCTCATGCCAGGTAAGGAAATCCAAGTGCATTTGCCTGGAAAAAAGGTTATTATGAGCCATGGACACTGTAGTCACCCTGGTTTGAGTGTGCCCCAGCTCCCTGGTCAAATGGAGAAGTGAGGAGGCTTGGCTGAGGAAAAAACCTGTTGTACCAGTGGTTCCCTCTTTGTCCATTGCTGGCAATGGACTTGGTGAAACTCCTTGTGCCAGAGTTAAACTGGGAGCTTTTCTTTCTTTCTTTTTTTTTTTCTGGTTTTTTTTTTTTTTTGTTTTGTTTTGTTTTGTTTTGTTGGGTTTTTTTTTTTAATGGCACAATCTAGATAAATTTAGCTTTTTAAATAGAAAACAAGAAATCATAAGTAATTTTAACTTATTAGTTCCCTTTTATTGGTGAATGAGAACGGTTTAAATCATATGTTGCAAAATTTGTCCAATTTAGCCTGCTTAGGAGACGACTTCTGAAGATTCAACCATCCTAATGCACAAAACCTGGCCCAATCCCAAGTTCCCAAACTGTGTGTGTGACCTGTGTGTTCAGCTCCGAGGCTGGGAAGTGCCAGCATCTCCCTGGCTGCACACAGCAGCTGTTCTGTGGTGAGGTTTCCATGGGGATCAGAGGTGGGGCTGGCAGGAGAGGAGAGCCAGGGGAAAGTGTTTGTGCTGTGCTTTTGTGTCTGGAGGGGTCAGGCATCGCTTTTCTGAGGGTGTCTGCAAGGTGAGAAGCTCCAAGGCTTGGTTTTCCCTGGTGGGAGCAGAGCGGAGCCCTTGAGTGGGTGCAGGGCTGTCAGCTCTGCTGTGGCTCTGGGGCAGGTGGAGACCAGCTCGAGCTGGAGGAAATAATGGGAAGGGATGAGGTTCATCCAGGTGTGGGGGTTCCTGTGCATCCCTCTTGGGTGCCCACCCAAGATCCTGAGTGGGGATCAGATGTGGATGTGATCCCTGTGAAGTGTCAGTTGGGCAGCTTGTGGCTGAGGCATGAGCGTGCAGGGAGTGTGAGATTCCTGGGATGTTGTTATCACAGAACAAACCAGAGTTCTTATTAAAAACAACCATGGGATTGAGCACTTTGCCCTGCCTTAGGTGTTAATGAGACTAATTGGAGCCTTCCCCCCGGTTCTCTGTGCAGGGAGGTGCAAAAGTTTGGCTACAGCAGATGGGTCCCACTGTCAGAGGGGCTGGGGAGGGAGCAAAAACGTGATTAAGGGTCTCTCCAGCTGGAATTGAGTCAATAAATCTCTCTGTCCTGTTTTTCCCTCTGTTCCTTATGCTGTTGATGGGAATGGAAGTAGGTGCAAGCTTTCTTTTTATTTTTTTAACTGTCTTCAGATGTTAATGTTGCCTTTTGTGTAATTTAATCCCATTATGTTATTTAATTGTTACTGCAATATTAACTACTGTATTTGTTGACTTCGTTTAATAACTGTTCTTTCAGGGCTAGAAATAAACTTTTAAAAAACCTTTGAGGTTTTTTTCTCCCTTTTCCCTGTCATGAGTTTATACCTTTGAAGACAAAGATGAGCATCTGAAAGAGTTCATGTGTCAGTGTTTTACTGAGATTAACAGAATGTATTTATAACTAAGATTCTTATGAATGCTTAAATGATGGTGGGTATAATTTTATGCTATACCAGCCTGGTTATTCTAAAGTTTTATTACTCATTGGTGTCAGTACCAGCCTCGGGATCACCACAAGCGTTCCTTGCTGCTGTGAGCTGCTGGTGGATGGTGGTGCCTCCCAGAAAAACTCTGGGTTGCTGATGGGAGGAGAGCAGCTCTGAAACACCCTTTTCATCCACTGTGGAGGAGATCCCTTGCCCTCCATGCGAAGGGAGCAAAGCAAAAGCCAGCCTGGCCTATCCCAGCTGCATCTTCCCCCTTGTGCTTGCCAGTGCTGGGGTGGGACTGATGGGCCCAGTAACCTCTGGTGATGTGCTGATGATTCAGGAGCTGTTCCCAACAGCTCTGCTTTCTGCACCGTGGGTACCATCCAGTGTCCTGCTTACAGACATTAGGGCACAGGATCCTCGGGAATTGAGGTGTCCTGCTGCCTGCTGGGTGTGCTCCATCTCCACTGATCAGCGTTGGACCGTGGGAGTGAGCACACTGGGTGCCCACAGCTCTTCGAGGACTTGGGATGAGATCCACGGCGCCTCTTGGCCTCCAAGGCTGCAGAGAAACACTTTTGTTTTCCACTGGACCTACAAAAAGGGCTGTGGGATGTTGGCCTGCCAGTCCAGCCAAGGACAAGGAGGGATTTGCTTTGGGGTTGAGTCCGGGTCAGTTGGCTCCGGATGAAGTTCCTGCCTCGGTGGTGAATGGCGAGGACTTGGCATGTCCTGTGTTACTGGGAAAGGGGCTCTTCCCCTTTCTTGCGTGGTATACAAGCTTTGCTCGTACACTGACAAAGGGAAATGAAGAAACCACTCATCTCCAACAGCTGCTTCACCCAGACATGAGAATGTTGCTTTGCTCAAGAGCCTGTCTCTTCAGGGTTATCAATTTGTTGTAGCATCTCAGTCGTTCTATATGATCAACTCTTTGTGCATTTAAACTGGTGTTCTCTAACACTGCATTTAAGTGATTTGGCATTCAATTTCTGAGAGAACAGTGGACAGGAGAAGGTGCCTAGTGGAACTCAGGACTGTTGGGATTTTGATACCTGAAGGGAGAGGAGGGCTTTGGCTGATTTTGGCTCGCACAGCTGAAAATTGCAAATCCTTGGTAAATCCTCGTAAGTCTTGTGTGAACTTGCTCATCCCTTGCACGTACGTGCCTGAGACTAAACCCAAGAGCAGCCCCATTTTTTTGAGATCAGCTTATTCAAGTTTGGGTATTTAAAACATAGTTCTTGAAGGCAGTAAATTTGGGGGCAGCAGTTTCTGCCTTTCAGGGCTGCTGTTTGGCTGCAGTGAGTTACTGCAAAGCTGAGCACAACTTGTTTGGACTGCACTAGGAGCACGCTGGTTAAAACCAGGGTGGGGGAAAAGGGAGGATCCTCATTGGCAGTGTTTTCATGGTGGTGCCTGAAGAGCATTCTTGAGTTTCAGTGCAGTTCCCCTAACTCCTGAGCACAGTACTGTCCATAGATCCCTGCTCCCAGGGATTTGTGCAGCTGTTTTTTCCCCCCTTTTTAAATATAACTTTCATTTTGCTACCAAGATTATTTTTAATAAAAACAGCTGTCCTCAGTCATGTGAGGAAGTGACATGAAAGTTTGCTGAGCTCAGCCAAACTCTGGTTGTTGCTCTCCAGATGTGTGGAGGAAGCACGTTCTTCTAACAGCTGTTTTCCCTGCTCTGAATCCAGCCTAAGGAAGGATTTCTTTTCCTTGAGGGTGAGAACTACCATCACGTGAGAACGATGACTTTCTATGACTTCTCTACCTGTTAAGAAGGAGAAGGGCAGCACCAACACAGCTCCTTATGCTTTTCCCAACACGGCAAAGGAATGTCCTGCAGCACATCATCATTTAAATCATGGAATCAGTAAAGCTGGAAAAGACCTTTAAGATAAAATCAAATCCATCAAGATTTCAAATCCCCGTTGACCTGAGTGTTGAAACAGCCCATAGGGACTGATGGGATTTTCCCAGTGGGAACTTAGGGGTTGCTCACTCTCTTTCAGGCACTTAACAGGCCCCCAGACTTCTGCTTTGGAGCTGTGTTGAGTCAGTGCAGAGGAGGGAAGAGCAGGCAGGCTGTGTCAAGGCACGGATATGTCTCAATGCATGGATGTCTCAATGCACAGGCTCCAGATCCTTGTGTTTTCTGCAGGGCTCTTGAACAGGGAATTCAGCTTGGTACAGCTGGATCAACCATGAGGACACTGATGGGACTCACGGCAGCTCCTCAGAATGGTCTGGAGGGGAGACATGCCCATACCATGTGCAGGGCTGACCTTTCTCAGGACTGATGTCCTCTGGAATGCCATGGGGTTTCTAGAGCCAAGGATGATCCATCTTTGTTATTTTTTTCCTATCAGTGAATGCTTATTCTAAGGATTTGGATCTTTCCACAAAGCACAATTAACTCTTGGATCCCCTAGAGCCCTTTTCCCTGCCTGACCATGATAGCAAAACTGGCCCAGGTTCCTGCTGCCTTGTCACGGCAGCTGGGAACATGTGGCTGCTTCTGGAAAGCTCTAAGTCACCCTCTGCCCAGTGAAACTTCCCTTAAATAACCTTATTACTCTCTTTTTCTGTAGCCGTTGCCTCTTTGAGGGTGAAAATAGCCAGGGAGCCAGGGTGTGGCTCTTCTCTGCTCTTGCGACTCTTCAGCGTTTTTGGGGAATGTTTGTTTTGCTGAACTCTGCAAGTGCAAACTTGTTCCTGTTCTGTGGCTAAACCCCTCCACTTAAACATCTGCATTTTAAGCCCTGAAAGCAAGTTTGGTTTAGAAAGACACTGATGTTCCAGCTCCAGAAAAGGGGTTTTTGGTGAGAGTACTGCAATTGTTAGATAGTTTCGTTCCTAGAAGAGCAGCCCTGCAAAGCTGCGTGGAGTCTGCTGTCAGCACTAACACAAATGAGGGAGAGGAATGAGCCCCTGGCCTTGTTTAATTCCGTAGTTATCCTTGGAATCAACAGCTCCTCTCTCCAGCCTCAGTTGTCCCACAACTGCAGGATGTGCTGTGGGCACAATTACAAGCAATGGGTAGAAAATAGCTTTGAAACCTTGGAATGTTTATTTCCTAAGGCCCAACACTTACAGTGATTGAGAAGAAGAGGACAATCTATTTCTGGGGGAAGGAAAAGATGTTGGAATTTCTTTCCCAGTTTTACCAGTCTGTGTCCAGTAATCTGGTGGTTTTCTTTTAGGGACTGGATTTGGACTGGGTAGCTGGTTTTGTTTCTAAAGAGAAAATTCCACTGGTTTCTCTACTGAGAAACACAGGAGGAGGGGAGGTGGAAAGAATTGAGTTGGGATTGTGATGCTAAGTATTTCATGGTTGGTTCTGCAGTGATGAGTAGCTTTGACCAGCACTTTGTTGCTGCCAGAGGTCAATTTTCTTGAGGACAAAATTACTAATTTATGAATAATCTTCTGTTATTCAAGTGAAGTCATTTGTTTATTTGAGGTGAAAGATGGGTGCTCGCCCTGTCATCTGAAGGGTGAATTGGGGTAAAAAGAGTTAAACTGGGGGAAGTTCTGAGGCAGGCTGACCAAAAGCAGGGCAGTTTTGGGGGGGAGGAGAGGAGGGCTTGGATGATGGGTGGCTGGCAGCATGGTCCCCTCTCCCTGGCCAGACTTCCTATGGTTTCCAAAGCCAGGACTGTGAGCAGTGATCCCGGGGACCCTTCCAAAAACCACTGCTGGGTGGGCACGTGGGGATAGAAAGGAGTGGGGGAGGAAGATGAAAGGAGGGAGGGTGGTGCAGGGGGAGGTGCTGAGCTGTGGCCTTCACAAGCATCCCCACAATGTTGTGTTTCTTCTGTGCTGTCAAAGGCTGTTGAGGGAGAGGCTCCAGTGCATTTGAAGCATCTGTGTATTGAAGAGACTCATCCCTGCTCAAGTGTGCTTCAAATCTGGGTTTCCTAGAAATTTCTTTTATAATTGGCACAGGGGCAAATAAAATGGTCCAAATCAAAGCTGTTGGCTCTGTGTGTGACGGGGCAGGGAGAAGAGCTGGGTTAGCTGTCAGCACTGCCTGCCCTGGGGCTGCAGGAGAGCCTGTAGGGAGGGCAGCTGTGGCCTCTTCTGCTGCAGGTCAGGGAAGTGACCCAGAAGACACATCATGTATTGTTTACCAAACAATCTCAGAATGTTTTGGGTTGGAAGGGGCCTTAAACCCGTTTCTTTCCACCTCCACCATGGGCAGGGACCCCTTCCACTATCCCAGGTTGGTCCAAGCCCCATCCAACCTGGCCTTGGACACTTCCAGGGATGGGGCAGCCACAGGCATTGGAGCCAAGCAGAAAGAAAATGAAGTTTTTTGTTCCTTCTGGAAGAGCTGTCAGCTCTGGGGAGCTGCTGTGGGCTCTCAGGTGTGAATGCTGAAGCTGGGGGCTCAGTGCCTGGTGCAGATAACACCAGGATTTGCTGGGACAAACAACTTGGTGGCTGCTCCAGCTGCTGTGACTCTGGCAGCTCCGTGTGGCACTGGCATTGCCCATGGGGGCCACACGTGTGGCCTTTCCCAGGCCTGTCAGGCTGTGCCACGTTTGCTTTCGCTTGGCTTTATAAAGAGGAGCTGCAGGAGCTTCCTCTGCTCCTTCCCAGACTCTGCCACCAGCACAGCCTTCACTATGGATGGCTTGAATGTCTCCATTGCTTTTTTTCTCCTGGTTGTTGTGGTGTGCCAGGTGCTCCGGTGGCTTTCCAAGAGGCTTCTGTCGCCTGGAACACATGGCTGCCTTGCCAGGGAATTTGCTGGCTCGTTCCAGTTGTGCACGAGCTGCCTCGAGCTGAGGATGCTGATGGAGATTGGGCCCTGGGGTGGTGGCTTTGGCCTGGACGTGGTCCTGACCCTGCTCTTCCTCCTCTCCGCTGTGCATGGCGCCTCTTTTGACGGAGCATCTGCCAACCCGACCGTGTCTCTCCAGGAGTTCCTGCTCCTGGAGTCCAGCCTGGCAGTGACTGTGGCCAAGCTGCTGGCCCAGGGTGTGGGTGCAGGGACGGGCTGGGCTCTCACCCGCCTCTACTGGTCCTGGGAGCTGACACAGCTCCACTTCATCCAGAACCTGATCGCGCCCGAGTGCAGCTCCTCCATCCACGCCTCCCTGCCCCACGCCGCCTTCGTGGAGGGCTCCTGCTCCTTCCTCTTCCACCTGGTCCTCGTCAGGGTGCAACAGAGTCACCCCCTGTACCGGGTCCCTGCGCTGGCAGCGACTGTCACCTTCCTGACCTACACAGGTGAGCAGCACTGGAGTTTCTGTTTCTGAGTCATTTGGAAAAGTACCTCATGTGTGGGGGAGGAGCAGCCCCCCTGTTTTTCATCTTCCAGGACTGGAGAGGTAGGGATTAACAAGGTAACGACTACTGAGCTGGCTGTTTTCTATTATTTTGGGGAATATTCATTTTGAGATGAAGATGGCAGTTTGGGGTACCTGGGCTGCAGGTCAATGTCAGCTCACAGCCATAGAGCTCAAGACTGGGATCACCTCCCTGGAATGTCCCCTGCTGCAATCCCTCAGTCCTGCACTGAGCTTTTCTGCTTCCCACAGAGTTCAGGGCAACAAGGGTGGGATTTCCTCAGTCCAAGAAGGCAGGCAGGAGAGGTCACAGCCCTTTGTCAGTGTTCCAAAGGATGCAGTGGGACTGCTGGCCACGTTTCTCTTCCCAAACAGCTGGACCGTTCACGGGGGCCTTCTTCAACCCTGCCCTGGCCACAGTCACCACCTTCCAGTGCTCGGGGAGCAGCTTCTGGGACTACATCCAGGTTTACTGGCTGGGGCCCCTCGCAGGTGAGATCTTCCCAGGGGGCAGGAGCTGGCATGGGGGCAAGGCAGAAGTGCTCAGTGTAACATGAACTCTTCTGGCAAAGGGCTGAACTTGAGGCTGCCAGTGGCAAGTGTCATTTTTCATCCTGCTTCATTGTCTCTGGGGTCATCTCTTTGCTATGCAGTTTTTTAAAACCCAGCTTCTGCACAGTACAAGGTACAGAAATCTCTCTGAAGCCGAAGTCTGGGGGAGGTTTAGCGATGGTGTTTTAGGACAATGGCACGTTGAGCTGTGCTTTGAGGTTTTCCTCAGCTCCTGGGTGGTCATGGGGAGCTGGATGTGTGCTGAGAGTGGAGACAAGTCCCTGATCAGAGGGTGGAGCCAGGTGGGAGTTGGGCTCTGCTCCCAGATAACGATGATGGGACAAGAGGGAACGGCCTCAAGTTGCCCCAGGGGAAGTTTAGGTTGGATTTTGGGCATATCTTTTCCCTGAAGGGTGGTCAGGCACTGGCACACTGTGCTGAAGGTGGAGACACCACCTCTGCAGGGATTTAAAAGCCATGTGGATGTGGCACTTGGGCCATGACCTGTGGTTACTTCAGCAGCACTGAGGGAATGGTTGGACTCCGTGGGCTCAGAGGACTTTTCCAACCTCAATGATTCTCTGGCAGAAAACCACTGAGGTGGTTTATGGCCCTTCTGGGTCAAAACAAGCCTTATCATGTTAAGGACAGAGTGATTAGATTCTCCTTAAAGCTTAAGGTCCCCAGCTCTTGGTGGGGATGCCAGTGGTGCTGAGCTGCCTTTTGGTCATGGTGAGGGTTGTGACAAGGATCCCAAACTGCTGCTGAGCTGTGGGGAGGGTGGAGATGCTCGACACTGCACTTGGAAGGGGTCTGTGCTCTCATTCCAGGGATGCTCGCTGCCCTCCTGCTGTTCCAGGGCAACATCCCACGCCTCTTCCAGAAAAACCTCCTCTACAGCCAGAAGAGCAAATACAAGGTGCCCAAGGCAAAGGTGACAGCGCAGGTGGAGGGTGACAAACCGCAGAGGAAGAGGAAAGAGGGGAAGAGCAACTCTGAGCCCCGTGCCTGAGCCCAGGAGTGCTGGCAGCCCTTTTCCTGGGAAAGGGTTTCCCTGTGTGGAGGATTTTGCTGCTGGTTCAGTCCTTAAAGCATCACAAAGGAATCCTTGCGGGATGCCTGAGTCCCTGAGCTCCTTTGGGAATTGCTTTGAAAGCCTCTCTGGAGAGCCCAAAATGTTTCAAGCCCACACTGCTGCCTCAGAGAGAAAACACTGAACACTTTTGCATAAATTGCTGGTTGTCTTGTACTGCCAGGAATCTTAACGGGAAGTTGGGACCATTCCATGGGCAGGCTTGAGCAACTCGGGGTTATTGCATCGTGCAGTGACTGAAATAACCCCACTGGGTCTCTTGCAGCCCTAAAAACAAAGTATAAGCCAGTAATTGCCTTGGACACGTGGGAGGGAGAGGAAACAGGCTTTGATCTTTCAAGTTATTAAAGGATACTGGCTAAAAATTGGCGGGTTTTGAGTTAAATTTGACTTGAAGTCCTTGAATTGCACAGGTTGAACCTGGCAAGTCTTGGAGAGGAATTAAAAATGCTCCAAGGCAAGAGAGTTCACTGGCCACGGGACACTCTGCTCCTCTGGGGATGTGCTTAGCCTGGGTTTTGGTGCTGTAAGGCATTAAGAAATGGTGCTCAAAGGGTCTGTGGTTAGAAAAAAAAGAAAGAGACCCAGGCAGCTGCTGTGGTTGAGCAAGTGCATCCCTGGATCTGCTCCATCTCTACGTAAAATACTCCTAGCTCTAAAATTACAGTTTGTGGAAAAAAACCCTAATAAAAATAAATGCTGTGCTTGGCATTTGGGTGAGTGATGTCATTCCTGGGAGCCCTGCTGGAAGACACCCCTGAAAATGGGAGTCACTGTGATGCCCAAACCGCCTCTGCCCTGCCTGCTGCCTGCTCAGGAAAGGGGGGGGAATGTGGGGAGAAACACCTGCTGGGAAATGGGGATCCCCCCTGGCTGTTCTCGGGCCAGGGCACCCTGTGGGAGCTGCACCCTGGATGTTCCTCAGGGAACAGCACAGGGAGATTGTGATGCTCTGGCTGTTCCAGTGTCTCTGCCCTGGATCAGAGCTCCTGACAGGAATGACCCGCTCCTGTTTCCTGAGGAGCAAACGGAATAAGCAAGTGGCACCCAATTAAAACCTGGAGTGGAGGTGTCAGGTGCAGGTTTGGTACCCAGTTTGGTCCAGCCCTGCTCCTCCCTCCACTCTGCTGTGTCCATGGGGAGACAACCCCAGGGTGCTGCATGGCCTCTGGGCTGCCCATCCCAGTTGATTTCCTCTGGGATTGCCCTCTGAGGGGATCTGCAGGCCCCCCAGGAGCCCCAGACCTCTGAAACCATGAGCCCACCCCACATCCCGACAGGACAAATGAGGGGAGGGATCAACACAGCCATACATGGATGTGCCTCAGAGATGAAACTTTATGGAACACACAGCACCCCCAAGCCATGGAGCAAAATCCCCAAACGGTGCCCTCTCCTTGTCTCCTTGTGCCTGGGGGAATGCTTGGCACTGCCCTGGGAAGGGCAATGGGAGCACAATCTGACTTTTTTCCTGGTTAAACTGAGCAGGAGACCTTTGGGTGGAAACTGAAACATTTGAGACTCTTGGTGACTGCCCCAGGGACACGCCGGGATGCTCAGATCCCCCCTGGGCAAATTTTTCAGAACCTCTTTTGGTTTGGAAATCGTGCTGGAAAGCCAGAGATGGGGCCTCTGTTTATCCCAGCTGATTTGCTGGCTCTGCTGTTGTTTCAAGAAGTGCAGGATAAGAAAAGTCAGGCTGGGTTGCCCTCCACAAGCCATTCCTGCAGGATCTTTCCCTGGGCAGAGGACATTCCTGTGGCAGCATGGAGCAGTGGGTTGGGATATCTGGCTGCAGAGAGGCTCACGAGATGTCTCCCTGTCACACAGGGATGGAACTTGAGTCTGACACTGCAGAGTAGGGTGCTGACCCTATACATGCAGCATCCAAAGGCAACCTGGAACCACAAAGTCAGCGCAAAATAATGCTAGGTTCCTTTTTTTTTTTTTTTTTGGTGTGTGTGTGTGGTTTTTGTTTGTTTGTTTTGTATCTTTCCCGGTTTTGCTTGCTTTTGTTTGTTTTGGTTTGGTTGGGTTTGTTTATGATTTTGTTTGTTTTGGTTTTTTTCCCTTTCAGGACATATTCAAATGTTTGGGGTCTGCTTCTGGGGCTTTTGGGGAGGTTGTCTACTGGGCAGACTGATGTAATTAAAGGCAATTTAGGGAGTGACAGTAACTTTTGTTATTTTTAATCAAGAGGCTGCTTTTCCAGCACGGTAACGTTAATGGAGCAGGGGACAGCTGCAGCTGCACAGACAGACTCGTTCCCAAGCTGTAAATCAAACTCCACAGCTCTGATTTACACCTTGGCCCTCTTCTGTCGCAGTCTCCGGTGCGGGGCTGAGGATCCGGGCTGCCCTCCTGGATCTGCTCCTCGCTGCTGGAGGCCGGTGCTGCGCTGAGGCTTCAGCTGCTGTCTGGGGGGATTTCCCTCTGGAAAAGTCCCGCGCAGCCCCCGGGATCCCCGCGGCAGCCCGCCCTGGCCCCGGCGGCGCCCGGGGCTCGGTGGTGCGGGGACAGGGGAGCGGGGCAGCCCCTGAGCCCCGCCGTCCCCGGCACGGGCGGGCGGACAAGGATGCTCGGATGGAGGGGCCGGCGGGGCTCAGTGCCGGGTGGTCTCCAGGCGGTGCCGCGGGGCTCGGTCCTGCCGGGAGGCAGCGGGCTCGGGGGTCTCGGGGGTCTCGGGGGGCGGCGGGGGGAACTGCTTCTTGTACAGGAGGCTGCTGTACTGCAGCTCCGGCGTCACCAGCCGCCGGCAGGCCCGCTCCAGCTCCCCATCCAAGCCCTGCTTGAGGTTATAGCCCAGGATCCTGGCCCTGCCGTACTGCAGCGGCCGCAGCGAGGAGTCCTTGATGTCCTTGGGGCCCACGCTGCCCGGGCCCTGCAGGCAGGCCCGCGCCAGCTCGGCCTGCCGCGCCCGCAGCGCCCGCACCTCCCGCCGCAGGCGCTCCCGGCCCATGGCCCGGTCGATCCTCTCCCAGAAGGTCCTGTTAAAGTGCGTGTAGATTTCCCAGTCCAGCCTGTTCCAGGCCTTGAGCTTCTCCACGGCCCAGTCCGGCAGCGTGGACCTGGTGCTGCTGTCCCTGGTGTTGAGCGGGAAGGAGACGACGCTGTCCAGGTCCCAGCACAGCAGCTCCTTCAGCAGCACCATGGACTCGTCGAAGTACTCGGAGATGAGCACGAAGTCGAAGGAGGCCTCGATGGCCTTCAGCATGAGCTGCACCCGCTCGGGGGACGCGTCTCCGTCGGGGTTGAAGCCGAAGTCGAAGGTGATGAGGTTCCTGGCGTACTGGCGGTCCCCGCTGGCCGGGTTGTAGTAGCGGTAGGGCTGGCTGAGGAACTCCTCCAGGCTGCGCACCCGCGAGAAGGCCGACGCTGCCTTGTAGTACACGAAGGACGACTCCATCAGCTGCACGGGGTTCCTCAGGATGGAGAAGTACACGGCAGAGCTGGGCACCACCTTCTGCACCTGCCGAGGAGGAAAAGGAGGTTGAAAGCTGGGGAGGGAAGATGGGACCCGCTCGCCCACAATGCTGTAAGCAGAGGCACCTGCTGGGGATGGAGGTGGGGCTGCTGGGGAGGATTCCAGGGCGCAGCTCCTCACAGGAGCTGTGGGGAGCTCCAGGAGAGTTACACCGGGAGAGCAGTGAGCAGAACTCCCCACAGTGGGCTGCCACAGCTGCGTGGCCAGGCTGAGAGACTGCATGTCTCCTTCCCTTTCACCGTGTCCACCTGCCCTCAGGCGGCACCCAGAGGGGTGGATGCTGGGCACAGCTGACCTGAGCTGATGCATTTTGGATGTTCTCCTCCTGCAGCTGGTCCCCTCTGGGCCTGTCCAGGGAGCAGGACATGTCCCAGGGCCCACCAGACATGAAAGAGATGAGAGCTGCTGGCTGCTACAGGTGCCGTCCCCCACTTTGCCACGGCTCACAGCACAGGGCACCTGCTCACAGCAGCTCTCGGGAGATGCCAGCAGCGTGCCAGGTACCCGTGGGCAATCCTGGCTGTCTTTAGCTCATCCCCGCAGAGTTTATGTGCTCGCCAGGTGCCCCTCCTTGTGCCCCATGCGCCCCTCTCCCCCTGCCCGCCCGGCGCTCCGAAGGGGCGCGGCTCTGGCCCTACCTCCGGCTGCAGGAACCGCATGTGGTGGCAGAGGATGTTGAAGCGCCGGGGGCTCTGCGGGGAGAAGCCCTGCACGAACCTGGCCAGGAAGTGGTATGGGTAGTAGAGCTGGAAGCCCCCGCCCTGGGGGAAGGCGAAGGTGAGGTTGTGCGTCTCCCCGAAGCGGAACAGGATGTTCATGACGGTGCTGCTGGCGCTCTTGTGGACTTTCAGGAAAACAATGTCAGTCTTGGGCTTGCACGTCTTCCCTTGAGGGGTGACCCCTCTGGCCTGCTGACCTACAGTTGTCAACTCCTTGACCTCAAAGGCTTCTGTCCAGCTTGGGAAAAATCCTGCCTCCAGGTCTGTTTTGTAAGAATCCTCTGCCTGCCGAGGTTGAGCCGAGTTTGGGATGGGCTGTGTAAATGAGGTGCCCCACTCAGGGTGGGGAAAACCCAGAGCCTGAGGCTGAGTCTGGCTCTGTGCCTCCACCTGCACCATTCCAGGTGAGGACATTCCCCTCTGCCCCTGTGTGCTCAGCCTGTTTGCAAAGATGATGAGCTTGCTGGTGACAGCTTCTGCCGGAACTGCAGCATCCCTCCCGGGAAGGCTTGGAGAAGGACTTTCTTTGGCTGCTTTTTCCAGGCCAGGAAGCTGGGGTTTCAGCTCCGTGGGTGACAAATGGGCTTTCACCTTCTCGCTGCTGTGCTCAGGCTGCTGCATCCAGTGCTGCTCTTGGCTGCTTTCCAGAGGGGTCTCCTGTCTGAAGTACAGATGCATCCTGAAAACATCCTCAGTCGAGGCAGGGGCTGGCTCGGCTTCCCTCTGCCCCTGAGGGGAGTCATCCTCCCACAGCAGGTCGGGGCTGTGGAGGGCAGAGCCCAGCCCGTGGACCATGGTTTGCTGCAGGCCACGCTCCAGCTCACGCTGGCAGCTCCTGTGAGGGGGAGAACACAATGCTCAGCTGCTGGAGATGGGAGGACACTGCAGAGGCAGCTCCTCTGCAGCCCAATGAACCCCCTGACACCCCAAAGTCACCCTAAAAATATGTTTCCCACTTTTCTTGGGGTGGGTGGCATTGCTAATGGGTGTAGAGGCTTCACTGCTGCCCTGGAGGATAGGAGTGGGTGCAAGGTGCAAGAACTTGGGCTTGGTAATCTTGGAGGTCCTTTACAAGCTCAATGATTTTATGAAGAAGAGGACAGGTCAGCAGTGATGTGGCAGTGTCTCTGTCTTGCTGGAGCATGACAGGATGGTGGAAGGAGCAGAGCAAGAGGAGGCAGGGAGAGAGAAGAGCTGGTGGTCTGGAGAAGCTGCAGGAATGATTGCAGATAACCCCAGACTGGGAGGACTGGGCTCAAGGGCTGGAGGGTTTTGTGGAGAGCCGGGACAAAGCCCAAAGCAGCCTTGTCTGACCCCAGGGTGGGCTCAGCTCTGGCCAGGGCATAGGGGTGAGATGTGGGACCCCCAGAGGGTCCTCTCTCACCTGGATTTTCCTCCCTGTCTAAGGAAGACCCTGCTGGGTGGTTTTCAGGAGGGCAGCTCTGAGCCCACCTCAGTGGCCAGCGGGAGGCTGGAGGATGAGGTGCAGGTTTATAATCCTGCCCAAGACCTACCCACGAGGCTGCAGCTTCTCCACAACCTGAAGTGTGACCAGGAGGAGGATGAGTAGGCTGAAGGAGATCCAGAGCCGACTTGGCTGGCACCTGTAGATTGCGCTCAGCTTCCTGCAAGCAAACAGATATTTGAGACCGTGAGTGGTGAGAAAAAGCCAGGACCAGTGCTGTGTGTGAGGCAGGCGGGAAAGGCGCCTTGAGGCTGTTTTATTTTTTATCTTTACGTGAGGTAAGGTCACGTTTTCAGGGGCGGAAATGATGCAGAGGCAGCGATAGCCGAGGAACCTCCGAGGCTGTGCCCCAGCAGTGCAGCCTCATGGAAATTTCCAGATGGGCCACAGATCTTGTGCTGAAAAGCAAACAGTGATAACCACTGAGTCTCTTGGCTGCTCAGGGACGCCTTCCTGGAGCAGCCTGAGCTCCCCCCAGGCAGCAGGAGCAGGGCACTGCCTGTGTGTTCCCTGCCCTGCCTGGCCAGGAAGGATCAGGATCCTGTCTGTATCAACATGGACAATAAAACACTTTTTTTCCCTGCTCTCCCCACTCTCTGCTGTTGGACTGCCATCTGCACAGGCTCCAGCTGTGGCTGCAGATGTGATGCCACCGTGGGGGCCCCAGCAGTGCCTGGATTTTAGTCTGATTTCAGCTATGTCTGCAACAGCAGTGTGATTTCTTCAGGCCATCAGAATTGTGCTGTCATGGTTTGGGTTGTGTATGGTGATGTTAAGGCCGTGGAGATGCTGCCACAGGGCTCCTTCTGTTTGTAGGGCTTGCTGCAAACCCTGGTGGAGCTTGATTGTAGCTTTAATCTTCAGTGGAACGGTCGAGGGGCTGAATTTCCTGGAAAAAAGGATTTGTTTGCGTTTTATTTTTTCACAGAAAGGTTGTCCAGTCCCAGAAGATGTGACACTTGGAATCATGGGTTAGTGGTGGCCTTGGCAGTGTTGAGGGAAAGATTGGACTCAATGATCTTAGCGGGCTTTTGCAACCTGAATGATTCCATTATTCTGCTGGTTTTTCACCAGGGAGCTCGTTGTTGCATAACAGGAGATGATTTGTACTGAGGATCTGGTTAAACCCTCTGGGATTGGGCTCTGCTGTGGGGGAAGTCCAGCCTGCCAGCCCCAGGGAGGGAGGGCCACAGGCAGCAAGGATCTAGATGGGAGGAATTAATGAAAGCAGAAACTTGGGCAGAGCCTGCTTGGAAGCTACATTCCAACAGCCAGCGTGGGCTCATTGGCATTTCTGCCTTCCTGCAGTGGTCAGCTTTGGACCAAGACAGTGGGACTGAGACTGCACAGACCTGCTTGTCCCAGAGCTTCTTCATCTCTGTGGTGCTTTATCTCCTGCTCTGGGCAGTCCTGTGGCACTTGGGAGCAGAACCTTCTTGGTGAGGCAGCAGTGACACAAATGTGGGCTGTCCAAAGGGGTCACGTGCATCCCACTGGTACAGGTCAGGAATTCAGGTTTGCTATTGAGAAACTGGATTTGTCCCAGGAAAATCATCAGCTGTCATGATTAAGCAGTAGTTTGATAATGACAGCACTGCTTGCAGTGGTTGGACACTCATGGACACGGTTCTGCCCTGCTCCCAGTAATGTCCCTTCACTGAGCTGAAACTCTCAGCTCCTCCCAGGAGGATTTTAGTGTCTAAAGTACTCAGGACTGGAAAGGTTGGGAGGCCGTGGCAGTGTTACTGAGGATTCAGAAGGTGTCATTACTGCACATAATTACTGCCCATCAGCATCCCAGCATCCCCAATCCCAACAGCAGCCTGGAGGTATCCACGCTCTTTGGCACTTGAGGAGCAGACTGCCAAGTTTGGATGAGACAAGAGGTGGCAAATGCACGTGTGGGTCACTGCCTGGCCGTGCCAGTAGCACAAGGAGACCCTCGTGAGGTCAGAGATAAACGGCTGTGACAAATAACGGAGCAGAAAAATGCCAAATGCTTAAACAGAGCTTAAAATGCCAAGAGGTGTTAAAGAGGGAGGGTTGAAGCTGAGGCCCAAGGCTGCCCCAGGGCTGCTGTGAGGAAAGGTTTGTTGAAATAACTCCATGTGGAAGATCAGAGAGACCACAGAGGGAGAAGGCAGTGAGGGAGGAGCTGCTCCAGAGTGAAGTGATTCCTCTGGATCTGGTTGGAAACTCGATTCAGCTCTCCCATCACTCCAGGCAAGGCTGATCATAATTTTGTCTGGCTGGCCATGGTAAGACAAGCAGCAAGAATGGAATGAAAACCTGCACTGTGATATTTAGTGGTACACACAAACTCTTGGGGGCATCAGCAGGAGCACACAGATGAAGGCAGAATGATGGAACACTTTCCCCCAGGCAGAGCTGGGGCAGCACCCTCTGCCACTCCCAGATCTGTATTTGGTGCAGGTATAATTCTGGACTTGCTTCCACAGAGGTCCTAAACTTTCCACCTGTGAGAATCTGTGAAAGATCCAGGTCCTTTGGCTCTTTTGAGGTGGCTGTTGTGTTGATGGAACACCCAGCTGAGAGCACACAACACGTGTTGGGCTGACATGTGTTGAGGCTGGCCAGGATGGCACACAGCCAGAGCCTTTCCTTCCCTCCTCCATGGACATCAAGGGGGGTGTGCTGAGAAAGTGGCAGTGCTCAGAATTGCACTGAAGATGCCAAGAAGTTGCACTGAAGGCAGCAAAACATCCATTAAATGGCACATGGTGCTTGAGCAGCCCTGGTCTTGGAGGCTGGAGCAGGTTGGCAAGATGTAAGTGAACAAAACACCTTCAAAAGGTTCAGCTGCCCTCCGTGGGTAACCCCTGCACAACCTCCTCTCCATTTACATTGGGATGGGATCAGGGATGCATGTCTCGGGGCAGAGTTAAACACCTGAGACCAGAGCACCAGGGAGGTGTCCAGGCTGCACTTGCAGGGTGGATTGGGCTGCAAGAACCCAACGCCTGCAGAGTCTTTGGAGATGCCTCCATCTGCAGGCAGGCTACAGCTGAGGAGCCACCCCCAGACCAGAGCTGTGTGCTGTCACCTCCAGGAGTGACAGAGGGTGCAGAGCTGGATACAGCACCCCAAGGACGCCTTTGGCTGCATGGGCTCAGCGGAAGAGCCGGAGCAGCTGGACCCCCCTATGCTGGCTCAAGGAATTTAATCCAAACCTGACCTGATGGGCAGATCTTTGCAGTGGATGGTGCTCCAGCTGTCTCAGTGCCAGCCCCAGCAGGGGAGAGGGTGCCACTTGTTCTCAGCAGGACTGCAGATTTCCCCTTAGTTATTCCCCCCCTGCTCCAAGTAGAACTTCCCTCCGACCCATGCCCCTTCCCTGTCCAACACAGAAACAAGCCCCAGCCAGGATGGGTCTGTGGCTGGACATTTCCAGACCCTCAGGGTCCCAGCCAGCTGTGGGTGCTGCGGGAGGTGCTGAGGCTGAGCTCACTGGGCAGGTGAGTGGCAGGAAAAGATTGGACTGTTTTGCTGTGCCCAGATATTCTCCAGGCAGAGAGCGAAGTTGCACAAGGAATTAATGTACACAGCACATACACCAGCCAAAGCCTGCTCCCTCTGACCAGTCACTGGAGCCATTTTATTGGCACTAAATGAGAAACTGGGCAGAATGGTCAGCAGGATGCTCAGGTAGCACAGCAAGGGCACAATGGCACTGCCTGCCTGTGTTGGTGCCCACCCTACACCTGACTCTGAGCCCTCTCAGCCTGCAGCTCTCCCCCAGCCAAAGAACTCTGCAGTCAAGGAAGTTCCTTGCCCTTCCCTCATCCCTCCTGTCTAAACCAGAGGCTGTGGAAGAGGGCACCTCACCCTAGGGGTTGCCATGTGAAAAACTTGCACAGAGACACATTTCTGCTCCTCTGGTGATCCCTCACCTGGGATGCTGCAGGAGGGACCAGGACCCCATTGCCCTGCCAAGGTCTGTGCCATTCCCCTTCCTTGGTGGCAACAGCCTCACAAAAGATGCTGTTTTCCAGCCACCCTTCCAGCCTTGGAGCGTGACCAGAAGGGAAAATTGCCACCACCCCAGACTGCTCTGCACTCATGTGCAGCAGGAACATCTGCCCTGCCCATTCCCATCACCACTTCAACTGTTTCCCAACATGGAGGGATCTGCAAGGACATCACCTCTGGATAGGATGGAAACGGAATTTTACTTGGGGAAATAGCATTTTACTTAAATAAATACATAAAAATATTCCACTTACGTGACCAAGTACCTTCTGAATCTCAGCATGGTGAGCTGGAGCCTTGGCTGGGGAGCGGGTGGTTATCATCCACCCGGGAGACTGAAAAGCAAACACCCGGAGTCTGGACTGTGTGCTGTGGCCAGGGGCCCCTCCCTGGGGGGGGCACTGGGACAGAGATGCCGTCAGACCTTCCCACCAGTGCCCTGTGCCTGCCCCAGGGAGTGCCCAGCCTCTGGGAGGGTGAGTGGCACCTTCACCCCTGCCACGTCACACAGAGCGTTGGGCAGCCTGTCCACCCATGCCAGTGTCCCTGCCTCACTCCTTGGTTTCACCCATGGCTGTTGGTGTTCCACTTTGACCCTTTCTTTTCCTTTCTCATGTCCTGATTTTGCCCCTTGACAAAGCTGAGGGCAGAGGTGGTTGTGATTGCTGAGCTCTTGGTAATCCCAGTGTCTCCAGGTCTGTGCTGCTGAGACCCCGTGATGGCTGGGTCACCCCTGCATGGCAGGAACCTTGTCCTCTCCAACACTCCATGCTGGGCTGGGGGTGTGGCAGTCCCCAACTCCCTCTTTTGCTGGCTTTGGGGGCACAGTCTGAGGATGGCACATGAAAGATATCCATGAGTTAAGTGGTGTCTGGAGCAGTGAATGTGATGAGGGGAGGCAAAGTCCTCAACCCCTCGTGCTGGGACTGTGCTGTGCCAGGATGACCAGCAACAGGACAGCCCTGCCAGGAAATCAGCTGCCTTCCAGTACCAGTGGGAAAGTGGGCACTAGGTCTGCTTCTTGCTGGCTGGTGGGTAACTCAGAGGAGGACAGGGAGGCTGCCCTCCACCATGGAGGTCCTTTGGCCACATCCTTCCCCTTCAAGGCTCATCCCAGCATCCTGCACAGCATCAGCCATGCCCTCATGTGGCTGGAGGCCCAGGCAGTTTGTGTGCCTCTCCTGTTTGGGCACAGACTCCCAGGGTGGTGTGGACGAGAGACCGTGGCCATGTGTGCTTTCCCTTGATCCGTGCTCACGGGGCTCAGGAGGTGCATAAAGGCTGGATGATTCACTTCCAGCCTGGACCTTGGCTCTCTGGAGGGACTGAGGGGCCCAGCTTCTTCCTTTTCTGTTGCCAGCAGGCACAGGCAGGCACTGCCTCTCCCCGTCCACCTCATCAAAACCACAAGTTTGCTGTGGGGCTCTCGTGTTCTCCACCCATCCTGGGTTCCAGCTCTCTGCCCAGGTTGGCAGCTTCCCTGGGGGTCTGGGGCTGCCTGACAGCCACATAAGAGCTTGCAGGGATCAAATCCTCTCTGGTGCAGGGGCTGAGGGGGTCAGGGCTTCTCCCCTCTGCTTCCCTCTGCACAGCCATGCTCCGTGGATAAGCCTGCTTGGGGTGGATGGCTGAGGGCTCTGTGAGCATCCCCCATGCAGGATCTCCAGGCAACATCCATGGGGCACCTTTGCTTGGGAGCATCCAGGGGATCATCAGCATGAGGGTGTCCAGACAGGCTTGATCCTGCTCCTCTTTGGCTGTTTCCTCTTGATGGTCACTGGTGGGATTTGCCACTGCTCAGCTCCCTTGTTTGCTTCAGGACAAACCTGTTAGTCTATGGCGACCTCATGGAGGACTAGTTTCCATATGTAATCCTGCTCAAGACATCCTCTGTTCCTGTCTGCAGCCTCTTCTTGGGCACATCTTGAGGCACCTGTGGAGGAAAAACTCAAAAGGCAAAGTTGCCTGTCGCTGCAGGAATGTGGTGATGGGAAGCAGGGAGTGTGCTCTCCACTGCCTGTGTGCTTCCTGTGCCAGAGGCTGCATCTGAGGGACCTCAGCAGCTCTCTTGGGATCCTTCTGCTACCTCACAGCTGCATCCTACAGAGGCTGTCCTGGACTGTGACCTGGACAGGACCAGTGTAGGGATGTCATTCCTCTGAGACTACACCTGGTGGTCTCTTTCCTCCCATAGATGCTGGAGTGGGGGTCAGGACAGGGCCAGGTAAATGCACCTTCTGCAGCTGTGTCCCTTGAGAAGCAGAGGTGCTGTTGTAGGAGGGATTGGGCACCTCCTTGGGTGGCTGCTCATCACTGCTGACCTCAGCAAAAGGCAGTTGAGGGGCCACAAACACTTCAGTCCCTTCCTGTCCCTGTGCTAGAGGATGAGCAAGGACATGGCCTCAGCACCTTGCCACTCGTGCAATGGTTTTCCTGCTTGGCCTGCCCATGGCCCAGAGGAGCTCCTGGTGGGTTTTTCCCAGGATTGCTGGACAAGCTGCACCTGGAGAGCAGCCATCTCTGGTGCCTTTGTACCCAGGGTGGAGGTGGAGAGGAGCACAAGGGAAGGTGCCTCTCTGGTGAAGAGGAAAGGAGACCTGGGAATGTGATTGCCCCTGCAGTGAGGAGGAGAGCAGACCTGTGACCCAGATTCCCAACCTTGGGCTGGGCCAATTGCCAGAGCAATGGGTGGTGTGAGTGAGGGAGAGCCCTGGGCTTTGCAACGGCTTGAGCCTCGCTGTGACCTCAGCCAGCCATCTGCCTCCCTTCATCCTCAACTTATTCCTTTTCCTGCTGGATGTGGAGCACACCAGCACAGGAACTTTCCCAGCAGAGAGCTGTGTGTGGGTTTTTGCTTGGGCTTGCTGAAGGCAGATTCTGTTTGCCATCAGCAGCACTCCCTGCTGAGCCCCGAGGTGTGAACAGCCGCCTGCAGGTGGGTGGCACAACAGGGCTCCTGGCAAAGGTGACAGCCAGCAAGGACCTTCCAGGCAGGAGCAGGGGAGCTTTGTTCTCCTGAGAGAGCTTCTTTGTTCTCCTGAGGGAGCTTGGATGGCAGGAAAGTGCTGCAGGAGTGAGGAGCAGGAGAAAATCCCCCGTTGCTCCCTGGGACAATTCCTTGGCTAAGGAGGAGTCCGACATCCTCTGTGTGTGTTGGCAAAGGGAGGCAGCTGCAGCCTGGAGGGTGCAGGCAGCCAGGGAGGTGTCTTGGTTAAGAGCAGAGTCTGGGATCCTGGGGAAGATGAAACTGCTACAGGGCTTTGCCAACTGGGGCAGTAGCTGGGAATTTCCTGGGTCTGGAGTGGCCTGCAGAGGTTTCCTTAGCAGAGGGTGGAGAGTGATGGAGCTCCTGCTGGAAATGGCTCCTTGCTTCTGAAGTCAAAGCAGAACATCTGCAAAATAAACAAAAGCCTCAGAAAGAAGGAGTCAATGCTGCTTAAGGGAACACATTAGCTGGAGCAGATAAACTGGAGAGATACAGAAAAGTCATATTCAGGGTTAAAATGATCCTGGGGAGGTCCTGGAGTCAACTCATGAGCTCATGTTAGAGGGGCCTGGAAGATCTCCTGGCAGTGCAGTGTTGGTGGGGCAGACTCCAGAGAGCCCTGGCTGGTACATGGGGATGAGGAGCCATTCCACAGGGCAGTGCCAGGGTGGCACTGGCTGCATCCACAGTGGGAGTCCAGAGCCCAGAGTTGCCTGGCTCCACACTTGTCCCTTTGCCTCCTGCAGGAAACTGGAGTCTGAGGACCTGGAAGGAGGATAAGACAGGGAATGAATGCTGATGTGGGACTGGGTTCCATTCCTGCCTGTGGATGATCACATGGACCCTGCTCACATTGCTTAGGTATGGGTTTTTTCCCTGTATTTAGTTCTTCAATGTTTATGTTTATGTTGTGTTTGTGTGTTTGCATGTGCACTTTGCTTAAAAAAGGATTTATCTCCATAGTTTCCTGCCAACACATGGGCACTTTGTCATTTGTACCCTGGCAGCCTGGAGCTTGCTGGATGTTAAAGGGGGATGAAAAGACATGAGGACTGTGTGTGCCTTCCCAGCAGGAGTCAGATGGCAGTCCAAATGCAGGGACAGATTGGGGAAGCTGAGTTCTGGGGTACTCCAGTTTCCTGGGTCTGCAGTTATTCCCACAAAACTCCCAATGAAGAGAATCTCGAGAGAGGGACAAGCTGTCCCCTTGCCGCCAGCAAATCCTTTGTGCAGCTTTTCTGTTTGCTTTTCAGACCAGTTTCCAGGCAGACCTGTTCCTGGACTGAGCCATGATAATTTCTGGATGACTCTCTCTGGGGTATCCAGCACTCGGCCTTATCAGCAACGTGCAAGTTTGCTCTCCGAGTCGTTCTCCAATCCATCAGCCCCTGGGCCTCCCCTTCTGCACTGGGCAGCCAGGCTCCATCAGTACCCACCTAAATTGATCTTTAGTTAATTTTACACTTAGCAGAGAGAGCAAGGCATGCCCATTAACTCCAGCAGCTCTCCTGGACACTGAGCCTACCCTGCAGTGGCCATGCCCATCGATACCAGCTCTCTGGAAGGGTGCTCAGGGTTAAAATGCATCCAGCTGGGAATTTGGGAGCAAAGCGTGGTGGGAGCTGAGTGCAGGACTGGTGCTGTGGCTGCTGGGCTGTGTGGGATCTCACTGTCCTGGGGCCCTTGTCCCAGAGACAAGGCAGAGCCTGTGCCAGCACCAGGCAGAGCTCCCCTTGGCTGGGAAGGAGCGGCTGGATCAGTGTGGCTTTAGGCAAGGAGTGCGTTGTTGCTCTGGCTGTATGGTTTTGGCTCAGTTGGGACTTTGGCCCTAATCGTACTTTTATTTGTTCTTTAATCTCAGTCATGTTATCAGAAGCCTTTGAACAACCAAACACATCTCTGCTCACTGGAGAACAGGCTTTGCTCTTTCTTTTTGGTTGGTTTTGTTTGCCCGCCAGAGACCTCCAGGAGATTAAGTGATCCCTTACAAACCTGGGCTTTGCCTTGAAGCCTCTGGAGGCTGCAGCGCTTGCAGAACTTGGGTGCTGGAAGACATCTGTATTTTAGAGTGACTGACATTGGACCAGATCCCTCAGGGCCTTGTGGGATTCAGGATCTGAACCATTCCTGAGACTATCCATGTTGTCTTCATCAAAGACATCACGTTACATGTTAGTGGGAGGACTTGCTGGTCTGTCTGCGGAAGAAGAAATGAAAAGGGGCATCCCAGCCAATGGGTGCCATGGGCTCTCCTCAGCAGAGGTGGGACAAGCCTCCTCTTGTCATTATATTTTGTCCAGTTTTGGGCTGTTCAGAACAAGAGAGACCTGGAGCACCCAAAACGGGTCCAATAGAGGATGACAAAAACACTGAAGGGCCTGGAGCATGTCCCTGCCCAGGAAAGGCTGAGGGAGCTGGGGCTGTTCAGCCTCCAGAGGAGCCCCAGCTGAGAGGGGCTCAGCCCTGGGTGTCCCTGTGTGCAGGGAGGGCTCTGAGCAGGGCCAGGCTCTGCCCGGGGGCCAGCAATGGCACCAGAGCCACGGGCAGGAACTGAGCACAGGGAGTTCCACCTGGACATGAGGAGGAACTTTCCTGGGCAATGACCTAGCCCTGGGTAGTGCCAGAGGCTGTGGAGTCTCCCTCACTGGGGATGTTGCAGAGCCATCTGGACACCACCTGTGCCCTGTGTCCTGGGATGGCCCTGCTGGAGCAGGGAGCTGGCACCAGGTGACCACTGTGGTCCTTTCGAGCCTGGCCCATTCTGGGATTCTGTGGGGCAGCTCCCATGGGTGAATTTCATGCAGTTAATTTGCTCCCATTGCCTCCTGATCTGTCACAGGGCACTGTTGAGAGCAGCCTGGTTTCCTGCCTTCATTTCCTCCCATCAGATGTTTATACACATCTACAAAGTCCCTTCAAGACTACTCTGCCCTGGGATGAGCAGCTCCAGCTCTCTCAGCCACTCCTCACATGAAGGATGCTTCAGACCCTGTCCACCTTCATGGCCTTGCACTGGGCTGGCTCCAGTCACTGCATCTCTCCTGTGCTGGGGAGCCCAGAGCTGGACCCAGCAGTGCAGGTGTGGCCTCACAGGTACTGAACAGAGTGGGAAGGGAGGCTGCTGGAGCCAGGGAAGCTGTGTGTCTCCTAGGCATGGCCAAAGATATCTTTAGGACTCTCCATGGCCAGCGGGAGCCGTGTGCTGCATCTGACCCCGAGGACTGGGAAGTGCTGGGTCCAGCCCCAGCTTTGCCTCATCCAGTGCTTGGTGCCCACAGCAAAACAGTGGAAATGGTTTTCAGGCAAAGCCTGGAGAGAAAAGCTGTATTGATCGAGGGAAACTGGGTGGAGCAGGTGTTTACAGAGCAAATGCCTTTTGAAACATATCAGCAGGCAAACAGGGCGGGGACCTCACAGGTTGATGCCACCTCCTATTTATGGAAAGCGTGAAAAGATGTCCAGATAAATGTGATGCCTCACCTGGTGGAAAAAAAAATAAAACAGTGAAATCTAGGAGAGATTTTATGGTTTCTAGGAAAGTTCAGCATCTCCATGTATGTACTGAACAGTTGCTCTCGTCACTGCAAGACAGACGCTGAGGGCCTGGAGTGTGTCCAGGGAAGGGAATGGAGCTGCAGAAGGGCCTGGAGCACCAAGAGCAGCTGAGGGAGCTGGGGAGCTCAGCCTGGAGGAAAAAAGGCTCAGGTGAGGCCTCTCTCTCCACAACTCCCTGACAGGAGGGTGCAGCCAGGTGGGGAGCCAGGGTCTGCTCTCAAGGAAGAAGGGACAGGATGAGAGGAAACAACTTCAAGTTGTGCCAGGGGAGGTTCAGGTTGGATATCAGGGAAAAGTTCTTCACAGAAAAGGTTGTCTGTCATAGGCACAGCCTGCCCAAGGCAGTGGTGGAGTTCCCATCCCTGGAGGGATTTAAAAGCTGGGTAGATGTGGCACCTGGGGATGTGGGTTAGTGGTGGACTTGGCAGTGCTGGGGGAGTGGGTGGACTCCATCCTAGAGGGTTTTTGCAACCTTAATGATTCCTTGATGCTGTGTGTGGGTTACCCTGGCCTAATCTCGCACTGAGGGGTGTTCCTGGGCTATGGAGGGAAGCTGAGGGTCCTCACCTGAAGAGGATGGCAAACATGGGCTGCTCCACAGGGTCTCCAAGGGGAGCATCCCTTGCACACCTGCCCTGCTGACTGAGATGGCTTTGCAGGATCATACCACAGTTTGTTCTCCTCTCTCTGAGTCCCATCTCTGCACAAGTGAGCCCCTGTTCAGTCAAAGGAAGGACACTGGAGCCTCCTTCTCATATACAAAAAGCCTTTGACCTCCCGTGAGGCTGTGTCAGATCTCCTGGGAATTTGTCCATGGAGCAGGTGGAGTAGTGCTAGCACCCACCAGGGAAAGGGAAAAACCAGTGCCTGGAAAACTACTATCCAGAGATCTAGGAGTCTTGGGTGGGATGGAAGACTTGTGTACGTCAAAGGAAAGATGGAAAACATCAGGACAAACCAGCAGGGCATGAGCAACCAGGATGTTCCTGGAATGTGTTGATGAAAATGTCTTTCCCGAAGGAACAGAGAGGTGCTGTGCTGGGTCTTGTTCTCACCAACAAGGAGGGGCTGATTTGGAGTGTGAAGCTCCAGGGCAGCCTGGGTGCCATGACCACGAAAGGTTCAAAATCCTTAGGGCAGCAAGGAGGGCGCCGAGCAAACTCCCAGCCCTGGGCTTCAGGAGAGCAGATTTTGGTCTCCTCAGGGAACTGCTTGTTAAAGAACCATGGGAGGTAAGAGGGGCCCAAGGAAGCTGGTTGATATTCAAAGATCACCTCCTCCAAGCTCAGAAGTGATGAATCCCAAAAAAGAGGAATTGCAGAATCCCAAAATCTCAGAAGAGTTTGGGTGGGAAGGGACCTTAAAGCTCATTTTGTTTCACCTCCTGACATGGGCAGGGACACCTTCCACGAGACCAGCCTGCTCCCAGGCAAAAAATCCAGGAGGTCTCTGTTGATGAACAAGGAGCTGCTGGAGAATTTCAAACACAAGAAGGAAACCTAAAGAGAGTAGAAGCAAAGACAAATAGCTTGGGAGTAATACAGGGCAATTATCCGAGCAGGCAGAGATCAGGTTAGGAAAGGTAAAGCACTGACAGAATTAAACCTGCCATCAAAGGCAACAAGAAAAGCTTCTACAGGTAAGATGGAGATAAAAGTAAGATTAGACAAATTGTGGGCTGTCTCTGAAAGTAAACGGGAGAGCTGGTTTCTTGGGACATAGAGAAGGCTGAGGAACTCAATGACTTTTTCACCTCAGTTTTCACTGACAAGTGCTGCAGCCACAGTGCCTGGGTCACAGGAGGCCACCTCCTGCTTGCCAGGGTTTTCCCACCTACACATCTATGAGATTTCCATCTGTCCCCAGGGCAGGAGGCACCGTGAGGCTGTGGTCACCCCGAGAAGCCTCAGCTGCCCTGGCTGGGGCAGACACAGCCCCCAACACTCTTGAGGGCTATAGCTGGGAAACAAGGTCTGCCAAGGCAGCAGGGAGGGGTGGGCAGAAGCTCAGCCCCAGTGCCAGGAGTTCTGCAGCCATCTGGGTCATGGAAGGGTGTGGAGCAGGGTGGCAGCGAGGGTATGGCACTCTTTGGGACACACCTGTCAGCCACCACACAGCTCCTGAGGGTGCCCTGGAGTGGGGAAGGGCTCTGGGCTTCTTCAGAGGAGACCCCTGAATATGAAGCACATCCCAGTTGGGAGCCCACATCCCAGTCCTGGGAGCCTAGCACTGGACACAACATTCCAGGGATGGCCTCCTCCGTGTTGATCTCCTCCTTGATCTGCTGCCAATCTCCTTTTCAGTGCATCAGGCGCATGATCCCTGCACATAGTAACCTCCACAGGAGGAATTAGAAACATCAGGAGTAGCTCTACCCCAGGCTATGGCAGGCAGCCCTGGGATGAGGATGCTGGAGAACAGGACGAGCTCAGGATGAGCTCAGAGGACACAGTGCCTCTGTCCAGGGACACGGAGTGCTGTCCTGGCACCATGGCACGGCCTCTGCTTGTCCCCAGGCATGGTCACATTCCACTCAGGCAGGGCCTGGCTCCCAGCAGGTCTCTGCTGCCCTGGCTCAGCAGAGGAGGACAGAGCCAGGCACAGGTGGAGTCTCAGGAAGAGGAACTTGCTTGCAGGGGTCCCCCATCCCTGATGGGTTTGGAGGTGCCACTCCTTTTGTGCTGGGAGCAGGGCCAGTGAGAGTGCTCAGGGAACCCAAAATGAATTTCCTGGTCCCAGTCCCAGGGCAGGAAGGGTCCTGGAGCCTGGTGCAGCCCAGCAGGGGAAAGGCAGCTCCAAAGGCTTTAGCACCAGCTGTCCCTGGATGTTGCTGGCTCTCAAACAAAGCCCCCACAGCTTTCCCTGTACCTTTGGGTGGCAGAGGCGCCACGGGCCCTTTGGGCCAGCGCACGCAGGGAAGCCCAGGGCACAGTCAGGACCCTTATCAGCACTTTCCCTTCTCTTTACTGGGCTCCACAGATCATCTCCAATGCACAAGGAGGTTCAAGGCAGACGGGGATCTCTTTGAATCATCACCTCCCTGCCCTGCACACCCGGACACGGTGCTGTCAGCCCCTGCCCGGCAGCCCCCACGAGAGCCCGGCAGTCATTCCCTTTGTTCCTCCCACCCGGGTCTCTCCTGGCAGCAGCCAGGGACACTCTGCATTAGAAGCCACCTGCAAGTGCTGCCCTTGAGGTGTGCTGGCAGCAGGCAGGGCCCGGGCACAGCCCGGGCAGCGGCAGCAGCAGCGAGGGCTCCTGGCCGCTGCAGCTCCTCGAGTTCAGCTGGAGCAGCTTGTGCTGGGCTCCACAAGCCCTCTGCGCACAGGGAGCCTTTCACCCCAGCCCACGGCAGCCCAGGGAGTCCTCCTGCCTGGCAGGAGGCCACAGGCAGCTTTCCTCAGCCCAGACTCTCACAGTCCCTGCACGGGGGCTGTGGGTGCTGCCTGGCCAGCCCTGGGCAGGCACCGGAGCAGGCGGCTCCATCCCCCTTCCCACCCCAGCTCCCTTACACAGCTCGGGCTGCAGGCTGAGCCCCCAGGCCACCCCACGTACACGAGGGCTCTCTCCTAGCGATGCCAGGGGACAAAAGGCCAAACTCTTGCCGGAACACCCAGCTCCTTCCTTAGAGAGCAGCCTTACTTCCATCCCAAGCTCTGCCTAACGCCTGAACATCTCTGGGAACAGATGACTCCTTTCAAGCCCAGCCAAGAGCCTGAGGCAGTGCCCATGACCACACCACACACTTCCAGGTAAGGAAGGAATTAAAACTCCAGACCGTTACTGCTTGTTCCTGCAGGGGTCATCAAAGCAGCGTGAAAATTCAGGTATCTGCCCAGGGAACAGGCACAAAAAAAGTATTTCCTGCTCAAAGTTACTTTTTGTAGGAAAAAAAAGCTCCTGAGATTTGTGTTTTCTATCCTCAGTTGGAATGGAGGACTGTCGACATGTTTTAAGGGCAAGAAAATTAATCTTTGGGCCTTGGAAACCTGCAAAGAGGATAAAGTTTACAGACAGCCTTTGCTTTTCCTGGTCTTTTGTGGCCTGCCTCCTTCACCATCACCATCTTCATCTTAAGAGGGAAGGAATTTTAAGTTAAATCCTCACAGGAAGTCCTTCAGGTGTGAGTTGTGCTGGTCCCACCAGCGTTGTGGTCTGGCCCCTGGAGCTCCCATAGGTGAGAGTGTGATGCTCTCAACAGTGAATGTAGAGCTGATGCTCTGTTCCTACAACTGCTCCATCGCACACATAACGAACCCAAAAGTTAAGGGTGGCCAGTCCTCCTTTCTCCAGTAGCACTGGACTTGAAGCTCTCCTACAAAGGGAGTGGTTCCTTTGTTGACCTGCTGATGGATCAATCTATTTATTTATCTATTGAATTATTTATTAACTTTTGAGGCTTTTTTCTGCAATGGTGCTGCTTTAGGGGGTTCATGGCTCAAGGTGTCAATGGGGAGTGTTTGCTCAAGCAGGAGCTGCAGGTCAGGCTCCTGCTGAGGCTCCCAAGCTCCCTGCTTGGTTCTCCTGGCACTGAGGCTGTCAATAAACCACATTCCCATCCCTTCTTGCCTCCAGGACAGTGTTGACACAGAGAGTATCCAGGGCTTGGACTTTGGCCAAGTCACTCTCATCTTTTCCAGGACCAACTGAGCCCCACTGTACAGTACTGCCATTGTTGATTAAACCATTAGCCATATGGTTAATTAATCATCTATAAACCATTGTTTATGGTTGATTACCATATCCAACTCCAGTAATTGATCTCACTGGGATGTCAGAGCCCTGTGAGACAGTGTGGGTTAGCTAAGGAGTGACGAGGTGAGGCTCGGGGGGCGCCTGGCCTCCGTGGCCACAGTGAGCTTCTGCAGGTGCCTAAGCTGAGGTGAAGGTGCACAGTGCTCCACTGTGATCCTGCCACGGCTGGAGGGAGGTCGTGGCACTGCTGGGGGGGCTGCAGAGCCAGCTCTGGCCATTGTGTTTGAGCAAGGGCTGTGCAAACAGCCCTACGTGCCAGGCCAAGGCTGCCGCTGCCATTTCTTGTTGGCAGCAGAAGGTCGGAGGTTCAGAGGGACAGGTTTGAGTCCAGAGTCTATGTGTGAGGAGAGCTGTGACTCATCAGAGGCATGACAGGTGCTGGGGACTGAGAGGGATGACCTCAGGAGCAGAGTGGGGGCACCATGTAGTGCTCTGGGGCACGAGGGGAAGAGCAAGAGGTGGATATTGTGAGGAAGAGGAGCACAATCCGCTTGTTTCCTTCCTGCATGTTTGCCCACACGCTCTCTGCCCCTGCACCGGCTCTGTGGCTGCCTTCCTTCCTCCCTCCTGCCCTGTCTCCTCTGGTGTCCCTTCTCATCTGACTCTTTGGCCTGGAGAGATCTCTCTTTCCCTGTGGTCTGAGGGCATGTTTGTCTCACAGGAACTGAACGGGGTCCTACACAAAGCCGAGGAGCAGAAGAAGGTGGGGATGGAGTTCCTGATGTGCTGTGGGTTCATGAGGGGGATGGGGTGCACTGGGGCTGTGTGTGAAGGTACATCCCCCACCCCACACCCCACAGTTGCATAAGTGGTCCAAATACCAGTTCTTTGCAGATGTTCAAACATCCCCTTCTCCAAAAATGCTGTCGAGGCTGCAGCAGCAGTAACAAGGCTGGGGTAGGAGTGTTTGCTGAGCAAGCAGCTGCAGATTGCACAGATGGGACTCATTAGGCTCCAGGTGGGTTGAACTTTGTTCCAGAAATCGCCTCTTACAACTTGTGCACCCCTCACCTCTGCTGCCTTGGCTTTGGATTCTTTTCTCTGCCACGGGCCAGGGGAATGGTCTTCCTCTGGCCATTTATCATGGAATCACAGAATGGTTTCTGTTGGAAGGGACCTTAAAGCTCATCCCATTCACCCCCTGCCATGGGCAGCAGCACCTTGCACTGTCCCAGGTTACTCCAAGCCCTGTCTTGGACACTTCCAGGGATGGGGAAGCCAGACCTTCTCTGGGATAAGTTTTATTTCTATCTTTGCTGCCTCGTGGTTCTTTCTCGCAGTTATCTTCTGCATCTTCTGTGATACCCTGACCCAGGGCAGCTGGCAGGATTGCTCAGAGGGGCTTCTGTCCCACCAGACATGGAATTGGGTAGAGCTGATGCATTTTTTGGTGCCTGTCCCTGGGATGCTGTAAGGAGGCACGAACTGACATTTAGGAAAACATCTAATTCCCTACAAACCCAAGCTGGGTGAGTGCAGATGGCACAAAATGCAGATCAAAGCAAGAGGTGTGTGCAGGCATGGGGGGCACTTTACCCACTACCGGCACCGGCCATGAGACATCTCTCCCCTGTCAGATCCATGCTGAAGGGAAGAATGGAATAGAAACTGTTGCAAACAGTCAGCTGGGACACCACATCCCAAAAGGAGCTGTCTCTTCTTCCCGTAAGTTCATCCCATCTTTGAAAGGCAATTTCTGAGTAAGGAGAATGCTGGTCCAGGTTAGGGAGAAGTGAGGAGATGAGGAATTGAGCTCCAGGAGAGCCAGACTGGAGCACTCCGGGCTGTTTGGCGTTGAAAGGGAATAAAGGGAGAAGCCATAGACACGCAAGTGGTTTTAAGTGTCTTAGGATGAATGACAGCTGTGAGGGTAGGTCACAAGGAGGGGAGGAGCTCTCTGGGTGTCTGTGTAGCTGCAGTGGTTTCCACCAGCCTCGGAGAGTCTGCAGAACATCTCTGAGGGGTGGGCTGTGTGCTCCCATGTGTGGTAGCTCCAGGGAGGGTTGGGCATGGTGCCCCCCCAGAACTGCTCCTACACCCCAGGGAACGGATGTCTCTGTTCAGAGAACTTCAGACCACTGTCCTGCTGTTGGTGCAGGAGGTGTCTCTTTCCAGTTGTTCCTCAGCCAGTCTGGGAGAAATATTTTCTTTTGAACAACCAACACCAGGAGATAGTGCATAAAGCCATTCTCCACCTTTACATTGCTCCTTAACCTTAGCTAATCTTACAGATCGCAACCTTCTAGATGTCCCCTGCCTTCCCTTTCACCATCAAAAGCTCTGAGTAGGAGGTGCATGAACATGAGAGTTTGACAGCTGTGAACTGACTGAGGGATGAGTTAAAGAAAAAGGAAAGAAAAGGGGATAGTTCATCAAACTGAGAACCCAGACTGGGGATCCTGCAGTGTGATAGAGCTCAAAGAGCAGCCCTGGGTCCAGCTGTATGTGCTGCTCCTGGGGCAGGGCTGTGTCTTGTGCCCAAGAGCTGAAGTACCCTTCTTGGCTCAGCACATGCAGGAAAATGACTTGAGCAGACCTAGCACGCCACTGAAATCCTTCAGGAGATGATGATGTCCAAGGTTGGGGTTGGGATACTGTTCCCTGGCTTGTCCCCTCGAGCCAAGACCCTGAGTGCTGCCAGGAGCTAGAACAGGAGCTGACCAGATTCCTAAACTCCAGGTGCCCCAGCTGGGGGCAATGTCCCTGACACAGGACTCTGGCCACAGCACATCCTCTGTGTTCCCCAGTGCCCTTTCTGCTTACACCTCTTTTATTTTTAGTTGGTCACCTGTGACTGGGAGAAACTGTACCATGGCTGCTGGACAACGGAGCAGCCTGTACTTTGGCATTTGTGAGCACAGCAGACGTAACCCTGAACTGCTCCAGGTGCCCACGGCTCTCCTTTAAACCAGGACAGCTCGACTTGCACTTAATCCTTTAACTCATCTTGGTTTGCTGAAGGTGGGAATAACCTCTGAGCCATCACCTGTGCCCTTTAGCATGACATACTCCGTGCTACCTCTACTGTAATTACCCTCTGAAGGTGTCAACACTCCAAAATGAGAGAGGCAGCTCAGATTTCTCTTTTAGGGGCTAAGCCAGCACAACCCGCTCCCTTCTTTTGTCTTCTCTAATTTAGAAAGTTCCCTGTCACAGCCAGAGCCTGCAAGACTTGCTAAAGGAAATATTATGCTACTGAGAAATTAGGCTTATTTGGTGTAAAGCCCTCCCCTGGGAAGCTGTTTGCTGCTGTGCTCTGAAAATCTGTACTGGCATCTCTCGTGGTAGACAAGGAAGGAGACACAGGTTGGTGGCTCCAGCTTCCCCAGAGCCTGCTGTCATTACATAAGTCTGATGACATTGACTAAAGGCCCGGTCTTTTTCTGGGGATTTCCCACCTCAGAGAATGTGGAAAAGGAACAAAAATCTTGTTTGTAACATGATCTCCACAAAGCTTTTCCTGCTGTTCATGTTATGTCTCCACGGCATGTTTATGAGGATAGTGCTGATGTCAGCACGGGGCTGTGAGACTCCTGTGAGAGCCAGGACTCAGTAAATACATTTGTTGGAAAAATCCTACTGCTGCATGCAAGAAACCATTGCCCCGATAAAGTGGGATGGGAATGGATTGAGGTATGGGATCAAAGCCCTTGGGGTCTTGTTTCCCATTCTTTGGTCTAACCAGGGGAGAGCTTTGTGTTCTTGTCTGTGTGCCAGGGTACTGGAAGGGATGATTGCTCCCAAAGGAATGGGGACCCCAGCGTGATCTTTGTTCCTCATTGTCTCTATCCAAAGTGATCAGGATGGGCCCTGGATAACAACTGGACTCAGCCCAGAGTCCAGATCTTGTGGGATCTGTTGGGGACGAGGAAGGTCTGAGGCTGGGATCAGATCTGGGGACAGTAGCAGGGTTGGAGACATCCTGGGAACCACCAGGTAGGTCCAAGGTCTGGCTGAAGAGTCTGTCTGTGGGTTGGGGTCAGGACCAAGAGGGCAGAGCTGTGGTGGAGCTGGGGACAAGTGCTTTTCAGCACTGTTCAGGCAGGGAATGATCAGCTGAGCATGAACAGGCTCCTGGAAGATTTTAGTGGAGGTCCCCAGTGAGGCTGGAAATGAGGGAGGATGGGGTTGTAGGAGCAGGTGATGCCTTTTGGTAAGGGATGTCTCTTGCCCAGCTGACCAATGTTTCTCCAAGGCTTGTTCCCTCTCTCTGCCCCCAGCACGTGGCCCTGGCTCTCTCTGGCTGTGCTGTCTGTCCGGGTTCCACCTGGCAGAGGTGTGGCAGGACCTGCTGCCTGCAGTGGATGACAGGAGGAGGATGTTGGTGGTCAGAGGTGTGCAGGTGGAAGGGCAGAACCTCTGGTGAAGGGGGGAACAACAGACATCAGATCAGGTCCTGCAAGGCTGTGGACGTGGCCATGCTGAGACCCCCAGTCCCTGGCAGTGAGCAGACTCCCCAGAAGGAGTCCATTTTCCTTTCCCACTGCAATTAAAAGGGAATTGCAGTGGAATGAAGTATTTTCTCCCTATACCTTGCCAAGAACATAAATGATCTTTACTGCTCAATCACCATCGTACAACAACAATGGTCATTGTTGCCCAGAGAGCTTCTGGACTCCCCATCCCTGGAAGTGTCCAAGGCTACGTTGGACAGGGCTTGGAGCAACCTGGGATACTGGCTGGATACCTCCAATGGCAGGAGGGCTGGATTAGATGATCTTACAGGTCCCTTCCAACCCCAACCATTCTGGGATTTTATGATTACACCTACAGAGTGCGGCCACGTCCCTCCGCATTATGCAACTTTTAACAAAGCATCTGAAGCAAGAATTTTTCTGGTTCCTTCCTTGTTCTTGCAACAGTTTTCAGGAGCTGTTAGAGCCATGTCACACTGTAGCTGGGCTTTGCCATCACGTTCCCCAGTGGCACAGCATCCACAGTGAGCAGAGTGTGGGGACAAGGACCCTGTGGATGATGCTGGGGGGCTCTGGGAAGGCGCTGCTCCATCCCGATGTCCACTCCAGCCCAGAGTTCCCTCCCTGAGACCAGCCCCAGCCAGACCTGTGTCCTGAAGCCCCCCAGTCTCTGCCTATGTTCTCTGCTCCTTTATCGCTGCAGCTGGAAATGCAATGAGGATTAAAATGCCACGGGAGTCTAAAAGCCCTCAGGAGGGGGTTTGAAATCGGCTCAGCCGGGTCTTTTGCTCCCCGCTCTCTTCTCCTCCCAGACCTCTTAACAGCCCCAAGACTTTTTTATTATTTTCCACATTGCAAAACAGTAATTACTGGAAAGGACGAGGTTGTTTGAGAGCCAGGGTCCAGCGGTGCCTCAAGGCTGTGCCAGCCCCGCGTGGCCCGGGAGCGAGGATGGGAGGAGCCATTCCCCTCGGATTTTATCTGGATGAGAACGTCTTGACCAGCGAGCAGGAAACAAATCCCTCTGTCACTTAGGAGTGAGAGGAGGCACCAAAAGGTCAAGCCTGCCCGTGGGCTCCTCAGCAATCCCTGGGCAGGGCAGGTGTTTCACTGGTGGGGTGGTGGTCACCAGTGCTGGCGGGGAGGAGATGCCCTCCCAGGTCCTGGGGCCAGTATTTGCTCACTGCTGTCACACTCAGCTCTTGACCTCTGAAGGGTGAGATGTTTGCATTGCTTGTGACAGACCTGCCTTTGAAAATCTCAAGAGCAGAAGGGAAATTAATTTAACTAGAGTTCAAAGGGTCTCCAATAAAGACTAAGCCTTGCTGTTATTCTAAAGTGTTATTTCCATTAATTCCCTTTTAATGCTGCTTTAAAATTACAGAGTGGAAGGGAATGTTGGCCAACAGAATTTTTGGTGGTTTCAAAACAACCACTATTAATCAGCAGGGAATTATACTGGCTGTAAGAGTGTTTAAATGGGAAGGTGGCTTCAACCAGGGCACAGGTAGCAGCGTGTAGTTGTGGTGACAGATTAAAAATTAGCCATTGTGAAGCCTCCTGCATGGACAGGGGCTTGGAATTAATGATTACCATAAATTAACTAACTGGAAAGGGGTTGAACAGCAAGTGGTAGAGTTCAGCTTGACCCACTGGTGAGCTGATCCTTCATTTCCCGTTCATTTGATGCCCAAATCTCATTTCTGGCCAGAGCAGCTCTCCAGCAGCTCCAGTGCTTGGGTGGGTGGCTGTGCCAGCCCAGCTGGGCTGTCTGGGGACTGTGGAGGATGAGAAGAGGTTCAGTCCCTGCTCCCTGGGTCAGATCTAGCAGAGACAGCCACTCCAGCAGAAGGACAGTGCTCCAGACCCAGGTCTGGTACTGCTGGCACTGCTCTAGGAAGGTGGTTCCCGAGTTCTTCTTGGTGTCTCCCCTTGCCTTCTCCTTTGTGTTCTTTTGGCTGCCAGCCTCTGCTGCCTGCTCCACCTGTAGCTCCATGCCCACAGCAAAGTCAATAGCAAAGTGACCCTTGGTCCAGCAAAATTCCCAGCATCACTCTGCAGCAGGCTCAGAGCTGCTCCCCTGGCTGCATCTGCCAGGACCTGCTTCAGTGATGTCCCCCTGCGCCCTTATGGTGGTGGAGTAGCAGTGACTCACCCCCAGGTTCACCCTGTTCTCCTCCACGCTTCCTCCCCTCTCATTACAAGGTCCTCTTGGCCATCTCTGCCACAGCTGTGCCTCTGTCCCCATCCCAGTGTCCTGGGCTCTGCCACTGCAGGACAACATCCCTGGATGTGTGCATGGTATCACACGAGAGCCACAACTCCCTATCCCTAGATATAAGCCACTTTTTCTCCTGTTCTCAGCCAGCCACACCTCTGGGATGGTCCAGCATCTCCTTGTGGGGACACGTCCCTGTGGACCCTCTCTGGCATGTCCCAGGGAGCTGGACTCAGCCACTTCATGGACAGAAGGGTTGTGCAACTGCCTGGTGCATGCCCTGGCGTGGGACCTGGGGTCCTGCAGGAGAGGAGCAGAGGGTGCTGTGGCCACACAGGGCAGCTGGCACTCCTGCCATTTCTTTCCCAGATAGCAGTGTTTACTCGTTTGTTCCCACAGGTCTTTGGAAAATATACAGGAGGCAGGGCTGAATGTTATCAGACTCCAGCCGCTCTCTTTGCAAGAGTGTCTTCAGCAGGAATTCACCACCTTGCCTTCCAAAATCCTTTCAGGAATATCACAGCTCCTGGTGTTGCACAGAGTTGCTGGTAATCCTGTTAACCTTTGGGTTAATGAAGCAGAGATCCTTCATTAGGAGGAATGACACTAATTGCATGTCTGAGAGGGTGAGTTTTGCATGGATCTCTGGCTGGTGGAGCAGAAGCCACTGCTGACTTCAGCAAGGGGGCTGGGGAGTTAATGGGGGCCTGCTTGGGAAAGGAGGTCAAGAAAACCTGTTTCCTCAGGGCTGCTGGGCCAGCTGGTGTTTGCTGGGGCGGGGGATGTGCATGGGGAAGATGTGAGGCAGTGGCAAAGTCCTGCAGAGCTGCCATGCAAGGCACAGAGGGTCGAGCTGCTGGCACCTGGCTGTTGAGGTGCCATTAGTTTCCAACCTAAAAATGCAAATCTGTAATGGTATGACCTGGTAAGCAGCTCTGGACAAGAGGCTTCAGTCTGCAGCTGGGCTTAGCACTTGAAGCTGGGAAGAGCGGCTTAAACTCGACAGAGAGCTCTTTGTTTGCTGTGTGCAGTTTAGAAATTAGGCAATACTTAGAAGCAATACTTAGAAGCAAATATTGGTTCAAACAACATCAGCTCCAGCTCTCCAGTGGCCAGTTTGGCTCATCCCAGGTAGAAAACAGCATTTTGCAACACAGTCAAAACCTGACACCGAATATTTCTCCTAACAAGTGGGGGAACTTGTTCATGGCATTTCCTGAAAAATAAACTAAGCACAGTGACTCTGCAGTTGGAGCATGGCCCCCAAATTGACACAGACATGGCGTGCAAGCCTGTTTCTGGAAAGCCAGCCACAGCTCTCCAGGTATCTGCCAGCCCTTGGGATCCACAGGGAGTGCCAAGCTGGTCCCAGTCCATCATCAGCCAAGGCCATGCTCTCAGATCTGGCACTCCCACAGTGGCTTAGAGCTGCTGCAAGCCCCATGCTGACCTGGGCTCCAGGGCACGAGTCACTCCCTCTTCCAGGAGAGGCTTGGCATCAGGCAAGAAGGCTGGGATTTCCCCCCGGTTCTTGCAGAGGCGAGGTAAACAGTACTGCAGAAGCCCCCTGACTTCTCCCTGCCCCTCCTGGGTACCTGAACATTGAATCCCAGAATGGTTTGGGTTTGAAATGACTGTTAAAGACCATTCCATTCCACCCCCTGCCACAGGCAGGGACACCTTTCATTACACCAGTTTGCTCCAAGCCCCTTCCAACTTGGCCTTGGACACTTCCAGAGATGGGGCAGCCACAGCTTCTCTGGGCAACCTGTGCCAGGGCCAAACCTCCCTCACAGGGAACAATTAATTCCCAATATCCCATCCAACTCTGCCCTCTGGCAGTGGGAAGACATTCCCCCTTGCCTTGTCACTTCATGCCCTTGCCCATAGTCCCTCTCCAGTTTTCATAGAGTCCATTAAGGCACTGGAAGGGGCTCTAAGGTCTCCCCAGAGCCTTCTCTAGTCCTGCTGCTCACACTGCTTTGGATGTGGCCCAGCAGACACTTGGCTGCAATTGCAGTGCCAGCTCATGTTCAATTTGTCATCCATCAGTTCCCCAAATCCTCCTCCACAGGAGTGCTCCCCATCCATTCACGACCCGGGGTCACCATCTCCCATCTCTTGAGATAGGCACCTTTGCCACTTGAGTGCCAGTCTCAGCTTCTGTCCCACCCAGGCTATCGGCAGAAGGTGATCTGGGAAAATGTGTTTCCATCAGGCTGCTCTTCCTGCCTTCACCTGCCTCCACCTGCCTCCACCTGCAGGCCCAGGACAGGACAAGAACTTGAGCCCAGCTTTTGTGGCTGACTGTGCTGACATCCTTGTCGTAGGGATGCTCCAGCCTTGTCCAGCTTCTCCGCAAACTGAGAATTCCTATTTCTGGAGGGAACAAGTTAACTCCGGAGAAGCCGAGGCTCCTGGTGGGTGGATATTTTGCCCTTTTCCGTCAGCCCACCACACCTGGAGGTTCAGTAGTTTCCCCTTTGGTTTTTTCTTCCATTTTCAGGGCATTTTCTCCTTAGTCACTCGAGGTGAGCTGGGTTTTCATCACAACTGCCAGCCTGGTCACCCATGGGAACACCAACATTAGCTCCAAAGGTTTCCACTGCTGCCTAGGAGCACCTCTATGGAAATAACTGCTCCAAAGATCTGGGTGAGATAGCTGTGATGGGGTGGTGCCTTGATGGCAGATTTCCCTTTTTTTTGGTGTTTTCCACAGGCCCACACACAGCCCACACACAGGGCTACAGCCCTGTTAAGCTGCACTGGCTCTGAGATGAGCTGTGGTCTGGGCAGCAGCCAGCTCTGTGGTAAAGCCAAACCTTCTCCCACACAGCCGTGCCAGCTCTAACCTTATCCCATCTGCAACAAACGTCCTTTCCTTAGGACACAACCAAAACTCCAGCACGGCCTCATTTCAGCCACAAACCACAGGGCACACACACGGCCTTGCAGTAATGAGGGAGATGTGGAAATAAACAGTATTATTTTTACCTTCTCTTTCACTTGGCATTGTTCTTTCCCCAGGGTTCAGCTGTGTTTGTGCATCACCAATGACCCGTGGTTGGGCAGAGGGTGTGTTAATTTATATTTCTTCATCACTCATGTAATTTTTAGCAGCATCCTCTTTTGGAAAACACAACGGCCGGGATGTGCAGTGTTGCAATGCAACGAACTTGGGATGTGTGACAATAATTCAGGTTGTTCCATGAAGATGGGCACTACAGAAGGGTTGATGTTTCTGGATAACCAGAACAAATTCTGAGGGGCGCTGACTTTGCTCTCTCCTTTCTGGTAAAGCTGCTCCTGCTCACAGAGCATGGAGCTCTTACCTTGAAAGCAACAAGAATTTCCAGCATTCCTAAAAACTGGCCTTTGCTGTTCAATCTCAGCTTTGTCAGCCAGGCACAGGCATTTGGGAGCTGGACCAACCATGTACCCAGGCAGCAAGGTATGGGTCTGACCAGAACCTCTAGAAGGAGGTGTGTGTACTTAGTGAGAGGCAGGATTCACTGTGTGACTAAACGTGCATTTTCTAACACTAAATTTGGCAAAGGAGGTGTCTGATGCGTGTTCATGGGAGAAAATTGACTGCATCATGCAGTCCATCCCTCCTGGACTCCAGAAAGAATGTCATTTTGCTGCTGGAGGCCACCCGGGACAGTTTTCCTTTTCCTTCCAAGGCGTCCCATGGTACAAGGAGCACTGTACTCCTCAGAAAGAACCACCTGGAAGACCTGTTGGGACCTTTGGAGATCAAGGCTTGAACCCTTAGCCCAGGTGGCCTAGAGGACACAGCCCTGGCTGCCATGGGGTACCTCCAAGGAAAGCTGTGTGTTGGAAGAGTTTCTTCTCTGCAGGCTTGGCCACAGGAGTCAAAGCTGTCAAAGGAACATCCACAGGATGGATGCACACCAGGAGGAGAGTGGAATCCATCATGGAGAAAGGTAGGATTTGCTAGCACCAAAAGGAGGCGTAGAAACACCTCTGCATGTGGCTGGTGATGTTCCAGATGACTTGTGGCTGGACATCTGGAAATGCAGAAGGCTGTTGGAGTACAAGGGGTATTGTAATCCAAGCCTCCTCCTTCGCCCCTGGATTTGCCCTGATGCCATCTGGGAAAGCAAGGGAAAGAGATGTGAAGTGAACACCATCCATCCCATCAGCACATCACAGCCATCCCCTTGGCAGGTAGAGAAGGCATTGAGATGCAAGCGTAATGTGAGAAGGGAGAGAGGAGCTGTGAGTTGTCCATGGAAAAATGTCTGGGAACCATGTGCAGAAGGCAAAGATAATTTGGGCTCTTCCAGCAGCTGCTCTTCTGTTTTTTGAGTGGATCCTTTATGTTTTCCAAGCTCTCTTCTGCATCTTTCTCCTTCACCTGCCATGTGCTAAAAGTATCTTTATCTGGGTAGTGCTGTAACTACTTGTGGAGTCAGTATGTCCAAGCATTCCCACCAATATTTATGTGCTCAGGTGCCTTTGTTGTTTCAGCCACAACTACAGTTTCTCAATATGTCTGTTAGAAGATGCACTTTGGAACAAACCAGCAGAAGGCTCTGGAAGAACCATGTGGGACAGTCTCCTGCAAGCCCTTGTGCCTCTTCTTCCCATGGATGGGGATGTTGCTGTGGCTGTATGAGTGAGGCAGGGATCAATGAGACCAGCAGGAAACTGGGGATGGATTTCAGTGGCATCTACCTGTCTTGGTGGAAAAAGACCTTGGAAGGCCACAGCTTGCTGGAGTAAATATGGATGGGAGAGCTTTTAAAATGAGAGGCTTGAGGTGGGAGAAAGTCAGACCCCCTCCAGCTGCAGTGTATTTGGTGATGCTCTGGACACAAGAAATTCTGCTCTTCTGGGAAAGCAGGGAATGAAGGGACGAGAAATAGGAACCAGCCTTGCTGAAGGAAGCGCTACAGATGATGCTGAAATAACCAGCGTGGCCAGCAGTGCCTCTCATTCAGTCACAGGCAGGGTGGGCTCCTGGTACCACAGTGGAAGTGGTCATTGCCTGAGGGCCTCCACCCTCCCTGGGTCACTCTCTAGAGCCAAATCCTTGGCCTGGCACTGGGCTCCCACCTGTACTGAAGCCACTCTGGGCACCACCACCGCCTGCAGGTCACTTTGCCCTGAGTCTCCTGGGAGAAGGGACAGGAGCCATCCCAGGTGCTTCCAGTCAATCTCTAGCTGTGTAGAGGGTGAAGGCTGTAGGAGAGGAAGGACCTGTGCAGGGGATCCAGGAGATCCTCCCTCCAAGGGAGGCTCATGAAAGCAGGCCTGGGAGCTGGACCTCCTGGCTGGGCTTGCAACAGCAAACCTGTAGCTTCTGTGGGGTGCACATGGTGAATGGACCAGCCCTAGCAGCGGTCTAGGGATGCTGTTTGGGCTTAAGGGCTGGCTGACATGCTCCAAGGAATTCTCAGTTTTTGTGCATGTGCCAAAGGCTGAAGCTGGTTCTGTAGCTGTCAGCAAAGATGAAGACATGTGGGCTGGGGCAGCATCACAGAGGGTGCCCTCCATAAACCAAGCACTGGCCCCAGGGGGACAGGCCAGGAGTGACATAATCGGATGGAGAAGGTTTGCGGAGGAAGTGGGAGGAGGCTGACTGCTGATCTCAGCATTTCTTCCCAGGTTCATCCCAAAAATTTACCCAAAGTGCAGCGTGATGCTTCCTTCTGTCTGCAGGGCACTCATGGAGCTGTCTGGTCACTGCTGTTGGCTTTTTTTGCCAGATCATGTGTAACAATCATTTACTGCCTTTCAACCCCGCTGCCATTGCCAGGAGCACGCAAGGGAGCGGGCAGGCACTCAGTGCTGCGAGCCAACGGGCGACAGGCACCTCAGCAGCACTTGCTGGCAAACACACAAAACTTGGCTCTGGATCCAGCAGGACTTTCTGAGATTAGTTCTGGGCAAGGCAGGAGGTGGGCAGCACAAAGAAAATCGCCCCTCCTGCTGCGTTTCAGCCCGCAGGAGAATTCAAATGTCACAACTTGGGAATTTTCCATCTGAAGCCCCTTGTAAAATGCAAAGCGCTGTGCCCTGCTCTGACTCCTGCCTGCGGAAGGGTTCAGTGCCAAAGTGAAAGGCTTCCTAAAAAGGGGCTGATCCAGGGAGGGGGGCGATTTAGGAGCTATTGAGAAACAAGGAAGGACAAACAGTGTTAGGTCATTGCTTCTGCAAACACAGCCAAGGCTGTTCCTCTATAAAAGGGGCAGAAAGCGGTTCCAGAACCATCACAGACTCGGAGGGGACGGTCTGTGACCAAGTCTGCTGCACCCCTCCCTCGGCACCCGACCCCCTGCTCAAGGATGAAACTCGCCCTCTTCACTGTGCTGTCCTTCGGGATAGTGGGTAAGTGTCTGCTGGAAGCAGCCTTTGGGGGAAGGAAGTCAAAACCTCAGTGGAGCCCCGGCTTCCCCCAGGCAAGGCTGTTTTGGAGCTGCAGCATACACCCGACCCAGGCAGCTGTAAAGGAAAAGCCGGGACATGAAGCGGTGCTGGCTTTGGCAGCCGTGGATCTGTCAAGGAGGACGGTGTTTTGAGTGTTACTGACGGCACCTTTGGCCAGCCCGTGGGGTGGAGGGAGGGTTGCAGCTCCCCACACTGCCGATGCCCACCCTGCAAGGAGGAGGGATGCTCCGCTCCCGCCGCCACGGAGGAGAATGCCTGGGACAGGCTCCGCGCTCCTGCTGTCACGGGGTGAGGGGAAAGATCATCCGGCCAATTGATGTGCTAGGAGAGGAGCACGGGCTCAGCCAGGGGGAAGAAATTATTGCTAGACCTGCCTGCCAAACCTGTGTGCATGTGTTTGGTTTAACCTGAGGGCAGTGACAATAAAACAGAGCTTAAATAATGAAAGATGCGGTGTGCTTCCCACTCTGCTCCTGCGCTGCTCTGTCCTGCTGCTGCAGCTGCACTTTGCTCAGGCTCCTGCCTATTTTATGCCAAATTTGTGCTGCTGCAGGGCTGGCTCTGCTTGGATTCTTTCTCTGCTCACAGCTCTGGCAGGCAACGGGCAGGTGGCCGTGGGATCCAGGATCCCCAGGCTGGCTGCACCTGGCCTGGGGACTGATGCTGGGACAGGGAAAGAGGCATCTCCCTCCTGGAGCTGGCAGCAGGTCTCTTCTGATCCCCCATGAAGTGTGGTGGTGATTAATGTCCTCTGGTAGGAAGTGTTCCCTGTGCCTCTGCCATCAGGAAGTCCTTCAGCACCTCTGCTGAATATTAGCATGCAAAGATGTTTTTTTAATGGTTCCTCCTCTTCGTCCCCTGCACAGAAGGAGACAAGAGGTCACCCAAAAGGTCTGTGACAGTGGCCGGAGCACTCAGGCTGCCATTCCCTTCCCAGTGTCACCAGTGCGGCTGGGTTGACTCCTTCAGGAGGTCCCCACCCAGCCTCTGCCCCAGGCAGGATGCTTGCCAGCATTAGGTTAAGGTGACCATGGTTTTGTGCAGCGAAGGCTTGAAAAATGTATGATGAACTTGAAAAACATATGGAAAAAGAGGTGGTGGCCATAGGAATTGAGGCTAAGGATTCTCCCTGCGGCCAAATTCAGCACCTCCACTGGGAGGCCCAGAAATCAAGTAAAGAGAGGCCATTTCTGAGATGAAAGAGAAAATGGAAATGACACAGGTTAATCTGGAGGTGTTTGGATGAAATTTGCTGTCAACAGTTTGGAGGGAGAGAGGGGTGCAAGTGGCCTCTTGGTCTGCATAGCCCTGCCAGGAAGGGGCAGAGTGAAGGTGAAGTGTCAGCACAGGCTGGCCACATCCTCGAACTGCAGGTTTCCAGCATTTCTGGGTTCAGGTTTCTGGAGAAGACATGAATCTGCACCCACCTGGGGCTTTTGCTTTGTTCTGGTCCCCCAGAGCAGCCACTCAGCTGCCTTTACCGGTTGGGGGACTCATGGAAGGACTATGGCACCTCTCATGGGGTGCAGTGGAGCAGGTGAGACATAGAGACAGTTCAACGTATCAGATCATTCAGCTGCCAAGGAGGTGAGAGTGGCAGTGCATTGCACACAGCCTGGCCAGGTCAGAGCTGCTCCCCCTCTGGGGTTATTGGCACAGGCACTGCTTCACTGCTCCAACTTTTCTCTCCATTTTTGCAAAGGCTTGAGCTTGATTTCTATTGAAGTGTGTAGATTTGTTCTCCTAATCCCATGGATGTTGCTGTTAGTCCAGGCTACTTGAATCACAATAGTCCAGGGACAGGAATGATTGTCCCAGATGTTCCTGATGGTGCACATGGCAGGCAAGAAAGAAAGAAAGAAAGAAAGGACCTTCCTGCATGTCTTGGGAGATCCTGCATGTGGCCATCACCCAAGGCCATGACCACAGAAAAGCAGTGACCTTGTGCTCACAGGGAACCATTGACCTTGTGCTCACAGAGATGCTGTTTCTCTCCAATCAATGCCTTTCTACCTCTCTGAAACTGTTTGTTTCTGGTTCTTTCTACAGCTCTGTGTTTTGCTGCTCCCCAAAAGCCAAGCGTCAGGTGGTGCACAATATCCTCAGCAGAAGAGAAAAAATGCAGTAGCCTGAAGGACCACATGCAACAGGAGAACTTTGCTTTCAGTTGCCTGCAGAAAGCATCATACCTCGACTGCATAAAAGCCATTTCGGTGAGTGGGCAGAAAATTCCCCTGCTGGGATGTTTCAGCAGCCTTTTACACCTGGAGATGGAGTTTCCGTCACTCGTTACCTGTGATTCCCCTGTTGTACACAAGGATCCAGGACAGACTCTGGGAAGCACTTCTCCTGCTCTTTGTTCATTGATGAAATCTCTTTGTTGTTTAGAATAGCGAAGCAGATGCCATTAGCTTGGATGGAGGTCAGATTTTTGAGGCAGGCCTTGCTCCCTACAAGCTGAAGCCCATCGCTGCTGAGGTCTACGAACACAGTGAAGGTACATTTCCATGCAATATCTTTAATGCAAGTGGTGGTAATAAACTGAGAGTGCAAAGGCCATCCTTTCCATGCAGATTTCCCACATATTTGGGTTTGGGGTCCAAGATATTGCCCCTGGTTTCCAGCTCCCAGAGGGGAAGGTGTGGGGGGAGCAGTTCAGAATCATCACCCGTGGTCACAGGATGCAGTGCCCCATTTCTTGTCATTTGCTGCACTGAAGGTCTCTGATCCCATGAGAAATCATGGTCCTCCTGAAACACGGCATAAAAATTGTGCTGGTCCCAGAGTTCTGCTTTCAGTGGCCTTGAACTCTGTGGGTAAAACATGGAGCTGGGAGGCACAGATAAGTTCTGTGATTTTCTGTGCAGTCATCAAGACAGAAAAAAAAATATTGGAGAGGCAACAACATTACTAGTGGTTGGGAGGGAAACACAGCTGAGATCACTGAGGCAAGAAATGCAGGCAATCCCCAGGAAAAAAGGAGAAGCATAAAAAGGGCTCTTCAACAATCCCTTCTGATCAGAGTGAGATCCATGGCTCCATCCCTATTCACTCATTGTACCATCCTTCATCTCTCCCATCTTTTTCCTGGGAGCCAAACAGATGCTATTTCACATCCAAAGCTCCCATCTCTTTTGACCTCTTCCCTGGATTTCAGCCTGTTTGTACACAATATTCAGGATCAAAGCAATGCGGCAGAGTCATTCCCAACGTGGTAGCTAAGAAAAAGATCTTAAACCTTAAAGGCTCTACCACCCCCAAAACTCAGTCATTGTATCCATACATAGCATGTGACAGTCTGAGTAAAATTCTAAAGACTAAACAAGAGTTTCAGTCTCACAAGCTGTCCATGGGCAATGCATTTGAGAAGAGACTTGCCAGTGGAGATTTGCAAAAAGATTTTTTGAAGCTCCTTACAAAAACTATGGCACCTTGAATGTGATAGCATTTTCAGGTCACTTACTGTAAGTTTTAATGTGCAGCATTAGTTCAATACGGGCAGCATTAGCTTACCCCCAAGAAAATGAGAAAACCACAAGTGTTCAACCAAGTTTGCTGATGATTTGCAAGTGCAGCACTTTGTTCCCTGAAACTGGGGGTTCAGCAGGATTTGAAATGTTCCTAAGTCCTTTTTCCTCATTGCTTTATTCCTTTTCCCTGCTCTGCAGGCTCCACTACCAGCTACTACGCCGTGGCTGTAGTGAAGAAAGGAACAGGCTTCTCCATAGATGAGCTGAGGGGCAAGACCTCCTGCCACACGGGGCTGGGCAGGTCGGCTGGCTGGAACATCCCCATTGGGATTCTCACCCACCGTGGGGACATTGAATGGGATGGCAAAGACTCGGGCTCCATTGAGCACGGTGAGCTGGGGCACGGTGAGATTGGCAGTGGGAGTTACGCCAGGGCTGGTGCCACGGTGAAAAAGGTGTTGCCCAATCTTCTGTGGGGCTCTGGAGGTAGCTCGCAGGTCACTGACATTTCTTGTGGATCCCCTCCCTTCCCAGCCCTCCTAAAAGTGAATTTTTGACCAACTATGGCTTCCTTCTCCTCCGTAGCCGTGGCCAATTTCTTCTCTGCCAGCTGTGTTCCTGGTGCCACCACTGAACCCAAACTGTACCGTCAGTGCAAGGGGGATGCCAAGACCAAAATGTCCCGCACAGGACCTTATTCTGGATATTCTGGAGCTTTCCAGTGAGTGAGAGTTATTTTTTCTTTGGGGAAACATTCTAGCCCTGACACATGCAAGTTTTTCTTATACCAAGGAGGGGCGTGTTGGAATCAGGGGTCCTGAAGAGACTGAAGTACTTCTTCGCCAGTACAATTTCTTCCCTTCCAGCATTGCTTTTTTCGTCAAGACCATTGCTCTACAGCTGCAGCTGATGCCAAAAATAATTTGTTGAAATGGGAGATAGGGAGTCACAATGTCTGTTTTTCTAACTTCTCTTCTGTTCCTCCCACCTGCAGATGTCTAAAAGATGGGAAAGGAGAAGTGGCTTTTGTGAAACACACAACTGTTCAAGGTACACCTGCAAGATCCCTCATTTCTCCTCTTTCTGGTCCCACCTCTTGCTGCCTCGCTATCCTACAATTTGTCTACACTGTGCAGCTTTCATTCCTCTCCAGGCCCAAACGCTTCTTTCATCTCTTGAAAAAAGCTTTGCACATTGTGAACTGACTCGTCCTTCTTACTGAGAAATGGGATTGTGGTGGATCCATTTTTTCTTCTCTGAGGTTCTTCTTTGTAGCTGGAAAACCTGCTTGGTGCAATATCTCAGAGCCAGCTGTAATGTGAGCAATTGAGCAGGTCACCTATCCCTCTGGAAGGGATTTTGGAGGGAATTCAGCCCACAGCAAGAGTTCACTAGCTCTGTGGAGACCAAGGGTGGCCTGGCACACCCAGGACCTGCAGTGAGCTCAATGGAGGCTCACCAAGGTGGTCATGGGGCAGGGATAACTGTCCTGAAAGCAGGTGCTCTGTGGGATGGGCTTGATCAGCCTGGCAACTGGATACAAGGTGGAATTTTTTTCCCCTTGAGGACAGCGAGGTACTGGGACAGGTTGTCCAGGACAGCTGTGCTCCCTCCATCCTTGAAGGTTTTCAAGATCTACCTGGAACATCCTGCTCTGTCCCTGTCTTGACCAGAGATCTTCAAAAGTCCCTTCACACTTGAATTGTCCTGTAACTTTGTGATCTCAGTCCTGGGCTTTGTCATCAGCCTTGACATTAGTCACCTACTGGCCTTCACAGACCATGTGCAGCTCCTGACCTGCTCAATCCATCTGCATGGGATTTGTAAACCCATTTGGATCCCTTTGTGCACAAATCCTTGTACTGTTGGGTTAGTTACAGCAGAGGCCAAGGTGTTCTCTTGATCTCCCTTCCAAAAGCATTGCCTTCATATGCCCAAGTTGACCCCATTTTGCAAGGGAGGCGCCTGCCCCCCATCTTCTGCAAAGAATACCCCCCGGAGCTTCAGCAGAAATTAATTAATTACAAAGCTTCCCAAACTGGCCTTTCTGTCTATTTTCATGGTGATACAACTCATGGTTCCTCCCTTCCTTCAGAAAATGCCCCAGCTGAGAAGGATGAGTACGAGCTCCTGTGCCTGGATGGCACCCGCCAGCCCGTGGACAACTACAAGGCCTGTCACTGGGCCAGGGTTCCTGCTCACGCCGTTGTGGCTCGAGATGACAGCAAAGTCAGTGACATCTGGAACTTCCTCTCCAAAGCACAGGTATCACCAAGCTCTCCTTTCCTTCCTCTAACATCCCCTGTCCTCTGGTTTTGGTTGCTTTCTCCAGCTTTCCATGAGAGTAGTTATTTGCTGATTATTTTTCCCTTGGTGGCAGGAAAAATTTGGCGTGGGCACAACCAACAACTTCCACCTCTTTGGGCCACCTGGAAAGAAGGACCCAGCTCTCAAAGACTTGCTTTTCAAAGACTCTGCAGTACAGCTGAAGCAAATCCCGTCACTGATGGACGCTCAGCTCTACCTGGGCTTTGAGTATTACAGTGCTGTCCAGAGCCTCCAGAAGGGTAGGCAGGACAACAAACACCAATGTCGTGTCAGCATGGGCTGTGTGGAAGAATTGGCATTGGCAAATACAGCCAGGCAAAAGGAACATGATTTTTTTCAGACACAGACTGTATCGTCTGCAAAATATTTCCTGTGAAATCACAGAACCCTCACAAACTTCACCTTCATCAACAAAGGAATTTGTTGTACCCAAACCCAAATCAGCACACTGACAAAAACGAAAAATCTACCCAAACTCCACACCAGTTATTCAGCTGGTGGCAGAGATTGGGCATGGTCAAAACTGCTGCTTAGAAAAGCCATTTCTGGGATGTAAAAAGAAGGAACATGTCAGGACACCAGGTTCAGACACTTGAGGGAAACAATGTCCTTGATTTCCATCTAGACTAATCAAGCATTTTCTGATAGCTTTCTGAGAGTCAAACACCCCACAAATGATCTCTGAAACCCATTTGGAATTCATTCAGTACAATTTAAAGTACTTCACTTCTGTTAAGTGGCATTTATGAAAGGGTTTGAATGGACTTCACATAGTATCAAACCAGATAATTCAAGTGCCGTTTTACAGAAACGTAACTGGGTTGTAATTTTCGAGCTCAGTCTGGTCTTAGTCTCATGGGCTGTGAGGAGTGCAGAAATGTGGGACATAATACAGGCAGCAATTCCAAATACTGTTATCAGAGGGGTGTTTAATGGTTGTGCTCTTTTAGCTAACAAAAATCTGCCTGAACGGCTTGCGTTATGCAGCAATTCACCTTTCTGACCTGTAAACTGATTTTTGAGCCTACTTCAGCTCAAGAATCACCTTTTCCATTCTTGCCAGCCCAGGGCTTAATTAACAAGAACTCCTTGCCCTGAGCAGCGGCAGGCTGGTGGGTGCAGGCGGTTTGTGGCCGGGTCCCTTGCCCCCAGGACGTGGCTCATCCCTGTTTTCCCTGTGCTGCCTTTGCAGACCGCCTGACCCCCAGCCGCAGAGGCAGCAAGATCCAGTGGTGTGCCATTGGCAGGGACGAGAAGAAGAAGTGTGACGTGTGGAGTGTGATGAGCAACGGGGATGTGGAGTGCGTGGTGGCAGAGGACACCAAGGAATGCATCACGAAGATCATGGTACAGCTTTTTTTTTTCCTCTTTTCTTCTCACTGTGAACTTCTCAGGTGCTTCTTTTACCATCTGAGCTCTGGAAAGCGCTGGTAGCGTTTCATTTCTGCACCTTTCCCTTGCAGAAAGGTGAAGCAGATGCCATCAGCTTAGATGGAGGCTTTGTCTACACTGCTGGCATGTGTGGCTTGGTGCCAGTGATGGCAGAGAGCTATGAGGGTAAGCACAGCTCTGTCTCAGGGTCCAGGTGGTGGGGAATGGGCTGGTGCCAAAGTGCCAGTTTTATTCTGGAATCTTACAAAGCAGCTGCAGTGCTGCATCCTGCAGAAATCATAGAATATCCTGGATTTGGAAGGGACCCACCAGGATCATCAGTCCAACTCATGGCCTGCACAGACACTCCAAAAATCCCAGCCTGTGCCTGGGAGCACTGTCCAAAGGCTTCTGGAGCTCCAGCAGCCCTGGAGTCATGCCCATTCCCTGGGGAGCCTGGGCAGTGCCCCACCACCATCTGCGGGAGAAGCTTTTCCTGATATCCAGCCTAACACACTCTGAGGCAACTCTGCTCACTATTGCACACCTTGTCTTTCCATGAAAAGCAGAACAGCCCTGGCGGAGCAGGCATGGATAGTCAGGAACTCTTCCTTGTTTTAATTAGGATGCCCTGGTCCTTTAGCACGAGCCTTGGTCAAACTGCTTGTTTTAGCTCAGAGGAGCAGAAAGAGGCTGTGCTTTGTTTTGCTGATTCACAAGGTGTTATTGAAATGGCCGCTTCTACAAGAGAGTTTCCTCCAGAAATTAGTGAGCTCAATTCTTTTGGATTTGAGATGTCTTTAACTCAACATCTTCTTCTTCTCCCCTCCCACAGATAATCACTGTGAATCACAAGAAGAACCAGGTAATTAATGCTAACAGAGGGACAGAAAACAGTCCAGAGGGATATAAGTAGAAAAGTAGATATGGGTCATGAGTGGAGAATAAATGGCCAGTCTCCACCCAAAGAGTGTCCAGTGTAGACATTAGAATTTTGAGAGATAGGTTTAGCAGTTAGAGGGAAAATTAAGGGCTGCAATAAGATCACGGTGAAGCATTTGGTGTTGGCAGAGATTGGTGTGGTCACACCATAACAGTGGAAGGCATGTGAACAGAGAAAGAGAGTCTGGGCTGCAGCATTAGGAAATTGTTCTTTCTAGAAATGGAAAGGGGGAGAGGAGGGGAGGGTTTTGTCATTTGCTAAGGAGAGAATAAGAAATCAGGGGTGACTAGGAAATCCTCACATGTCTTGCCTTCTCATCTGCCTCAGAGCTTTGGAGGGCAGGGAAATGTCAGGGATTATGATTTTGCAGGAGTGTGGTGGAAGTAGATGCATCACATCTACAAGTTCTTCCACTCTTGCTGCCTGGCCAAGTATTTATAAGCACAAAGTAATTCTGTGCTGTTTGTAGGTGCCCTTTCCCAAGTGAAGCCAAGTGCTCTCTCCTAAGGGATCTCAGTGGGATCTTTGGGTCAGGCTTCAGTTCTTCTCTGTTTTATCCTCTGAAAGCAACCTACTTTGCTGTGGCTGTTGTGAAGAAGTCTGACAAGGACATCAGCTGGAACAACCTGCAGGGTAAGAAGTCGTGCCACACCGCCGTGGGGAGAACTGCTGGCTGGAACATCCCCATGGGCCTGATCCACAACAGGACAGGCAACTGCAACTTCGGTGAGTCCAGTTGGGAATCCATTTCTTTGAGATGGGAATCTGCTCACAAAAAAAATGTTATACCATCCTGCATTGGGTTTTCAAAATTTCTTGCACCTCAAAGATTCCCTCTTGGAGGGAGGAAATGGAGATGACTGTTATTTAAGGTTTCACTGAGCGAAATTTTAGGCTTTTGGTGTCTGCTTCAGAGTAGGCACATCAGCTGCTTTGGGGGTCTTTGCTTTCTTCTCACATCTCTCCCCTTCCTTTTGCAGCAGCCCAAGAGGTATTTCCAAAAAGGGAATATGGGCTGCCCCACATGGGCCTGGTGCATGTGCAGGGTGTGCAGTGGGGATAAAAAATGAAACTCAACGGGAGGGGAAGGGCTGAGAACAGGTGACAGAGGCTGATCTTCAAAAAACTAAAAGGGTCTGATCTGGCTGCCTGAGAATTCGCTGAGAGTTATGGTCCAACAAAAATAATTTGGAAACATTATCAATGTTATTAACCAAGACAAAGTAAGCATATATATATTAAAAGGAAATCTCTAACTGCACAGAGATATTAGTGTTAGTAAGTTTTATTCTTGGCTTCTCTTCCCTCCTGCCTTCCTTTCCCACTGTCCCTTCTACCCCAAGAGCTCTGACACTGCTCCCAAATGCACCTCTGCTGACCCAATAAAGGTTGTGGAGGCTTGGGCTGGCTGTGTATGAGCTGGGAATGGTTTGCAGGGAAAACATTCCTCTTTTTATGCCAAGATAGTGCCTATTGCACCTGAACTTTAGGCCCTGCTTCATCACAGAATCACAGAATCATGGAAGGGTTTGGGTTGGAAAGGACCTTAAAGCCCATCCCATTCCACCCCCTGCCATGGGCAGGGACACCTTCCACTAGACCAGGTTGCTCCAAGCCCCATCCAGCCTGGCTTTGGACACTTCCAGGGATCCAGGGGCAGCCACAGCTTCTCTGGGCAGCAATAACAATAATTATCAATGATAACAGGACCCAAGTTCCATGGTCAAAGCTGGATGCATGAGATTTGCTGCCCACTAAGTCATGCTCCTTCTCCCAGCCTGTTTCCACCTCCCCAGTGAGTGCTAACGCAAACTCAGGGCGAGAACATGTCATTAAAATAAAACCTAACTTCCCAGGGCAGGAAAAGTGAATTTCTCTTCTTCCTGCCTCCAGATGAATACTTCAGCCAGGGCTGTGCTCCCGGGTCTCCTCCCACCTCCCGCCTCTGCCAGCTGTGCAAGGGCTCCGGGGGGGTCCCTCCGGAGAGGTGTGTGGCCAGCAGCCACGAGCAGTACTACGGATACACCGGAGCTTTTCGGTACGTGCTGGGGACACCCAGGCTGCCTCAGTGTCCTGGGGCTGCCCACAGAGGGGAGGGCACAGGGGAAGTACAGCCTCATGTCGACACTAATTTGCTGACCTACTCTTTTTCTCCATTACACCACTGAAAGTACATATCTCTGTAATACTATACATGTGCCATGTGCTTTTCCTTTGCTTTCTGAAAATAGATGTAAAATATCCCTGTTCTGTAAAACTCATGTCCTGGTGCCTCCAGGCAATTCCAGAGAGGCACGAGCCCTGCCACAATGGCAGAAGTGCTCCTCTTTTAACATAAATAAGGAGTGAAAAGACTGTGTTTCAGACACATCTAAAAAAATCTAGGAGCAGGGCTCCTAGACCTGTATGTCCTTGGAGATTAATTGTACGGAATAAGACTCAAGTCTAAATCAAATCTGTGGGAAAGGGACAGGATTCAAGCATTTACATCACTGGCCTCCTTTTCTACTTCCCAGGTGTATGGTCGAGCAGGGGGATGTGGCCTTTATCAAGCATTCCATCGTTGAGGAGAACACTGATGGTAGGTGGTCAGGGCTGCCTTCCCCATCTGCGTGATTGCTTAGGTGGTGTTGAGGCTGATGTTCTCCTGCTACACAAGATCTCTGAATCTCCAAACCCATTCTCTTTAAAGGCAAAAATACAGAAAGCTGGGCCAAAGATCTGAAAATGGACCAGTTTGAGTTGCTGTGCACTGACGGGCAGCGGGCAAATGTCATGGACTACAGGAGATGCAACCTGGCCAAAGTGCCTACCCACGCTGTGATGACACGTCCTGAGAAAGCACTACAAGTCCGTGAGATGCTGGAGAACCAAGAGGTTTGTAGTGCTGAGAGTAGGAGAAATATTTTCGGCTTGCTCTGATTTTCCCCAAGTCAACGTAAGGTGAAAACTTCTATCTCACTGCTGTGGGGTGACAGCCTTGTCCCTTGGCCTCCCCCTTCCTCCATCCCTTCCCAAGTGCTCTTTCTGCTCTGCCACCTTAGCAAACCCACCTTTAGGTAGCAGTGGGATTGCAGTTGTTGCTGCTGTCACACTATACTTGTGTGACATGTGTTTATCACCTCCTTTCCAGCTCTTGCTGGGGTGTTTCAGAAACTCCTTTGTGGTGCCTGGTCTGTGCCACAGCTGGGTCAGGCTCAGTCCCAACAGCAGCTTCCCTGCACACACACAGTCCTACAGCTGCTGCGCTGACCAGAACCAGCTTAAGCCATCTCTGTTTCTCCCTGCAAACATTAATATCAGCTCCACCATCAGGGTCTGGTGAGAGATGCTTGGGGCCTTTTGCTTCTACTCATGGTTGAGTTACAGGATCTGCTGACAGCATCTCTGCACACAGGGGCATGTTTAAATACAGAAAAAATGTGCCTACCAGTGAGCAATCCCTCCTCTAAGCATACAGACAGAAGGTTCAATCCTAAATTTCTGGAGCCTGGCTTGGGGCTCCCCAGGCTGATGATGAAGAACCAGGAACAAGAAGTAGGCCAGCTTTCTACTTCTCTCCTCTTTGTGCTTTTATTTCAGAGGCTGTTTGGAACAAAAGGCAGCAGGAATAAAGATTTCAATATGTTTGCATACGAATCCAAGGATCTTCTGTTTAAAGATCGGACAAAGTGCCTGATCAAGCTCCGTGATGGAATGTCGTACAAGGAATTCCTTGGAGATAAATACTATGCTTCACTTGCCAGCCTCAACACCTGCAATCCATCAGGTAACTGGAACAGCCCCAGAGGAAGTCGTGAATTGCAGTCCTTAGCTTGCAGGCATGAGCAGTTTCTTCTGGAACTGTCCATTTAATGCCTTTAAAGGAAGAAGATGCCAATACTCTTTTCTCAAAGTTCCTTGAGTGAACTGAGAACAGACTTCAAATCTGCTGCTCTGGCAGCAGGGTGAATAAAGACCTTTTCCTCACCTTTGGAAAATATGGACTTCGAGGAACTGCACAGAGAACCCCCCTGAATGCATCAGTGTGGGATTTGTGGTTAAAGCTCTGTTTTTGTGGCACGCTGTGGATTTTCCATGGTGTGACATTGTTGGCACGGCTGGGTGTGTGCTAGTGGGACGGGAGTGCTTAAAAGCAGGATCTGAACTTCTCCCTGTCCTTTCCCTTTCCAGATCTTCTCCAGGTGTGCACCTTCCTTGAGGACAAGTAGTGAGATGGGAAGGATCCTCGAAGTGGGGGAGAAAACCTCAAGCCATGACTCCTCTCGTGCCCTCAGCACCGAACACTGACCCGCAGAGGGCCCTCTGCCTTCACCGCTTTCTCTGCCCCCCCTCATCACTCTGAAAGTAGCTCTTTGAGACTTTACAATTCTCTGCTGCCAGAACAGCAAAAAATAAAATCTCAAATCTAAATGGGTGTCCTGAGATTTTTCCAAGTGGTCCTTAAGCCCATCCCTTCCTCAGTGCCGTAGGACAGTGACAGCCATGCTGTTGTCACTTACTGCTCTGCCCCCTAGGGAAACTTCTTTCACCATTTGTCAAAGCAAAATGGACTGAATATACCCTGGAGCATAATTAACAGATGCTTTGTACTCTCTGTGCTTCTGCTTTGCCCAGATTATCCCACTGTCTCCCTGGCAGCTGAGGATTCCCCAGCATGGTTGGGACACAGGAAGAGGGAGAGTGTTGTGTCAGGGAAGCTGAAGGTTGAAGGAGGCATAAAAACCACTCCAAACCAAAATAATACAGTGAGAGTTAGATGGGAGGTGTGAACAGAAACTGCTGTGTCTGTCTCAGATCTCAGCTGGCTGGGTCTGAGTCCCTTCCACCGGGCAGGACTCATTGGGCACATACATGTATTGATGGGGAGAGTACAGGCTTAGGCTTCCTTTCTGGAAAAATCTAGGATCGGCTCAGAAATGTGGTTGTTTTGGTAGTCTGACCTGACAACAAAATACAGTTTGTTTTGCCTGATTCTGACCTACAGTGAAAATAAAAAGGTGAGACAAAAAGGGCTGCTGAAGCTCTCTGCTCCAGAGGAACAGGCTCATCCAGGGTGTCCCAGTCCTGCTGTCAAGGCAGGCATGGAGGATCTGCTGAGAGCACAAAGCTCCTGGCTTTGAGGGAATGAATATTTTGATGATTTTTGGATGCATATGGTAAGTGTGGTTAGGAGTCCACCAGAGTGGCTGAAAATCCCCCTGGATGGTAGAAATGCAGAGTGTGACAGGAAAGGATTAGTTGTAGTCAGTCCCTCAATTTATATAGGATGAATACACTGGACAGGTGTTTTTTTAACCCGTTCTTCAAAACTAGCAAAGAAAGAGAATTGGTGCCTCTAACAGGCTGTTTCTACAGCTCAGTATGGCTACAGTCAGAGAACTTTTCTCCCACAAAGCTGCACCATCTGCATTGTCCCATAAGTTGAAGGCATGGATAAAAGGACCCTCACTAGGGGATCACTCAAGGTGAAAAGGATCTCCAGTCCAGTCTCCTGCTCAAGGAAAGGGATCAGCCAGGGTTCTCAGGGCTTGACCTCCAATGATGGCAACTCCACAACCTCCCTGGGCAGGCTGTCCTGCTCCTGGCAGCCCCCAAAGGAGAACATTCCTCTCATATCCACTTGGAACCTGTATCAGTTCAGTGTGTTCCTGTTACTCCTCACCCTGTACCACTGCGGGAAGCCTGGCTCTGCTTCCTGATGCCTGGCACAAACAGCCTGATCTTCCTGGGACAGAACAGCCCCATGGAATGCTCGAGGTGTGGAACAGAGTGGCTGGAAAGCTGGGAAAGGCCCTGGGGGTCCTGGTGACAGCAGCTGGACATGAGCCCAGGTGTGCCCCGGTGGGCAAGAGGCCAATGGCCCCTGGGCTGTCCCAGCCGTGGTGTGTCCAGCAGGCCCAGGGCAGTGACTGTCCCTCTGTGCTGGGACCTGTGAGGCACCTCCAGTCCTGGGGACAGCTCTGGGCCCTCACACCAACAGAGACATTGAGGAGCTGGAGCATGTCCAGGGAAGGGAACGGAGCTGGGGAAGGGTCTGGGGCACAAGTAGCAGCTGAGGGAGCTGGGAAAGGGGCTCAGGCTGGAAAAAAGGAGGCTCAGGGGGAAATCCCGGGCTCTGCACAGCTCCGTGACAGGAGGGGACAGCCAGGTGGGTTCAGGCTCTGCTCCAGGGAATAGGGACAGGATGAGGGGAAACAGCCTCAAGTTGTGCCAGGGCGGGTTCAGGTTGGACATCGAGAAAATTTCTTTCCAGAATGAGCTGTCCAGCCCTGGCACGCCTGTCTGGGATTTATAAGCCCTGTGTATGTGACACTTCGGGACATGGCTAAGTGGTGGCCTTGGCCGCGCTAAAGAGAGCTTTTCCAGCCTAAAGCATTCCATGTTTCCCCAGGCTCCCCCAGCGAGTCCCTGCCGCCCCAGATCCTCACGGAGAGAACTACAGCTCCCATCAGCCCCCGCGGCCCGCCCTTCCCGGCGTGCCGCGGGGCCGGAAGCGGAAGTGTGCTGTGGCCACGTGTGCGAGCCATGGCGGGCGGGCTGGAGCCTCACCTGGAGGCGCTGCGGCGGGAGCTGCACGGTCCCGCCGTGCTCTCCGTGCTCGTCGCGCTCATCGCCGTCGCCATCACCTTCCGTGAGTTGCGGGAGCCTCCCTTTCCCCCCGCTCCGCCGCCTGCTGGCATCCAGCGCTCGCTGGGGGGGCGCCGGTGCCGCCAGCCGCGGGCTCAGGTGTCCCCTTCTCCTCCTCATCCTCCTCTCTCCCGCAGTGATCTGGCGGTTCGTGCAGGGCAGGAGGAGCAGCCGCAAGGCCGTGCTGCTGCTGGGCCTCTGCGACGCGGGGAAGACGCTGCTTTTCGCGCGGGTGAGCGGGGAGCGGCGTGGGGCGCTCGTGTACGGAGGTGAAGGAATTCCCTTTAGTTCGGCTTTTAATCTTGTAGTGACGCTTGAAAGTTGGGGTTTATAGAGGTAAGGAGGGATGGAGACCGAGTTTTATCTGGCGCAGAGTGTCAGAAGAAATTGCGTTTTGGTTTGAATTTGTCACAGTAAAAGGCTTAGGGACACTTGACCTCCCCGCAGTCTGCGGCTCCTCCCGAGGGGCAGCTCCAGTCTCTGCTCTCCGGGACCAGGGACAGCACCCGAGCTGTGCCGGCGGAGATTTACGTTGGATATCAGGGAAAGATTCTTCTCCAGAGGATGCTGGGGCACTGCCCAGGCTTCCCAGGGAATGGGCACAGCCCCGAGGCTGCCAGAGCTCCGGGAGCCTTTGAACAATTCTCTCAGGCACTGGGTGGGATTGTTGGAATGTCCGTGCAGGGCCTGAGGTTGGGTTGACGATCCTGTTGGGTCCCTTCCAACCCTGGATATTCTGTTACTGCTGAGTCTGAGAATGAAAGGGGCACAGCCATGCTTACCGTGGCCCCAGCTGGAAAACTCTGAAGGATTTGCAGGCACATCCTCTTCTTGGCGATTCACAACATAAATATACACTTATTTTCCTAATGACCATTTTTAATTAACTGGGGAAAGCAACCCCAGCAGCAGCTTCCTGCAGGAAACTGAGCTCAGATCTCCAGTGCCCATCGCCCCTGTCAGACCATTTCAGTTTCTGGGCAGACTGAAGGTGCTGCTGGTGCTGCTCCGAGGGTGTGGAGCCCCCGAGGTGTTAGTTCTGAAGCTGTGCCTGTTCCCCCAGCTGCTGTCGGGGCGGTACCGGGACACCCAGACCTCCATCACCGACAGCTCTGCCCTGTACAGGGTCAGCCAGGACAAGGTGAGTGCCCAGCACCAGCCCTGACTCTGCTCTGCCTCTGCCTGCCACCTTTCCCTGCTCCCTGTGCCAAACCTGTCCATTCTTTGTGCTGCTCAGCCCCCAGCTTGGTCCGAGTGCAGGGCAGGGTTTTTCCATGCTGAGAAAGTCGGGAAATACTGGGATGTGTTAGAGCCTGCTGGGCTCCACAGGTTCTTTTTCCTTTGCTTGTAAAACAGTGAAACCTTCCTGACTGAAAACCACACCTGTGGGTTGGAGACTGGGGGGGTCTCACTGTTCTCTTGCCTTGGTTTATTTCCTTGGCAGCAATTTCTGTTTCCCCCGAGCAAACCTGAAATTAGAAGCTTTATCAGGTCTAAGCAGAGGCTCCAGCTGCACTTTATATGGTCTCAGGAAGGATTTTGTTATTTTCAGGTCCTGGGCTGCCACAGACCCAGGTATTTTCAGCTTTTGGCAAATCTTTCATTCTGGAAATCTCTCTCTTGTGCTGGCAGCACATGTGACAGGGAGAGCAGAATGCTGGCAGCACTTTACTGCTGGTGAACTGTGAAAGTAGAGGGTGGTTTTGTCAGTCATTATTAACAACAGTCATAATAAGGTGGTAAAAGGACATGCACAGTTTTTAACATTTTTTTTTTCCGTTTTCATGTCTCTTTAATTCGGCAGGCAAATATTTGGAAGGGGTGAGGATGGAAGGCAGATTTCTGTTTTTTGATCCTTATTTTAATCATAGCCAAGGTTTCCACTAAAACCCAAGAGCAGTGGGCAGGGCTGCTGCAGCCTTATCTTGGGAGCACTGACGTGGCCTTGCTCAGCTGTTTGTTCTCTCCCACGTCCTGCCTTTGGCCCCTTCCTTCCTTGGGAAGGGAAACCTTTGCAGCTTCCAGTTAAAAAGGGCATTTCTGTGTTATTCCCAGCAAGGTTTGGTGTATTTAGGAGAGACTTTGAGTAAGTGAGGCTGTAGGTTTATATTCTGTGTCAGGGGCAGATGGGATTGTGCCTTCAGGACACAAATCCAGGGTCAGGCTGGTTTTCCCCAGTCTATGCTCACTGGAACCCCTGGATCAGGTGTTGTTAACACCTTCTTGCCTGTGTTCCAGAGCACCAGTGTGACCCTGATCGACCTTCCAGGCCATGAGAGTCTGAGGCTGCAGTTCCTAGAGAGGTTCAAGGCTGCAGCCAGGTAACGTGGAGGGGATCCGCAGGGGAGGAAGGGGTGATCCTTTGGAAAGGGATAAACCAAATGATGGTGCTGGGAGTGCTGTAAGCTGGGCTGGTGGTGCCCTGAGAATCAGAGCTCTGCTCTGGGGTAGTACTGGTTGATTTTTGCTTTGCCTTCATAGAATATCCTGAGTGGGAAGGGATATTCCACAAGGATCATGGAGTCCAGCTCCTGACCCAGGACAATCTCAAAAATCACACCGTGAATTTCCTACTTCCCTGTGCTTGTAGTGCACCAGGAGGCAAAGCCACTGCATCAGGGAGGTCTGGGGGGATGTGGGACATCCTGGGGCAGACAGGGGAAGAATTCCTGCTGCAGCTGGCCATGGGGTGTATTTCAGCCAGCACATGCTTGGGCTGGGTGAGACCAGGTGTGCAAATCTCAGCCCAGGCTGGAATGCTTGCAGGAGAAGGTGACAGCACAACTTCATCCCCAGCACCTGTCCTTCCCTCTTGCCCCAGGGCCATCGTGTTCGTGGTGGACAGCGTGGCCTTCCAGCGGGAGGTGAAGGATGTGGCAGAATTCCTGTACCAGGTGCTGGTGGACAGCACCGTGCTCAGGAACGCGCCCGCGCTGCTCATTGCCTGCAACAAGCAAGGTACCCTGGGCTGCCCTGGGGCTGGGCATGGCCAGTCCTGCAGGCCAGGGCTTCCTGCCACGGCTGCTGAGCTTGGGAGCTGGGATTTCAGCAAAGGGAAGGCTGGAATTTAGGTTTAAACTTTGGCTGCTCAGCAGGAGTGTTCCGAGGGCCACTTGGGAGAGCTGCAGCTCTTTGGGTGGGTAAGGCAGGTGGCTTTTGTGTGGCTTGTTTTTCTTCCTGCTTGCTTTGTGCAGAGCTGTTCCTCAGTCTCCAGGCAGCAGGAAATGGGATCAGCTGGAGCATAGTGAACTATGCCTACACACTTGGCAGCTTCAAAGTTAAAACGAGTTGTTCAGCTGCCAGGGTTCAGTGTTTTCTCTGGTTTGGAGCAGCAGTAACATCCAGCTGTAGGAAAAGAGTCAATTTTCAGACTGCTACAGATTCTTCTGTGGAAGTGTTGGTCCCTCTGTAGCAGTTGGATGTTTTGGGGCAGTATCAGATTTGGGTTTTGGAGTTATTTTTTGCACTAACCTCAGCTGCCTGAGGCCTTCATGGCTCTGCATCCCACGGTGGAAAGTACAGGACAGGACGGGGAGTGCCGGTGCATCAAACCCATCCTCTGAAGTATCTTCCTACCCAGGAAGAAGAAATTAATTCCCTGCATTGTATCAGACTGTTGGGTTGTTCCCATTCATGCCTGCAATCCCAAAGCTCCAGCATCCCTCATCTTACTGCAGGCACGGCTGTCCTTGTCCTGGTAACTCCAGTGACTGCACAGTGTGAACTGGCCTTACTTCAGGGGGAGGAACCAGGTTCTGAATTCTGACAGACAAGCAAAGAGCTGATTTCATGTTCTTTTCTCTCTAGATGTCACAATGGCAAAATCAGCAAAACTCATCCAGCAACAGCTGGAGAAAGAGCTGTAAGTATGGAATGGGATCTCAATCCCCCTGACCTTTTCCTCTTGCCCTTTCTCTCTTACCTCATTGCTCAATGAGCTCCCTGGAGCCATGTCTGAGTTCTCTATGGAGCTGGGAACAGTCTGTTCAGTCTGGGGCTTGGCAATGCTGGGTTTACAGTTGGATTCCATGGCCTTAGAGGGCTTTTCCAAGCTAAATGATTCCGTGGATCTATAATCCCTTTGGCCAGCAGACGGCAGCAGGGGTGTTTGTGCTGTGCCTCTTCCAGGCTGAACACCCAACCTTCCGGTTTTTAGCAGAGGAGTTAGTTGCCACATACTCGCATTCTCCAGGAGAATAAGGATTGCTTGTTCTGATGTTGAGCATTTGCCAACTACCTGTGTGTAGGTGTTGTATTTCTAGGTAGTTACTGTGCCCTGTTAGGCACTGTTATTCCAGTGTTTACTGTGGTCAAATTGGGATAAGGACATCCCCTCATCATCGGACTTGTGCTGTCCTTTATTACAAAACCAAACCTGTTTGAACACCTCTCCCGGAGTGCCCTCCTACTCCCTTGAGACTCTGCACTTGGTGTAGCTGCCATGCTGCTGGCAGAGCTGGATCATCCCAGAGCCATGGTGCAGGTGATACTCCCCTGGTGCTCAGTTCCTGACCCTTTTCCTTCTCTCCCTGCAGCAATACCCTGCGGGTGACACGCTCTGCAGCCCCCACCAGCCTGGATGGCTCAGCCACAGGGGGCCCTGCCCAGCTGGGGAAGAAGGGCAAGGACTTTGACTTCTCCCAGCTGCCCATGAAGGTGGAGTTTGTGGAGTGCAGTGCTCGAGGCAGCAAGGGAGAGGAGGGAGAGGCTGACTTGGAGGGCCTCGAGAAGTGGCTGGTGAAGGTGGCCTGAACAGAGATGGACAGGGCTGGGGGGCTGAAGGGAAAAAGATGGTGTGGGGCGCTCAAATCTCATCTTGATGTAAAAAGAAGGAACTTCAGCTGAAAGTCAGCACTGTGGTGTCTTCCTCTGCTGCTCGTGGGCTTGGAAGTGACGTGACGATTGCTGGTGTGGTTCCCTTCGACTGTCCATTCATGCTGCAATGTTTTTATTTTCTCCCCTCTTCCCTTGCCCTCCTCTGGGCTGCTGAACCTCTGGGCTTTTCTTTTTCCTTAACCTTTAGGCTTTTCATTCAGTAGCTGCCAAGCAAATTAGGAAGGAATGCACTGGCAGGTGAGTTTCAGAGCCCAGAGCGTGCCTGTCATTTCCTGCCATGGTTTAAACCCCTGTTGCCTCTCAGAGCCACTGACCACCTTGTGATTGGGGCTGTTGGGGAGCGCTGCACAAGCTCCCTAACTTGGGCAGGCATTGAGAGAGTGTAAAAAGCTGGTTTCCTCTTTGTATCTGCCTTCCCATCGTTCCAAATTGCTGCAGCCCTGTTTTTGTGGGGCTGGAGGAGTGTGAAATGCCCAAACCAGACTGCCTGCCCTGCTTTACTCCCTGGGCCCAGCTCTGTGCCCATGTCTGGTGATTTCCTCTCCTGATCAGCTCCTGGGAGTTTTTCTTCAGCTGAGGGCTGTGTCCTGAAAGCTTCACTCTGCTTCTCCTTCCAGGCTCTCCTCCCACAGCCAGGAACAATCAATCTTAAGAGTGGCAGAACTATAGGGGGTCATGGCATGAAACTCTGAGATGGGCACAGTTTCAGATCCATGCCTGCCTCTGGGACCTGTTGTGCCAGGCATTTGCTGTGCAGTCTCCTGCTGCCTCCTGCTCCAGTGGCTGCAGGAAGCTCTCGCTTTGTGTGTAATTAATTCGTCGGCACTTGTGGCAAAGTGAGAGGGAAAGTCAAGGAGCTGCCAGCACGTGGGTGTGCTTCCTCCTCCTGGCAGAGATGCTCAAGGAAGAGGGGAAAGAAATGGGAGATCTTCCCAGTTTATGTCTCACTGCACATTGCAGAGTCTGAGTGCAGTGACATTTTCCCTTTGTTTGTGCCTTCCCGTGTTGTTTTAGAGTTGAGGGGGTGGCTGGCTCCTGGCAGACTCCTTTTGTAGTTTGTAGCCCCCTCTCCCCTGTGGTTTGGTGCCTCCTTCACCACTCAACTCATCTGTTGTGTTCTTTTCCTTCTCTGGGGCTTTTCCTGCCTCCCTGTAGCATTGCCAGGTGTTGGGAAGAGCAGGAACAGCCTTCAGCAAAGCCCTGTGCTTGTGATGAAACTGATCCTTGCATTTCCAGCCTCAGGAGCCATCCGAGCTGGAGGCGGGGAGGGTTATATTTACCAAACATGATGGATTCTTCTGTTTCCTGCAGGCAGAGTCCTGTTGGAACATGTTTGTCATGCTTTGAACTCCTTTAGCTGGAGGTCTTGGGCTGCCTGCCTCAAATCCATAATGCTGAAGTGATTTTAGGCAAAAAATTGCTGTTTCTTTGGGTGATTGTTCTTGCAAAGATGCAGAGGCCAAGCACCAGCCTCAGCTTAAGGGGGGAAGGTACCATGAGGCCATGGTGGGTTTTAAGTTATTCTTTTTAAAAGTATTCCTTAAGTAAATTCCTTTTTTGCTTAAATCTTTGTTCTCAAGTCTTGCTTCAGTCTGTGTGTTTGCCTTGGCTCTTCCCAACAGTGTCACGTCCCCATGGATGGGGCTCTGCTCCTGCTCAGCACAGTTTTGGGGATCACCTTCTGCTCTGTGGCCAGGTCTGTGTTGTCAAAAAACATTGTTTTCTGCACACACAGGGCTTTGGGGTTGGGTGGTTTTTTTTTAGTTTTGTATTTACTCCTTGGTCCGACTAATTGAGAGATTGATAATCACACAGCAAAAAACGCCCACAAATCGTAATTGAAAAGCACTTTGGTGATGTGCACAGGAAAGCTCCAGCCAGCTGTGGCGGCTTTGGTGACAGAGCAGCACTGCTCTGCCCTGGAGGTGGCTTTGGCACCCTGTGGCTTTGCTGGATGGAGATGAGATGCCTCAGCTGTCCCAGGCTGGGGAGTGGCTGTACAGCCGTGGCTGAACTGGGGCTGTGCCTGGAGCTGCTCGTGCTGAAGCACAGAACAGAACTCCAGGAGTTTTTTGGGCCACAGTCCATGATTATTTAAATATTCAGGGCTGGTTTTCCCCCGTGGCTGAAAGAAAAGAGCAGAACTGGAAACTCTGAGTGTTGTTTTCTTGTTTTTCTTTATTCCCCAGTCAGCTCTGTGCTTTGTTCTTTGCTCCTCTGACCTTGTTCCCAGCCCGTGGCTCTGCTGGCCGGGTGTGCTGCTCCTGAGGCTGCAGCTCGGCAGGGCTGTGTTGGGATGGCTCTGGCAGGACAGTGGGATGTGATGAACTCAGCCCCTTCTTGCTCCAGCTGCCTGACCCTGAGTCAGGAACCCGCTGTGTTCACACATCCCCAGGGACTGAGGCCCTCACTGTGCTAAAGCTCCTCTGGTCAATGTTTTTTTCCTGTGGCTTGGAGGAGAATGATGAGCACAGTGATAACTGGGATAGCAGAAAACCTGAAAGAGGAGGAGAGATTGCTGAAAGGCAAAGAAAAGCAAAAACAACAATGCCTGGACATCAGCATCCTGAGGGGTGTTTTCCAAGGCTCCCCAAAGCAGGTGTTCCAGCTGTGACCTTCCCTGTGCACAGAGCCAACACCCTGGCACCTTTGGGCCCAGGAGCTTTTGTTGGCCCCATTTGGGCCACCTCGTGCACTTTGTGACCAGCCCCTCATGGGGCTTGTCCTGCTGAAAGAAGGACACCACCTCTTGGGGCTTGGCCTGGTGCCAAAGAAGTGGAGAAACTTTAGGAAGGTCATGTGGGTGTTCAGGGAAAATCTGCCAGGTGTAGGTGGAACAGGGATAACATGGAGAAAACTCTTTTTTATGAAGGCTTTGGTGATCCAGAGCAAATCCAGGGCAGGTCCCCTCCTGTCCTCTCCTTTCCTTCAACTCCCTCCATGAACGTGGATGCAGCAGGGCTAAGAGCACAGGGAAAAGCCATGGGGTGAGGGACAGCAGGGCCTGAATACATTCAACCATGAAACCCCTGAAAGCGAGTCCCAAACCCACTGTACTCTGCCCAGAGCCCACTGCATTGAAAGAATTGCAGGATTTTAAAAGTAGCTCAGTGCTTGACATAAGTAGCTGGACTTATTAGTGCATGGGTTGAACTTGATGTGAATCCTAAGGCTGTGCTGTGTCAGGCAGAGATGGAATAGGAAACCTGGAGCTGACAATCTGATCAATAATAATAGTAAAGAGCATTAATAATAGTTAGAATAGGCAAAACTGCAGTTAAAATACGACTTTAAAATGCTGGAGCAGGCTGTGGTCTGTCTACTGTGGCAACTCCATCACAGTGTGGATTAACAGAATCCACCAAAACCCACCTGAGGAGTGTGAAACAACCGAAACAGCAACTCAGGGAAGGGTGAGAAGGGCCCCAGACTGATATGGCTCTTGCTCAGGACTGTGGTGTGAGGGAGGGGGAATGAAACTTGTTAATGGCCAGGCATTTCATTGTTCGTGGTCCCTCCACTGAGACACCAGCTCGAGCAACCAAATACCAGAACTGATCTGTGCCAATAAACCTAGCAGGGGTGAGAGCCTCAGGTCAAAACCTTCTGCTGTGCCTGCAGCCCCTTGCCCATCAGGGAGATGTGGGCAGGGCTGGGCAGGTTCCGTGGGACTGCAGCCAGGGCTCCTCTGCTGGGCCCCGAGCTCTGTGTAGCCCCTACCAGCCCTGCCCCATCGCCGGTGGAGCTGCAGAAGAATGTCCCCCTCTGCCACCATTTCTTCCCCTTTCCCAGCTGGAATGTGCTCAGCATGGGCCGGGCTGTGACCTGCAGCCTCCCCAGGGCTTGTCTTGCTGGTGAGGGGAGACCAAGGAACCACCACAGTTGGAAAAGTGACCTTTATTTAAAAAATAAAAAGAGCAACAAACCCCAGGTGTTCTGCAATCAACCCCTTGTGATGACTTGTCCCAACACGTGTGCGGTGTCCCTGCTCACCTCTGCGGGGGGCTGTGGGCGGGGGGACACCGGGCAGCCCCTCCGGGCTGGCAGCCACCTCCCCTGCTCCTGTCCCGGCCGGGAATGTCACACCGGTGCGGGACCATCGCCCACAGCAGGCGCTTCTCCGGGTCCGTGTGTTCCAGCCCCCTCTGCCTCCTGCTCCCTCCGCTGGATCCATCCTGGGAGATGCCGTTCCCAGGATGGGGCTGGCCCCGGAGCGCCCCTCGCCGGGAGCGCCTGGGCTGCGGGAGAGGAGCTCGGAGCTGCCAAGGCGGAGTCGCTCCCGTGGGAGGTAAAACAAACCCAGACAAGACAAAGTAGTGGCAGCGGGTGATGGGGGTGCGAGTCAGTCCTCGGGGGCTACACCAGCCCCTCCGCCTTCTCCTGCACGTTGTACTCCTTGCTCCTCTTCACCTTCCAGCTGATGAGGGCCAGCAGCACGGTGCCCACCACCTTGTAGCCCACATGCAGCCCCAGGTATCTGCCGGGACAAGAGCAGGGACATGTCACATCCGGAGCTGGCACTTCCAGCCGGCCCCAGGCTGGGCCGGGGCCCCTCCCCTGCCCGGCCCCGGGGCGCAGGGTACCTGTTTCGGAGGAAATCGTTGTTGTAGTAGGCGCAGAAGCGGCGCTGGGTGCACTGCTGCTGCCAGTAGATGCAGGCGGAGTCGATGAGGGCTCCGAACATAGCCGGGGCCGGCAGCCAGGCTGGCGGGAGGAGAGGATGGACTCAGGTGCTGATCCCGAGGAGGCTCAGTGCCTCCCGCGGCTCCAGCGAACCCCCAGCCTCGTCCAGAGATGAACACTCACCCAGCAGTCTCATTAGTAAGAACTGGACTCCGATGGCGAACGACTTCTCATCCTGGTTCACCACCCTGCAGGGGAGAAGCCACGAGAGGTCAGAGCTGCTGGCACTGGATTTGGCCAAGACTTGGGCTGGTTGCACATTTATGACATCCCGTTGATCCCAACACGGGGAACCATCATATCTGCTCCCCCCTGGGACTCAGGACTCCCCTCTCCCCCGCTCACCGTAACACCATCATGTAGAGGGGGTTGTGGGACAGGCAGGCGACCAGGGCAGCAAAGGAGATGAGGAATATGGCAGGAAGGAGCATGTGGGAGCAGCTGACTGGACAAGAGCCCGTGTAGGTGGAGAACAGCTCATTCCCATTCAGGGAACAGTTGTGGTAGATCTGTTGGAAACGTTTGGAACAAAACAGACGTCAGACTCCCAATGCCAGGAGCACAAGTTTCTCGTGACCCATCATCCCACATCCCTGTGCAGGACACCAACAGGAGCACCAGCTCCAGTTTGAAGGCACAGCCATGGCATCCTGTAATGGAATTTGCCACCATCCCTTTTCCTCCAAGCAGGTTCCCAGGGCATTACAGCAATTCTCCACAGCACCTTCCCAGGGCTCAGCATGCCCTGTGGAAAAGGTTCCACCCCCTTATTGCATTTTTTGGGTTCCTGTAGCATCACTCCGCTTTTCCCCAGCAAGGAATAACCACTTTGTTAACCACTTGCTTTACTCACCTGTTGTCTGGGATTGGAGGGGTTGGTGGTGCTGCTGGTGCAGCCAGCAAAGCAGGGTGAGATGTACTCCGTGGTGTTTTTCCAGCATACGGGGTGGAAGATCTGCTTAGAGCATTGGCACCCAACCCGCTCCTTAACCTGCTGCTGGGAATTGGGTGTACTGCCAGAAAGGAGGGAGGAAAAATTGGTAAAAAATTAAGAAATAGGGCAGGAAGAATTAAAAAAAAAAAAAAAAAATCTCATTTACTAGTTGAGCAGTTTTCCTGTTCCTGTCTGGGCTGGGACACTGCCAGCAGCGGCCTGGCCTTCTGCCAGCCCCTGATCCCTGCAGGTACCTCTGGAAGCATGCAGTGAATGTCACAGGAATTATGTTATGTCTACAAACAAGTAGTCACACGCTTATTTTCTCTTTTTTTTCTTTTTTTTTTTTTTTTTAACTGAAAATTATCAGCCAAAAGCCTGAAGAAATGGATCTGGGCTCCATCCAGAGCTGCACGAACAGATGTGTGAACAGCCACAGCTGGAAACACCACATGGACGTAAACTGAAAGTGGGCATGTTCCCAAACAAGCCTGATGACTGTGGAAGTGAAGAGGACAAACCCAAATCTGCCCCGTCTTCCCTCACCCCCACAAGAAGTGCATCTGCTGGAGTCACACAGCCTGAATCCTGCAGGAATGTGGCCCTGGGGGAGCTACCCTTGGGCAGGGTGGGATGGGGCCTGCTCCACCTCCTTCTGTGGGAAGATGGCATCAGAAATCTCTTCCTTGCTGGCAGCGCACTGGGAAATGAGCTCAATGCATTTGACGTCAAGCCTTGGTTGTATATAAATGTAATTTTTATCTTAAGAAGTCATGGTAAGAGCCAAAAGTATCCACTGAGGTGAGGAGAAGGATGATGTCCCACTGTAACACTTGGAGCATGTGAAGTGATGGGGACACAAAATTACTAATTTTCCCCTTAAAATCCAGAGTGAAAAATTACACCCTGCTTGTTTGGCCCAGAAAATCATGGATAAACGCCCTCCTGAGCTCTCTAGGCTGTGAAGCACCCAGATCTCCTCCATGCAGTGGGGAGTTCAAGGAGCAAGAAGCAGCAGGGTGATGTCTTCTCCCTTTCCACCAGCCTACATCCCTCCCCACGGATAAGAGCTGGAGAAACAAGGAGCTGGGAAGCAGCACCTGCATTACCTGGGGTGGTAGATGCCCTCGATGTGCCCTGTGGAGCAGCCCATGAAGAAAATGGGCAGGGAGAGGAGGATGGAGAAGACGAGCACCACCACGGCGAAGCGCGGGATGGCCCGCAGGGAGAAGGAGAAGCGCTTCATGATGATCCCTCCCAGCAGCATCCCGAGTGCTGCTGCTGGCAGGTTCACAGCTCCTGCAGAGGAATGGAGCCATCAGGGGGGTCCTACCTGCCCAGAACCCCTCCATGGGCAGGGGGCAGCTCCCTGGACCTCACAGGAGTTGGGAGAACCCGCAGATCCAACTGTTGTCCAAGTCAGCCCAAGCCCAAGGCACCTGGAAAGCCACCAGCTACCCCAAGGTGAACGCCAGGTCTCATCCAAAAATGAGCTTTCAGCGACTTCTTCTCCAGGATTTAAAAAGCCTGGGGGAATATGGGCGGTTGGCTCCCTGCTGATGGATACTTTTTGCCTCCCTCTGTGCTCACCTATGAGGAAGTTGGCCTGGGAGGGGGAGGCACCATACTGCTTCTCCAGGAATTTGTTGAGGAAGGTGGCCAGGCCCGCAATGACGGAGGAGAAGCTGCACTGAGCCAGCACCAGGAGGATGAAGAGGGGGTTGAGCAGCAGCCTGATGAAGATCTTTGGGAATCCTACAGGCAAACCATAGGAAAAATGTTTTTTTGCTGTGTGATGCTCACGCCAACAATTTCTACTGGGAAGAAGCCCCCACCCTTAGCCTTTTCCCAGTAAGGATATCTGTGGGGTGATGATGATGATCTACTGGGGATGTCTGCAGGCATGGGAAAGTGGGAGGGAAGACAACCTAATGCATCCCAGCAGCTGGCAGGACCATGGATGTGTTTGCCTGGTGGGACATTGTGTCCTCTGGCCGTGTCAGCAGAGGCAGATGGGCCCTAGGAGTAACTCTGTTTACTTGGTCTCTTATGAGTTTTCTAAACAGCTGAGAGTGCTGGAAAGCCAGCATCCATTAGAGCCCAAGGAGAGGAGAAGAGGGAACTGGCAGCTCCAGGATATGACTGCAGTGGAGGAAGAGGCAAGGAGGGAGGGGCTTTATTTGGGAAGAAGTCCTCCTGAAGCTAAAAGAGTCATTAATCTGGTCCCTCAGCAGTGACATCCCTCTCAAGCCTGTTTTGGCTCCACATAGACTGTGTCAGCTGCAGTGGGGAGACCCCGTTGAGGAGCTGGTGGCGCCGGCAACCCTGTGCCCACTCCTGGAGCGGGGGTTAAACCTCCCAGCAACCCTTTTCTGCCACACTGGTACCACTTTAAGGTCCTCAACGCAAAATTTGGCCCCAGGGCAGAGGGCCCTCAAGAGGTCTGTAACCAGAGGGAGGCTGTGCCCACCTTCCCATGGTTCTTAGGCCCGCATGGTGCTGGACCTGGTCCACACACGGTGCTGGGCTCCCAAGGACTCCAAACAAGCCCCCTTGGTGTAAATCTGCCCACCCAGCATGGCCCAGCATCCCCATCCACCCTCGCCTGGACCCGCCAGGAGTTTACTTTTTATGAACTCCAGCAGGGAGATGTCTTCAGCAGCCCCTGTCTCCATCTTCCTGAGCATCCCGGCCTCCGTGTTCCGCTCCTGGGAGGAGAGAGAGGAGCAGCCTGTGGTGAGAGGGGCTGGCACTGTCCTGGCACAGGGAGGCTCAGGATGGGCAGGGTCTGTCCCAAAGGCCTTTGACCCCCAGCCAAGCCTGACAATTACAGCAAAGCCCCCTCCCATGTCCCCAGAGCACTTCTCCAGGCTGGGAGAGCTGCGAGTGTTCACCCGGAGAAGAGAAGGCTCTGGGGGGATCCCCTTCCAGAGCCTAAAGGAGCTCCAAGAGAACTGGCGAGGGACTTTGGACAAGGGCCTGGAGTGTCAGGACAAGGGGGAATGGCTTCCCACTGCCATTAGGGTTAGATGGGATCTTGGGGACAAATTCTTGAGGAGGTGAGGCCCTGGCACAGGGTGCTCAGAGAAGCTGTGGCTGTCCCATCCCTGAAGTGTCCAAAGCCAAGCTGGATGGAGCTTGGAGCAACCTGGGCTAGTGGAAGGTGTCCCTGCCCATGGCAGGGAGTGGAACAGGGTGAGCTTTAAGGTTCTTCCAACCCAAACCATTCCGGGATTCTGTGATCAAAGGGATGAATTATCTCAAATATCACTGCAGCCCCTGAGCAGGGCAGCAAGACAACAGCTTGTAATTGGGAGATTTTAAGAACTTTCCTCCCCTGAACCCTGACAAAACACCTCCCTTTTAACTCTGTGAAAAGTCTAAAAATGAAAATTAAGAGAGAGTTCCGCTCAAGTCTGGGGAGTCCTTTAGCCTTAACTGTGAAATATTTTGGGTTTGATTTTACCTTTAAAGAATCAATGAGTAAACAATTTCAAAACAGAACTGAAGTATTTTTGTAACAAAACCAGGAGGGTTTGGCTTTGAAAACACCAAAATTATGCATGTTAATTATTTTCCATCTTTTAAATTTTGTTTTGATGGGAAAGGGCTGCTGGACTGCCTTCCTCCCTCCCACCCCTCTCCTTTGGGGACAGGTATTCCCTCCCTGAGCACATCCCTGGCTCCAGGACGTTCCAGCCTCTGGAGATGAGGTCTCACCTCTCCTTTCAGCATGTACCGAGGGAAGAAGAAGTAAGGGATGGAGGTGAGCACCAAACAGCCCGAGGAGATGAGCAGCCCCAGCCACCAGGCTCCGATCCACCGCTGGTCACTCGGCGTCAGGTCCACTGTCATTGCAAGACACAAGGACACATTCTGAGAGCTCCAGGGGTGAAAGGGACAAATCTCCATGAAAATATGGACTGGTGGAGTATGATGAGTCCCTGTGGGCACAGCCCAAGGGTTTCTCCACTGGCATGTAAAAGCAAATGGATGGAGGTGGGAGCTCCTGCCAGTGCTGGCAGCAAGACCGGCCCTGGTTGTGTTTGACCTGTGTTTTCCCCGGCAAGGGCCCTGTACCACCACTCATCCCAACTGTGCCAAGCCTCCCAGGTGACTGCAGGATGGATTTGGTCAGCAAGGAAGCACGCTGGTGGCCCAGGTTCAGCTCTAACCCCTGAGCCAACCAGTGAGACAGAGATTACAGGGGCCCGACTCCATCGTCTGCCTGGAGAACACAGAGGGTTGGACCATGCTGAGCCAAGACAGGGACTGGGAAAGGGCACGCTGCTTTCCTGGAAAAAGTTGCTCTCCCATTGTTCCAGGCTTGGTCACTTTCTGCTTGCAGGGACTGAGGGAAGGCCCTGTGCTGGCAGAAGCTCCTGGTTTCCGAGTGCACCAAACTCCGGGCGCCTTCTCCGGAAAAAGGAGGAGAAGGTGAGAGCCGCCCTGTCTCCAGCACACACATCCTTTGGCTGGGCCAAGGGATGCTCACGGGAGGTTTGACAGATTGCCTGGCTTGGCCTGGGGACCTGGCTGCCCACGGCTGGGATGTGGCGGCTGGGAAGGAACCAGAGGCCAGCTCCGCGTGGGACCTCTGTGCCAGGGTGTGACAGGAGAGGAGCCCACACCCCACTGAAACAATCGTCCCGCTTCCCCAAACAGGACCACTCCACTCTGCAGCTTGGACGTCATCATGGAGCGACCAGGCAGAGGCTGCTAAATCTGTCTGCCGCCGCGGGGAGTGGGCCAAAGCTTTTTGGCATTTCCTGCCCACGTTCATTTATTATTCTTATCAGGCACCGGACAAAAATGTCAGGCAGGCTCTGATCTCTCTAAGGAAACACAGGAAAAGCCACGTTAATGATGGAGCTGAGGAGAATTCTTTAGTGATTAAGTTACCAGAAATAATAAGCACACGCTGTGGATAAAGCAAATTATCCCTGTAGTGGCATCAGCTCAGCCTCTCTCTCTGCACGTGCTGGTGGAGGGAGCTGGGGAGGAGCATGAGTAGACTCAAGTCCTCTGTGTGTCCATAGGGCAGTTGTTGCTCTGTGGTTGTCTTCTCCACCCCTGAGTTCCTCAGGTTTCCCTGTTCACCACCACATGCTGGGGTTGTGGGATACCTCCTCAGTGTGGTGGCAGTGTGCAGACCCCAGCCATGACCTCAGTGCAGCACCATGAGTTGGGCCTTGGAATGTCCCTACCCCTGGCTCTGCCTCAGTGGTGGTGTCAGAACCACCTCTCTCTGTCCTCAGGGAGTGGAGGAGTATGCTGGGGGTGCTTTTCCAGGTCGGGTCTTTCCAGGGCAGTGGGTTTTATGGGTCACAAGATTGGTGGTTTCTGTCACCTTTCATCTCAGAATGACCTTCTGTCCCACAGAGGGTCTTTAGGACCACTGCTACCGGAGCAATACTTACCAGTGTCAACCCTTCCGATGTCCACGAAGAGCCGCAGCACCACAGACCCCAGCAAGTATCCAAAGGCAGGGCCAAACACAGCAATGGCAAAGAGGATGGCTGGGGAAAGGGAGCAGAGAGAGCCCCTGTGAGCAGGGAATGGTAGTTTCCATGCATCTAAGGCTTCTGTCTGCCCAGGAGGTGCAGGAATGATGGCACAACACACAGAGGGGTGAAGCCACCCTTCATCATGCTTCAGATGGTGAGAAGGTCCCCACTGCCCTGACAGTGAAGGTGGTGTTTATCTGACAGGAACAGGAGAGGGAAGGCAGCTGCCTGTGAAAACAGTCCCTCTGCTCTGCTGCCATCGAGGCTTTCCTGACACAGTACAAGTTGGCAGCTACACAATGAATATCCATGATATTCATGAACCCCAGGGAGCACCAGGGCAGTGACATCCTGGGCTCACACAGGGGATTGAGACCTTCATTTCTGCTAGGATGCCAAGGAAACAAACACATCCTAATCCTCAGATCCAAGGAAAAACATTCAGTACAAACATCAGAAGAGGTGAAAGATTCTGAGGGCAAAAAAGGCCACCAGACCACCCTGGGTGCAGCTGAACCCTCTCATTCTGAAATAGATAACCCGTAAGGTCAGAACATTTTCTTTTGACTTGTTTGCAATGACAGGATCCAAGTTCCCTCCTTGAGAGAAATTCTTTACACAACCTTCTCAAGATGTTTTAAAGGGGACAGTGAGCTTGGGCTGCATCAGACATAAAATTAAATGGGACTTGGGGAGATGGAATTTCTCCTATACTGAGGCAACACAGACCCCCCCCCAGAGCCATTCACCCTGACAGACATTCCCTAAAGGGAGCACTTGTATTATAAAAACACTGGTCCCACTTTCCTTCCTCTTCAGAACCTTTTAGGTTCCTTCAGTCCTCTTTCCTTCATTTTCCTTGCAGATTTGGGAATTCTGAGGGATTAGAGGGGCAATTCATTGGAACAGTGATCCCTCACTGCAGAGGGAAGACAAGGATGCTGGAGCTTGGAGCAACTCGATCTAGGGGAAGGTGTCCCTGCCCATGGCAGGGGATGGAACTGGATGAGCTTCCAGGTCCCTTGCAGCCCAAACCATCCTGGGATTGTGTGAAACAGAAAACAATGTACAGCGATGGTCCCACTTACCAACATACAGCGGGGAATTGTTGGCATCTGCAAAGTCATCCACGTAGGATATCCCAAAGGGCTGGATGGGCACGGTCCCGATCCCAGCCAGAAGCTGGGCAATGACCATCATGGCCCACATGCTGCTGGCCTCCTTCTCTGGGTCCCTGGTGGTGTTTGGGCACACAAACTTGCTCTCTGCATGGCACAGCTCAACCTGCCCCTGGCTTTTGTTACCTGGAAGGGAAAAAAATGAACATTTCAACACTGGGTACATCCCCTGCCTCCTCCCACAGTAAATCCCCAAATAGCAGGAATCTCCCCAACTCACTGAGTAGGCACAAACTGCTGGATTTTGGATGGATTGCTCATTTTATTCAGCAGTTCTCATCACCCTGCCCTTCCTTTGGAGTATTACACTGAGGTCAGAGTAGCAAACAACCAGGCTGTGATTTTAATCATACTTTTAAAGGGATCATGCCATGGAGTGAGAGTGCTCTGGGTTTAATGAGGGCAGACCTAACCTATGACTGGTTTTTACTGTCTGTGGTCTCTGCTCCCTTGTGGTACCCGGGCAGGAACAGGGAGTGATGCCCTCTGGGGCCAGCTGGCTGCCCTAAGCAGGATTCCCTGCCCTGAATCTCTGCTGCCCCCATGGCTCAGGACTAGCCCAGCTCCTTCCAAAGCATGGCCCTTGGTTCTTCATACAGCCCAAACTCTGGGAGTCTTCAGCCTGCTCCAGACTCCAACCAGGACTGAAGTATCTTCAGGGGCTGTTCGCAGACTGTGTTCTTTTCCATCGTCAGGCAGTCCTCACCATGTCAATATCTCTGCCCTGTCCATCTGTTTTTGCAGTCCATCCTCTAATCCTGTTCAGTTTAGCAAAGGTGTTCTGCAAGAATTGTGCTCTGTACAGAACTTTTGGGTGAAATACAGTTCTTGGTACTTTCTTTTGACCTTTTCAGTGATTTCTGGCTATACTTCCATAGTTGCACACAAGTCCAACACTTAGCAACTGGGGCATTAGCATCACTTGGACCAACTCATGATTCCTGTCCAGTTTCCTTATTGTTGTACCTACCCACCCACACAGGGAGCCTGGCTCCGGGCAGGGAGCAGGGTGATACCTGCTCCTTCCTCATTTCCTTTGCAGTAAGAGCAGCCCCTGTCCCAAATCCTGACCTGTCCGTAGCCTGATGCATGAATTTAGGCTGCTGGAAAACTTGGCATCTGATGCCTGATTTACTATCTAAACTCAAAAATTATGGGATGGGGACAAGCAGAGATCTGGGTTTCAGAGGTGGCAATCCCTCTGGAACTTGAGGCTCATCAGCGTTCTGAGGATTTAGGGACCAAAACCACTTTGGAGAGACCAAAGACAGTCTTATGGCAAGTGATGCAGGTTCTTCTGCTTATTCTATTCTGCATGGAAGATAGAGCTGTCATTGTTCACACGAGCTTGTTCCCAAAGCCTTCCCAGTTAAAGCAGCAACCTTCCTTGGATTGGTTCATAAATATGCCGGCCAGAGCAGAACAGGCCCTGGGGACAGGGAAGCTTTGCTAGATCACAGAATTCCAGAACGGTTTGGGTTGGAAGGGACCTTAAAGCCCATCTCATTCCACCCCCTGCCACAGGCAGGGACATCTTCCACAAGCCCAGGTTGCTCCAAGCCCTGTCCAACCTGGCCTTGGACACTTCCAGTGATCCAGGGGCAGCCACAGCTTCTCTGGGCACCCTGTGCCAGGGCCTCACCACCCACACAGAGAAGAATTTGTCCCTAATATTTAATCTAAACCTACTCTCTCTCAGAGAAACTGTGGCTGCCCCATCCCTGGAAGTGTTCAAGGACAGACTTGGAGCAACCTGGGATAGTGGAAGTTGTCCCTGCCCATGGCAGGGGGTGGAATGAGGTGGTCTTTAAGATCCCTTCAAACTCAAACCATTCCATGATTCTGTAACAACAGCTGGAATAACATGCATTGGAGAGTCAGAAGAAATCCCACATGTAATTTTTGAATTCAGAAGGGGTTCCAAAGCTATAATGACCTCAGGTTTAATCAGCAACTGCCCACCTGAAGGCTCTGCCTTTAAACCATGTGTGCCCTGGAAACACCCCCCTTTTTTTGGGCAGTCACAGGGTAACCCATCCCGGAGCAGCTGGATCTGGGTTTGTGGGGGCACAGCTGGGGGCACTCACCGGTGCTGAGTGCAGTGTACTCGTAGGGGCCTGAGAGGAAGTGTGGCAGGGTCACCAGGAAGGCCCCCAGCGCCAGCAGCAGCCCCCCAATGCCGATCACGCGCGGGCGGTGCACTCGGCTGCCAAAGTAGCTGACAAAGATGATGAGCACCACGTTGCCGATCTGCAAAAGGCACAGAGAAGTGGGAGGGATGTGAGAAGACATCACAGAGGACATCCACACCCCATGGCTGTGCCTGGGTCTCTCCTCAGGAGGTGTTTCACCCTCACAGGAGCATCCCCTCGCCCTGCGAGCTCCCTTCTCATCTCCAGCCAGAGAGTCACTCCTTGGCCTCGGCCACCTCTGGGCATCCCTTGTTGGCATGAACGACATCACAGCCTCCCTGTGACCTGGCTGGGGCTTTTTTAGCACCCACACCTTGCCCCCATCCCACAGGCACCACAGAATCATTTAGATTGGGAAAACCCTCTGAGACCATCAAGTCCAACTGCTCCCCCAGCACAGGAAGGCCACCACTGACCCATGTCCCCGAGTGCCACATCCACACATCTGTTTAACCCCTCCAAGGATGGGGACTCCACCACTGCCCTGGGCAGCTGTGCCAGGGCTGGACAACCCTTTCAGTGAAGAAATTTTCTCTCATACACAAACTGAACCACCCCTGGCACAACTTGAGGCCATTTCCTCTTGCGCTGTCCCTTGTTCCCTGGAAGAAGAGGTTGACCAGTGTGTCATAAACTGACAATTCCTCCAAAACCAGCAAGGAAAGAAACATATTGCCTCCAATCCTGTGACTCAAACAGACATGAGCCCTACTACAAAGTCCAGCTCACTGCAAATATTTATGACCCTGGACATTTGCAACTGCAAGATAGCATCAACTAGGAAACCATGAAGCCACCCAGCTCACTCAGTCAAGTGGGTGAACACCACAAAATCGCCATTACATGGGCTTTGACAGCTCAGGACAAGCTAAACATCATTTATCTTTGTCGTGTTGAAGCTGCCCCTGCTCATTGCAGGGTGCTGGGAAAAATGGCCTTTAAAGGTCCCTTCCAACCCAAACCATCCTGTGATTCTGTGTATGGCTAAGAAAACTTTGTATTTATGTTTGTGTGGGCTCCTTTGTTTGTCTCTTTGTGGGTTTTGTTCTTGGAATTGCTGTAGGCACCAACGTAATAAAATTGTTGTCGTGGACAGGCAGGGCACCCCACACAGTCACAGACAGCAAGAAGTCTCAGTGGGCCCTGAGACATCTTTTTAATCCCAAATGTTCATGCTGGTTGAGGTAAAACTTGGGCATCCACTTCCCCAAGGATCCAGGAAGATTCCCAGTGTCCAGCTTCCTAATGGAGCATCCCATGTGCTCACCAGGGAGCTCAGGCAGAACAAGTGTGCTGCCACTTGGTGCCAGCAAAAAAAAGTGTCTGCCAGCAGATCTTTTCCTGGCCTTTGCCAGGCCTTGAAGAGCTGCTAGGAAGGACAGAAATCCTGAAAATGTGAACGAGAAAACTTATTCCAAAGGTTTTCTTGATAAGAAAATGTTGGTGAGGAAATCCTCAGCCAGCTCATGCCTTAAACTGCCAGAGGGCAGGGTTGGATGGGATATTGGGAAGAAATTACTCCCTGTGAGGGTGGTGAGGCCCTGGCACAGGGTGCCCAGAGAAGCTGTGGCTGCCCTGGGATCCCTAGAAGTGTCCAAGGCCAGGATGGACAGGGCTTGGAGCAGCCTGGGGTAGTGGAAGGTGTCCCTGCCCATGGCAGGAGGTGGAATGAGATGGGATGAACTTTAAGGTCCCTTTAAGGCAAAACCATTCTGGAATTCCATCCAGTGAAATTCTACTCTTGTCCAAGGGCCATCACCACAAGGGCCTCTTTTCCCCCCCAGGTATGGCAGAGCAGAATGAGGTGTGATGAGGTGTCCCAGAGCACAGCACAGCTGCTCCTCCCAGCACACGGAGGCTGAGGAAGCCCTGGGTGTGAACAGCCCTGAGACTCTGTTTTGGGAAGGTGCCCCCCAGGTTCTGGCCACCCTTTGGGTGTTCCTCTCCCGGTTACCTCGTGCAAGCTGGAGATGAAACCTGAAGAGAGGCTGGAGAGCCCAAAGCGCTTCTCGATGGTGGTGAGGCTGCTCTTGAAGTTGGCGCTGTAGAGGAGCTGGGAGAGCTGTAGGAGCCCATGGCACAGCACAAACACCTGTGGGCAAACAGAGAGTGCCACCCCAGTGAGGACCCAGTTGGAATCACAGACTCATTAAGGTTGGAAAAGACCTCCAAGGTCATCAGGTCCAACCTGTGACCGAGTACCACCATGCCCACTTAAACCACACTGAGGAGTGCCACATCTACTAGCTATTTGAAGTTCCCAGAGATGGTGACCCCACCACTTCCCTGGATAGCCTGTTCCAATGATTAACCACTCTTTTAGTGAAGAATGTTCCCTTATATCCCATGTGAGCCTCTCCATGCACCCTTTGAGGCCATGTGAGACCATAGTGCCCTGCTGCTGCGTAACTGCTGACGACCACATCCTGCGTGAACGTATTCCAGCTGGCTTTGGTCAATGGCTGCACCTCTGGCATGGAGCATCCCTGGATTCACTCAGCTGGAAAGTCAATTAACAGAACCTGCTCCAAGGGCTGTTGCTAGAAAAAGTCAAGGAAGGGCGTTAAAAGCCCCAGAGGGAGAGGATGAAATATGCACAGCGTGGTCTCACTACTGGGAGACTCCAAAATAGTATTCCAAAACCAGCATCTTCCCTTGAGCCAGGCAGTGAGCCGAGCCAGGAGCCAAGATGAGCAAAGGCAGAGGAGGGAATACAGAGAGTTTAGGGAGAAATCTGGTTGAAAGAGCCTGGGTGGGCTGTGAGAGGAGAGCGCTCTCAGCCAGGGATGCAAGAAGCAGCTTACAAGGGTCTTTTGATCTATATTTAGTCAGAACAGTTTTCCTTTATTTTTCTTGGAATGGAATGTATCCATCCACACAGTGCCAAAAGTATTTTAAAATCAATATAATAATAAAAAACAACAAAACAACAAAACAAAAAACAACCAAACCCCAAGAAACCAAACAAACGGGGGAAGGTCTTTTTATTTAGGTCCACAGGAAATCAAATATTTGCTGAATACCGGAAGAGTGTCCCTCAGTGATAATGTTGGGAAGTGCGGGATGATGGATGGGGGAGCAAAGGTACTGCAGGGCTGACAAATTCCTGATGTCCTTGGCCAGGAGAGCAGCAATAGTCCTGATGAGTATTTATCTGAAAGGGCGGTAGCGCCCAGTAGCCCTGACCCATTAAATGATTAAAAAAAATAAATAAATCAAAAGAGACCAAAATTGTCCACCCAGTTTGGAGGATGCAAATTCCGTAAGTGGGTGGAGTTGTGTTTCGGGAGCAGAGGATGATGCAGGGCCAGGCCCAGCAATTGTTCTCGCAGTGCGAGGCAGGGAAGCGACACACACACATGGAGATCATGCCGCATATAATTATCAATTATATTATCAATATAATATATTAAAAAGTATAATTATCAATAATATTATCAAATTATATAATCAAGTTTCAGTTATAAGATTGGAATTAATTATAACTGTGGGCTGTAGGCCACGACAATTCCTCCTTTTCATTTTTAAATACAAAAGTGGTGTCTGTCCTCCTGCAGAAAAGACAGACACAGCGTTGTGTAAAAACCTCAACCTAGGCTTCGGAAATCTTGAATAAGACCTTCAATTCAATTGAACAGGCCCAGCCCTTCCTTCGTCAGTGATGTATCCCACGTACCTTGGAAGTTGTAACATTCACCCTAGGGGAGATGTCAGGCAGAACTGCTAACTATACAAGTTATCAAATTGACATGCTGCAGGCTCATAGCTTGAAGGTCACAAACTTACAACTTAACTCTAAAAACCAGGGAACATTTCAACTCTCAAAACACTGTGGAAAAGACAACCAGCAAGGTAGTATCCTTGTCACGGTTTTGTCTAGGGGGTCTGCAGAAAAGCGGGGTTTTTGACTTTCAGTGCCCCTAACCATGGGTGTTCCACGAGTGACTCTAGCTCTGGTAGCAGCAGTGCATGTACAGAGGCGGCGGCGACTTTCGGATCCTGCAGTTGCTCTGCTGCTGCTTCCAGGTGTAACATTCACTGGGTATCCGGGCACCTGCAGTGATGCTTTTCTGGGATCTGTCCACAAACCGGCCCCGGCGCTCAGCAGGGCTCTTCTAGTGTCAGGTTCCGCTTCCACTGACAGGCGACCAGGTTCGGCTGGGGGCTTCCTGCTGTCTGCACTCCCCGACACAGGGCGGCCAGGCAGTCTCTGGAGGCTGCAGGATGCTCTAAGGGTGAGGTGGCCTGGCTGTTTTACGCCCCCTCACACCCACAGCGGCAGCCACACCTCCCGCCAGGTCTCCCGATGCCCGCTTCTCCTCACTCGTCTCAGAAGGAGTCGAGGGTTCCCCCTCCACCGCCCTTGAGTTCTGCTCTCTTCGTAGCTGCTTCAGCAGGTCCATTATGAGTCTTCATGGCTTGATAATGCCAATGGCAGCCTCGTCTCCAATGGACGCTGCTTGAAGTACGTGCCTGACAGCCCAGTCCCATGTTTAACAATCTAAAGCGGCCCCTTCAGTAGTGTCCAGCTCGTGACTTTTGCACCACATTAGCCGGGCAGTTAAAGCCCGGTTGTCATACTTTACACCTCTTTTCTTTAACGTCACTATCCATACCTTGAGGATAGGATCCTCTTGTGTAGAGTCCCATGCTCCCATCCTGACAGTTTCTTCTTAACACCCTCTAAGAACGAGGGGGGTCCAGACCCAGACATGGCTCTCCTCGCTGTCTTCTGCAGCTCTACATGCTGTCTTTGCTGGGGCTCCACAGCTCTGAATGCTACCAGCAGCTGCTCCTGCTCCACTCTGCCCACGGAGGGCTGTTGATATCACATCGGGGTCACCAGATATCACAGTGGGAGACAGGGAAGCGACACACACATACACACACAAAGGTCTCGCAGCAACAGCCCGATTTATTAAGGCCTCTTCTCCTTATATAGGTGAGGAGGCACCTGCAGTCGATCCTCATTGGCTGAGCCAGTTCCCACCTGGCCAACCAGCCAATGGCAGCCTGAGATCCCACAGGCCTGGGCCTGCCCTCCAATGGGCCTTACTTGTCGAGTTGCATAACCACAGTAATTATATAATCAATCAAATTTCAGTTATAAGATTGGAATTAATTATAACTACCAGCTGTAGACCACCACAATTCCTTTTTTTTTTTTTTTTCCCCTAGCAATTGTAGCAGAATTTGCATAGAAGATGGGCAAGAAAATGGTTTCTTGGGGGTGTTTTCCTGTGAGGGAGGAGAGATCCAGCCAAAAGACCTGGAATCTAAAGGCATAGGAGATGGGAGAGATGCTGACAGACAGCAGAAGAGAAGAGGATGGAGAGGAAGGAGAAGGAGAAAATGGAGCCCTGGCAGTGTGAGGGCAGGCTTGGTAAAACCTGGAGACCATGGGGAAGATGAAGGAGAAAGGCAGACCCCCAAAAAATGAGGAAAGAAGGATCACAGGCACAAGCTGCCATCATGGAGTGGCCAGCCACATCTCGTAGGGGTGAGAGCAGACAGGCTGGCATCAGGCTGGCATTGCCATTGCAATAACCAGGAGAGGACAAAGTCCCAAGCTGGGACTTTGCCCCAACAAAAAGCTGCAGAACAGGAATTCGGGGTGTAACGTGGGAAATCCTCCCAGACGGGGCCAAAGTGGAAGTGAAATATCTGCCAGTAAACTCTTGAAGCTAAATGACCTCTCCACCCTCCCACTATCAGCTCCCACACTTGAAATCCCATCCCAGGACAAAATCCTGTGGGTGGAAGCTGGATCCACCACCTTCCCCAGGCCTGACCTGGAATTGTGGGCTGATCTGGAGCAGAGGGGTGACTCCTGTGAGGATGGGAACTGGAGAGGGGATGGTTGCCAGAGAACATCAATTTTTGTTTGTGTGGCTCTGACCAGACACTACTGAAGCCACTGGAGCAAGGAAGAGCTGGCTGAACAGCAGCAATCTGGGACTGCCTGCTGCAGAGCAGCTGGACACAGAGCTCTCCGGGAGCCAGGCGTCAGATGGAGAAGCAGAGCTGTTTACCAACAGGGAGGGAAGAGGGTGGGTCACCGAGGCTGAATTTAGAGCAGCAAATGTCAGCCCAGTCCCAGGGCAGATGGGGAGATGGAGGGTTGAGGACAGAGAGGGTGATGGCAGGGAGGGAAGATGAGAAGAGGCAGGCTGACTGCCCAGAATGCCAATCCCAGTTGGCAGGAGATGGGTTGGAGGTGTGGAAGGACCATGGGAACGAGGAGAGGAGAGGAGAGGAGAGGAGAGGAGAGGAGAGGAGAGGAGAGGAGAGGAGAGGAGAGGAGAGGAGAGGAGAGGAGAGGAGAGGAGAGGAGAGGAGAGGAGAGGAGAGGAGAGGAGAGGAGAGGAGAGGAGAGGAGAGGAGAGGAGAGGAGAGGAGAGGAGAGGAGAGGAGAGGAGAGGAGAGGAGAGGAGAGGAGAGGAGAGGAGAGGAGAGGAGAGGAGAGGAGAGGAGAGGAGAGGAGAGGAGAGGAGAGGAGAGGAGATGGCCTGAGATATTTTTATGTCTTGATGATAACTTGGGATGGCCAAAACAGAGTCCTGATCCAGAGATGCCTGGGAACAAGCTGGGGCTTCCTGCCAGGAGGGAAGATGAGGTGGGAGAAATGCAGCTGGAGAGCACCACCGAAGGGAGAGGAAAACCTTGGGGTGTGACTGCTTCCCCCTGCCCATGGGTCCTTCCAATCCAGCCCTTGTGTGCAGGATTAACCGGAAAGGCAGCAAAGCCGGACGGATGCTCCAGGGATGTGATCCCACCCTGAGACCACACAGCAGCCTCAGCCCTCAGATGTGCAGAGCCCAGAGAATGGGAGGGGAAGGGCAGGGGTGTTTTTTTTCCTTGGGAAGAATCTGCCACCCAAAACAGCAGCAGAAAGGCAAAACAACCTTTGCTGCAGGAATTGTGCAGCTGGAGTGTGGCTTTTCCAGACACTCTCCAAGTGTCTGGAGGTGGGATGAGGCCCGATTCAAGACTTGCCCTGCATTCAGCAGGCTCAGTTTTGATTAAAATAAGGACATCCCAAACCTTGAAGGCTCTGAGCGCAAAAAACTGGGAGAGGGCCTTACTTGGAGGGCTCCCCAAAAGGAGTCCGTGCACCCCCTGAGGCTGGTGGACATGAGGGGCACCACTGTCCTGTGTCCCCTCACAGGTCCTCATGGGTCTCTCCCATCCCTGCCTCTCTTCCCACGCGTTCCCATCCCCACACGTTCATGCCGACCACCCACAACCTGCTGGTGCATGGAAACCAGCACAGGCCTGGCCCTTCCAGCTGCTCCAGATGTGCTGTGCTGCCCCACGCTCCCGCCGAGCAGCCCCAGGAGGGGAGGGAGCTGCTGTAATCCATCTTCCCTCATGACAAGAAGAGGCTCTTAAGGAAGAGCCAAGCGCCCTCGCAGGGAGGTTTCGCTGACGCAGAGCCGACACCAGGGCGAAGGCGCGGTGGGAGGTTGAGGAGCCGAGGGCACTCCCAAGTGCTGACCCTCCGGAGCAGAGGCTCCCACGGGAGCCTGGAGTATTTTTGGAGCTGCAGGGAAGGAGTATTGCAGGCAGGCAGGGAGCAGCACGGGAAGGCCAAAGGTGTGCACCCACATGGATCCCCCAGAATCCCCTCGTAATCATCCCTGTGCTCCTTTCGGAGCAATCCTGACTCCAGGCTGTTTATACAAGGCACTTGACTCCTTTCCAAAAGGAGCTGCATTTAGAAGGGAAGCAAACTCCTGGGGGAGACAGGCTGCTGCCCCCACCCAGCTCGTGGGGACCAGCACCTCCCAGGGCAGTGCTTTTTCCAAAGGAAGAGATACCCACCCCATTGCTGGGAAGGGGGAGGACTGGTCCTTCCATGCTCTGGACAACGGGAGCTGGCAAGGATTCAGTCAACCCCAGCCTAAACTTTCATCTGAGATGTGTCCAACAAATACTCAGGTTTCATTTCACTGGAGTGAACCATCTCTATGGAGCCTCCAGGGATCTCCAGCAGTCAGGATAAGACTCTTCCAGGCAAGAACCTAACTCTGCTCTGCAGGGACCACGGGTTTGGGAGGATCCTGCTACGTGTGGCGTGGCCATTGCTCCACCTGGAGGAGCGAGTTAAGGGTTAATTCCTTGCTCTGCTTCCACAGCTCATGTCCAAAGTCATCCCCCACTTCATTTTTCAGTGTCTTCCCCTTGGCAGCCCTGGTTGGAGATAAAGAGGATGGAAATGTTGACAGCACTTGTGCTAATCTCCGTGCCCAGCATCTTTCCCACGGCAGTGGGGATGGAAAGAGTCAGGGCTTTGTTCATTAGATGGACACAAGAACTGCCTGGAGAGCTGGAGACCCTCACAGTACTTGTCCAAGTGCTCCCAGGTGGCTGATGACACCGAAGTAGGACGTGGCCAAAAGCAAAATTAATCTGGCTGGTGTAAACCTTCGGAAAGGACTAGGAGTAAGGATGTTCCATTAGTTCTTTCCCTACACAGAGTACAGTCTGAGTTGAGTCCAAAGTAAAATTGTCTGACCTGAGTGAAAGTCAGAAGACTTTCCTCCCAAAATCAGGGAACGTTTCTCCTAAAGCAGGAGACTCCAAGCTGCCCACCTCTGGAGACTCCCTCCCCTTTAATCTCCTGAGCTTGCAAAAGAAAAAAAAAAAAAAAAAGGGAAGGGGACGGGGCAACAGTAGGAGTTAATAAGAATATCCCCAAAATTTTAATAGGGAGAAGACAGAGTGTTTATTTTAGAGCTTGCGTATGATCAACTCTTACTACACTGGGAGATCCTCCTGCAGTAGGACACCTGAGGTCACTCAGTCCACAAGAAATGTATCAGCTGGATATGGAAAGTGTAGGGATGAGTGAAGAAATACATCCCTCCTTGGCATCATTCTCCTATGGGCAGCTGCCTGGATTTGTAGATCAAAAAGTACCATGAAAGATGAAAAAAAGCACAACATTTCCACAAAAGGAACCAAAATACCCTGCGCAGAGCCCATCCTTTAGCACAGAACCTCTGAGTCTGGTCCAACAGCAGATGTGGGCTTCTATTGCAAATAATAAAATAATACACAAATTAACCTGATCAGGGATTGCCTGAAGCCTACTGGAATGACAACTGTCTACTGCCAAGCTACGCACGTTTTACACCCCCCGACTGTCACGTGCAAAGACAATATTTGCTCTTTTTGCAACACAGGCACGGGATTTCCTGGCACTGTGTCCCAGTGACTTTGCAAGGCCCAGCTTTGCCCAGAATGGAGGTTTTTGGCTGCAGAGGATTGCTGAGACAGACCCTCAGTGTGGGATGCTTCCCAAGAAAATACCGCCCTCGAAATAGGATGCCGAGCATCCCGCAGCCTCTCCTCCCTCCAGCAGGTTGGACGGTTGGTCTTCCTTCATTCTTTCCTGAAGGTCTCTTTTCATTCTGGGGCATCAGGATCTGACCAGGGTTTCCTTGAGGGCAGGTCCAGGCTGGCTGGGTTTTGCCTGACCCAGAAGTGTGTGCAAACACTCCTCCTGCCCCGCTGGCCGTGCCTCGTGCTCCCTATCAGAGTCACTCCTCTCCCATCCTGCTCCCGATAATCTTATCTACACTGACCACTCCTTGCTTGTGTTTGGGCTCCCAACCACCTCACCCCTCATAAAATTACCTTGTCTCAGGCCTCCTAGACCTTGATCCCACTAAACTTTCCAACACGTCTTTTTTCCTTATCCCACTGCTGGTGTTGCTGGTGAAGACCAGGTGGTTCTTCCCTTCTGGAGCCTGATCTCACCAAAAGCAGATGTGACTACAGCGCTGGACCATCCAAACCCAACCTGTGCTGTCTCAGCACCATCACCACAAATGCTGGAAGACCCATGTCACTGCAGGTCATTCCCCTCATGTCACTAACGACCCTCCTTTGCCACAAACTCTCATCCAACCCACCGTGCCTGCCTGCACAGCTCCCAGGATTGCAATATTGCTTTGATTTTCTTGCTTCAATCAATGGCTCTAACCAGCCATGACTTTCTCCTTTCCGTGTTTCCCTCTCCAAACCTTCAGCCACGCTGCCTCCAGATCTGCGACTTGATGAATCTCCTGTTCTGGCTAAACAAAGCAATTCATAATCTTTTCCAACAGGATATGAGAGCGCAACTGGTACATCTCCAGGCTTCTGGAATACACTCCTCAGCAAATTCCTTTAGTCCCTTGGAAGGAAGGGACAAAAAACTTGCCCTGCTGCTGTTGGGACCTCAGACCCCAAGGCCAGGCTCCATTTCCTCTGCAGGAGACATCCAGCCTCCCCAGGGAGGTGAGAGCTCCCTGCTCTGTTCTCTGCTCCCAACACCTTCACCCTGGGATGCTTTCAAGCCTCTGAGAGCCCACTGCCTCCTCCTGACCTTGTTGTCCCCTCTCCTACCCTCTTCCCTTCCCTCCCTCTCCCTGCCCCAGTACAACTCCCAATTTAAACCTCTCCTAAGGCTTTTAAACTTCTCTCTGGATCACCTCTGGCTGACATAAGTGAGAATAATTCTCTCTTGTCCTCCTGTTTCCTTTTCCATGCCAGGTGGTCTGCAGGAATGGAAAAAAAAAAGCTTCTCCCTGCCTTACACTCACAACCCTTTCACACTGCTCCTCTGTGCTCTCCAGCTTCCAGCTGACACCAGTCCAGCTCCCCTAAATCAAAAGATATTTATAAAGCTCTCCTCCTTGTCATCTTTCTGGGGATCCCAAAATCAATTAAAATAGTTCAAAACCGCGAATGAGACAGTAAAGGCAAAGAAGCCAAAATATCTCAGGCTCTGTAAACAGAGAATTCCTGTGAAATAATCCTTTTCCAGTGGTTGTCTGGGAGCAGAAAATGGACATAGAATCATAGCATAATTAAGGCTGCGAAAGACCTCCAGAATCATCAAACCCAACATGATCTCAAATCACATGGTTGGGGCTCTGGACTGGGGGACACTGATGGGATCCCTGGCCATGTGTGGGTATCAGGAGGACCAACCACCTTCTCCACCTTTTAAACCTGTTTTAATCCTTTAGGCTGTGAGGTTCTTGGTATCCCCAGTACCACTAGGTGCTGGCATCCACCTGAGGGTTGGGTTCATCCTGCGTTTGCTGAGCAGCACACCTGCAAGGCCCCCAAACCCCAGTGCCAGTCAGCACAACAAAACCTGGGAGCCTCTGGTGAACATCCAAGCAGGGGATGTCCCTGCTCATCAGAGAAATCACAGAACTGTGGAATGTTTTGGATGGGAAGGGAGTGTAAAGCTCATTCAGACCTACCCCAGCCATGAGCAGGGACACATCCCAGGCTGCTCCGAGCTCTGTCCAGCCTGGCCTTGGACACTTCCAGGGATCCAGGGGCAGCCACAGCTTCTCTGGGCAACCTGTGTCAGGGCCTCGTCACCCTCACAGGGAAGAATTTCTCCCCAGTATCCCATCTAAATATCTCATCATCACCCCGATCTCCACCAACGCTGGGGGGTTACCGGGATGCTCCAGGTTTCTGGCTGAGGTCAGAGCTCAGCAGCCCCAAAACCTCCCAGCCCCAGAATCTGAAGGCCTTTTGTGTTCTGTTTTGTGTCTTCCAGGGGGCTCAGGGTGGAGGCAGCGGGCAGAGGGCTCGGCAGCCCTGCACTCAGACCCAGAGTGGTGTTTTTGCTCGTTCCAGGAGTGAGGCAGGGCAGGCGGCGATCCCGGCCCGGCCGCGCCAGGCGGAGCCCGGCGGTATCAGTGCAGACCCAGCCCGGAGGTGTCGCCGCCACTGCCACCAAATACCCACGTGTGGCTGGGAGGGACTGCACAGCCCCACACGGAACTGTCACAGCCGGGCTCCACAGGGATCGGGGAGCAGCTGGAACCGCACGGATCCAAGGCCACATCCACAGGGAATTGTTTCATGAAGTGCAGCTGCACCGTTCCTGCATCTCCAGCAGTGCCCCCATGACTCCAACCCCATCCCACTCTTCAGACCCCCACAGAATTCCTCAAACTGCCCCTTTCCACCAGGACTTCTCCCTTGCTGATGCCCATCCCTGACACCACTGTGTTCCCACACCTCCAAACCCCAGTGCCAGTGGGTCCAGCTCTGGAAAACACCGTGAGAGAGATGAGGTCAGGTGCAGGGGGTGGTGGTCCCTATCACAGGGATCATGGAAGGGCAAGATGGTTTACATGGAAAAAAAAATTGTTATTTTGGCCTCAGCCCTGCAAAAGACATCCTGATTATCATCCCATCACATTGGCTTTGGGGATTAAATATGAGCTTCGTGATTAAATCTTCCAAGTCTTAATCATGTCCTTCCAAGCCTGTTAAAAGTAGGGAATTTTGCTGGCCCCATCAGAAACTGCCATTGCCTCTATGAGGATGTTTTGTCTGGGGAGGGTGATGCCTTCAGCTTCCCATAAAATTTGGATCTGGATGAGGCTTTTTAATAATCCATCATTCATAGCACCAGTGGCTTCTTGCATAAATAAGAGCTACAAACCCTTTCAAACCCAGGTGTTGACCATGCCTTGCCCTCTGATGACCATTCACTCCAAAACTCCCCAAACCTGGAAATTCCACTGTGACACTTCGATGTCCTACTCGTTTTTGGGGGCTGAGGGGACTGACACTACACACAGGCTGATGCTTTCTGACCCTGAAGCAGTTCTTTTGTAAATGTATATATTTTTAATGCAAATATCACAGGACAGGAAGAGTGAGTAGGTCAGGAAGGGGTGGGGGATCTTGTTGCCTGTCAATTTATACATTTGCTCTTAAAAGCAAGAATATTTCTCTGAGGGATGGGTGTCCTGACTTCCCACCATTCCAGATGGTGGAGAACATCATCCCTCTGGATGCCAACAAGCATGTTTGGGTAGAGCTCAGACTGCTCCTTCTCGTGCTTGCACGGTGCCACTGCCAGACTGCTGACTTTTAAAACCAGAAACAATTTTAAACTAGAAGTTTTAAAAGAAAAAAGTTTAAAAAGCAGTTTTAAAGCTTTTCTTCAGGCAATGGTTTTCCTGCCACTAGCAAAGTGACACCCCCGAGTCACCCCCAAGTCATCTGCCTTTGGCCAGATGCCCCTTAAAGGTCCCATCCAAGTGCCCTGGGGCATGTGGTGTGCTGAGCACCCAGTCTGACTCTGGGGCACCCACATCCCACACCCTGCAGATGCCTGTGGGGTGTACAAATGGAGTAGCATTTATTTTTGGGGGGCTTTTGTTTTTTTAATCTAAAAGCTTGACATCCTGAAAGAGGGTTTGGCAATGTTTTTCCACTCCAGGCTATTTTTGCTTGCTGCCAGTTTCCAGGAAAGAGCATGAACTGCAAGAAGGGCTCTGGTTTGGGGTGACTTTATTCACCCCAAGTCAGGGTCAATACTGCAGCAGCCTGGAGGGGGCTGGGGGCACATGCTGCATGTCCAGCAGAGCAGGGGACAGGTCAGCAGTCCCCTCCAGAGGAACATCAGAGTAGCCCAGGGGAAGCCCCAAATCACACAGGGTAATCTCAAGCCCTTCCTCCTGGAGCCCGCAGCCAAAAAGTGTCATCACCTGCTGGAATAGCCCAGCCTGAGCAGTTCAAGGGTATGGGGCTGGGAGACATCATCTGGGGTCATGCCTCCAGCCCTGGGAGCTCTGAGGAGGAGCAGCCACTTGGGAACAGCCCCACGGCACCTACAGCATCCCCACAGAACCCCAGCACAGTCCAGGGAGGAGCGGGCAGCACCAGGAGCAGGGTGAGGGAAGCTTGATGGCAAACAAACCCCAAGCCCATCCCGACCGCAACACCTCATCCACGGCCACACACCCTGGAAACCCTGAGCTGGGAGGTGCAGACACACCACAGCACACACGCTGGGATCCAGAACAGCGGTGGGAAAGCACAGCCCGGCCCGGGCAGCCCCGGCAGCCCCGGCACGGGGGGCGCTGCCCGCCGGTGTCCCCGGCAAATCCCCGGAGCTGCTCTGCCCGCGGCAGCCGCCGTTCCCAAAAACTGCACCGGCCTGCTCCAGGTGCCGGTGTGGGGGAGGCGTGGAAATCCCACCCTTGCAGGGACATCCAGGCGGAACCTGCACGTGCGGTGCACATTCCAAAACGGGCCAAAGAGCTGGGGGGAAAAGGTGAGGGGTGATGTGAAGCCGGGAGGGTTGGCAGGGTGTGAAAGGTGACACACGGCCGGGTGAGCGGTGTGTTCGCACGCAGGCAGTGAGCTCAGGAGCCTGGAGGTCCCCGCTCTCAGGTGACAGAGGAACTGGGCAGCCAGCACTCGAAAACCCACCTCAGCCCTCCGAGCTTTTGTTTCTGTCACTCAAAACCTCTGCTCACCCGAGTTTTTAAAGCGAGCGCGTGTTATTCTAGGGCAGTGTTTTCTTTTCACACCAGGATGTGGTTAATCATTCCCTAAGCAGCAGCACACCGTGTACCAGAGGCGGTGGGGAAGCTCACGGAGAGCTGCTCCACGGGGTGAAACACCCACGAGCCGTGCAGGGCATCACTCCGAACCCACAGGCACCGAGCAGGGCTGGATTCCGCGGGACTGCCCCAGGAGATGATGCTCAAATTCTGCATCATCCTACACCCCTCGTTTCACCCGCGCTGCGTGCGAGGAACACGGGGATGGGCTGGGGTCCCTCTCCAGGCTGGAACCCCCCTCCCTCGCCGCCAGCATCCCTGCCCCATCCTTACTTTGATGTTGCAGAAGATACTCCTGGAGCAGGTGCCGGAGCTCTTGGGGATGTCAGCCGGGGATTTGCCGACTTCGGCGTGGACTCCCATCGCGAGGGTTTCCCGGGCAGCCCGGAATTGTTGGGCTGCGCCGCTCTCCGGCCCGTCCCGCCGCCCGCAGCCCGCACGGACTGTGCCGAAATCCCTCCAAGGCTGCGAGTGAGCCAGGGCAGCGGGAGCGTCAAGTTTTTATAAGTCGGCTCCCGGGAGCGATGATGAAACGCTTTCTCCTCCCTCTTTGCTTTGTGCACCGAGGGAACTTTAAAGTCGCAGAGAGCAAAGGCAGCGCGCATGGAGCAGGTGGGGGCTCGGACTCGGCGAGCCCGGACACTCGGGGAGTGGGGACTGTGGAGGCGTGACAAGGCTGTACCCACCCGTGGGGACATCCAGCTCCCTGACCCGCCTCTGTGCTCCTGTGCCAGGCTGCAGGACCTGGCTGGACAAGGAAACGACACCGGCAGCGGAGCCGTCCCGCAGGGAAAACGTCTGGGATTTTAATTCAAAAGCCCCCTGAAGGGGCGAGAGGAAGGGGAGGCACCTTTCAGCAGCTGAGATTTGGCTGCCAGCTGGTGGGAGGGGGAAACTGAGTGGCCAGATGGAGAAATCCTTCCCCGGGCCGAGGGGTTTTGGAGGGGAAAAAAACTTCGGTGTTTGTTTTCATAGAAAAAGCTGTATTCGTGAAGCTCCCGAGCGCTGTTTTTTTCACCGACACCTCTCGGGGCTTTGTTTATGCAAAGCACTGATTTATTTTGCAAGCTCCTCTCAGAGGGAAACGCGTCAGAAGGAGAAGGGCAGGTTGATCCAGCCGGAGGAGAAACCAGCTTCAATTGTTTCGTTCACATTATCGCTTTCCCTGCGAAAGGCCGGTGGGGAGAACAGGGGGACCCCGCACCAAACGGGGGCCCACCCTGGGCTGTCCTGAGGCTGGAGAAACAAATCCCAGCTCCAGGGATGGTTTCCCTTGGAGGGCTGGCGGGTCCCCGTGTGTGGGGCCAAGGACCGAGCCCCTCTCGGTGACACCCCCGGCCCCACGTCCCGCCGGGCCCCGGCCGTGGGCGCTCACCACGAGAGGGTGCCTGGAGCCCGTGGGAAGCGGCTCCCCGGGCGCTGCCGCCCTCCCTCCGCCGCTCGACCCCCAGGTGAGGCCGCTCTGGATCTGAGCCTGCCTAGGGCAGTGTGACAATCAGCACTGATAAGGAAAAAAAGCTCCTTTTGGCTGTCAGCTTCCCGGTTTCTGAACGCTGTCGCTGGCTTTGGGATGGCAAAAGAAGCATCCTTGTTTTCCAGCTCTCTTTTTCCACTCCCATCCCCGAATTTGCCAGATCTGGGGTGTGAAGAGACCCTTAATTCCCCGGCAGAGTCAACCAAGCCCTTTTACCCAACGTTCTATGGCAAGACGTGGAAGTTTCAGCATTAGCAAGAGAAAAGTTCAAGCAACCCAAAATCTCTGCCTCTCTCCCATCCTCCCCGGGAGCCCAGCGTGCCACTGACCTAATTTCTCAGGCAGAGCCTGACCCACTCCCCATTCGGTTTATTTTGCAGCAGCCGTGACGCTGGCTTTGTCATAACAACCCCCTCATGCAGCAGCTGTTCTGGCCACTGACTCCAGCTTCTCCCTACAAATTTGTCTCCATACAGCAAAACACAGCCGGGAAGATGCCTGACAAGTCTGAGCCCAGCGTGGCAGCAGGGAAACACCCCTGCCCTGATGGCCCGTGCCATGGATGGGGTTGGACACTCCGTGAGGGGGGGTTGGTGGCCCCCACAAGGCTCTGATGGGTCCAAAGGGATTCAGAATCCTCTGCATCTGCCTCTGGTGAACACCTCTGGGGGCTGGATGTCGCTGCCCCGCTGGAATTGTTTAGGTTGGAAAAGCCCTCTAAGACCATGGAGTCCACCTGTACACCCAGCACTGCCAAGTCCAGCACCAGCCACGTCTCAAAGTGCCACATTCCTCCTCTGTTAAATGCCTTCACGAATGGGGACTCCACCACTGCCCTGAGCAGCCCCTTCCAATGCCTGACCACCCATTCTGGGAAAGAATTTTCCCAATATCCAGCCTAAACCTCCCCTGGTGCAGCTTGAGGCCGTTCCCCCTCATCCTGTCCCTGTTCCCTGTGAGCAGAGACCGACCCTCCCTGGCTGTCCCCCCTGTCAGGGAGTTGTGCAGAGCCAGCAAGTTCCCCCTGAGCCTCCTTTTCTCCAGCCTGAGCCTCTTTCCCAGCTCCCTCAGCCGCTCCTGGTGCTCCAGACCCTTCATGGATGCAGGTCCTTGGTGGGAACAGACCACACCCCCCACTCGGGGGCTGGAGCAGCCTCAGACCTGCTCAGCAGCACAGGACCTGTCCCCCCAGGCACCACTGTCCTCCCCGGGTATGGCCACCCCCAGCAAGCCCCTGCTGGATCTCAGCCATGGAGAGGAGCCCCAGCAGGGCCGATTTGCTGGAGGGCAGGGAGAAATGATGCTGGCAAGCCACGCTGCCGTTGTATTTCTCAATGTGCAGCTCTTGCAATAGGTAAGGCAGGAAAACAACTGGTTCATGCCCAGCCATGAGCCATGGACTGCACTGGGACCCCCAGGGGCTGCGTGCCCTGCTGACCCACCCCATGCCACATCCTGGTCTGTGCTCCAGGAAGAGCTCCCAGGGAACATTTTTCCCAAGCAGGGAGCAGTGCCCAAGCCTTGGCAGCTTCAATAGCCACAGCAACATAATGAAAGCTGACAATCTGAATTTAAAGTGCAGGCATCTCCGACCATCGGAGAGCACTGCTGACATCTCCCCAGCTTTTATCCTGCTGGAAGAGAAACTCCAGCCCTTGGACAGATGTTCTTCTCCAGCTTTCTTACTCCAACACTGCTTTTAAATCATGGGCTTCAGATTGTGCAACAGGAGTTAACAAAATGAGCTGCATGTGAGAAAATGGGCGTCTCTTGCCTCTTTTTGAGGATTGTCTGCTGCATTTCACTTTTTTCATCCTGAAGATGAGTGCACAGAAGGGAAGCGATTTATGGTGGTCCTGACAAGGGGAGGAGAGTTGGATTTTACATTCTTCTCATCATGCTTGTTCAGGGCGATAGGGTCAAAGTGCCTGGCAGGAGAGATCCCACATTGGTAGAGTTTGGTTTGTTTTACAGTGTTCCTGGGCTGTGCTTCATCCTCAGCCCTGGAAAGGAGCTCCTCCTCCAGCACTCACACTCCCCTGGCCAAGGAATCAATGGGAAGGAGAACCCCTCACGCCACTGACTGAGAGGGAATCAGCTGCTTCAGTCAGCCAGGCTGAGCCAGGACGCAGCTCTCCATGTAGCCAGCAGCTCATCCTCTAACCCAGCCCTTCCTTCATGCAGAACAAGCCAAGGTGGAATGGTTTGTCTCCATATGAAACGTGCCCACCTTGCAGGTTTCCAATGGCCAGAGCAAACCTTCACTGGCACAGCAGTGCAGGAACCAAGACAAGCCCCTCTTTGGGGTGCTCACCTTGTTCACAGAACATCAGAACCTGCTGAAGCCACTTTCCTTCTGCTGGGGAGGGGATTGGGTCAAACTGCTTCAACATGACCATGTTGTAAAAAGAAGTAAAGAGTAAAGAGTCAAGAGAAGTAAAGAGAAGACCCTTCCCCACATCCCCTTTCTCAATTTCCACCGGGTGGTGGGCTGATACTTTCCTGGGCTGAGGACAAGGCTCTCTCTGCTTCACCACCTACCCTCAATCTGGCAGGGACTGAAGCACCTCACTTTTCCTCCAAGGGATTGCCAACCTGTCCTGCTCAATTATTTGTTGCCAACTGGGCTTTAAAAACACAGAAATCATGGAAAGGTTTGGGTTGGAAGGACCTTGAAACTCATCCAGTCCCACCCCCTGCCCTGGGCAGGGACACCTTCCACTACTTCAGGTTGCTCCAAGCCCCATCCAACCTGGCCTTGGTCACTTCCAGGGATGGGGCAGCCACAACTTCTCTGAACTTTAAACTTGGAAATTGTTTTCTTTAGCTGTTCTGCTACCTCTAGAAGACCTCAGAGTGCTCTGACAGCCACCACTGAATGAAAATTAATTTGCTGGGGCAGCAAACACGAAGCCCCTGGGCTCCCAGGAGGTTTCAGAATTGCAAGTACAAACATTGCACTGGGAATGTGGATTTAGAACGCCCATGTTACCTGAGTCAGTCCCTGAGGGTGCAGAGCAGCACACCAACCCCACCCCTGGAGCCCCCATTTATTCTCCAGGGCTGCTGGTGTGGCATGCGGGGGGAATAAGGACCAGAGTGGCATCAGTGGCTCCTGCCAAATGCCTGTGGCTGGGAATTACAGAGCTGGGTTTGATGTGTGTATTTGGTGCAGGAATACTGCTCAGGGGAAGTGCACAGCTGTACCTGAAGAACAGGCTTGGCTGGCTCACAGCCTGACTGTCCTGGGCATAGAGAGTGAGGGGCAGGTGTTTCACCAGCACCCCGGGGGTGTCCAGCCCCTGGGGAGGGGACACTGCTGTCCCCACGGTGGAGAGGCCCAGAGGGGATTTGCTTTCGGGACAAATGACAGCTGAACCCCAGAGCAGGAGGTGACACTGCCTGTCCTCCATCCAAGGCCAGCAGCAGTCCTGCAGGGCAGCCAGAGCTACACCCAGGATTAGGAGTGAGGTCAAGGTGGGATGGAGGGCAGGGAGCTCCTCCGGGAGGTGACGGCAGAGCTGCGTGCCAGGGTTAAACCTTCCCTCCCATGGGGCTGACTAATAAATATGTCAAGCAACTCCATCCCATATCCAAACCCAGGCAATCAAGGCTCTTGCAGGGCAGCAGCAGAAGCAAGGTGCATTGTGGAGGGATAAATGGGAAGGCAGGTTTTGCCAGGCCGTGACTGCAGGGTGGCTGCAGAGCCTGGAAACTGGGAGGCTGTGGTTTTGGCAGGCTGAGACTTTAGGAAGAGCAGAGAGGAAAGCAGAAGCTCCTCCACTTTTAAGAGCTAACAGTGGAATGGAGGAAATTCTTTTAGATGAGCCCTGGTGGTGCTTTGTGTCTCTTAAAACAGCCACTTTCTTTTCCTCTGCCTTTTCTGTTTCAAGTAACTCCTGTTTACTCTGAGGCCACTTGAGTTTCACCATCAGTTAAGTCAATGCCATTGTACACCGGAGGCTTTTCAGTTAAACTGGAGATGGCCTGAGGGGTGCATTATTTCGGTGGGAGAGCCAACTCTCCGTTCTGCGTGACACTTTTCCCACCTCTCCTTTCTCCCCAAGAGCTTTTGGAGATGCCAGCCCCAAGGTGTCACGTGTAGGGCCTTTAGCTCAGGTACATTCCAGAGGAGAAACTCTTCTGGCTGGCTAAAGGAGGAGGTGGGAGATTGGAATTAAGATTATTTATCCCACGCCCTGCCCATCTGTGTTGTGCCATGCACGAGGGCAGCTGGAAGGACGGGCAGTTACGCGCATCCCTGTGGGTGCTGTGGATACCAGGGGTCACCCGGCACCCAAAGGGCCCCCCCAGCCCTCACACCCTCCTGGCACTCTCTGAGCACCGTATTTCAAACAGGCAGATGTTTGTAGCCAAGCCAGAGCCCCGGCCTTCGCTGCAGGATGTGTTCTGCACACCAGAACAAAGAGACAGTCTTTGCCTCGGAGGATCTGCAATCTAAAGCATCAGTATCCTGTAGGAAAAGCAATTAAAGGAGGCAGACAAGGATCTGACAGAGCCATTCAAAGCAGGATTGTATTTCCTTGAAATTGTTTCAAGTGATCACAATGAGACAGTCTAAATTACTTCTGCTCACTGCCAATAAACTGCACAGTTGGTAAATATTCCAGGAACAGTGCCCCTAAGCAAGGATTCTGCTGCCTGAAAAGGTAGAGTCAAATATTTATGTAAAATTCCCTAACCTCCACACCTCCATGGACTTACCCTGGAGAGGCAGATTTTCCAGGTTCTCCTCTGCCTCAAAATGGGTTGCAGGGCAAAGCTGGTGCATCCAGCAGCACCAAAACCTGCTGTAACTTGTAGGAGTGTCCTAAAATCCCTGCAGGTCTGCGGAGCTGTGAGGGGTGAGACATGGGACTGCATCAGACCCTGAGCAGCTCAAGCAGGGTCCTATCCAGAGGGACACCCCATGGCAAGGGGCTCCCCCCAGCCCAGGGAAGAGGATGGTGACATCTCAGCATGACCTGTCCCAGCAGCTGCTCCCAGCTGGGTGTGATCCAGCTGCACTGGCCATCCCAGGAAAAGACGGAGAGCTCAGGTGTCAGCCTCCTGCTTCCCTTGGGAAGGCTTGGCAGGTGACGTGTGAGATGTGTCACCGTGTGACACCCTCTAATTCACTGAGGATGAGGAGTCTCTCCTCTCTGACTGACGTGAGCACAGAGTCCCCACAGACACCCCAGGGAGGGCCAGAAGGGCTGGGATGGTCTCTGTGGTTTTGGACATGGGACACCCCAGTGCCCACATTGGTCACATCCCGCTGGAAACCTTCACTTCCTGCAAGAGCTGATCCTTGCTGGGTATATCATGAAACCATGCAATGGTCTGGGTTGGGAGGAACCTTAAATCCCACCCAGTGCCACCTCCTGCCACGGGCAGGGACACCTTCCACTGTCCCAGATTGCTCCAAGGTCCGTTCATCCTGGCCTTGCAGGGATGGGGTGGCCACAGCTTCCATGACCCTTAAACTGGGAAATTATTTTCTTTAGCTGTTTTGCCTCCTTTAAAAGACCTCAGAGTGCTCTGGCAGCCACCGCCGAATGGAAATTAAACTAAAAAAAGCAAAATATCCAAAAGCTTTAATGGCTCTTTCTCCATTACATGACAGGAGCCGGTCTAAGCACTATGCAAAGATCACAGCTCTGATCTGATTCCTCCTGAAACTGTTCTAAGGACAGTAAAACTACAAACTTTGGATGCTTGCAGGCTTCTCTCTGGAAAAAACCGTTAAATTCAATAAAAAGAGGATAAGTGAGAGTGAATTCAGCACATCTCATTCCTAATATCTCTGGCTCTGACTGCACTCACACTGCTGCAAGTGCTGAAGCTCTGGGTATTGTTAAATATGGAATGAGAGTTATGTGTTTGCAAGGAAAATGCTTTGGTCTCCACTAATAGGCAGCAAAATATTTTTATTATACTATATATTGACTTACTTAACAATGATGGCAACAGGAGTGCCAACAAAGTTGTGTAATCATCTCTTTTTTTTTTTTTTCCCGTTTTGTTTTTCAGCTGCTCAGAAGTTTCGTAAAAAACTTCTTGTTTGGTTGGAAATCTCACAGATCTCCCCGATGCTGTGGGGTATCACCGCATGGTTTGGCTGCCAGTGAGGAAGGGTCACCCTCCTCTATAATCCAGCCTGGATTTCAGGCTGGAGTTCAGCAAACTCATCAGCGGAGCCCGGCACAAAGCCATTAAACCTGCTCTGCTCAGGCTGGACACGAGGCAGCGGCGGCTCTGAGCAAGGCGTCGAGGTCTGGCAGCCACCAAGCCCTGCTGACACAAGTTTTGTAGAGCCCGGCTGGGAGTCAGGTTTGACAGACCCATTTCTGGATGCTCAAAGCCGTTGGATCTCTTCATTCCTTCTCCGAGGTTCTCCAAGGAGACAACGCTGCTGTGAGCTCTTTACGTCCCCAGACAAAACACCTTTGGAGGGTGTCTCTTCCCGTGGGGTTCCCTCCAGCACTGAGATTTAGCAGCTCAAAGCCCAAAACGAAGGTGAAGTCTTGGTCATACCTTGGTACTGGCAGCTCTGGCTCCATGCCGGGCGTCATCCCAAGAGGAGAATGCAGGCGTTGCCCAGGGCAGGATGGAAAACTGCAATGTCCCTCGTACAAAACGTGCTGGAAACTTTCTGTTTGGAGAAGCTGGAATCAAAACACCAAAAAGGTTTTGGATCACAAGAGCCTCTCCAAACTCTGAGTGTGGGCAGGGAAGAGCTGATTTTGAGCTGCTATCAGCATGAGCCACTGCAAGTGAAATTTGTTTTCCTTGGAACAGGCAAGTCCAACTGGAACAATGGCTGGAATCGACATTTTGCAAGGAAAGATTTTGTTTCATCTTGAAAGGTTGCAACACCTTGAAATATTTTCCAATGGAAATGCCATTTCGTTTCTGCTAGTACACACAGGAGTTGTCCCATCACAGTTTCCACCCTTCTCTGGCCCTTCCCACTCCAGCAGGAGGGATCCAAGGAGCCACACGCAAGAGCAGTGGAGAGCCATCCAACCATCGCATCCAGGGGAATGGAGAGCCATCCAAGCAGTCACCATGGGCACAGCTCGTGAAAACACCTATTTTATTGTGGAAAATGGAGGGCAAGCCATCCAGTGGGATGTGTTTTGGACTGAGGAGACCTTGGGGAAAGGCCAACAAATCAGGAGAAAACCAGTACTGAAATGTGGTGTATCACAGAATAGGTCAACTGGAGACCTGGGGATGGTTTTTAAAGCTCTTGGTTTCTACCTGACAGGAGGAGGAGGCCTCTTTGCATCTCCTCCATGGACTGGGTGGGAGCAAGTCCCTGTGGATCCACATCCAGGACACTGGAGGAGCACTGGAGAGAAGCCAAAATCCCTGTCAGTTTTCCATAAAGAAATGGAAGGAAAGCAGGTAACAATTGAGAAATCTGAGCCCTGCTGTGTTGTAGTCTCAGGTTTCTCGTGCCTGGAGAGCTTAAGGAACCTCCACCCCCTCACATCTCCAATCCTGACAAAAACTCTGTTCTTGAAAAGCTTCATCAGCAGAAGAAAGTTGCAGTCTCAGGTTGGCTGCAGTGTTACCCTTTCACAATTTCAAAACATTTCCTTTAGATCATGTCTTTTTTAACACTATGTGATTAGCTCACTTTCCTAAACAATCATTTCTGAGCAAAATAATCTGCCACTGTTTCCTTTCAAAAATGGGCTGAGGACTCTGAAACATCTTCCTCCCCTCATCCCCCGCCCCACACTCTAAATGATTGTGAAAAGTTTTGGGTTTGAAACAAAACATGTCCCTTTCCCCTTCCTCTTCTAAAAAAAAAATTAACACAGACGGGAAAAAAATCACAGTATTCCAGTCAAACGAGTTGGAAAGAGGATCCTTTATTTCCTCTTCTCGTTTAGGAGATAGGACAAGGGGCAACAGCTTGGAACTGAGAGAGAGCAGGGTTAGATGGGATATTGGGAAGAAATTCTTCTCTGTGAGGGTGGACAGGGTGACCAGAGAAGCTGTGGCTGCCCCATCCCTGGAAGTGTCCAAGGCCAGGTTGGACAGGGCTTGGAACAGCCTGGGGTAGTGGAAGGTGTCCCTGCCCATGGCAGGGGGTGGGATTGGATGGGCTTTAAGGTCCCTTCCCACCCAAATCATTGTGTGATTCCATGATCCTGCAAGAACATCCTGAAGGAGATGACGCTCAGCTCCCATCCCACCCCACACCTCGTGTCCCCCTGACTGTGCTGGGGATGGGCTGGTGGAAGGGGCGACTCAGCACCACACCCTTGGACCAAGCCCAGCCCACACAGTCCCTGCCTCGGGGTGTCAGCACTACAGTGTCAGCAGGGGAACCTGGCTGTTCCCGGCTGCTCCGAGGACAGCAAGGACCCAAGGGGCACAAGAAGACAGTGAGCTTGGAGCAAGGAGCAAGTGTGGTGAGGAGCTGCCAGTTCCCATGACACACATTTTGCCTTCACACTCCACCTGAGCCACTTCAGAGCCACCCTGCCAGGTGACTGAGAGAGAGACTGACTGACTGACTGACTGACTGACTGACTGACTGACTGACTTCTCAGCCTCTGCCATGGCTGCTCAGCCTCACCCTAAAGAACGAGGCAGATGTTTATTTTCACAGGGAAATCAGTAAATTGTTTTGACAGCCACGATGGAGCACTCCCACCCAGAAGGACTCCTTTGATCAACCATCTTCCTGATGGGCTTGACTTTACTTACCTTAGAAAGTACTTGTTGTGAATCAGGAACATTGCGTTCCTCGTCTGTGTCTGACAGCTGACAGTCAGATGAAGGGTCTGTCATAAGGTTTGAATTCCAGAGCAAAAGGCATGGCCGGGATCCCACCAGCTGGATCCATACTGGCTGGCTGCACAGAGACCCCACTCCAGCTGTCTTTGACATGCCAGCACAGAGCTGTAAAGGGGAGATACATTCTGGTATAAAAAGGATGTGGTCAATGGTGGTCCCCTGAAGTGCTCCCAAAATCAATCATTTCAAGAATGAGCTGCCAGCTCATGAAGCAAGCTACCTGTTTTCCATTGGAAATGGGATTTTAAATTTTCCCCACACCATGAGCAAAGGGAGAGGGACGGGAGTTGTTGCTCTTTGGAGAAGAAACTCCCCTGAGCTACTCACCTGAAGGGAGGATCACACACTGCTGTCATAGGGGTGGGACGGTAGAGGCCACTGGGGGAGTTTGGTCAGCATTTGGAATTGCACAGTTGTCCTTTAGTCCCCTACTTACCTCAGATCTCCTGGTGAGCTGCAGTTGAGGAGAATTAGCTTCACCTGGCACGGGTGGGCACCGTCTAGCCAGAACCAGACACCACCACCACACTTTTTGGAGTCAGTTGAGCTCTTCATGAACAGCCTGTGGGGTGACTTCAGTGGGGCTGCCCAGCCATCCTATCCCAAGCGCTGCCCTTCTTTTGGCAAGGAGTCACCCAAGTCCTCACCCCATTCAGCCCAGACTCCCGCAGCCCTGACTCCCCAGGGACACCAGGAACACCACACCCCCGTGCTCCCCTCAGCACCGTCAAAGGAAAAAAAGCTCTGACTCACACCCAAAGACATGTTATCCACACGAGTTCAGTAATTTCAGCAAGGGGTAATTTCCTCAATGCCTGTTCCTGTTGTTTGACCTCTGGCTTTGCCTTTCCTTCTTTTGCAAGGTGACCCCTCAGCCCAGGTCACACTGGTGAGAAATGCCAATCCACTTCTGGGAACCGCTTCCTGAAACGTGCCCACCTCTGTTATCTCTGTGCTGACACGCTGATGAAGGAGCCTCTTGACTGGAAACACTCAACTGGGAAGAGAAATGGGACATCCCATCCTGCTCCTGCCTCCTCCCTGCTCCTTTGGGGAATGTCTGTAGGAAACACAGCCCTGTCCCTCGCAGTCAGGACACTCAGTGGTGAGACTGGGCTGTCCCGGCCCGGGGGCTTCATCACCAAGGCACCAAACCTCAGACAACAGCTTTCCTCGTGTGATTTTTTTATTCCAAATTTAAAACACAATGAGCCTGGAGAGACAAAAATAGTGGTTTAAATTTAGGTGGAATAGACTGAGAGGCACCGTCGACACTTCCCCTTCCAGCGACAGTGGTCTGCAGCCAGAAGGAAGCAAACAAAACAGGAGGAGAAGCCGCCAGGCCAGCTGTAGGATGCAGTTGTTGAGGAGATAGCCAAAGAAAGATGATAGCATGATGTTTGTCCCCTGGAGACTCTCTGGACAATGCCTGACTCATCGTTTGTTGCCTGCTCCCCTGCTCCAGCAAGCGAGGCAGAGGATGGAACATAACTGGAATAGGTGGAGCACAGCAGCAGTTCCTCTCTTGCATGACTCAGGCTGTACCTCCTCCCATCCCCAGAGGCCCTGGCATTTGGGGTCTTCCAGGGATCCAAGCTGCCCTCTCTGCGGGCTTTTGATGGCAACAGAAGGCCGTAGGCACCTGGAGACTCATCTCCTCCTCCAGTCCCATGAGGAGGTTTGCTCTCAGAACAACGATGTCAACTCAAACCCAGTCTGGACACAGAGCAGCAGCAGAGGGATGGGAAGATGCTACAAGGAATTAAGACTCAGCCAGTTCCCCTCTGCTGCCGCAAACAGCAGTGCAGCTCTTGCCTGGTCCATCCATGCATCAGGAAGCAGGTTCCTAACTCACCTAAATGAAGGAAAATTAACTCCTGCAGAGGTTGGTGGTGCTGGCACTGGCAGCAGCTGGTGCCCCTCCAAAATGCTGGGGGAGACCCAAGGACAGGCACATCGACCTGTCCTGTCAGCCAGGAAAACTCCCAGAAGAGATGCCAAGCATATGATGCAAACCTGGGGCTGCGTGGGACCTAGAGGGGAAGGATCATGGCCTGGTGTGGGCAGACCCCATCAGACAGGTGGGAACAGGCAGCAGGTCTCTGCCACTTGAATGCAGGTGGTGCCGTCCAGTTGGACAAAGTTCTCTGGGTTTTCACAGAGCAGTGCTGTGCCATGGTCTAGACACAGGTCTTTGGGAAAATAACATTTGATGTAAGACACAGGGCATCCTCCTCACAGGTCACGGGCACAGAGGGGTTGAAACAGCAGGATTTGGCACTGTCTTTGTTCCCCAGGCCTTTCCCTGCCTCCTCCAGCCCATGTGTCCAGAGCCAGCCCTGATCCTTCATGCAGCCAGGACGTTTCACAAGAGAGCGTGGCAGCACCGAACTGGGAGGAATCGTTCTGTGCTCAGCCTGTCCAGAGCTGTTGGCATCTCCAGCTGGACACCAGCCCGGGACTCCTCGTTCTGCAGCACAGCCCTCCATCACCAGAGATAAGAGGCAGAGCCACTCACAGAGCACTGAGAGACAGCCAACATCTCTCCTGGAGGGACAGCCTCGGGAACAGCACCTTCAGCACCCAAATTCCCCGGAGAGGGCAGCAGGTTGTGCCACTCGTTGTGAGGAGGGCACCAGTGCCAAAGCAGGGGCTGCACATCTCCCAAGAGTGCCCACAGGGGTGCTTCTCCTCCCAGAGCCCCTGGACACATTCCAGGGCATGCCAGGGCATGGCAGTGCACTCTCATGGGGAAGGGACAATCTTGTTGTGGACATAGCACTGGGTTGGGGTCTCACTGGAGGGTGGGGTGTTCCAGCTACCTTTGGGACAGTCCAAAGATGCTCCATTTGGAGAGTTTGGAACAGCTGCAGTTCCCTGGGGTTGCTGCAGGCAGATCATAGAACCACTGAATCCCAGGATGGTTTGCGTTGGAAGGGACCTTAAAGCCCATCTCATTTCAAAACCCTGACACGGGCAGGGACACCTTCCACTAGACCAGGTTGCTCCAAGCCTCATCCACATGCAGTGTGCAGGATGCTGTGCTTTGACTGCCAGCTTGGTGTTGGAAGGGTTCCTGGGAGTCAAACAGGAATGGCGAGGACATAAGACCCAGAGTGTGATGTAGGGTTTGATTTGACACACTCAGTGCTTATTTGGTGAGGTCCTTTAAGAAGCAATTTCTCATTCTTTGCACAACAACGTACCCAGGGAAATCCAGCCCCTCTCCTACTCCTGCCATCCTGTCCAGGAGCACAAGGTGCCTCTGATGGGTTCCCAGGCCAACATTTCCCTCTGCAGCACCCAGTCCCTTTCTCCTTGCCAGACAACAACACAATTCCCAGCAGCAGAATCTTGTAGCACAGAGCAAACCCAGCAGGTGTGGGGTGCAAACAGGGAGAGCAGACCTGTAGCTCCTTAGGGCAAAGCCGTCCCCACCGTACAGTGCCAAGTCTCAAATGTTTTTTAGCCTCTTTCACAATCCCCATCCCAGGAATTCTCACCTGGGCTCCTGGCACCTCTTCAACTCAGAAAAGTGCCAGGACAGGGGATTTTTCAAGTCCTTATGGATAATTCCCTTTTTCTTGGGCCAGGTGATACCGGGACATTCTCCTGCAGTGTCCAAGAAGAAAGGTAAACAGGACACTCGGTGGACTCAAACAGAGGGTGCGTGCTTTTCCTCAGCAAGTATTTTGAAAAGGCTGACTGGAATGCTGCTGTGGCTTCCTCTGGACTGGGAATTTCCCCTGCCACTGCTGGGGTTTGGATCAGGACCAGACGAAGAGGCGCCTGCATTGGCAACACAGTTGGAGATGTGGAGACATCTGGGTGGCGTGTTTTGTTTTCTCCCACCATTACATGTGTACAAGAAACTCTTGTAGGAAGGGTTTTCCTTTGGAAGGATTCAGGAAGAAAACCAATGATTTTAGCAGAGAAAAGCCCAAAGCAAGTGTGCACCCAGGTAAAAGCAGATCCAAAGAGGTCTTGCTCCCAAATTCAATTCCTTAATTCAATGGGAATGCGTTGCACTCGAGCTCAATGGAAAACAGCGGAAATGAGACTAATAGGAGGCAGAACTTGAGGAAGCCATTTTTTGATCAAACACCATAGATTCAAGCAGAGGAATGGGAACTAGCTGTGGCTGTCCCATTCCTGGAAGTGTCCAAGGCCAGGTTAGACAGGGCTTGGAGCAACCTGGGATAGTGGAAGGTGTCCCTGCCATGGCAGGTGAATGGAACAGAATGGGCAGGTCCCTTCCCACCCAAACCTGTGATTCTAGGGTTTAATGCTCCAGATGGAATGATGGTTCTGTGAAATGGAAACCAGTGACTCAGTCATATGCCAAGCGAGGCCCAAGGATCCACTGCCACATCCGGCTTTGTGCCAGCTTGGCTGTGCAGACAGCCTGACACAGGTACCAGAGGGGAGAGCTCTGTGTCCCCCAGCAGGACATTCCACGGCTTCCCATGACCAGGGAGGGATGGACATCTAACGTGCAATCTGCTGGTCCCTTTCCCCAGGGAGTTTAGGAGTGTGGTGATCCTTTTCCATGACAGATGGAAATGAGTGAGGTACAGGTACAATATTTTCCCTGCTTCATTGTTTTCAAGCCCTTTAAAAAGCTGAGTTTCCAAAGAGAAAGGGTGGATTGGCATCATCTTAATGAAAACTAATTAAACATAATTATTTAGCCCTTGGAAAATATTCCGGCTCCACCAGGAACAGCCTGCAGTTGGCTTTTAAATGCAGGAAGAAAGTACTTTTCCAGAAGCAGGTTTTCGTATCAGCTGATGTGGTGGGGAGAGCTTCTCACTGAGGTCTTTCATGCTCACAAAAGCCAGGCTGGCCAAGAGTCTGGCACAACCAACCTGAGCCCTGCATTTTTGAGATTAAGGAAGAGCCTCCTCCACCCAGTTTCATGGATTTAGGAAATCTGCAGGCAGGTGGGTAGAGTGAGGGGGGAAGTTTTGCCCACATCTTCTGGTTTTTCCCTGAAAGCTGCTGGATTTGGGGCTGAAGAGGAGGTTTTTTAGAGTAAGACAATTCCTCCCGAGACATTCTCTGCTAGCAAAAACTCCTAAACCACACGACCAGCCACAGATCAGCGCGTTCTGTCTGATGAACTCAGTAAACTGGAAAGGCCATTTCTCAGAAGTGAACAGTCAGGGAAGTGTCAGGCCCTGGTTTGGAGAAATGGATGAACATCAAGCTAAGATTGAGTTACTAGAAAGGCTAAGGAGCCTGGGTTCTAAGAGTCTGGTGTTTATAAACTTTACTTTTCTCCTCTACTATCCCACAGCTCTGCCTCTGTTTCCCTGTGGCCCCATCTCAGCACCAAGGACACGCAACACTCAGTGGTCCAGGCAGCAAAGGATGGGAAAATCCTTCTGACCTCTTCCTCCTTGGGATACTTCTTCAACTCTTCCCTCCATTTCTTGGGAGTTGAATTATTCCAAAGCCCTTTGCAATGTATTCAAGGGGATCTCTCCTTAAACATATCCCAGGTGGCCCAGAGCAGCTGTGACTGCCCCATCCCTGGAATATCCAAGGTAAGGCTGGACAGAGCTTGGAGCAACCTGGGATAGTGGAAGGTGTCCCTGCCCCTGGCAGGGTGTGAAATGAGATGAGTTTTAAGGTTCGGTCCAACCGAAACCAGTCTGGGATTCTGTGTTCCACATCTGGGATTCTGTGTTCCACATCTGGAACTTTGCCATCACATTGGGCAAGTGTGGCAGGGTGGGATCAGTGGTGGCAGTGCTCGGGCACAGGAGGGGACATTGCCTGCCTGAATAGGAGCTGTCTGAAATGGAGGAGGCCATGAGCAGAAAGGCTGGGCTGAGTTCTCAGCACCAGCCGTGCTCTTCCCAGAGCTGAAAGAACAAGAAAAAGGAATTGTGTGTTGCAAAACCATTGGAGTCTGCAAGGAACACAGCCTGGCCAGGCTTTGCTGGCCCTGTGACCTGCAGAACCAAAATGCCCGGATTCTCAGATGTCAGCTTTTCACAACCTTTCTTCCATGGAAAACAGGTCATTTCTGATTGAAAAGAGCCCAAAGGAACGTGCTCTCAGGCAGACAATCCCTAGCTCCTGGGACCAGTGAAACAATGAGAGCTCCTTAGGAAGCAGAGCTGAGCCTGTGCTGATGTTTTTGGGCTGTCAGTGTTTCAAGGAGGGGTTTGGGGACCCCTGGTCCTTGACCACCAGGGAGGTGGCATCTGCCACTGTGGCTCAGAGAGAAAACCAGATCCTGATGAGATGCTGCTGTACAGCAGTGGAAGTGATTAAGTCACTCTCCCTGCTGTGCAATGATCCAGCCAAGCTGGCAGTCCCTCCTGGGGAAGGTGCAGGCTCAGCCCAAACTCAGTTTGGGGGTGTTTTGGAGGGGGAACTGTCCAGGATCCCCTCAGCCTCTATAAACCCAGCTGCACCAGCAGCAACTTGACCCCCACACCACTCACGGGGGTTACAAAGATGAGCCCAAAAGAAAACCTGAAGCACAGATCCCACTTTTTAATGGACAAGGGGGCTCAGGGATTCCAGAGAAGACCATGCCCCACTCTGACCCCTCACCCTTGTGCCACTGGGCTTCATCTTTTCCATCTGATCACTCAGTTCCCTGTCTCAGCTTCCTCGACATTTCAGGTGAGCACAAATTTTGAAAGTCATGGCTAAAGTCACAGGGTCATTGGGGCGGTAGGTCAGGTCTGTAGGAGAACGGAACATCTTTTATTAATATTTCTAACCAAAACATCATGTCTCCTCCTCAGCCTCATCTTGCTAAAGGTGTCCACAAAACTCCTCCTAAGTCTTCCCAGCAGAGTTTCTAGGGAAGCTTCTGGCACGCTTATGGTAATTTCCTCTGATTTGTTCATTATTTTGATATTCAAACTGCCTTCAGCTGATTGTGGGTCTCCAAAGCCTGGGCTGGGCTGCAGAGCACATCCTACACACCCAGCTACAGAAACGTGCACATGAGAAGTCTTGGCTGGAATATTAGACAGAAAATATTGTTGGAATATCAGCTAGAAAATAGTGGGGTTTGCCTCTGCACCCTGGGGCAAGGTGGACAAGAAGAAAAGGTCATACACAGAGGATGCTCATGTAAGAAAAGCGATCAAAGGAGGCTTATTTTGGGTAATCGAGTGCAATTTTTATCTCTGCGAAGGAAAACTTGAGTTATACAGCCCACATGTACCCTCTGAAGCAGAATTTCAAGGAAGAGAAACTCCCTGCATACTTTTGGATGCCTCATTTAGTGAGACAGGGCTGAATCACAGCATTTGACTAATCACAGTGAGGAATCCAGCTTTCTCCAGAAAAACTCACCATGGCACAACTTGTGCTACTTCCCCTCCTCTGGACCAAGCCACAGCCGATGTTTCCCAGGAGATCTGAAAACTGAGACACTTTACTAAAACCCTTGCCTGGTGGATATCATCCAACTTTCAGTTTCCAAGGCTGCAAAAATACGTGGTCGGGAAGCAACACAACCCCATGCCAGTGGTGCAAACATAACCAAAGGCAACCTAAGGCAAGATGTCGAGTAATTTACACCAGGGTTACTCGGGTTCTTTTGTGCTGACAGGGGTGAGGGGCAAAAGAAAACAACTTACATTTGGGAAGTGGATGATTTACAGGGTTCTTTGACCCTCCTGGCTTTCAGCTCAGGACCTGGAATGGCTTTCAGGGTTTTCCACTTCCACCTAGGTATGACCCAGGTTGAGCTTCAGCAGTTGCCACCAATTTGCTTTCTAAGCCAGGAAAAAACAAAATCCCTTCGGAGCTACCTGTGGTAACTCCTGACTTCCGCTTCTTTTGTCTCCTCAGTCCCTGGGTTGCCGCCTTTTTATTTTTTTACATAAGATATTTTTAAGGATGTTAAAATGGAGCAGCCCAGCCCAGGGAGTGGATCAGCCTGTGCCAGGGGTGGCTGCCCCGTGCCACAGGACAAGAGTGATTTCCCTGCAGGAAGGGTTGACTGCCTTGGCCAAAGACCTCGAACTGCTTGGGGAGCACGAGTCTTTCAGCAGAGCAGACAGGATTTCCAGCTTGGAGAACAATTGCCATCAGGATGTGTTGCTAAGTTCACAAGTGGAAGCAGCAATGATTTCCATGCCAAGACTCTCCAGAGAGCTTTATCCAGGCTCCAAAGATAAGTGAGGCTTTGCAAGACAGACACAAGGGAGCTGGACCTAGACCATTCCTGCAAGGAGAAGCAATGGAAGCTCAGCATTCCCCAGACCAGTGAGCACCACAAGGATCACCCTGGATACCTGTGGATTTGTGGAGGAAGGACCAGTCCACAGGAGACACAAGGTGTTGTTCCCATAACCTATTCACGGGACCTATTCCCTTCACGAGGAGAGCAGCAGAGCTGAGCTGAACAGAGCCGAAAGTGACGTGGGCATGGCTTCCAAGGAGCATCCTGAAATGTTCCCTTGAGGCGGGACAGTAATGTCCAAAGCTGGCACAATCCAGAAAGGGGTGAGCAGCTTCTTTAATGACATACAGTGAAGGGAGGGACAGACCCACACCTCTTCCCCAGGCCTTGAGACAAGGATGAGAGGAGAGCAGCTGTCACCCAGCAGTCCAGACAACATCCAGCTTCCCACAGCAGTGGTGCCAGCTGGCCCTGTGGGATCAGGAGGGCAGGCCAAATGCTTCCAGGGCAATACAAACCCTCAGCATGGGTGGGGAAAGGAATCATGGAGTGATTGCCAGCAAGCTGGACACACAGGGTGGCATTTTCCTGCATCAGTGATGGTGCCCAGCCAGGCGGAGCTGGCCGTGAGTCAGCACAGGAGCAGCGTCCCTTGGCACTGCACCCTTGTCCTTTCTCCAGCTCCTCCTTCCCCTTCTCCCTGCCCTCCCGCTGTGGTTTCAGCGTGTTGTTTTCCTGCTAAGCCCACGTGTGCAGAGACTTGCCCATTCTTCCCCCAAAGCCCCCTGAGCCATGGCATTGACGTCAGCGGCGCTCCAGCTGTCAAACAGGGGAGATTAGGGCTTGGCAGGCGGTGCCAAGCCGTGCAGCGCGCGTGTCTCCCCGGGCAGGTGAGCAACACTCCCTGCCGAGCAGGAACGGGCACATTGCATCAACCCATCTGCTGCACCTGGACACCTGACCCGGCCTGATCCCCGGCCTGGTCCCTGGCGGGGGCTGGGCCGTGCCCGGGCTGCCCCCAGGGCTCGGCGGTCCCTGTGCTGGCCCAGCAGGACGCACCGTGGCCTGCAGGAGGCACAGCCCTGGCAGGGGCTGCCCGTGGCTCCAGCCCACGGGAGGGTTATCCTGCGTGCCAAGGGATGTGCAGTGCTGGGAACAGGCCTGGGGCTTGTCCTTCCCTGTTCTGCCCAGCACAGGGACAGAGGCCACAACGTGCTGCCTCTTGCAGAGGAGTGGCGCAGCCAAGGCTCAGACGTTCAGCCCTGGGGGTTTTCCTGGAGCAGACAAACATCTTCAGGACACTCAGAACCGACCCACAGCAAGAGCCTGGGCAATAAGGAATGTCTGGGACATGGCCAGGCTGGCACCAGCTTGATGGAGCAGCTGGAAAGACTCCTGGAAAACAGGAAAGGAGCTGCTTCTAGTCATCATGCTTGACCGTCCCGTTGTCCTGGCTTTGCATGCCAACCTTCCCATTCCTGCTACAGGCACAAGGTGCCCCACTGCCAGCAGGGCTGCCAGGACCTGTCTTTTGCCAAAATAAAGGCAGGAGAACTGCAAACACCAAGGTCACCCAGCACTGCCAATGTAACTCAGCCCCCAGGCTGCGCTCAACAAGGACTTGGGGGCCCTCAGGGCCAGAGGAGAGACAGAAACTTTCCTTGTTTCAGCAGAGCAGAATCTGAGGCACCGGCAGAGCACCAGCCTCCCTCCCAACCTTCACTCCTCACCAAACAAGCAGAGCCAGGAAGACACCTGAGGCCAGGGAAACACCATCCACAACACTCAGAGATAGGAGCCCACAAGGATGTGACAGCTCCAGCACAAACTACAAACCCTGTGGGGCTCCTGCCCTGCTTTCTGGGAAGATCTCCCAGCTTGGTGTGCCTCCCCCGCCAGCTGCAGGATCCTGCTGGGAAACTGGGTCTTGCCAGGTGCAGGAGGGAAGCACGTGACTCACGCAGGTGGGACAGCCTGGGGACAAGGCTACAGCACACCCATGGGCATGGCCAGAGTCCAGGTCCTGCCCACTCCCTCCACACCAGGCTGGGAACACCAGACCCCAGGCACCAACAGGAGAGCCAGGCCCTGGCATTTGCTTGTGCCAGGGCTCCTGTAACTCACCCTGCCCCCATGGGAATACCTGTTGGTGAGGTCCCGCCTCTAACCAGGATATCAGGAGATGCTCCCTCTCCCAGGCTTCCCTTCTCCAGCTCCAAGGACCAGATCAGGCCCAATCCAAGCTGCCTGTGCTTGCTGGAGTCCCTGCTCTACAGCCCAGCCAGGGTTCAGAGCAGAAGACAGGGGTGCCCAGGGCAGGAGGTGCTCCAGGTGCAGCAGGCTGGCAGGGACAGACAGCACTTTCTCATGGGCTCTTGTTTACTTCTCCTCCCGAGTGGACCCTGGTGTGGTGGGACTCAAGGGGCCCCTGTGTGCTGCTCCCTCCCACGCCCTTCACACCAACCCTCCTGGCAAACCTCACTTTTCACCCACCCTTATCAAGGGCCTGGCCTTGGCCGGATGGGAGGGGTGCAGATGGCCCGGTTGAGTCCTTCCCATTTGTTCTCCCTCAAGACACTCTCAAAGGAAAACCCTGGAAGTCATTGTTCTGTTTTGGTCCAATGAGGGCATCCAGCAGCTCTTGCCAGGAGGGGCTGTGCTGGAGGAAACAGCTCCAGGGGAAGGATTCCACCAGAGGGGCCCAGGGGGAACATCCAGGGACACAAAGTCCACACAACCACATTGTGCCCACCTTCCTGGAGCACCTGCCCAGGGCTGACAAGACACTTTAAACACTTCACATCACCCCCACAAAAAAGGTTCCCTCCAGGAGCTGGGATGGCAAGAGGGATGAACAGTGCCATGAGTCAACATGAGCCAGGCCTTCTCCTCTCTGCAGGAATACCACCAGGGCTGCTGGACACCAGTGCCTGGAGGGGACAAGAGCAGAGGAACAGAGCACTGGGAAGAGCAGCAGCTGTCACCAACAAGGCTGAGAGAGCCAGAGGTGTTCACCTGGAGAAGAAAATGTTTGGGGAGGACTTATAGCAGCCTTTTGGTTCTTACAGGGGCTTATAAAAGAGAGAAAATGATTTTTTACACAAGAAAATAGTGATACTATAAGGGGAAAGGGTTTTAAACTAAAAGAGGGGAGATTTAGATTGGATAGTGGGAAAACATTGTTCCCTGTGAGTGAGGTGAGGCCCTGGCACAGGTTGCCCAGAGAAGCTGGGGCTGCCCCTGGATCCCTGGAAGTGTCCAAGGGCAGGCTGGACAGGGCTTGGAGCAACCTGGGTTAGTGGAAGGTGTCCCTGCCCATGGTAGGGGGTGGAATGAGATGGGCTTTAAGGTCCCTTTCAAAGCAAACCATTCTGTGATTCTGCAAAAAGCCCAGGGTGAGATTTTTCACAGCTACACTGAACAGCCCACCCTACCAAGGCACCCTGCAAGTAACACCCACTGTGCCCACAGAGCCACAGTGTGACACCCAGCTCTGCCCTTCTGGCTGGGCTCTGGGTCACTGCAAGATCCTCACAGCCCAAGAGACCATTTTCCAGCACCACCTCTGCTCCTGCTCCTTTTCCTGCCCCCATGGCTTCCTGGATGGAGATCCCTCACTGTAAGGACACGGTCCAGGGCAGGACATGCTCACCCACCCTGACACAGCAGCTCAGCAAACACCTGGCTCCATCCTGGGGCGTGGTGGGGACAGGTGACAGGCAGCCACCCCACCCTGCCACTGTGTCACTCAGCTATGACATTTGCTGCTCCTCAGCTCTCCCTGAGTATCCTCAGTGCTATCTGAATTTCTCCCAGGTCCATCTCCCTGCTCACACCAGGAGGATTGGTCTGGATGACCTTTAAAGGTCCCTTACAAGCCAAACCATTCCATGATTCCCTCGTGTGCTCCCCACTGGGTTTGTGATCCTCAAAATATTCAAATGTCTTGGTCTCATCCAGATTTTCCTCCATCTTCCAGGCTGAAGCTTTCCTGCTGCCCCAGGAGATGGCCGTGGCCAGTTTATCCCACCACTACCTCCCCTGAAGCACCTGCACAGAGCCCCAAGTCTCCTCCGGGCACTCCTCCTCTTCCATGGAAGAGCTTTCCAGGAAAAAGCCTAACCGAAAATCCGCGGCAACATGGACTTCGGCCAGAACGAAAGCAACAAACAAACATAAAAATACCAACCAGGCCCATCAGCATTTCCACTAAATGCCGAGGGTGAAGGGAAGAGGAAGGACTGGGGTTTGTTTTCATTCTCATGGGGTTGCGCAAGAGCCGCAGCCCCACGTGCAGCCGAGCCCACGCCAGCCTTTATCTCCGTCAGCAAACAAACCACGGGGAGATTCTGAGGGGAGGATGTGCCACAGCCCGGCCTCATCCCGGAGCACATGGAACCACCCTGCTGACCTGAGCCCAGCCTGCAGCCAGGGATGCCAGCAGGGCACGGCCTCTCGAGGCTCTGCGGCACCAGGGAGGTCTCCAGGGATGGCCCGGCGGTGCAGGTGGCACCTGCCTGCTCTTCCCGGCCCAGGTGTGACTGTCCTTTGTGCTGCTGGGCAGGAGGATCCCTCTGCCAGAGGCAAGCTGATGGTCTCTGTGTGATGGGAGAACATCCTTACTGCCCTGCTCCCAACAGTCATGGAAGCCTCAAGGTTGGGAAAGTCCTCTGAGGTCACCAAGTCCAACCATCAACCAGCACCAGAGAGTTCACCACTAACCCAAGTGCCACATCCATACGCTTTGGGAATGCTTCCAGGGATTGTGACACCACTACCTCCCTGGGCAGCACATTCCAGTGCCTGACAACCCTTTCTGTGAAGAAATTTTTCATAATATTTAGCCTACTATCTTCTTATGGAACAGCCCTGGACACAGCAGCAGGGACAAGTGACCCAATGCTGTGCTGGGATCCTGGGAGACATTCATGGTGCCTTAGAAAACTGCCAGCCCTCTTGACCCCGTGCTGCCTCCTGCCAGTGTTGGCTCAGGTGCTGCCATGCAGGTGCTGCTTTGTTTGCCCAGGGCACGTGGAGGAGCTGTCCTGTGGCGCTGTGCTGGCTGCTCCCACCTCTCTCTGGGCCCTGCCCAGGTCTCAGCCTGCCTAACAACTTTGCTGTTTCTGGAGACCTCCCCACAAAGGGTACAGCTCCCACCCATTTGTTTCCTTCAGGCTGAGCTCGGAGCGTGGCTCCTGCTTCCCTCGCCGAGCACATCAGCCACCTGCCTTTGTTTGGACAAGTCAAGGAATGAGGCTCTCAGGGCTGGAGCGTGCCAGGCTGGAACGTGCCACCCACAGGGACAGCTTGGCACAAGCTGCAACGGGGAAGTACATTCTGAACACGTCAAGCGAGTTCATGAGCCTTTGGTGGCATCAAACCCTCTGCAGTGGAACCAGGATGCACCAAAACTACAAAAGGACTTGAGCATTCCCTCCCCAAAACGCGGCCAAAGGGCTTTGGATCTCTTTGGAGCAGGAGGGCCCCCACACAAAAACTGGGTTTACAGATCATTTGACAGCTTTGCATGACTCAGTTACAGAGGAATTTACCCTAAAGATCCTTGATGAAGGGAATCCTGGGGTGGGTAGGATGGCCACAGCCATGCTTTGCAGAGGATTCACAGGGACAGGGAGAAGAGGGGCTGCTTTGCACCACATCCCACCAGGATTCACCCATGGGGGCTGCACATTCCAGGTCCTCCTGTGCCCTGTGCTGGGACAAAGGGGGTCTCTGCCAGCCTTTTTACCCTCATTTACCTTTAGGGACCACCTGGAGCAGCCCCTGCCAGCAGGCCCAGGGCATGTGGGACTTACTCTCTAAGAACATCTCTTTCCCATGGCATGTGCTCTCCTCACTGCTGGTAGAGGTAGAACAAGCCTGAAGCATCCTAGGGATGGAATTCCCAAAAGAGGAACTCATAGTAGCCCCAAATGTCCTGACAGCAGAACTCTCCTGAAAGGAGAGGACAAGCCCCTAGGACAAACCAGCGCCTCCCAGGACACATTCCCCTTATCCTTACAGGTACCATCTGCTGCAGGCAAAGAGACTTGGGGAAGCTTCTGTGATTTCCGAGTTGCCCTTTGCAGCTCCCAGGAAGGTTGTGGAGGCCTGCAACAAGAGACACAGCAGCTAAGGAAAGTGAGTGACTTTTCTTCATGCGGTCATGGAATGGTTTGGGTTGGAAGGGACCTTGAAGCTCATCCTGTTCCACCCCTGCCATGGGCAGGGACACGTTCCATTATCCCAGGTTGCTGCAAGCCCTGTCCAACGTGGCCTTGGACACTTCGAGGGATGGGGCAGCCACAGCTTCTCTGGGCAGCCTGTGCCAGGGCCTCCCCACCCTCACAGGAAAGAATTGCTTTTTAACATTTAATCTAAACCCACTCTCTCAGCTTGAAGCCATTCCCCCTTGCCCTGTCACTTTATCCCTTGTCCAAAGTCCTTCTCTCACTTTCAGACACTGGAAGACCACAATCACCTTCTCTTCTCCAGGCTGAACAATCCCAGCTCTCCCTCCCAGCAGAGCTGCTCCGTCCCTCTGATCACCCTGGTGCCTCCTCTGGACTCTCCCCAGCAGCTCCACGTCCTCCCTGTGCTGGGCCCCAGGGCTGGGGCAGCTCTGCTGGTGGGGTCACACGCGAGTGGGGCAGAGGGGCAGAATCCCAATCCCTTTCCTGCTGCCCATGCTGGGGATCAGCCCAGCACAGGGTAGGTTTCTGGGCTGCACAGGGAAAGAATGAAAACTGGAGACTGGGAAATTAAAAACAAACTCTGAGCAATTAATCAACACTTAGAGCTGCTTCCTCCACCAAATGGCCTCCCAGATTACTGTATTTTTGCAGAATACAAACAATTTCCCTCTTTCCTGTGCTGGGGCTGTCCAAGCTCTGGGTGATGCTCAAGGAGCGACGTGTTACCGGTATCTGTGCCATGCATGAAGGAAAGCAGTTTTCCTCCAAAATGGAAAAAAAACTCAAAACGAATTAAATACTGTTTCATAAAATGACATTCATGAAGACATTTTCCCGATTAGAGCCCATTTGTTTTCCAGGTTTTGGTTCTTCAGGGCTGGGAACTTGCTGCAGCACCTCGATGAGGTGTTCACATAAGGACAGGACTCCAGACCCTGACATTTTTAAGGGAGTAAATTAAAGCAATGCTAAAAAAAGCTCCATTTGGCAGTTTTCTGCTGTTTTCTGTGGCTCTGACATCCAACCTGTGGTGGCTGCCACAGACAGCAACATCAGCTCACCAAACCTGGGCTCTGGCCCTGCAGCCACCTCACCCCTCAGGGACAGGAAATTCAGGAAACCCTCAGGTTTTGGAACCCCAAGGACCTGCCCAGCACCAATGTCAGGGGAAAGAAGCCCAAATGAACTTTGGAAGTGGTACAAGATGTTGCTCCTGGCTGAGGAATGTACATGGGGGGGCCAACAAGCTCCACATGGGGGTCCGACCACCAAGCCCCTTGGAACAACTACTTCAATGCCAGCAGCAAAGGGAAGGGAGAGTTTCTGCTCCAGGGAACTGGAGGAAAACACAAACCTGTCACCAATTACTGTCACATGAACTCTGCCAGGGCACAGGAAGGAGATAAATAGAAGTGGCAGCACTCAAGCTTCCTGCAAATCCAGAGCATCTCATCAACGACTTGCTAGGAGGAAATATATTTGTGGGAGTGGCGGCTGCTTAATGTGCTCTCCCACCCACCTCTCCTTCCTATGGCTCCCAGTTTCCCCCCAGGGATTCGGCATCTATTGAGCAGACTCGTTGAGAAATAAGATACTAATTCCCTAAACATCACAGTTTCAAACTGCTCTGGTCCAAATTAGGCAGATCTTGGGAGGGGATAATGGTAAGAGATTCCTGTGTTTCAGTGATCATGGATCCAGGCAGTCTGGTCCCACAGTCAGAAGCACAGCTTGACAATACATGTAAAAAATGCTTTAATTAACTTAATTTTTTCCTTAAAGCTCATAGATTTAAAGATTAGAGACACACACCCAGCATGGCTCGGGCTACCTAAAGGAACAAAGCAGCTTTAAGAGAATTATGTGTTTCTACAGACTCAGAGACAATATCCACAAGTCCCTTCTTGCAGCAAAACCCTGCGTGTACAACTTTGGGCATTACGCTTTTCAACATTAAAGTCTTTTTCCCTTGTTTGGGAGTCATGCTGAAGCTTTCCAGCATGGATAATTGTCCACAGTGTGGGGCACTCCTCATTACACCAGTGTTGCACAAGGGAGAATGACAAATCTAACACCTGGGTCAGGAGCTCCATTAACTTTAATTTATCCCTAAAGACTTACTGTAATTCCAATGCTCCGTGACAACGTCATCTTCTTCTCAGCAGGGAACTGAATGTGAGGTGTTGTGTGGAAAGGATCAGAGAGAGGGAAAGAAGACAAATTTCATTGCAGTGATGGGTAAATCCAGAGTTTACCCACACCGGGAATTGTTTGGGTGTTTATGGCCCCCTGGCCCTTTTTGTGAAGAAATGTCTTGCTAATATCCAACCTAAACATTCCCCAGTGCAATCTGAGGCCACTTCCACTTGTTTCCTGGGAACAGAGACCAAACTACCCCACAGCCCCACCCTCTTGTCAGGGAGTTGGACAGAGTGAAAAGGTCCCCCCTGAGCCTTCTTTTCTCCAGGCTGAGCCCCCCCAGCTGCTCCTCATCAGACTTTTGCTCCAAAAATTACTGGGACACTAATTCTTAACATCCAAAGGAAAGGGATTGTATCTGGTGAGTAAAGTCAGAACCAGGAGCAGAACAACAGCATCTCCTCTGCGGGTCCAGGAACCACACCAGGGGTTAAGGAGGAGAAGCCACCCCAGAGGTGGTCCCAGCCTGGGTGACCGCACTTCTTCAGACTTGCGGCAGCAAGGCAAGGGTGGTTGTATCTGTCCCAGGAAGTCCTGTTTCTTGGAAGCAGCATTCCTGTTGCTCCCAGGTACAGCTTTCTGGCTGAGAGTCTTTGGAGGATGCATCCCAAAAGCCAAGGCTCTGACGTTCCGTAGCGCTGGCACCACGGGGGATTGGGCAGCAGCCAACACCATCCCAGGGCACTGGCACCGAGGATCCAGCACGGATCCCCCAGGGCACAACAACTCCCTGCAGACACCCAAACCCGGCTCTGACGTGCAATCCTGTTTTCCCAAAAGCTGAGCAGAGCTGGATCTCACAGCTCTTCCCAGAATCTACGTTCTTTGTTATATCCCAACAGTGCCAAAACAAAGCTAGGAATGGTTTCTGCAGGTAGGACCAAGATATCCTGAGGTAACATGACGTCAGAGAAGGAAGGACTGACACGGCATCACCTGAAGCTTCACTTGTCTTCCAAGAGCAACAACTGGGATTTCTGCTGGACACTAGCATTGAAAACCCATTTTTTATGGAGATGGCCCTGATTCCCACCCAAACTGCTGCCATCACCCAGGCCACAATGGGCATTTGTAGACCAGCTGGGCTCACAACTCAGCTGCCAGCACCATCCTGCTGGAGAAGAGGATCAAGCCAGCAAACTTTTCAGTGGGTTTTCACCATCCCTTCATGGTTTTTGTAAGAATTTAAGGCCGATTGTCTCCTCAGTTCCCCGGTAAACCACTCCTTAGCTTCAGAAGTAAAATTTGGTAGTTAATCTACAATGGCACCCTATGGAAGGGCCCCTTGGAGATGCAGCTCAGGTTTCTCACTCCCAGAGAAGCTGCCAGCAACTCCCTCCTCCCATGTTTGATTTCCCCTGTGCTATTTCCAGTTAACTTGACAACTAACAGGATGGAAAACCCCTCCAGGATCATCAAGTCCAACTCCAACCGAGCACTGCCCAGGCTGCCTCTAACAATGTCCCCAAGTGCCACATCCACACAGCTTTTAATCCCTCCAGGGACAGGAATTCTACTACTACCCTGGGTAGCCTGTTCCAATGTCTCAACACCCTTTTGGCAAAGAAATTTTCCTTAATATCCAATGTAAACTTCCCCTGGCCTTGCTTCTCCACCATTTCTTGGTGCTCCTATAAATCCTTCAGCAAGGCAGCCTCAGCCACCATTTCTTTTGAGATTAAATACGAATTTGTTTGTGGGATTTTGTTGTGTGTTTTTGTGTTTCATTGTGGTTTTTTTCCTGTTTTTCACCCCTTTTGCTCATTTTCTTTCCCTGCCCAGCAGAACTGCAGATCTAACACCAGTCTGGTCACTGGTACAGAGCAGCTCTCCAATAATTCCATGCCTGGTCGTATATATAAACACTGTTTATATATAAAATGAGATGCTCAAAACATGACATTTACCCAACACAGAGCCCGAAGCCTCCTGCCAGGCCAACATAGCTGTTCTCCCCTGGTATTTGACCATCTCTCTGCTCGGCTCATGCTTTTGTCATAACCATGGTATCAATATCCTCTTACCACAGCAGCTTCCTGTCTCCCCACCTCCTCACACCTAAGCCTTTAAAGACAAGTTTAGTTGCACCACTTCCCTATTCCTTCAAGCCTTTTCCATCAAATCCTATTATTCACTGTCCTTCAGCATTTCCTAGAGAGCTGTTCCCAGCCTCTGTAGTCCTCTCAGATCCTGGAAGGCTGTTCTAAGATCTCCACATAACTTCCTTTTCTACAGGCTGAAACCTCAATCTCCTCAGCCCGACTCCACAGGGTAAGTTTACACAGAGGTGTATCCACCCCTGGGTTTCTCCTGGCTCAGAGACAAGGCTTGGAGGACAGCTCTATTTTACAAGTCGCACCAGCTGTGCTCCATTTGGAAAGAAAGGACTGAGAACAGCTGGTTTCTCTGTGGGTAAGGGGCTTCTAGAAACAAGATGTGTTCACAGCAGTGTTGACCCAAGGCTGCCTGGAATGAGGGGGGACAAAGAGGGCCTCAGCTGAGCAGTCTCAGGACCAGGTAAGCATGAAAACAGCTTTTATATGTTGGCTGCAGCACTTGATTTGCCTCCTGCACAGGCTATTGCATCTCAGGCACATCCAGAGGAGATTCCGACTGGCTTTCATCCCAGTCTTGCAGCAGAAATGCACTCAGCACTCACAGTTTCAGGTTCCAGCCTTCTCCAAGTCTATTCCAGAGGCTGAAGCATTACAAATATATTGAAGCCACCTCCCCTAACTTCCACCCTTAGAGCAACTGGCTTTTACAGGGCAGGCAAGCCTGGGACCTGCACAGAACTGGGATTTCTAACCCATTCCAACAGAGAAAATGCCTCGTTTGAAGGTGTTGGACAGCTCCAAGAACAAGCCTCAAGTGCCAGCCTCACCTCTGGATCTCTCCCACATATGGACAGGTCCCAGACGTCTTGTCGTCTCCAGGGTGACATGAGCAGAACCACACAGATCCTTCTCTTACCAGCTGGTTCCAGTCTGATCCCATGAGCCAAATTCCTTGGGCTGGGGGACTCCTTGCAGCCCAGCCAGTGCCAGGGTTTCTGGGTGCTTGCTCTGTTTTGGCTCCACATGGATGCAAGGCAAGAGCTCTTGGATCCCGGAGGGTTTCTCCCAAACATAACCAAATTCACCAGGTCCAAAGCTATGGGATTGTGACACAAATGAAGAGCTTGAGATAAAACTTCCCAAGCAAAGAAAGAGCTGGAATAAACGAAGTCATCCTGTTTAAGAAACCCTGTTTAAGGAAGTTGAGAGTATGGAGCTGCAGAAGGGGCTGGGGGCAGAAAGGAGGGAGAGGATGAGACAGGTTGATGATCCAGCCTCTCCCACTCTAGGAATGCACAGAAGCTGGCATATGGATCAAAAACACACTTGGGGATGTTACTTTGCTCATATAATTATTGAATTTCTTAGTGGAAGAATGTTTTCATTGGAAGCTTCTGGAAAGCCACCATGTCTGTCAGCAGGACATCAAGCTCAGCCACGTGAGAACATGCCAAGCTTTGCTGAGTCCAACACTCAGCACCAAATCAGGCCAAAAACTGACCCAAAACACCCCCTAAATCTTCCAGCTAAACCTTGCCTCCTGCTCAGAGCTGCTGCACAGCAACACAAGCCCCTTCTCAGCAACACTTGGCTGTTGCTCCAAGCAAGACCCAGCCTCAGGTCAGGACAGGCACAGCACAGCCCTGCAGGAATGGGGTGAGCCATCAGGAATAAAGCACATTCCCTCCATCCCAAAACACTGCCTCTCTGCAATGCCGCTTTCATCTGATGTTTGCAAGGCACTCCCAAAGCAAAGGTCGGTTCTCCACATCCTTACCCGTGAGGAAGCAGCAATTACCAGGAGCATCATGGTGTGGAGCCCAGGGATGGCTGCAGGAATGTCCTTATCTGGTTGGAAGAATCTGGATGTTCCAGGGCATTAAGTGCCTCACTCTCCCAGCAGCAGCTCCACAGATTGCAGCTGCCAAGCTGGCTCCTTATCAGGCATTCTGTGACCCCAGTGGAGCTACTTGGATCCCTCACACCAATCCTCAGAGCCCTTTTGTGTATTTTAAACACATTTCTTTAACTTCTTCCAATGGCTCCTCACTGAAATTCCTGTGCTGAGATCAAACAGCATCCTGTGATAATCCACTGGCACCAGCAGGAATTCACCTGACAGACAGGGATTTCTCAAGCTGAGTTACCACAGCCTCAAGCACTCAAAATCCATGGGTCATTTGCACGTGTGTTGTGCTGATGTGAGGTACGAAACACTCCAAGGGTACTGCTTCCCAATGGGATTGCATGGACACACACTTTAAGTGCCAAGTCAGGGCTTTAACACTGGCACTTGGACTGGTGACTTTTTTTCCTTATTGTTTTCAATCTTCCTTCTCTTCAAAATGATTCCCATCCATCAGCTACCACAAAAATGTTTAAACTCAATGCCCTGAGAGGAATTCCACTGTTTTGGCAGTATTTCCACTTGCCTCTGACAAACATTTCCACGCTGTAGTTTAGAGCACACAGCACATGAGTCTTTCCACACCAAAGTGCTGGAAGCCTTCTCAAATCCCAGCACAAAGGTTGTTGAACACTCTGGGTGTTGATTCCAAGTGTCAAACGCCAAGGAAGAAAATAATTAAATAAAACAAGGTCACCTCTTCATTCCCACCTTCTTCTGCCATGTCCGCCCCGTCCTTTGCTGCCAATCTGGACACAGCTACAGGAGAAACAAAGGACTTGAGGCTGAACAAGGCAAGTGTTTTGACCCTCCAAGGTGTCTTGAGTTACATGGAAAAACCAGAGAGCAGTCATTCTCTGAGTGATGTTTTCCAGGTGCACTTCATCTCCCTGAACACCTCCACAGCTTTCAACCCATCACTTAGGAAGCCCTGTCTGCTCTCAGCCTTCTCCTTTCTCCATGTTTGATCCTTTTTTTCACTCCAGAGTGATCACTCCTCTATCTGAGTCCACCCAAAAGCTCTGCCCCCTCTGTCCTCAAAGGGAATCCCATCCTACCCAGTCCTTCAGCCAGCTTCCCACCTAAGCCCCTAACTTAATGCCCAACACCTCTTGCCTTTTACTCCTTTGTGCCTCATTTTTACTTTTGGCATTACCCTCCCAAGAAAAAAACACCTGGGAGCCAAATCTTCCTCCTTTCTTCTTTCCTGTAATCACAGCTTTCTGTTCTTCATCTCTTTGCCTCACCTCCCAGCCACGCTCCATCCAGCGCTCCCCAGGGTCACATCGAGACTTTTTCATGTACATTAAGACTAGAAGATACCAACAATGTTCTCCTTCCAGGGAGTCTGTCTTTCCAATCATCTACTTAAGTGATCTGCTCCTCAAGAGTTTCCCCAAAAGCCCATGGAGCTAAGATACAGCACATACAGCAAAATCTCTGCAGGAAAGCTATTTGCAGTCTCATGTACAACAAATTCCTGCAAGTAATCTACTCAAGGTAGCTCTGCTACCAGCAAAAGGCCTATCGTGGAAGCATTGAATCATTAGGGTTGGACAAGATTTCCACAATCATTGAGTCCAACCTTTGATCACAGCCCATCATACCCAACAAACTATCAAGAAGTGCCACATCCACATTTCTGAACATTTCCAGGGATGAGGACTCTACCACTGCCCTAGGTGGAGCAGGTGGCAGCCTCATCCCTGCAGAAGAGCCCTGATTAAATGAAAGAAAATTTCCAAAATTAAGAGTTGTATCTGTGCCCTAACCTACGCTGAACCACTTCCCAGTCTCTGTGGATGAAAGCAGGGGAGAAGCAGCCTAGGAGAGGGAAAGCTGAGGCATTTCCCACAGCTCTGACTGGAACAGGTTCAGGTGCAGCACATCTCTGAGCCACGTCCGGCCCACACTGGTCAGATGTCACCTGTGACACCCCTGGGGTGTGAGCAGAACTTGCACAATGCACATCCGGTGTGCATGCGACTCTGCCTTGGGCATATAGCAACAGGTGGATCATTTTCATCCTGGGCTGTTCTCCAACCTCACTTTTAGAGCTGTGATCCCCGCAGATCCTGTTGGAACACTGACCTGGATGTCAGGAACTGCCACTGCTGACTTCAACATCCACGTCACCGTCAAGTCCTGCCACCGGTACCAGTTCCCCAGGTCAGAATGGGAGACCACACACCCAAAGCCCTGCTGCTGTCCCCAGACTCAGCCACTCCAAACGCAACCAAACAAAACCAGCTTCAATTCTGTCAGGCAAGAACAGCCCATCAAAACATGCCCAAACTTGAGCCAGCAGGAAAATTTCCTTCCAGGATAAAGCAAGGCTTGGGTCACTGGCCACAGGTAACAAACCTTGGAGTACAGAGAGGAAAGCTCTGGCGTTTTGAGGGACACAGGCCACATGTGACACTAATTACAGAGGATTAATTTTCTTCAGCAAGGTTCACCACTCTGGAAAGAACAGAAGCTGCACATCTGCATGACCCAGCCAAATCCAGCTGCTCGTACTTGCACAGCAGTCTCCTAAAATGCTCGGATGGCTCCGGAGCCTGTCAGGGCAATGTCCCACTCCCGTAGTTGCACAAACACTTGAGGCAGTGGGTGCTCAGCTGCAAATGGTGAGAGACAAAAGGCAACTTTTCATGTCCCACACCTGATGAAGCACAACATGGTGCCACCAGGCACAGGATGCAGCCTACAGCTCACCAGGAGAACTGGGAGCTATCCTGCAAGTAACTTTGTTACATATAGAAAAAGCCTGAATCTGTAACATGTTTTGCTGAAAAAACACATTAAGTCGTCTTAAGCAACGTTCAAGTAAAAACAACCTGGGGTGGAATGGATGTCTGGGTTAAGGAAGGCAGCTGGATAATACCTGAAGTCTCAGGGACCAGTTCCTCAGGGAGGCAGGTAATCCACCTTCCCTTCCTGCCAACTCCAACTTAATCACCACCCACCTGCACAATCCACACACAGGGCAACGTGAGGGACCAAGCTTTCACATTAGGTGTAATAGAAAAACATTCTTTACTCTGCAAGTGTCTTTACAAATATATATTTATATATTTAAGCCCATTTCAGGCCATAAAATCCCATAAAAAACAACCAGTACCTTTTTGAACAAGAGAAACTGCAGGGCAGAAGCCTGAGGTGACAGACTCCCACACAGGGGCTGCTCTGGCGCTTCTCTGAAGGCCTTTAGTTAGCACATAAAACCATCTCAAAAATCCTTTGATGTGAAAGGAGGGGCACCATTCTTGTCCCACTTTCACCACTCTCTGTATGAGGTAAACTGGGATCACTTTTACATCATCACTTTAGAAAGGAGATGTTGTATCCTGAAGACCAGCTTTTCCAAAGAACATTTGTGAGTGGGTTAAAAAGGTAAGACGTGTGGATCCAACCATAATGTGCTGTTGTCTCAAAATAGAAGAAGTTGATACTAAAAAGCTATTCCAGATACATACAAGTACAAACACTAGAGCTGGTCAGAAAGATTCAGTTTCAACATTTTTTTAAAAGCAGGGAAAATTTTCTGTAGTGTGGCTTTTCATTTCCCCTCTCCTCACTTTTCCACCAGTCCCATAAACCCTTCCGAAAAAATCACGTGTCTTTTGTCAGAGTGCAAAGTCCATCCAAATCTCATGTTTCAGTTCACTATCTCTACACTTTACAAATCCTGATGGCAAACCAAAAAGGTCTCAATTTAACTTAGCAAAAGTGTTATCTAGAAAATATTCAACACCAGGAGGTCTTACAAAAAAAACTTGAGACTACTAAGGCATTCTAAGGCACAGTGTTTTGGAAGAAGTGCTTTCTCCCCGTAGTGTTGCTTTATACACATCACGTGTGCGAGTCCAAGGGATGCATGGAGCTGCAGATGGATGCCATGGCTTCTCCCAAACAGGGAATTCCATCTTCTGCTGCTGGTTCAGACGTAGGCTCCCAACGCTGCGTGGAATTCAGTGAGACATTGCACCAGCTGCTGAAACTTGGGTCTCTCCTCAGGATCTAGGGCCCAACAGCAGGCCATCACAGCAAACCTGCAACACAGAGGCACATGGAGCACAGGGGAACGTCAGCCAGGCAACCACAGCCCCAGCCTGAAAGGCAAACAGCATTTGCCACTGGGTTGCTCTGGCTGAGCAACAACCAGAGAGAGACAAGGAGCCCTGGATCTTATGGTTCATAATGCTGAACAGCTCCTTCCACAGATGGACACCTGGAATGATGAGCAAAGGGGCTGTCACCAGAGGTCCTGGCTTGATTTAGCATATAACCAATGGCAATCCCGGAAGGAGCAGTACATAGCTCACTGGAAATTGCTCAACTGCTATAAAAGCATGGAATGGTTTGGCTTGGAAGGGACTTTGAAGACTACCTAGTCCCACCCCTGCCAAGGGCAGGGACACCTTCCACTAGCCCAGGCTGCTCCAAGCCTTGTCTAGCCTGCCCTGGAACTCTTCCTGTGCCAATTCCTCCCTCAAACGGAGGAATTCCGCCCCAAAATCCCAACTAACCATGCCCCCTGGCAGTGGGAAGCCATTCCCCCTTGTCCTGTCACTCTACCCCTTGTCCCAAGTCCCTTTCCAGCACTCTTGGAGCCTATTTAAGCACTGGAAGGGGCTCTAAGATCTCCCAGGAGCCTTCTCTGGTCCAGGCTGAACACTCCCAGACTGTCTCCAGAACCGAGGGGGCTCCAGCCATCAGAGTATCTTCACCTCTGGACTCACTCCACCAGCTCCACATTCTTCTGATGCTGGGGACCCCAGAGCCAGAGTTCCATGAGCCATGTTTACCCCAGGGTTTGTCTGACAGGCAGAACAAACAGGCAGGGGAAGGCAACCCTGGCTCTCCCTTTGGGCAGCCTGGCTTAACACACCAAACACAAACCAGCCCCTTTCTCCTCCCCCAGCAGAGGCACTCACAGTTCATCGGGGCAGTTGATGGGCTGAGCTATTCGATAGCCATCCTTTAAATAAGCTGCCATCTCGAAGGGGTCGATGTCCACGTATGGGGTCTGTCCCAGGGTCATCAGCTCCCACAGCGTCACCCCGAAGGCCCACTGCAAAGGAACAGTGCAGGCATTAACACAACATGCTGAACCCCCAGAGCTCCTCCAGACAGCCCACAAAATCAGCTGTAAGGAAGATTACAGAGTAAGAAAGCTTTTACATAAATGCTCTATATAACTACATTCAACATGTCTTGAACTGGGCTAATTAGGACTCACAGAGCTGGTGTTAAATTGCCCAGAGAAGCTGTGGCTGTCCCATCCCTGGAAGTGTCCATGGTCTGGTCAGGCTGGACGGGGCTTAGAGCAACCTGGGCTACTGACTCCCTGCCCATGGCAGGGAGTAGGATCCAGATGGTCTGAAAGTCCCTCTCATCTCAAACCAACCCGTGATTCCACAAAGTTGAACTAAACTTATATTCTTACTGCACTAATATTTTAGTGCTAAAAATCATGCATTTTTTAACATGACATTACAGAACACCTAAATCTAAACAATACTGAACACTGGAAGATTGTCTACTATAAAACTGTTGGTTTTCTTTTTTTTTACATTTTACTTCTTCAAAACGCCTCAAAAAAAAAAAAAAAGCCAGTGAACTTCAAAGGATCAGAAAGGCAAACTGAATGAAATTATAATTTTTTGATTCTAAATAATCTGTATATTTGGGGAGTATGCTCAGGAATCCGACTTGGGAAAAAAAAGAGATTTCATCTCAGTAAACCTGACAGCTGGATCATCATCCAACACATTCAGCTGGCAACCCTTGCCAGAAAGAGCTTAAAGTGATGAAAAATCCATCAATTAATGCACACACAAGCCAAGTACAAGGAAAATGATTTATTATCTGGTATCCAGAGACCCAGGAGACCAAACAGAGATGGGGCTGATACTGCACGCACATGACTCACTACTCAAGTTACACATCATCATTCATTAAAAAGGGGCAGAATCCTGTAAGGCTGACATGTCTCTTGTTTTAATCAAGAGAAATCCCACCACTGCCTTGACCCAAGCTTTAGGGAAGGGATATTTTCAGGTGGGAAGGGCAGAGAAGGGCAGGGGCGCAGATGAGGCCCCGCTCCAAACAGCCACCGAAGGAAATAAAGTCCCTTTTTACCTGCAGTGGAGAAGAGTGCTGAGGGACAAGGGTTGGTCATGAAGATGAGACAGAGGGATTCAAGCAAAACCACTCTGGGAATACAGCTGTTCTAATTCCATAGGTAGCTGCATAAAAATGGCATGAGGAGATGCAGAGCTTCATGCCCAACAGCAGGAAAACCTCGGAATTAAGATTCAGCAGGAATCATGGTTTGTTTTCCTACACTCTGGCTGACTGATACGGCTGTTGGCAGAGGAGCAACACATTATTGGGAAAGTTTCAAGCCAGCGAACACATTTGAAAGAAAGTCTTCCAAAAAGCAAGCCTGGAACACATCCCATGGCACCTCTGCAGACACAGACGCTGTTTGTACCACACTTCATCACCCGTTCCCTGTTACATGCAATGGATCACTGGGTTTGTTCCTACCAAACCCACAAAAACATCTGACATCAGCTTTTTGTGAAAGGAGTCCAGGTAGATGCAAAGCTGATATTTAGGGCACATGGTGTTTTCTACATGCAGAAAAACTGTTTGCTTTTGAACTCTACAAAACTCAGATGGCCACGTGTCTGCAGTTAGAACTGTGTGTTAAAAGGTGGGTGGCATTTATCCCTAAGCAATGAAAAAAGGACGTCTGGGTTAAAATGGGCTGGAAGAGATGCTAAATTGCACTGGAGTTTTCAAAAATGGTTACAATACTGAGATTTACTCATCCTAATAAAATTCCACATCTCACTGCCACTGTTACATAAGCTTTGATTTCCCAGTCCTCACAAACAGCAAATGCTTTCACGTTCCAGACTTTTTTTAAAAAAGTAAAAATATAAAAACCCACCACTTGATTGAGGTAATTTAGCTCTCTAAAAACATACTTTTACAGGCAACTTCCACTTCCTCTTCTGTCTTCAAGTTTGGTAAAACACAAACTCCCATGTGTTTTCCAATGAATACACATGTGGAGCACAAGTGGCACCTTCTCCTCCTTCCTTCTTTTTCTTGTTGTTTATATGGCTGCAGCACTAGTACAGAGACCATGGAAGTAAAAAAACCAACCAGAACTTCTCTTAAGTTTCCCAAACTGGCACCAGACCACTATCCTGGATGGGATGCATCCGAGGGCACCAAGGCAACAGGCTGAGGTCACTGCAACACTGGTCTTATCTCTGAAAGGTCACCTCAACTGGGAGAGGTTCCTGACCACTGGAATGAAGGCATCCTCTGGAGGAGCTGGGATTCAGGGGACTATGGGCCACACAGTCAAACACCAGCTCCTGTCCTGCTAATGTTGGGGAGCTCATTATCCTGGAACTCACTCCCATGTGTATGAAGCACAGGGATGCCTGGGAACAGCCAGTGTGGATTTATGAAGGGAAGCCATGCCTGACCAGATCTTTGCTGAGCAGACAGAGGGTGAGCAATGGATGTCCACCTTTACTTCCAGAGGGTGCTGGGGCACTGAACAGGATCCCCAGGGAATGGGCATGGCTCCAAGGCTGCCAGAGCTCCAGGAGCCTTTGGACAATGCTCCCAGGCACAGAGTGGGATTGCTGGGGTGTCCTGTGCAGGGCCAGAAGCTGGACTGATGATCCTTGTGGGTCCCTTCCAACTCGGGATACTTTATGAAAAGAAGACTAGTCTCAGTGCAGTGCTCTGAATTTCACTGTGTTCCCTGCCAGCAGTCCCAAGGAAACAGGGAGCAAGGAGCACTTTTGCTGTGCCCAAAGGGACTGACTTACCCCTAAACCATCTGCCACGAGCAGCTGATGCAGGAGTGGTTGTAGAACTGCTGCTCTGAACAAGCCACTGTTACATATCCAGTGCCATGATCCTCTGCCTCCAGCTCTGGGGTCCTCAACATCAAAAGGATGTTGGAGCTGCTGGAGTGAGTCCAGAGGAGGCCACAGAAATGCTCCAAGGGCTGGAGCCCGTCTGCTCTGGAGCCAGGCTGGGAGAACTGGGGGGGTTGACTTGGAGAAGAGAAGGGTCCAGGGAAATATCACAGCACCTTCCAGTGCATAAAGGGGCTCTAGGAGAGCTGGAGAGGGAATTTGGACAAGGGATGGAAGGACAGGACAAGGGGGAATGTCTTCCTACTGCCAGAGGGCAGAATTAGATGGGATATTGGGAAGAAATTCCTCCCTATGAGGGTGGTAAGGTCCTGGCACAGGGTGCCCAGCAGCAGCTGTGGCTGCCTCTGGATCCCTGGAAGCATCCAAGGCCAGGCTCGATAGGGCAACCCGAGATACTGGAAGGTGTCCCAGTCCATGACAGGGAGTGGAATTAAATGGGCTTTAAGAATCCCTCCCAACCCAAACCATTCTGGGATTCTCCAACAGCTGAAAAAAGACAAAACTGTCAGCAAAAAACAGAAAAAAACCCTCACCACATCACTAGCACTGGAGAACTCATTGTTGACCAGGCTTTCCAGAGCCATCCAGCGGACTGGCCTGTTCTCGTTGTCCCCCAGGCAGTGGTAGTCCATCGGGAACAGGTCCCGGGACAGCGCGTTGTCCGTGATCTTCACCTGCAGCGCATCGTCGATGCTGCGGCACAGAGAACAGCAGCGTTCACAACCCCACAGCAAACAGCCCTGCCCAGCCCAAAGCTCCACACCCGGCACCTCACTGTGGACTGCTGACCCATGGCTATCTCAAGCACTGGCACTCTCCTGCATCAAGACACACTTACTCTGTCATTAGCAAATATATCATGGCACCAAGTTATTCTGTGCCAACTGATAAGCATTAGAAAAATCAGCAGGCTTGATTAAATAAAACCAAACATTTACAAGTGCAAAAAAACCCGTTAAAGCAAACAAGTAACAGCCTTAAGTTACTCCTGCTCTTTTAGAGATCCCCTATCAGAGCAATTAAACACCTTGTAGCTCTAGTACCTCTGCGGCAATAATGAGGGAAAGATCTAAGCAAGGCAAGAGCCAGAAATATTTTTAAACAACCAGTACTCTTTGTGGTCCAAGAGCATATTTCTGATCAAGCCATCTGCTGAAAAACTGTTTATTCCCTCCACAAGAGATAGTGATGCTTGTCAGAAACTGGGTACTAAGGGAAACTTACTTTAATCAAGAAAAGATTACTCAAAAGAGCACAGAGAATTTGCCCCCTCTGGGATGTGATTCAAATTCTTTGAACTTGAAACTGTGTAATAAAGTTCAGTGTTCTTAAAAACAGCTGACCTCAGAATATGGCTGAGATGTCGGCTTCAACATTGTATGACAAAAAACAGAGAAGGAACATTGGGTTGGGGGTATTGCAACAAATTGGTTTTTGTTGTCTTGTCATTTTGCCAATCATTTCTTTATTTTGATGAGAAAAATGAAATGCAAATGGTCTATCCGTGTGTTACCCTCTTCACTATCTCAGATACCTTTTTATTTATTTATATGCACTTTCAGGCCAGTTCCTTGTCCTCAAAATTTACAAACCAGGAAAATTCCTATCTAGCCATTATTATGAGTTCAGAGAAATTCCTAGAAGACCCGTTTGAAAACAAATTCAATCCAAAGGGCAATTCCCCAGTGATTAGAGAGCCCTGACGTGTGTAATCCTCATGTCCACTGTAATTGGACCTGGCTGTTCCATGAGTACATGAGACCAAAAGCATTTCCTCCCTAAAACCTGCCAAGATCACTGGAATCCTGGCTCCTTTCCCAAAATTAGGACATGAGTCAGATGCACTTCCCAGCCTTTCACCACTCAGACCAAACCTGGGAAACAAAGAGGGGCAGGTGGAACCAAGTCCTTCAGGGGACCTTTGCTACTGTCACCTCTTTCCAATCCATGGCAGAGGGTGGAACTAAATGGGCTTGAAGGTCCCTCCCAACCCAAACCATTCTCTGATAAGAAAAATAAACAAAAATATATTCTCAGATATAAAGCTCCAGGTGATGCCCCTGATGTTTGTGATCTCTGTCTCCCGTGGTCCCACTTCCTACTCAATATGCTCACCAGTGAGGAAAAGCAATATAAATTAGGAACAGAATCTGTCAGGAATCCCATCACACTGAGCATCCTTTCAGGGCACAAGAGCAGAGATGGTGCTCACTGGGTTCCTAGAAGGCCAGCAAACACCTCCATCTCTACACTCTGGAGTGTATTTCCAGCCTGAAGATGGTCTCAAACCCCTCTCTGGTATTCCTGCCATTCCAGAGCACATTTGTATCTATCCATCATTTGGCAACTAAGAAATCTACCACTGAACAAAGTCTTTAACTCAGTTTTTAAGCAGAAAAAATGAAGAAAACCAACTTCAAACAAAAATCTATCAATAAACTGAGGAGATATTCCAAGTTTTTATAAAAGTTGAAAGGAAGCTCTAATTCTTTTCAAGCCTTCGAAAAAGTGATAGACAAATCCAGCTGAAGCATTTACAGAGAGCATGTTCCGCATCCTTTAGAACCACAATTCCTGGTTCCCCTTGCTTTGGAGGAAAACAACATCACTGACTCCACCAGCAACCCCAAACCTGCATTTTGAAGGAGAGCCCAGGCTGAGTGCAGGGAGCTGCAGCTGCAGAGGGGACAGTACTTACACACAGTTCCTTGCAGCCAGGTCTTTGTGGATCACCTCCCGTCTGGCCAGGTAGCTCATCCCACAGGCAATCTGGATGGCCATATGTACCAGATCCTGCTGGGAAATCGCCTGCAAGAGCCCAGAGCAGCAGCCATCAGCCCCTTCAGCCCAGAACCTGCAGGGTTAATGGGTTTCTGTGTCCCAGTGCCCCCTCCCCTCCCCTTCCAGTCCCCCAGACACAACCGCCTATGGACACTCATGATGGTGCCTTACTCTAAATTTTAACTTCTTTTTTTGACGTGCCAAGTGAAAACACTTCCATCTTGCAAGTGTCTCACTCTTTTTATCCACTTTTCCTTTGATTGGAAGTGGACACAGGCAAAAATGATCCATTTTATCCTCCTTCCCACACCTTTTTCCCTTTGTTTCCCTGGAAACCAGCTCATTTCCAGGCAGAAGCACAGTCAAAATCCTTGTTGCTCTCCAAAATTAGTATCAAAGGCTGTTGCTTCAGCTCCTTTTGCAATTTCACAGTCCCATCATAATTAAAATCTTGCATGCATTTATAGCTTGGGATTACCAAAAGTAGTATCAGTAAATCTGAAATTTCTCCATACGTGATTTTCCTTACCTTAATCCACAATTTTCTCTAATTGTTGATATAATTTTAGGATGCATTGACTGAGCTCCTACTCTAATAACAGGTGACTGAGCTTCCTGCCCTCTGAACACCCAGGATAAACAGTCAGAAATGCATTCTTGGTGGGAATCAAGGCAAACACTTGCTGGGGAGGCACCTCTGCAGTTCTCCTGCCATCACACCGAACAGGAGAGTGCCACAACCACTCCTCTGGTGGCACAAACTCAGGTGCCAGAGGTTTAATGGGCACAAAGTCCCACACGGGCAAGGGTACCTGAGGATTGTTGGCCTCCACCAATTTGCACTGTCGCAGGAAGAGTTTAAGGTTCCCCCAGTTCATGTAGGGCAGCAGCACCATTGGTTTCTCTCCCTCCTCTATACAGACATGAGTGATAGGCAGCAGATTCCTGAAAGACAGAGGATTCCTGATGTTATGGAACTGACATTTGACAAAATTCCTTTTGCTATGGAACTGACATTTGATAAAAATACTTTTGATTCCTAAACACAGTAATAAAATTAATTCAACATGGAAGAAAACCACTTAATCTTGTATTGGGAATTGCAGGGCACAACATATCCAAATAACTGAAGCCCTAGACAGTATTTCTTTTAATAAATGAAATATTTGACTACTTTCCCGTTATGAAGAACCCTCCAAATGTTTTCATTTGGTCCAAGAGGGCTGACATAAATTGTTGTGAATACAGGTTGCCATTCGTACACAGAAGTGCTATATCCTAAACTGGGAGGTGTAGCATTCCAAGTCAACTACAGATATAAAATAGAAACTTCCATTACAGCAGTTTAACAAAAAAAAAAAGTCAAAACATCATGTTTGAGCTGCTGCAAAGTGACAGAACAGAAGATTTTAGCCCTGAATTAGCCACTTTAAGGGCCTTTCCAAGCCTTTTGTGGCTCAGATAACCTCCACACTGCAGTGTCTCTGCACATCTTCCTTAGAAGAAATATAAAATATTACATATACCAATATGCAAATTCACAGAAACTCCTATTGAATACCATTAGTAAAAGTCACCAGTGACTTACAATTGTTTTTAATTTTGAATTTTCTTACTCTTTCCTGAAAATTTCTCACAGCCAGGTGTCACATCCATAAGCTCTACAGACCCAGGAAGGTCCCAGCTTTATAGGCAGTGTAGGGGAGAAAAGCTTTTTTGACTTTTTAAAGAAAGTTTGACTTTTAAAAGGGAGGATAACAGCTCACTTGGAATGATGAGAGAGGGGCCAAATTAATTTTGTTTCTATTTAGGTATGTTTCACCAAGAACCTGCTACTCTTGTATTTTAGGCAAAGCCTTTATTATTAAATAAGGCTGGGAGAGCTGGGAACATCCAGCCTGGAAAGGATCCAGGGACAGACCTCAGAGCCCTTTCCAGTGCCTAAAGGAGAGCTGGAGAGGGACTGGGGACAAGGGCCTGGAGTGACAGCACAAGGGGAAATGGCTTCCCACTGCCAGACAGGGATAGATGGGATCTTGGGAAGAAATTCTTCCCAGGGAGGGTGGGGAGCCCCTGGCACAGGGTGCCCAGAGCAGCTGTGGCTGCCCCTGGATCCCTGAAGTGTCCAAGGCCACGTTGGATGGGGCTTGGTGCAACCTGGGCTAGTGGAAGGTGTCACTGCCCAAGACATAGATGAGCTTTAAGGCCCCTTCCCACGCAAACCACCCTGGCATTCCATGATTCTACAGAAGTGTTGCTGAATTCCCAGCAAAGAGCTCCCTCTCCTCAGGGAGCTTTAGCCCAGGTACTTCCACCTCACAATGACATGGATTTGTCACCAGCCCTGCCTGCCCTACCTGTGGTGAAGCCCTCGGAGTTTACAGCTTTCCGTCAGCATCATTGTCACCTGCACCTCTGAGGCTTGATCTGAGGGGAAAAAGGAACCACAGATAAACTTTGGAAACAAACCAACATATTAATTAAACTTCAGTCCAGATTTGCAAGTCACTTGAGGTCATTTGAGCATGAACAAAACTTGCTTGCCTCCTTTCTTAAAATGGCACTTACAAGAAGCCCCAAAGTTCAAGGCCAAGCTCTGAGGCTCATTTCTGCTTAAAGGAGTGGGGTGAAGCCCAGAAAGGAAATCAAGCACATTCCAGGTGCTGACAGACTGTGGTTCTGCACTTCCTGACAGCTTCTGGGCACGCACAAGGCGGCTGCACTGGGCACAGGGCTGGTGCCCACGGAAGCAATGGGATGTGCCAAGTGCTTGCCAAGCACCAATGTACTCTGAGGACAATGCTTTGCTGCTGAGTTACCACTCCAGGTACAGTTGTCTTTACTGCCACATGGCTGGAGGCTGTTTATGTCTAGATTTACTTATTTCCTTGCTCTCTGCTTGATATACTTGACTCTTGGTAACCTTGGAACTGTTTGCTGCTCTCACTCCCACCTTTAAAAAACAATAAATAAATAAAACCACTGCTGCCAGCTAAAATTCAGGCACCTGTGATAACTCCAGTAACCTACAGCAATCACAGCATCCACTGGGCAGAAGCACAAGTGGTGCCTGGAACCCCCCTATCACCACTATTTGTGTGTTTGGGGTTTTTTTCACCCTTTGGTGGCAAGAACCTCCACGGAAGCTTAAGGAGACGCCAATGAGAGCTCTCCCAATCCCACCCTCCTCACACCTGGGAGCATTTTCTGTGTCTCCCTCTTGCTGGGACTAGTTCTGGCAGGGAGCTGGCACAGGAGAGCCTAGCACAGCCCAAGGAGCTCTCCTTGTTGCACTAGGGGGAATTTGCATGTTGTGGATGAGTCAAGCCAAGGTTTTACTGCCCTGGGAGGAAGAACAGGCAAGAAATTCTCTGCTCTTTTCCCTGCTCCAAGGTCTGATCCTGCTCCCTGTACAGCCCTGACACCTTTTCCTAACTGATCTTGAGCCCTGCAAAAGAAAACGTGACCCTGGCTGAACGAAGAGTGATGGGAGCACTTTGAAGAAGCTCAGAGGTGCCACTAAATTAGTGACAATTATGGCTGTGGTATATTATGGGATGCATCAGCCAGTGCTTTTGGGCCTATCACTTCAAGGACATTTAAGGGGCTGGAACACGTCCAGGGAAGGGAATGGAGCTTGGGATGGGGCTGCAGCACCAGGAGCAGCTGAGGGAGCTGGGAAGGGGGCTCAGCCTGGAGAAAAGGAGGCTCAGGGGGAACCTTCTGGCTCTGCACAACTCCCTGACAGGAGGGGGCAGCTCGGGGGGGTTCAGGCTCTGCTCCAGGGAACGGGGACAGGATGAGAGGAAACAGCCTCAAGTTGTACCAGGGGAGGTTTAAGCTGGATACTGGGGAATATTTATTGACAGAAAAGATGGTCAGGCAATGGAACAGACTGCGTGGGACACTGGTTGAGGATTTATATCTGGAGGGATTCAAATCTGTGTGGATGTGGCACTTCAGGACATGGGTCAGTGGTGACCTTGGCAGCACTGGGGGAATGGTTGAACTCGATGGTCTTGGAGGATTTTTCCAACACAAACAAATCTATGATTCCCTTCTATTTGATAACAAGTCTGTATGTGGGGATGGTATGAACAGGTCCTTGCAGTGCAGGAGAGACTGAAGCCACAGCCAGCTGAAGTCTCTGGTCTGCTCTCCAGCAGAAGCATGAGAAACAAAAAGTCCTACTCCCGCGGGCTGGACACTTAACGAATTTGATTATGCACGAGACGGATGCAAAAGGCTTGGAAAGAGGAAAGAAAAACCAAGATCCTACACTAAAGCAAAGTTACACAGCCCTGAATGACTGAATGAGGCAGTTCTAAAAGCCAGCGTTAAAAATGGAGATGGAAAAGCAGATTCCGAGAAGTCAGAGGAGCAGGCTACCTGCACAAACCTTCAGACAGTAATTAATTACAGGGCCCAAAGACCTCAGCCTCTTCACCCAGCACACAATGAAGGGAGGAAAGAGATTCCTGGGTGTGAGTTTAAGCTGATTAACTCCTCACATACTCTCTGGCCCTGTGCTTGCTCAACTGGTTTGCTTTTAATTGTAAGAGCCACCAAGCAATAATTTGAAGCTTTAAATCAGAGACTGTTTAAGAGTGGATTTAAAATCTAAGGAACGAGTCAGGCTGGTTTGGACAATGCACCCATTCATCTCCTCATGGTGACTCTTCTGCCCATGCCTTTCCCTTTCCAGCACTCAGGGAAGTTTCCAACAGGTCACTGTGACGTCCTGTTGTTTTCTCTCCACATTATAGTGGTTGAGTACCCAAAAGGACGATTGACTCCCAGGCAAGTATATACGGAAACTGAAATCTTATCTTATGAAACAGTCTCACCATCCATATTGTGTTTGCTTATCAATATTATTTCCTTGTTTTCTACATGGACAAAAACTTACCCAGCACCAACAAATTCAACAGACTCAGAACAAACAATAGTGTTCAAGGGTAATCCTCCCCTAGCTGAGACCAGTGCCAATATAGAACCACCACACAACTTGATTATTGTGGGTTTATACTAGATATAATTCAAAACACATTATTAATCACCACTTCTTGGAGTGATTCTTGTCAAAAGGGGGAAAAGAGCACCAAAATACTGCTACTGCAACAGTCCCCACTGCAATCAGGCTTCCTTTTAAGGCCATTTTCATCAGTTACAAAGGAAAAAGTTCATTTAAACAAACTTTGTCACATTTAGTAGACTATAACCACTCTTGAGCAACCAGCACACAAATCTTCACAGACCAGGATGAAGGTGATTTTCGCAATATTAATTTTTTTTGTTGTGAGGGCCTGGTAAATCTGACCATCCTGTACTGACAACCCTTAAAACCAAACTAGCAAAGCCACCATTTCTAGTTTTGATAAGAGTCAGAGTCCCAGAGCCAAGCCAGTGACAGCTGTGCCACAGCAATCCCAGCTTGCTGAGACATTTTTCCCAGTACATACTGAGATGAATCCTACAGATTTCATCTTCCTGCCTGGGTCAATGCATAATCCCAAATTCCCCGAAGTGTGTCAATCCCTGAGTGGTTACACACACTTTGTTTTCTTCTCAGAGCTGTTTGTGCAGCCACTCAAGCAAAACAGGGGAAGGATCCTGTCAAACCCACGGGATGCCCACAGGCTTCTGTGGCTCCTTCTGTCTGCCCCAGATCCGTGAACATGTCGGGTGCAGCACAGCCACACACACAGCTGCAGAGGGGAGAGGGGGGGAAAGCCTCCCACAGAGCCAGAAACCTCTGAAATCTTAACAGCTACTTGGAGACACAACTGAGGAGGTCACAGTCTCCTATTTATTAAATCTGGGCACCATGAACAGCCCTGAATTTAAGTTGAGTGCTCCAGGGCAAGGCAATGAGGGCTCGTTGCAAAACTTCCTCAAAGCCCTGAAAAAAGCTGAACTGAGGTATTACCATTATTTGTGATTAAGAACATGTCAGTGCTCAGCCATGAATGGAGTTGCAGTTGGATAGTCATGGGGAGCAGCCAGGTTTCCACGAGGTGATCATGCACCAACAGCTGAGAAACCAAAGAACAGCAACTTCAGGTGAGTTCAGAGGAAGATTTAACCCCCAGAAACATTCCAGATGCTCAGTTAGGACCAAAAACGTCCAACTTTCAGAAGGTGCTTAAAACCAAGACTGAGATAGATATAAGTGCATTCCAGAGAGGAAGATGTTCTCCAAGCCCAGGTTTTACCCAAAAGCCAGGCTGTGAAAGGCAGTCCTGAGGGCCAGGGCAAGAACAAGGCAGGATTCCAAGCTCTGATGAAGCCTAGGTTTATCTCCTGATATCACAGGATTTGTGTGCAGCCAGGCACAATAGGGGGCTTGGCACTGTTGATTTTACAGAAGAGGCTGATCCCTCTATGCTGGGATGGGCTGGGGCCCTGCCACGTTCTTAGGGAGAAAAGACACCTATTGCATTTTTACCAACTTCTTAAAATCCAGCTGCAAAAATGTATTTAAAAATCTTTGTTCATTATCATTCTTCAATCGCGTGACTCATCACATGAAAAGATCTTGGGGAAGTTCTGTGATGACACTAAATTGAAGGAAATTGCCTGCTCTGAGACCAGGCACTCATCACCTGCAGGGTACCAGGCTCTGCTTCACCAGGAAAAGTCACTCCACACCCCAAAGGACGTAGCAGAGATGAAAAGCAGCAATTACCTGGATATTGCAGTGGGGAGCTGATTAGCTGGATGTTTTCATTAGTCACCTTTTAAGTCAGACCTCCCAGAGTCTCAAAATAGCAAAGCACAGCTTAAATAGCATCACAGAATCCTTTAGGTTAGAAAAGCCCTCCAAGATCATCAAGTCCAGTCGTTCCTCCAGTGCTGCCAAAGCCACTCCTAATCCATGTTCCCAAGTGCCACATCCACACGTCTGTGAAATCCCCTCCAGGGATGGGGACTCTACCACTGCCTTGGGCAGATGTGCCAGGGCTGGGCAGCCCTTTCTGGGAAGAAATTTTCCCTGACATCCAACCTAAACCTCCCCTGGGGAAATGTGAGGCGATTTCTTCTTGTCCTGTCCCCCTTGTTCCCTGGGAACACAGACTGGCACACATCCCACCACAACCCCCTCCCAGGCAGCATCACAATTTTAAAGACTTCTGATTGTAGAATGGTCACTGAAATTTGTTTCTTCAGAAGACAAAGCAGAACCTGAAAATCCATGTAACCACAGGCTTCAAAATTGAACTGAGTCACATTTGAAACCCCTCACAGCCTGCTACAGGCAGTAACAGCAGATTCTCTCAGCACCCCTGCCTGAAGCAGCTCTGCAAATGCACAGCCAGGAGCTCCAAGGCTTCTGATGAATGTTTCCAACAGCAATATTTAAGAAGATGTTTTACCTGCATTTTTTTCTCATCTTTGGACCATTTGTAACGGCTTGTTCCCCTATGAACTTCCTCCTGTTTCATATTGCAAGATAATACTCCCTCACATCAGAACACTTATACAGCCCATTTCCTACACACCTGCCTGTTTTCACAGGTTTCTATTACCCTCATTATTTTTCAGCCTTGTGAGCTTGCCAAACATCCCATGACAAAGCACACAAGCTCCAGCTGTTGAAGGGTGACATGCACACAGGCAGCACAGTGGTCAGAGTGTGGCCACAGGAATTGAGAGTGCAGGACTAGAGGAGCTCCAGGTGATAAATGCTCCCAGTATCAACACATCCTTGTTAATTACTGCTGCTTCTGCATGGCAATTAATTAGGTAAAACTGCTCCCAAGGCAGAATTCCATCCCAGTTCAAAGAGAATGCATGCCTGAGTACTGCTTTAACTCCTCTACATAAGCCTTTGGAAGAAATTCAATGCCTGTGCTCACATCTGTTGCACAGGACATTTTTACTGCTCCTAGCAGATAACTTTTCCTTCCCCAGAAGGATACTAAAGGAAAGCAAGAAGTCATGATCCAACCTGCTTTTTCAAAGGCAGAAAGGAAAGTACATATAAAAAATATTTCAGCTTTAAAATGTCGAGGCCCCAGGAGTCAGACATGGCCAAGTAGAGCATCCGATGCTTCCTCCTGCTGTAGACTGAGCACAGCACCCTGTGCTCCTGTTCGCAGCTCAAAGCTGCAGAAAGTGTTCAGGTCACCACTTCCACAAATCAACATCCCCCTGCTCTCCAAGGCAGCCCTGCATCCTACAGAATTCCAGTCTACTGGAAAGGTAAGACACACACACCAAACCACAGCAGGAGGAGGTTACAGCACGGGATGCTGCACTTAGTCCTGATAAAGTTTCCAGAGAGCAGGATTTCTCTTCCAGCCCTGGTATCCAGGCATCAAGTATCAACCACAAGAGTTTATTTTGCAAAGCAAGGCAGCTCACACTGACAAATCCAAGCCTAATTTGAATAAATCCTGGGATTGAGTCAACATGACACTGCTAAAATAGGAAATGCTATTCTGGTTATCCTACATTACAAATTCACGTGCAGTTTTAAACCACAGGAAAGGGCAGGGAAAAGCGGGATTTGGGGATAGTCTTAATTCCCTGTGTAACAGTTACACCAGAATCCAAGAAGCAGCAACAAAGAGGAGGAAGTAAAAGGCCCTTTGCTCAATAATCTATTTTACTCAAAATGAACCTGAAAGTGTTAAGAAAGTACAAAGTGAAACTGAGAGAGAGAGACATGACCGATGTCATGCTCCAAAGGTCAAGGGGCAGCACATAATAAAACTGATGTACAAGTAGAAATTTTAACTGTATGTAAATTAAAAGTGTCCTGCAGGTGAATATTTTTCAGCACATGGAATAATAAATCTTTAAATGATGTAGTACAATACTTTGGAAATCATCTCCTCAGTATTTTCTGAAGCACATTGTACTGCTTTAAGTGTCTCAGGGTATTTTCTTAAAGAATTAGAATTAAATGACAAATCAAGTGCATTTCTAGGCTGATATTCAGAAATTGCTACTTAGCCCCAGTTCTTTAAATTCAAATATCTTCCTTTACAGAGACACTCAAGAATTTAGCTCAGATGAGCATTAGCTCTTGATTTTTTTTTCATAAGCTATATTCTTCAGAAACAAGATCCTGCACTCTGACTTTGGGAGGTTAAATACTACAAACAATTAGTTCAAATACTATATGTTTAAAGTAAGAACTTAAACTTAGAACTATTTTCACAAGGCTGTGCTTCTAAGAATTAATTGCCCAGAATAGCAAATTCCATCAGTTTAAACAGGACGCCTTGAGAACAACTGTGGATGCTCCAAGTTCTGGTATCTGTTTAGTGTAAACAAGAAACCTTCACCTCGGTTAACACAGAGCCGCTTGTCCACACTTAAATCCCCTAAATGTGCTCAATGCTTTCTCCTGCTTGGCACGGCCTGAATTCTCAGGATTTCTATTCCTGCACTTCTCAACTGCATGAAGTCTTAAAGGGTCACCAACCTTGCAATCATGGAATGGTTTGGGCTGGAAGGGACCTTAAAGCTCATCCTGCTCCACCTCCTGCCACTACACTCCACACCTTCCACTAGACCACGATGCTCCAAGCCCCATCCAACCTGGCCTGAACACTTCCAGGGATGGGGAATCTTCTCTTAACTAGACTAGCAATAAATTTAAAAAATCTAAATAGCAAAATGTCAGAGATAGCCAAGAATGCTGGAAGTCTTTTAGTGACCTAAGATGACAGAACTCAAAGCTTTGTTAAAAGTTGGTAGAACAATAAAGTTTAAAGAGCTGACCTTTGTCAACACTGATTTTGTTCCCAGTGCTTTCCATGGGTGGTTTGTTTCCAAGCACTCCTTCCTTGTACCTCAGAAAAATGTTAAGTGGTTAGAACATGAAATGGGAGCAGCCAGGTTATCTTGAACAGCACACTGGGTTGTTTTTACCAAAAGTGTACCTTGGCCAGAACATCCCAAATGAGTCAGGGCTCTGCACAGCTCACCCTCACTTCATATGTTCCTGGAATAACACAATTCCATTTGTTTTATTAAGAATTTTCTCCTTGACAGGAAAAGCACCATTAAACAATGTGTTCTTTAAATCAAAGGTGAAACTTGTGTGTTTTCTTCCTCCTCTGACATCAGATGATTTAAAAGAGAAAGGCTGAAGGGATTTGTTAAACCCTGAAAAGAGATGCAATGCCAGCTTGGAGAAACATGCCATCAGAGCCATTTCCAAAACTGAGAGGGACTGGAAACCTCTGATTGGAAAGCGAAGCATTCCACCCTCAGAACACGATTTTTCTGTAAAACAAAAAACACAACAAAGAAAGCAAATGCCGGCTATGTCTCTCGTCTTTCTAACAAAGAACTTATTCAGGATATGTTGATCCAAAGATTCCAAAATCCCAAACATTCTAGATAATGTATCCTTGTTCTTGCTGGCAATGACACACATCCTCAGTCTTCATCGGTGTCTGTTTGAAGACAGAACGAAGGTGAATTTTCCACTGAAATGTCTTAAGTGTGAAAGTAACTATGACTTTACGCACCTTGCCGAGCAAATGAACACAGTGGAAGTGTAAAGTGCAAAGACAACACAACAACTGTATGGCCAACATGAAGGATGTAGGACAGTCTGAACAAGACACACCTTTTCCCCAGACTTGGGATCTTTGTAGTCCAAAGTTATTAGAGTTTTCAGAAAGCCAAGAGAGATTCGTTTTCCTTTTAAGCTCTCCTTGGCACAAGACACTGCACGTATGAGAAGGCTCAGGCACCCAGACACAAATGATACAACATTAAAAAAACCATATAAACTCATCTATTTCATGAACCTGCACGTAGAAACTTTGTCACTGCCACGGGCATGTTACAACTTTCTCCCCAGAGTGAACTAAAGTTCCGTGAAAGAAAAAACTCTTTTAAGGATCTGGAGTGAAACGCAGGGATGAATCCTCCTTCCGCCGGTCTTTGTAAGAGATGTGGTGTTGAGGCTTCAAGAGAAGCGTCTCTAACTTTTACACCCTATCAATTTAAGAGCTACAGAACAAGTAATCATTGAATCACATCAACAGTGCTTCAATAACTTCATCAAGCGTTCAAATGAAAGACCCCAAATTCTGTGGCAGATGAGAAACCAGACAGATCATGCTGAACAAGCACACTCCAACCTATTCAACCCCTGCACTGATATTGCTTAATCAGGCTCAAACTTGCTGTTTGAGAGTCTGACCTAATAGTTCTACCCCAGCTTGAGACAACAGGGAACACAGAATATTCCAGGATGGGCTCTTCCACCTCTCCAGCAGGTCCAGGCTCTCTCAGTTTTCATGTATTACTGACTCCTTTAAGAGCAGATCACTACAGAAGGGGGACAAGCACAAAGCTCAGAGAAATCCAGGGATCCTGCTTTCACTGAGCACTGTCCTGGCAGTGCTCTGCATCTCACTGGAGCTCTGGAAAACATTGGGGAAGGAAAGTGGGAAGGGCTGCTGCAGTAACTGCAGTCAACTACCTCTGCTTTTGATCCTTTGGAAGCAACAATGAACCATGGGGGAAGAATACAGGGAAGAGACAAACTGACAAGGCTGCATTTACTCTCCCTCCAGAGCAGGAAATACCCACAGATGTAACTATTGCCTGATGTGCACAACAGCCACAACATTCCCCTTTCCCGAGACAGAAAATGGGAAAACTGACAGCACATTCACTCTGTCCCCATCATTGGGAATAATCCCTCTTGAAAGGGTATGGATGCTGTAATACACTGACAGCTGAAGGAGGGACACATGAAAAGAGGCCCATTGTGACAGGCACTTAGGGCATGACTTTTCTTCCTGGATTTTCATGCAGAAACCATTCCTTGAAGGGCACAACATTGACACCTGCCCGAGTGGCACAGAGCTCTTCTCCTACCAGCCAACAAACTCAAGCTCATGGCCCATCCATAATACTTGTTGGGCTGAGGGGGCTCAGCCTGGAGAAGAAAATTTTCCAAGAACATCTTTGTGGCTTGTGGATTGTAAGAAAGACTGAGACAGACTTTTCATCATGGCTTGCAGGGACAGGACAAGGGGCAACAGTTTCAAATGGAAAAAGGGTAGATTTACATTGGACATAAGGAAGACAATTGTTTAAAATATATTTATTTTTTCTTCCCTGTGAGGTCAGACATTGGCACAGGGTGCCCAGAGAAGCTGTGGCTGCCTCATCCCCAGAAGTGTCCCAGGCCAGGTTGAACAGGGCTTGGAGCAGCCTGGGATAGTGGAAGGTGTCCATGCCTATGGCAGGAGTGGGAGTGGATGGGCTTTAAGGACCCTTCCAACCCAGACCACTCTGGGATTCTAGGATTCTCTTGAAATTCCAGGTTTAAAGCCACAACAACTATCCTAATGTCAGAACAGTGTCTTCAGTTACTCAAGCTCTGATCCTGGTGAGAAAAAAGAGGTGTTTTTTCTCTCAAGGAGGTTATTCTTCCTCACAGTACCTACTAAAAGAACCTCAGTTCACATTTTCCAAAGATCTGGGATACTCCAGCCCCCTTCCCCACTGTTTCCTGACATTTGGGGCAGCACTGGACTTCATTTTATCACTTTCAGAGTGCACCTCTGGGTAAAACAAGACAGTTCTGGAGCAGCTTGTACTTTTGGGAAGGGATAATTTAACTCCACAGACAAAGCCTTTATTCCTTGTCTATTTTCCATGACCCTCAGGCTTTATTGCCTTTAGCAAAGAGGTACTTAAGTCAGCTTAATGATTCTCATACCCATCAAGCTTTTATGGTTGTGCCCTGCTCCTGTTTGTGCCAGAACTGCAGTGTGTGTGTGGCCACAGAATGACCGAGATCAAGTAAAAACTCTGGTTATAAGAGAATTTTTGCAGGTTTTTTTCTTCCAACCAGATCAAATTCCCAACTTATTACATGTCCCAGCTGCACACACAGTAATCACAGGCCAGGGTGTGAAAATGAAGATGTGTGATATCAGCGCTGCAAGTGAGCTGCTGTGAGAAAAGGGGATGTTACAGGTTTTTTTTTTCCCTGCAATCTTCTGCTGCCTAAGCCCAAGTATCAGCAAAACCTACCGCACACTTTTTACCACACAGATCCTTTTTAATGCTGGGGAGCTCTCTATAGTGATCCCATGAATGCCATCACTCCCTAAAGACCATACTCCAGTTCACTGCAGTGAATCCTTCTCTGCAAAGTGAAGAGCTTTTTTCCTGTAGGCTTGTCTCACAGACACAAGCCACGGTAAGGGAGAATTATGGATTTAGAAGTGCATTGGAAGACCCATTTTGGGAAAACAATTTATAAAAAGGTCATGAGAGGCAGCTAAATTAAGATCAGTTTTGACAAATGTTGTTATGTTGTTTAATCCAATGCTATTAAAAGTAGCTTGTGTGCCAAGGGCTAAGTTTTTGAGAACTATATTAAATAAGAGCCAAGGAAAAAAAAAAAGGCAGAACTGTTTGGCAGGGAAAGGGAAAAGAAGAAGGCAGAATTCAGAAAACATTCCCAAAATCCTGGAAAGAAGAATGTTTTTTGGTTTTTAAATATGAGCAGCTAGGCTGGGAGAGCTGAGGGTGCTCACCCAGAGAAGAGAAGGCTCCAGGGAGAACTGAGAGCCCCTTCCAGCACCTAAAGGGGCTCCAGGAGAGCTGGAGGGACTTGGGACAAGGGATGGAGGGACAGGACAAGCTTTAAGCTGCCAGAGGGCAGGGTTAGATGGTACACTGGGAAGAAATTCTTCCCTGGGAGGGAGGGGAGGCCAGGCCCTGGCACAGGCTACCCAGAGCAGCTGTGACTGCCCCTGGATCCCTGGAAGTGTCCAGGGCCAGGTAGGACAGGTCTTGGAGCAATCTGGGCTAGTGGAAGGTGTCCCTGCCCATGGCAGGGGGTGGAGCTTTGAGGTCCTCCCCAGCCCAAACCATTCCATGATTCATTCTATGATTCTACGTCATGTGAGAGAAAAGAACACCACATAATAAATTAGACAGTGTCAGAAACAGACCAAGGTGGCGTCTTCTTTTAAGCAACATATTTTTCTTAAAATTGGCAGAGAATAAAAGGGTAGAAGAAAGATCCAGGAACAAAATTCAGCACCTTGACCATTTCCCAATCAATATCTTCAAAAATTAAAAGTGAGGCAAAAAAAAAAACCAAACCAAAACCAAACCAAAACAAACAAAAAAACCCCAAAACTACCAAACAAACCACCAAAGCAGAATGAGTTGAAATTCTTATAGACGCTTATTTCTTTTGCAAGGAAGAATTAAAGATGTTAAATGAAAAACCAAAGGCAATAAGACACCCAACTGAAATGACAAAAATAAGTGGTAAAATAACCATTGTACTGGGAACTTGGCAAAACTCTTGTGAGGGACCAGAGAACTTGGGATGATTGCAGAGGAAGGGATAGATGGAGGATACGTGTAACATTTTCATCCACAACAACCTTGTTCCTTAAGTCTATCCATCCCCATTTCAATCACTCCAGCAAGGTATTTCCTGAACACAGGTGCTGTATTTGGATAAATACAGCTCTGAATGCCAATTCTCACGCTTCAATTGCAAAGCTTAAGGAGGGCAGAAACTATGCCCTTTTGTACGGCCATGCATTTTATTTGTAAACGATTTTTAAGATGCATTTCAGGTGTTTTTCAGCAATTTGCAGGGGACAAGGCTGTGACTGGGAAGACAATGACATGCAGGGAAAAAAAAACAACATAATTTTTACTTAGAAGAACAATAAACAAAGTATTCAAGGGTGATGACTGAAGGCACTGGTGGAGAACACATGCATTTTTCTTCCATATAAGATTGCTGCTCTCTGTGGCTGAAGGAAGCATCCAAATTGCTTTTTCTTTTCATCATTTGCATATTTAGCAGAGAAAGGGGCTGTTGTAAAGACAAGTTTGGCACTCTCAGCCTGCAGCACAATTCAAACACCTGCACGCAAACCCGCTCCTTTATGCAAACATACCTTTAACAGTTTTGACAAAAACTTGTTTCTCTTTACTGGGGTCTTTTTCTTCTATTAGAATTCCATGGAAAATGCGCCCAAACGTGCCTAGGAATAGAACATCCAATTAGTAATGTGTGGTTAAGGAACATTGATAACATTAGGAGTATCTTAAGCAAATAGTACCTTTCACAGCAGAAAATGTGTGGTATGCCTGCAGTTAAAGGCTCTAAACCTATACAGTCACCAAGAGAAACCGACTGTACTCCAGCACAAAGGGAATTCACAACTACAGGCATTAAATGCTGAAGTTTTACATAAGTAAAACTTCAGGAGAGAAGCAGGAGAGTGAACTAGTGATAGCAGCAGTGGCACCTCAGTCAACTCCCTGCACTAAGAACTCCAGCTCCCTTTTCTCACCCACCCAGTCTGGAATTCTAAGCTGAGGTACTTCTCACAAGGACCAAGTTCCTTTGGAAACATTCAAAAGGAAACAGCAATTCTGGCCAGCCAGCACACAGGGAACACTTTGAAATAGCCAGCATCACATTATTAACAAGTTTCACCTCAGCTGGAAGGTGCTGGGTTCATTTGGGGATCTTTCAGACTCTCCACCATTTTTCCACTCACAGCATGTTACTGATGCTACTGCAGGAAGAGGAGCTACTCTGAGGAGCTGGGCTGAAAACAACTAGTAACACACAGAATTAATTGGTTTTTACTGCTCAGCTTGGCAAGACTTTTCTGTACCATGATGTGCATCATCTCCACACAGTCTATTCCAACATTACAGCCCCTTCCCAGGGATTCCTCCTGCCTGACTAGGTTGAAAGATCTTTTATCGTATGAAAGGTCTTATTTGTTTCTAAATAGCTTAAACAGGGGCAGTGCAAAATTTCTGTCACCTACCCTGGGGCTGCAAGGAAACCCTACATGACTGGGCCTTCAAACTGCAATCTCACTAAGCAGCAGCTGAACTTGGGAGACTCTCAGGCAACTACAGCACCATGAATTATACAACAGCAACTAAAATCCTCCTGTCTTAGAGGATTTGGAGTCTTGAAGACTTCAAGAAAGTGCCGAAATAAGTATTTCCAAAATGTTAAAGCAGGTGAAGCTATGGAAGCTATGTGAAGTTTATAATGAATCTGTGGCCAAGAGCTGTAAAAAAGTCTCCCATGCATGCATATACTTTATCCCCTTCTTCCCCTCTGAAGCTCTTTTCTTCTTCAATGGCAGAGACTCAACACCACTACAATCCTGAACTAAAATTGGTCAGGTCATTTAAGTCCTCTGACATGTGGATGTGGCACTTAGGGACATGGGTGAAATTGGTAGTGCTGGGGGAGTGTTTGGACTCGATGACCTTGAAGGGCTTTTCTAACCTTAATGACTCCGTGATAAACTTTTGAAGGTTCTGACTCAAATTAACAGCTGGAGGCTAAGAAATGAGATCCAGGATTAACTGGGTCCAAACTGCAGTCAACAGCTCCTTATGCCTCATCTGGCAGAACAGGGCAGCTCTGCCACCAGATATCTGAAGCGCTGCTGGGGCACTGAGTCACCCCTAGTCATGGATGACTCCCAACATCCCAGCTCCAGGCAGCCCAGAGGAACACAAAGCACATCCCACAAAGAAGGTTTTTCGCAGAGCCCGCACTGGAAGTGAGCATGGAGCTGCCTCCTCAGAGGTTCAGAGGCATGCACTGAATGAGAATGGGAATATCCTCCACTGCTGCTCAGGCTAACACAAAGAATTCTGCCTCTAAGGATTACCTCCAATCTCCAGCTTCGGAAAGTTTGATTTCTCAGGGAACACAGACTCGAAATTGCAGTAGTAAAGGTGAATGACAAAGGAAACTAAATATTTAAGCCTATTTTTCAAATCCAGTATCAACGACATCAACTTATGTTGTGCATGAACACTTCCAAAATGCCCATTAAAAAAAGAGTAAACAGTTCTGGATGATCCTTGTGGGTCCTTCCAAACTCATGATATTCCACGAAAACAATGAGGTAACCTCTGAATCTTTTATATCAGGGCTGTAAATACTGCATGTGCTGATAGATTTCCAAATCAAAGTTATCAAATTGAGACATAAATTTGGACAAGTGAAGTTTTTCTGGGCTTTGGGTTGGTTTTGCTTTGACTTTTATGTTGTTGAGAGCAGTTCTGCCGCAGAAACTCCCCAAAGTGAGCTACCTTGGCATTGAGAACCCTGACTGATTACCTCCCTCCTCAGCCACCCTTCATTTCAGGGAGCAAGTTATTAAGAGAGACAAGCTGAATGATTTACTGAGCACACCTGGTCGCTCTCCCAGCCTAATGAATTCTGGAAGCTACTTTCCCCACACCCCAAACGCAAACATAACTCATCATTCCTCCCCTCCACCAAAGCTATGAAGATTAAAAATGTCGTCTGTGAATGATTTCAGAAAAACCTGTAAATATTTGTATTTATATATCTACACCATGTTGTAGGAATGAAGTGTCTGAGTGCTGTAAATACCTTCTTGGAGCACGTCTTTGAGGGTGATCCTCTCCCTGGAGATGGCTATGTCCTTCACTTTAGCTTTGGCCTCCATGAGAGTGACACTTTTCAGATCATTCTTCTCTATCCGTAATGTGGGATAACCTGAGGAGCCAGCAGAGCCAAACAATCCAACATAAATACCCTTGGAATGAGAACAGGCACAGGGCCTCACATCTGACCACCTACGGCTCCACACACAAGGGAGCAGCACAACCCTAAATGTATTATATATTAATTTTTAAAAGATGATAATATTTAGCAACAAAAACCACAAGAATAATCATCTGCAGGGTAAGAAATCAAACAGGAGCTCTCTGTAGTGTCATGCAAACAACTTTTATTATTAACTCCAGGTGAAGGAAGCTCCTGTACTGAAGGTAATAACACTGCACTGCCCTCAGGAGGAGGAAATGGACTGTTGGAAAACGGAGCTGGGAAGATGCCTTATCCCAGCAGGACATTAACAAACTACCAGTGCCCTCTTCTGGCACTTCCAGACATCTGGATGCACCAGTAGAGTCAGAAAGGCCGGAATATTTATGTACATGTATATGAGTTGTTAGAGAAATCTTGAGAAGTACTCTGACAATACTTTCTTCAAAATTTAAACGTTACTGAAAACAAAATGATGCAATTGTGGAATCACCAAGAATGTCAATCCTGCTTTTTACACACATCCAACTTTTTCTCTTCTTCTAATTTTTACCACTTCCAATGCTACCGGGGGTGTCCCCAAGCAGGTAAGAGACACTGTGAAGCAAGGGCTGCCCCCAGCAAACAGGCGCCACTCAGGCACAGTGGCCACCACACTGGGCAGGGTGAGGAGGGTTGAACCATCACCCCGGGCTTGGTCCCCTGCCCTTGGCCAGAGGATTCTGAGGGACAACATTCCAGCAACTGGAACTCAGCCAAATTAACCTGAGTCACTTAGAAACCCAAATAAAAAACCTGAGTTAGACTGGACATCAACAGCTCAGCCTGAGCTGGGACAAGACACTGAAGGGCTGGAACGTGTCCAGAGAAGGGAACGGAGCTGGGGATGGGGCTGGAGCACCAGGAGTGGCTGAGGGAGCTGGAAAAGGGGTTCAGCCTGGAGAAGAGGAGGCTCAGGGGGAACCTTCTGGCTCTGCACAACTCCCTGACAGGAGGGGACAGCCAGGGGGGTTCGGGCTCTGCTCCCAGGGAACAGGGACAGGATGAGGGGAAACAGCCTGAAGTTGCACCAGGAGAGGTTTAGATTGGGCATGAGGGAAAATTCCATTTCCAAAGCACTGTCCAGCCCTGGCACAGCTGCCCAGCTGGTGGAGTCTCCATCCCTGGAGGGAGTTAAAAGCTGTATGGCACTTGGGGACATGGGTGGCCTTGGCAGTACCGGGGGAACAGCTGAACTTGATGATCTGGGGGGACTTTTCCAACATAAATGATTCTGTCATTCTAAGAGACAAAAAATAAAAAGACTAGGGAGGGACTCGGGTGACAAGAGGGAAACCAGCCCTAGAATAATTTGCAGGATAAGGTCTCTTCCAGACTCTGTGAAAAGGAAATTTTTTAACATTTCATATATTAAATTCTTAAAAGCCCGTTTTTAAATTAATGCTTATATCAAATGCTTTTTGAAGGCAGCTCTTTGCAAGGGAAAGATGAACTCAGATGACAAATAAGATATTTTATTTTTTTTAGGGAAATACAATACAATTTAGAAGCGAGCCAAATCTCTCCCAGAGGTGCAGTTTAACCTCAGGTAAACACCTGCTTCCACACATGGGGAGGAAAAAGGAGAACACAGAAGGGTTGAGAGTAATGATGACCTTTCTGCTGTGCTCCCTCATGATCTGACAGTCATTATCAGCAAGTGCCTTCAGAGGACAATGGGAGAGACTTTGGGGTCTTACTAGTAGTTGCTTTAAAAAAAAAACAACCCATGTGTGTCCCTATGCTGTCCACCTTCCCTCCAGCGGGAACAGTCTCTTCCCTGGAGCAGTGCTGGATGGGATAGCCCTCTACCAGACAATAATTTGAAGAGTAAAAATTCCACAGGTAATAAGTATGTTCATTAACTGCAAAATTAACTCAGAACACAGCTGAGAGCACTTGGTCTGTTCAACCTGGAGGAGACTGAGAGACCTGATCTGAGTCTGCAGCTCCTCCCAAGGGACAGCTGTGAGCTCTTCTCTCTGTGAGCAGGGACAAGAAGACCCCAAGGAATGGCTGGAGCTGGGTCAGGAGAGTTTAGGTTGGGTATCAGGAAAAGGTTCTTTCCCCCAGAGGGTGCTCAGGCACTGGACAGGACTCCCAGGGAATGGGCATGGCCCCAGGGCTGCCAGAGCCCCAGGAGCCTTTGGACAATGCTCTCAGGCACACGCTGGGATTGTTGGGGTGTCTGTGCAGGGCCAGGGGCTGGATTGGATACGTCCTGTGGGTCCCTCCCAGCTGGGATATTCTGTGGTATCAGTTACCAGCTCAGTATCTAAACTGCTGCCACCCCTCCTTTCCACTCACTGCTCTCTTCAGCTATTGCATACCATTTCAATCAAAGTTGTAAGCAACAGATGACAAGAATAACACATCCATCAGGATTCATGCACAAGGCATCACCTGCTTTAGTAACTGATCCCAGGGCTGGTTGGATACATCCTGTTCTCTCTCCTCTGCTTGGACTGCACACAGCAGGCTCTTCCCAGTGTTAAAACACAGATGCCTCCCAGCTCCTGGTGAAGCCTGGCTGGCTGACTGCTCTGAGCGCAGGGAGAACAGCCCAAGGGACAAACCCAATCTCATGCTCATATGACCACTCACACACCCCCAAACTCACTCCTGACTATGGAGTGGCTGGATAAAACATGCATTGTGTGAATTCAAGAGGCAAAGTGACAGAGACAGAGAATTATTCATGTTCTCATCTTGCACTTGACCCCAAAGCAGCGTGGCAGGAGGGTCTGTGCTTAGATTAACACTTACTGGTTACTGGTGTGGCGTTGTTGGGCGTGTCAGCTCGCAGGTACTGTGTCGTCTGCGTGGAGGGCTGCGACAGCCCCTGCGAGCTGCTGCTGTCACTGATGCTGTGGGGAAACAGAAATGCAGATCAACATCACTGCTTGCCACTCCAACACATTCCAAATTAACTTGTTGAGGTCAAAACCAGGAGATTTTCCAGGTAAGACTTTAAAAGAGCAGAGTTTTTCAAGCCTCTCACACATGTAAATGTATTCCAGGTAACTCAAAAATCTTGCCACTAAGCATGAACAGCTTCCTCCTATTTGCTTTCCAGAATTTGCTCTATCTTCTAGTGCTTCTCCCCACTTTTGAAAAACTCCAAGTGACAAAACATTCCTTGCCAGAACCAGCCTGTCATACCAAGAACAACTATTATACTCCAGGGAAGATGTGAACTCATTTCTCTCATGGCACTGATGTCCCACTCACACGAGGGCTATTTTACAGCCCAGACTGCTCTACCCTCCTTTGTCATTCCCCTCCCTAAGGGTACGTGTTGCCCCTAAAGGGTACCAGCACCACCTAAAATGTGCTTTTTGAGATGCTTTCTTTGGGCAGAAGGACCAGGGGTCCAGAGAGTACCCACGAAACACGTAAACCACAGCCTAAAGCGCAGCAGGCTGACTTTTGTCTTATCTTCATAGTCAAAACTCTACAAAAAGGGCTGTTGCAGCTGTAATGGACCAAAAAGTAGGTCAGATGGCAGGGCCAGAAGCTTTTCTGATGTTCTCCCCCTCCAAACACACACAAACGTCCCCCCCACTTGATCCAACTTCAAAGCTTCTCCACTGCTGACTGTATTGGGAGCACAAAGAGGAAACTGGTTTGGGATACAACCTCTGCTTTGCCAAATAATCAACATTTAAGGTTTCTTGGGCTGCTGCTGAGCACTGACCAAGCAGTGCCAGCCATCCCTGTAGGACTGTCAGACATGGCTGGTGATGCCCTCCAGGCCCACTGCTACCTTTGAAGCCAGGCTTCCTTTAAAAACCAGAAATCCAAGTCCACTCTTCCCCATTATACCACTACTATGGATGCACCCACTGAATTTTTTCTTTGGAACAGAATCTACTGAATCTCACAATACAAACTTACTCATTTATAGCTGGCCTTAATCTCCCCCTGGAACCCTTTTTTTTTTTACAGTTATTCTCACATTCCCTGTCTTCCAGGTGCAGGGTTCCAGCACAGCATTTAGCATGAGCCTAAAAGCCACAGATGCTGGTCTAGCTCCTCCCGTTTAAACTTCCTTCTCAGATTTTGAATGAATATTCTTTGGTGCTGGCAACTTATTACTGCTTATTCGAAGTGTTCCCACTATTGCATCCACAAGCTGCTTCAGCATGATCCACTCTGCAGCGACCTCCCCAGGAAGGAGAGTCTTGGCATGGTCATCACATCAAACACCAAGGCATAACTTGCATTTCCTTTTCTTGCTCCGGCTGGAAATTCCTTTTGTAACCTGATCACCCACTAGCCCTGCGGATTCCTTTGGCTAGAGGCAAGTGTGAGGAAGGAATTATTCTTTTAATGCCTGTTGCAAGATTGAAAAACTCCCTTTTGGGTTGGATTCATTCTGGTTTTGAGGTTTAACTCGCTTCCTGAGCTTCCTCACTTGTATATTCTGACAGCTATTTGAACGATGCCTTCTTGCTTTAATGACTCCCATTATCCTGCTGTTAAGCCATGCCAGCTTTCCTTGGCACTCCTCCAGTGCCTTTACTCTGAGGTTTGCAGCATTTCTGTGGACTTCCAATACAATGTTCCTAAATAATCCATGTGCAGCCTGTAAACTCAGCTGCCTGCCTTGAGCTTCCAGTTAACAACCCTCCTTTATTTTATTTAGTTCTGGTGGTTGAAATTAAGAGCACCAGTGGGTTTTCCAGGCTCTGTTGCTCCTGGGAGGTCGTTAACACTAATGACATTGTGATACTCCATTCAGGAACCTTTTACAGAAACAGTCTGAGATTATTTTTCACAAGCAAATCAGAAGCTCTTCCTTCCCTCTCTGAGTTTGTGCAAAACAAACTCCACAGCTCCTGATTTGCAGGCACATTTTGCTTCTGTTACAGCTTTGCTGTGGCACTGCCTGAACAACAGCTTTTACACAGCAGCACATCCACAGCTCTGCCAGGCCAGGCACCTTCAGGCTCAAAAAACAACTCATCACATGATGCTTGAAGAGCTAAACCCAGGAGGTGCACAAACTTCATAAAACCACACAATGGTCTGGGTTGGAAGGGACCTTGAAGATTATCTTGTTCCAATCCTCTTCCATAGACAGGGAGAGTCCCCTGAATTTACCAGAATTTATCAGTAGCATATATGGTGATTTAGAGCAAATTAACACCCGCAAACCACAGAGCACTAACAGTAGATGGATTTTTAGCTTTATCCCCACAGAAAGTCAGCTGCTTTTTCAGGATTTTTACACTGTATCTCCACAGAAATCCAGTGCAGTGGAGTAGATGGAAGGGCATCTGATCACGCTGCTGGGCTGGACATCTCAAAACCTCACAGATGACACTATCCCACACTATAAATGAAATGTTTTTCCTTTCTGAATTAAAGCAAGCTGCCCATCCTTTAACACCTTCAGCTGATTAAAACCCCTCAATCAATCAGGCACAAAGAAATTGAGGGAGGCTGAAGAGTTCATTTTGTTACAATAATTGAGAAACCACATCTGCTCAATGCAGTGGCACCACTAACGCCACATGGGATGGGGACACCAGGGGAGAGAATGGCAGGGAGAAAACTGAAAGGAACAGATGAATGGATAAAGAGAAGGATGAAAAGATAAAGCTACTCCATGAGGCTGCAGGCAGCACAGAAGCAGTTCAAGACATCCTTTAGTTCAAGATATCCTTTCACAGGGGTGACCACCCACAGGCTGACTGTTCTCCAAGGGATCCAGTTTCACACTGCCTGCTCCTGAACAGTTGCATCTTATGCAGGCTGTTCACACAGCCTCAGCCCACCTGCTTTTCCAGCTTCCCTTCTCCTCAGTGCTTAATCCCCACTCCAATGCCCTTGGACTCATGTTACAAGTCCCTTTTCCATGCATGTGCTCCAGTTTTTCCGGATTGGAAATATACTTGGGAGAGGCCAACACTGCCAGTTTTATAACCAAGCAGTTGTAATGCTCAGACTGTACCCTGAGGCCAAAGTGAAGACTGGGAAATCGATCAAAGTAGAGAAAACTGAAATTCAGCCACCTGCAGATGTCAGCAAAACACAAATGTTTTCATCCAATCATGTATCATGGAATGGTTTGGGTGGGAAGGGACCTTAAAGCTTATCCTGTTCCACCCCCTGCCAAGGGACACCCTCCACTAGCCCAGGTTGCTCCAAGCCTCATCCAGCCTGACCTTGGACCCTTCCAGGGTTGGGGCAGCCACAGCTTCTGCGTCAGGGCCTCCCCACCCTCACAAGGAAGAATTTCTTCCCAATATTCCATCTAAGGTAAAATAAAGGTAAAAACTCCCTGGCAGTGGGAAGCCATTCCCCCTTGTCTTGGCATTCCAGGCCCTTGTCCAGAAGCCCCTTTAGGCACTAAAAAGGGCTCCAAGGTCTCCCTGGAGCCTTCTCTTCTCCAGTATGAACACCCCCAGCTCCCTCAGTCTGCCTTTCCAGCGTGCTCAAGTCAATTTTTCCCTCAATCCTGACAATGCCTGCAGATCTGATTCTATCTGAATCTTCCCACTCCACACAAATATTCTGGCAAAACCTGAACAACCCTTCCACCTCATAAACAGCAGAGCACTTGCAACTGCTGCCTTTCTGCAGCACAGCTCTCACCAGAACCCCACACAGACAGTATCTGCTACACTTGCCAATGGGAGCAGAAAATGCAAACTACCACAGAGTGCTCATTTTGAGACCTGAAATCCGAGTAAATATGTCCCAAAATCACACTGGTAAAGCTTGAACACATACCTGTCATCCAACTCTATCCTTTTCATGCTGTGCAGGTGCAAGACAGCCAGGATTATTGCCACCAGGAATATCACAGCACAGCACACGCCCACACTGATATAGAACACCCGGGTCGAAGTGGTGGGAGCTGCGTTTACAGGATCAACTGCAACAGATGTGGAAAGTTACTGAACCCTTCTCAAAAAGGAGAAAAACCAACAAAAAACCCCAAATAAAACCCCCAAGGAATGACACTTTGTTATTTTGCTACAGCAACACAAGCAGAGGGGCTGGAGGCAGGGAGAGGCAGCAGCCTCAGCCATCCCAAATGTTCAATAAGGCATCCTGGAGAACAACTACCCTGGAAGAAACAGTGGGAGGTAAAGAGAGCACTGAGCACTCTTTCCCACTGCTTTCCAACAGCATCTTGGCAAAAACACTCCCCTTTTGGGTATTATGGAGCGACAGTCAGCCAATGACATTTCCAGGTAGAAGAGGAGGAAAGGAAACTACCTCATTCCATTCCTTCAATAGTGATAAATTAAATCAGCAAACCAGACAGGTCCCTAAGGTCAAGAAAATAGATCAGAATCATGTATGGAAAGCAGAGCCCCTAACATGCCATACAAAACTTGTTACAAGACTTGGAATAGGGTTTTTTCCTCTTTACCAGTTAAAACAATTAATTACCAAAACCCACTGCAACACTGAGTATAGTAGACTACCTGGGGTCTGTTTTCATAGGGAAAGCTGTGGAATCAAAGCACATATAAAGTTTTTCAGTTTTCACATCCCAAGTTGAACATTCAGGATTACTTACAGATAGTCTTGCTGCTGTTTTTATCAGCTGTTGGAGATTTGACTTCTGGTTCGAGCTCTAAAGAGATGAGAGAAAGCCATTAAGGTTGGAGTACATTTATTATTGCAGCCCCTCACATTGTCTGAGCTATGGAAAAACAGATCTGCTTTTCCAAAGAGAAGAGCTGACTCAAGGACTACACTCATCTCCACATTTCCATTTAAATGTCAAACCAGGCAGAATCAAAATGACACTGAAACACACAGGTCAGGTATTTCACCACTGACACACAAGTCCAGGGAGGCAAAGCTTAAACCCACTGAACCCATATAAAGCCCTGCAGCTTGTCCGAGGTCCAAAGCAGCAGAAAGAAGAGGTGCAGAGAATGAGTTTGCTAAGGCACTAAATAAAGACCTCACAGAATCAGCTCCTACAGGAGAGAAAATCATCACTGGAATGTTCAGGCAAGACTACCCTGATCTTTTGGAGGAAATCCTGGCTCCAGTATAATGTTGCTCATCCTAGGAAGGGATGAGAGATGCAACCACAGGCATTGATTGTGCCTTCTCAGCTGATGCCAGTCAGGAGTCAAAGAGTTAAAACAGAAGGATGGAAGAGGTGATGTCCACTGAAATACTCATAAACATCCAAGTGAGGGCAGGAGGACAATACTCAGCTCATGTGTGGTAGCAGTCTTTTAGAAAGTGGGTAATTCTTCATTAAGTTTACTCTGAGTCTGGTTACCAAGAGGAGCAGTGCAAACCAGGGGAATGCAGGAGATGTCTCCAGATGAACCTCCCTGAAGATCTACAGGCAGCTGAGGGAATCCCACAGATTTCTGTGGCTGCACAGGCACAGACCCACTTGCACATCCCCTTTCCTGCTTTCAGTTGTGTCCAACACAGCACAGCCCCTTCCCACTCTTTGGTAAGCCAGTGCAGCTTAGGAAAAAGTAATCCAAGGGAGGGAAAAAACAAAGAATTTTTCTTTTTTTATCCCTTTTTTGAACTTGAGGAGGAAATATCAGGAACGCCCTCAGCAAAACCACTAGCAAGTCCCTGCATATTCCTAACTTCTGCATTAAATTCAATCAGAAACCCCCATATGCTCTACACCAATCAACACATACCAAAGAAAGCCATTTTCTTGGTTTTTATGAACCTGCAGAAACGAGATCTGTGATCTGTAAGGAGCACTTCTGATGGTTCAGGCAGTGGCTGTCTCACCCCCCAGAGAATTGTGTGGTGCTTATGGAAAACTCCATCACACATCCACAGCTCAGTAAGCTGTGAATGGATCAGCAGGGCTGACTTCCCCCATCTGGAGTATTTGAAAAAATACCCAAGAAGACATGAAATAAAGGTAACAATACCAACATAATCAGTCAGACCTCCATTTTACTAGAAGGATACACACTTTGAATTAAGAATGGTCTTCCTGAAGCCTCAATGCAAGGAACATGAGTATCTCAATGTTATGTGCTACAAGGCATGGTTGGCTCTTCCATCCACACCTTCCCTGAGCTCATCCTTAGGTATTTATACTCAAGAAAAAATATAAACCCCACTTTGGAAAGGCAAACACTGTCCTCAAAGGCTCCAGGTAAGCTGAACAGAAGCAGGAGGAGCATGGAAAGAGGGAAGTGGCCATCCCCAAATCCTGACTAGGAGTGGGACACCACAAGCATTTTTAAGGAGGGCATCTCTTGGGATTCTCTAAGATAATTTTCTTCTGATGCCTATGAAAATACTAGAAAATCCTATGAAAATTTTAGGAAGCAGCAACAGTAAACAGGAACCACCCAAGCATAAATTATGCTTGTAGATTCCCAAGTGGTAACACAGAAGAGTCAATTTAAGATTTCCAAAATCTGGATTATCTCCCAAGATCATTTCATACTTCACATCTAACAGACTCACACCTCCTACACTCACTAAATTTTATCACAATTTATAAAGTAAGTCAATTTTATTGGTAATTCTTAGAACAAACTGAATTCTCAGAATGCTGCAGTGTTGCAGTTTTGAGGGAACTGTTTTTTTCTTTCCAAACAGAGAGAAAATGCATTTTGTTATGTTTCTATAAACAGGTCAGTCAGCGCAGCAGAACTCTTGGGGAAAGTTGTTCATTCCCCAGCTTCTGCTCTAACCAAAAGACCCCATGCCTCTCTGAAAGGCAGAATTTTACCTGATTTCTTCTGATCCTCCCCAAAATTCACTCTCCATATAAACCATCCCACTTCCTTTTCCTATCACACTTAATCAGTAAAACCTTTAAAATATCTGAAACTTAATCTCTTACTTTTGTAGCACATTTTCCTTCGTTTGAAATTTAAAACTGTGATGTTTTTTGAGGAATTAATTGTTAAGTTGAGCTGCATCAGAATTGTGACGTCGGAGTCGAGTCTGCCGGTGCAGGAGAGTTCGACACGGAACACTGTGAACACAGCACAGGGGTTACAGAGGTGAACAGGGCAGTGGGACATCCTCAGACACTGGGATCAGAGAACATTCAAAGAAGGGCCTTCTGAAGTACATTACAAACATCATAAATGATCACATTATAAAGAACTCGATACTAAGAAATGCTGTTTTAGTCTTCGCGCCTCATCACTTCAGCTATTAGAGCATTCGAGGACACGGATTTTAAATTAATTTTTGTTGATTTTATTAAGCGTTCGTGGATTACTAGAACTGCATTTGTGGCTAAATGACCATTTTTCATCCATGAGTTGGATGGGGGTGGGGAGTTCACCTGAGAGGGTGCGAGGAACTTCTCCTTGTAGAGAAATGTTGGCCTGGGGCAGAGCCATAGCCATGGGATCGTGGACCTGAAATCCCAGTTTATACTCAACCTGTAGCAACAGTTGGGAGAGAGAAAACACATCAGAAATCTGCCTAGGAGTATAAAGAAATGCAACATCCCTTTTCATAACTCTTCTTGAAAATAAAAGGCCATACATTATTTTCAAGGAGTGCTGGTAATTTTAGGCATCCATACTCCAAGCTTTTATGACGTTTTAGTATCAAGACTTCTGTGACAGTTCAAATTAAGAAAGCCAAAACAGAAGCTACTCTTAAAATCATTCCTTAAAATCTGGGGCAGAATCTTGAGTGCTTATATTAAAACAATTCCCCTACAAATCTCACTCGATACTTTTAAACTTACTTGTTCAAAAGTCAGTTTGTTAAAGCTGCTAGAAAAAATTCCCCCTCCCACAGTCAGTTTTACAAAAAAATTTGTTTAGAAATAGTTTTTTCAACTACAGTCAAGATTTTGTTTCCACTTAAGAAGCTGACTCTGCAAACATTCATTCAAATAAAAGCACAGGACCTACTCTAAGCTATAAGCTCCTCTTGGAAATTCATCCTACCCCTCCACCCTCAGCTGAATTAATGTATTTGACTTTATCCCAATAGTTAGTTTTTTCTCCCTTTCTAAAACATAATATGGTTCATTTCTGTTATCAATTTACTTTTCAGTCAAGATGCCAAGGGAAGGGACACAACCCAGTTTGTGAGCTCCTCCAAGTCACACTACACCAAGTTAGAAGGGAAGATGCCAAGGGGTGGAATCACAGGAATGGGAAGCAGGGCTACACAAGCTCCAAAATTCCTCCTCAGAATTCACAGCCAGGCCCAAGGAAACACAGGGCAGGGCCAGGGATGCAGGGATCCTCAGCTGAAGCTGTGGCAAGGGAACTCCTACTCAAACGACAAGTGACTGAACTGTCACTGTGCATGTGGAATATGGGATCAGGGCAGGCTGGCACCCAACCCAACTCCACTGCAGGCCAAAAGTCACTCCTCTTAATGAGTTACAGCTCAAAGGCAAGAACAATGGCAGGAGGAATCTTTAGGACCTGCACTGGAGGAGTTGTCCAATGATACTGTTCCTATTGCAGCCTTTCCTGCTTAAGGGCAGAGGAACAACCATCATTCAAGTTTAAAAAAAAAACCAGAATGAACATCTGGCAGAGACTAAACAGATCATTTCATATATGAAAATAAACTGTTAAGTAACTGGAAATGCTTCAGAATGTAAGAGCATACACAATCTCTCTGACAGCTGCTGCTGCATGCTCCAGGCATGGTGATTAAGTGACATAAAAACCCTTCCCATTTAATCAGGGCTCAGTAATAACATACTGGATGCTGCTTTTATAGGCTCTCCTTGTCTCCAAGCATATGTTTCTAGAAATCTCTACAACAATTGCCCTACATATGATTTCCAGAAGCTTCAGTTCATGGCTGCCCTTCTGTGTGTCCAATGCACCAAGGGAAGTGATTCCAGATCCAGTGGCTTGCATGCATACAAGGACCTTGCCAGGAGCAAGAAGTATAAAATACTTTGAAATAAGTGCTTCAGCTTTCTAAGGAACAGTTTGGATGTATGCCATCTTAGTGCCTGCAGTCATACAAACAAGGATTTTGCACCTTGCATATGCTAAATTTTGTGAAGAAAAAAGCCATTAAATGAAAACAGTGGGTATTCAACAAGCAGAACAGCTTGTGTCTCAAGTAACCAGAGTAGAAATCATGCCAGCTCACCTTGGACTTGGCATGCCAGGTGAAGTGGAGATTGTTGGTCTCGCTGGGTATTAGGAGATTGAAGGACAAGGCATAGTGATTAACCACATCATTCCTCACATAAGACAACTCTGCATCCAGACCTGTAAGAAGAAAGAGAACAGTAAGGTAGGGAAGAACAGGACCAAACACATTGGAACAAACAACTTTCAGGACCACCTGCTCCACTTATATGTGCATATTTAAGCAAACACTTCCCCCAGTTCATAAATTCCAAGGCAGGTTTGGAGACCAAGGCTCACAGCTGTCAGCTCTCACAGAGTGCTCCAAAGCCTTGGAGCAATCACTTCAAAGAGGTGCCACAGCCTAAGGAACAGGTAAAAGCTGGAACATAATGGAAGGAAACACAACTTTTCATACAAATATCCAGGAGAGTCATTACAGGCTCTCCTGAACATCCCCTGTTCTGCTTCTGGGAATCACGGCTCGTTTTCTTTACAACTCAAACCAAACTGCTCTGGATTATCAGTTGGTTATCACACGTAATTCCTTCTGGAATAGCTCATTTCTTGATGTCAAGACACCCAGGCAACATGGAATTAACTTCAAGGCAATTAGATCACAGAATTCCAGAATGGTTTGGGTGGGAAGAGAGACTTTAAAGCTCATCCATTTCATCCCCCGCCATGGGCAAGGGCACCGTCCACTATCTCAGGTTGCTCCAAGCCCTGTCCAACCTGGCCTTGGACACTTCCAGGGATCCAGGGGCAGCCACAGCTTCTCTGGGCACCCTGTGCCAGGGCCTCACCACCCTCACAGGGAACACTTTCTTCCTAATATCTGATCTACATCTCTCTTTAATAGTTTAAAGCCATTCCCCCTTGTCCTATCTCTGCCTGCTCATGTAAAAAGTCACTCTCCCTCATGCAGATACCAACATTTCGTGTCTACCCTTTGCTCTCTGAACATTTAAATACCTCTAGAGATCTGAAAGCCCCACAAAACTATTCATTTCAGGGCACTAAGGTGCATTTCCCTACATAAGACACAGCCTCTGATATCATAAACTGCAGCTGCTGTTATTTTTTGTGGCACATGATCCAAGGTCACACTGAACACAGAGTAGGACCCTGCAGCTTGCCCTGGGTGTCAATAGCAATTAGTGGTAGGGTAAGCACTGCTTCCCTGCAGGGGTAAAATTAATCCCAGCTCCATATCCTCAGGACAAAACCACACTGGATTTGCAGTCAGTATCATGTGGCTTGGCCTCATACAGCTCCTCCTCCAGTGCTCCCAGTTACAGCTAACAAGGCTCTTGTTGACATGCCAGGAGAACAGTGGGGTAAATCAGACACTGAATATTCCATGTGGAGAGAATGGAATTCAAATCAGACAGTCACAGTGCAAATGGGAATGGAGATAGCAGATTCTGGGATGCCTCCTCATGGCCTTCCAGTATCTAAAGGGGGCTTTTAAAAAGCAGGAAGACGTTTTTCATAGTGAGACAGTGACAAGAGAAGGGGGAATGGTTTTAAACTAAGAGAGGAGAGATTTATATGGGATATTATGAAGAAACTCTTCTCTGTGAGGGTGGGGAGGCCCTGGCACAGGGTGACCAGAGAAGCTGCAGCTGCCCCAACCCTGGAAGTGTTCCAGGCCAGGTTGGATGGGGCTTGGAGCAACCTGGGTTAGTGGAAGGTGTCCCTGCCCATGGCAGGGGGTGCTAACTGGATGAGCTTTTTCCAGCCTAAACCATTCTGTGATTCCATGAATTATCTTTTTTTTTTATGGTTAGAAAGTCAAGAATATTGGAGAGGCTGTGACTTCAAGCATTTAAAGCATCCTGAAATCATTTCAAGAATCCAGGCAAACATGAAAGGCTGGGTTTTCTTAAGAAATCAAGGAAAAATAAACCCAAGAGCAATGAACTGTGTAGATAAGCTGCATTTGAAGAAAGGCAGCATCAGCTCAAGAGAAATAAGTCCTCCTGTTTAGTGCAAAAAAACTGGGTATAGATCAGTACAAAGTGACACTTTCTCTTACTTCAGACCTTGTTTTAATCCACCTTGTTTCCACAAGATACAAAAATGCAGTCAAGATGTTCCTCTTCATTCTTGTTGCTGTTAACCACTTTTATTCCTTGATGGCTCATCAGGGTCCCAAAACTTAACCAAACCCCCACAGCTTAATCACAGGTACTGGGGGTGGTGAGGGAGAGAACTCCAAAGACTGAATGCATGAAAGGAATCAAGATAATGGAGTAATCCCAGGGAGAAATGATCTCACACAAGATGCTGAGCAGAAAAAGATGCAGGTGCGTCTAAGTGTTAAATGCAAACAGTCTGAGACCATATCTGAAAGAGAAGTTCAGTAGTCCTTGTACACACAGTCCCTATTTCCACTTAAAAATAAATGGGAAATGCAAAAATCAGCAAAACAGGGAGGAAGGAGGGTGAAGCCCACACAGCCCCAGACACAAAATAAGATTTTGAAAACACTTAAAAGCAACAGCAAACTTCAAAAACCCCTGTCCAGATCATGTCTACATGTTTATACATGAAACCCAACGCAGAAGGAGCCTGGAGAAGAGCTCAGAACTATCAGACACTTGGCATTAGATCCAATCAAGATGGGAAGATTTAAAGGCAGAACCTTCATTCAAATGAACCTCATTAAGTACAAATCATTTTAAAAATTAGGGAAACAAAAGGATTAGCAATGTGAAACAATGCAAATGGAACAGGGAAACTGCCTCTGAAATAAAGAGAACCTCTTGTTGCTAAGTGGTCCCACCTACCAGAGGTTCACAAAAACATTTCAGAATGATAATCCTTGATTCAATAGAAACTTTGCAGAGAAACTGGTCATTTTAATCAAATAGGTAAACAGCAATAAAATAACCTATGGCAAAACCCCAGCTTCATAAAAGTAATATAAAATGCAATTGTAATTGACGCTGTCAGAAGTATCTCGATGTGCAATATCATCTAAAAGTGTACAAAAGCAAAGTACCCTACAGAAGAGCAATCAAACCCCCTAAGCTTTAATTGTGGTACAACACTGAGTAATTTCATTTTAAAGGACACTAACGTTTTGTGCCTGTACTGCCAGAAAAAGCTAACAGGAGACACTAATTATACGAATGTCACAATCAAAATAAAAGAGCTGCATGAGAATCAACGTTGTGTTGTATTGCTTCAAAATATTATGCTTCAAGACTGTCACAGAAAAATAATTTTGGAGGTTTTGTACTACAGCTCTGAATTCCTAAAAAAGGCAGAAGATTGTCTGACTCAGAGCCCTGTTCCCATCAGGGAGCTAAAGAAACTGCCTAGAGAAGGATTAAAATCCAGGGACACAGTGACACTTTACCAGCAGATCCTCTGTGCTTCCAGTGTTCGTGGATCACAAACTTCAGGAAGTTCCTCAAGAAGGCTGGAGTGGGACTTTTGGCAAAGGGCTGGAGTGCCAGGACGAGGGGGAATGGCTTCCCACTGCCAGAGGGCAGTGTTAGATGGGATACTGGGAAAAAATTCTTCCCTGTGAGGGTCGGGAGGCCCTGGCACAGGTTACCCAGAGCAGCTGTGGCTGCCCCATCACTGGAAGTCTCCAAGGCCAGGCTGGATGAGGCTTGGAGCAACCTGGGATAGTGGAAGGCATCCCTGCCACAGGCAGGAGGTGCAACTGGATGGGCTCTAAGTTCCCTTTCAACCCAAACCTTTCCATGATTCTGTGACTAAACTCACAGGCAGTATCTCCCAATTCCTTATCACTAGATCTTTTTCCTCCTAGGAATCTGGGTAAATGTCTTCTCCAAGCCTGGAAACCGATGGATACACCCTTGGGAAATGTCAGTGTTTCAACATTGTACAATAATTTCCCCTTTCTTAAACTTATCAACAATTAAGACATTTCCTCTTTTGCCCATCTTTTCCCATCAGTAAACTACAGACAAAATTCTCTTTCCCATGCACAGCTAAGAACCAGGGTCCTCCCTAGACAAGCAAGCTCCCATCTCCCCACCTCAAATCCACCACAGGACAGATCTGCTTCCAGACCATCCTTCCATTCCTAATTTTTCATCCCCTCACTACCTCCCTAACTCAATCTTGAATTCCCCAAGCACTCTGTCTGTATAATTTATCACAATCAGGCCAGCAAAACACACAGAACTTTGCAGCTGAAGCCGCCAGTGAGAAAAAGCCCCAGCCTGTGCTGCAGGCAGGCAGCCAGGCAGCCTAGTGTGCTCTGCAGCCACAGGGGAGCCCAGTGCTGATCCCGATCCCGGGAGCTGCACCACATTCCAAATGTAAGGGAAGGCACTGGGAAGGTATGGCCAGGTCAGGAATCACACAGGAGTGTGAGCCAGAGACATGGCTCACTGATGGGGTGTTGGCTCTGAGTCTCACCATGACAGCTGAAGTCTAACTCAGAATTGCTTTAATTCTGCATTTCCCCTTTTTCTTTCAGCCTTGCACACTTACACATGCCTGGCAACATTCCTTATTTAAGCCTTCAGCAAGACAAGTGCAAGGAGTCAAGCTGGCACTATGCAAGGAGAGAAAACAAGTGGGGGAACACTCCTCAGTGAGTTTAACTCCCTGGATTAGTGAGGATGCCCAGGAGCATCCCACATGGAGGGTCAGACTGCAGCAGCACTTAGATGGAGCTTACACTAAAACACTCCTGTGACTTCATCAGATACTGTAAGGTTTTTCCAAAGCATGCTTTAGAGATAGGTAGCTTGGAAAAATGGCATCAAATGAAGCAGGTCACTGCCAATACAGCCTAAAGCAGTGACAACAACTTTTCACTTTTTTAGTGTAAATCTCTTTCAAACTCAGCAGCAGCATAAGATGTAGCAGCTCAGGTAGCAGGTTGCAGTGGAAAAGAGAAACAAGCTCTAGTTTCTCAGTTGTTTCAGATTTCAAGAATGCTCAGTAAACTACTTAACCTAAACCTCCTTACTGGTGAGGGGAGGGAAAATGTCACCCTGTAAGATGCTAGGTTCCTCTGAGGGTGCTCAATTCTTCCTTTGCACTAAGTAGGGCAAATCCAAGATGGATTTAATGTTCTGTGACCTAAATGGAATAATAAAAGGAGAAAACAGGTGGCTCTAGGAGGAAAACACAGATTCAATACAAACAGCTCCAGGAAACGGGCAGCTCCTGAATAATTTTCCAGGCAAAGTGGCAAAATCTAAATAAAGGGGTGGAGAGCCTTACAAAGAAATACCGCAAAATGCAGAGGAGGAAAAGCAGCTTCTGTAGGTTTAAGCAGACTATTGGTGATCGATGCTGACCAGTTTGAAAAGCTGGGCTGCAGCTTTGCTTTGGCAAAGCTCCCTAAACAAGTTCATGTGCAGACAAGGCACAGCACAGAAGGATCTGGTTTCTCCTTACTTGGACTTGACCACCTACACCAACACACACAAAATCAGCTGGGAGCAAAGCTCTGCTGGATTTCGAGGCAAAACCACCAACCCCTTACCCAGGCAACCTCTGAATCTCATAATTAACTTCCCCATCTTTGTACCTTGGGCACAGACTAGAAAGAATAAATTAAAGTTGAAGGCAAACAAAAAGGTAAATTTAAGCAGCAGCACAGAGAAAGTCTGTCATTCATTGCACTGTTTAACATAACAAAGCATCTGAAGAAGCTCAGAAAGGAAGGGGAGAGGCCAACTTTCATTCCCAGATGCCAAGGATGCTGGGCAGCCCTTGTGTTTGTGACAAAATTGAATCATGTCAGTCTAGCAGCCTAACAAAACACTTCTTTGGAAATGTCCTTGTGCAAATGCAGTCTAGCTTCAATACTTTTTTTTTTTTTTTTTTAAAGCACAATATACAAAAGAAATCTGCCTCTGCCACCACGGGAAAATCGGATTTTATTTTTATGAAGCAAATCCATCCTGCAACATGCACCAGTACTAACATGTTCTTCTTAAAGATGACAGCAGTGTTTAGCAGTCTCTTACCTGGGGTTTCACTTCATCACTAAAATACTTCAAATCTCCGTAACATAATTCTGGCAGATTTCGCCTTAAATGAGGAGATCAAAAATGAGTGTGCAATGCAGAAGTTTCCTATTAGACCAAGGGCTAGAATATTGCAAAAAGCAGCATTTCATTAAAAACAGTCTGGTAGCAACAGCTGACAATTATCTGTCCAGTGGCTCCCCAGCAGAGAAATGACTGAAACTGAGGACTGTTTTCTTAATGCTCTAGTCTGTAATTTAGAAGAGTTTCTTCATCAGCAGCTGAGAAATCTCCACAGTGTGACATCAAACCACCACAGCCCACCCAGAGCAGAGCCACTCCTGATCCTGACTCACAGCCACTGAAACCAATTAACAGGGAAGATTTACTCAGTTCAGTGAGTTACGAACTTTATATAAATACTTTATTTGTTCTATTATGTCCTCCAGAGAATGAGGCCTCTGCCCCTGTGCAGCTCATCTGGGTTAGTCCTCTGGCCAGACCAGAAGTTTCCACGCCAGGATGAACACTCATGTGAGAGGGCACAAACCTCGAGGGTCAACATCCCTCCAACATCAGCCTCCTCCGAAGCCTGCTCATCCCACTCCATAAACACACTGCATTCTCCCACCACTGGACAATTTACCTCACTGAAGAAAGACAGCTTCTTCTTACTTCAATTTTCCTTTCATTTAAAGTGCACCCTAAGTCTGAAACACTGACTTTAAAAACTTCTAAAACCTTTGCTGGTTTTATAGCAGGTTCTGCAAATGTCCACTGGAAAATACGGCCCAAACACAAGGAAATGTGACTGCAGAATTAAAAATCAGCTCTTGACTACTGAAATTTCCTTTTTTTTTTTTTTTTTTTTTTTTTTTTTTTTTTTTTTTTTTTTTTTTTTAACAGGGTAGAAAGAACACGTTCCCAGAGCAAGCCTTATTAGTTTGAATGTACTTATGTACTTAATTAATTCAACAATCAGCTTGCCCAGGGCTGAAACTACAGCTGGGAGTTGAAAGATACAATGAAAAAAATGCAAACTGATCCACATGGATCGATTTAGTTTAGAAAATAGCAAACTATTGGGAATGCAATACTTAGCCTCTGAAAATACAGACACACAAAAAACTACTCACATCGTATTTGTACATATCCAGTGCACACAACAAAAAAGTGAGATTTGCTTTACTAAAGCAAGTAGTTTACCACAGCCTTCCACCTGCATTTTTACTTAAGTTTTCCACAAAGCTACAGTTTGCCAGTTAGAGTTGCTGGTCAGGATTTTGGGCTGAAATACGTGTTTTTAAACACCTTACACATTAGGAGTCTCTGGAAAAGATGACTGATGAAAAATAAAACAGGGCAAAACCAAGTTAAACCTTCAGCAACATGGAGATGATGAAGAAGCAGCTTTTCAGTCTCCTAAAACAGGCACCAGGGACTGTCAAAGGATGATGATTAGAGTCAAGCTGAGGGACAAAGCAGCAGCACAAACCCAGCAATACTCACAGCTCTGCAAGCTCACCCAACTCCAAGGAGCAGCAGCAGAGGGAACATGGGCTATGTTTGTTTGTTACCTGTGCAGAGTTAATTTCTCATGAGCTGCAAGGGGAATATAACATGCAAGGCATTCAATTTGAGGAAATACCCAACATAACTTCAAGGCAATTAAGGCACCCTTGAAAACTGACCAAGACTCCTCGGCAGGAAATCATAGCAGGAAGCTTCCCAACATCCAGCAAAAGGGAGAAAAACTCTTAGCTGAGAGCTCTCATTAAGTCCTTGTGAATCTTCACAGGCAGTTCACCCCCAATTCGCCTCATTGATACTGTTAAATACAATTTGCAAATTCAACACCCCAGGCAAATGGGATTTTTTCCACTGAAAGGCCTTTTGGAAAGTCAGAGGGAAGACTTCTTCACTTCCACAGGAAGAAGCTCCCCTAGGAGATGCCACCTGCTGCTGAAGTACTATCGATATTTTCCTCAATCCATACTAAATAGAAGGTATTTATTCTTCCTAAGACCCATCTGCTTACCCTTTACTTTTGTCTGAACAGCAACAACAATTACATTCCAACCACCTGCTTGTTCTTCTCTCTTTCAGCTACAGAAAAAATCTCCACTTTTCTGCTAGGTAGGATATAAAGCTCCCTGCAGAAATAGTTAAATGACACTTCTTAATGGGGAGGGGAAAATCCAAACCAAAACCACATATCTCACCTCAGAGGAAAATGCAACTGAACTCTGCTCCTGAAAACACCTTTCTAAATGAAATTCAACAAGAAAAAAAAAGAAAATCTAGAACACTCACCAAAATCAGCAGCCACGTTGCTGTTAATAGGCAGGATAGCGCACATGAATTACCTGGAGCACAGATTCCAAAGGAAAAATGCAGTAGAGATGCACAAAATGGATACTTGAAGGCAGAGGAAAATTAGTGGCAAGGACCTACACAGAGGGCAAGGGGAGATGGGACAAGTGGGAATAGGAATGGCACAGGTAGAGGGTTGGAAGCAACTCAAAGGAAACTCTGTAATACAAAAAAGTAAATCTAACTTTAAGGAAATATAGAAGGGAACTTTATTCTTAGAAAGTTCTCATAAAAGAACTTTTATTCTTGTGAAATAAAAATTGAACTTAGCAGCTATGGCAAATCTCATCATTACTGTAATATGAAGTTTGATGCTCCTTTTGAATTAGAATGAAAGCAAACACTGAGAACAGAAAACCAAAAGGTTCCCTCCTCATAAACTGCAGTTGGCAAGAGCACAGTCCTCAAAATAAAACAGCCTCTGCTCAAATGCTCAGTAGTGCCCCAAAGCTTTGGAAGGGAGCTGCTGTCATCTTCCCAGCTACAACACCACCACCTCAAAGATGTATGCCAGGTGTCATTTGGGCTCACGAGCAACGTGTTTGTGGTGTTTCAGTGTCACCTACCCAGAGAAGTTGTGCCACTTTATTTTTATGTCATTTAGTTATAGCAATGCACATACATGTTCATTTAGTTGTCCCTGTAGAGAAGACCCTGAGTCACCCCCAGAACAGCGTCTGGGCCAGCGCTGTAGCAATTCCAGTAATGAGTACCCGACAGAGTACAAACGAATTTAATGTTAATTAGGAAGAAGTGACACACCCCTTCCCTCAGTGCTTCTGATCTCTCAGCCTCGAAGCCCATACTCCTGGTTCTGTGCCTGAATTGACTGCTGAAGGGATAATGGACTGTCCACATCTTTTGAGATGCTTTGAACACTTTCACCGGAGTGACACGGATTGTTGAATACAAAACCAAGCTCTAAACAAACTAAGCAAGGTCTGTTCGCCCCTGTGGCCATCTCTAAACCCACGGAGCTTATTGGGTTTTTTTTATTAGGGTATTACTCTACAAGGGCTTTAACTTATTTCAAAAAAGGCCCAAACAGACCCGAGAGGAAAACTATCATCAGTTTATCAGCCTGCTCTAGCTTTCCAAGCCTCCCAAGCAGCAGCTCCCATGCCTGTGTTCCCAGTCTGCTCTTTCCCAAGCAGCGTGCTGAAATCAATATACTGGTTAATTTAATTACAGCTATTCAACACCCAGTAAGTGGCAGGGAAATTCTAAAGCATCACATTAGTTTCATGCTGTTGCTTCTGCTCCCAGCTCTCCGGAGCAGTCAGTGCAAATATGTGAGTTATCCGCTTGAAAGAAGGACAAAGGCAGCGATGGAAGAGGAATAATGCGTTTGAAGCCTCTGCCACCGCGCCCTTTGTGCCAGCACAAGGCGTTTGCAGGGAGCGTTAGCATTCATCCCGACATGGGAGCTGCTGGTGCTGCTGCCATTCCAGGGGAAAAGAGCTCAATTCACCAAGCACAACTCATTAAATGCACTTCAGCCTGCACTCCCTGCTCTCACGGCGGAGACCTCGAGTACGGTTCAATCCTGCACACTAAAGTACAGAGGGGTAACTCTGACTTAACACCCATCCACTGCAAGGAGAGTAGGAGCCTCCATGATGTTCCAGTCTGGATAGTTTCAGGTAGGAATTAGTCATCAAGCCATTTCACTAGAGCTCAGCACAACCGTGAATCAACGCATTTGGAATTCGTCTCATTAATTCAGCTTTGCCAGTATCCAAACACAACTCTGAGCAGCAGAAGGGGAGGAGAAAAAAACACAAGGCTTCATCCTTTAAAATACCCAGAGTGTACAGTACAGCTGCCTCCACAGCTCCCACTCTCAGGAAAACACCACCCTGGGATTTTTCATGCCTGTGAACACGATCCCTATCTCCTGTATTTCTCTCTGTGCAGGTGGTGTTTAGGAGCAGTTTCAGCCGCTGCCTTCCTACCAGTATCCTGAACCCTTCTTGATGGCTTTTCTCATGCATGCAGGGAGCTGTGCCTCCATTTCCTCTCTTTTGCTCCCATTCTGTCTGTGCACTGGAGGGAGAAAGAAGCCAAACAATCAGTAGTGATAAATAGGATGCTGCCAAACAGAATGCAGGTGTAAAGTCACAGGAGTGAGGAATGCAGCTTTGGGAATTTTTCCCCTCACTACCACCAGGACAGCCTCCAGCCTCAGAGGTCAGGTTTCTTCCAAGTCCCTGACACACAAATGTTAGGCGAGCCACAAGCATTTATCACTAGACAGACCTTGGCCTCTGGGGAGCTGAAATGGCTGTTTCCTCCCAGGCCTGAGCACAGACAGAGCTGCACCAGGCAGTCCCGCCTGAACACCAGTTTGCAGAAGGAAAGAGCCTTCTCCAGGCAGGATTCAGACAGAGCCCCCAGCAGTGTAAATCCCAACACATCCGCTGATGCGGTAAAGCAGGATTCAGAAATCAGCCACCCACCTCAGCAATGCTGAGCAGATCATCACATGCAAGGACTGAAGTTTATTTCACAGACTTCCCCTTAGTGGCATCACAGAATATGGTTTCAAAGCAATCCTAATCTAGGCCAGAGGCTGCCTCCTCCAGGAGGAAAGCCTTCCACTGGCTATTTCAAGCTTCTAGAAGCTTATTCTTCTGCAGGTTTGCAAGCATTACCAATATCACAGTGGATTATACAATTTTGCATATCGCCAAAGAAATGGCAGCCCACTGTTATTGGAACTGTGCCAGCTAAAGGGGAGGTCACAGAATGGAAAGGGACAGAGGAACCCCAACTGCAGCTCATCCTCAGAAGCCTCAATATGGATGTGAACCACAGCACAGGGTCAAACCAGATCAACAGGCACCCAGGCACAATGGGAGGCTCTAGAATGGACACAGGTAAATCAGACAGACAGACACCCAGGCACAACAGGAGGCTCCAGAATGGACACAGGTAAAACAGACAGACAGACACTCAGGGACAACAGGAGGCTCCACAACAGACACAGGCTGCTGCAGGGAACTTGTCACAACCTGCTGCTGCTGCACAGCCCTGAACACCTGCCTGTCCCCAGCCCCACTGCTCCAGAGCAGGCTGGGTAACACCCACCCAGAATCCCAAACCCACTGGCTACTGCACAGCCATCACAGACTGTCACTGGGCTAAAGGCTTAACAGAGCCAGGCAAAATAATTATTATCCTAAAAACAGCACTCGCACTTCACTGGATATATCAGAACATTTTCAGCGGTTCAGTTTTGTTTTAGTGTGTGGTGTTTGTCAGGATTCGAAGCACGCTTTCCATCCAGGTGTGCACCTATGTAAATCTTCCCTTTCTACTGGCGCCATGAAGTGGGATTTTGTACTCCTGCAAAGACAGGCATGGGGAACACTGCAAAAATACAGCCTGCAAAAAGCTTCTGTTCTTCAGAGCCAAGCACCTAAAAGCTATGAAATGAAGACAGCAGAACACGTATTCAAGAGAACCTGATCTCGAATGGTATGTCATGTACCACACACACATCTGCTTCCATTTCTTGGGATACTCAAACATCTGCCCCTTGGGGGGCATCTCCTTCATCCTCCTGCAACTTTAGAGGCTCTTTACTGCATTTTTTCCTGTACCTGTGAGTTCCCCAACTCCCAGGGAAAATGATCTTGGGTGCTGCTAACAACCCTCACTCAGAGTTGAGGTGGTGCTGCTGCAGGCTGTGATGCTATCCAAGACAGGCTGAGTGGGATTTTAACGAGGCCCTGAAGCTTTTTGAGAATCACAAAGAATACACACTCTCAGCTCCCTTTCACAGCAACCAGGCAACAAAGGAACAAGAGGATTTCCAGCCACTATAGACTCAGTGCAAGTACCATAAAGCACTTTTGATGCGAACTCCTGTGGCCTGCTCCCCAAAACAGTGACATCAACAAAGCTGTTTCACAGCATAAAATGAAGACAATTAACATCATCTGCTGCAATGAGAGGATGTTTAGACTCCATTTCTAACATACAAAATTGCATCTGGTCTGTAATTTCCCAGGACTCAGCTCAGCCCTGGTGAAGGCACACCTGGAGCACGAGGCTTCCCAAGAGAAGGGGCACAGAGCTACAGGAGAGGGTTCAGTGAAGGACCACAAAGAGGATTAAAGGAACTGCAACACCTCTACCATGAGAAGGCACTGGGAAAGCTGGACCTGTTCAGCCTGGAGAAGAGCTGGCTCAGGGGGATCTCATCAATAAATATTCAAAGATGTGTGCAGAGAGGATGGAAGCAGGTTCCCACCGGTGCCCAGTGAAACACAGGAGGGAGGGTCTGCCTGAACAGCAAGGAAAGCTCATACAGGGAGGGTGACTGAGCAGTGGCACAGGCTGCCCACAGAGGTGGTGAAGTCTCTGTGCCCTGAGATGTTCAAAAGCTCCGGGATGTGGTGCTGGACAAGCAGCTCTGGGTGGCCCAGTTGGAGCACGGGGTGGGACCAGATGACCTCCAGAGGTCCCTGCCAACCTCAAAAACCCCGTGAGTCACCACCTCAATTTAAAAACCAAACAAACAACTCTCTGCTGTAATAGATTTTGCATCGATGTTGCATCTTCCAGCCAGACAGCTCATTTCAGTAAACTGCACAATGGCTTTTAACGAAATTCTAGAACACGTAGGTAGGAGTCACATAAGTGAAATTAATTTAACTCTGTAATTGAGTGAGTGCAAATATAAAACTAACAACAGACAGCATTCAGTGATTGCCCAGAAGAAACTAGGCCAGAGAACACTAAATTTGGAAACTCAATGTAAACATTGTAGGACTTCTGACTTTAAAATTCCCCTGCAATTCTAATTTAGCCCCTGTATATATATGCATTATGATAGCTCTTAGCTACACAATAATGTGGTGGTATTTCCCCCCCATGGGACCAAAGACTCAGTTAACATCCAGACCAGACTCCTAAAAAGACCCAGAGCCATGTGACAGGAGGGCTACCCACAAGACCAATTTCACAGCTGAGATACACCAAGTCTGAAAACAAAAAACCTGCAGGGACAGAAAGGGTTGTCCTCACTGCTTAAGCACCTTGTTGCTGCCATGAAGGCTGCAAAAGAACAGCCTGCAATGCCAGGAGAACTGCTTAAGCCAAGTTTCCACAGGCAGCTATTGATTCTGGGCCTCAGAACCAGAGGGCAGGACTCGAGGTCTCCTGTGGGCCTGATTTCAGAACTGCTGGGAGCTCAAAATCAAGGTCTAAAAGATACACCAAGAATGCACAAAATGCCAAACACCACCACATACTGAAACAGCCTAGGTCCAATCCTTAGTCATGAAAGCGAGCTATCTAATAATAATGAATGTTTTCTGCCTTATCCTCTAAACCTTAGATTGCTACCAGCTAAACACGGATATACCAGCCTTCACATCCCAGGATCCTGTGAAAAGCAGAACAGTGGAGCATTTCAACACGAGGCAAACACCACATTTTGATTTCATGGGAAAAGTGGAATGAAAGTCACTGAATCAAGTAGAGACCTCCTACTGAGTAACTCATCACTAACTTACCACAACCTGCATGTCCAGCACCACAAGGTGGTCACTGGAGAAAGGGACAGGCTCAGGTGGTGTTTTCACACCTGTACAGTCACTACGTAAGACTAACAAAACTTCCTTCAGGTCTAAGCACAGGCCCAAAAAAGATTCTCCAGATGAACCAGCTCCAAAAAGACACAGATGATGGTGCCAAGAGAGTTCAAAGACACCCCTAAAACGGTTGTGGCGCTCTGGATGTCTCTCCCCAAAAAGCAGCACTCCCCCTCCTCCTCCCCAGCTCCCCCTCACCCTTTACCTCATCACTGCTCTCACGCTGACACCTCTGGCTGCTGCTGCCATCGCTGGAGTCATCTCAGCCAAGACCCCTCAGCTAACTCCTTCCTACTCCATCCCCTCTACTGCCAAATCCTGCCTGGTGCAAGAGGAATCCGACACATTCAACTATGTGAAAACCACAGATTATTTTTCCCAAAGGCTTGTAGTCTGGATGGCTGGGAATATTTTCCATGGGAATGGCAAGAGGTATTTCTGACAGAGACACCATATGCCTGCCATATAGCAAGCCCTGCTTTCAGACCCTGAGAACTCCGCAGCGTTTCGAAATAAAAATCCACCTCACACAACAAGATGAGCCAGTTTCCTCTAGTTTTCTTCTACATAAGAGTCTTGAAGACTACAAAACAATTCCTCCTAAGGCAGACACATGGTCAGAATTCCACAGCCCGACGGTGGAAATCTGGCGTGAGCACACAGGAAAGGAGAGGGCAGTTTTCACTGTAAATCACCATATTTGTCCTTCCTCCATGCCACAAAGAACAGCAGCCACAAATAATCTGCAGCAAGTTCCTATTTCACTTGCAAGAGCCACAACCTGATTAAAACACAACCCATGGTTCTGCAAAGACACCAAAGCCCGAGTTAGGGGAAAGCAGCAGCACCAGCCACTCCACTGAAGTGTGTCAGCCTGGCTGATGGAGAGACCACGTGGGAATACGGCCCCACAGAGCTTCCAGCAAACCCTGGGGATGCTCCAGCTCTGCGTCGCTGGCTGGGACTGATTCAGCAGCCACATGTGCGCTTGCATTTCTTCCTAATCAAATTTGTCACCTGAAGAGGTATAGGGATGATACTAAGTAGCATGAAAACAGCACGGGCTGTAGTAACTGCAGTAATTCCATGTAACATTTGGGTTTATAAGCAGAAAAGTCTGAGAGTTTCTGGTCAGCAACAGCAAGGCAGTAGCAGAGACAAGAGTTTGTTTAGAGACAAAAGGTGAAAGAATCCAGTTTCTACTAGCAGCTTCACTGAACTTAACACTTCACTTCACAAGCAACCTCATTTTTCTATCCCCCGTGACTGACTATCCCGGCATCAGCTGAACCACGGGTTTTCTCAGGGAAGTTCCAGAAGCTGAACCCCCTCGCTGCTCTTTGCAACTTCACACATCAGTATGAGGCCTTAAACCATGAACTTGATTGTATGTAAACCCCAGTCAGATACTACAAAATGGAACACATGAAAATAAATCTAGGTTTGTTTTCAGAAGTGTGGAGACCTGGAACAAAACTGTCTGTCCCTCTGGATTTTATTCTGCCAGAGAAACACATTAAGTTATTGGTAAATTGGCCTGTGTCTAAATGCCTCCTTAAACTACACCTCACCTACAGCAGAGAGCACACTTAGAGATACCCCTAAAATTGAATCTGCTCACGCCAACAACGCAACTTAGAACCTGGAAGTTTAGTGTGCAACAGATTTTCAGTGATCTGAACCCCACTAACTGAAGGAAGTCCCAGTTTACCTCCACATTAGATTCCAATTTATCCAAGACTCTGGGGTCACAGAGGCAGAACAGATCATTCATGTCAGATACTTAAAGTGATATAAACCAGCTACAGACAGCTGAGCAGTAAGTGCCCTTCAGCCACGCAGTAATAGACACCCATAAGGGAGGCTACAGGAAGAAATTTAGCTTAAAAAATAGTAACAGCACATCTTGCCTCCTCAGTTGCTACTTCACAATGAATAATTATGCCAGTGGGCCACAGAAGTCTGAACAAATTCCACTAACAGAGATTTCAGGCACTGGACAGGGGAGAGCTCAAACCTTGCCATTCAGTACTCCCAAGATTAACTACTTATTTATGAATCCCAGCTCACCAGCAAGCCAGACATTTCCAACCTCTATCTGTACTGGAGCATCTGGCAGCAAGCACGTGCCATGTACAAATGACAACAGCAGGACATTGATCACCAGGGCAAACCACAAGGGAAAAATGTTTACAGCGTTCTTCAGTCCCCAGAGCCCCTGACTTGGGTCAGCTGTGTGCTCACAGAGTGCAAATTAACTGGAGATATTTTTATTTTGTCCATTTGACGCAAATAAAGTCTTGCACTGCCAGTTTTCCAGCTTGCAGAGATACAGGGCACTTGGGAAAAACAAATCACTGGAGACACCGACAGATTTGTTTTGAGACTCCAGCCACCAACTCTAAACAAGAGCCTGTGCAAACCAAAGCCTACAGAAAACAAATCTTTGTTTAAGCCAGACTCTCCAAGCACAGAACTCCTATGAAAGCCTTCCACAGCGGGCCAGATGGGGGACTTCAAGAACTGCCTCCAAGTCCGTGCGCAGCAATTGTCAGCCTGCCTAGAAATTAAGATTCCTTTCACACACACACCCAATTATTGCCAGGTCTCCCCCTCTGCCCTCTGCATGTCACTTGCCTGGCTAATTAAATCAGGGGCCTGAGCCCACCTCTTCCAGGGCTTACCCTGCACCCACAGGACACCATCCCTGGCTGCTCCAATCTGGGGAGCCCCTCACCATTAGGGTGAAGCTAAAGTGTTCTTTTCTTCCCCCAGCCACACACACACAAGGCAGCACAGAGACCTCTTTGACTCATCCACGACCCCAGTGCTACAAACCCCACAGATCCCTGGGATCACCCATCCAAACCCAGTCCCATAGTTCTCCACACCCTCCTGTGCTCCAAGTCCTTCATCCCCGCTCAGGACCCTTTTCATCCTCCTCTGCACCCCCAAATCTGTGCTCCTTGCAGGAGTCCCACAGACATCCCCCGTCTCCTGGACCCCAGAGCAAACCCCTGGTCCTGCTGACACCCACCATCCCCACCCCAGAGCCTCACCCCCACCCTCCCGAGCCCCAGGCCCTCCAACCCCGTTCCCAGCCACTCCTACAGAACCCACGCAAATCTCTGCATTCACCCATTCCCATCCCAGACCCACAGACCCCCCAGCCTCTCATCCCCACTCAGCAGCCCTCTCCACCCGCCCCTGCATCCGAGGTCTGCTTCCCTCCCAACATTCCCACAGACACCCCCAATTCCCACCTGGATTCCACAGCCTCCTCCGGTCCTGCTGACGCCCACCATTCCCAGCCCAGACCCACAGTCCCCCATCCTTTTCCAGCCCCCCCAAATTTCCACCCCGGCCCACAGAACTCCCCTCAGCCCCTCCTGAGCAGCCGGACTCCCCCCACCTCAGCCCCGCACCTCCCCCGGGCCCCGTGTCGCCCCCGGGCGCACTCACCGATCAGCTGCCGCACCTCCTCCTCGCTCAGGTAGATGCTGAGGCTGGGCCCGGGGCCGCCGGGGGGCCAGTCCGGGGCGTGCGGGCTCGGGCCGGGCTGGCCCTGGACGCCGGCGGGCAGCACCAGCAGCAGCAGCAGCAGCGGCGGCGGCGGCAGGAGGCGGAGGAGATGGCGGCGCGGGCCCCGCACCCGCCGGCCCCGCCGCGGCCCCGCGCCCGCCTCCCCCGCCGCCTCCCGGGGCCGGCCCCGCCGCCCCCCGCCGGGCTCCCGGCGCCGCGGCACCATCGCTCCGCGGGGACGGAGGGACGGACGCAGGGCCGGGGGGAAGCGGGCGGAACCCCCCGCCCCGCCGGACCCTCGCACGGCGCGGCCGCCGCCAGGCCCCGCCCCGCGCACGCGCCGCTCCCGCCGCCGCGGGCGCCCCCTCAGCGCGGGCGGGAGGGGCGGGATCCCCCTCACGGCTCTTCCCGCCTCTTCCCGCATCCCGCCCGGCGCCGGGAGGAAGAGGAGGAGGGAGAAGGTCTCCGCTCTCTGCGTAGTGCCCGCACAGAATGACAAAATCACTGAGCTCGGAGAAGACTTCGAAGACCGATCCCCACCTTGTCACCCAGCCCAGAGCATGAGTGCCATGTCCAGGCCTTCCTTGGGCACCTCCAGGGATGGGGACTCCAAACCTCCCTGGGCAGCCCCTTGCAACGCCTGGCCACCCTTTCCACGATGTCCGATATGAGCCTCCCCTGGCACAGCCTGAGGCCGTTCCCTCTTTTCCTGTTCCCTGGGGGCAGAGCGCGACCCTCCCCTGGCTGTCCCCTCCTGTCAGGGAGCTGTGCAGAGCCAGAAGGTTCCCCCTGAGCCTCCTTTTCTCCAGGCTGAGCTCCCTCAGCCAGTCCTGGTGTTCCAGCCCCTTCCCTTCACTGGACACCCTCCAGCTCCTCCATGTCCTTCCTGTGAGGGCCAGAACTGGACACAGCACTCGAGGGGCCTCACAGTGCCCGGTCGCTGCCCTGCTCCTGCTGGACCCATTGGCCTCTTGCCCACATGGGCACACCTGGGCTCATGCCCAGCCACTGTTGACCAGCATCTCCAAAGCCTTGTCCAGGTCTTTTATGGCATCTGACGCCATCCTGGAGGTCACGCACTGAATCACCTCATGCTTGCCTGGAGACACTGCACATCCCCACTCCCCAGCTTAGCTGTTGTTGCCACCATCCCCAAACCCTCCCAGCCTGCCCCAGCCATCCACCCAGGATGGGCCAAGGGGTCACGGCCACGACTGGAAATGCTCTGCCAAAACATCCCTGATAAAAGATAATCCCAGGGTGACAGACTGTGGGATGCCTGGTGCCCACCAAAGCTGCTCCATCAGCTGGACAGGGGAGAGAAAATATAATGCTCCTAAGCTGAGATAAAAACAGGGAGAGACCACTCAGCAATTACTGTCATGGGCAAATCAGACTCAGTTTGAGGAAATGTACGGAATTTATTACCAATCAGATTGGTAGGATAACGAGAAGTCTGTTTTGGAGCTGGCTGGCATCAGCTCCATCAGACACGGGAAGATTCTGGCAGCTTCTCAAAGAAGCCACTCCTGTAGCTCTCCCACTACCCAAAACTCAACACACTGCTCGGAAGCTTTCCCAGCTGGAAATGCTGCTGGAACACCAGTGTTTTAGTTTAAGAGAATTTCCTTTTTTGGTAATTTTTTTAACAAAAAAATAAGGTTTTTGTAAATGCACTGTTTATAAGTATAAAAGTTATATTTAATGTTTTAATCTGCTTTTTTATCTTACGGTCCTTTCAGAGCTAAGAAGCAGCAGCATTTCATTTCACTGTAACAAAGGGCCTTTGGCCCACAGAGGATGGGGATTTCAGCTCCAGCCAAGCCATTGCTGCCTGTAACGATCCTGAAGTAAAATCCAAACTGTAAACACATCTCCTGTTCTGCTACAGTATGGAATGCCAGCAGCAGGGCTGCTTGACAGCTGATATATTTTAAAAGAATGCAATAATAATCAAGTCCAACGATGCAAACAACATTAAATTCCAGTGTGAGGCTTTGGATCTCCTATACAAATATTCCTGACCTTTTCCCAAAATCCTCTGCTGTGCAGAATTTCAAAAGTAAGGATTTCTGTGGCAGTTTGGTACAAAACTCTTTTTCAAGGTGTCCACCTTTCCCCTGAAACACAAAACCTCTGCTCCAATTGGCTTAGGAAAGGGATTTTGGTTTTCTGAGCTGGCTGCTGACCTAACCACACCTCGTTCGGGCTGAAGAGCCACCTGCATTGTCACCTTCCTACCTGCTGTCACACCTGGCTGCTCTCCAGCTCTGCTGGAATCCCCAGTGCAGTGACAGCTTTGCTATTAGCAAATCCATCACTGGGAGCTGCCTGCTTGGTTGAGATTTTCAGCAGAAGCATCACAATATTCACTTATGCCCATTAAATCCCTTAATGGCTTTGAATTCTATGCTCCCTCCTGACCTGCCATGAGGAATTTTCTCCTGTGGGACACCGTGACAGGAGGACACTGCAGGCTAATTGGCCATGGTGGGGTTTAATCACTGAGTCTTTCAGCTCATAATCATAAGAGTGGAAAGTGTGTAGGAAGTTTTGCTCTTCTAATCGCTGAGGTGAAAGAGAAATTGCTCGCACTCCTCCCCACAATATCCATCACTCACTTAAACAGTGTCAGGCGTAAAAAAAAAAAAAAAAACCAAACTGGAATGGAGCTGGAAATTACATGCAGGTCTGTAGTTTGGGGATGTGGCCCAGGCTGCACAGCTCTGGTTGCTGAGAGAGCCCTCCACACCACAGCTTCTCCACAGGCCATTTCCTCAGCCTGGAGACCTGGCGCCTGGGCATCTGTGTTTATTTGCCCTGCAGACGTAGCCTAAATCCCAGACTCTGCATGGTTTCTGATGCGCCTCACTAAGGGACTCGTGGACAGACAGACAACATGTGGTATCTGATGTGATCAAAACCAAGACTGAGGATCACCAGCCAGAGACCAAGCAAACTTTCTGGTGATATTAGCAGGCAGCTTGTGTGGGAAGACACTGCCAAAGCCATCCGAGTGTTGTCATGGATTTATCACTTGGAGAGGTCCCTGCTTCACTCACAGTGAGCATGAAGGAATAGCAGAAATTGCTGCTGCTCTCTGGACGTTGGATGAGACCAGCGAGGTCAAAAACGTGGTGTAGGCACCAGGCAGGAGACAAACAGCTCTTTTTATCCATGAGTTTGTCAAAGAGTCGGAAGAAGAGACAGAAAAACATGAACACTCCTTGGCTGTAACACCCTGTAATGGTGGCAGGACCCACAGGAACCCCAACATGGGGGTCCATTTTTCATTTTCCACTGCGCCCCATTTTCCCCAAACTTATTTCTGGGCTGTCCTGCACGAGGACAAATATTCATGCAGCCACCATGGATAACAAACATGACTTTAACCTTAGCCACCCCTGCCTTGGGCATAAGGACACGATATTCAGCACAAATGTGACGTTCAGCAGAAGGGCCCGTGCGGGGTTATTTCCCTGCATTTCTTTTCAATGAGTATGTAACTTTGCCTCCTGGAAGCCACTGGCTGATTTTAACCAAAGGTCACCAAAGCCACATAAACCAAACACAAATAAACACATTCTTGGGCTGCAGCTGCCAGCCTGTGCACAGCCGCTCACGGGGCTAAAGGCCTGGCTGGGCCCCTCTTGCCCATCAAGCCAATTGCTCGCTGGGCTCTGATGTTGTAATTAAAATGCAGGCTGCAAGGATAATTGGGGGTATTAGAAGCCAAATGAAGGTTTCATGGATGTCAAGAAACATCTCATTGGAAAAAGGTGAAAAATGCAACTCACAGGCCAGCTCAAACACTGAAGATCTTGTGTTGATTTTTTTTGGCTGCACAGACTATTTTTGGCAGGATCGAGTTCACGGTCTTTCAAAACCATTCTGGGGAAGATTATATTGCAAGAGGATACACAAAGTCTGTCTGTGGCAGGCTGCTAGCAATAGCTGTGAACTTGCAGCACTCGTATGGAAAAGTTTTGCTTGGATAGACACTGGGATGCCTCACTGCGTGTGCTCCCAGCCTGATTGTATCAGCCGTTACCACTGCCGCGTCCCGAGAGGCATGGAAGAGCTGGGATTCATTTCTGGATGCAAAACAAATCTGTAAAAGCAAATAGCTGACAATTAATGGCACTGATAGGAATTTGATACATGAGGGCCTCATGGAAGACACGTGATATAGGGATGTTTACGTGGGTGCTGGAAGATGGGAGACAGGGCTTTGGGAATGACTGCTCCGTGTCCAGGCTTGCTCGCACACGCTGCTGCAGTAGGGGGTGGCTTTTCCCACCTCCCCTTTATGATTGTAAGTGACTGTGCAGCATTCCCTGGAGAGGAGAGCTGGCCCCTTCACACAGACACAGGAATGAAGTCCTGCTGCCTCTTCCAATCAGTCTTCCAACATTTTTCCCGTCAAACAGTTTCTCTCCTTTATGTGTACCAGGTGACCTCAGTGCTTGGATGGCTTCCAACACAGCTGCACCTTGGTTCCGTGGCCCTGGAATCTTCAGCTCATAATTTGCACAAGGATCTCTGCCTGCAAGGCTTCTCTGCAGAAATGCTCCAGAGCTTTGGCTTTGCTCTTAGATGGGCATTAGAAACGGGCAAGAGGAGCTTCAGATTTATGTGTGCAAGGAAAAGATGGCACAGCTGAGCCTGTGCAAGCGGCAGGCTCCCTAAGCTATTTCGTATGGATTAACCTCTTTATCATTTAGTATTCCCCTTTATATAGTTTCTATTGACCCCTATCCATGGGCAAGGATGTGTCCATACAACTCTGAGCAGAGATAAGATCATTCATTTGCTCTGCTCCACTTCTTGCCGTTTCCTGAGGGGTTTCCCACTTCTGTCTTTCACAGAGCGCAGTGCCCCAGGATTTCCAGTTCTCCTCACTCACCAGGGTGGAACAAACTGGCAGCCTCCTGCTTGTTTTCTCCTACATCTCTGAATGTGCCATGCCTTTTCCCAAAGCATGAGGAGAACTGAGAATGAGAGAATGGACAACATATTGAGTAATATAAATAGACAGATGGCTTCACTCAAATCAGCACTGACCCGTGGAGTCTTCCAGGGGAGGGAAGAGCTGAAATTTCAAAGTTTAAAATGAACAGACCTTCCCTCAAACTCTTTTTGGCCTGTTACATCAACTGTAAACAGGCAGCACTGGGAAGGCTGTTGTTCCCTGTTTCTGGAATAGCACTGAGGCAAAGATAAAAGCCTTCAGCCTTCCAACCTGCTCCCCTTTGCATCAGACTTCTATTTTTCCCTTATTTATTTCCTAATTGTGCAAACAGGTCCATAAAGCTGCCCTGGAGAAGGAAGGGCTGGCTGCTTCATTGCTGCAGTCGGACTGCTCAGGCTGGGATATAGAGAGAGGAAAAGTCACTCACACACAGCAGCAGAGGGAAATGTGTGTGCAAGTTCCTGGAAATGTAGCATTTAATGGAAAAAACATCCTGAGAAGATGAAGCTGGCTGGAGCTGCTGTGGCATTAAGCAAGGGAGGCTGGGGGAGAGCAGAGCCTCGGAATACGGTTTCAGCATGTGGTTGGGAAGGCACATGCCATTCCTGTGTTTGCCTTATAAGGGGACTGGGCATGCCATGATATTGCTAAATATGAAATAAATTGTTTGTGTTTGGGGGCTGGCTGTCTCACCTCTTCCCTCCCCAGGACACCCGGGGGTTGCTGGCTGATGTGTGTGACATTGGGAGCATTTTCCTTGCCAGTGGATGCCAGAATTTGAGGCCATGGATGTTGCTCAACAAGGCTTATAATGCTGTTACAGTTTGTTCTGCACTCGATCAGAGCTTGATGCTCAGGTGAAAGTTGGTGTAGGGACAGAAAATTACAAATCAAACCATTTTCAATGGAAAAAATTGAGGGAAAATTGGAGAGTATCTGTCAGAGGGAGAAGAGAAGGAAAGCAGGCACCTGAACCTGCTTCTGCTTGGTCTTTTGTTGGCTTTTCAGTGCAAATGATCCTTCAAAATTTGTCTCCGTGGGTTTCATTATGTCTCTGCTCAAACAACAGACTTTTCATTGTAGTTCAGCACATGACTCCAAACATAGCACCCATCCTCAGAGAGCTCAGTCTTCTCCATGACTTCCCCTTTCCCCTTCAGAAGCCAACAGAGCAGCAGTTATAACCTGATGTGGTTGTGTTTTACAGGTCACCTATGCAAGTGTTTCCCTGTGCTCTGGCAGTTGGAGCTGGTTTATGGTTTACCATGGTTTTTCAGAGCCCACACACAATACAGGAATGGAGATAATTAATTGTAGGAGTCGCTGTATCCCATCCTTTTTTTTACAAAAGGCACAATTGGAGCATTTGCCCAGGAAGTGGAAAATATTTATGTGACTTTCTTTCTGACAAAGTATTAAAATCCCCATTTTCACTGGGATAAATGAGAAGCAGAAAGAAGTACTGAGCAAATCTCACACCCTCTACAGAAGAGGTTGTGGCCCCCCTGGATCCATCAAAACTGGAAGCAGGAAAGAACAGGACTCTCCCACTCCTCTCAGGGTTTAGATTGCTTTGGGCAGCAGCAAGCCTGAATTTCTTCAGGTTGCAGAGATCAAACCCTTGTCTCCCAATTTTCTGTGCAAGTGGCATTACAGTTCTTGGAATGTCACCAGCAGCAACCAACGAAGGGGCTGGGAAGCAGCAAACCCAGGTACCTTTCTCTCTTCCCAGCACTGGGCAATGCTGTTACATGCTGAGCTCACCTGGACCCTTTTATTGAAGACAAATATATTTTACTTCTGAAAAAAACAGATTCCTCTGGCTGATATATTCTCATATGGATAAAAATAGATGGATTTTAATCATGCTTACATTGCAGATCCCACAAGCCAACTATTTTAATAGATTCAGAGTCCTTTTCTTTGGGCTTGGAACAGGCTCAACACCAATAAACTAAAAGACTTAGCAGGATGTTTTTGCCTCATTAAAATGCTTTGTGCCTTTGGCTCTACTCTGTTCTTTCAGTGCTGCTGTGTTTTCATAGATCCTCATCTTGAAATTGTGGGAAGAGTCAGAAAAAAGGCTTTGGAAAGGCAACCTGTCCTCTTCCCATCCCACCATTCCTGGGTGATTTCAGAATCCTGGCCAGACCATTTGCTTTCTAGCAGCTCCCACCACATGAAGACCTATATACCCAAAATTCAATGAAAACTTCTTTCAAAAAATCAAAAAAATCCCAAACATTTAAAAATGTTTTAAATGTTATTTTATGGTTTTTTTATGCTTCTCATAAAACCTACAGTATTCCCACAATGACTTCTGTGCTAGGAAATCTTTTAAAGCACCAGAGACAGTGAGAAAGGATTCTGGAAGCAAGAACGGATCCTGGAAGGAGGAACCTGCACAGGCCAGGTCTTGCCCTAGTCTGGATGACGGCTGCAGGATCCTCACACATTTTCACCAGCTGATTAAAATTTTGTCTCCATTGTGGCAAAAAATCCTTGGGCATTTTCTTGCTTTGCAATCACTGTGCTCAGCTGTTTTGCTTGCATGAGTGAAATAAACTGCATTTCCTTGGGTTTTCCCTGTGAAGGAGAAGTCTGACCTTGAACCACTTCCACAGGTCTTATTTCAGCATTTTCTTGAGCTGCGGGTGACTGGGCTGGACATGGATGGGTCACAGCAATTAATTCTATCCCGTTTCCTACTGGAGGCATCTCTTTGTGGAGCAGGGTGAGGGTTAGGTCAGCTGGAAAAGGGAATTTCTGCTGCTTATTATCTCTTGAACACCATGAAAAGCAAAAGGCAGGTCTTAGAAAACCATCCATGGGCATTTTTATGGGGTGAAAGTTGTATGGACAGCTTACAGCCATGCATTTCACTTTCAAAATTGCTTTTAGATTGGTGATATTTGCACCTCACTGCCCGTGCTCATAATCCCACCTGGACAGGGCAACATTTTATACATCCTATTCCCCTATTCCCCCATGTCCTGAATATGCAATGGGGTTGTCATTGAAGATTCCTTATTGTGAGCGGAACGAAACCAGACAGGGAGAAATGTTCCTGAATGAATCATGGGGAAAAGCCCTTGGCTGGAAAACACCACTGCCACACTCCAGTGCGGGGAATGGGTGACTAAACGCAATGTAAAGATGGACTCACAGAACCATTAAAGTTAGGAAAGCCCTCTAAGACCACAGAGTCCAACTGTTCCCCCAGCACTGCCAAGGCTTCCACTGACCCACGTCCTCAAGTGCCACATTCACGTGGCTTTTAAATCCCTCCAGGAGTGGGGACTCCACCAGCTGGGCAGCTTTGCCAGGGCTGAACAGCCCTTTCCATGAAGACATTTTCCTTCATATCCAATCTAAACCTCCCCTGGCACAACTCGAGGCTGTTTCCCCTTTTGTCCTGTCCCAGTTCCCTGTGAGAAGAGCCCGATCTCTGCCGGCAGCCCTCTCTTGTCAGGGAGTTGTGCAGAGCCAGAAGGTTCCCCCTGAGCCTCCTTTTCTCCAGGCCGAGCCCCTTTCCCAGCTCCCTCAGCCGCCCTTGGGGCTCCAGCCCTTCCCCAGCTCCGTTCCCTTCTCCGGACACGCTCCAGGATTTCGGGCCCCGTGCGGGGCTGCAGGGGCTGCGCGGGCCGCCAGGTGTCGCTGTCGGCGCGGGAGAGGGACCCGGCGGGGAGGGATCCGGGAAAGGGAAGGGGATCGCCTCACTGCAGCTTCCATTGTCTGTAAGGGGCTCCAGGAGAGCTGTAGAGGGACCTGGGACAAGGGCCTGGAGGGGCAAGACAAGAGGCAGTGGCTTCCCACCACCAGAGGGCAGCGTTAGATGGGATATTGGGAAGAAATTCCTCCCTTTAGAGGTGAAGAGGCTCTGGCACAGGGTGCCCAGAGAAGCTGTGGCTGCTTCGTCCTTGGAAGTGTTCAAGGCTGGGTTGGACAGGGCTTGGAGCAGCCTGGGCTAGTGGAAGGTGTTCTTGCCCATGGCTGGGGAAGATAGATGCTCTTTAAGTTCCCTTCCCACCCAAACCTGATTGTCTGATCTCATCCCTTGGGAAATTGTTCCTGTTCACATCCAGCTCCAGATCAGCTCTTGCATGTGGTCAGACAGCCCTGGCACTCCTGGCATGGAGCAGAGGCCATGGCACCATCGTTCCAGATCATGTAATTAACACTGGGAATCCCACGAGAGAATAAACATTACTACAGATCCAGATTCTTGCAGGAGATATGAGTGCCAAAGGTGCCGGATCATTGCAGGGTTTTAAACCCAGCTGGATTCTGGCATGCCTGTGGCTCCCCTGCGAACTCCAATTGGTACCACAGGGATACATGAGCCAGACTTGCATCACCCTGGCCAGAGTGGGAACTCCAGGCTCCCATGCTGTGCACTGCCTCTGCACAAGAAAGGGATGCTTTTCCAGAGTGTCACAGATACGAAGCACAGGGGGCAATCTATGTGCCAAAACCTGCTCATAAGAAACTGCCCACAGAGTGACTTTAAATACCCAGTGCACTGATAGCAACAAATCCCTCCAGAATCAGAGGAGCCAGGATAGCTTTCTGCCTGCAGGTGTGCATCTCACCCTAACTCAGGCTTGGCTTACTGGTAACCTCAGCTGGATTCTCACACTGGAGCCAGCCCTTGCTGGTCTTTGCTCAGCCTCTCCAAAGATTCGATCCTATAACTTAGGAGTTTATATCTCCCACTGCTGTTTGCCAGCTCCACACTGGATCTCTCAGGATCCAGCCCTGCTGCCATCCTGCCAGCAGCTCATCTGGAGCAGGCTGCTTTCTGCAGCCAACAGGGATGTTTTGCTTCCAGCCTCTCTCAAGCGCTCCTGGAGCCCAGGACCAACTTTTAACAACGTTCCTGAGCAGTGCACAGTGCTGCAGAGCCCCAGCTGGTGCCAGGAGTCATGGTTTAAATAACACACAATAAATATTGGAACAGCCTGAGCTGCGGAGAACTCCTCAGACACCAGTTTCTAAGGATGATCTAATACATTTCTTGGACTCACTCTTCCTTCTCATTACTCTTCTGCATTTTTCCCCTCCTATTTTTCTTCTCTCCCATTGAAATGTTTTGGTTTCCTTCTTTTATTTTTTTCACTGCTTGAGTCTCTGAAATATGCAGCCATGGCAACAGGCTGGAGGAGCGAATTCCCCTGGTCCGCCTGCATGTCCTTGGGGTCTGGTGGGGAGCGAGGGGGTGAATTCCAGCCATTCCCTCTCGCTGGGAGCAGTGTTTAGTAAACACACGGCAGCACACATGTGCTAACTCCTGCCCGGCTCTGCCCGCTCGGAAAAGGCTTTTCTGCGGGTTGAACATGTCTCCCCTCATCCCCCCAAAGTGAGCAGCACCCTCACCCCGGCACCCTCTGGGCTGGCATTCTTTGAGAGCAGCATCGGGGAGGAATGCAAGCCCCTGGCGTCGGGACAGGAGCTGACATTCCCGGCCCTGGGCTGAAGAATGTGGACATAGTGTCCGCTCCAAACTCCAACACTGGAGTTCATTCACCCTGGAGGAGGGGGACGCTGGGATCTGAGCAAGACTAGGCCCTCGGTGACCAGGCTGCCATAACTTGGTGGTGATGAGCTCCCCTGTCACTTCCCCACGTCATGCCATGGCATCTGGGGACTCGTTCCTTGTTCATCCTTGTTTTGGTGGCTCTGTGGCCTCTGCCCCTCAATCTGCAGCTGCGTCAGCTTTTTCTTGGAAAAGCTGGGAGAACATGAGGATGCTGCTAGATGAGGAGTTGGGTTCAGGGCAGCAGGCAACTCTAACTTTGGAGAAGCCAAACCCATCCTCAGTGAACTGCTGGCAGGGAAGGAGACCAGAAGTTAGGGACCAGCACCCCGGTTTGATGGGTGTTACCTAAAGACCTGGAAAAGGCAATGCAGGCTGAAGGTATTAAGCAAAGCCAGCTCATTTTAGTGTCTGTAACGTGGTAGGAACCAGGACTGAGTGTGAATTCAAGCCCCAGGCCCATAGCTGGCTTTCAGCTCATCTTTCCAAGGCAAACAGGGCTGCTCTAATTCCCCCTGCCCCTCCGACACACCCGGCGAGGGCTATTTATACACTTTACAATGTTACACAGCACTGGGATTACTGCATGGCATCCAGTCTGTTTGGAGCAGGGTCCCACGAACCAGAGTAGTTTTGCATTAATACAGTTCTCACCAGTTCCTAGGTTTGAAACTGGATACAGCGAGGTTACTCGCCATTTACTCCGGCTGGATTGTGTGGGGCTTTGTGGATTAAAATAGCAAAACTTCAGCACTAACAGCGATACAACACGGCTCAGGCAGAAAGATCCCCACTGATTCACCACCCTGTTACATCAGCATTTCAACACCAGGAAATGCTGCTCATTCCATGGATTTTGGAGGATGGTGAAGCCCTGGATTGCAGTGAAGCTGAGAAAGTTGGGGAGTTTTGAAAGAATTTGTGGAATTTTTGCACAAAACCTGAATGCAAGAGGAGAGTTTTCCCCAGCCCATGAGTAACTGCTTGAGAACAGGATAAAATAAAAGAAGGTATCACAAAATCTGCCTTGGTTCTTCTCCTGGGGAGGGGGTGAATGCAGCAGCATTCCCAAGACACTGTGCCAGGAATGGGGTTCAGCAGCAAGCTGGCGGTGCGGGACCGCAGGCTGACCCGGCAGCATTCCCAGCGCAGTCTCCCATACCTCCCTACCTGCCGAGCCTCTGGAAAGGCTCCAGGTGTTGCACAAAAGCAAAGCAGCAGCAGTTTGTTGCAGAACCTGCAGGAAAAGGCAGTGCTTGCCTCGGCATGTTGGAGCCAGCCAGTGCTTTCTAGTCGTGCTCTGAAAGTCAGGCTTGGGAAGCACACGGGGTTACCCAGCAAATTCTTGTCTCCAGGAGGGAATCACTGAATCCCCAGCCCCCAATCCCAGGGCTGGAAAGGATCTTGAAGTGCATGTCATTCCACACCCTGCCATGGGCAGGGACACCTTCCACTATCCGAGGTTGCTCCAAGCCCCATCCAACCTGATCTGGAACACTGGGACGGGGCAGCCACAGCTTCTCTGGGCAAGCTGTGCCAGAGCCTCACTGCCCTCACAGGGAAGAATTTTTCCCCAATATCCCACCTAACCCTGGCCTCTGTCAGCAGGAAGCCATTCTTCCTTGTCTTGTCCCTCCATGCCCCTGTTCAAAGTCCCTTTTCAGCTCTCTTGGAGCCCCTTTCAGACACTGGAAGGCTGCAGTTGGGTAACCCTAAAGCTCTCTCTTCTCCAGACTGTTTTATGGTGGTAGTGATCACCCTGGAATTCTCCTGCTTTGTCATCCCAGGATTTTGTTCCCTGGCCTATGAGTGAGATGTGGCAGTTGGGCACATGCACAGCCGTGCCTCAGTTGTTCAGTACATGACTCTGTGTCTCTGTGTGTGTGTGTGTAGGCAGCCAGAGGACAGCACAACAGGAACCTGTATGCTCAGGATTCCATCCCTCAGCTTTTGTGCCGTGGTCACCCCAGGGATCCCTAGTTCTAGCCCCGAGGCTCCCTGGTGCTGTAGCCAGGAGATGTTATGGAGCTGGAAATGTTCCAGCTTTGGGGCTGTTTTCAGTGTTCTCCCACCTGGCAGGGCACCAGCCTCCAAGGAGTACTGGGAGTGGAGATGGACCACGGACTGGAGATGGTCTTTGGACCATGGGAGTCGGGATGGTGTTTGGTGGAGCATGAAGAGCATGTGGTTTGGAAGGGCTGGGACTGGTTGTCCTGCCTGGAAGCAGGCAGAGGCTGAGGGGGTGATGTGATGGGATGACTGTCTCACTTCACCACAGAATGACACTTTCTCCAAGCTCTCTGCAAAGCCTCCCAAGCCAACTCATGGTGCAGCAGTCTTAAGAGGGATGTTCATTCCCATTCACTCCTGTTCCCGTGACCACACAACGATGAGCTGCCTCCCTGAGCTCTGCTGCAGCCATGGCACACATCCCTCTTTTCCATGGGTTTTCTCCCTCACAGCTGTTTCGGACCTTGCAAATCCAGAGTGGATTTTCCTGCATTGTCTGCCCAGCTTCCCTCACACTCTCCTGGATGCAGCTCTGTGGCAGTACAGGGAATCACTGCCAGCAAATGCCTGACATAGAAGAGGACAGCAGGGATTACACCCTGCAAGCAGCTGTAAACAAGAGAGCAGAGTGCAAAAAAATTCCTGGGATTTGCAAGCCAGTCTTCCTGATTTGCCTGTGAGCCCTGTGCTGGGGTGCTGGGCAATGCTGAGCATTCCTCCCCACTGATCCATGGGCATTCCCAAACCATGATGGCTCCAGGCACTGCTCAGCCTTGGAGCCAGCTGAACATGGGGAAGGAAAGCAAGGCTGCTGATTAAGCCGACACAAAGCTGAGGGAGATGGGGAGAAAAAAGGATGGAAGAGAAAGGAGCAAAATGTTGGGGCTTTTGGGCAGGACAAGCTGTGTTTGGGCCACAGGGACGGAGCCTGCTGGGTGCTGGAGACACATTTAACTCTGCAGAGACACAACCCAAAATAGCTGCCAAGGAGTAACGTCTCCATGGGGGCTCTATTCCGGGATGGAGCCGCTCCTGGTCTGGGCATGGGGCAGCAGCTCAGGAATAGCCTCGGCTGGCAAGGGCAGCCCTGGTGTGCTTAAATACAACCACGAGCATCTTCCCTGTTTGTATGCATCCAGCATTCCTCAGGGAGGGCCAGGGAGAAGGACCAGCCTGCCAGTTTTCCATCTGATTTCATTTTCTTAGAATTTCCTCTGATGGTTCCATTTTTTTCTCTCTCTAATTCCACTTTTTTTTTTTTTTTTTTGAGGCAGCTGGAAAAAATAATGTTTTGGTTGCCTTGGAAACATGCTCCTAAACTTTTGGTAGATCCAAGACATGCCTGGAGTTCCAGGATGACCAGTCAGGGTGGTAGGGGCTTGCCCTCCCTTCCCAAAAGTGGCAGGAGCTGCTCTCCAGTGGCTCTGGACACACGTGGCCCTGACCTACCCTCTGTCCCGACCCCTGTTTACTCGGCAAATACAACATTGCTTACAAATTCCTGGGACATGCCATGGGATCTCTAGGCTGGGTAGTGTTACTTCATGCTGGACCCTATGCAAGAGGGAAAAAAATAACAGGATCGCACTTTAAGGCTGTAAAAATGCGGGTGGGAATATTTTCCAGCCTGTGTCATTTTCCATCGAGGCCAAAATTCACATTCTGCCTTTCTCTGTTTGTGTTTTTCTCCCTGAAGCCTGGATATTTTTTTTTTTTATTCTCCAGCTTTCTCGAATGAAAAATTAGGAAATTCAAGGAATGTGATTCTCTTCCCCCACCATGTTTCAAGGAAACTTTGTACATATACAATTTCAAGTGTCCAGAGTTAAAACTTTCCTTTGGCCTGAAGCCAAATGTTTTCCCGAAAATTCAGTATTTCTGTGATTTTCTGGGAAAGTGGGATATGGGCCCCTTCTCTTCCATTAACCAACACACATTCTTAAATGCTTGTTTGTTCGGAAGAGTTTCGGCTCCAAAGTGGGGAGGAGAGGAAAGGAAAATCACAATGAAATGTTTCCCCTGCAGTGGGCAGAGAGGTTAAACATCCCATTTAGGGAGAAGACAAGTTTTTTTTTAATTCAAACAAACAAACAAACAAAAAACCCAAGGCACTTCTGTGTGGGAAAACACTTGAAACTGAAGTTTCACTTGAAATGGCCTGAGCAGCATTAGTGTGTAATGACTCTGTACGGAGAGAGAGAGACCTGAGAAATGAAGTTGGGTGGGTTTTAAAGCCTTTCCCTGCCTGGAGCAATGGCTCTGGCCATCCCTGTCTCCTGCAGCTGGATGTTGTTTCCCCCTCCAGCCAAGGAAGTGCTCTTTCCAAGCCCCTTTGCTTCCAAATGAGCTTCTAATGACCACAATTTTTCTCCATCCTGTTAATTCATCCCTGCTTCCCTCCAGATATTATTCCAGAGCATGTTGCAGCACCCTGCGGTGGGATGTGGCCCATCACCCTAGGGACTTGCCCTTTGCTCTATGCTGGATCCAGCTCTGTGTGCCAGGACTTGCCACAAACCTCTCACATTTTCCTGTGGCCGCCAAAATCAGCAAGCAGTCAAAAAAACCCCAAAACCATCAGATCCAGCAGGATGCCCCATCCCATCTAATCCCATGCTCTGTCTGGCTCCTGCCACCCTCTGCCAAAGCCCCTGGTCAAGGGAAAGCTTTCCAAGGGAAGATGAGGAGGCAGGAAAAGGGAAGGAAGGAGTCTCAGCCCTATCAGAGGACCTGTGGAGGGAACTAGGGAATACCTGCTGCCTGCAAGGGCTGGATGGTCAGGCTGTTCTCATGTCCTTCTCAACTCTCAGCTGCCCACATCATTTCTGGACACACCTTCCAGCTCTTGGGGATGCAAAGTGAGGAGCACCGGCAGCATCCCATGCCCCTGGCCCAGATGTCCATGTGAGCTGCACCCACTGGAGCCCCCCCAGTGCCTTCAGCATCCCTGGCCACCTCCAGCATGCCCAGAACCACAAGGATCCCCAGCATCTCTGAGCATTCCAAGCCTCCTTGAGCATCCCCAGCACGTCCAGCATTCCCAGCACCTCCAAAATCCCCAGTGCCTTCAGCATCCCCATTCTCCTCTGGCATCCCCAGCTCCTCAAGCATCCCCAGCCTCCCCTGGCATCCCTAACACCTCCGTGAGCATCCCTAGCTCCTCATCCAGGGGAAGAGATGAGCAAGATGCCCAGCACGCCGGATCCTGCCCACCACTGCCAGGCCGGTGCTGCGCCACCACCAAGCTCAGCCCCGAATTCCATCGTTGCCGGCCACGGGGAGCAGCGGGAGTGGCAGCCGGAGCACGGCCGGGGAGCGGGTGCGAGCAGAGACAGCCCAGGGAGCTCATCCGCCTGGTTTTTCAAGGTCACGGAGGTGGTGGGAAGGAAAGAAAAGAGAGCGAGGAAAAAAAAAAAAAAAAAGTTGACTCAGAAACCGCAGGGAATTTTTTGCCTTTTTAGAATACTGGGAAGAGAAAAAATAGCCACAGTTATTCAAAGCATCCAGGATAATAACAGCCTGTTTACTGTTTGCATGCGAAGATGGCAGGCAGGCAGCACAGCGCAGGGAAGAGGAATGAGGAATTCGCCGCGCTCGCACCGCGGGTCCGACCGCTCCTGCTGAGCCCAGCAAAGCCCGGCTGGTGATCCTGGCTGTGAGAGCTGGAGCTGGGCAGCCCCACCAGGACACCTGGACAGTCCCCACCCGCCAAGGGTCCTGCAGGAAGGGTTTCAGGTGGTCCTGGGGCTGGGGGCGATGGGGAGGGAGCTCTCAAACTGGAACATGCTCCAAGGCTGAGGGGTTGGGGCATCCCGGAGGGTGTCATGGCCAACCCCTAAATAATAACTGCCATCCTGCGACCCCATCCCTGCCACAGAGGCAGCTCCAACCACACCCTCGCAGGGACATGGGAAGCCAGGGGGACAGGGATGCAAGCGCTGGGTACTCAGGGATACAGGGATCAAAGACAAGTAGGGTGCAGGGTCATGGGAATGCAAAAATCAAGACACACTGATGTTCTGAAGGGAGGGGACACCTTGGGGTGGCTCATTCTTCGATGGAATGCAAATCCCGATGAAAGGAATTCAGGAAGGGAGCGTTGACCCCCTGGCAGAAGAAAGCCCAAGGAGCACTCCCCAACAAGCTCTGGACACAGAGAGGAGCCTGGAGGCTTGGAGGACCTCCGGGAAAGTGGTGGGATGAGAGAGGGAGGGAGGGGGAAGGGAAGGGTTCAGCAGGACCAGCGGGGAGAGCTTCATTCCTGCCGGTCCGACGAGCAAGCCGGGACTTGAGGCGAGAGAAAGCTCCCGGTTTGCCTGACTGGTTTGCTGGGAAGCGCCTGCAGGGCTGGCCCGCAGCCTTGCCAGACTTCCCCCACCAGGATCGGGATTATTTGGAAGGGGGGTGAAATCCCCTTTCTCCCAAATTCCAGTGAGGATTTTTGGGGGTTTTTAAACAGTTTTCCCTATGAAGGAGAGTGTGATGAGCTTGTCTCTCTGCATTCAGCTCTAGCATTCAGCAAGTGGAAAAGGAGTGGGGATTCATGAGGAAATGAGGAGGAAGAACCAGGGCCCACAATCGACCTGCCAAAATCCAAGGATGCTCCAAGGACCGAGTTCCAGTGTTCTCCAAAGAGAAATGAGGAAAAGCAGGAACCAAAGCTGCAGAGAGGCTGCTGTGGTGTGGCACCAAGGGAATGTGATGTTTCTGGCTGGGAATGGGGCTTGGTGGACAGCCAGGGAGCCCCAAGGAGGTCCTGGGCCTTGTCCCAGCCCACTGTGACCACAGAGGGACCAGAATTCCCCAGACATCCCTGGAGCAGCAGAGCCATCTCCCTGTCACCCACAAGAGCTGCTGCCGTGGGATAGGGCATCCCACCCAAAGCCACCAAAGTGACAATGGTGGCATTTGGAGCATAGCCTGCTGGCCCTTTCCCATCTCTCCAGGGATGGGGATGTGCAGCCCACAGGAAGAGTCACATCCAGGTGCCAGCCCAGCCAGCAGCTCTGCAGGCATCTCCAACACCCCCTCCCAGGGCATAGCCTGTGTCCTAGACAGGGATGTGAGGATTGAGGATACAGGGATGCAGGGTTACAGGTGTGTGGAGATTAAGCACACAGAAACATGAGGACACAGGGATGCAGGGACACAAGGATGCCAGGATCAAGGACACAGAGATCACAGGCACAGGGATGGGAGCAGGAGGTTTGGCTCCCACGTGGTATTTCAGCCATGCCATGGTGACAGGGACATGGGATAAAGGACAGACATGGGATAAAGGACAGACATGGGATAAAGGACAGACGTGGGATAAAGGACAGTGGGTCCAGGCAACGCCAATGGTGAAATCCAGGGAGACGGTGTGGGAAGGGCAGACAGAAATGTCTGTGAGGACAGAGCAGGTGATAACACACCCTACAGCAGCTTCCGTGGCCAAGGTGTGCAGCTCCTTTGGGATGTTGCTCTGTCTAAACAGCATCCCTACCAAAACACACGGCTCCTTAAAAGTGTGCCAGGCAAAACTGGGACCTCCTGCTCTACCTGCTGGATTGAGGAATCCTCTCCCTTCAGCCCAATTCCTGTATCCACAAGTGGGCTTTGTGCTTTTTTCTGACTGCCTGAGACTGACAGCCCTGAGGGTGAGGATCAGTGGACAAAGCTCTCAACAGGAGCCCATTCCCTGAATCCCTGGTCCCAGAAGGCTCCCTGCAAACAGCCAGACCTGCAGCCAGGCCACTCTGCATCCGGATTTGGGTAAATAAAGCGTGGGGTGTGAGAGCTGCGGTATGCCAGGAATGCTGCCGGCCTTCCTGGGCTCTGGAGCGGCAGGAGCTGGGGGAGGCAGGGCAGGTACAGTCCTGGCTGGAGGCTGCCAGGATCCCCCAGACATATTCCCAATCTCGGCAGTTCCCTGTGAGCTTCCCACCCTGTTCTTCCCATCCCTGGCCCCGTTTCAGGGTCCTCTTCAGCCTTCTGCATGGGCGGAGCTGATTTCCCTGCTTGCAACACCCAGGAGAAGCCAGAGGTGCAAGGAAGATCCCAGCTCCAAGCTTCACACTGCTCCAAGTCTCCCTAACCTGCTATTCAGGGATGGGGACCTGTCCCACAGCCATAGAAAGACCCAAAATTTCATTTTTTAGCCACACTTCTTCCTGAGTAGGAAGGTTGGGGCTCAGCTGGGATTCAGCTTCACTGTCCCACTGAGACCAGTGATCCTCAATGGACTCCTAAGGCATCCTGCCCAGGAAAGGGATGGAATCACCATCCTTGGAAGTATTGAAAAACATGTAGATGTGGTACTTGGGGACATGGTTTAGTGGTGGCTTTGGCAGTGCTGGGTTAACAGTTGGACTTGATGATCTTGAAGTGCTTTTCCAACCTAAACAATTCCATGATTCCATAATTCCATGGAAGAGCTGGCAGCAAAACTGATTTCTGATGCTGCTGTTCTGCACAATCCAAGCTAAACCCCATAGCAGAGCACAAGAGCTGCTGGTCCCCAGGGACAGTGGGACAACAAAGATGAGCTCCCAGTTAATGCCGAGGGATGGCACAAAAGGAAAGCCTTGGCCTGGCTGGAGATGGCAGAGTCTGCAGGGATGTTCCCCGGGAAGCATTAATGCCACGGCTATCAGAAAATAGAAGTCCAACACCTGAAAAACTTCTGGTCTTCCAAAAGATCAAGGAGCCAGGCAGAGTGGGAAGGGCTTGGAGATGGCTGACAAAGCCAAGGAGAGCTTGGGAACCAGGTCCATCCATTCTGGAAGGCATCAGGGAGTCCCTGTGGCAGGGGCTTAGGAAGCCAGGAAGGGGTTTTGTGAGGAAGAGGAGGATCCCATGAGGATGCAGTTATGAGATGCAGGGATCAAGGACAGCAGGATGGAAGGATTGAGGACACAGGGATGCAGGGTCACAAGGATGCAGAAACCAAGGACACAGGGATGCAGGGATGCCAGAGCAGGAAGGAAACTGCATCAAGACTTTTGGGCAAGTCCATCCTTTTCCCCCATGAAGGTGAGGGGAATGGGATCCCAGTGGGATTTTGGGGAATACAGAAATGCTCTTGAGCATTTTTCCCCTCTCCCATGCAGCTGCACCCCAAATCTCTGCCCTGGGGAGCTGGGAAGGACATGTGAACCAGGGGGTCAGCACTCCCAGACTGTCTTCCCCTGGGAGCCCCTCCATCTCTCCGCATTGCGTGGAAAAAAAGGAGAATCCAGGGATCAATATTTGGGTTTTTTTTATTAAAATATTGTTATACCAAGTGGAATGCTACAGCAATCTCGGTATAGGGCGGCGTAACGAAACAGCCAGGTTTATGTTTAAATACTTAAAGATAACTTAAAATGCACAAACGAGAACTTGTCGTCTTTGGCAGGAAAAAAGTTCACAGCACGAAAAAAAATACTTAAAAAGAAATACCAATATTAATATAAAATATATTAAGTCATGGGGTTTGGGGTTTTTTTTCCTCTTTCATAATTTTTTGTTTCTTTTCCATTTTGTAAACAATGCACGAGAACCGAACGCATTTTTTACGTGTCTGGAGAGAGAAAAATAAAAAATGCAGTTGGCCAGCAAATGCACATGTTGAAAGGGGAAAGAAATAAAGAAAAATATATATATTTACACAAAGGGCAAGGATGGGAAGCTCCAAGGAGCGGGATGTTGGCGCTGGCTATGGCAGAAGCCAGCTGCCAGTAGCCGGAGGATGCAGCCAGGAGAAGGGCAGCACATCCCGCCACCTCCATTGGCATCCTCGGAGCCTTTCACCTCCACCTTTCATCCCCTCCATTGTCATTTTTGTTTCACTGTCACCCCACCACAAAGCCCGTGATGAAAACACAGGGGCAGGATGCAGGTGATGGAAGTTTGGTGCTCCCAGGGCTTGGCTTGGCCTTGTGGATCCAGGTGGTCGATGGGACCCACAGAGGATCCCTCCCAGCTCTGCCCTCGTGCAGAGACTTCAGCTTGTGGGTACAGTTTGGGCCATCAGAGAGGGATTTTCCAGTCTGAAGCCAAGCACCTGGGTGGCCAAAACCAAGAGGTGGGAGCTGGGATGGGGATGGAGCTGGGATGGAGCCAGGATAGGGATGAAGCCACCATGGGGTCTCCGGGCTCCAGCGCGCCCTGCGCAGCCGGGGACCCATGTGGGCACCGGGGGGGCAGTGACCCTCCCACACCCCAGAGTCACTGCCGAGACCGGCTGAGGGGACACTGCTGAGCTCCCGGCTCGGTCCCTCCTTCCCAGACGCTTCTCCATCCCGACATGCTGGCAGGAAGGGTGGAGGGGCCACCATGCAGCCCTGGGTGGCCTTAAATCAGGATCTCCACCATGTCAGACAGGTCCGGGACTCTAGCAGTGGCCGAGCTCTCTGCAGAGAAAGAAGGGATTGACTTACAGGGATTTCGCAGGGATTGGAACCCACCCAATTCAACTGGGACCTTAAAAATGCCTTTAAAAAATTGCTGATGCTTGTACAAAGCCTGTCCCAGGGATGCTGAGCCCTCGTGGGGGCTGGGGCGTCCCAACTCCCTGCCCCGTGCCATCCAAGGGGACTCACCCAGCGCTCCGGTGCCCTCGCCCTGCCCGCTGCTCCCGGCCGCTCCGTCTGTCTGCGTGCTGCCGTCCTTGCTGCCATGCTTTGAGTGGGATGGCAAGGGAAGGGCAGTGGACACTGCTGTCCCTTCAGCGGTGGCTTTGCCTGCTGGAGGAGACTCTGTTAGGGATTCAAGGCAAAGGATTCAAGTTTTCAAGGCCAGGTTGGACGGGGCTTGAAGCAACCTGGTCTGGTGGAATGTGTCCCTGCCCATGGGGCAAAGGGTGGAACAAGATGAGCTTAAAGGTCCCTTCCAACCCAAACCATTCTGGGATTCTTTGATTGCTGGCCGGTCCTGGAGGAAACACCCCTCCCCACGCTCTCTAACTCCAAAACCACAGGGAAAAATGCCACCGGGTGGGGCAAGCAGGTCCCCACCACCAAGTGAAGGTAGGGAGTGGGCAGGTGTCCCTATTTACCTGTGCTGCCACGGGAGCTGCCCTCGGACGACCGGTCACTCTGGCCAGCCCCTGGCCAGCTTGGGGTGGCGGAGGCAGCGAAGATGGAGGGCACGGATTTGGCCGGCCGCAGGGAGCCCTGAAGGGCTTTGCTGGGGTCCCTCCGCGAGCGCTGCTGCAGGACCTTGATGACAGCATCCTTCTCCAGGATTTGGGCATGAAGAGCTTTTAACCTGCAGAGGAGGAAAGGCAGAAGCTGGAAGAGAAGCTGGATGTGGAGAGGAGGATCCAGGCACTGCCCAATGAGACCCCAGAAAAAGTTTGATGGGCTCCAAACGCCTCTGGCAAGGTGGGACTTACCTGTTCTCCATCTCCTGGTGCTTGTGGCTGGCCAGCAGAAGGTCCTCGTTGAAGCTGCTGTTGGGAGAGTGCCGTGGGGAGTGGCTGATGAGGGTGGTGTCGCGCTGGGCGGCCGCCGTGGCCGCGGCGTCCATGGCGAACTGGCGCATGGTGCACTCCTCCAGGTACTTCTGCTCCCACTTGGTCATGTCGGCCTCCAGCGCCAGGATCTTCTCCTCCCTTTCCCTCAGCTGCTCTGACAGCGTGTGGGCGCTCAGCTCCGGCGTCCCCCCGCTCGCGGTGCCCGCCTGCCTCTGCAGCAGCCAAAACAAAGCCCCGGTGAGGATGAGGAGGTGCCAGGAGGATGCAGCACCCACCGTGCCTCGCCGGAGCCACCGTGGCTGGCCAGCACCCACCTGCTGAGCCCGCAGCATCTTCAGCTCCTGCTCCAGGCGGGTGCGGAGCCGCAGCTCCAGCTGCTCCCGCTTCTCGCAGGCGGCCTGGAGCTGCCCCAGGGCTGCCTGCAGCCGCTCCACCTTCTCCACGTAGGCTCGTTTCTTCCGGAGCTCGGCCTCTGCCTTGGCTGCCCGCGCCTGGGCGCTGCCCAGCGCCTGCTCCAGCAGCTCTGCCCGCCGCCGCTGGTCCTCGTTGGCGCTGCGCAGCAGGGCCACCTCCCGCTCCAGCTTCTCCTTCTCCTGCTGGTGCTCGTAGCCTGCAAGCGAACCCCGCAGATCTCAGACGTTTGGCTTCCCCAAGGCTGGCCCATGAAGCCCTGCGGGGGGGATTCTTTGCCTCCCGACATCTGGCCATGCCACCCCTTCGTCCAGATCTTCTATCAAATGGGGGTCAGGGGCATTCCGGCCACCTGGGCAGATGGCCAAAAGCCTCCACGTGCCACATTCCAGCCTAAATTTTTGCTCGGGAAGGGTGAAACCTGCCTGGCGTGAATCCAGCCACCTTAGGGAAGGGGATACAATTCTTCCTGACCAACAGCACGTCTCTCTGCTAAAATTTAAGTACATTTTCCCCCAAAAAAGCCCAGGCTGGCATGGCTGCGAAGTGCAGGAGGGAGGAGGGAGAGAACGGCCGGGCTGGCGTGGGGCGGGAGTGCGGGCTTGGTGCTGGAAGAGCCGGCGCTGCGGCAGGAATGTGGGGAATGCGGGTCACGCCGCCGGCCGGCCGCCGGGATTAATGGCTCGAGTCCAGCGCCAAGAGCTGCTCCATCCTCCCTGGGGAAGGGCGAGAGCTGCCGCCCGACACCCGCCTCCTCCTCCAGCAGAGCCCCGCTCGAAGATGCCACGGGGAGCTAGGCAAGGACGGGTGTCCTCCGGGACTTACTCTGTGCCAGGAGTTTGGCCACGCTGCCCTGGTTGCTCTCCTGGTTTTCCTGGGTCTTGCTGGCCAGCTGCTTGTTCGCCGATTCCAACCGCTCTGGTCCAAAACAATCAAAGCCAATTAAGATTTAAATACAAGATTTGGGCTGGAGGAAGAGGAAAAAGCCTGGTTTCCCGTGGAAACAGTTGGGGGACACTAAGCACCCACAGGGATGGGGACACAGAGGGTCCCTTACCTTTCAGGTCCCGGTTGAAGTCCTGGAGCCGTCGCATCTCACAATCTCTCTTGTTCCTCATGGCTTTCTCCAAGGCTTCCCGCTTGGAAGATGCCTTGACGAGGTTTTCGTAATCCTCCGAGATGCGCTGGATCTCACTCTCCAGCTGGGGTGGAGGAAGGGACAGGCCAGGGTTAGATATTCATGGAATGAGGAAAGGAAAGGGAGATGCTGGCCAAAGCCCAGCCGGGGTGCTCAGCCCAACCTGAGCTGCCAGAGGAGCTCAGTGCACCCCAAGTTGACCCCTAGCACACATTTGGGGGGGGGAAACCGATTTTTTCAGTCCTTTTTCTTGTGGAAGAGTCTCTCCACAGATTTTGGCTCTGCCATAGCTCGGCCACGGGGAACAGCCGCCCCTTGTACAAGGCCACACAAAGGGCTTTCTGTGGTGGCCGGGATGGGGGCCACAGGAGAATGGGCTCCTTCTCCCCAATCCCGGCTGCCGCGCTGCAGCTGCTCCGAGGGGAACGAGCCGCTGGAGGGAGGAGGAGAAAGGATTAAATCACTAAAGGGGGTGAATTTTCACGGCAGCTGGTCGAGCATCCCCCTGGGCAGGGGGGGACACGGGGCTGCCACCATTCATTCCCTCACCTTCTGGATGCGGCTGGCCTTCTCGGCACAGCTCTCCAGCTCCCGCCGCAGCTTCTCGCTCTCCCGCTGGAGCCTCTCGTTCTCCCGCAGGACGGCGTCTGCCCGGGCCAGGCGGCTGCCGGCCGACACGGCCTGGGCGCTGACCAGGGCCTCCACGCTGGCCGGACCCAGCGCGCCTGGACACAGCGGCAGGAACGCGGCCGGCACCGGGGTGGGCAGCACCCTGCAGGGAGCGAGGACAGCCTGTCAAGGTTTGGCTAGGTGGGAGAGCTGGCTGCAGCTCCAGCATCCCATCAAGCACCTGCTGCTGTCTCCAAGTCACCTCAAAGGAGTTGGAAGGGCCTATCCTGCTTTTTAGAACTGGGAAGCGCTTGCTCTCTAACCGCAAATCCCATCTCGCAGGGATGCCTTGACCTGACCCCTGAAGGACCTGGCCAGTGGGTCTGATCCAGACCTCCCAACCCCCTAGGCCCTTCTCTTCCTGGGAATGCTGCAGGCAGCCTGGCATAGGATGCACCTTGGAAGCTGGCATTTTCCTTATTTTCTGGGCAAAGCAAGGGCTCCTGACATAGATCTTCACCGCCAAACTATGAATTTGTCCTTTTTATACAGAGGAACTAGACTGGCCCAGCTGCCCCTTGTGCCACTGCTCCAGCATCCCACTCCAACATCTCTCCTGGAATACCCTGAGCAGGGTGGCTGTGCACGGCCCGGCCCCGCAGCGCTCCCCCACGGGCTGCCCGCCAAGGGCCTGCATTCCTGCGGGATGATATAGGAGCAAGGAAGAATAAATACATCTTCCTCGCAGCTCCCCTTCCCCTCTTTGTTCCCTGGAAGGAGAAGGTTTTCCTGCTGGAGATGCTATCGCTCTCTGCCTGGATAGATCAGCAGGGTTGGGAGCAGTGTGTCCTCCCATTGGGCCACCAATTCCCTTCTTTCCATCATTTTCCACACTGGAAGAGGTTGTTTCCAAATTCCTGGACCCCCAGATGTCCATCTCACAGTCAGCCTGGGGCTTTGCCAGAGGCATTGAGCTGCCAAAGGGCCACAGACCACTTGGCACCAGCCCAGGCTCTGCTCGGCAGCAATTCCAGGTTACATGGACATTCTCAGCTCAGGATCATGGGATGGGTTTCCGTGGAGAAGGGAGCATATTTGTCTTCCACCCTGCCCCATATCTATTCCACATTTAGCTGTTTCCTGGGCTGCTTCCAGCTCCTAGATTATCCCCTAAGTTACCCCCAGATTCCTCCTGGTGCATGGGGAGGGGACAGGGTCTGTGGGAATGGGATTTTCATCACTGGTTGGAAAAGCCCAGCCATGCTGGGGGAACTGGGGACAGGAACAGAGTCGGGGCTTCCCAGCAGACCCCCACGGCCTGAGCCAGTGAGGACAGGAGCAGCTGCTCTGAGCCCCCACTGCCCTTCACATCCTGCACGTTCCAAACATCAGTCCTGGACATTCCTGGGAGGCATCCAAAAGCAGAGCCCAGGGGCCACAGTTTACCTGATCTCAGGATGCTGAAATCCAGCACCTTCCCGGGAGCAGGGTCGGGGTTCAGCCAGGTAAGCGTCCTGGGAAGGGATGACGTAGGGATACTCCGGGGGCGGTCCCCGCGGCTCCGTGCCCTCGGGGTGCTGCCCGCGCAGGGGGACGAGCTGGCGGGAGAGCTGCGGGAAGCTGTGGGAAGCGCTGATGGGGCTCTGCGCCTTGGCCCCGTTCCGCTCCAGCGACATCCGCATGAGCCGCTCGCTCAGCGACCGCACGTGGCCGTGCTTCAGGTCCTTGAGCCCCTCGTCCGGGCGCCGGGCGCCGCTGTCGGCCCCGCGCGGGGCGTTCTCCGCCCGGATCCCCGCGCCGGCCGCTCCCCGCTGCGAGGCCAAGAGCTGGGAATGCGCCTTGGCCTCCTCGTAGGTGGGGAGCTCCTCGCCCTTGGGCGGGCAGAGCCGATAGACGCTGTTCTCCAAGTAGACGTGGTCGGAGTGATGCTCCTGGCCCTGCGGCTCCTGCCGCGTGGATTGCTGCACCATCTGGCTCTCCTCCGGGCTGAGGCTCTCCAGGGAGGAGCGGGGGCTCCCGGCCCCGCCGCCGCGCAGGGCCTGCTGCTGGATGGCCAGCAGAGTGCGGTTCTCCGTGAGGTTCCCATAGCGCAGCTGCTCCTGGATCAGGCGGTGCAGCACCGTCCCGTTCGAGTCCTCCGCCGTCCTCATGTCCGTCCGTGCCGGCGGCAGAGCCACGTTTCCACCCGAGAAGAGCGTCCCGGGGGACCTCAACAGCAAGTGGCCACGCCGAGACACCTGCAAGAGGGAAAAAACAGGATGGTTAGGAAGCAGTCGGGGCAGGACAGCGCGGATCCTGATGGGCACGGGATTGTTTGCCAGGAATGTGGCCGGGACGTGCCGGAGGGGTGGGAGCCCGTGGCGGAGCAGCCTCCGCAGTGGGGTGACCGAGCACCGGCACTCTCAGCGCACCCGCGGCCGGTGCTGGGACATGGGACTGGCACCGGCCCGGGAACGGGGGATGAAGCGGCCCCACGGGAGCAGGCACAGAGCTGCCGGGAGATGGATAGGACCCATCATCCCCGGACACGGACATGATGGTCCTGGACTTGCAGAAGTGTCCCAGTCCCGGTGAGGGTCCTGGGATTTTTCCGGGGGGGCTCGAGATGCCGTCGAGATGTTCCGGCCCCGGCCGGGACGGTGCTGGGAGGGTTCCCAGTCCCTGGGGGTGGACCCGGCAAGGGAGAGGGTCTTTTCCCCGGGAGGGTCCAGGTGCCGAGGGGGGCGAGTCCCGGTCCCAGGGAGAAAGGTCCCGGTTCTGGGGGCCGTCTTTTTCCGTGGAGGGATCCCAGTCCCGGCTGGGGACTTCCCTGGGCCGGGGGGGTTCGATCCCGGTCGAAGAGTCCCAGTCCCAGGAGGGTGTCCCAATCCCGGCCGGGAGGATGGCGGTCCAGGGGGGTCCCGGTCCCGGGGTTGCTGGTCCGGGTGGGTCCCGGTGCCGAGGGAAGTCCCGATCCGTGCTGGGGCTTCGGGGTGCCGGGGGGGCGTCCTTTCCCCGAGGGGCATCCCCTTGCCGGGGGGGTCTCGGTGCCAGTCTGGGAGTTCCCAGTGCCGGTCGGGGGTCCCGATCCCGGTCGGGGGCGTCCCAGTGCTAGGGGGTTCCCTGTGCCGGGGAGGGGAGGGGGGGGTGTCCAGTACCGGGGGATTCCCGGTGCTGGGGGGGTCCCGGTTCCTGTCGGGGGTGTCCCGGTGTTGGGGAGTTCCCGGTATCGGGGCTCCCGGTGCCGGTCGGGGGTCTCGGCGGCGGAACTCACCGGGGCATGGCGGAGCGGAGCGGTGCTGCGGCGGCTCTGAGCGTCCCGGGGCCGCGGGGGCCGGGCCGGGCTTTGCTATGCCCGGAATGTGGGGCCGGTCCCGCCCCGCTCCGCCCCGGGGCCGCCGCCGGCGCAGGAGCGCGGCCGGGAGCGGGAGCGGCAGCTGCGGGCGGGGGGGCGGCTCTGCCCGCCAGCTGTCCCGGGCCGTAAATCTGCCCCAGCCTTTGTCTGCGGGGCCGGGGCAACCCCGAGCCTGCCGGCCCCATCTGCTCTGCCCCCCGCGGGCCCCCCTTCTCGCATCCCCCTCCTTACATTCCCCTTCTTCGCATCCCCCTGCCTCGTATTCTCCGTCCTCGCATCCCCCCTCCTCTCATTCCCTCTCCTCACATCCCCCTCTTCACATCCCCCCCTTCACACTCCTATCCTCTCATTCCCCATCTCACATTCCTCCTCGTGTCTTCCTCCTCACGTCCCCCTCCTTATGTCCCCCTCTTGGTATTTCACATCCCACTTCTTGCATCCCCCACCTCGCATCCCCCCTCCTCACCTTCCCCCTCTTTGCATCCCCTCCTCACAGCCCTCTCCTTGCATTCCTCCCTCTTGCATCACCTCCTTGTGTCCTCCATCCTCACATCCCCTTCCTCACAGCCCCTCTTTCACATCCCCCCTCACATCCCCTGGCTGGGGATGCCAGCTCCCTGTGGATGCAGTAATTCCTGCCAGCTCGTGTCTGGCTTTGCACCTTTGGGTGTTCCCTGCTGCACTCCCAGCCTCAGTTTCCCCTTTTGGGCACTGCCACCCACCTCCCTGTGAGGGGGACACAGGGATGGAGAAAGCCATCAGGGGCCAAACTCCCCATTCAAAGCACCCCAGCTCATCTCTGGGGGGGACACTGAGCACCCCCAGCCCCAAAGCAGTGTAACACCAGCCCTGTGTCAGCCCCAGGCTGTCGGTGCAGAGTCCAGAGGCCCCGAGATGGCAGATGGCTGGAGGGGAGGCGGCGGGGAGAGGCAGGTGCAGGGGAAAATTGCTTATTAGCTCCGGGACATTAAGCTCCCATTCTTTTGAGGGAACTCAGCATCTTCTGACTGGCACAGAGCCGGGAGGCTGATCTGGGGAGGGGGACATGGAGGTCTCCAGCCTCCTCTCCTTGTTTTTCTGCTCCATCACACTCTGGTATCACCCCTGGTGCAATAGCAGGCACAAGGTTGCAGGCACAGCCCACCACCTCTGGGTTATCTCCCAAAAAATGGGGAAAAAAAAAATCTCCAACATGTTGCAGGTACCAGACTCAAAGGCAGGAGAGCGTGGAAAGAAAATGCAGAGGTGGAGTCAGTGTTTGGAGGAAGAGGAGCACCTGGAAGCTCAAGAAACAGGCTTTTCAGCCCAGTTTTTCCAGTGACAAGTCAAATCCTCGCTGATGAACGTTGAAATGTGGGAATTGGCACTGACCCTGAAGTCCCGGTGAGAGTCTAAGTTTTGTGTGGGGAGGAGATGAGAGCACAACACCTGTCCCTGTGTCCCCAGGCACATGCAGAGTCTGGAAACACTGGCCCAGGCCCAGCACCACGGGGAAGGAGGAATGGATGGATGGATGGATGGATGGATGGATGGATGGATGGATGGATGGATGGACAGGACAGGTTGGATGGAGTTTTGAGGAACCTGGTTTAGTGGAAGATATCCCTGTCCTAGGTAGAGGGTGGAACAAGATGAGCTTTAAGGTCCTTTTTAACCCAAACCAGTCTGTGATTCTATGGATAAATAGATGGATGGATGGATGCATGCATGCATGCATGGATGAATGGATGATGCACCATTCCAATAGACCAAGCCCTGCAGCAGCATCTCTGAAAGGACCCAGCTGTGGCCTTGCCCTGCTCTTTCCCGGGTGGATGGTGCTCCCACGTGAGCTCCAATGGAGCCAGCCCAGCTCCCCCAGCAGCCAGGGCTCCTCTCCTGGCTCATGCCCCCGGCCCTATCTATGCCTGTGTCATCCTGCTTTCCTCCCTATCTTAACACTGCTCTATTTCTGGCAGGAGGAAACCCCTCCTGGGCTGATAACACCCCTTTGCAAAGTGATCTGAAGAGTTTTCTCTCCTTCTTTCTACTGCTGGAGGTAAGAAAAGCCTCAACCTTTTCGTTTTCCCCAGGAGAAGGTGAACTAACAGCTGGACCTGTGGGAAGTGGTGGGGGCACCTTTGGCGGCCTGCATGGACCCTTTTCCCAGGTGGGGCATCCTGGCTGATGGAGCAGGGACTTGGGGATCTGGCCTGGGGAGCCAGGAAGGCGCAGGTGCCGTGTCCCAGGCTCGGTGGGGTGACACACGGCTCCGCAATGCCAATCCCTCCCACTGACCTCAGCCCAGCCTTATCGCCGAGGCGTTGGAGCGAGGAGAGTGAGCCAAGAAAATACCCGTGGGATGAGATCACCTCGGCTGTCTTCAGGCTCCCAAAATGCCTCAGCCGTGCTGAGCCTGGAAAACTGGGGCATTGTGGGCAGAGGAAGGTGCCTGGGATGGAGAGGGGGTTTGCCGCCTCAGCACATCTCCCTGCGTGCTGGTGACAGTGGTGACAGCATCCTGTGACCACTGAGCCGCAGTGGCAGTGCCCATGGCCATGCTGAACCCCTCAAACTTCTCCATTGCAATCTTCCTCATAAAGCTTCTCCAGGTACCTGCTCCTGTCCCAAACTCGGGATTCGAAGTGCAACCAGGTGAGGAGAGTTGGAGTTCAAGGAATCGCACAAGTGCCGTGTGGGAACGGGATTCCTCAGGCTGCCCCCAAAGGGAACTGCATCCCCATGGGCGGGGAGCCAAGGCACCACTCCAGCCCTTCCCCTGCTCCCACCATCCCAGCCAGAGGGATCCCATCCTCCTGGAGATACCCCCTCAAGCTGCCAGGCCTGAGGCCAACTTGTCTTTTCTGTCTTTTCTCTGAAATCTGCATTATTTTGAGGTGTCCCAGGTCTGATCCCTGCCCCCCCACCTTGGGAATGTGTGGCCTGGGGTGCTGCTGTGCAACAGAGTGAATTCTGTTCCCAAATCCCAACAGGGAACACGCCTCGGTGTGACTGGGGAGGGCATGGCTGGGATTGGGATGCTCCTGGTTGTGCCAAATCCCCTCACTCCCGTTCCTGCTTTGTGGGCTGATGACTGATACAGCTCTTCCTCAGTGGAAGAAGGAATGGAAAGATCCCTTTCCACCCAGGGGAAAACCCCAGTAGTCTTGGTGGGGACACTGCTGGAGCAAAGGGGAGACCAGGACTGATCCCATCTGAAAGAGGCTGATACAGGGAAATCCCCACGGGCAGCCATCCCCAAGACATGAATCCAGCACTATTCCCAGCTGTCCCATGGCTCTGGGAACAGCCAGCTCCTCCATGCCTCAGGTGTCTGTCCCAGAGCCAGACTCGTGAGATTCCCCTTTTCTCAGGGGGTTGCTGGATCTGCCCCAGGTAAGGATCACAGAAAGTTGGAGTGCTCCTACTTCCCCCTCCCACCTTCTCCTGGGTTCTCTCCTCTTCTATAGCTGATCTATAGATTCCATATCTGTCACTTGGATAATCCAGGGCACACCCCCACTCCCAGGAACTCCTGCCACAGTTCTTGATCAGTCAGACACTCAGGGAGGTGATGCCACAGGCACCTTCACAAAGCCCCTTCTTAGGAATTTTGAGAGGGGGAATAATGTGGCTGAGAAGAGGGCCAGGACCCTCCTCTTTCTCATATTCCCTGCATTTTAATCTCCTTGAGTCATTTCCATTCCTGGATGTTAAATTGTTCTTTTCCGCTTTCCTTTATTTCCCTGTTTCCTGCAAGGGGGCTTGTTCCTGACCTGCCAGCACCAGTGGGATCCAGTCCAGGGAACTGCCAAGGAGATGCCAGCTGTGACAAAGGTGGAGCCACCAGCCCCAGGGGACACAGCTCCACATTTCCATAGCAAAGCCCCTCAACTGTTGTTTTGGCACCTTTGAGGAATTTTCTCTTTTTCCTGAGAAATTCAAAGTGCTGGGTGTGATTTCCTGCCCACCTGGCAGGGAACCCCCCATGGCTCTGGGAGAGGGGAGCCTCCACCCCATGCCCCAGAGCTCGGTGGGGATGTGGGGTGACACAGGGACACCGGGCAAGTGTCACAGGCAGGTGGCCACCAGCAGCCCCTCCTCACTGACCACGTTTGCCCACTTGACTCTGGAGCACATCCAGGTGGATGGATGGGTCCATGGCCCCTCTGCAGGGCCATGTGGGGGATCTGCACCCCAGTTTGGAGCCACCACTTGCAAAAGGAGGGGGCAGAACCCAGGGGGGCAGGGGAACACCAGACACCCCTTGCTCTGTGGGCATGAAAATAAACCCACATATCTGGATCCCTAAGGAATTTCACATCTTCCTGGCTATGAGGAAAACCTGACAAGGATGCAGACAGGGCAAAATCAGCTCGGTCTCGTGTTCCCAAACACAGAATAAGTGAGAACTATCCGTGCTGGAAGAACAACCCTGGCTGAGGGCTGTTCACTCCAGTGCCTCAGTGTGATGACACTTTAAAGGCAGGTTGTCCCCAGTGCAGGGGAGAAGCTTAGTGAAACAGGAAAGGGGAAGGACAGCATTGGCCAGGAGTTGTTCCTCATCCCAGCACCCCAAAGGCAGCAGGAATTGTCACTGTCTTGCTGGTTCACCTGGCTGCTGCCTGCTCCCTTGGGCTCCTACCAGTGCTGGGGCCTTCCAGGCACTCTGTGGTAATGAATTAGAGATGGCCAGGAGGCCACACAGAGCAGGACAGAGTGGGACAGAGCAGGACAGAGCAGCTCTGTGTCCCCTCTGGGATCATTGCCAGCTGCACCCGAACACTGGAGCCGTGCTGGGAGGTCTGTGGTGGTGAGAACACAAGGGAACAACGTGCCAGACATGGAGGTGGCCTTGATGGCACTGAACATCCCCTGGCACCACAGCAGTGAGGTTGTCACCAGGATGGTCACAGCTAACAGGGCTGGATGGCTATGGGGCTCATTGCCTGGGGACACAGAAAGCCTGGAAAACACCCCTGACCCTCTTGCTAGGAGTTTTTGAGCTGCTGTTGATGATGGCTGGGAGAGAGGCTGGAGGGGCCTGGGGACAGGTGTGGAGAGGGGACAGCAAAGACCATCCTCCAGGCAGGTGCGTGGAGGGAGCACAGATGGTGTTATGGTGGAGGGTGGAGCAGCAGCTCCAAACCCAGCACTGCCTGGGAAAGATGGAGCAGGAATGAACCCGCAGATGTGGAGAGATGGGCTCCAGGGGCACCCATCACCAGCACCTGTGATGTCAGCAGGATAAACAGGCAGGGCCTCAGGAGCAGTTTGGCCAAGAGCAGGGAGAGGCTGCAGGGCTCTGCCCACGCTATCACTGTCGTGTGTGGCTGAAATGCTCTTTCACAGAAACACAGAATGGCTTGGGTTGGAAGCAGCCTTAAAGATCATCTAAGACCATCTATGGTCCAGGGAGCAGCCAGCACGTGTGCCCTGAGTGCTCCTGCATGTCCTGTGTCCTGAGTGTGTGCCCTGAGTGCTCCTCTGCTCCTTCCCACCTGTCCCTCCTCCCACGGCTCAGCTGGGACAGACACACAGACCCTCCTTGGCTTCTTGCTCACAGTGCTCTGTTCCTGCAGCTCCTCATCCTGGCCCTGGCCCTGTCCTGGCACACAGCACAGATCCTGCCTCTAGCAGTAGGCAAAAGCCAAGGAAAAAAGTGGGCAGACCAGAAGTTGAAAATCACAGAGTGGTTTGGGTTGGAAGGGACCTCTAAAGGTCCCAATCCAATTCTCTGCCATGGGCAGGGACACCTTCCAATGTCCCAGGCTGCTCCAAGCCCTGTCCAGCCTGGCCTGGAACACTTCTAGGGATGGGACAGCCACAGCCTCTCTGGACAACCCGTGCCAGTGTTTAAACACCCTCATTTTACAAAACTTCCTGCTAAATCTCACAATTCCCTCTAAACTGCCAAGTACTGACCTCTTCCATGGGCAAGTTTCCACCAGGCTCCCACACTGAAGGTCTCCTTGCTTACAGCAACAAGTTTGGGGCTGGCCCTGGGGCTGGCAGCCTGCAGTTCTGCCAGCTTTTTTCCCAAGCTGAGACCTTTCTGGGATCATGGCGACATGGGGACAGGCCCACGTGTGGCCTGTACAACCCAACATCAGTTCAGGATCCCACAGCCAGCTCCAGGCAAGCTCAGGGTGAGAACAGCAGTAGCTGTGCCAGTTGGGGCAAATTAGAGCCCTTTGGCCAAGGTGCTGGAGCTGTTTTTGCTGTTCCAGGGGTTAGAGCTAACTTGGAACCCCTGTGCCACTTCCAGGTAGAGCCTGTGACACCAGGAAGCCTCCAACAGGAACATGAAGAAACCCAGCAACACCAACAAGGTGGTTCTTCTCTGCAGTCTCCCCTATCCTGTGTCCATCTCCTGGAGAAACCTTTATCCATCCATGGAGTGAACCTCCCCCTTCCCAGCCAAGCCAAGGTGGGAAGGTTTGGTGGGGAAAAACCTCCTCCTTCCCAGCCTAGCCAAGTTGGGAAGGTTTGGTTGGAATAAATGAATAAACGTCCTCCTTCCCAGCGCAGCCAAGGTGGGAAGGTTTGACTGCCACCGAGCGAGTCCCTCCGAGCAGAGCCGCATGTTTTATCCCGATGATACAATAGAAAATGCCTGTGAAGTCCCGGCCCTCCGGAGCATTTCCTTAGCTCTCTGGAATTTCCGTTTGGTCCTTCCTCTCCCAGGCTCTTACCGAAAACCGATGTCACCACACGGCTCTGGAGAGCAGCCAGCACCCGGGGTCCCTTCCCAGGTCTCCTACCACCGTGCTGGGGATTTACAAGGAGCGAGCTCCTGGAGGGTATCAGCTCCGTCGTGCCCCTTGATTAATCGCCAAAGGCCACTCTGCCAATCAAGGAAAGGTTTACAAGGCAGGCAGGAAGCTCTTGTTTTTACAGGAGTGCCTCAAACACACGCACACAGTAGGAAAAGCAAACATTCCAGGCATACCAAGGGATCCACGGGATAAAAATTCCCCAAACAGCCCAGATTAAGATACTTGGCTGCACATGGAAACACTAAAACCTGGGCTCAAGGATTTAATTGTCTTATTTAGCAGGGAGCCCTGTGGAACAACCTGAGTGGCCTGGGAACAGCCACCCTGGGGGGCAGGGACGGGGTCAGCGGCGCTGCCCTCCCTACAATAAAGGTCAGGGCTGGCCCCCACCCCTCTCCCAGCTCCATATGGTCGCCAGAGCCTTGTGGCAGAGTTTAATGCGAGTTTTCCTTTGGAAAGGCTCAGCCCCGCTCCGGGGTGAGTCAGGCAGGGTCGCTCTGAATCAACGGAGCGCTGAATCCGAGCCCGGGGGAGCGGAGAGAGCCTCTGCTCCAGCCCCAGCCCCGAGACCCCCGGGCTCAGAGTGGTGCTCATGGTGCTGTGTCCGTACCTGTCAGCTCCCATCCCCCCCCGAAGGCTCTGGAGAGAGTGGGAACACTTCCATGCTCTCCAGCCCCATGTCCCTGCCCAGGAGAAGCCACAACTTTGCTGTCTGACAGTGACATTTTTGTTTATGGATTTTACCGGGACTGTGAGAAGGGCAGGAGGGAATTCCTATCCCTGGAAGTGTCCAAAGCCAGGCAGGATGGGGCTTTGGACAGCCTCTTCTGGGGGATGGCATCCTGTCCCTGCAGGGTGAGAAAGCAAGAGGGCACAGAAATTGCTGTGAGCTGGAAATATCCTCCCTCTGAAAGGGCTGGGGGCTGTGTAAAGGCTCCTGTCTCATCTTGCTGCAAACCACATCACAGCACAGGGAGTGGAATTGGACCTCACCCGTCACATATGGTTTGTCCACTTCTGCTCCAAATCCAGCGGCTAGTGCCTTGTCCCAGCAGGATGCTCTGGCTTGCACTCATGGATGGTTTCTGGAAGAGCAAAGGGACTGATAGGGAAATAAATCACCAGGTGAAAGGGAGAGTTAAAGGGAAGCCCATGCTTGAGATCATGGAATCATGGAATGATTTGGGTTGGAAGGGACCTTAAAGCCCAACCAGCTCCACCCCCTGCCATGGGCAGGGACACCGTCCACTAGCCCAGGGTGCTCCCAGCCCTGTCAAATTTGGTCTTGGACACTTCCAGGGATCCAGAGGCAGCCACAAGTTCCCCTGGCAACCTGTTCCCTATTGCAAAGTTGTAGCCCACACTCAGGCACGAGTGGAGCTGCCTGCCCCAAAATCTCATGCCAGCCTCCCTCCTGCAGCCCAAGATTTCCCAGAGTCCCCCTCAGCTATGGGGATGCTCCATGGGATACAGATGTGGGACCATGGCTTGCATGATTGAGGGTTTGCATCTCAGCACACTATATCATTCCTGCAAGCAGTTCCTTGTGCTCCTTCTCTCTTTGCCCTGCTCATCACCAGCAGCTGTCCGGGACCTTTCAGCAGCCAGCTCATGGCTGGGACATGGATGCAGCCTCCAGGAGCTGGTTTTGTCCCAGTAAACATTGGCTTTAATGTGGGTGGTTTCAGCGTTCTCTGAACACTGCCAGGGCTGTCTTGAGTGTGCATCCCTTTTCCAGAAGCCAGCACTTTCCCTTTTCAGGGTTTTTCCAAGCGCTCTGAGGTTTCCAGCTTGGCAGCTCCCATCTGAAGTCACTGGAGAAGCCATCCCGAGGGAGATAAGCACCGCACACTGCCCAGGGACCAGAGGGTGCAGGGATCCAGCAGCTGCTGCTGAAACAGGGTGAAGAGTGCTGGGTCTGGAAGGAAGTGGTCAAGGACAATCCCTTGCTCACACTGTAGAGGGTCAGGGATGAACTCCCTGGAGTGCGGGGTTCAGGAGATCTGGTGTCAGGAGGGCCACTGCTGTCACCCACCCCAGACACTGGGCAGGCTGGAGGACTCCGTCTTCATACCAGGAGAATTCCCAAGGGCTCCCAATTCAGAGTGGAGATGCCTTTGGGCTCCTCCAGGAGACCTCCAGCATCTGGCTGCTCCTCCTGGGCATCTTCTGCCCACCATGGGCTTATCTCCTGGCTGGGAGGGCCTGGGAGTGGGAGGTGGAGAAATATGAGGGCAGGTGGAACTTCCCATCCTGTCCTCAGAATGGGTTTGGGTGACTTGCTCAGGCTGCTTCAGCTGCCCCCTGTCCTGCCTTGCCTCTCTTTACTTTGCCTTCCCATTCCTCCCCACCAGGAACATGTAACATTTCCCTGATAAGTTGTAACCTCCTGGCTAATAAACGCGTGTAGCAACTTGAGCCAGGCGTGCAGGTTAAAGGCAGAGTTATCCCTCGAGCATCCAGCACTGGAATAAAGTAATGCCTGCTCCTTAATACTGCATTGGTGTTTAGGAGTTTTATTCCCAAATTTCAGAATTTCTGCCTTCCTTTCCCTTGTTTTCCACTCTCTTACCTTGCCTTACCTTGCCATGCCTTCCCATTCCTCCCCTTTCCCTTGTTCTTCTTTACCATGCCTTCACTTCCCATCCCTTGCTTTGCCTTCTCATCACTTCCTTTTCCTGCTCTTCTTTACCTTCCCATCCCATGCCTTCCTGTCCCTTCCTTTGCTTTTCTTTGCCTTCCCTTCTTTTCCTTACCTTCCCATCCCTTCCCTTTCCCCTTCCCTCCCCTCCATCCAGGTTAACCACCTGCCCTGCAGGCACAGCTGTTCCTCCTGGCATCTTGCACTCATGTAAAATAAAGGGATTTAAATGACAGATTAAGCCTATTTGGCTTTATCTCACTAAAATCATGTATGTGCCTAGAATCACCCATCATTTCCCGAATTAGCTACTGTCTTGGTTTGGGAGACAGGTGTCGGCTAGGCAGGGCAGGGCCTCCCTTGGAATGGAGAATTCAAACCCCTCCCTCCGAATTTTTATAATTTTGAAAATTAAGGGGGCTCTCAGACAAAGATATGGGGATAGGAGTAACAGTTCTTTACTAGTATGTGTAACAAGGCAAACAAACAACAACAACAACTACAGCATTAATAATAAATAGAATCAGGCTCCTCGAGGGGCTTTGTTTCAGTGCTACACTCACTTTTGGTCATCTCTTTGTTTTGGTCAAGCACCCACAAGTACCTCCTAGCAATTTATGGGAAAAAATTCTATAAGTGAAAAAGAAACAAATCTAACCCCCTACAACTACTCAGTGGAATTACTTGGTTATCCCAATAATTTGAAACACCAGGTACTGGAACCCCACAGCTGTGGCACAGAAGCTACACTAAAGGTAGAGATGCTTTAAGCAATGCATAAATAATGGACCATAATTAATAATTATTTATGGAAATTCCTTGCTCTCCCTCTATTGTCAGAGATGGGACAGATGTGATCCAGGTCTGTTTAGCAAGGAACAGCCAGGCACTGGATTTTGGATTGCGTGCATCAAATATCATCAGTTTGAGTCACAGCACGTCAGTGCTCTGAGCAAGATGCTCAGGGGCAGAATAAGGATGAAGTCATGGAGGGAACCAGCAGCTGCAAAAATACAGGGATTGGGAAACGCAGCCAACGTCAAACTGCTCTGGGAAGGCATGGCAGGAGTTACAACACAGACACCAGTTACGTTTTTGGGGGAAAAAAAAAAAAAGGGGAAACTTTTGCTGCATGGAAAGCGATACAAGACAGAAGTTCGGTCAGTCTGGTGGCATTATTTTAATTAACGTTCAATTTATTCATGTATTTGCTTACTGATGTTTCAGAGATCGTGATAGTCTGCATATCAACACTGTGGAAAAGAGAAGCAGCTCACGTAATTCCATGTTAGTTATCCTGTGTTTGGATTAAACTCTTCCAGCTGCACAGGTTACAGGGACTCGGATGTGCAGTGATCACTGCCACCCCACGGACACAGTCAGGCACGTCCCCAGCTCACGAAAATCCAATCACGGGCGTTGAAAATCATTTGACAGCCCTAAAATCCTTCTCTTTCCGCTGTCCCTGGAGGATGAGGGAGGGATTGACAGGCGGCTCTGCAGGTCCTGCGCGGGGCTGCCATGCCCTCTGCTGGGCTCTGCATCCAGACTCAGGCTCCGTCCCTGAGGCCTGGAGCCTGGAAATTAAATTTATAAAGTACCCAGGAAGGTCGTTTCAATTAAAGGAGACCCCACCACCGCTTAGATTCCCTGCGGGACCTACTGCAGGGAAAACTGCCCCAAAGCGCTTTAATCTACCCGTTTTCCTCCCTGCTTTCCTTTAAAAATCCTTTTTGCTCCCGAGTCAAATGCTGGAGCCAGCTTGGAGCGAGCAGCTGGGAAGCGACAGGAAAAGCATTAAAAAGCCCTTTAGTCACCGAAATTTGGGAATAAAACTCCTAAACACCAATGCAGTATTACAGAGCAGGCATTGCTTTATTCCAGCTCTGGATGGTCGAGAGATTACTCTGCCTTTACGTGCATGCCTGGCTCAAATTGCTACACGCGTTTACTAGCCAGGAGATAAAATTATTTAGGAAACTGTTGCACGTCCCAGGGCAATTTGTTGCTTTAGGCGGGCACCGGGCAGCTGAACTGAGTTGGGCTCCTCGAGCTTGTTCCCGAGCTCCCGAAAAAGTTCCTTCTCCGTGATGTGCAGTACATGTTTACCAGCGGGGCCGCGGGGCTCCGGGAGCGAGGGCCGGGCGAGCCCCGCGGCACCGCCCGCGCCTCGCGAAGGAGCCCTCGGCTCGAGCCCCGCGGTCGCTCGTTTACGGTTCGGTCGCGGTGCAGTCGCGGTGCGGCCGCGGTGCAGTCGCCGTTCAGTTGCGACCGCAGCAGGCGAGCGCGATGTCGGAAAGCAGAAAGCGCCGGCGTGAGCCCAGCGCGGCTCGGTGAGACCCGGGGAGGGGACTCCGCACCGGGGACACGGAGAGGGAGGGCAGGGGGACACAGGGGCCGGTCCCTGCTTTTCCTGGCATGCCGGTGGTTCTGCGTCCCGGAGTCCCGGGAAAGCAGCAGAGCCCCGGGTAATGCACATCAAGTCCCAGCGCCTCGCAGGGACCTGCGGAGAGCTCCCCACGCCAGGTGCCCTCCAAAGCCCGGCAACCGAGTCTTGTAGTAGGGAAAGCTGACTCTCTGCGAGGTCAAAAGCTCCTGACCCTCCAAGGGGACAAAGCTCCTGACCCTCCGAGACCGCAAAGCCTCCTGACTCTAAGAGAGGGCAAAGCTCCTGGTCCAGCCGTGGTAGCGCTGTTAGGGCCGGCTGGGGTGGGCGGGGGGACTGAACGGCACGGGACAGGAGCAGAACGGGCAGAAATAGCCCAAAATTTGGCCTGGGGATGTTGCAAAACGCACGCGCGCATCATTCCAACCCGCCAGGTGCGCTCCGGGAGCGGGCGAAGGAGGGGCGGGGCGAAGACCACGGGGGGCGGGGCCTGTAGGAATATGGGCGGGTCTTTGTGGGGCTGTGGGCGGGGGCTGTAGGCTCGGAGCGGTGGAGGGCGGGGCATTCAGTCTGTGGGCGGGGTCCTGCAGACCTGTGGGCGGGGCTTTTGGGGCCGATCGGGGCGTTGCGTGTTGTGTTGTGGGCGTTGCGTGTTGTGTTGTGGGCGTGGCGCGTGGCGCTGTGGGCGGCGCGTGGCGGGCTGTGGGCGGGGCCTGGGCGCCGTTGGCGGGGCGGGGCGGGGCCCGGGGCCGGAAGTGCGCGCGGTCCATGTACCAATGGCTGCTGGCGGTCCTCCGCGCCCTCCGCGACGCCGCCCGGCAGGCCCCGGCCCCGGCCCCGGCTCTCGCCCCGGCCCCGCTCCCGGCCCCGCCGCCCCGAAAGAAGCCGCTCCCCAGGTCAGCCCTCCCCGCCGCGCCTCCGGCCTGCGCCCTCTCCGCTGCCCCGCCGCTCGATCCGGCCGGCGTCCGCACGCCCCCGGGACTCCCCGTGCGGGGAATTCCTGATCGATCCCGGGTGTTCCCGTGGGTGTGGGTCCCCGGTATTCCCCGTACGCCGGTCCGCAGAGCCGGGTGCCCCGGTGATAGCGGGTCGCAGGTGTTGCCAGTAAACCCGTTGGCGCCTCGTTGCCCTCCCACCTGCGCGGTGCGGGCTGTAAAAGGAGCAGAGGGTGAGGCTTTGGGCCGGCTGTGCTGGAGGGGCGGGGAAGGGGACACACACCTCTGGGGGTGCGTCGGCTGGAGGGAAGTCGTGGATTAGCATGGATGTGAAGTAGATGAAGGAAGGATGCCTTGCCGGGCATTAACCGTGTTGGGTGACGATGGCCGAGCCCCCTGCGTGCCTGCCGCCTGGAATGTATGGATTGCGCATCCTGTGCCTGCCCCCTCTGGGAGAAACTTCCTCCGGGTGGCTTTGCTCCGTGTCCCCTTCCAGAGTGAAAGAGACAAGGGAATGGCTCTGGAAAGAGCCGCGTGTTGCACGAGTGTTTTTCACTGAGGAGCAGCTCAGAGGGAATTGGCTCATGGGGGGGGGGGGGGATAAAAATAGGAACGTTCTTTGAGCGCTATTCCTAAAGGAGACGTTTTTACCGGACTTAATGATGCTATCAATTGATAAAAATCCTTGCATTTAGGCTCTGAGAAAGGGTGAGGCTGGTAATTGTTTCAGGGATCTGTTCCTGAGCGCTGACTCAGCAGAAAGTTGCTGGAGTGGATGTAAGCAGGACTGGCTTTCCCACCTCTCGTTTCCTGTTCTACTTAAACTTTCCTTTGCAACTCATCTTACTGACATGAACTTGGATGGCTTAGTGACCTCTGGAGTGCTTCTTTCCTGGAGGACAGCATCACATATTAAGGCGTTTTTTTGGTGATAGGAACAAACATAAAACACGGAGAAGCATTAGCAGAAGGAGAAAAAGAGGCCTGATCCGCTTTAGTAGGATGATCAACTCTCTGGGAGATGATCCTGGGGAAGTAGGAAAGCCTCCTTTGGAAGTTTGGGCCCTGTGGAGGGAAGTCAGCCTGCTGGGAGCTGAACTGTGGTTGCAAAACATTGTTCTTTGTGTTCTTCCCTCAGTGTTGTCTCACCTGTGGAAGATCCTGAGGAGATTCCTGCAAAGAGGCTGAAAGCAGGTATTGCCCCTCACAGGGAGGTTTATTATGTCTGATTTTCCTTGGGTTTGGGGTACCTTGGGGAACTCTGGGTTTGGTACCTTGGAATTGCTGCTGAAACTGAGGATTTTGGAGCCATTCTTGTGGCTGGAGGGGTTCTCATGGGGCCTGGGCCTGGCAGTGATGTGTCCCGGTGTTCGTGGATGTGGCACTTGGGCACGTGGGTCAGTGGTGGCCTTGCCAGTGCTCTGGGAACAGTTGGGCTTGATGACCTTACAGGGTTTTTCCAGCCTCAATGACTCTGGTTTTCAAACCAAGGGGAGAATCAGAGATCCTGGTCAGATGAAGGCAGGAAGAGAAAGGGGGGAACAACTTTTTCTGTCCTGGGAGAGCCATGTATTTGCATTGAGGATAATTCCTGGCTGGGGCAGGGCGTGGGATATCCCAGGTCTCTCTGGCACTGAGCCCTGCAGGGCGGCACAAAGAGCATTTTCAATCAAGGCTGTTGCTGTTCCATGGGGGATGTGGAGCTTCCTAATTCCTACCTGGGACCAAGACCCCCAGGGATGGGGTGGGGGGTTGTTGGAATGAGTTATCTGCTCCACGTGGGATCGAGGAGCTGGGCTTTGGTGTAAGCAGAATTCCCAACCCCTGTTTCCAGTCCCATGCTTTATGGCCTGGTGGTGTGGTTTTTCTAGAATGTGTCTCTGGGGCTAACAAGGAGCCTGAAGAGGTTTCTGTGGCTGCCAAGTTGCCACCTGAGGCAACAAGTAGAAGCCAGGAGACTAAAGAGAGAGATGACTTCTCCTTCTCTGAATCTGAAGATGAGGTGAGGAGGGGTTTTGAGGGGAACTCAAGGATCAGCTCCCACAATCCCTGCATGTGTGAGAGCCTGTTTTACGAAAGTGGTGCTCTCAGTGCCCCTGCCTTCTGCTGCAGCCCAAGCAAAACCATGGGCTCTGAGTCAGAACACAGCTGACTGAATTTTGGGAAGGGGAGCTGTCTGCTTGGATTCACGTTCAGGTTATGCTCACTCTGGTATTTGTTTTTATTTCAGGTTGTGACCATTTCTTCTGATTCTTCACTTGTAGCATCTGCAGAGGATGAGGACCCAACAGAATCTGGTAGGGCTGACAGCAAGTCCTTCACTCATTCCTTTCTCCTGCTGCTCTGAGTCTGGGAAGCTCTGCCCAGGCTGGGGGGCTGGTTGCTGAAGGCGAAATATCTGGGTAGCACCCAGGAATAGTGGAGGGTGAGCTCTGTTTCTTCCCTGCATCCTGGCATTCCTTCTGGATTGGGGCCAGGGTTGGGAACAGGCTCCCCAGGGTATGGGCAGAGCCCCAGGGAGCTCCAGGAGCATTTGGACAATGCTCTCAGAGATGCACAGGGTGGGATTGTTGGCGTGTCTGTGCAGGGCCAAGGGTTGGACTGGATGATTCTTTGGGCCCCTTCCAACTCAGCATATTCTGTGGTTTATCCCAGGATGCTCACGTGGTTGTGGATCTCAGATATTACCTGCCTCAGGTGCAGTTCTAGTGTGTCCCACTGGTAGCTTGCCAGAAATTGTTAGAAATGCTGATTTTAGGTAGTAGAGCCTCAGAACCCTTTTGTATTCGGCTTCGGCTGGCAACATTCTGCAGTGGCCAATATGAAAATACCCTGAAACATAACACAAGTAATATTAGAACATGAGGAGTAAAATGAAAGTAATTTATCTTTGGTGAAGCTCTTCAAACTCATAAAACTCCTGTTTCCTTGATCAATTGCTGATGGCTTGTGCTTTTCTCTCACAGACAAAACGCCTTTTGACACCAAACAGTGCTTGACTGAGGAAATATCATCCTCTCCCAAGAGAGTTCCATATCTGAGGTAAAAATCCTTCTGTTTTCTTTCACTTCTGCTTTGAAAGGTTCCTTGCCTTTCGCTTTCGTCTGTGAAGTTCCTGTGTTGCCCCACATCTGTATTTGTGTCCACAGAGCAGCATTTTTCCAGGGTGTTCTGGGACTCCTCCTGGCTGCCATATTGAGAGAGGTCTCCAGTTGCATTCTTGCATTCTTTGACCAATTTTATACTTTCTCTTTAAACCCAGGTAGTTGATTGTCTTGGTTTAGATAGACAGGTATCTGCCAGGGAAGGTGGAGTCTCCCTTGGAATGTAAGCCCCTCCCCAGCCCCTTTCTCAATTATTATAAATTTGCAAATAAAGGCTGTCGTGCAAAGATTTTGGGAATAGGTAGAGCAGTTCATTACTAGGGATATAAAAAAATACAAATGTTGTAGTACAGAAGAATAAGCAAGCAAACAAGAAATCCTAGAAAACCCTGACCGAGTCAGAAACACAAGCTGATACCCTGTTGGTCAGGGTGTTGGAAGCAGGGTTCTGTTGGAGTAGAGATGGTCCTGTAGAAAAAGGGTCCAGTAATGGTGAGATGGGTCCAGTCTTCTTCCAGGGATCCATTAACAGAAGATATCCCATGGGGGTGGTGGAACAATGGACAGAGATAAGCAGCACTGACCCATCTGAGCAGAGAGGTGCTCTACAACACTCTGACCTCCTGTGGTAGGAGGAAGTGTTGAACTTGGAAGAGGCCAAGAGCAGGAATGCAAACAGAAAAACTCACAACCACAAAAAAAAAAAAAAAAAAATCCCAAAGAAACCTCAGAGAATTTCCACTTCCCCAGAGAATTCCGTTTTTTTCCTCTGAGAGTGTTCAGCTACTGCCACAGGTCACCTAGAGAGGTTGTGGAGTCTGTCCGTGGAGATATTGCAAAACCCTCCCAGACACGGTCCTGGGCAGCCTGCTGTGCCTCCTTGAATTAGGAGGTGCTAATTAAAACCTAATCAATAAATCAGGAGCTTTGAGTGTTCTCCTAATACTGTTTCTTCTGCATTTGTTGTTTTCAGCCGGAGTGGGAATAACTACATCCAAGCTGCTCCAGAGAGCCCTGTCACACGCAGGCCCCCCATCAAGGAGCCAGGTCTCAGCTCTCCAGGAGTCAGTGGCGCCAGGAGGCCTTTGTGTGCTGCTGAAGAGGTAAACTGGGGAGAAGGGAATTGTTTTTAGGATGAAGCAGCTGTGGAGTTCCAGGACAGTTAGGCTGAGACAAAAGGAGGGCTGGGAACGCCTGCTAAAGTCTCTTTTTTTCCTTCCCTTCTGCAAGGATGTTCAGCAAGCAGAAAATGAGAAATACAGAGAGCTCTTGAGTCTGTTCAAGGACAAATATTCTGGAAGGCTTACTTCTCCATGGCCAGCAAGACTCAACAAGTAAGCAGAATAACCCTTAACTTTCTGGTGGTGATTTTGTTGGATGTGGAAGGGGAGGAGAATTGATCTTTCCTACTCTCAGCGTTCTGGACAGAGCCAAATGTAAGGATTGAGTCTCTTTTGGAACAGTGGACACAGAAAATGTGACTCTTGTATGTTCACTATGCCTGAGTTGAAGGTGGCCAAACTAGTGGATGTAAACTCCTCAAAATGCCCTTTGCATCTGGTCATGGGACCAGTGTCAATGTACACAACCTTAACGTGGTTCTGTTAAGGATTAAACAGGCTAATTTTACTTTATGCATTTCTGTTGCTTTCATTTAGCCGGTTGTGTACAAATAGCCATGTCCTCTGCAGTGAATTGGGGTGCACTGGTAATAAATCACCTGTAAAACTCTGTTCTTTTCTTCTGCTACACCAAAGAGTTCAAATCAAGGAACCAGGGATGACTGGGAGTCCCCTGAAGGAACTAAAATCCAGAGGTGCCTCTCTACATGTGCCAGAAAGGACCAGTGAGTATCCCCAGGACCCAGCTCTGGTCCACTCTGTGGGTAGAATTGCAGCCCAAACAGGGCATTTCCTCAAACTAGTTACCGGCTAAACTGGGTTTGTGAGGGTTTTACTGAAGGGGAAGAATTGGTTTAAAATGGTATTTGAGAGCTGTGACTGTAGCAGTGCAGTTTGTAGCTGGATGTGACCCCACTGCAAAGGAGAAGGTTGTAGTACCTGTCTTACCCATTTTTTTTGGTACCAGGGGAGAGGGATAATTGACTCTGCACCCTCAGAGCTGCACTTCAGTCCCTTTTTAATTCTAGACAGAGCTATTTTCATTGTGAAAAGCAGAACTTCCAAACCAACTAAACTAATTACTTGTATGTTTAATATTGTCCCAGGTTTTTGTTGGTTTTTTGTTGGTTTTTTTTCTCCTGTTCATTACTTAAATACTTTTTCATCACTAGCTCTTTTATATCTTGGACTTTGACATGATCATATGGGGATTGAAATGATTTCTGAGCAGGTGCCAGAGTTTGAACTTCTAAGTTGAAAATGTTGATGAAATGTCTGTGATGTCACCCAGAAACTGAGAGCTCTGAGCAGCTGCTAGAATGGGAAGTCACCTCCTTGTTCTCATATTGCTGCTTTTCCCTGCAGGTGTCAAACATGGGGATGTTTTCAGCCCCAGGCTGCCTCAGAGAGGTGTCATGATCGGGTAAGAGTCTCTTTTAACCGTGGCTCTTGTTTCTTTTGGCTCTGTCAGCCTCCAGAAGACCAGTCCTGTTCAGTGTCTCGGTGTTGGGTAGAGGAGCAGCTGGTTTGAGGAATTTCTCACAGCCAGTTGTCCCTCAAATCCAGCTCCCCTGTCACAGCTGGGGGATGTGCTGGGTGTTTTTTGGGAGAAGGAAGTAGGGCTGACAGTGGTGGCCACACTGAGTTGACCCTGGATTTGCAGAATCTGTTTTTGCTCCTGAGTGTCCTAGTGCCACACCATTAATGAGCTGACATTGCATTCCCTGTGGATCCTGAGCAAAAGGAGTAGGGAGCTTGTAAAGCCTGGAGGGACTGAGGCAGTTTTTGAGGCTTGCAAGGATGCCTTGGGTTGGAATAGGGGACCAAAGAGGAAGCCTTGCTGTCCCTCTTCAGGGGCCAGTGGTGGCAGGATGGGAGTGCAGGAGGCTCCTTGTGGAGGGAGAAGGGAAAATGCAGCTCCGTGTAGAGGGAGTTGAGCCTCAGGAGGCTGTGGAGCCTGACCACGGTGAGGACACGCCCCTGGAGAAACAGCAGCCTCTAGGCTTCGGGGCTGTGGTGAGCCCCCCAGGGAAGGAACTTCAGGAGACTGCTGTCTTCCCATAGTGATAAGGTGTGTTCCTCCCCCATTAAGCTTATCAGTATCAGGTTAATTGATTGTACCCCACTGATTCTTTCCCTCCTTTGTCCTTATCACCCGAGTTAATGGGTCTGATTTGGATCCTTCCCCTGGATGGTCCATTTTCAATCCCTAACCCGATTGGCCAAGCTGTGTACCCCCAGCCCCCTGCCTCCCCTCTATAAAAATCCCTGGGTTTTGTGGCTCTTGGGTCTTCTGTCCTCGCATCCCCTTGAGGAATGGAGCTGGTGAACTCTCCCAGAAAGGCTCCGTGCCTTTCTTCCGTATCACTTGAACAGAGCTGCTTTCACAAGACAGCTGCGTGGCTGCAGGGGCTGGGACATGCCTGTGCCCCCCCCAGGACATCCTTTTCAGGACACTTCCAGAGAAGATTGTGGCACTTCTAAGCTCCAGGGGGGGATTTTGGTGTGGTAATTTGGTGCCCTCCTCTTCCTCCCCTCAGACGAGAGGAGAGAGTGCAGATGGGGGCAGAGAGAGGCTTGGTTGTGGCAGGTCTGGTTTTGGGGTGATTTTGTCACTGTTCTCTTTGCCCCTTAGACATGAGCACTGTATTGAGCTTTGCATTTGTCCTGAGTTAAATTGTCATTGTCCCCTAAGCTCAAGGGAAGAGAGGAAATAACTGGAGTGGCATTTGTCACCAGGAGATCACAAATCCCTCTATCTTCCTTGATGGAGGAAGTGCTGGTTGCTTTGCTGTTTTCCAAAGATTAAAACTGAGAAACAGAAGGAGTTTGGTGCCTGATGGTGGAAGAGAGTTTGCAAAGCTTCCAGCTCTTCATCTATCCCAGTCTGGCTGCTAGCAAAGGAATGGGGAAGGAAACTGGGATGTTGTCATGTCAGAATTAGCCTTGAAAAAGCATTTCTTATGCAAAAGGTGAATTTTGGGGCATTTCATGGGGTAGTGTGGATATCCAGCTCATTTCTCTTTCTCTTCTGACAGCTACTACACACTGCCAGAAGAATCTCATGGACGCGTGAAACCAGAGAAACGAGCTGCTTCAGTGGTAAGTTTGAGTTAGTCATTACCTCAGTTTGTTTTCTGGAAAACAGAACTCATCTCTGCTCAGGACTGAGATCCAAAATAAAATCTCAAGTGTGGAAATCAGGAATACTTACCTTAATCTCAGCTTGATACCTGTGTGAGGAGGCTTTGCTGGGTCCTGGATGTTAATCCAAGCCCAAGGAAAATCCTGCCTCTCTGAGCACAGCTGTATTGCAGTCACCAATCAAACATGGCTTTGGGGTTTGCTGCTGGGATGTGTTTATACAACCCCTCCCAGTTTCTTGCAGGATTCTTTGCCCTGTCCCCCAGCAAACCCCTTGTGCTTCTCTCTGACTTCCTCTCCTTGTTCCTGGCAGGGCCAGCGTGGAGCCATAGTCCCCCAAGGAAAGTTATTCCAGTTCCATGTGACGCCCGTCCTGTCCAAAGACCTCTTCTTTGTGGACAGCGAGCCGCTGCCATGCCGGGAGAAGCCTTCACGTGACCTGGCTCCACTGACAAAGGTACCTGTGCTCAGCCAGTGCTGTGGCTGGTTCAGTGAAGGCCTGTGAGGCTCCTTGCTCTGGCACTGGAGCTGCACTTGGAGCCTTCTGGGAGGGCTGGTGTGCTTCATGTGCTGTTCCACGAGCTCTTACCTATTTAATCCTTTGTTCCAGGCCATGGAGCGTGAGATCTCTGCTGCCTTTGACAGTGGTGAGGCTGAGGACATCCTGAGCAGGGCCTTCAAGATCAGTGTCACCCGTGAAGACATCTGCACCTTGCAGCCTCTGGCCTGGCTCAACGACAAGGTATGGGATCCTGCACGTCCTGCACAGGGAAATCCCCCCTGCCTGGGCTCAGAAGTCTTCCAGGAACTCCACTGCAGAGCCCAGAAATATCTGTTCACTCTTTATTTTAGGTACTGTGTGGGCTGGTGTTTCTGGAAGCTTTCACTTGGATGATGCAGCTTCCAGGAGTCAGTCTGGGTTATCAGTGGGTGCTGTTGGCTTTAACCAACAGCACAAGTCCCCTGATGTAAAATTCTGGGAGCAAAAGCTGCCAAGCTGGAGTTTTCTCAGCTCCAGGGTGGCCAGCAAAGACACATTGGTTTCTTTTTAATTTAGTGTCGTATTTCAGATCTCACTTTGCTTCTCTCTGTTCCAGATCATCAATTTCTACATGGGTCTTCTGGTGGAAAGAAGCAAGAAGCAAGGATATCCAGCAGTCTATGCTTTTAGTACCTTCTTTTATTCCAAGCTAAGCTCTACAAGCCACAAGGGGGTAAAGAATTGGACTAAAGGTGTGGATATCTTCAAGCATGATATCATCTTGGTGCCTATTCACCTCAGAAGTCACTGGACACTGCTGGTGAGTCATAGTGGCTTTTTATTTAGGGGGTAAGGAGAACAAAACCAGCGAGCAAAGTCCTTTAGTGTTTTGGTTGTGCTTTGTCTAAATCACCTTGTAACCCCAGGTTGTAGACCTCCGAGAGAAAACCATCAGATACTTTGACTCCTTGGGACAGAAAGGAGACCACATTTGTAAAACTATCCTGTGAGTAGCTGCTTTTTTTATCCTTTTTGGTTGTTTTTGAGGCCTTTTCCCTTCCCCCTGTGAAGTGTTTTTGCCCTGTGCCATGGTTCTCCTTACTTCATCCTCTTCTGTTCTGCTCAGTGTCTTGAATCCCCTGGAGTGTCAGAGGTGCAAGTTTTCACATGTGCTGCACATCCTGACATGTCTTTGCAGTAAAAACCCTTCATCCAGCGGCTTTGTGTAGGGTGAGAGCAGGAGAGCAGCCCCACAGTGACAAATCCCAGAATCACTGAGTCCAACCCATGACTGATGCTCACCTTGTCACCAGTCCAGAGCCCTGTGCAGAGCCTTCCTGCCCTCCCCACTCCCACCCAGCTTGGTCTCACCTGCAAAGGCACTGAGGGTCCCCAATCCCCTCACCCAGGTCATGGATGAAGATATTACACAGGGCTGGGCCCTGGGGAGCTCTGCTCACAGCCTCTCACTGTATCTCTAAGACTGGGGTTTTTCCTCCACGTTCCTTAAATCCACTGCTGTGAGGGTCCTCTGGAATTTCACTGTTATTTACCTTCCTGTCACTTTTCAAGAGCTTTTTTGTTGTTGTTGTTGCTGCCCTAAATCAGGGAGATGAAAAGTGATTTTTTTGTGTTGTTTTCAACAGCAAATACCTTGAAGAAGAAAGCAGGGCAAGAAGAAACATTGAATTGACTGCTTCTGAGTGGACCCTTCATAGCATGGGCTCACAGGTATGGGAGCAGTGCCTGGGTTTGGAATGGGAGCTAGAACTCCTCGTCACAGAGGGTTCAACACTTTCCAGGCAAGCAGAGAAGGGAGATGGTGTGCAGTTAACTGGGACTGTTCCTTGGGTTTAGGAGTGGTAAATGGATTATGGAAATAGGTTTTTTGGGAGGAGGTGTGGGTAATGTGCTACGACCAAAGTGCTGCTCTTTCAAGACAGGTAAAAATTCTCCACGTTTTTGTATTCCTCAGGAAATCCCTCAACAAAATAATGGAAGTGACTGTGGAGTTTTTGCTTGCAAATTTGCTGATTTCATCTCCAGAGACAAACCCATCATCTTCACCTCGGTGAGTGGAGCAGTAAACACCTCCAGCCTTTCCCACACACATGAGGAGAGCCAGGGAAGCTGCACAGCACCTGGGGCAGGGGCTGAGAGGTTGTTCCTCGTGTCAGGTGTCTGCTTCTTTGGAAAAATCATGGAATCCCAGGGTGGTTTGTGTTGGAATGGACCTTAAAGACCATCTCATTCCAATGCCAGGATGCTGCAGCCAGTGGTTGGGGATATCTGGCCTTTCAATCTCATGGTGAAATAAGTTTCCCTCTTGGAAAACCAGCTCAGACCCTGGTTATTTTCCAATGTGGTGGTCTTTAGTAAATGTCCCTGTAAAGAAATGTGGTTGTGTCACCCTCGTGTGATAAACACCTTATACCCAAATGGCAGATGCTCAAAAAGCAGCTTCCCATTCAAGATTCCCTGGGTGTTAATGGAGATTTCATGCCTCTTTCTCCCCTGGCTTCCTATGTGATGGATTTTTCCTGTTTCTTTTCAGGAACATATGCCTTCTTTCCGCAGGAAGATGGTGTGGGAAATAATCCATCAGCAGCTGCTGGGAGACATGCACTGTTAAGAAAACACTGTTCTGTAAAAGACTAGTATTTATTTCTTATTGTTGAATAAGACAGGATAAATATTAACTTGTGTAAGAGCCTTATTGTAAGAGAATGTTACTTGTTAATAGAGTAATTTATTTTTTAATTGAAAACTGATTTGCTATCTGTGGTTTTTAACTTGCACCCCATCTGAAGAAGAACAGGGGCTGTGTCCTCTCCTGGTGGCTGTGGGGACACCCCTGTGCTGCCGCTGACCCAAAGACCCACAAGATCCCAGCAGAGCTGCAGAGGGGCTTTGTCTGGCTTTGCTTTCACTGATTGGTTCCATCTGCCACAACCTCGGGGCAGATTCTCCAAAGGAGAAGCCATTTCCAAAGACACTCTTGTGTTACCCTTACAAATCACTAATTGGGGGTAATTAATCTTCCCTGAGGATGCAGAAGATATGAGCATGAGGATGCAGCAGCTGGGAGTGTTTCAGGTGTCCTTTCCCCCTTCCCTTTGGTTCTCCCTCTTTGGAGCTGCAGTTTTGACTGTCCCAGGTGCCACCCAGAGCCACTGTCCTGTGGCAGAATTCCCAGTGCTGGAGGGGTGGGAGGGAAAAACCCAGCTCTGGGGCTCGTGGAGGAGGTGGTGCCTCATTGTGGCTCCTGTCAGCATCCCAGGCCCTGCCCTCAAAGGCCATCCCAGCCCCATTTGGTGCCTTTCCCCACTGGATGTTCCATCCAGGGATGTGCAGGGAGGGAGAGGTGTCTTCGTGATGGTAACACTTCCCAAGTCCCTGAGTAAAACTACACTAGGCCATGCCTACGCCCCCCCATCCAGCCCTTCCCTCCCTGGCAGCGGGGAACTGGGCACCAGGGAGGAACTCCCAGCCATGACCTCCAAAAGGGACCCCAAAGAAAGCAACAGAGAGCAGGCTCAGGCTCTGGTTAGCTGGATATATTTCTCTTTTTTTGTCGGTGTCTCGGGTTGGTTTTCACAGAATACTTTGCAGCAGAGGAAAACACGGATCCGCAGCCCACGGGAGCGGTGCTGGCATTGGCACCTCCGCTCCCATCCCTGCTCTTGCCCGTCGGCTTTCACCACTTCCATCCATCACTTGGATTTGCTTCAACCCTCTTTTTTTGTGTGTGTTTGACTTTATTTTTCCCTTTTTTTTTTTTTTCTTTTCTTTTTAACCATTTCTCAAGCTTTCTCCGAAGGAACAGCCACTGGCTCTCGGCTTGCAGGAGACTACGGAAGAGCTCTGGGACACAGGGGATTGTTTCCTTCTTCTACCTCGCAGCTGACTTGGTCGAGATCATTTTTCCAACTCGTTTTTTTTTTATTACAAAAATAAAAAAATGCTCCAACTATCAGTTTTACAAGGCATACAAAAATCTCTAAAAGGGCAACACAAGCGCAAGGTGCTGAGGTACGAAAACCTGAGGTAGTTTTTCTGTGTGTGTGTGTGTGTTGGGAGGGTTGCTTGGGTTATTTTTCATTTGAAGCCAATTTTGCTGGTTGGATTTTCCAGCCCCAGGCTGACAACCTCTTGTAAATCCATTTTTTTTTTCACCCATTTCCCCCTCCTCTCCCTGCAACAGGGATCTTTCCCCAAAGATCCCAGTCCAAAGTGGGCAGGGCTGGTGCTGCCCATCATTTTTCAGGGATGTCAGTGCTGGGCAGTGATGGAGAGAGGACAGACAGACAGAAAGGGGGGACAGAACGGATGCAAACCCTGCTTTTGGAGTCCAAAGCAAAGAGGAAAAGGTGTGTGGAGAGGAATAATTCCTACATGAGGAATCTTCTTGGCTCCTACAGGCCCTGCTCTTCTCAAAGCCCTTCAGAAATTGCTTTTTAACAGTTATTTAGTATTTTTTTCCCTGCTGGCGATCCTACAGCTCTGCTCTACGGTGCATTAGAGAACCAATGAACCAGCTCCTGTCATTAAACCTCTAGAAAAGCCTGCTTTTGCTAAAAACAAACAGCCCCCTCCCCCCCAAAAAATTTTAAAAAGTGAGTTAAAAAATAAAACCTTACAAAACTTAAAAATCGACGTTAGTTTCGTTACTGATATATTAATTCTAAATTAACGAGCGCCACGGCCCCCCCAGGCCGGGCGAGCTCCTCCTCCGGGGTGGAATGGGCAGGTTTGTGGAGAATTCCAAAATAAAAACCACCTCTCTCTGCCTGTGTTAGTCCAAGTGACGAAGGCGGGGGGGAGGCAATGGAGTAAGGCGGAAGCTGCGGGATGGAGAGAGCCCCCCGTGCCCCGGGTCTGCACTGCCGGGGGGCTCGGGGGTCTTTGGTTTGTCCCCTGCCCTGCTGGGCTCCGGCAGTGGCGGGGTTACATTCGTCGGGCAGTGCTGGCGGGAGCCTCACTTGCTGCTGTGCTGCGAGGCCGCGGCTCCCTGAGCGTGTTTGTGCTCCTGCTGCTTCACCTGCTGCACGATTTCCCTGATCTTGCGCTGGGCAGTCTGGGGAGGGGAGCAAGAAATGGGGGTAGGCCCAGCAGAGCTGAGCCCCCGCCAAGCACAACAGCATCACAGCCCCACAGCTTTTAGCACCAGGCCAAGTAGGTGAGTGATTCTCTGAGAAATGAGGATGTGCTAAAGCAAGGGTTTGGCTTGTTCTTGCATCAGCCAAGAGCCTTGATTTTGGGGTGTCACCATGTCCTCGCAGTCAGGAACCCAGCCTGGTTAGATGCACCCAGCTGGGATGCAGGAGCCGATCCCCACCCCGTGTCCAAGGCACAGATTTTGACTGAATGGAGCCAGTCTTTCATTTTAACGCAGCCAAAAACTCCTTTAGTGCATCCTGGATGTGCAGAAACCACTCAGAGCAGCTCAGGGGATGCTGTGCTTGGCGCCTTTCCTTTAACTGGGAATGCTGAGTGAGCCAGGGCCAAACCTTACCTGACTGGCAAAGAAATGCCCAATGATTTTGACGATGACCTCCTCGTTCTCGTCCGGGGTTTGGTCTCGCGGCACAATGACTTCTGCGCTCGTTAAGTTCTGCAGCTCGTTCACCTGGAGCAAACAACAGAGATCCAGGCTCTGCCGGGATAGAGCCAAAATCCTCTGCTGCAGGTCCCGCCCCAGCTCTGAGCCAGGACATGGCACCAGGCTGCTGTGCCTCACACCGTCTGCTCCCCTGGGATGGCTGCCATCCAAGAGCCACCCCCAGGACACGGGGCTGGGAGTGAGACATCACTGATGCCACAGCGCACCTGGACAGAGGTGATGGGGGATAGGGCATGTCCAGCTCTATTCCCAGGGCAGGTGGGAGCCCACACACCCCCAACATACCGTCTTGCCACCTTTGCCGATGACACGGCCGGCGGCGAAGGAAGGCACCTTGATGTGGGCTTCGAGCTTCACTTCTTCTTTCGGGTTAAAGAAGTTTTCCTCTTTCAGCTTCCCAAATATTCGCCCCTGGGCCTGGAGAGGGCACAAAAGGGACACAGAGGTGGTGGGCAGCATCCTGCAGGTGGCCTGCAGGCAATGATGTGCCAATGTCCAGCAGCGCCAAAACTGTGGTCCCAAGCTGAGAAGCCCCCCTGGCACGGTGGGGACCAAAGGGACGCTCTCACCTTGCCCCTACCCATGTCCCCAAGCCAGCCCTCCACCCTGCAGCCATCGCACCTTGAACTGAGCTTCAGGTGGCCCCGTGATGATCACCATGCGCTCGCTGGCATCTGGACCTTCTGCCGGTGCGATCTGCAGAGGGACAGGGAAGGAATGTGAGTGAGTGTGACCCCTCCTCGGGCCAGACCTCCCCTGTGTGGGATGTGCCCCAGTGCAGGGACACCCCCATGCAGAGACACCCCCTACCCAAGCAGTGGTGACCATCAGGATGCTGCAGGACCGGGTTTCTACTAATCTGGGGAGCAAAACCATTCACCAAGGGCTCCCTTCTCTGCCCTCGGCAGTGGGAAGGGGAAACTGAGGCACAAAGCCCTGGCCCAGCCCTTTGTTCTTGCTCACCTTGATGGAGGCCCCAGCAAACCGTGCCAGCTGCTTGATGTGCTGCCCCTTCTTCCCAATGATGGCCCCCACTGCCTGTGTTGATGAACAAGTTCACGACCTCCTGCTCCGGCAGCTGGAAAGGGCACAGAATAGCCAGAGGGTCAGGGGAACAGCTGGATCAGGGGGTTGCTTCCCCCTGCTGGCAGTCCAGGCTTGAAGAGGTGGTGGGCTGGGTTGGGTTCTGTTGGGTCGGGCTGTGGTCCTGGCACACATTCCCTGCTTTCTGCCGGCCCTCTCGCAAGGTGCCCAAGGGAGACCTCCTGGCAGGAGGTGCCAGGGCACTTTTGGGGAAGGGAAACTTACAGGGTGCTGATGGGGGAAGGCGCCGGCTGGGGAGGCTCCGTACAGACTCGACAGATAGGCTGAGGAGCCCTGTGGGGGGAGAGAAAATGAGGGTCAGTGACATCAATGATGTCCTCAAGGTGCCAGCCCCTTCCCAGACACCCCCGACCTGACACCGGGAGTGTTTCACCACCATGGGCAACACAAGGGACACAGTGACCACCCCTCATCCCCTGAAACCCCTCCAGGAGAGTGCAGGCACATCCAAGGATGAGCTGCAGCCCGGACCCTGTGCCTATGGCACAGCATGAGGCTGGGATGTGGATGGGAGCTCCCAGTTGACCCCAGTCCCTCCCTGCTGCTGTTTTCTTGGCTTTGTCCTGCTAATGTTTGTATCAGAAAATAAGTTCCCTTCTGGCCTCACCAGGGGGGGCTTGAAAAAGGCCACAGAAAGCTTTGGGGTGAAGGACCCCACAGCAAACACTGCCCTTCAGGAGAGCTGTCCTGCTCCTCTCCATCACACCCATGACTAATTCCCACAGCTGTGTCCCAAAGGCTGTGGATACAGGCCCAGCACCCTCCCTCCACAGGCTGAGAGTGACCAACCAACCCTCTTGGAGCCCTCTAGAGCCACCACACCCCACACACATTTTCCCAGGCACTCACCGTCCTCCTCCGCCCACTCTGCTGCTGGTGTTCCAGGGAAAGAAAACAGCACAGGTAAATTAACCCACAGCTCAGAATAAATTATTTAGGGACTAACAGAGACAGCCCACAGCACCTGAGAGACCTGGGATGGACCTTCTCCACCAGCACCTTGGCCACCCTGTTCTCCCAGCACTGCACCATCCCTGCCCACTGTCACCTCAGGAGCTGTGAACATCCTTGCCCAGGTTTCGGCGCCCCAAAAACAAGGAGAGCCCTCCCCTGTGAGGTGGAGTGGAGACTGGCCCCCCACAGGCACAGCGCCTTAGGTGCCAGGACAGGGATCCAAGATGATGGTAGTGGATGCACAGGGTGGACTGCTTGTCCCCTGAGGGGACACACCAGGGGGCTCTGGTGGCCACCAAGACTAGACCCACAGGGCACAACCCAGCCCATACCATCACAATCCAATGGCGGGCTTGGGGTCAGGACTGAAGATCACCTACATGGCTTTTCCATGCTCTCTTCAGAGAGCAGCACCCTTGGGACACAGCCAGTCCTTAAACACTGGTGAAACCCAGCTCAGCACAACACAGGGATGCAGCTGATCTTCCCAGGGGATTGCTACCTTAATTCCCTGTCCTCTCCACTTTGCTGCTGCAAGGAGCATCCTCCCCAAATGGCCGAGAGTCAGAGCTCCCCACGAGGCGGCTCCCACAGCTACAGCGTCCACCCAAACCCAACAGCTCTGGCAGGACACTCCAGACACGGGGAACAGCTCACACTTACTGCAAAGGGGTGGTACGGGGTGGCAGCTGCAGCCCCTCGGGCCCCTGGCGTGGACGGGAGCATGGACAGCCCTGTGGAGAAGATGCCCAAAGCACTGAGGTTCAGTCCTGGGATCAGGTTGGCCTGTTGCTGGGAAAGGAAAGACAGGGAGGAAAGTGTGAAAACTGGAGTACTGGGCTTCCCAACACGGTGTGGATGTGATGGGCGAGGCCCAAGGCTTGTTGTGACACACTGGCCTCCACTCTGAATTTCCCCGTGGCCACCTGCAGCGGGGGCAGGAACGGCGGGAGGGCCGAGCTTACATTGACGGCCACCATGTCGTTCTCGTAGGCCTCGCGCAGCTTCCTCATGATCTCCACCTCAGCGTTGGAGCAGGCCTCCGTGCTGCCCTTCACCGTGATGGTACGCTCAGGGTTGTAGATGGTCAGGTCCTGCAGCCTGCCCCACGGGAAAATCCAGAGACACGGTTACATTCCTTCTTCAAGTCAGGAAAAACCCCAGGAAAACTCAAACCACAGCTGGGGGTTCCCCCTGAGGCAATGTGAGAGCCACACGCCCTCTCCCTGTCCAACAGCTGGGGTGGGGAACATCCACCTGGGATAGGGAATGCAATTGGGAGGGCACAGCTGCTCTGTTTTTCAGCTCCAGCACTGCTTGTACCATGTTGGATGGAATGGGGTGGCCTGGTGCTCACCAGCACTTCACTGAATCATTAAATCATGACCACGTCCTGGAAGGGATGTGAAAGCGCATCCAGTTCCATCCCGACATGGACACCTCCCACTAGACCAGATTGCTCCAAGCCCTGTCCAACCTGGCCTGCAACACTTCCAGGGGCGGCCAGACCTTCTCTGGGCAATCTACCACCCTCACAGGTGGTATTCCTTCCCAATATCTCATCTCACTGTGCCATCTGACCTTGGGAAGCCATTGCCCCCGGTCCTGTCACAGAAACTTACGGGGAAATGGTGATCTTTGTGCCCGTGTCCTGCTCAATCTTCTTGAGGTTGCGGCCCTCCTTGCCAATCAACCTCCCCACTAGGCTGTTGTGTGCCAGGATTTTCAAGGGAATCTCTTCTGCTCTAAAATAGATTAAAAAATAAAATCTAAAGGTCCAACCAGTCAGGAAACATAGAAATTTCCAGCCACAGGTACTAAGGATGTGTTGGAAAGGAGAAGGAGCACCACCACCATTTCTGTCTTGGGTTGCAAGGCAAGATGTATTCTATTCCCATCTGTTGAAACCGACTGGGGAGGTGTTTATCTCTTCTATGACCCATTCCTCATGGCTTCGGGAAGAGGGGGTGAGTATCTGCTGTTAATGGGCAGCTATTAAAACCAGCTGGGGCAGTGTTCTTATCTCTTCCAAGACTAATCCTCCCTTCAGGAGTCTGTTCATGGGCCATCAAGGTTCACTGCATGGCTGATACAATTCCATCATCCCACTGGGAGATGCTCCACCCAGGGGGAGGAGCCCAGCATTCCTACCTGGATTAAACCAGAGATTCAGAACACCAGGGACAGCCTGTTTCTTCTGGAGTCACAGAAGAAGACCAGACCCATCTCACCACCACTGGACCCTTCTACAGGATCATCTCTGCTCCAACAGAACCACACCTGTCACTCCAGGAGGACTTGATTGGGCTGCTCCCAACACCCTGACCAACAGGTCGTGTTCTGACTCTGTCAGGGTTTTTTTTTTTTTGTTTGCTTTTTTGTACTACTATATTTTTAACATTCCCAGTAAAGAACTGTTATTCCTATTCCCATATGATTCCCTGAAAAAATCCCTTAATTTCAAAATTATAATAATTCAGAGGGAGGGGGTTTACATTCTCCATTCCAATGGCTTTTTCCTGGCAGACACCTGTCTTTCCGAACTAACACAATTTCCCACCACGTTTTTGGCTGAGCCAGGAGCACTCACGATTTTGTTTCGTCAGCCTCCTTCTGCATGATATCCAGGATCATGCGGCACGCTTCCGAGCACCCCTCTGGAGTGGCGTGGATGGTGATGGGCTTCTCGGCAGCGCCAGCATTCTCCTTCCGATGGATGTCAACCCTGTGGCGAAACAACCAGCAGAGAGGAGCCCCTGAGATGGGTCTGGTGTTGCACAGAGGTTTTCTGAGAGCTCAGGAGCTGAGAAAAACTCATTTCAGCACTTGCTCAAGATTTGGGGTGAACCTGGGTCTCAGGTGCATCTACCATCGCCTGGCTCACACAAGCCCAGGCAGTGTTTGGTTTCGGGTGGTTTGGCTCAGATTTGGGCCACGTTCGCCTGTAGGACCCGAGGCCCTGGAAGCTGAGGGGTGCCACAACATCAACCAATGCATCGAGGAGGCAGAACAAATCCTCAACTGGACAAAGCCCTGAGCAACCTGGTCTATCATCCCTGACGCCAGTCCCGCTTGGAGCAGGAGACCGGATTAGAGGCCCTTCCGACCTCCGCCTCTCTCTGCACAACACCCGAGGCTGTCCAGCGACCACGTCCTTCGGGACAGAGAGCACTTACCCGTGGGCAGCATCTGTCACGGCACGGAGACACCCGGCAACAACAGCGCTGGTACTCACGCCCTTCCAGGGGAGACCAGAAGGCTCCCGTGCGCACCGGCAGGGACCGTGCTCTACTCCTCTGGTCCTCCCTCAGCTCATGGCGGGAGGAGGCACGGCCTCCAGCTCGCTCCTCACGCTCAACCGTACCTGGCAAAGCCCTGAGAGAGAGGGAGAGAGGAAAGCAGGGTAGGAGACTCCCGCACCTCAACCACGCGCCTTGGACAACAGGGGCAAGAACCTTTCCGTCTTCTCCGCGCCAGTCCGCGCGCTCTTCCCACCGGAGGGTGATGCCGTGCGCCCGTCCTGCCATCGGCCACCACCTTGGTGTCCCTGTCACTGCTGCAGCCAGGGCCAGATCTTCCGAGCAGGTGTGGTAGTGGCAGCTCAGCCATTCCAGATTGCTGCCAGCACTCAGCTCCAGTGGGTCCCCTCCGGCCATGTCTCCGAGGTCCTGTCCCGACGGGATCATCCAGGGTGCTGCTGCACATGCCAGGCCAAGGACTGTGGGGCAGAGTCCCCACGCAGAGCCATACGGGGACACTGCAGGGTCCAGGTGGGTTTGCACAGGTCAACTCTTCCAGGAGCTCAAGAGCCAGCATGTTGGAGCACAGATGGTGGAAGGGGAGCAGCTGGGTGAGCCTTTCCTGAGAGAAGGGCAGGGCCCACCCCACCCACTCCAAAGGGACTCCAGAGTGGTTCCATCCAAGGGCTGAATAGGGAGTGAAGACAGTGTGATTCCCTTCATAGGCTCCATCTCTCCACACCTCCTGTGCTTTCAGCTGGTGCTCCTAGCCATGGAGCTCTCTCAGGTTGGCCTGGAGGATCCATTCCCAGCAGGTACAGGGACACTTGCTGCCACCCCTTCAACGGGAACAGGGTGAACACATCGTGACGGCCACATGAGGTGATGAGAGACCAGGCTGATGCTCCCAAGGTAGCAGGAATTGATGAGGAACCCCAACAAACCCCATAGATGAGAACCAGGAAGCTCCTTGGACCCACAAGCAGTCGAGGCAGGTGGAGATGAGAACACAGCTGAGCCTTCATGTCAGAGAGGGACCAAGTGCCACAGAAGTGCAGAAGAATGGAGGCACTGCGGTGATGAGGACCTTGGACAAGCCTTAGCAAGGGGCACAAGCCAGGTTCCTGGCTGACCAATCCATCCCATGTCTGGATGTGCAGGCACGAGCTCACTTGCCAGAGAGAAGAAGGGATGCCAGAAAGGGGCCACTGCATTCAGGCATGTCCCACCCCAGAGAGCTGGGAACGGGAGAGCTCTGGAGCTCCCAGCACATCCCAGTGCCACCGCTGAACTGCTCATTCCAAGAGGAGGAAGGAGAAGGAGACTTTCAGTACCTTCACCCCATCACCAGGTGCCGCAGAGAGGGATGACCAGGGCTGGGGTGACAGGGTTTGCCTACAGTGCAGCAGGAAAAGCCTCCAGGACACCTTACAGGGGGCTGGGAATGCTTCAGGGAGTGGTTGCCATGAGGGAGAGCCCTCTCCAGGTGGACAATACAGTGTGCCTGTAGGGTTATGCCGGTCCCATGGCTGCTGGGTAGCCATCATCCTCTCCTCATGGAGTTCCAAGGGCTGTGGAAGGTCATCTGGTGGGGTGGGCTCTTGGTCTGCATTTCTTCATGGAAAAAGATGGCTCAGCCTGGGGACAGTTTTGCCTCCTGGGGCTCAGAAGCATCTTTGGCATCTCTGTGTGTGGAACCAGGGGTGAAATCCAATGTGACCAGAGGAATCCAGAACCCGATGTCGCTCTGGGGAGGAGCAGGGGCCAGGCAACAGGATGTCACCCTCGGATCACCACACCGGTGGATGAGGGTGGCTTGGGCAGGGACAGAGTGTGGGATGACACCCAAAGCGAAGGACAGGGGCTCCTGTGCCTGCCTGGGATGGCTTCTTGAGGTCCCCTTCGCCCAAGCCTGAGCAGAGGTAGTGCCTCACTGTGGGTAAGGCAGGAGAGGGCAGAGCACTGATCACGGCCTTCCTCCATGGCATGGGGTCTTCAGGGCAGGCACAGGGAGCCACTCCACAAGGAGGGACAGTTCAGTGGCAGAAACTGCACCAAGCAACAGCATTTGGCTTCATGGTTGGGAGAAACTGGCACTTTCCCACCTTCCTTGCTAGGCTCAGGGCTTGGAAGGGGCAAATTCCAATCGTGGGTGGTGAGGACACAGCTACACCTGCTGCTCATCCCACCAGGACTCACCTGGAGAAGGGCTTGAAGCCAACCAGGATCTGCTCATGGCTACCAGGTGGCCACACCCTCGGGTGAGCCAGGCGCCAAGAGCTCCTCTCCCTACTCCTCTGCCCCCTTTCCGTACAAACCTCTTCCTGCCAACCCAGCGCCAGGGTTTGGCTCATCTTTCTACCTCCAGCCACACTACTGCCAAAGATTTGCCTCTAAAAGCTCCTATGAGAACTAGGATGCTCTGGGACAGGAGTCCTACATCCCATGGGATCACCAGGTTCAGGATGATGAGCACAGGAGAAGACAGCTTTGGGTTAAACACAAACACACCTGGGCAGGAGCAAACCATGCAGGAAAACCATGCAGAGAATGAGCAGTGAGATCAGGAGAACAGCAACAAGAGAAACATGGAAAACTTTGGCAAGACAACCCCACTTTTTGGTTTGGTTTTCTTTTTTTTTTTTCCTCCTTTTTTAGTTCAGAAATAAACACGTTAATAGCTAAAAAAGGCTTCAAACAGTTACAAAAGCCCATCCTTCTCGTGGCAGCGCACCCACAGTGTCCCTTTCCTCTCAACAGCTCTTAGCCCATATGGGATGCTGCAGGATGAGCAAATCCCAAGAACAAACACCACTGTACTGAGGATTCACCTCAAGGATTTTATCCCCAGACTTGCCACTTCTCCCAAAAGCCTCATCCCCAGCTGTTCTCATGAGGCTTTAGGAACACATTCCAGGCCTTTTCCAGTGTGCATCCATCCCCCTCTTACCACACCCAGACCACCCTGGCCAGCAGGAATGGTTTAGGACCTGAGCTCTGCCACCACCCCCTGAAGGCTGCACCCCAAGAAATAAGCAGTGGCTGGCACTCCAAAGCCCCCAGTGCAGGGAGAACCCGAGCTGGGACCTACAGCACCCTAGGGAAGGAAACAAAACCATCGGAGGTACTTACTTGGACTGGGTTTGCTTAGTAAGGTTCTTTATGGTCAAGCCCTCCTTTCCTATGATCGCACCAACAAACTGCGTGGGCACCAGCATCCGCAGTGGGAAATCGAGCTGTTTGGGCTGCGAGGAGCCCCCCGGGGAGGAGCCCCGCTCCCTGGAAGAGTGGCCCCCACGGCGGGATCGCTGCGGGGGCGGAGGGGAGCTCACCTCTTCATCCGGGATGTAGGAAATCTTGAAGGAATAGTTCTCAAACTGGTGGTCGCTCAGCTTCTCTATTGCTCTGCAAGGCAGGGAGATGCAGGGGGTGGTGAGGGGCTCCCTGGGCATGGCTTCTCCTCCAGCAACTCCTCCACACAGAACATGGGCCCTTCCCAACTTGCATCTTCCTCCCTCCCCAGTCTGGGTAAGGTGGCCATGGGAAGCCAGAGCCCCACACTTTTCCCATAAGGAGCAAGCCCCATAACCTGATGGGACATCATCCCCTTCCATGTGGGTCATGCCACAGCTGGCACATGACTTTTTCCCCCAGCAGAGGTGGGATGGCAGCTCAGGGACCTGTCCCTTCACCTGGGCAAAGTCCTTGCCAGAAGCCACCAGGCAGCATGGGAATGGTCTCACAGGATTTTTAGGCATGGAAAAGGTGGCAGAGCAGCTCCGAGCCACCATTGCTGCTCCAGGGAGAAGGATGCAGCACGTGGCGCCCCCTCTGTTGGGAACCCCAACTGCCTTCCTGGCTGGATGAGGCTGGGAGGCAGCACCTGGACCCGAGCCCCTCCTCAGCAGTGATGTTTGGCCATGACCCTGCTTGGCTTCAGCTTTCCCTGCTCCTACCACATCCCACTTTGGCTACTGACAGATCACAAGCAGCTCCTTGCCAGGCCTGAATTCCACATCCTCTGAGGACTTCTGCAACTTCACCATCCCTTTCCTACATCCAAAAATGGCTATTATCCCAAAGAATTAAGGACTGCTGTGTTGGGGAAACTCTTTGTCTTCCTTTATTGCCACACCTCTCAAGACCGTGGTGGGATTTTTGGGGCTGTCCTGTGCAGGACCAGGATTTGGACTCAATGGTCATTGTGGGTCCCCTCCACCTCAGGGGACTCTGTGATTCTAAGACACTCAAGTCATGTTTATCTGTGGTCCACAGTACATCCAGCCGAGGCTGGAGGCACAAGAAGGATTCTCCTCTGCCCTCCTGGACTAGCAGGTCACTGTCCCCGTCTCTGTCCTCACTTATCCAATGCCGTGATGGGTCAACTCAGATGGGAAGCAGGTGGAATGTCCAACAACAAATGGACTCACTAAAGCTCTTTGTGGCCTGGGAACTACTCTTGATGATATAAAAAATACCCTGGCCACTAATTATAATAATAAGCTCACTACTTACTGGCTGATTCCAGCACAGGGCTGAAGTCTCTACAAGACTGGAACAAAACGTTTTTGTTTGGAACCATGCTTCTACTGCTTAAATAACCCCTAATTTGTATTACCCCATCTCCCATGCCAGGGGAGAAGGCAGAAGACAGCCCACTGGTGGGACAGCTTAAGAGAAGCCTGGAAGACAGCTGAGATTCCTTGGGAAAGTTGGTGTGGTATGAAGTTAGGGGAAACCAAAACAAACCCCACTCACACTTTTGCCTCTTCCTTCGTCGCGTAGGTCACGTTGACAACGGCAGTTTCTGTGTCTGTGTTCACTGCGGGGAGCAAGAGAAGCAGAGTTGGAGCAGGGATGAGAGAGGTGTCACCACTGCTCTAGGCACGCTCCAGAGGGGGATACAGCTCGGATGAGGGGAGGGAGATGCCTGTCCAATGGTGTGCCTGGCACCGCATCCCAGCACAAGGACTGGGTTGGATGCAAGGCTGGATTATCCCCAACCCACCAGTGGATCCCAAGCTACACTCAGCTTATTTTTGCTTGCAGGGATAATATTTTTTCTCAATTTTTCAGGGACCAGGAGCATTCCCAGGAATGGTGGATGGATGGCCCACAACATCCCACCACTGGGCAGGTGGCCCCACCTCCACCAGCAGGGTTTGTGTCCAAAACCCATTTCAGACCAGTGCTGCTGGTCTGGTTATCCAACCAGGTTTCATCTCAGTGGGCTTCCTGCAGCCTGGGCAGAGCTAGGGAGCAGTGCTGGAAATTTTGCAGGGATGAGGACTACACTGCACCATCTTACCTTGCTCTACATTCTCCACTGTGCCGTACTGAGCTAAGAGGCCATCCAGCACCTGGGGACAGAGCAGCAAACCAGGCAGGTGAGGCCCCAAGCAGGCAGGACAGGAGCCCTCCAGCACCACCCAACTGCTCCAATGCCCCCACCCACCTGCATCCCATCATCCCAAAACTGACCCAGCACTCAAAGCTGGCCCACAGCTCTGCTATCCAAAAGCAGGCAGGAGCTGGAGCCCAGTTCATGCTCCCTCCTGCAGTTACTGGGAAGATACGGGTGGCCCATGTGCAGACCACGTGCTGCTGGAGAAGGAGATGAACGGGATGTTTTTGGGATCAGCCACTTCTTACCTCCCACTGTAGGTGGGGGGGGATGTTTCGGATCTGGATCTTTCTGCTCCTGCAAAGACAAAGCCCAGGGTTAGGGTCTGCAGGCACCTCACAGTGGAGGGAAAAACCTCTCTGGGAATCAGGCAGCAGCTGCTGACAGCTTTCCAAAGCATCCCCCTTCCCCACACCGAGCCAGGGCAGCTCATAGGCAGGGAAAGCCATTTGTCCCAGCTTTGCCCTGGTCACCACTGGGGCTGAAGCTCTCTCTGGAATGCTCCCTCCTCATGCTGGCTGCTTGAAGAGGTTTCCAAGGAAACCTCCTGAAAGGAGCCTCTGCAGAGTCATGACCAAACAGGGATGCGTGGACAGCCCTGCCCACACTGCTCTGGGCTGGATGGCTGGGTGGGAACAGGACCCCCAGCTCCATCCTGGCCAGCCCTGCTAAAACTTGAGGAGAGCTCTCCAAAAGTACATCTAGCTGATGCCCACCACTTCCCAGCAAATTGGGGCTGCTTTCCTTGGGGAAACACTAATAAATATCCCTGGAGGCCTGAGCTCGGAGATGGTCAACACACCCAACCTCATCCAGTGGCACTTCCAAACTCACATGACAACACGGTTCACTCCTGTCTTGGGCTGCAATGCAAGATGTAACCTAAAGTGTGTATTCTATTCCCATCTGTTGAAACTGGCCTGGGAGGTGTTTTTCTTTATCTCTTCTAACTCTGGGGTGGGTGTCTTCTGTTAATGGGCAGCTGTTAAACCAGCTGGGGCAGTGTTCTTATCTTTTCCAAGACCCATCCTCCCTCCAGGGGATCTCTGCTGTTCATGGGCTATCGAGGCTCACTGCATGGCTGATACAATTCCATCATCCCACTGGGAGATGCTCCACCCAGGGGGAGGAGCCCAGCATTCCTACCTGGATCAAACCTGGGATTCAGAACACCAGCACAGCCTGATTGCACTGGATTCCCAGAGGAAGAGTGGACCCATCTCGTCACCACTGGACCCTTCTACAGGATCATCTCTGCTCCAACAGAACCACATCTGTCACTCCAGGAGGACTTGATTGGGCTGCTCCCAACACCCTGACCAACAGGTGTCAGGTCATGTTCTGACTGTCAGGGTTTTTCTTTTTTTGTTTGCTTTTTTGTACTACTACATTTTCATTTTTACTCTTCCTAGTAAGGAACTGTTATTCCTAATATCTTTGCTTGAGACCCCCTTAATTTCAAAATTATAATAATTCAGAGGGAGGGGGTTACATTCTCCATTCCAAGGGAGTCTCTGGCTTTTCCCTGGCAGACACCTGTCTTTCGAAACCAAGACAACTCCCAAACTGGGTTGCATTCCCAAGCTGGCCATGGCTTCATTCCCAACCTGCCTATGGCTGCACAGGAAGCATTGCCAAGGCTTCCCAGGGGTCACACACCCCAGTCATCTCCCCAGCCTGGCTGTGAGATGTGCCTGGGCAGTGAGAAGCTCTGACACAGCCCAATCCAGCTGAGCCATGAGCTCCTCCATGAGGCACCCGGATCAGCATTCCCAGTCCTGCCTGGAGTCAGTCAGCCCTGACCACAGCACTGTCCTATTTTTCACCTGGTCCAGCTCTCAGCAGAGCACAGCTGGACCACCCCTCCCAATGCCAGGGATGGCTTTTCTGACCAAGCCACCCCATGCCCACACACAGAGCCAGGTTTCAGGAGCTGAGCAGCAGCTGGAAGCTGATTTTGTGAAGTTTTCCTTTTCCCTGGCATGAGTTGAAGGAGGATGCTTGGAAGGACAAGTCCCAACAGCCTGAGAGTTCCATGGGAACACAGAAGCAGCCCCAGATGATGGCCACCAACACCCAGGGGCTTTGGGCCAAATCCTGCAGGACAAGGAGGCAGGAGGAGGTGGAAGAACATATCAACAACCTGATCCCACCAGGAATCTTCAACCACTGGGAAACAAGAGCTTCCAACTGTGGTTCCTGCTCTCACAACTCATTGCACAGACAAACCCTGAGCCCCTGACAACAATTTTGGCAGATGAAGAGTTCCTCGAGTAGTCTGGGGCCAGACACCAGGGCCAGCAAGGAAAAGGCAGGGGAAAGGATGTTTTTTGAGCTGTGGGCTGTCAGGGCAAGACAAACCCCACAGCTCATCCCATGAGAAGGACCATGGACAAGCAGGTGAAACCACCAGGGAGCCTGGTATCTCCTGGGGTTGCTCAGCCACGGCCAGTGGGATAACAAACCCTGTGCTGGCATCCAGCTGAGCAAGTGTGCTCAGGAAAAGGTTCCTGTCCCCACCTGCCACCAGGGATTTCACAGCGGGGAATCCCAGAATCCCTGCGAGGGAAGGAACAGGATTCGTCCTGTGCCATCCCCAGCCAGGCCCACCCACGCCAGGAAGGAGGACCCGGCCCAAGGGAGACCCTGGCAATGATGATCCTTCTCTGTACCCTTGTCTGTCTTGCCACCCCTCCATGGCCAATGCTGTTCCCACTATAAACATTCCACGGGGACCCCTCCAGGAAATGGAGGAAACATATCTGTTTCATTGTTAAAACCCAGCAGCATTTTCCAGAATCTATTTTAAGATGCCCAGGTCCTGCCCAGACACTCAGTTCCCAAGGGACACATCTCACTCCTGAGATGATGGGTGCCATGCTGTGAGGCCAGAGTGCCTGAACAAATCCCAGCGAGTCTCAAACCGTCAGAGGGAGCTGGACACACTGCCCAGTCACTCCCATCACCTCCCAGACCCAAACCAATGGGGGCACCTTCATGCCAAGGTGCCCCTGCTCAGCTCCAAGCCAAAGCATCACCACAGCCTCCCACCACCACTCTCCCGGAGTGGGAACCATCAGGATGCCTCAGGCTGGACCATGGAGGAGCCCCTCTCCATTTGGGGTTCATTTGGCTCAGCCCAGCAGTCACCAAAGCCCAGGAACCCAGGGGACACAGGGCACATCCAAGAGAAACCAGCACAGCAGCTGACCACAGTCTCTTTGCCACTCCTGGAAAAGCCCTGCCTTGAATTGAATTGCTCCAGGACCATAATTTCCCTACTCCTCTGCCAAGGGAGATGCCAGGGGAGATGCCAGAGCAGCTCTGGTCTTCCAAGTTGCTGCCTCGCCCCTCCTGGCCCACCTCCCAAAACACCCAAACAGAAGGATCACAGCAAGGTGCCACATAACCGCACTTCAGCATGTTCCCACTTCCAATGTCCATCTAAACCAGTGCAGAGCATCTAAAGACACCCAAAGGGCACTGAGGCTTCAGCTCCCGTGGGCAGGATTCCCAGCAGCTCAACGTCACCACTCAGCATTTAAGATAAGGTTATTATTCCTACTGGGTGTGCTTATGGCTCTTGCAATTCCACACCTGGTTGAAGCAGTGCTGGACCACACACAGCCACCACTGATGGAGTCATGGATGTACATCTGGAGCCAGGACAGATGGATGAGTTATTCCCAGGGCTGGGGCATGGGCCATTCTTCTCCAACACCACTCCCAGGAGAACTTTGTGGCAGAAACTCCTCCTTTATTTTGATTTCTGGTTTTATTTTAGTTTCATTTTCCCTGCTCTCCCAAACCTCAGGGACTGACTCCAGGGCAAGCACAGAACGCCGGCACAGGAGCTCACGATGGCCACGTTTCACTCACCCTGTTTTGCAGCAGACTGGTGGGGATTTAAAGAATGAAATAAATCATACCAACCAGCTGCAGGGAAAACACTCAACTGTGTGATGCAACTGGCCCTGCTGTAGTGAGTGCCCTCAGATAACCTAGAGAGCTGCATCCCTCTGGCTCCTCCCTACCTACACCCACCTCGCTGCCTCAGCAGCTTCAAGGGCTGAAGAAACCAGGTTCACCTGCTTTTTTACCTTCCTAAATTTTTTCCCTCCCAAATCCCAAACTAGTCCTGCTCACCAGCAGCTAGAGGAGGAGGCACCTCCGCCACCCCAGAGCAGGGTTTGGGTTCCGGGAGCTGCTGGCAGCACAGGGAGGATCAAGCAGTGAGTGAGTGAGGAGGTAAAGTGGGCACATGAAATAATCCAGGATGGAGCTGTGTGTCCTGTCATGCATCCACCAGAGCAGAGTCATGGGGCTGGCATCACAATCCTGCAGGGAAAGGGGATGGAAAAGCCCCAGCCATCCACACCCTGCCAGCATCACCACTGCCATGTGCCTGCTACCTGCACTTGCTGCAATCATGCAGTAATACAGAAAAGCCTTAAAACCTGGGGTTTATTCCCCAGGATCACGAGGATTGAGGGGGTTTGGGCACATCCCCTCCTTTTCCAGCAGGGCTTCCTGCCCCCTGTAGCTTCCAGGGAAACAGAGGGTAACAACCCCCTGGAAATCCAGGGACACAGAAGGAGAAGAATAAAAATGTCATGAAGTTGTGAAATGAGAATGAGCCACCAACTCCCTGCCCAACATCCACAAGACCTTCCTGGATTTTCCCTGTTGGCCCCATGGATCACCCACCCATCCTTTAGTCAAGGTGAAGTTCCAGAGGGGCTTTGTCTGCCACAAGAATTTGGGAACTAGAAACAAGCTGGCTTAAATATAAGCTCTATAATGCAATAATAAAACCTGAACAAAATAACACATTAATAAAATAATATAGTAATATAATACTAGATTACTATATTAATATAGAAAGATAATATATAATGGTATATAATTAATATAGTGGAACGCAAGGGATGGCTTCACCACTCTCTGCCCTAAAAAACACAGACTTTATTCCTACTCATGCATTGTAATATCTTACTATAATAAAGCTTAAAGGGATTTTATCGCCTTCCACCTTGGGTCAGTGCTGAGGGCAGAGAAAACATGCTCTGCTACCTCCTGTTTTCCATGAAAATCAGTTTTCAAGAGAACTGGGGGAAAAGAGCAAAGGGAAAATATGCTGAAAACCCAGTGGGGGCTCTGCTTGCTTTATGAAATGTTTGTCCCAGGCAAGAAAACATCTACCAAAAAAAAAAAAAAACAAAACAAAACGATTCCCATCATCAAACTCTGTCCCAGCTGAATTTTCCAGACCCAGCAGCTCGGAGCCTGAGCCAGCCACAGCTCCCCTGACCGGGAGGGCTGCTGGATTTGTGATTGCTCATTATTATTTATATTTTCTGGGTCTGCTGGGGCTCTCCTGGAGGAGCTTTGCTGTGGCCCAAGCCCACCCAGCAGCGGATCCTGCGGAGCAGCAGCTCGGTGAGCGCTGGATGAGCATTAAAGAGCTGGCCCAGTTTCCACCAGTTGCCAGGAGCGTGGAGGCTCCGACTGCTCCAGTTCCCCTCCCGGCCCGGGGGCTTTGCCCTGACGCTCTTAAGGAATTAAAATCCTTGGTTGGAAAAGCCCCTGTCCAGGGCCGGGCAGCAGCGGAGCGCTCCAGCCCCGTGGATGGATCAACAATAGGGATGGACAGGGAATCGCGGCCCATCTGTCACCGCCCCGGCAGATTAAGGGGGGAAAACAAAAGAGGGTGGGGAAGAGGAGGGGGGGAAAAGAAGGTACAAAAAAAGAAGGGGGGGGGGAAGAAAAGGAGAAGGGATAAAAAGGACGGGAAAACAGAAAAAATGCGGACTGAAAGAACAGGGGAAAGAAAGAAAGAAGTGGGGGGGGGGGTGTAAGGGAAAAAAGGAAAGGGGATAAAAGATAAGAGAAAAAAGAAGGAGGAAAGGAAGGTGGGGGGAAAGGGGGAAGAGAGAGAAAAAGAAGGGAGAAGAGTATAAAATAGGAGAGGGGGAAATGAAGAGAAGGGGAAAAAGGGGGAAAAGAAAAGGGAAAGAAGAGAGGGAGAAGAGGGGTTAAAGGAAAGGGGAAAAGAATAGAGAGAAAGAAAGAGGGGGAAGAAAAAAGGGTAAAAAGAGAGAAAGGGGGGGAAAGAAGGGAAAAAGGAAAGGGAGAAAGAAGGTGGGGGAAAAGGGTGAAGGGAGGGGAAAAGAAGCGGGGAAAGAAGGGGGGAAAAAGAAAGGCAGAGAAGAAGGAAAAAGGAAAGGGAAAAGAAGGGAGAAAAGAAAAGGGGAGAAAAGGAGAGGGGAAAAAGAAAGGGGAAAAGAAGGGGGAGAAAAGAAGAGGAGGGGAAGAAACAGGAAGAAAAAGAATGGGGGAAAAAGAAGGAGGAAAGAAAGAGGTGGACAAAAAGGGGGGGGGGAAGAATGGGAGGAAAAAGAAGGGGGAAAAAGAAAGCAGGGAAAGGAAATGGGGGTGGGGAATAACGGGGGAGAGAAAGGACAAAAATTCATGGAAGCAAAGACCCGCGTGGAAAGAAATCTAAAGAAAATGAAAACTCAAATATCACCAACTCTCAGTTCACCCACACCTGCAAATAAAAATAGAAATAAAAAATAAAATAAAATAAAATAAAATAAAATAAAATAAAATAAAATAAAATAAAACAAAACAAAACAAACACTAGCGTCATCCCTCTCCAGAGCCAGCGCTGGAGTCTGGGAAAGGATCAACTCTGAGGGAATTCTCCTGGCCAGCTCCATTGGGAACAGCATCCCAGACCTATGGGAAATTGGGCACACATCCAGTGGGCAGCAGGAGAGGGGTTTCCCATCCTGGATGTGACCAACACTGCCCTGGCAAGTTCATATGTATGTCTATATTAAAAATTTTTATATAGATATAGTTTCTTTTTGTACATAAATATGTCTTATAAAGTTTTATATATTATACAGGACTATTTTGTGTATTTTATGTGGTTTAATATATTTGTATCAATGTTTCATATAAACATACATAAATACAGAAACATAGAATAGTTTTGGTTGGAACTTTAGAGCTCATCTAGTCCATATATCTCATAGAACAAATATGTATTAGAAGCATATTTTTATACACATTATATATATATATATATATAAGTACCTTTTATTTGGTGTCTTTATTCATGTAACATCTTTTATTTATCTCTACATAAAAGATATCAAATAGTTTATACACACCCCCATACATTATTAATATGTATCACTATGTAACACATTAAAAGTTTTAGAAGTATCTGTTTTAGGACACAGAACCAGGACTGAGAGCAGCCCCACTTTTAGCACTCCAAATTCAATTTTCTGCCCCACGTGTGCATTTCCAGACACACGTGGGGAGGTTCCAGGGGGTTTTCCTGCCAAAGCAACGGGAATTCCTCTCTGCTAATTAAGCAGCTCACTAACGACGACCAATTATTGATAAGGAAAGCAAAGATGGGGTGTCCAGAGGAAGAACAAAGAGCCTGGATGTTTATCCCAAGCTTTAACATCACCAGAATTTCTGGGTTGCGAAACACAGAGAAATAAGAAAATAATCAATAAAGCAAAACCACGCAGAAATGAGAATTGAATTGATGCTCAAAAGAAAATGATTTAAGGGTAATTCTTATTGAAACAGGAGAAAGTGCCATAAAATCACCCCAGAAAAGGCACTCAGGCAGGCACCGGCACCACTCCCCCTCCAGCCACCCGAGTTTTAGACAAAAAAAAGTATTTCTATATAATCATTTAATATTACAGTGATTTCCAGGCTCCTCTCACTGCTCTTCACATCTCCCTTGTGCTTTCCTTTCTCATTTCTGACAATTATGGCAGAAGCAGGAACTGAAAGGCACCTTCACAACCAAAACTCCCAAAATTTGACTGATTTGGGGACAATAACTGGACCTCCACTACTTTTTAAACTCCTCATTTTAATACAATTCTTGCATAAAAGTCAGCACTGGGTTAGCTGAGTTTTACTTCCCATTCTTCACATTTTAATTTTTTTTAATGCTCTTTTTAAAAATATACCTTTGCATGTTCCCTCTTTTCTATCTTTCTTTTCCATTATAATTTTTTTAAAGATTTTAGGAATACACAATCAATCTTTAAGAGGGAAGATGTTGCTGCTTCCCCCACTGCCACGCTCCAAAAGCAAAATACTCTTGGAGTGGGATTGCTTCAAGCAAATAAAAGTACTCCTTGCTCCTGCTGCGTTTAAAATCAATTTTAAAAGAATTTAAAAATTGAAAACGTTGATTAAAATATAAAGTGATTTTTTTCTTTAATTCCCCAAGGCACAATCCAACATATACAAAGGAAAAAAAAAAAAAAAAAACAATTGCAAAGCTGTTGGATCCTTCCTACAGGAGCCCAGATCATTGGGATGGCAGCAGAAGGACTGATTTTAAACTCGTGGGAGGTGAATCGATGGACTGGGCAGGATTCAGGCTCTTTCCCACCACTGTCACATTTAATTCCTGCCTTCGGAGAAACAGAAACAACCCCTCTGCCAGCACCTCCCCTCGAGGAATTCCCTTCCCTACTTCACATGGCCACATGTCCCAGGGGTTTTCCAGCCAGTTCCTTATCCAAGTGTATTTATATGTATATAAATATATTGATAGAATAGGTCTGCATTAGATTTTAATATAAAAAGTAAGAATTTCAGGTGAAGTTGGGCACGGAGGGAAGCGCCGGGCATCGGCACCTCCTCACATCCCCGTGACGCAGGAATGTCCAGGGGTGAGAGCCAACCCAGCTCGGGTTCTCCGAGCCCAAATAACCCCAAATTCATTTCAGTAACAGAGGGATTTTTACCATTTCACTCCCTGAAATCCCAGCATTTCTCCGGGACTCAACCGCGACCATAAAAATTGGATTTTCTACAAATTTAAAGGGGCGGGGGGGGGGGATAAACACGACCACGTGAGGCTCCGTTCCCTGCCAAAAATCACATTACAAAAATAAAATCTATAACCTACCGAGACAAGGCACAGTCCCTCAAACTGGAGATATTAATATAAAGCAGGGTAGATTTTTTGAGCTGGGCATAAAAAGACACAAGCTTAAATTAGACCTCGATAATCGGAAGAAACTTGGGAATAGAAAACTTGGAGCCAGCTGAACACAGAGCGATGTAAAATAAATCAGTATTTATTTCTGGGCCAGTTAAATGGATTTTTTTTTCTAATTTTAAAATTTGGGAGGAAAAGCAGGCGCACCCCAGCCCTGATGGAGAATTTAAAGATGAATTCCGTGTTTACATCCTCTGCTACATGGTAAAGGTCGAGCCCTGGCTCCCTACTATCGCCCCAAACTCCCGATTTCTGGCTCCATCCCTCTTCCAAAGTCACCGCCAGCCCAACCTGAGGCTGCTGCAAAGGTTTAGCTTAGAACTATCACACCTGGGGATTCCTGGGGGGCTCGTTTCGATGGTTTTTCTGAAGGTAGGGAGCGTGTGATCCCTGCCGAAGACGAAATCCCACTCCGGCACACGTGATGCCGGGCACGAGCCATTCCCCCCCCGTAAGCCTCAATTACACAACAGCATTTCCAACCCCCCCGTCATTTCCAAATTAATACCCCCGCAGCAATCCCGGACCAAATCCGTATCCCACCTCCCAGCCCAGGCCAAACCTCCGCGCCGAGCGGCGCCAAATTACCCGCCCGGAGCAGGCGATGGGGGTTTTTTTTGTTCCCTTTTATCCCGACACACGACGGGGGTGGGGGGATAAACCTCGGGATGAGGCTACGCCACACGGTCCCGGGGTTTGTTTTCCCTGCGGAACGCGTGTGCCCGTCAGCCCGGCCTCGGGCACCTGATGGGAATGAGAGGGCGCGCCCGCCGCGATCCATTAAATACAAAACGCTTCGGGTTCGGGGGTTCTCCGGCTGGATAAAGGGGGGACGAGGTGCTCGGAGAGGGAAAATTGATTAATTACCGACTAAAAAATAATAACCCTTAGGGTGCGCTGCTGGCTGCGCTGCTGGGAAAACCTCCGTCCACGCCGCGGGAAGTGGGAGGAAAGGGGTTTTCTCGTGTTTTCCTGCTAAATAAGCGGCTGTTCTCCCCGGGAGCGGTGGGGAGCGTGGGGTGGGAGGGCATCGCGGGGGTGCCCACCCGTGGGAACGCGGCCGTGGGCCGGCAGCTCCTTCCCCGCCGCGCCGCGCTCGGGAGCGAAAGTAAAACCGACGGGGCTCCCCCGCCCCCCCCATCGCAGCTCCCGGAGCGCCCGGCGCGCCCCCCGTCCCGCTGGGATGGACACGGCAACCGGGGGGACTCTGGGGGTGTCGGCGCGGCGTTACCTGAGCTTTTTGGGCACGGAATAATCCACTTCCATCACTTTGCCGTGCAGCTCCACTTTCCCTGCGGAGACAGCGGGGCGCTCAGCATCCCCCCGGGATGGGGCAGGGCAGCATCCCCCCACCAAATCCCGTCCCACCCCATCCCACCCCATCGGATCCCAGCGCATCCCACCTCCCCCCCCCGGCCCCACCGGGCTGTCCCCGCGTCCCCCGGCCCCCCCCGGCCCCCGGGCCCCCCCGCTCGGCGCCCCCGGGGAGTTGGGGCTGGGCACCTCGTAATCGGGTCCCCGGGGGGCGGCGGGGGGCGGCGGGGCCGCGGGGCGGGGGGCGCCGCGCCCCGGGGGCTCCCAATAAAATCGGAGAAAAAAATCAGCGAAAAATAGAGGCGAGGTCGGGAAGAGCCGGGGCGGGAGGAGGGAGGGAAGGAGGGAAAGGAGGGAGGGAAGGGGGGACCGGGAGATGCCCGGGGAGGGGGCGGCGGGGAGGGTGATGAGGGGGTCGCGGGGGGGAGAATGCGGGGGGCGCGGGGGAGGGGGGGGGGGGGGTCGCTCACCCGAGAGGGTCTCGATGGCCCGGATGGCCCAGTTTTGGTCCGGGTAGTCCACGAAGGCGTAGCCGGACTTGAGGAGGACCTGGCCGGGCAGGGGCAGCTGCCGCTCCCCGAAGAGCTGCCGGAGGTCCTGGGCGGTGGCGGCGGGGCTGAGGTTGCCGATGTACAGCTGGTTCATCCTCCGGCGCCTCATCGGGAGCCCCCCGGGCTCCTCCCCGGGAGCCCCCCCGGCTCCTCCCCTCCCGGGAGCGGGACGGACGCGGGCTCGGGAGGGTCCCGCTCTGCGCCACCGGCCCCGGCCCGGCGGAGCCTCCGACAGCGGCGGGCGGAGCCCGGCCCGGCCCGGCCCCGGGGCCGCCCCGCGGGGGGGGGGCAGGTGGAGCCGCCAGACCCCCGCGGGGATGGGATGGGCCGGGGGGGACCGGCCCTGTGCCCCTCCGCCCTTCTGTGCGGGAACGCACCGCACCCCAGCACCGCCGAGCCACCGCACCCAGCACCCCGCTCCCTGTGTCCTGGAATCCCCCGCACCCAGCACCTCCAACCACTCTGCCCTGGAACCCATTGAACACCATTCCCCCTAACCCCCCGCACCCTGTCATCACCCCCAGCCCTCTGCCCTGCACCCCACTGTACCCCATCACTCCCAACCCCACCCTCTGACCTGAACCCAACACCCCCCACCATTCCAAGCCCTTTGCCCGGGAAACCACCACAGCCCAGCACCCCCAAACGCCACTTTGCCCTAGAACCCTCTGCATCCATCACCCTTGATCCCATTACCACGACCCCAGCACCCCCAAATTCTGCCCCAGAATCCACCACAGCCCAGCATCCCCAACCCTTTGGGAATTCCTTCAGAGAGAAGAAAACCGTTTCGCTCAGGAAGCAAAGAAAAGAAATTAATAAGAAATACATCTTCATATCTATAAATTTATATCTATTTATTATCTACATAATTACTCAATAAAGTTAAAACAAATAAACAAACATAAATAATAACTTTTTTACAATGCTTTTTTTGGAAAATAGGAATGTGTGAACCCTTCCCAACCCAGATCCGACCAGCCATCACTGCGTGTGATCCCATAGTCAGAAAGGCTCCAGGAGATGCTGAGCCAGTGCCAGATACTCCAGCCATGAGCTGTGCACGTTCTCTGCCCGCTCCTGCAGCCTCTGGGGCTCTGCTGAATGGTATCCTCAGGCCACCAGGAGCTGGTGTCACCAGGAGTTGGTGTCACCAGCTGCCTGCAGGTAAAGTGACATTTTCCTCTCCCCTTTCGAGAATAAAAGCCTAATCCTCATGGAAGCGCATCGAGGATGTGATTGGAGACAGAAATAAGGTGCGGAATAATCCTGGCTGGGTGGGTGACAAGCGGCCTTGTGCTCTTGGAACAGAGTGTTGTGTCCAGAGCCAGGCATCCCCTCCTGTGCTGCGGGGGGGTGAAGGGCAGTAATCTGGATTCCCCAGATTTTAAGGCAATTAAGGACACTTAAACCACAGTTCCTCCTGCTGCTCCATCCCACTGCCAGTCTTCCCTGGCATACGGAGATGGATGGAGTAGGAATAGCGGTGACGGGTGCTCGATGCCATGCCTACAGCAAAAATAGATGTGGTTGGGCTGCGATGATGCAAAGCCAGAAGAATCCTTCTCCGATTTCTCCGGCTTTGCTTTCAGCCCGGCTCCTGCCTGGCTGTCATTTGTCACCGGTGCTCGTGGCTGCTCTGTCCACAGCACATTTTTAGGGTGATTTTAGGCTGAAATTGGTTGATAAAGTCCTTTTCAAAGATCTTACCCTTGTTCAGGTCATTCCTGCCTCCTCAGGGATGAGCTATCTACAGGAATCGGGCAGGAAGGAAGCTGCTGGTTCATTGTGTGAGGTCACTGCCACTGGGAAGCAGTGGGAGAAACAGGAGGTTTGGGGATTAATTAGTGCCCACGGGATGCAATCCTCATTTACTGCTCCTCAAACTGCTCCTTCTGCAGGAGCTGGATGTAAACAGAGGAGTCTCCTGCAGTTACCTGCATGAGTTCATCCCTCCTGCCCCTGATTTTTGGCTTTGCGGGAAGGGCTCAACAAACTTCTGCAGATGCCTTCCCAACCCTATGGAGCTGATACTGTTTCCCAGTTTTGGTGGATCTGTCTAGGTCCAGATGTGATGCTCAAGGGAAGTCTGTGCTTTGGGGAGGAAGATTTCAGAGCACTGGTACAAAATAGCTGGAGAAGCAGCAACCAGATGGAAAATGGTCCTAAAAGTAGTGCAGGATCCAGCAGGAAAGGGAAAGCATCTTCCAAGGGTAGCCTTGTAGGCAAGATCATTCCTCCCTGGAAAGGGATGCTGGCATGGAATGAGTCTGGAATGCCGCAGCAAGACTGATAAAATGAGCAAAAGGCCATGAGAGGTTGAAGGAGGGTTTGTTTAGTCTGGAAAAGGACAGGATGACCCATTGTCTGAGGGGCTGCTTTGAAAATTCAGACAAACTAGGAAAAACCCGGGATTTTGTCAATTGGACACTGAAAGAGAAGGAGATGCTGTTCCTCAGCTGGAGGTTTTGGGAGGAGGTTGGGCAAACAGCTGGGACTACCAAATCCATGTTGGCACCAGCCCAGGGGGGTTCCTGAGTCTCCTCTAAGCTCAGGATAAACAGTCTGGCCCACAAGTCCATTTTATCTGGAGTCTTTGGTAAGCCTGTCTCGGAGCAGGCAGGTTGGGATCCACGAGGTCTGATCACCCTGCTCTGGCAGACTGGTCTTAACTGCGACTTGCACTCAGCACTGGTTGGGCTCCTGCTCAAGGAGCAGGCTGGAGCACCTGTGCTGGGATCTCTCCTTGGATCCCACATCCCCAGAGGGTGTTGGGAACAGGACAGAGAAAGGACAGCAGGGGAAGGGAGGATCCTGCCTCAAGCCAGCAGGGACGTAGTGGCTCCAGAAGTTACCCCAGAAGGCTGCAGTAATTCAGTGGGAAAAGCCCAGCGACCTGGCCCAGGAGGAACCTGCCTCACCTCTCTGACCTGCAAGTTTCCTCTGAATCCTTAAGGATAATTTTCACGATTCATCACACAGAGAATCTCAGGGGAGCTTCATCCCACCCCTGCACTGTTGGGTTTGGGAACAAGGTGGGAATGCAGCTGCTCATTGCTCCATGGGGGATGCCTCTGGCTGCAGAGGTGAGGCAGTGCCAAAACAAAGCCCCAAGTAAATCCTATCCTAAAAATGAACCCAGTTCCTCCACGGAAGGACTTGGTTTGTTGTCCTTTGTTCTCCCGAGTGGGTGGCAGAGGTGACTCTGTGCCATGAAGCAGCACAGCAGGATCAGGATGTGCTGCCAGAGCAGCTCCCACCTGCCCCTCACCACTCTGAGCGAGCCACGAGGCAGCTCCAGGCTGGGCCAATCCCAAATTTCCCTCATATGGTGATGACAAACCGTCTGAAATGTGGTTTTTGGCTTTTGGAAACCTCCCAGCCAGAGAACGGTGCAGCTGCTATGGAGGTGAGGGAAGAGCATCAAGGACTGGCACGGAAGCAGCCTGCCTTGGGAGGTGGGATTATCCTTCAGGAAGAGCAGAGCAGAGCAAATAATTCACGCTTTGGTTGGAAAATGCATCCACGCTTTTCAATTGTTTTGCTCACCCTTTGCTGGGACATGAATGAAAATCTACCCACCGGTCAATGGATTTCACAAGTTTCCAAGTCTGTAAGAGTCACGAATGCCAAGGTGGAGGCGCTGACATGGCGGGTAATTAAATTAGTGTCTGCGTTAATTACTGGGGCCAAGCATGAGGGAGACATTAACAATGGGAATGGTGGACAGGCACCAGTAGCTCCTTCCCAACAAATTTCAATGTCTGCTGACTTTCCCAAGGTGATATCAAAGGCATGGATCTGTGGGAACACGGTGTGGAGCAAAGGCCAGGTGCCAGATATGGGCACCAAGGATGGTCCTGTGGAGCTGTACACTTCCTATCCAAGCAGGAAAACCAAAGGATCAGCTTTTCCTAGCTCCAGAGCAGCTCCATTGGGAGGGGAGCACCTGCCTTGTGTGTGACTAATCTGCTGGAGCTGGAATGTGAACCGCAAAATCAAATCGCTTGAACCCCAATGGAGTTACAAAGAAAAATGGGATTTTTAGGAGCTCATGGAATTCCGCGAGGAGCAGAGAGCTACTGCACTACTTGTGGAAGGGGTGCCTGAATGCACTGAACTCACGACTGCCTCAATACTGCACAGCTCCACTCCTCGTGCCCAGGGCAAGCCAGGAGATGCCACAGGGACAGGAGCACCTCCTGCACAGGGAGAAGCTCAAACTGCCCTAGAGGAAATTCCACCTGCACGTGCAGGGAGAGGACAGCGGCACAAACAGCTCCTGGTTTCCTTTTTCCCCTTCACGTGCTTTCCAAGGTTTTTATCAGTCCTCTGCTGACAGGAAAGCAGGTCGGGAAAGGGCACAGCCTTTCACATCCAGTCAGCAGACGCTGCTCCAGCAAAGGATTCCTCCCTGTCCTGGTGGGATCCATGATAGGGGTCAGGGCAGGCTCCCCCCTCCCATGGCTAATTCCTGCCTCACTGCCGGCAGAGCATCAGGCCAACCGGCTGTAGATTCCAGCACATCACATCCCACAGCCGCCTGTCAGCCGTGCCACAGGGCAACACTACACCCTGAGAGCATCGCAGCCTGGGCCACTCCTGGACTGAGAGCCCTCGGAATGATTCAGCAGCAGGAAGTGCTGGACAACAGGCTCTCCCCACGGCAGCTACAGCAGCAGCTTCGCCAAAGCCCAGGAACAGCTTTAACATGGATTGTGGGGTGCACCTCAGCCAGCTGCCACTCACATCCACTTTGTCTGGCACCTGCTGGAATTTTCATCAGGATCTGAGCCTTACCAGGACAATGGCATTGAGGAGCTGCAGTGTGTCCAGGGAAGGGAACGGAGCTGGGGAAGCGGCTGGAGCACCAGGAGTGGCTGAGGGAGCTGGGAAAGGGGCTCAGCCTGGAGAAAAGGAGGCTCAGGGGAAACCTTCTGGCCCTGCACAGCTCCCTGACAGGAGGGGACAGCCAGGGGTGGTCAGGCTCTGCTCCCAGGGAACAGGGACAGGACAAGGGGAAACCGCCTCAAGCTGTGCCAGAGGTTCAGGTTGGACATCAGGAGGGATTTCTTCCTGGAAAAGGTGGTCAGGCACTGGAAGGAGCTGCTGATGGAGGTGGTAGAGTACCCATCCCGACAGGGATTTTAAAAGCCCTGTTGATGCGGCTCTTGGGGACATGGGTGAGTGGTGGCCTCGGCAGTGTCAGGCAATGGTTGGAGTCCATCTCAGATGGCTTTTCCAAATAAAATGATTCCATGATGCACCATGGCCTTGCAATGCTCATACCAAGCATGGACCTGGCACAGGGATTTGGGACACTCAGCACAGGCGCCATATGACACATTCCAAAAAATGCAACCAACTCAACCCTGAACAGTCTGTTAATGCTCACACAATTTAAAATAATTACTGCCATGGTCCCATTGTCCACTCTCAAGAGTAAAAACAGGGAAGTTCCAACAAATACCTGGATAATTTGTAAATCCCTAAGACACCTGGTGTGCTGCTGTTGGCCACCTCCTCTCCAGGCAGCTGAAGCAGGTAGGGCCTGTTCCCACAGCCCCTTCCTGTGCATGATGGCACCTCCAACTCTGATCCATAGAAATCATCCATTTTGAGTCTAGAAATTTCTATTATTTCCACAAAACCCCACATCCTCACCATAAACCAATGTGGAAAGCTCCTCCAACACAAGATTAAAAAATAACTGGCTCACAGATCCAAGTGCACAAATTCATTACGTGGTATGACAGATACACTGTGAAGTGTTGGCCCAAAACCATTTAAATACAAGAGGCAACAGCTGAACAACCTAAATGAGGGATTCAGTGCTGATTTTACAAGTGAGAAATGGACTTAAGAAGCACCTCAGGTGCAATTTACTTGTGGGACACCAAAAAGACTGGTTCTTCCTGGAAGGAATGGATGGCACGTGTCCTGGGATTACCTCTGCGTTTCTGTTTTGGCAAAAATAAGTAGGAGAAGAAAAAAACAAACGTCTTTTTATTTTATTTTCACTTTTGGAAAGCATTTTACACAGGTTTGGATCTTGGGAATAACTTGGAATCAGTAAAAAAAACTAACTCAACAGTTTTCGTCTTTACAATAGAAACCTTTTCAGGAGTCAAAATGGAGACTAAAAAAAACACATGCAAAACATACTCCTTTCAAAACACACCTGGAAACAAAGCACCAAACTACACAAATATGCAGAACGAAACAGCATTGAACACCACAGAAGTCGTCTTCATAAAAGGTGTAAAAGTCACCTAATTCACTAGGCACTGTCACTTGGTTAAACAGAAGAGACAATAAAAAAATATTGTCCACAAACTTGCAATTTCAACTCAAAGGCTGTAGCTAGAAATTCCTCTATGTGTCATGCTTTAATAGCGACCTGAAAGACAAAAACCCAGCAGTCAGACTTCAAGGATAGAGGCTCAATAAAATATCCACACCCGAGTCAATTTTAGTGGACAAAGAAGCTCAAAAGAAGTTCAAGGAATGGGAAATTTACTTTTGAGAGGTGAACTCTGTGATTGGGCCAGGCCCAGTTAAGGCCTGGTTGGGTGGGGCTTGGAGCAACCTGGTCTGTGGAAGGTGTCCCTGCCCATGGCAGGGGTGGAATGGGATGAGCTTTAAGGTCCCTCCCAACCCAAACCATTCCGAGTCCGTGGCTACTTACGAGGTGAGTAGGATCGGGATCTGGACCGGGATCTGTAGCCCCCCCGGCTGTAGTATGGGGACGGTGACCTCCTCCTGTGACAGGGGTGACACAAACAATCCCATGGTTAAAACCTGCACAGGGAAGTGGCAGCAGCTTTATGTGGGTAGCTCCAACCCCATCCTGGTCTCAGGAATACACTTGGAAAAGCTAACAAGAAGCATGGGAGACCTGATCAACATTCCTACTGTGTAACAAAGCAAGGATCTGAATTCTGTTTTTTGTTACCAGTATTATTTTTGACTAACACAACAAACACAAGCTCTTACACTCACAATCTGCTTTCATGAGAATTTAGTCTGAAGCCAGGAGCATCCCACACAAGCAGAGTAAGCCAAATCCACCTTCACTTCTAATCTGAATTACTTGTCCAAGATGAAGATTTCCTTGACTTGCAGTCAGTGCCACAGCCAGGCACCCCCAAACCCCTCCCATCCAGGCACTCCCAAGTTTTGTGTTTCCTTGCCTAGTTCCACTAACCCAGTACACACCTGTAAAACTGATCCCTGTCCTGAACAGCTCTCCAGCCTCCTCCGCCACCACCACCTCCTCCTCTGTGAAAACAAAAGCAGAACGACTTTTAGAATTCAGAAAATAAACAGAAACTTCACTGTACAAAACTCCCCCATCAACAGAATAAGAAAATGACGTGAAGATGTGAAGATAAGACAACATCAATTCCCACACCAGATGATGCTGACTTACTTCATTTAACACTTAACATTTTTAAACACTTATCTACTCATGGAAAATCCTTTATTATTTTCAAGTAGCAAGATTAACTCACTATCCTGAGGAAAACTATTCATTCCAAGGTGGAGACAGGGAAAGCCCTCCCATCCTGACTTTTTAACACTTTAGAGTCACGTTTAAACACAAACTGTGATGTAATTTCTGATCAGCAAAGCTTTACCAGGAGACTAAATCAAGTTTAAAGTCTTCCCCAGTTTTTTTGGGGGGATTGCTTTTTTTTTTTTTATTTACAGACTCTTTTCCAGGCAAAATTAAGCCTCCCACAGCAACAAGAAGAAACTGAAGTTTAAACAGGACAATTCCCATCTGACACTGCATTTCCCTTAAGGCTTCATTTTCAGAGGGCAGGGAATGCAAAGGAATTGTTACCAATGGAATTTTTAGGGTGGGGTATGCAATGCTCCACTGCATCTTGAACAATTCCAACTTTTCCCTCCTGAGGGAAGCACTTACAACACAGCAACACTTCTCTCTGCCTCAATCAACCCAGGAGGTTGAGGCTCCCCTCTGCAGGAGGGGAAAGTACCAGACCGTGACACTTTTTAAGTAGCCACACACAAGTAATTTCTGGCTCCATATTTATTCACAGAAGCCCAGAATGGTTTGGGTTGGAAGGGACCTTAAACACCATCCAGGGGCACCCCTGCCACAGGCAGGGACACCTCCCACTAGAGCAGGTCACTCTCACTGGCTCTCTCCTGACCCAGGCACAACTCTTGGTAACATCCACAAACCCTTGCCAGAATGAAAAGCCACCACTTAAGCACTGAAGACTTGGGCCCATCCCATAACTTTAACACAGAATTCAACAATTGCAGGAACGTTTGGTAGTGCAGACAGAAAAAAATGAACTCTTATCTCTGTGTGCCAGAAATTGTGAAGATTTTGCAGGGGACAAGGATTTTGCTGGAAAACGCAGAAAGCAAATTTCTCTATCACCAAAACCAACTGCACCCCAATCATGATTACACACACAACCAATTGGGCAAGGGATGTTAAAAAAGTCTTTTAAAGCAGATGTCCAATACACAACAGGTCATGTTCCAAACCCCAATTCCTTATTTTTGGCAACATTTGAGGTGCCATCAGCAGGAGATACTAGGGACCATCTGAAATTTCCCACTACTGTGTTCAAAATATAAGCTGACACTATCATACCAACTCAAATACTAATCTGCATCATTTCAGGGCTAACAGACGAACCAACTACAGATTCTAAAATGAAAATACAAAGAACACACTTTGTTTTTCAAAACTTAGTGCAGATTCAGAAAACATTTTGGACTAAGCCAGGCCACAGTATTTAAACACCATCAAGTATTTCTCAACCCAACCAATTTGATTTGCACTGAGCAGTCATTTTGATGAAATTTTCACAGGAAGATTCCAGAATGACAGTGAGTGCAAAATTATTCTGGAATAGTTATGTAGGATGAACTGCCTAATGCTTGCAGAGGCAGATGAGAAAGCAGCAAAATATTCCCAATATGCTCACCTGTATGATCTGCTGTAATAGTCACGGTCATCGTAGCCTCTGTCATAGCCTCTGTCGTAGTAATCCCGTCGCCGTGAGCTGCCACTGCGAGAGGAGTGAAAGAAATTGTTATTTGCTAAGATACAAAGTATTAACTTTGTCTGCAGCCTGCCAAATTCACACTAGTTAAACCAGATTTTATTATTACTGCCCATCCTCACAGTTGAAAGGCTGGAAGCACTACTGTTTTCCCACGAGTGCAGGTGGGAACAGAACTACATAAATAATTGCTTTTTAAATGTAAACTTTCAGTTGTTTTCCTCAACCTCTTGGTATCACAGGCACATGAGGAATTCCATTCTGAGACAAGTCTTCATTCACTTTTAGGTCTGAAAAAGCACCTGTTCAATTTTTCTGTTCAAATTTTCTGACTAAAAAAAATCAGAAACCTGTAGTCTCAACACAGCATCACCAGAAATCACCAGTAAGCTGAAAGTCTTGGGAAACTAAGTGGGGAATGACTTGGGAAAACAATTACTACTGAAGCTCATGTCCAGTGTTTTCAGTGTAGAGCACAGCAGCCACAAACAAGGAAACACAACTTGTGCATTAATGCAGAAGCCCAAGAAATCAGGAAAACCACTCAAACAGGTCTCTCAGAGGAGAAACAGGAGTTTTTACAAAACAATGAATCCTATCCTGTACTGGTTTGGGAGAAAAAAACCCAACCAAAACCATGGATAAAACTTACTAAGTGGGTCTTCCCATATAGATTCCAGGGGTAGGTGTGTGAGGTCTTTTTGTTATGGAGAAGTCTACACGGATCCTTCTTCCATCCAGTTCCATTCCATTGGCACGTTCCTTTGCCTAAAGTGTGACAGAAGAGCATTAGCCGTAGGTATGAACTTCAGCAACAACATCAATTTCTAGCCACTGCTTTAAGTGTTAAAATGTCCTAAAAAATGGCTCAGTTTGGAGGCAGGTCTGAGTGTCACCTTACAGTCAATGTACAGGGTAAGACACTCTAGGCCAGCTGGACTTAAGCACCAGTAACCACTGAAAATGTGACTTCTGAGGCATTAAAATCCTGAAAGGAACATCGCTGAGCAATTGTTTCAGTGCCTCTGACATGATTAAGAGCAACCTTTGAACATGCTGCTGTAAGGGAGATGTTACTACTCCATCACACAACATAAAACATTTGTAGGTTAAAAGACCACCACTAAAGTATTCAAATACATCCTTCAAACTACCATAACCTTGGACATAATATCAAAGTGACAAACAAAAAGTAAAAAACCAAAACCAATTGTGTTTTGGTGGGTTTGTTTTGTCTGCCAAGTAGCAGAACATGCAGTATGTAGGACCTACACATCAAGCTCCAACCCAACATGGAAGCCTTTATGCCAGATACGGAAAAGACTGGAGACTTTCTGGAGGGGAGTTTAAGCAGAGGATGAGCCTTGTTCCAGCCCAAAAAGGGCAGCTCTGTAAGGACTGGCATGGGTGTAGGATTCTCCAATGGGTGACTACAGAATTCCCAATTCATTCTGCAGCATCTGTACGCCCAGATTCCATTATTATGAGATTCCAAGTGTTTTGGAGGCTATGAGTTTCCTGTGGCTATACCCTGTGACAGAAGCTCAGATCCCAGCAGACATGGCTCACTCTGTGCACCCCAACCTACTTCCTTGGCATCCTCGACGTTCTCGAAGTAGACGAAGGCGAACCCTCGGGAGCGCCGCGACTGCTGGTCATACACAATGGACACGTCGGCGATGGGCCCATACTTGGAGAAAACCTCCCGCAGGTCTCGTTCTGTAGTGTACAGACTCAGCCCAAACACTCCCAGACAACAGTTTGGATCAGGATTTGCCTAAAGGAATGGACAGAGATATTAAAATGAAATCGGGTTTATTTGCAGTGCAACGTATCACTCGAGTTGTGACTGATGGGGCTGAGATTTGAGTCACTTGATAACAGACAGCAATAAATTAAACCTAGAGGAACATAAGCCGTTCACAAAAAGCCCTTTGTGTCTCTCAGGGCACTAAGACTGATTCCAGGATGCATCCAGGACCACGACCCACCCCTCAAGCACGTACCCTGTTCCCGATGTGACGTCTCCGTGTAGACATGGGGGAATGGCTGTGGCTGTGCCGCCGCCGGTAGTCCCGACTGTACGACCTGCTTCGGGATCTCCTGTGGGAGCGCGACCGCGAGCGGGACCTGGTGTAGTGTCTGCGGGAACTCCTCCTTGATCTAGACCTGAGGGAAACAAGAGAAACGTACACTGCTGGGCTTGTTGGGGTGTTTCACGTTGCAAAAATCCATCAGATGGTCACAAAAAGCTCAAGTAACTGTCTTCCAAAATCCTGCAGTACCACATACCTCAGCTACAATCCATTTGCTCACTACTCTCAAGGACTGTGCGCTCAATCTTTACTATCAGATTACTGCAGACGCTCTCAGGGCATTCCTGCTGCAGTCCTGGAACTTGCACCTGATCAGTCAGCTCTTCTTTTACCAAAGCTACCTGGGTGTGCTTAGAATGAATATTCAGTGTTTAGGTAAAAACAAGTGGGATGGCTTTCTCTTCACAGGTATCAGACAAGGGGAACTGTAAATATGCTTCAACACAAAGCATGAACCACTGAGGGAGGCACTCTCTTAGTGCTGCCTTGGGTGACACTGAGAAGCAAATGCACTCTAAAGTCTAGCAAATGCCTCTGAAACAGAGCAGAACACAACCTGAAGAAACCAAGTCTGAGCTGCTGCTATTTCAGCAGTTATTTAGCACTGCTTGTTCATGAATATTTACATGTTCACACTCTTAAATGCATTTACGCAAAGGTGCAACTCCTCACTAATTCTTTTTCCCCAAAAGTAAGTAAAAATTCTTTTTCCCTTTCTCTTACATCATGAACTCTGTGGACATGAGGGTCTGAAACTCTTCAATTCCTTCTCCCAAAGCCTCTGCCTTCCCAACTCAGCCAAGCCTAGAGGAGAAGCTGGGCACTCACATGGCGCTACTATACCTGACCTTGGTCTGCTGATGGCTGCACTGAACAACCTGCATTCCACACCACTCCAAAGAAAAACCCCTCTGCAAGGCTAAGAAGTGCAATAAACAGTGTAACAGGACCTGAGTCACAAATTGCTCATTTTCAGGCTCTTGTGTCTTAAATGTCCCCTTCCTCTAATTCCACAGCAGCACCACTCCCCTGGCATGAGGGCAGCTCTGGACCTGAACTGTTTTTACTCCTGAGCATTTAACAGCTTCTTCTAAGATTTCTCACCAAGTCTCACCAGACAGCCAAACTGTACAATCTATGTCCTCAAAAAAACACCTTCAGCCTCATCAGGAGTGAGCCAGAGAAGCTCAACTTAAAATGCATATTCATGTCCAGGAGAAATTAATTCAGCATGTCCCATTACAGCACTGCTCACTACATATTTATAAAGAAAACGTTATTTTTGGCAACTGAATAACAAAAAAATAAAAAGAAGCTGGGAAAACAGTAAAAAAAGAGGGAAATTACAACATCAATAACAAAAAAAAAAAAAAAAAGAAGCTCCACACATGCACACAGCCACATTTCAGCCACTGACATAGAAAAAAAAAATTAAGGCAAACACAGAACTGATATTTCAGGTACCAGAATGGTATCAGCCAAAGGCAGGAGCTACACACTTCAGTAAAAGTAGATTAAAAAATCAAGTATATCCACACCCCAACTGATAAAAACACCAGGACACAGGTTGGTTCCCAAATCAAAGTTTAATTTACAAAGCTGGTAACTCAAAAATACATTTGCAACAGAAACTACCAAGAAATATAGATGCTATCACAGGGTTATTTCTCTGGGGAAAGCCAGAGTTCAATGATCTGCCCACGATCACATCCCAACGTGCGACAGCACTGAACAGAGATTAAAGTATGTTGTTTCTAAATACGTGCCTCGACACAATTCTGTCCAAATCTACTCATCAACACTAACTCTGGCACGTAATTCCATTATTTCCAGCCATAGGCATCTTCAAGACAGCTGTTAAATGCTCAGGAAGCCATGGTTATGATGAACTTCTGCTTTTTGGTCATCAAAAAGTAGAAAGCCAGTTGCCATGGTATCATTTGAACACTGTTTATTGCAAAAGTGAGATTTGTCAGGTCTCTCATAATTCTACATCTTACATTTGCTTCTTCAGAATTGCATACCCTCTGTGACTGCATTTTTACTCAGTATTGTGGTTACTCTGCAAGGGGGGAATGTTTTAAGGAGTATGGAATCCCTGGAGTCTTATGGATTAAGGGGCGGGAGAATATGCTGGGAGGGTGTCCTGACTTTGTTGTTTTAATATTAAAAGGTTCCCCAAAGGTGTTTTGCAGCCTCCCTCCCCTGAGGTTTTCAAAACCCTACTGGATAAAGCCCTGATGGCAGGGTCTGAGCCCAGCCCTTCCTGAGCTGCCCCATCATCTCTCTCTCCTGGCACTCCCACAGGTCACTCCAATTCCACACTCTGTAAGGTACTGCTCTAACAAGTATTTATTCATTTTATTTGACACATTTCTTCTTACACTACAGGGACTGCCAGGTGCATGATATGACACTTCTGACTTTGCCTGAATTAAACAAAAACCCCTCATTCTTCTGCTGTCAAAGCTTCCCAACCACCTTCCCTCTCACAAAAGCCTTTCTGCTTGATCTTGCAAGATTTAACACACTATTTGATAGTGTTTTCCACCGTGGGTGACTGCTGACAGCACAGTATCTTCCTCCAGCCTGCCCCCCAGGCTTTGGCAATTCATTGCCTGTTCACATAAAAAGTGTGTTGTGAACAGCTCACCTGACAACCACACTGCTGAAACCTCCCTTTTTTTAGCCTGAATGCCTACAAGTCAGTAAAGAAATGATCAACACATTAATTTCTGTGGTCAGCAGTCAACTGTCTACTCTTTTAAGAGGAATTCTGACCCTGCACACAGCTTGTTTGGCAGGTAAGTATCAGGAGACGTAATGCAGTGCAATAGGCAAGCGGATGCTTGTGCTGTGACATAACAAATACAATAAGCAAGTTCTCCACAAGTTTTCTGGAGAGCTTGCAGAGCTAATATTCAAAGCTTCCCACCTGTTCATTTTCAAGTTAAATCAATGTATTTAAAATGTCAAACTGTGAAATTCACATTTACCTCTACTGCTTCTTTTCACTACTCCAGGAACATCACTGCTTCCAGTGAAGAAACATAATACACAAATGTGGCCTAAAATGGGAAATCTGCTGATGCACCAAACTGTTAATACACAGAACAACTAAGACCTAGAGTTCCTAGGACTCCATGCTCTGACACAACTCAGTACTCCAGGAGATAAAAGGTAGGCACTTCCAAAGTGTATCAGCAAGGATACAAATTTACACAGCTGATTTAACTGTTGGAAGACACAGCAAAAATACCTAAATTCATATAATTCGGCTTTCCCAATCCTGAAACCACCCCCCCCCCCCCTTGGTATTCCATGTCCAACTCTGGAAACAGAACTGGCTAAGCTGGGCCACCTCTGACTATGACCTATGACTTGTGAGGAGGAAGAGGTAAAAGAAGCAGAACTCACCTGGATTCAGACCTGGATCTAGATTTTGACCTGGAGCGCCTGGAATCCTCCTTAGAGCGAGATCTTGCAGGGGTGTGCCTCCCCGACTTGCCAGACCCATGAGCACTTCCGCTTCTGGAAGCAGAACGGGATTCCTGCACGCAGATATTGAAAGCCTAATTTGTACACAATTCCTTGTTCACCTAGGGGCTGTAAACAAGCTCCAGTGAAATCAATGGTAAATATTGATAGCTATGTGTCCGGGCAGTCGGCATTAGCACTGCCTAGATTTTTTTTTAAAGGAGGTTTTTTTTTTTTTTTTTTTTTTTCCCTGGTAGACACTTCTTTACCCTGCATGTACTTTTGCTATTAAACAGATAATGCATGCATGTTTAGCAAAATATACAGGGACACATAAACAGACTAGTAATTACTTAGCGTAGTGCTTTCAGATTCCAGATTACTTCTTATCTTAACTTCATTTTTATTCCTTTTCTTCATTCTTCCGTTTCAAATTCTGACTTCTTTCATCTTCCCCACTTCACACAAATTGCTCAATATTCTACAAGTGGGACTTCTGGTCTGATAATTAGCATGCATTCACTTTCTTTTTTTTCAAATTTCAGCTTCACTTATTCCTGAGCTTCAAATAATTCTCATTTATAAAACTTGTCAAATGGCGACTTCCGCATTTTCCTTCTTCAACATTAACCTTAATAGAAAAAGAACAGGATGAAGAATATTTAAGAACTCCAGGATAAAATCTAGTGCCAAAACTGAAACTAGAAAAAAAAAAGTGTTGTGGACTTTTACTATAAATGCAGTTTCAAGAATCCAATCTACCAAAGCCCTACGATTTTATCAACAGATTCAGTCAACTCAGTTTAACTTAGCCCTAAGCAGCTGAATTTGCTATTTATGCCTGTATTTAACAGCAAGTGCAACTGGATCAACTGAGTACCTACTAAGGAATTGTAGCATCAGGAATCTCAAAATAATTTGCACTGTCAGCCACACACTGAGACAAAACCACCAAGGAGTTACTCCAGTGAGGTCCTGCTGCGGCCACTGAGGGATGTGCTTTACAATGCACAAAGCACTGCGTGGTTGGTCCTTTCATGAACTCCAATTCTCTGAATTTTGGGCCCCTCCTGCAGTTTGGCAGCCCTGGTGGGAAGGTTTAGGAGCACACACCCTCAGCTGCCTGCACAAGTAGGATTACATGTGCAGGCTTGGTGTTCCCACAGAAATCTGAATTTCCCACTGACCAGAACTGCACTTGTGCCCCACACTCCAATTTATTTACTGGCAATCTCCTCTGGCAGTGACATGACCTAATTAGCAGTTTCAACTTATGTACTTTTATTTTTAAATCAGTATAATGCTTGGCTTTAGTCATATGCCTCAAACACCTCAACACACAAGTAGAAAATATCCTTCATTTCCAAATACTAGAGAAAAATTAAAATTCAGCAGAATTATACTTCTTTCTAAAAACAATCCTAAATTTAGTGCAAACTCTGATGAAGAAAGCTCACTAATGACACTGGGTACCTGATTTTTCTCACAAATCCCCTGTTTTATCTAACATTTCTTAAACCTGAACACTAACTTAATGGCAATCCTGTACTAAGCATTCAGAAATTCATTTGCTAACCCGAAATTCAATCATGTTTTAACCACTTCCACACAACTTCAACCAAATGTTCTCTGTTTATAATTCCCTAGCATACAGGGGAAAGAAACATGAGGTACAAGCTAAAGCAGGTTTGTAAATTAATCCCAAGAGCAACAGAAATAGCACAAAGTTGGCCAAGGCCCTATTCTTCATACAGATGTTTAAGCGTTTGCTCTAAACTACGGTTTCCCCATGTACTAACACTGCAAAGGGCAGGGGGAATATTATGGAGCAATTTCAGTTAGAATTAACTAATTTAATCTAAATCCGTTACTACCTTCCCAAGAAAACACAGAAGTGAGTTCTGAGTTAATATATTAATTTTGTCATAAGAAGTCCTAGCTCTTTAACAAAGTTAGAGAAAGCAAGATCGAAAAAGGACTAAAAGCCAAACAAAGGCTGCTTTTCACCTGAGCAAAAATATTTCGGCTCACAAAAGATCATCTGGGCTAAACAGAAGGAGCTGTGTCCAAACACAGGTGGTCCTGAGACCAGAAAGAAAAGGAGAAATGCAGGATCAGAGGGAAGCAGCTGGGAGGATTTTGCCCACAAATACACCCCAAACCCTTTTCCAGAGCTTTCAGATGTCAAAAAGCTTTGATGAAATGAGCAGAGAACAGGTAACTCTTCCTACATTAGGTACATTTTTCAGGCAACCTTTGCTGTATTATGTTAAGGTTGATGTGGAATCTGGACGCTGAGGAGCAGAGCTTGGGAAGAAAAACCCAAACACAACTATCTACCTAAATCAAAACAGTTAAACAGCTGGCCTATTTTCATTCAACTCCTCTGCATTTCACATTTCCCAGTCTTTCAACACCCATTTCTTTTTCCCAGATCATCCTTCAATCCACCACACCTCACAGGATTATGGCACTTCTTTATTTCAGCATTAAGGGAATTCAGTGCACCTCACCTGCTCTGGATACCACCAGGGCTGGTAATAACCCCCAAAATTACCAAGTTGCCCCTTTTCCACCCCAAGCCCCAGGAAATCCTCCCTATCCCAAGTTCCAAGAACCAGGGGCCTGCAGCACTGCAAATTTATTTCACACCCTGGAGGGTTCACATCAGTCATTCCCACAGCTCGTTTCTCCCATCTGGTTTGGTTGTTCTTTATATTTTCTTCTTCTACTCTTTGCTCTATCACTCTGTGAATTTTAAGTTACTGAAAAATGCCAAACTGTGCTCCTGGCATGACATGGGGAAGAGGGAAAAAACCTTCTTTACCCTGCCTGTCACCGCTGGTCAGCAGATACAGCCTGATATTCACTAAGACAATAACCATTTTCTCCCCCTAACCTTAACTTTGTCAAGTGAGAATTTAACCTTCCTCTCCAGACCCCTTACCAACAGTTCTTCCCCTTTACCAGACACCTCTGGAATTCACATGGAAGCCCTGAAGTCCAGGCTTGTGGATTCCAAATGGTTCTTTCCAGACCTTGAGCACATTCAAACCAAGTGGAACACTTCTGGGCTGATTTTAACAGCTCTGAGCACATTCACAGAGTGTTACAGCCATGTACTCTGAGCAGGGAACATCTCAAAGCAGGATCATTTGGGGGACAGTAGGAAGGAAAAGGTTTCCATGGACAGAAGCAGCTAGAAAGTAGGTGTTGGCCACAGTTCTCTGCACTTCTGAGATCCCTGTTTTCCTCACAGGAATGCAAGTTACAGATTTCAATCAGTAATGCAAGATACAGAGAAATAAAACTATTAAGATTTTATAATCATATATTACGATGAAGTTATGTATTGCCACTTTTTTCCTAAGGAAAGGTGCAGCCTCACATGACACTCTTTATTCAAGGTGTCCCTGTGCTGACTCCACATTCCCCAACGTCTCCCGTATGGAAGTTGCCTCTCTTCCCCTGAGGGACACGAGATCACTGCTGGGGGGAGCTGGGGATCCACTCGAGGGAAAGCAGAACCATCCCTCTAAACAGTTTCCAAACTCCACACAGAAAGAACACAGTGTGTTCTGAAGCATCAGGCCACAGCTTCCTCCCCACCACCTCTGCCACCGGCCCTGTGGGCTCCCCCAGTGCCCCAGGCTGGCAGGAAATAAATCCAGCAGCAAAGCCCCAATTATCTTCTGACAGGTTTGGGCACTGAATCAGCTCCCCACGAGGTCCCATCGAGTGCCAGCAGGTGAGGGAGGAACACAGGGAATGGTCCATCCCTTTGGTGGCACTGAGTGATCAGCTCATCTCTAACTTCTTCCTGCTTCCTCAGGCCTCCTTCTCACACAATTCAGTAACAAAAATCACTCTCTTTGGAAAATACGTGTATTAAATACCTTGTCAGTAATCTGTAAATTGAGCTTTTATACATAACAAAAAACCAAAAAAAACCTCTCCCCACTCTGACTTCCATATTGAAGAGCTTCTGACCCCATACCAAGCCATCACTCTCATAGTTAACTAATTCACAAGGTATATAATCATAATTAACTAATTCACAAATTCATTAATTTGGCCTTTAACTCGTCTTTTTCCAACCCCTCCCTGCCTGAATCTCATGTGCTTCAGTGAGAATAACTTCAGTGAAAACAAAATTAAGTTGGAAAACCATGGCATTGCAGCATAACAACAGCATCTCAGGTATATTCCAGTATCTAAGTATAGGAAACGTTTCATAATTTATAGTTTCTTCAGTCAAAAAGCTTCTAGAGTTCATTCCACTATAAAGCACAAAGTTGTAAAAGAGAATTCAAGCGGGTTTTTTTTTCTTCTTCTCTTCCCCCCCCACTTTTTAAAAACGCCATAATCCAGTGTAAAGTCTCACTCCTGGCAAAAGCAACTGGAACTTCTTCATCCCCAAAGCTGCCATGAGGACTCAGTCAAGGCAGGCCTGCAAACCAATGCAACTGGGAATGGAGTAAAGCAAGATCCAGCTGACTGAATTCCCAGATGTGACTGACTGAACCAACACCACCGAGGGAGGCAGCAGGAGCACAATTCCAGTTGGCAGACTGCACTTGGGACAGTTTAAGACAGTTGAAATCACATTTCAGATTATTTATCCCAACACTAACTCTACTCAGCAGAGACTCCAGCTTGGAAAAACACAAAAGCCATTGCCTCAGTAAGCAATAAATCCCATAAATAACACTGGCAAGAGCGGAAGGAAAACCAATCCCCGCTCCAGTCTGGAATAGCAGGTGTGCAGCTCCGTGGTTTCTCCTTTACAAACACGTCCATTTCAAAACTACTTACCAATTTAAATGTCACAGAAGTTCAGACATAACTCACTTTAGGCACTGGCAAAGACTGCCTACAAACGCTTTAATGCATTCCTAAAATTAAAAATATAAAAAAGCAGCAGACAACAATTTCTGCCGCAATACTCTTGCAGGATTATGTTTCACACCAAAGGACTTTGGTACAGAAGCTTTACTATTTCCACACTTTCCGACTGAAAATACAATGCAGGTTATCCTGGCAGACTTTATTATGACTAAACTGGCTTCTGACCTGCACAGCAATTAAAGCACCTTTAAAAAAATCTAACACACAAGTAATTCACCCTGAGCAAAGAATATCCCCTCGCCAAAAAAACTTCAGAGTGAATGAAGATACCAACGAAAGCACTGGCGCCAGCCTATTCCTTAATCCCTGTCTTTCACCATTCATTCCCATGTTTAGCCCCCTGGAGACCAATTTCTTTCTAATCTCACCTACCCTGAAGTGGAGACACTCAGATATTACAGCTTCTTACAGTGAATTAATAAGATAAAACCATATTCTAAAAAAGATACTACTCAGAATTACTAGGTTCTCTAATATTTCTTGCCCCCTCCAGTTTAAAACTTAGGAACTTATCACCTCCACAACTCCCTCCGATGCTGCTGCTGCAAAACGTCTGAGTTATGCTGAAAAAATCCCCCAAAACACAGCACTGACCCTAATTAAAGACATCAAAGGCAAACGACGTTGATCCAGTAAATAAAAATCAACTACAGATATGTAGCACAAACGCGAAGTTTAGCAAGTCATCTATTTCGACATTAATAAAAACTCATCCGGACAGCGAGATCTTTCCAAAACTATGAGCCTTGAGAGCTACCTGCTGCAGGTTTCTCTAAGCGAAAGGGTTTGCCTCCGATTATCAAGTTTAAATTAGAAGAGAGCCTGAGCCACCTGGACGCCAGGCCCGAGGAGCGGAGTTATTGTTACAGACGACAGGGAGCGAAGAGCGGTCTAAATCAGAGAGGAACTCAAGAGTGGATGGCAAGGCGGCTCTGGAGGGAGGATACCACCAGGATTGCCCTTCCGCAGGGGTGGGACGGAGGCCGCGGGGCCCCTGAGGGCTCGGCGCCGCCATTTTGTCCCTCCCGGGCGCGCGCGGCCCCGGCCCAAGATGGCGCCGGGCGCCTCACGCGGGGAGCGGCCCCTCCGCCATCGACCCCGCCGCGCCGCCTCACCCGCCTCGCCCCGACCGCGGAGGCTCCGCCATCCGCGAAAGGGGACACGGGGGGACGCGGGGGCGCCGGCGCCACCCGAAGGCGATGGAGGGGTGCGTGGGGACGGAGGGGGGGGGGGTAGGGGGGGCCCGACCGCGCAGCGCGCTCAGGCTCCATGTATTACCCGCTCGCCGTAGTTTTGCTCTCCGCTGTCGCTCATTGTCCCGTCCCGCCGCTCCTGCCGCTGCCGCCGCCGCCGCCCGAACCGGACACGACCGTCCCCGGCGACAGCGCCGTCCGCGCGGGAAGTGACGAGACCGCGGGGCCGCGCGCGAGCTGTGGGCAGGACACGCCCCCACGGGGACATTCCCCCGGGCCGGAGGCCGCGCCCACGCCTCAGAGCCACGCCCACACTGCACCGCCCCCGAAGAGAAGGCCACGCCCCCGAATTTGCGCGCCTTGAGAAAAGGCCGCGCCCCGCCCTGCGCTGAGGCCACCTGTGAGGCGAGACCACGCCCCCGTCGGGGCCGCGCCCACTCCGTCCGCTCCCCAGCCCCACGCCCCTCCCCTCCCCGCCCTTGATGCGAGAGCCACGCCCCTCGATGTGAGGACACGCCCCCTACGTCACCCGCGAGGCGAAGTCGACGAGGCCCCGCCCCCGTGAGGCCCCGCCCCCGCCCCTCAGGTGAGGCCCTGCGCCCTCCCCCCAGGTGAGGTCACGGCCCTCGCCCTACCCAGGTCGAGGAAAAAGTTTAAAAATGTGATTGCGAGGGACTTTTTTTGAGTGTTAAAGCGTTAGTTCAGAGCACGTGGGGAGGGAAGAGCGCGTTATTTCTTAGGCACCCGCTTGAGGGCAGCAGAGCGTCGCTGAAATGGCGGGTTTTCCTCCGTCCTTGGCATTTTTTCTATGCAAAACATCCACTGTATCTGTTTTATGTCACAAGCAGCACCAGTAACGAACCGGCATCCCCAAAGGGCCAGGACTGTGCAGAGATTAGCAAAGGACACCCACACAGAGAGGACCACCCGGACTTAAAACACACAGTTGTGGTTTAACCAAAATACCGACTTCTTCAGTGCTCTTCAAACCACAACACTGTACAAGGGTTGGAGTGGGGAGACAGGAGGAGACACTGCACCTGCTCAGTTCATCCCAGTGAATCCCAGAATTGTCTAGTTTTAAAGGGACTTTCAAGCTCACCCATTTCCACCCCCTGCCATGGGCAGGGACACCTTCCGCTATCCCAGGTGGCTCCAAGCCCTGTCCAACCTGGCCTTGGACACTTCCAGGGATGGGGCAACCACAGGTGGGGAACCCCAGGGCTCAGTGTTGGACCCCGCACCGTTTAATATCTTTTTCCATGATCTGGATGAGGGATTTGGCCACCCTCAGTATGTAGGTGACACCAAGTTGGATGGGAATGTGGAGGGCAGGAAGGCGCTCCAGAGGGATCTGGACAGGCTGGATCCGTGGGCTGAGGACAACGGGGTGAGGATCAACAAGGCCAAGTGCCAGGTCCTGCCCTTGGGTCACACCAACCCCGTGTAGCTCCAGGCTGGGGACAGAGTGGCTGGAAAGCTGGGAAAGGCCCTGGGGGTCCTGGTGACAGCAGCTGGACACGAGCCCAGGTGTGCCCCGGTGGGCAAGAGGCCAATGGCCCCTGGGCTGTCCCAGCCGTGGTGTGTCCAGCAGGCCCAGGGCAGTGACTGTCCCTCTGTGCTGGGATCTGTGAGGCACCTCCAGTCCTGGGGACAGCTCTGGGCCCTCACACCAACAGAGACATTGAGGAGCTGGAGCATGTCCAGGGAAGGGAACGGAGCTGGGGAAGGGTCTGGGGCACAAGTAGCAGCTGAGGGAGCTGGGAAAGGGGCTCAGGCTGGAGAAAAGGAGGCTCAGGGGGAAATCCCGGGCTCTGCACAACTCCCTGACAGGAGGGGGTAGCTGGGTGGGTCAGGCTCTGCTCCCAGGGAACAGGATGAGAAGAAACAGCCTTGTGGTTATGGCTGAAATGCTGAAATAAGGAGCAAGTTCCACTGCGCCTCTGCCCTGTAGAGACAGTTGTTATCAGTTCCTTTTGTCAATAACACGCATCCTGTGACTGCATTTACGCGAGAATTGGGATCCTGCTGATTTGCAAATCAAAGTGAAATATGAGGTTTCTTTATGCAGAGTGTGTGCTGCTGTGAGATGCACAAGAAGGAGCCTGAAGGGATCAGGATGATATGTCCCTCCCTTATAAAGAGACCAAAAACCATGAGAAAAGGGCAGAATTTTACAGTCGAGGTGGGCCAGGAGGCTCCTTCCTGCCTTCCTTCTTTCTGAGGATTTAGTGAAGGGAGCCCAAACAGAGTGGGAGGTGTAAGGAATTTAAAAAGGATCTGGAGAAGGGCACAAAGAGGCACTGGGAGCTGAACCAGCACTTTTCTCCACCCAGATCTACCAAGGACAATGCTGCTTTGCAGCCAAGTTGTTTCACCTCTTAATCCTGTTCCTTCCTCACATCCTCCCTTAGGAGGTCAGTGTCATGCAGGAACAAAGATTAAGTGACGATTAAGAACATTTAAGTGAAGATTAAAGATTAGGAACAAAGAGTGAGAGAAAAGTCATGAGTAGAAAACGTTTGTGGCTCAGAGTAGCTGTAACAGCTCCCAGAACAGCAATTTCCCACTATCCAGTTATGTGTAATCCCCAAAATTGATCCCAGGTGGAGAAGACTGGCTCATGCCTACACTGTTGAGGTCTCTGGGCTGCTCTGACTACATCCAAATCAACTCCTGGTGGAAACCTTCCAGCTGTTTCTCAGTTGAGCAAAGGCTTAAGTACATCCATAGGTCCTGCTAAACCGTGCTAATTGAGAATGAACTTTGATGTTAATTTTTTCAGGGTTTTTTTCAACAGGTAACCAACCAAAGGGGGAAAAAAAAAAAAAGAACAAACGTACAAACAAAGGTGGGAATTGCTTAAATTCCTGATTCCAAGTGCATCTTGGAAGTTTCACAAATCCACCTGCAGTTTCTTTTGAGGATGGATGGAATGTGTCATCTGCTATATTTGCCATGTTTACCATTGTCTTGGGCTATAAAAATGTGTATTCTATTTCATCTGTTGAAAGCTGTTGTAAAGAAGTTTTTTCTTTATCTCTTGTAACTCCAGGGGGAAGCGGGCAGGTGCCTTCTAATAATGAGCCAGCTGTTAAGACCAGGTGGGGCATTGTTCCTTATCTCTTTCCAGGACCTGTCCTCCCTCCAGGGCATATCTTCTGTTAATGGGCCATTGAGGCTCACCAGTGACATAACACATTACATCATCCCATTGGGAGATGCTCCACCCAGTGGGGGGAGCCAAACCATTCCTACCTAGATAAAAACTGAGACATAGGAGCACCAGATATCCAGTGTTCCCACTGGATTCCCAGATAAAACTGGACCCACCTTGCCATTACTGGACCTTTTTTTTCTACCGGACCATCTCTAATCCAACAGGACCACATCTGCCACTCCAGGAGGGCTTACTTTGGACTGCTTCCAGCACCCTGACCAACAGGGTGTCAGCTTGTATTTCTGAGTCTGTCAGGGTTTCTAGGATTTTGTTTGTTTTGTTTGCTTGTTTTTGTTTGTTTTTGTTGTTGTTGTTTTTTTACTCCTACATTTGTATTCTTAATATTTCTAGTAAAGAATCTGTCATTCCTATTCCCAAACCACTGCCTGAAAAGTCTTTAATTGCAAAATTATTATAATTTGAAAAAAAAAAAGGGGGGGGGGGGGTACATTCTCCATTCCAAGGGAAACTGTACAGCTTTCCCTGGCAGATACCTGTCTTGCCAAACCAAGACAACCATGTAAAAGGCAAACAGGGATGCTCACCTGGGAGACTGTGGCATTTGCCTACTGAATTGCAGGCTGAAAAAGCCACACTTCTGGAAGTTATGGAAAAGAGTTTGTTTATTCCAGCAGCACACGTGTGCAGCCGCAGAGCCAGCCTGGCAGCTCCAGCTCCAGGAGCCTGTCTTCCCCCACACCACCCACACAGCACATGAACACGCTTCCAGAGCAGCAGGAACCACAGGGAGTGGGCCAGCTTGGGAATCATTAGCGAACATTGGCAGCTCTGCTGCCAAGGGGGACGGACCAAGCTCTCAAACAGCTTTTCCCTGGAGTGTGGCACCTTTTCCATGTGAGCTTCCACTGCCATCCCGCTGCAGCCCTTCCTGGCTCTGTGCTGCCCAGAGCTCTGCCACGCCCAGCACCTGTGCAGCTCTTTGCTGCAAGGGGATCACAGAAACCGTCCTGCTAGGAATAACCTTTATCCCCAAGTGCCAGCTCACCTTCCTGCCGAAAGGGCAGAGGGAAGTGAGCAGAACAGATCAGAATCATACGGATTGGAAAAGTGCAAATCCAGCCATAAACCTGATACTGCTGAGTCCACAAGTTGTTCCCTGGGAACTGAGTCTGACCCTCACCTGGCTTCCCCTCCTGTCAGGGAGTTGTGCAGGGCCAGAAGGTTCCCCCTGAGCCTCCTTTTCTCCAGGCTGAGCCCCTTTCCCAGCTCCCTCAGCTGCTCCTGGTGCTCCAGCCCCTTCCCCAGCTCCGTTCCCTTCTCTGGACTCACTCCAGCCCCTCAATACTCACTCTGTGCAGTTGGCTGTGATTTCCTTTTACTGTGGATATCTGCCTTGGGAATTCATATTTGTTGGGTGAGACAGATCTTGTCTGTTGGGAAATGCCTCATCCTGGTCAGGCCACTGGCTCTGTGCAGTGTCCCCGGGTGGCGTCAGGTGTGGCTGTGGCTGTGGTGTCTGTACAGCTGCTCTCTGGTGAAACCAGCTAGTTCTGGTGTGGTCAGAGAGGACAACAGAGGGAGCAAGAGCTTTCCTGGAAATCCTCTCCAAAGCTTTTTCTCCTAAACTTCTGCAGAAGCTCCTCTGTTAACTTGGCCCTGGAGTGCTCATCTGCCTCCCTGGCTCTGGAAGTGTCTTGTAGACACAGGTGTTCCTCTTGGCTGTCTCTTCAGAAGGACTAAAGAGGGGATGTTTCCCAAACTGAAAACTGACGGAGCCTGTGTGATGTGCCTGTCTCCATCCATCACGATGACATGATTATTTTAGTGGCTCTTGCCAAACTTTGGCATTTCCTGCCAACATCTAAATAGTGATTGCACACAGTGTTCTGGACCCGGAGCAGTGACGGCTGCAGACAGGGAATATCCCGTGGGTGGAAGAGGTGCTGGAGAGCTGCCATGAGCATCCTCAGAACTACAGCATGGCCAAGCCTGCCGTGACCCCACACTGCAGCAGTTACAGGAACAACTTGTTGCTCAGAAATGAGGCATTCTCAAATACATTCTCAAATTTCCTTTTCCAAGAAAAAGGAAGGAGCAAGGAGCAGAGCCCATCTCCATGAGGGCTGACCAGCTCTCCAGGATACCAGGAAAATAAAACTCTCCCAAAGCCATGTTGCTCATTCTATCCTGTTTAACAGCTTTTCTCAACCAGGATGGTGCTTGATAGGGATCAGCTTCTGGAACACATGAAGCTGCTGTCAGCAAAGTGAGGTTGCACCAGGAGAGGTGGCTCTGGTTGCCCTCTCAGCTGACGGGACTCAAGAGGTGTCCATGCAGGCACTGCCATTTCCATCTCCAAACAAAGTGTTACTGAGATCTGAAGTGGCCAGTGGAAGACAAAACCACTCCATGCAGGACCTGAAGGAATGTCAGAAAGCTGTGCTGGGAGGAGATTTAGGTTGGATAATAGGGAAAGGTTCTTCCCCCCAGAAGTGGTGCAGCACTGCCCAGGCTCCCCAGGGAATGGGCACAGCCCCGAGGCTGCCAGAGCTCCAGCAGCATTTGGACAATGCTCTCAGAGATGCACAGGATGGGATTGTTGGGGTGTCTGTGCAAGGCCAGGAGTTGGACTTGATGATCCTTGTGGGTTCCTTCCAGCTTGGGGTATTGTGTGATTCTATGATTCCACGGTACCTGGGAGGGCAGACCACCATCGGTGACAGTGACAAGCCTGGAGAGCAGTGTGGAGGTGTGGCTGCAACTGGCAGCAAGGGCAGTCATCACTATCACTGGCAGCTCCCAGCTCCTTCAAATTCCCTGTGTGTGACTCACACTCCAACAGCAACCCCACACCACATCCAGGCACTTCAGTTCAGTAGCCAGGACACTCAGGAGGATTCAACCTTTTCCTTCTGAGGCTACTGTGGGAATCACAAGTGATCTGTGAGACCCTGCAGAAAGGAATCACAGATTACAGCAAATGTCCTGGTTGGAAATGAGAGGAAAAAACACATACAAGGATTACATGTAAGAAATGGCTTTCCTGTGCCCTCCATAAAGCCATTAAACAGGTTCTAATGGGCTTATTTTATAAAACACTGAAATGAAGCTGGAAAGGAAATGTGAGGCTGCTGCATAGTGCAGACCTGACTGAAGGTACTTCAGATATGAGCCCAAGTGTGCAAAGAGCTTTTTGCTCTCTGGCTCCCACAGACTCAAAAAGTGACCACAACTAGGAATTAGGGGGTGAGATGGGGCCTCATTAAGGCCATGGGGAGATCTGACCCCTGCTCTGGAACACTGAAAGATCTATTAATGTCACTGCAGAGCTGTGAGCAGGATGTGGACGTGCCATGGATTGTAGGTGATCCTGTGCAGCCTGGAGAGGCCACGTGGTCCCAGGCCTCAGGGGTTCTCCTGTTCTCTCCATGCACTTCACAAGCCTTAATGCATTATTTAACTGCTTTATTTTTAAAGGGCTGGGGCAGAGGTTTGCCTGAGGTGATTATTGCTACCACTTGCAGAATTAAACTGTGGATTAAAATAGATTTTATTTAATTAACCTGAATGAAATAAATGTTTGTGCCTGATTCAGTCTCAGGAGAGGTGTCAGAGCAGACAGTGCCAGTAAAACTGACGGACCTGTGCTTTTTCCAGCGGGACAAGCACAAAAATATCTCTGTGGCATCTAGAGAAAATTCCTTAATCTCCTTAGCCTGTATCAGAGACAGGCTTGGCTGCCGGCAGCGCAGCAATACAGGGCTGGGGCTGGGATTGCAGAGCTGGGTCGTTGGAATCATGCTTGGATGTTTCCATGTTCCAGTGGAAGTGAAAGCAGCCTGGGATTCAGTGAACAAAAGTACCACAAAGTCCTGGATATTGCTGTTCCTTGGGTCCTGCTGCTGCCCTCACCAACACACGGCCCAAGTGCCCAGATCCTGAGTTTCCTCATGCCAGCTGGCCTGTGGACAGCTGCATGCAGAAACCCCAAGAATTCCAGGAATTTCTTCATCTGCTTCCAAGTGCTAGCATATCCAGCCCTAAAATCCTGATGCACCATCTGTGTCCTGGCTCTCTGTGGGTGTGACAGCAGCTAAGCGCTGAGACAGAGACAGGGAAGTGCAGTGGGATGATCAGCCTAACAGCTTATCCCACATTTTTCCTGAAAAATGTATGCCCATTGATCCCAATAAATGCATCCCTCAGTCCTTCCTTTATCCAGAAATGTGGCAATCAGGAGGGGAGGGAGTTCAGTGCCACCCATCTCCTCTCCACACACAAGGCCATCACCACAAACAAGGCTTCACTTTCAGTGTGTTCCATAGAATAATGGAATCATTAAGGCTGGAAAAGCCCTCTGAGTCCAACCATTAACCTGGCACCACAATGTTCACCACTGGCTCATATCAGGAAAAGGGTGCCCAGCAGGGTCAGGGTTGTGTCTGTCCCCTGTGCTGGCACTGCTGAGGCTCCTCCAGCGCTGTGTCCAGTTCTGGGCCCCTCAGTTCAGGAATGACATTGAGGGGCTGGAGTGAGTCCAGAGAAGGGAACAGAACTGAGGATGTGTCTGGAGCACCAGGAGCAGCTGAGGAAGCTGAGGGGGCTCAGTCTGGGGAAAAGGAGGCTCAGGGGGAACCTTGTGGCTCTGCACAACTCCCTGACAGAAGGGGGATGCTGGGGATGGTCAGACTCAGCTCCCAGGAAACAGAGACAGGACAAGGGGAAACAGCCTCAAGCTGTGCCAGAGGAGGTTCAGGTTGGACATCAGGAGGAATTTCTTCACCGTAAGAGTGGGCAGGCATCAGAAAGGGCTGTGCAGGGAGGTTTGGAGTCCCCATCTCTGGAGGTGTCCAATGAATGCCTGGACATGGCACTCAGAGCTCTGGACTGGGTGACAAGGTGGGGATCGGTCACAGATTGGACTCGATGAGCTTGGAGGTGTTTTCCAACTTCAATGATTCTGCGATTTTGTAAACCATGTCCCTAAGTGTCCCATCCACACACCTGAACCCTTCCTTTTGCAGCAGCATCCAAACACCCACACAACCAAACACAAAACATCCAACCCCCATCCTGCAGTTGCTTCTCTTGCCAAATAACATGGAAACACACAGAAAAACACTGGGAAATACTGCATTAATCTGGGTTTTGGATTAATCACACTGCTTCTCCAGACCTTTTTATTCCAGCACTCCCATTCAACCACCTGCTGCTGTTACACCCCTGAAGATACAAATTGGATGTTTTTCTGCACCATGTTTTATGGTGGTGTAGAAACCCAGCAGTTCAGGAGAGGATTCCTGAAGGACTTCAGCTCTGTAAAAAATGAGTCCTGAACCACTTGAGTCCCAAAGCTGGTTCAAAGGTGAGTGTTAGTTTTCTTATTCCCCCATGGAGTAAGAGGAGTAAGAAACTGTAATGCTGCATTAGTCATTCTTGAGAAAGTCATTAACTCTTATTTGTACAAAACATATTTTTCAAGGGCTGAACTATCCCTTGTTGGAATGTTTAGGAACTGACTGAGGAGAGACGGGGCCAAGAATGCAGATGGGGAGCAGGCAGGGATAGGTGAGAGGGCATAAATTATATATTTATGATAGAAAACATAGATATATTTTATTTATGCACACTTCATAAATATATAGATACAGGAGTATATGGGGATATATGTATAAAGTCAGATATTAAATTATACACTCACATGTTATTCCAAGGGGAAATGAGTTCAAATTGAAGGAGTAGGTTTAGATTAGACATTAGGGGAAAAAAATATTCCCTGTGAGGGTGGTGAGGCCCTGGCACAGGTTGCCCAGAGAAGCAACCTGAGCACAACCCTGGACGTCTTCAAGGCCGGGTTGGACAGGGCTTGGAGCAACCTGGAGAAGTGGAAGGTGTCCCTGCCCATGGCAGGGCTTTGGAATGAGACGGGCTTTTCCCATCCAGCCCAAACCATCCCACGATTCCATGGTGATCCTTTCACATAAATACACACCCACAAAGGCGTAGCTCTGCGTACAAAACGTTCTCTAACGAGATATAATTAAACTACAACTAATAGGATTTACCCGTAAATATGAATAACCACCTGGACGCGCGGCCGCTGCGGCAGCGGCGCTCGGGCGGGCGGGCGGGCGGGCGAGCGGGCGGGGCCGGGCCGGCGGCGGGGCGGGAGCGGACAGGAGGGGAGGAGGCGAATTCGCCCCCGGAGCCGCTCCGGCCGGGCGGGGCGGGAGCGGACAGGAGGGGAGGAGGCGAATTCGCCCCCGGAGCCGCCCCGGCCGGGCGGGGCCTGAGGCCGGCGCTCCCGCCCCTGCAGCGGCGGCGCGGCCCGGCCCGGCCCGGCATGAGGCTGAGCCGGGCGGCCGTGCTGGCACAGGCCAAGGCGGCCGCGCTCGACGGCGTCCGCCGCCTCAACTGCTGGTGGGCGTGGGGACAGGCAGGGACGGGCCGGGAACAGGGACTGGGGGGGGACAGGCAGGGACTGGGGGGGACAGGCAGGGACTGGGGGGGACAGGCAGGGACTGAGGGGGGGAAAGGCAGGGACTGAGGGGGCACAGGCTCGGATGAGGCTGAGAGGACAGTGATGGAAGGGGGACGGGGATGGAGAGGGGAAAAGCAGGCCTGGGGCTGGGGACACGGGCAGGGATCAAGAGAGGGGACGGGCAGGGATGGATGAGGGGTGGCAGGCAGGGAGGGGACAGGCAGAGATGGAGGTGGGACAGGCAGGGATGGACATGGGGACACAGACAGATGAGGAGGAGAGACAAGGATGGAGGGAGGCAGGAAGGGAGGGAGCTGGGTGTCAGCCAGGTATGGGCAGGTGGAACAGGGCTGGGTAAGGTCAGACAGGCAGGAGTGGGGGTCAGGCAGGGCTGGGTGATGGGGACAGCAGGGCTGGGTGAGGAGGGTCAGGCAGGGCTGGGTGATGGGGACAGCAGGGCTGGGTGAGGAGGGTCAGGCAGGGCTGGGTGATGGGGACAGCAGGGCTGGGTGAGGAGGGTCAGGCAGGGCTGGGTGATGGGGTCAGGCAGGGCTGGGTGATGGGGTCGGGCAGGGCTGGGTGAGGGGGTCGGGCAGGGCTGGGTGATGGGGTCAGGCAGGGCTGGGTGAGGGGGACAGGCAGGGCTGGGTGATGGGGTCAGGCAGGGCTGGGTGATGGGGTCGGGCAGGGCTGGGTGATGGGGACAGCAGGGCTGGGTGAGGAGGGTCAGGCAGGGCTGGGTGATGGGGTCAGGCAGGGCTGGGTGAGGAGAGTCAGGCAGGGCTGGGTGATGGGGTCAGGCAGGGCTGGGTGATGGGGTCAGGCAGGGCTGGGTGAGGGGGTCAGGCAGGGCTGGGTGATGGGGTCAGGCAGGGCTGGGTGATGGGGACAGGCAGGGCTGGGTGATGGGGTCAGGCAGGGCTGGGTGATGGGGTCAGGCAGGGCTGGGGAAGGGGAGGCACGACAAGGCCCATGCCAGACTGTGCTGGAGCAGTGTGGTGGGGCCAGGCTGGGGGCAGGGGCTGTGACCCAGCTCTCGGGGTGCAGGGGGGGCTCAGCCCTGCTGTGCTCTCCTTGACCCCCTTCTCCTCTCACAGGGGCAGCCACCTGACGGATGTAAGTACTGGAGGAGCCTGGCCCTGCAGCCGGAGCGGGGACACCATGGAGGCAATGGGGGACACCAGGGAGGCAATGGGGTCGGCAGGGCACTGGGGAGGGCCTGGCTTTGGGCTGGCCCCGTGCCTGTGAGCTGCAGGGCTTTTCAGGGTTGATTAGCAACTCGCACCATAAAAAAAAATGTGATTGCTGATGTTTCCACATTGGAAAATTTCTATCCAAGGCCCAGCATGGAGTCTCGGAGAGCAGGACCCTCAGTCCTGCCTCTGTGGTGATTTTGGATGAGGTTCTGTCACTAGGGGAGGGCTGGCAGCGGTGGGAGGGAGCCATTCTTGCGTGTGGAGGCTGCAGAGTTGCTGGAGCAGAAGAACAATGTGACTGTGGCTGGTATCTGCACTTCCACTCCTGAGCAGAGGCTGGAGGAGCTGCTGACACTGCACTTGCCGTGTCAGAAAATCTCTGGTGCTGTTAAGCTCGAGTTAGACTGAGGCAACCCCAAATTCCTGATGGTGCTTTTTGTGATTTCAATTGGGTTTGTTGATACTTTCCCCCATGAGTGCCAACTTGTTGTTTCTGTCTCTTTCTGCCCAGATATCCATATGCCGGGATTTGCCCAACATTGAGGTGATCACGTTCAGGTGAATGCCAAATTGCCAGCTTTGGAGAGGGCAGGGAAGTCACCTTTTCCTGGGGATGGTTTCTTCCCACATTGCTGGGGTTGTGTGTCTGAGCTGCCTGGCTCTTCATGCCCCATTTCTCAAGCAGGAGAGATACAGAAATGATTATTCCTCAGCAGCTCCTCTGCACTATTCCCTGCACTTCATGAGAAAATATTCTCTGTTTTGACAAGTGTTAAAACCCCTTAGGATTGTTGCTCCTGAAATTCTATTTCACAGTTTCGACAGAGATCTTCTTGGCGTCTGTATGTGGCCTATTTCCAAAATGCTTGTTGGAATATTTCATAGACTTCTCAGAGCTTTCCCTTTCCATAATACATTCAACTTTCACCTATCCTAGGGATCCCACGGAGCCAATGCTCTGCGAATTGGAGCCTTTTAACTTGGGAATCTTACATGGGCTCTCCTTGGGTGGGTCTGAGGAGCTGCTACAGAAAAGGAGGCAGGTTTTGGGGGGAGAGGAGGCTCTTTGTCATCCTCAGCAGGGTGGAGCGACGGCTCTTTCAATTCTTCCCTCTGCTGATGAAAGATGAAATGCCACAAGCCATGGGCTGAACGTCCTTTGCTGTGCCGTGCTGGGGTGAGGCTGTTGCAGGAAAGGGGACTGGGAAGTGCTGTGCTCCCTCCTGGATGGGGCAGCAAGGGCAGGACGGGCTCTGACCGTGTCTCCACAGTGTGAACGGCATCTCGGACCTCGAGCCGCTGCACCAGTGTCAGAACCTGAGCGAGCTGTACCTGAGGAAGAACAACATCACGAGCCTGGATGAGCTGTTCTACCTGAAGACGCTGCCGCGGCTGCGGGTGCTGTGGCTGGCGGAGAACCCCTGCTGCGGGCCCGACCCCCACCGCTACCGCATGACCGTGCTGCGCAACCTGCCCAGCCTCCAGAAGCTCGACAACCAGGGTGGGCTTTGGGCACCTGCAGGCAGCCCGGGCCAGGGCCACCTGGGAAACTGGGATGTGTTGGCTTCTTTTGAAGGCATCCTTTGTGTTTTCCTAGAGTCAGGAGGTGTTACGGGTTGAGTTAGATCCAGTGCTTCTAAGCTGTTTTCTCTCTTTGCCTTCCCTTTCTGTTTCTCTTCCCCTTTCCCATCTGCCTCTTCTTCCTCCCTCCCCTTTTTTCTTCTCCATCCCTATCCCCATCCACATCTGCATCTCCTACCCCTTTCCCTTTCTCTGTCCCGTTCTCTTTCCCTTTCCCTTTCCCTTCCCTACGGTAGCAGGAATGAGTGCCTCATTATAGCTCAGACAGTACCACTAATTAGTGGTTTTTAGAGCTCTCTCTTTGCTGTGGCCAGACAAAGATTCTATAACTGGATCTGCTGCTGTAGAAAAGCTTCTCTGATTTTTTTTTTTTTCCATCCAGTAGCAGCAATTTGGTGGCTTTTGGAGCTTTCTCCAGAGCTGAGAAATAGCAGAGCATATTTGCATCCCTCCCTGATACCCTTCTTACTTTGGGAGAATGGTGTTTGCTTCCAGCATTCTCCTGAATGGGTTTCACTGCAGGAGGAGGGTGAAAGCAAATTGCCAGACAATTTTTGGATGAAACCCCTTGGGAAAAGTTCTGCAGCAGCAGAACCTGCCCCTCTAGAGATGCCATCCCCCCTGGGCTGCTGCAGTTCATAGCAACAGGTGTTTGTTGTGGCCTTTGCAGCTGTGACAGAGGAAGAGCTGTCGCAGGCGCTGGTGGATGGCGTGGAGATCACGGCGCCGCCAGCCCGGAGGAGTGTGGAGAACGGCTGGTCCGAGTCCACCGCTTCCAGCGCCGCCGGATCCACCACGGAGCCCGACAGCGAGCTGCTCACCTGCAGCCTGGAGGAGACAAAGTGAGGGCTGGGGAGCTGCCAGTTTCTGGGCTGAACTCGTGTGTAGCAGGAAAGGACCCTGACATTCCAGGGGCCAGGCCCGCAGCCGGATCAGGTTCCTATTGTTCTGGTCGCTGCAGTGGAACTGTGCTGGTTCAGTGACACTGCTGGGGCTGGTTCTGTGTCTGCCAAATAGACTCTGCTGTGGGGGGTGACTTTAGCTCATCAGCTGCATGTGCAGGCAGGGATGGATCCTCTCTGGTGTGGAAGCTCCAGTCCATTCCCTGGAGCTCTCCAGCTGGATGCTCCTTGCATGGTTGCCCATGATGAGGAAGGACTGGCCTGGTAGAGGAAGGATCTCCCACCTGGTCATAATAACATTTGCTTTTTCTTCCCTTTTTTTAGCAAAACTCAGGAGGATCTTGATATGAAGCCTGTTCCCAGGGTTAAATATTCCTCCTTTTCCCCTCAAGAGACAGATTGCAGCTGCAAGAAGAGAGTGAGTATCTTTTCAAGACTAAATTGCTTTTCCTTGTATGTGGGGCTGAGCCCCAGCATTGAAGGATGTGAAGAACCTTGGATGTCCCCAGAGGAGGGGAGCAGAGCTGTTGCCAGGGCTGGAAGAAATGTCCAGGAGCAGCTGAGGGCTCTGGGTTTGTTTGATTTGGACAGCAGGAAGCTGAGGAGTGACCTCATGCCCCTCTGCAGCTTCCTGAGGAGGGGATGTGGGAAGGGTGTGCTGAGCTCTTCTACCTGGGATCCAGCAATAGAGGCATGGGAATGGTTCAAAGCTGTTCCAGGGCAGGTTCAGACTGGACATTAGGAAGTGTTTCTTTAGCAACAGGAGGGTGAAACCTTGGGAAGGGGCTGCTGAACAGGAAGCTTAGGTGGTTCCTCAGCCCTCTTCATCAGGTAGCCTTAGATGAACTTGATTTGGTGGTTGAGCTGGGAATTGCAGAGTGCTGGACTCAGTGCCATTGCATCAATCAGCAGAGCAAGATCTAACCCACACTGCCTTACTCTGCCTAAAGCAGCATCACAGGCTCTGACCATTAGAAAGGGGGGACGTGGCTCCCCATTGCAGCTGGAGAGGCTCAGGTTGGATGTTGGACAAAAGACTCTCCCTAGAAGGACAGTTATTCAGGCTGTGGAATCTCTCCCTGGAGTTCTTCAGAATGTGATTTGACAGAGCCACAGCTTGGTGTTGGCAGTGGTCCTGTAGTGGTGGCAGGGCTGGGGGCCTTCAAGGGTCCTTTGCAGAGAGCACCAGCTCTCCCCATTCCTCAGAGCAGGAGGCTCCTGTCCTTTCCCATCCTACACATGCTGGAGAGTGAGGGCAACTGCTCCTGAATGTGCTTTTCCTCACAGAAGCCAGGCTGGAGCGTGGCGGGGAGCCAGAGGCATGTGGGCAGCCCACACAGGACTGGGCGGATGGGTTTGTCCTGCATTCCAGCCTCATCACGTGCCTCATGCAGCCTCTGCTGTGTTTGCCCCCAGGGCTTGGTTGTTAGTCCAGATCTCCTGGCTGCAGGTGGCTGTTCCAAACTGCTGCCAGTGGTGGTGGTGGTGGAGGAGTTCTTAGAAAGAGCAGGGAGAATCGAGTGTCCTTGTCCTGGCTGGCTGGTACAAAGCGGTGTCTGCCTTATCCCGACAGAACAATGTCCTGAATGCCATCCTGCTTCTTATGAAGGAACTGGACACAGAGGGGCTGGAGATCATCCAGCAGACGGTGGCAAGGAGGCTCCAGGCCTTCCAGAAGAAGGAGCTGCAGGAGGAGTGACAACGCCCATCCCCATTCCAGCCTCCCTGGAGCCCCCGCCCCACGGTGCTGTCCTGCCCACACCCCTGGCTGCAGCCAAAGCCTCGGTGCTCCCCACTCTGCTTCCCCTGCGAGGGCATGGGATGGGATGGGGTGCTTCTTCTCCAGAGATTTCCTGCTTCTGCAGCAGGCTCTGACACTGGATCCTGTGTGGCTGGGGCTCTTGGATGGGAGCTGCAGGCAAATCAGCAAAGCAGAAGGGAACAGGGCTGCAGCCAGAGGTGCTGTGTGATCCGAGGGGGAGCAGAGCCTGCTGGTGGCTGGGAAGGTCTCTGCCCCTCAGCCAGCCTGGGGGTGCACAGCACCTCTGAGGGCAGTTTCTACCACAGAGATTTGGTTTGGTGAAGGCTGACAGGGAGACATTGCCTGAGATGGTCACTGAGAACTGTCTGATGCAGGTGCTGAAGGTCAATGTCCAGTTATTAATTTATTTTCCAGCTCCTGGCTGACTTCCTCAGGTCCTTGCTGGCGCACACAGCGCCTGCTGTGGTAGTCAGGCAGCCCAAAGGAAAGCTCAGAGCAGCCTAGGTGAACCAGAAATGACTCTCACATCCTGAATGCTCAGCTGTCCTCTCACCCCAACATTCCCTGCAGGCAATAGAGCAACTTAAGGAAACACGCCAGTTAAAAGGCCCTGAGCATTCTGCCTGCTTTGCACAGGCATCAGGGGTGGGGTTGCTCTTTAACTGATAAAACTGCATTTATCAACTTTTGTAGAGCTGTTAAGTACAAACTAAACCGTTGTGACATACCAAATAAACCCAATTATCCCTCAAGGCCGTGTGGCTGGAGTTCAGCAAAGGCCTGGCTGGGGGCACTGCTCCATTACCTCTGGTTCAGGGAATGCATTGTGAGCCCTGCGGAGCAGGAGGAGGGCTGGGAGCCTTCCCGCTTCACTGCGCCTCTGAAACGGTGAGCCTGCTCCCAGCGCTGCTTTGCTGGGCCACTGGGATGTCTTGCAACCTTTTTGCAACCACAGCAAAGACAGGGAGCAAAGGAGGTGGTGAGGAAAGCTCAGTGCAGAGCCACCGGGGCAGGATAATGGGACATGAACCCTCCGTGCCTCCCAGCACTGCACTGGTGACATGGCCTTTCCATGGCCCCCTGTCCCTGTTTGTGCAGGGTCCAGGCTGTGCTACCAGGAAGGAATGCTCCTCAGGGATGGTGATAGCCCTGTGTGCACAAGCCTGTTTGCCTGACCTTGGTGGGAAGGGACACAATTTGACCCTCGTCACTCAGGGGGAGATTTGCTGGTGCCTTTTACTCCTCGAAAGACCTTTGTTCTTGCCTTCTGCGTTAAACCCAGCTGCAGTGGTGTGATTTATGATGTCCCAGACTTCCTTTGACAGCCAGGGCCTGGGAGACTCACCCTGCTGAGCACAAGTCTTCTCCCAGGCCCCTGGCCTGTCCATGTCAAGGGGCAGGGGAGTTGTTGGGGTGAGCTGGACCCCCGGCTTTTCTGGGATGTGAGTGATCAAAGGAAGTGTCCATCAGGACTCAGTCATGGGGCTGGTGGAGCAATCACTGTGCCCTTGAGGCCGCACTGACACAATTCCTGGAGAAGTTGCGCTGCTCACTGCCTACGTGCTGTGCTCGTCATCCTTGGCTGCTGCTGGTGCTGCCCTCGGATCTCCCAACTGCTCCTTGCAGCATCCCAGCAAACCCCAGTGGGAGCTCAGCCCCTCCAGGGCCCTGGCAGCCTGCCTTCCACTGCAGGATGCTCCTGGAGACTGGCTCTGCCCTCTTCTCAGGGTGGGCTGGATGTGCCAGGAAGTCTGGGAGAACAGTCATGTCCCCTCCTGCTCATCCTCGGAATGCAGTGGCTGTGCCTGTTTTCTCCCAGGAATTTGGCCCTCCAGGTATTTTTTTGGTGGAAATGAGGTGTGAGGGCTGCAGTGACTCCTGTCCCTCAATGTGCAGCTGGTCTGAGCCTGGGGACACCTCTGTCCCCATTCACGCCCTAAACCTGTCTGCTGCAGGGCTCTGCTGCCGACAGATTTTCCACATGACCTGCTGTCACCCTGCCCTGCCTCAGCCAGGAATATCGAGCGGTGAATGCAGATTCCTAGCTGTGGAAAATGCCAGCAGCTGTACTGAGCCACTTCCCTTCAAACCATCCTCAGAGACTCTGAGAGGCTGGTGGTGAGGCAGGTGTGAGGTCCATGGCTGAGGAAGGGAAGGGGTGGGCTGGGGCTCCCCCCAAGGTGGAGTGGCATATGGGAGAGTGGAAGTGCCCATTTCCCACCCCGGAAATGGAGCTCCAGGAGAAGCCAGGTCTCTGCCGGGGTCCCCAGAGCAGATACTCATTCAAGAGCAACAGTGTTGCCCCCATCAGCAAGGTCTTGGGTCCAGGGAGGAGACAAAAGTTACCGTCTTCCTCCAGAGCCTAAAATGTGTTCAGTTAGGGGAAAAGCACTGAAATCATGGAATCTTGGAATGGTTTTGGGTGGGAAGGGACCTGGAAGCCCATCTCATTCCACTCCCTGCCATGGGCAGGGACACCTCCTACTATCCCAGGTTGCTCCAAGCCTCATGCAGCCTGGCCTTGGACACTTCTAGGGATCCAGGGGCAGCCACAGCTGCTCTGGGCACCTGTGCCAGGGCCTCACCTCCCTCACAGCTGATAATTTCTTCCCAATATCCCATCTAACCCTGCGGCAGTGGGAAGCCATTCCTCCTTGGTGTGTCACTCCAGGCCCTTGTCCAAAGTCCTTCTCCAGCTTCCTTGTTGGCTCTTTCAGGTACTGGAAGGCCGCAGTGAGCTCACCCCAAAGCTTCTTTAGGCTGAACAATACCAGCTCACTCAGCCCTTCCTCATAGCAGAGCTGCTCCGTCCCTCTGATCACCCTGGTGCCTCCTCTGGACTCTCCCCAGCAGCTCCACGTCCTCCCTGTGCTGGGCCCCAGGGCTGGGGCAGCTCTGCAGGTGGGGTTCCACCTGAGTGGGGCAGAGGGGCAGAATCCCAATCCCTTTCCTGCTGCCCACTCTGGGGATCAGCCCAGCACAGGGGCGTTTCTGGGATGGGGCATGTCCAGCCCTCACCACCTGCACCCCAAGTTCTTCTCCCAAGGCTGCTCCGTCTGCTCATCCCTGCCTGGATTGATCCCAGGGGTTGCCCTGACCAAGGGGCAGCACCAGCCCTTGGTGGTGTTCAACCTCATGAGATTGCCATGGGTCACTTCTGGAGCTTGTCCAGAGCCCTCTGGATGGCCCCACTGTCCTTCAGGAGTGTCACAGCACCCTCAGCCTGGTGTCACCTGCAACCTGCTGAGGGTGCCTCGAGCCCTCTGTCTGTGTCAGTGATGCAGATGTGAAATATCACTGGTCCCAGTACAGACCCCTGGGACACCACTGCTCACTGATGGCCATTCTGAGCCACTGACCCTCTGCCTGTGACCGTGCAGCCAATTCCTTATCCATCTAACAGTCCATCCATGGAATCCAGGCCTCTCCAACGCAGAGAGAAGGACGTTGGGTGGGATTGTGTCCAGGCTTTACAGAAATCCAGATAATGTCATCCCTAACCTTTCCCTTGCCCACTGAGCAAGTGACTGCATCAGAGAAGGCCAGGGGGCAAGCCAGGGGGAGCTTTCACTCGGGGACAGCTCCATGGGGAGGACAAAATAACAGCATGTTTGACCCCAAAGCCTGTGATGTGTGCTGGAGCCGTCAGCCAACAGCCCCAGGAGGGAAGTGGCCTGGGAAAGGGGCTCCCTGTGACCGTCTGGCGCAGCCCGAGCGCGCGGAGCTTGGCCAGGCCGGCACACTTGGCCGGCGCTGTGAGAAACTGCCTCACAAACGAGCACAGCACCACCCTAAAGCACTTGGGTGCTTCCCTTGAAGGTGGGGAACGAGGGTCTTTTCTCTGGAACTGTGAAGCAATTGTGAAAGCATGCTGACCTTGCATCCACCATGACCTGGACAGGGAGGAGGAGCCGCCTGTGATGCCACTCTCCCAGGCTCTGAGGATGCACAAAACCAGGAAACCTCTTGGCCTGGCATTACCTGTCCTGGGAAAACCATCAGGCTTTGCTTTTCCCCCCACCCTGCCCCTGTCCCTCCCCACAATGACCACTCCAGGAGGCAGGTTTGGCTCCAGCAGGTTTTATCTCTAGAGGAGAGGAGCAGCGCCGCGGGCGGTGCAGGATCTGGGGGTCACAGAGCAGCGGTGAGGTGACAGACACGGCGCCACAGCCACGCGGTGACGGTCGCAGCCAAGCGTCATGCAAGGGGACAGGGCCTCGCCAGGACCCCCGTGCTCAGCCCTCGAGACCCCCACAAGGGATGGAGCTTCACCAGGGCTAAGGGGCACCCAGAAGCCCCAGGGACCAGCTCTGACCCACTCCGGGATGGCTCCACATCCTCCTCACTCCCCTCCTGCACGTGGGGCAGGCGACTACAAGCAGCAGCAGTTGGCTCAGGCGGTCAAGCCGCTAAATAAGGACTCGAAATACCCCATCATTAAATAATAATAAACTATTAAGGGAAAATTAAGGGTCTGGGCTGCACGGCTGGGCTCAAGCAACACGTTGCATCCGCACAGGGACCAGAACCCGCAGCAGTGATTCGGGGCAGGATTGTGCCGTTCTGGGAGACAGCACCAGGCTCTGCCTGCTGTAAGGGGTCGATGGCAAAGCTACAAGGCTACTGAGAACAGAGGGGACACAGTGCTCCCCCAGCAGCACGTGGGCACAGAGAGGACACGGCGGGGGCTATGGGTCAGGCTGGTGGGACTAGAAGCCCTTCTCGATGCTGAGGGTGCGACGGGTGACGTGCTCCATCTGCCCCGAGATGTACTCGGTGAGGCTGATCTGGTAGTTGGCAAGCATCTTCAGCATCAGCCGTAGGTTCAGCCACCACTGCTCTTGGGGCAGCCTGTGCCTGTGCATGGGGACACAGCTCTAGAGCAGACACCCCAAGAAGGTTCCCCCACGAGCCAGTGAACCGCTGGGGCATGGGGACTTACTCAAAATCTGTGACTTTCTTGAGCTCTGTCACGGGGCTGAAGGCCACCACCTTTTTCCGCAGCCCGATCACACAGGCAGTGTCTCCAGAGTTGGCAAACACACGCCCTGGGAGGGGAACACTGCTGACCTTGGCCACCTCACTGGGGCCCAAGCCTGGAAGCCTGGAGCAGCAGCCATCAGCCTCCCCCACCCCCCGTGGGAACACCACCCCTCGACTCACCCTTGCTGTAGACTTGCTGCAGCTTCTCTGACATCCACAGCACCGCCTTCACTCCCAGCTTGGTCCCGTAGTTCCGGTCAAAGGGGGTCGGGGCTCCCCCCTGGGGACAAAGAAATGGGGACGTCAGGCATTGCCCAGCTCTCAGGGCCAGCAGGGTCCATGTCACCCTGTCCCCTGTACCTCTGTACCTGCTGAAGGTGGCCCAGGACATTGATCCTGCAGTCGAAGATGCCTTTGCCCTCGGAGGAGTAAAGGTTGTAGAGGAACTCGGTGGTGTAGTGCTCGTGGCACTTCTCATTGCTGGGGAGCAGAGGGAAGGGCTTGGGGGGCTGCTCCTTCTGCTGGCATGCCCAGGGCGTCCCCCTTTGTTTCCCATAACACCTTTTCTGTGCTGTTTTGTTCTCCCTGAGGTCCAGAGCCCTGGCCTGTGTCCCCAGGAGGACCTTGGGGCTGGGGTGGGGACAGCAGTGGAGGCACCCAGTGTCCCCACGGCCAAGCATGTGCCCACTGTGCCAAACCTCACCATGCCCAGGACCCTTCTCTAGCCATGGGAAGGCCTCAGCTCCAGCCTCGCTCCCTGCCACGGGGCTGGGGTTTGCAGTGCCTTTCCCAAGGGCCCTCAACTCACCGCAGCACCAGCCCTCTCTGGATATCCGTCTTCATTTTGTCTGTCAAGTGCTCCACGTTGGCCTGCAAGATGAACACCGAGATGCCAGCAGCCATCCCACAGCTGTCCAGTCCTGATAGCAACCCAGCGACTGCACGGCATGGCCATGTCCTCCAGTTCCTGCCCTGCTCTGGAGCCCTCCCTTCCCCAGTTTTCTTTCTCATTTTAGCCAGAGAGCCGCTCCTGCCCGCTCACCTTTAAGTCGTGGATAGTGAAGGGGTCTTCATAGACGTAGGCAGCGTCGGCACCCACGGCGATGCCGGTGACTGTGGACAGGTACCCGCAGTAGCCCCCCATGGTCTCCACGATGAACACGCGGCGCTTGGTGCCCGAGGCCGACTGCTTGATGCGGTCACAGCTCTGTGCCCAAAGAAGGAGAGGTCACACCAGGGAAAGCCACCTTTGCTTCCCCAGCAGGGGGCATTGGCCACTCCAGGCCACGATGGAAGGTGGTGGCCTCGTGAGCTGTCCCCGTCCGTGTCCCTCACCTCCATGGCAGCGTTGACGGCCGTGTCGGAGCCCAGGCTGAAGTCGGTGCCGGGCACGTTGTTGCTGATGGTGGCGGGGATGACGCACATGACGATGCAGAGCTCCTCGTACTGCCCACGTGCCTCCACCAGCTGCAGCACCCCCTCGTATGCCTGCAAGCAGCCGAGGGATTGGGAAGTGCTGGCCCTGCAGGCAGATCCCCATCCCAGAAGGATTTTTTTGGGATGCCCACAGCCATCTCAGCCCCCATGGAACCAAGGATTCTGCCGCACCTCAAAGCCCCCAATGACCAGCAGCCCCTGGATGTTGAATTTGCGCACATTCTCCACGATCTTCTCCATGCAGGTCTTGGGCAGCGTCCTGTGGTGGGGAAGGGGGGCAGACGGTGGGGTGTGGATGGTGGGGACACCCCTCCCCTGTGCCCCCGTCCCCAGGGCTGCACTCACCGCTTGGTGCCCAGCATGGAGCCGCCGCGGCCCAGCCACCCTGCCACGTCGTGCCAGCCCACCTCACGGACCTGCGAGCACCAGCGACAGGTCAGGGGTGGGAAGAGCCCACCTCTCCCAAGCCCAACCCCCTCCTCCAGGACATCCCAGACTCACTGCCCCCTTACCTGCCCCTTGGCCAGGCCCTCGAAGCCGTCGCTCACCACGTAGATGGTGTGTCCCTGGCAGATGCCGATGCGCACGGCCGAGCGCACGGCAGCGTTCATGCCGGCGGCCGGCGCTCCCACGTTCAGAATGGCCATGCTGAAGGGGCTCTGCGGGGACAGGGATGGGAACAGCACATCCCTGCATGTCCCCAAGACGGAGATGGTGTACCCTGCTGCTCCCCATCACCCCTCACCTTCTCCTGAGCTGGCTTCTGGTGCGCCAGCAGCTTGTAGATGTTCCAGTTGTTCTCAAAGCTCCTGCAAGGACACGGTGATGTGTCCCCAAGGCATGTCTGGGAGAAGGGGGAGTCTCCCCAGTGCCCCTGGGGTGTGAGTGAGGATGCTCTTCTGGCTGCAGGAGCCAATGGTTTCCTTCTCACAAGGAGAAGCCCCTGTCCAAGACAGATGTCTCCCCCAGTCCTGGTCCCTGCTTCTCACCTTCCACGGAGCTGGATGGCCTCCTCAAACCTCTTCTCATCCATGGCCTTCTGTACATCCTTTGTCTTTGGCAGGGAGAAAGATGCAGCACCGTGACACCCACATTCACAGGGAGGGAAGTGGGATCCCCACCCAGATTCCCTGGTACTCACCACCTGGACACACTCCATGAGTGGCAGCCGCACCGACTGGTTCCCGGAGAGGCTGACCACGCAGGCTGGGGTGTCCGGCGTGGCCTCCAGCAGCGCCATCACTGCCTCCATCCCCATCTTGCTGCTCTGCAAAGGGACACGGGTACCAGTGACACTGGGGCCACTAGTGCCAGCTGTGTGGGATGCTCAGGGACGCTCCCACAGGCTTGGAAACCATGTGGCTGCTGATTCACTGCTGGAAAGCTGATGGTTTTATTTCAAAATCCATGAAATTTGGAGTAAATGAGGAGAAATGAGTGCACAGCTCTGCCCAGCACAGTGGGGCTGAACCCATCCGAGCCTCACCCCAGCTGGCAAACCCTTTCCACTGGGCAGAGGGATGGCAGGAGCGGGGTTCCCCCTCTCTGTGTCCTCCCCTGGACCTACCAGCACACGGTCAAAGGCGGACGGGGTCCCTCCACGCTGCACGTGGCCGAGGACAGTGACCCGCGTGTCGAAGCCCAGGCGTTGCACCACCAGCTGCGGGGAAGAGGGGACATCAGGCTGAGGACCCACCTGTGTCCGTGGGTGCCAGGGTGGTGCCAGGGAAGTCCCTTACGTCCTTCACGTAGTTGGAGGTGATGGGTTTGCCGCTGCGGTCAATGGCGCCCTCGGCGATGATGATGATGTTGAGCCGTGAGCCCCGGCTGCGTGTCTGGCACGAGGGGAAGACAAACGGCCACCACGGCTCAGCCAAAACTCACCGTGAGCCGTGTGCGAGCGCCCTCCCCTTCCCCCCCTCTGTGCTGCCCCGGGGGTGGCTCAGGTCACAGGCAGCTGAGCCCCCAAGCCAGCGCTGCCCCTGGCACGCGAGGGCTGGATTTGCGCTCGGCTGAGTGCCCCGGTTCACAGGGACAATGGCGGCAGCTCCCGAAGCTTCGCAGGGGCCGGGCACCGGCTGCAGGGCTCAGCCCGGGCCCCCGCAGGGACTCCCGGGGGGAACAGGGAATGGTAGGAACCCCCCCTCACCTCCCCGAGCCTCTCACACATGAGGTCCTCCCAGCCATCCTCTGGAGGGGATTCAGGGATGAAGAGCCAGTCGGCGCCCGAGGCCAAGCCGGACACCAGCGCCAGGTACCTGGAGGGACATGGCGGTGGCAGCACTGGCCCCAACACGTGGCAGGCATCCTGTCCCACCCAGAGGCTTCCCCACCCACAGGGGCTTACCCGCAGTGGCGACCCATCACCTCCAGCACGAACGTCCGCTGGTGGCTGCAAGGACACGGGTGGGAAGAGAAGGAGGTGGGTGGGTGTGATGGCCGGGGCGTGCAGCCCCCAGCCCCCAGCCCCGTCCTGCTCACCTCTGTGCCGTGGTGGTGATGGCGTCCACCACCTCCATGATGCGGTGCAGCGCCGAGTCGGTGCCGATGGTCATGTCGGTGCCGCAGAAGTCGTTGTCGATGGAGCCCACCAGCCCCACGATGTTCAGGCGGCAGTTCTTCCTCGCCACCTCCTCGCTGATCTGCCCTGGGAGGGTCAAGGCCACCACATCGGTTATTTCAGGGCACCCATGTCCTTTGGGGGCACCCAGCCCTCCTTGGGGCCACAGCAGCAGGGTGACCCTCTGGACCTCACCACCCTTGAACACCTTTGTCCACCCACCCGGGGGCTGGGAGGGGCTCACCCACCGTCTCGGACCAGCTCCTCCAGCAGCCCAGCCCACTCGGAGCGGAAGATGTCGGCACCGGTGAGGCTGCCATCGCCGCCGATGACGCACAGGTTGGTGATGCCGTGCTCCACCAGGTTACGGGCGGCCCGCAGCCGGCCCGCCCGCGTGGTGAAGGCCTTGCAGCGGGCACTGCCGATCACCGTCCCGCCCTGGGGACAGAACGGGGCACCTGGCTTGTCACACACGTTTGGGGGGCTGGGATCTGGCGTCCCATGGCCCCGTGGTGACCCTCACCAGCTGGATGATGTTGGAGACGCTGAGCCAGTTGGCTTGTTTGATGTTGTCACCCCCCTCCACCAGCCCCTCGTAGCCCTGTGGAGAAGCAGAGGGTGGAGGTGAAAGGCACCCAGACCGGGGGGGGGGCGGATCCCCCCAACCATGATGGGGGGCAGGGGGGAACCCCAACCTCATAGATGAGGAAGACCTTGGCTCCCACGTATATCCCCATGCGGGTGACAGCGCGGACAGCGGCATTCATGCCTGGAAAAGTTATACGTGAGCTGGAGTATTACCCATGCACCCCACAGGAGATGGGATCCTGTAGATGACCCGGAGATGTCCCTTCGAGAGGCGGGAACCCGACGGGACCCTGCACCCCACAGGGAATGGGATCCCATAGGTGACCCTGAGGTGTCCCCTTGAGTGGGCGGGGAGCCACGTGGGCTGAGACCGGGCAAACTCAGCGCACAGCTGGGCCCGTGGACGACAAACTGGCCGGGGAACAAGTTGCTTATCTCGGGGGAGGGACGGGGACGGGGACAGGGACGGGCACGCTCCGTCCGTGGGGCTCCCCCCGTGGGGCCCCTGCCCTCCCACGGTGCCGGCCCGAGGGTGACGGGGTCGGGGAAGCGGCGCGGGCGGGGGGCGCACGGGAGGGGGGTCCCCGGGGAGGAGCGCGGGCCGCCGGCTCCGGCCCCGGGCGGTCGCGGCCGCGGGCACGGACACGCGGGGAGGCCGCGGGCCCGGCCCGAGCCCCCCCGCCCCGCCGGGCGCACCTTGCGCGTCGCCGCCGCTGGTGAGGACGGCGATGGCCATCCCGGCCCCCGCCATCCGCAGCCGCTCCAGCTCCGCCGCCGCCATCGCTGCGCTCCCGGCACCGGCGCCGCCGCCGCCGACACGCCCCGGGACACGCACGGACCGGGGACACGCCCCGGGACACGCCCCGGGACACGCACGGACCGGGGACACGCCCCGGGACACGCCCCGCCCGCCACCGCGGAGCGACAGACGGGGGTGACACGTCGCGCCGTGTCGCGACGTGGTGCGCCATATCGTGCCGGACAGCGGGCACATGCCCCGCCATCCCGGATCGCGCCATCCGGCGAGAGGCCCGTCCTAGAGTCCTGCAGGAATTGGCTGATGGAGCTGCCCAGCCTCTCTCCAGGGTGTTTGAAAGGCCCTGGCTGTCCGGTCAAGTCCCAGGGGACTGGAAAAAAACGGAGTCCTTGTCCCCGTCTTTAAGAAGGGTGGAAAGGAGGAGCCCGCGAAGCGGACCTACCGACCCACCGGCCTCCCCTCTGTGCCTGGGAAGATCCTGGGACAGACCCTGCTGGGAGCTCCGCTGGGGCAGGGGGAGGACAGGGGGTGGATGGGGACAGCCAGCACGGCTGCCCCAAGGGCATGTCCTGCCACACCAGCCCCCTGGCCTTCTCTGATGCAGTCACTTGCTCAGTGGGCAAGGGAAAGGTTAGGGATGACATTATCTGGATTTCTGTAAAGCCTGGACACAATCCCACCCAACGTCCTTCTCTCTGCGTTGGAGAGGGCTGGATTCCATGGATGGACTGTTAGATGGATAAGGAATTGGCTGCACGGTCACAGGCAGAGGGTCAGTGGCTCAGAATGGCCATCAGTGAGCAGTGGTGTCCCAGGGGTCTGTACTGGGACCAGTGATACTTCACATCTGCATCACTGACACAGACAGAGGGCTCGAGGCACCCTCAGCAGGTTGCAGGTGACACCAGGCTGAGGGTGCTGTGACACTCCTGAAGGACAGTGGGGCCATCCAGAGGGCTCTGGACAAGCTCCAGAAGTGACCCATGGCAATCTCATGAGGTTGAACACCACCAAGGGCTGGTGCTGCCCCTTGGTCAGGGCAACCCCTGGGATCAATCCAGGCAGGGATGAGCAGATGGAGCAGCCTTGGGAGAAGGACTTGGGGTGCAGGTGGTGAGGGCTGGACATGCCCCATCCCAGAAACGCCCCTGTGCAGGGCTGATCCCCAGAGTGGGCAGCAGGAAAGGGATTGGGATTCTGCCCCTCTGCCCCACTCAGGTGGAACCCCACCTGCAGAGCTGCCCCAGCCCTGGGGCCCAGCACAGGGAGGACGTGGAGCTGCTGGGGAGAGTCCAGAGGAGGCACCAGGGTGATCAGAGGGACAGAGCAGCTCTGCTATGAGGAAGGGCTGAGTGAGCTGGTATTGTTCAGCCTAAAGAAGCTTTGGGGTGAGCTCACTGCGGCCTTCCAGTACCTGAAAGAGCCAACAAGGAAGATGGAGACAGAATATTCCCAAGGACCCTGACAGAGGGGAATGGCTTCAAACTGCCAGAGGACAGGGTTAGATGGGATACTAGGAAGAAATTCTTGGCTGTAAGGGTGATGAGGCCCTGACACAGGCATCCCAGAGAAGCTGTGGCTGTCCCGTATCTGGAAGTGTCCAAGACCAGGTTGGATGGGGCTTGGAGCAACCTAGGTGTCCCTGCCCATGGCAAAGGGTGGAATGAGATGGGCTTCCAGGTCCCTTTTCACCCAGAGCATTCCATGACTACATTCCATGCCATAGCAGGCTGTGTGATGCCATTATGTGCCACCCCAGGCTCTGCCATGCTCTGCCAATGAGACGAGCTGGAGCTTTTGCTAGAAATCTCACAATTTAATTTTTTTTTTTATTTACAATTATCTTAAGTGTAATTAAAAAACAAACCTATGGAGGAAGCCCTGCCATGGATTTCTCATCCCCGCTGTCCAGCTCAGCTACCCAGAGTGTCACCCCTTTCCAGGGAGTGGGGTCCTGTTGCTGGATGCCCACCCCACAGCAGGGGCGTGCAGTGCGGTGCTGGGAGGCTGCTCCCTCCAATACTCCCCATTCCCTGGGAATGGTCCCCATCACCCTGTCCTGCTGCTGTCCCACATCCCCCAGGGGAGTGGGACAGGGCCCTGCCCAGCCAAGGGATGGGGAAACTGAGTCAGGTGCTGGCAGCTCGCCCAATTCCAGCTGTGCCGGGGGGAGTTTGGAGCCTCATCCTGCATCCTCAGTCGCCGCGGAGCCCGGCATATCCGGCAGGGAAGGGGTGCGGGTGCCTCGGGTTAAGGAAATGGGAGAGACCTGGCCGGAGTCCCGCTCTCCTCCTCCCACAGCCCCACCTCCCCGGGCCGCTTAACATCCCCTGGGCCAGCCGTGGGGCCACCAGCGCGTCCCCAGCGCGGTAGTCACGCTGAACTCCGTGCCGGGCCAGCCGTGGGGCCAGCGGCGTGTCCCCAGCGCCGTGCCCGTCCCCACGATGCTGCGCCTGCTGCTGCTCGGCGGGGCCCTGGGCGTCGCGGCGGAGCCGGCGGGTAAGGCAGGGACACGGCGGTGACTGGGGACACTGGGGCTGGCGTGGGGGCACACGGGGCTCAGGGCGGGTGACAGGGCGGTGGGTGATGTCCCACGTTTCCCGCAGCCCCGCTCGCCTTCACCATGATCCAGCTGACCCGCGTCTACATGGGCCATTCCATGTTCCGGGGAAACGCCAGCCTGAATGGACAGCTCAGCCATGTCCTGGAAGAGAGTAATGTCACCCAGGTGCTCCCGCTGGAGCCTCCGGACGCCTGGGCCCGGCGGCAGGAGGTGGTGATGAGCTACCTGAAGACCTTCAGGCAGCTGGTGCAGCTCTTCAACAAGGAGAGACCCACCAAATGTGAGTGGTACCCGGGGGACAGGAGTGGGTGCCCCGGGGAAGGGGATTCTGCGCTGCCAGGGCACGGGGGTGGCTCTCCAGGGACAGACGGGCGAAGGGATGGGGACACGGCCATGTGCAAAACCTCTCTGTGGGCAAAGGGAGCCCTTCTGTGGAGCCGGGAATTTCTTACCCGGAGCACACCCTGGGAACGGGATGATGCTCAACCTGTTGCTGCTCCTCAGGAAAAGGGCTGGGGGCTGCAGCCTGTGGGGTGGTAAGGTTTAGGAACGCTGTCTGCTCCCTGCCTGTGCTCTGCCTGCATCCCATCTGTATCCCACTTGCACCCTGCCTGCATCCTGCCTGCTCCCTGCCTGCATCCCGCAGCTTGTGGGAGCTGTTGGATGCTGGTGGTGATGGTTTCGTGCTCCTGCCCGCTCTGCCCCGCAAGTCCTGTCACCTCTGCTTCTCCTGCCCGGGGTGTGCTTTCCTTTGCTTTCCTTGGCTACCCCCAAACTGGTTCTGCCCCAGCCCCACACTCCTGTACCCTTGGGGAGCCCGGTGTCACTGTGGGGTCTCTGGCATGACTCGCCCCACCCCTCCCAGTGTCCCTGTCCTGGTGTCCTGCTTCATCCCCGAGAGCCACGAGCAGCTCTGTGCCCAAAACCTCCCTCTCTGTAAAACAGGAGCTGTGCTGTGTGGAGATAAGGGAGGGAAAATAATCCTGGCCTCTGGAAAAGTCACTGCCATGGTCATCCCGAGGGGAAGCAAAGCTGTGGGTGGGTTGGGAGGCGCAAGGCTGAGGCTGTGTGAACTCAGAGCCCAGTTTGCTGCTGGTGAGGGTCACGGTGGTGAGGGCGGGAGCGTGGTGACCCTGTCCCCTCCCTCTGTCTCCGCAGTCACCCAGCACCTGTTCTGCCACCTCGGCTGCCACCTCTACCCCAACGGCACAGCCCAGAGCTTCTATGAGGTGACCCTCAACAGGACGGCGTTCCTCAGCTTCCATGTCCCCAACGCCACCTGGGAGCGGCGCTGGCCCGGCGACCTCCCGGTGGCCACCTTCGCCCAGGAGCAGCTGATGAAATACCCCATAACCACCCAGGACCTGCAGTATTTCCTCAACACCACCTGTGTCAGCATCCTGCAGACTCAGAGCGCCAGGACAGGTCTGTGGTGGGGCTGGGGACAGGGACAGGGACACAGTGGTGTGGCCCAGTTGTCACCTCCATCCCTCTCGCTTCTTGCAGGGAAAGTCAGCGGTCGATCGCGCACCCCGCTGGTCCTGGGGCTGGTCCTGGGAAGCCTGGTCCTGCTGGGCATGGCCCTGGGCATCTTCCTGTGCACGGGAGGGAGCTGCTAGCCTGGGCAGCTGTCCCATGTCACCCCATGGACACAGGGGATGGACCTGTCATCTTCCTGTGCATCCATCACCACCCTTTGGAGGCAGGGGACTGACCCATCATCTCTCTGTGGAGTCAGGGGATGGATCCACCATCTTCCCAAGGATCCTGCAACTCTCCATGGATCCATCATCACCCTGGGGAGGCAGGGGCTGGATCCATCATCCCACCATGGAGGCGGGAAACAAGCCTGTCCCTCACAAGGGATGCATGTCCCCAGTGACACAGGCTTTGCTCCCCAAGGACACTGGTCACCTCCCAGCCCTGTCTCAGCTGGACTGACCCCTCCCAGGAGCCCCCAGCCCTGTGGACAATCCTCACGCCGGGCAATGCACTGAGACTCCACACAGAAACACCGGGCATGGATGGAAAAATGGGGAGAGAGGGGCGTGGGGGCAAAGCAGCAGGAGAAACAGCCATGGAATGCTTAAAAGGATGGTGTTAAACCTTCGTTCATCCCTGTTGCAGTGGGGATGGAGGGAGGATGTCACACCTTGTGTAATAAAACCACCCATCAGCTCCCACCAGACCTTTGGCTGCTCTTGTTCCCCTTGGCAGCACCGATGTGGGGCTGTGGATCCATCCTGGACCACGGCTGCAGGTGCTGGGTGGGCTCGTTGGTGTTGCCAGCCCCTGTGCCAGACCTTGGGTTGTGCGCTATATTTTTCAGGTCTCTTGAAAGATGCTGGTGGTGTTTGCAGGAGGGTGGTGCACCTCCTGAGCTCATTTCAACCTTCTCCCAGCTTTGGTTTGACTCACTTAAGTAATTTTCTCAATATTTTTAATTATCTTGCTTGGAGATGCTGAGGTCAAGCGCACACAGCTGTGAGGGGACACAATCCAAATCCAAAGTTTTCCACAGTGCAAATCTGAGCTAAAAACTCCACTTTGACTGGTTAAACTTTGATTGTGTCAATAAGAAACTCTTGGCCATGTTTCCCTTTCACCCAAAAGGGGATTTTGAGCTCTCCTGTGCATCTCCACTGCTCCGGCGGCAGGAAGGGCTGGGAATGAGCCAGAGGACAGCACAGGAGAGAGGCTTTTTTGGATCAGCTTCCAGCTCTTTCTTTTCTAAACACCCTGTGAGCAAGACAGGGTGGGATGAGGGAAGATGGCAAAAGAGACGAGGGACAGAAGGGATGCGAAGATGACCTTAGGGGTCGTCCTTGCGGAGAGATGGAGGAGGCGGTCTCCAAAGCCCACATCTCATCACCCTGGCCCCCAGCCACCCTAGAGCAGCCCCCGCCTCCCCTGGACTCCTGGGGCAGGGGCCGGGGCGCTCCCCACCCTTGGCGGGCTCCGAGAGGTTGGAGAATCCAAAACAACACGGATGAGGCCCGGGAACGTCATCGCTCGGCCCTTGGAGCAGCGCCCTTGGCAGGAGCTGTGCTGTGGGCTGAGCGCTCTGTGTCCCTGCAGCCAGGGACACCAGGGCACTGCCAAAGGTCACACGTGCTGCTTTTGCTGCCCACAAAGGGATGCAATCCCTTCCAGCTGGGAGAAACTGCTGCATTCTCAGCTCTGAGTTTCGGACTCGGAGCATCTCTGCTACCTGCAGAGGTTGCACTGTGGTCCCCAAGACTCAAAGTGATTCCCATTCCCAGTCTCCCTGGGCTGCAGCTCCTTGCCCTGGCTGGAATGGCTGAGTGTGGATGCTGTGGGACCCCACGGCTGTCATGGAGCGGGGATGGCACTCAGGACAGACCCAGGTGGCAAACACTGGGCGGGGGGGAGGCCTGGAACAGCAGAGCTTGCTTTGCTTTTACTCCAGAAATGTCATCTTTGGATGAGCAGGTTTGAGCTTCTCCACTTCACGCAGATCTGGAAAAGTCTTTTTCCTGCCCCTGAGTGTGTCTGGAGAATGCTCCAGAATGGAGCTGACTCTGCTGCTACTCTTGAGTTTCCACAAGGGACTGGGCAGTGGGGACCCCCCAAAAGTGCAGAACTCTAAGGAACAGCCTCATCTCCATTGGTGCCCACGGGTCATGCACCCAAACCTGGCACCTCCATCCCAAGGCTGCTCCCTGATGGTGACCAGCATCAGTGTCCGACCTGGACACAGTGCCCAGCAGCACAGGGGTTATGCTGGCAGCATCCACCTCCAACACATCGTAGCCCCAAAATTTCTCCTCCTCACCCCAAACATCACAATTTGTTGCCCCAACATTTCTCTTCCTCACCCCAAAACCTTCAAGTGCCTCATGGCAGGGCCACTGAGGCCTGGCTGGGTGTGGCAGCTGGGGACAGTGGCCTCAGAACCAGGAGCTGGGCTCCTGTTCTGCCACCACTCCAACACAGACCAGCTTCCTGGCAGCCAGCAGCCACACACATGGCTCATCCTTTCCCAAATTTGGCCGCTCTTCTGCCCCGGCTCACAGCTTGGGACAGGCGCCAGTGCGTAGTCCATCAGCGAGGGGTGGTTTCAGTTTTCTCCTTGGAGGACTTCTGGGTTCTGCAGGAGGGTGAATGAACCCACATGGAAACCTCTGGCAGCTTTAGCCAGCTCCCAGAGTGACCCATCCCTGTTATCTGCAGGGATTGCTGGGCAAGGCTTTGTTTTCCACGCATGGTTTCCATCAGCCCACTCCGCTGTCGCTGTCTTGGATAAGGGCTCAGATAAGACACCCAGGCCTTGATCCTTGTTCCAGTGAGGCAATGCCCATGTGCCAGGAACCAGCTCTTTCCTTCCATGGGGAACTTGGATGGGATGGGCAGGTCACCCCGTTTCCTTTTGGACATCAGCTCCCTCTGCAAGGTCGGTATGTCCATCCGTGTCCTTTGGGAGCTGCCGTGCCTCAGGACAAAGGGCTGGATGGCTCCAGGAGCTGCCCAAAAGAAGTGATGGGCTCTGGTGCCTGCTGGGGTGGGAGATGGAAAAAAAGTGGGGCTGATGGGATCCACCTGGAAGGAAGTGGGATTATCCCTGTAAACACCTCTTACGCACTTGGAGCCTGCCCTGGTGTCATTGTGGTTTTTCAGGACTAAACAAACCCCATCCTTCCAAATTCTCAGAAGTCACAGTGTCACAGCCACAGATGGTTTTAATTCCTGACTTTGGGACACCCTCGTTAGCCCCAGGGGTTGCACTGGGGTGAGGGGATCTGCATCCTAGCAGCCTCCTGCTCCCACAGGGAAAAAGCTCCCTGGAAAAGCCTCGCAGCACAGGGAAGGGCCGTGCTGGCCACTCCCTCCTCGCAGGGCGGACGGTGCCCAGCGCTGCCCTCCTCCCTTCCTGCTCACCTCCCAGGTCAGCCGGAGGAAACAGCAGGAGAGAGCTAGCTGCTGGGATACGTGGCGGGCGGGATGAAGGCAGGGGGTACCACCCATCCCACACCTCTGCCCTGCCCCAGAGGGCTGCCCTCTCCCTTGCTCCAGAGCAAGCCAGGCTGCTCCACCAGCTCCTCCGATGCAGGCGAGTAGGGACGGGGGCCCCCCGCTGGGAATTACAGTAAGGATTCCAGCGAGGAATTCCAGCTTCACCTTCCCTTCCCAGGTGGAGGCTCCCACTCCAACCCCACGTGTCCTCAGAGCACCAGCCCCTTCTCCCTTGTTCCTCCACTGCCCAGCCCTGGAGCAGAAAGGTTCAGAGAGAGATAAAGATGTGAAAACCCAAGATTTTTCTTTGGAAAAAAGAAAGTACTTGCTTGCACTGCGCTTTCAGATAAGTCTCCCTGGGAAAATGGCTGTTTGGGAACACTTTCACCCACTTCCCAGAGTTGGGAGCAGCCTTCAGTGTGATTGAAGCCATTGGGAGCAAAGCCCTCCTCCCAAGACTCCCACACCAAGGGCTGGAACTCCTTGGACCAGCCCCAAGACTTCACCATCCAGTCTGGGATGGGGAATGTGGCTCTCGGTGCAGCCACCCCAGGCTGTGGAGGGACACAGGACACAGACAAGGCTGCAGGGCATGATGGAAACAGGGATCCGAGTCCTGTATTCCCTCCCATCATCAACCTGCTATCGAATCCTCATCCCCTCTGCTCCTTCCCCTCCCCTGGGATGAGAGGGATCCAGCCAAAGGGTGGGAACACAGCACTGATGGAGGTGATGACATCTAAAAGCCAGCCTGTGGTGAGGCTCTGAAGGAACACACAGAGCCTCTGCAGGTGCTGAAAACCATTCCCTTCAGGAATAAACCAGGACCCCATTTCAGCCAGGCCTTCCCAAAGCAGCATGGACTTCTGGGAGTGCCTTCCAAGGACAAGTGTTTTCCTAGAAGAACTGAACAACATGCCTTCATCTGAACCCTCACAATCCTCACTGTTCCAAGGATTTAGGTTAAAAGAAGCCCAGGAAATTTGTGTTTATTTGTTCCAGTTTGAGGATGGCGCTGCTTTGAAAGGACTGAAAATTCAAGCTGTGCACTACAGAATTCCCAGCCTGGAGGTTCAGTCAGGATCCTTGTTTGGTGCCAGACCAAGATGTGAACACCTAAACCTCATGGGAAGCATTTCTATGGATAAAGGAGCCTGTGTGTGCCATGACTTGCTCCCACCAGCTCCATGTCACCAGAGAAGGGGACAGCAGATGTCACAGACACCGAGCACCCTCCTCACCCCCAGTCCTTGCAGGACAAATATTCCATGATCCTAATCCCCACTGCGAGTGGGCCAGAACCAAAACCACAGGGAACTTTTGAGCAAGCACTGCTGTTGCTGCTGGGCGAAAGTGTGGAAGCCCTGGAAGCTTTGTCTGGAGGTGGGAAAGGCGTTGGACGCTGGCTCTGAACACACCCCACAGGAGGGGGAAAGGGTGGAAGGAAGCAGGGATTCTTGGTTGGAATTTGGGGCTTTTTTTCCTGTTTTTCTCCTTGCTACTGTGCAGGCTGGGGCTCTGCAGCCATTGTTGTGTTCTCCAGAGTCTGGCCCCACAATGCAATAAAAACAAACCACAGGAAGGGAAGGAATTAGCAGGGAAAGGAAAATCAGCAGTGGGAACAAGGACTCGGGCCCAAAATAAACCTGCTGGCTGCTGCTGGGGGTGCAAGTAGGAGAGGTTACACCTTCCCCTGGAGGAGAACTTGGAGCTTAGTGGTGAAATCCTGGCTTTTTAGGTTTATTGCTACAGGTGAGCAGGGTTGCAAGGGGCTGGAGTTACAGGAAACAGCCCCATGCACAGGGATATGGGAAGGAATTTTTTTGAAATCTGAGGTTTCCTAGAAACTTGAACTAAGAGGAAGCAGAGGCAGCACCTGGAAAAGACTGGGCATCATGGGCAGAGGAAGCAGCCTCAGCTGGGGTTACCACTTTATCCTTATGGATTCTGAGGAGAAGCAGAGACCAAGGGTTCGGCATTGCAGGTTTGTCTCAGCTGCTCCCTGAGCCCCCGCTGCGCTCTGCCAAGGCAAATGTACACAGGATCCAACAGGAAATCTTCCCGGGGCTGCTGCTTCCCCTGCGTCACTCACTGGAGCTGCAGGGGTGGGTGGGACTTGCTGGACCAAAGGCAGCATGGACACAGGGGCTGTGCCCACCCTGAGCTGCCTCCTGCTCCCAAGGAAGGAAAACAGGGAATAAACCAAAAACAAAACCACCTCGAGGCTGCATCTGCTGCTCCCCAGCGAACACTTCCCTGTAGGCAAACCACAGCCCACCCACTTCCCAAATAGGGAATGGGGTAGGGAGAAGCTGGAAGGATCCCACTTTACAGCCCCCAAGATCCCTGAAGGAACTGGAAGGAGCGTGGAGTCAGGTGGCATTGGGCTCTTTTCCCAGGGAACCAGTGACAGGACAAGAGGAAATGGCCTCAAGTTGCTCCAGGGGAGGTGTAGATTGGATATGACAGAAAATTCCTTCCCTAAAAGGGTGGTGAAGCACTGGCACAGCTGCCCAGGTCACTGGTGGAGTCCCCATCCCTGGAGGGGATTTCACAGACGCGTGGATGTGGCACTCGGGGACTTGGGGCAGTGGTGGCCTTGGCAGTGCTTGACATGGGGAATGGTCGGACTTGACCTCAGAGGACTTTTCCAGCTTTACTGATCCCATGATTGCTGCTGCTGCTGGCACAGGGAAGCCCAGGTCTGTTCCAGAAACACATCACCAGGGAGGTTTTGCCATTCCAACTCCAACAAACACTTTATTCCCATCAGCCTCACCCGTCCTCACGGAGGACAGAGCGCAGGAGGGGAGAGAGCTTTTCCAGACTGGTTCCATGTGGAGGCAACGAGGGACAATCAAGGCCATGAAGAGCCATTCCCAAATTCCACCATGACCAAGGAGTCTTTGCTAAGCTGGTGCAACTTCAAATTTCTAACCAAGCCTTGACTTTTGGGACTTGGTAGTTAAGAGAGCCCACACAAAGGTCTCGAGAGACTCTTTTCCCAATCACTTGTGGGGCCTAACAGAGCCCAGTGCACTCCCAACAGCACCAGTGTTCCTGCCCCAAAACCAAACTCTGAACCAATACCACACTCTGGACTCAGAGGGGAAGGGGAGGAAGGGCTGGGATTAAAAATATCACCCCAAAACAACAGGAATTTGGACGAAATTTACACAAAGGACGTAAAAAGCAGGAGCAGCTATGAAAATATGTTGAGATGGCCAAGAAAAGTCACATCAAAATATATTTAAAAACCAGAAATTCCAATCCGTGTGGAATTTAAAACTCCTTTTCCCACCTATGTTTTCCTGCTTAAGGAATCTCTGTTGTTCCAGGACGTGGAACATGATAGGCAGCACCAGTTAAGTCCTGAAAAAGTGTTTCCCCAAACTCTGAGCACTTTCATAATTCACAAACCAAAGATGAGCTAAACCTCAACCATCGCCCCCCTCCCTCTTCCCCTTTCTACAGTGGGCAGGAGAAATCAAATCTGACTTTGCATTTCCAGGGAAGTCCAATTTTTCCACACATCAATATCCCTGCAATCCATTGTAGACCTTCTGCACTGATCCTTGCTTCAACAGCTGCTTGAGACCTGCAAGGGAAGGGAGAGTGTCACACACAAAGCACAGCAAAGATGTCAGGGTGACTTTCCCAACACTTCTTCCCCATTCCTGAAATCCCGTGCACAAAGCATTCCAAGGAACTGGCAGTTCAAGGATCTGCCAGTATCAAATTCTTACCAAACAGGCTAAAAGAGTGAGTCAGCCCTTAAATCCATAATAGCTCATCTCCTGGGGTCGGCAGGACAGGGAAGGGCTGGCAGGTCTCCACTGCTGCTTAAAGGGCAAGTCCACACGGAGCAGAGGAAGCAGAGTGGCAAGGGTGGATGATGTGTCACTGTTTTTCCAGAGATTAGAGAGGGAGTCCCCTCTGATTAACTCAGCCTGGTCACTCACTGCCCTGGAGCCCCTCAGACACAGCTCAGAGCAGCCTCAAAAACCACAGAGCCCAAAACAGGACCCAAAAAAGAGAGGGAAACTCCCAACACTGTGGGTGACCTTCAAATAACTAAAAGAAGGATATTGAGGGCTGGAGCGTGTCCTGAGAATGGAACAGAGCTGGGGAAGGGGCTGCAGCACCAGGAGCAGCTGAGGGAGCTGGGAAAGGAGCTCAGCCTGGAGAAAAGGAGGCTCAGGGGGAACCTTCTGGCTCTGCACAGCTCCCTGACAGAAGGGGACAGCCAGGGGGGGGGTCAGACTCTGCTCAGGGGAACAAGAGACAGGATGAGAGGAAATGGCCTCAAGTTGCTGCAGGGGAGGTTTAGATTGACTATCAGTAATGAAACCAACCAATTTACTGGTACAGAAGAAAATTCAAAACTTTTAGGCATGCAAGTCCTTCAGGAAATCCTGCTAAAAATGTTTGTCTCCCTGCAACCCTTGTCCTGTTTGTCTATCCTCATACCTTTTTGGTTACACATCCCCCTGTCCTTGAAAATCAGTGATGGGATGCATAAGGGTCACAGTAGCTATGTTAAAATACGGGAAAACTGTCCTGGAAGTAGTAACTGGAAGCAGGATGTCACTCTGCCAGGCAAGAACTTCTCATGCTGCTTGTCTGATGGCCAGAGATTCCTGAACTCTTTTCAGGAACACCAGGACAAAGGGAACCCCTGTCCAGAAGCTGCTCATTATTAGGAACAGGTAATTCTCCAAGGCAAATTAACTTCCTCTCCCGCATCCAGAGGAGGCTCCAAGTCACTTCCTGGCTGGTGGGTGAGAGGATGTGCCCCCTGGACGTGTGGTTCTTAAAAAGGAAGGCCGTAGCTGGAGAAAGGTGTGCTCCAGGAACCCTGAAAAAACTGGGATTAGCATAATCCCACACCTCATTTCCCAGCAGCTCCCACACCTCTGGCAGTGGCCTGCTGGCCTGAAGAACACCCTCAGTAGTGCACAGGATATTTCAACACATACCCGAGGTTTAATCAGGAATTCCAACCAGGAATCCTAACAATTGGTGCTACTGCATGTCAGCCACTTTTTACTGGAGCCTGAATTCAATCTTTCCTTTGAAATGTTGCTGATACCAACAAGAAGTGACAGGTTGCAGCACAGAGGGAGAGGCAGCTCTGATCAGCAGTGATCAAGTCCCAGTGCAGGAAAGAAGGGATATTATTTCTGTGACTCCAAAGCTCGTGGTGGTGCTCTTGGAGCCAGAGTATCTTCTGACAGCCCCAGGAGGCAGACATGTGGTCAGGAGATAAGAAATGAGGACCACTGCCAACAATAAGGAAAAAAGGGATGTTTTGAATTCTGAAGCCTACGGTTTTCCACTGAATGTACACTGAACTGCTGCCACACACAGGGATAGACCTATCACCTCATAAAACTCCTGAAATCATGGATGTTTGGAGATACCCAGCACACAGAAAGGCATCTGACTGCCTACCCAGTCATCTTCCCCTGGGAAATGTGGAATTGTTTTAGGAAGTAGAGAAACACCCAAGGGTCTGTGCCTGAACACACCCATGCCAGTGCCATCATCTCTCTGTTCCTGGATATCCGTAGAGGTGTGTGAGCAATTCTGTCAAAAACGTGGAGACTTCTGTCCCTGCTCCTTGCCCAGTGTCCTCTAAACTGCCAAGAGCAACAGCTGGAATAACCTCACATCTGTTTCAGAGCTGCTGTTGCCTGATGAAGCTTCTGGAAGGGCAGCAGAGCCTGGACTGAGACTCCACAGTGACGTGGAGTCACTGTGCCCTGTACAACACTCTTGGAACATGAGGAAAGGCAGAGGGATAAAACCAAAAACCAGGATCACTCTAAGCCCAGCCCAGAGGTACAGACCTCCCAGCCCAAACAGCTGCAGGAGGAGCTTTGGGACATCTGGAGCTGCAGCCACCAACTGGACTGCATAGGGCAGCTGGCACAGTGTGGCCAAGGCAGTAGCAAGTGCCAAGGGTAAAACAAAACCCACCCATGGCTTGGCTTCCCACTACAAACATCAGGAGTCCAGGGAATCATTAAAAGAAATTAATCCACTTCAGAAAAAGCCCTGGAAGAAGTTCTGGGGATGGGGATTTCCTGAAGAACTGCACTAGTACATGCCACGAAAATCTCTGTCCCGTGGCAGAGGATGAGGCCCTTGATTCCTACTCTGACAGGGAGCAGCAGAACCACAGAGGCTGCTGGAGCAAAGAATTCCCTGCTAGGAGTAAAGGATTTAAGGATTTACCCTCCTGGCAATTTTAGGATTCCTGCATGGTTCATCAGGTTTCCATATGAGCACTGAAGCTGAGCAGATCTGTCCTAGAGGGAGCAGGGTGGAAGAAGCTGTGGGGAGGAACAACCCTTCTCCTGATGCACTGTGACATTCCTGACCCTTGCAGCAGAGGGATTTCCACAAGTCTTCCCTCCAAGAAAGTAGCAGCAGGGCCTGGAAAACCCTTTGTGATCCCATTCCAGCCGAGGCAAAGCAGGCAGAGGCTGAGCCCAGCAAGGCTGTGGAGTCAGACAGACGGGCAGCACCAAAACAAAGCACCTGCAAACTTGCCAAGAGCTGCATTCCAGCAGCAGCACATCCCAACCTCAGCCACAACCGCAGCAGCCACGCTTCCTCACTTCCAAGGGAAGTGGGAGTTAATCCCAGGCCGTGAGCCAAGGGTGTTATGTTGGACAAGGGGCACAGGGACAGGACAGTCCCTCTGGATGAGCTGTGCCAGGTTCAGGCTGAGGGCTCTGGACACGCACCTTCCCGCTGCTCGGGCGTCAGCTGCTCCTTGGGGAACTCCACATCGAAGGTGATTATTAGGGAGCCTTTGATGTTGTTGTTATCAAAGTTTGGAAGACCTTCTCCCTTCTTCCACAGCTTGGCGCCAGGTTTTGTGGTTTTATCCCGCCCAATGTGCACCTGGCGAGGAAAGGAATTTTAGGACATTATTAGTGTTACAGGCTCAAGATCCCAAAATCACTGAGGTTGGGAAAGACTTCTGAGATCATTGACTGATCCCCACCTTGTCTATCAGAACAGAGCACTGAGGGCCACATCCAGATGTTCCTTGGATCCCTCAGCATGGCAACTCCACCACCTCCCTGGGCAGCCCTTGTTTCGTGTGTGCACCCCAATACTCCAACGCTCTTTCCAACCCACTGGAAAGCTCCAACTGGCATTGATTCCTTGCCAAAACCAGTGATATTTGATGGGTCCAGGCAGTTTTAATGGACACACGCCAGAACTACCACCACCCACTGCTGGGACAGCCTGGAAGTGAGGCACACACTGTGCACCCCTCATAGAAAGCCAATTTTGGCACCATGGGAATTGGCCTGGAATGCTCCAACAGAGGGAATACTGTAGATAACCAGACCCAGAGCAAGCCAACCCTCAGCATGGAGCTGCAGGTGAATTCGGGATGCACAAAACACCCTGGGCCTCACCTTGTGCCCATCCAAGTGGGCAATATCCATCTCAAAGCCTGTCAGTGCCTCGACCAGCGAGATTGTCACGTTTGTGTACAAGTCATCTCCTCTCCTTTCAAACACTGGGTGCCTGTGGAAATAAGAGCCATTGAGCTTTTCTCCTTCCCCAGTGGGGAAACAGGTCCTTGAGCTTCTTTCCTTCTATTTAGGAGTTTAGAGAAATCATAAATAGGAGGGGAAGTGAGGAATGAATCAAATTTAGCCTCATTTTCCTGTGTAAGATATGCACTGGTAAGTGCCTTTTCTATTTCTAGGGCACTGAGTGGTGAGGTGTGGCAAGAAGTCCTGACTCACACAACAATTTTCTTAGTAGTGCATTTCCTTACAATAGTGAGATTGTGTGCTAGGAAAAACGAGATATTTATTCTGAATCACACACAGTGAATTCAAGCCAAAAAAATTAAGATGCTTTGATAATTCCATTCCACTTTATCAGCATCAAGTCCAGCTGCTCCAGCACCATGAGGGCTGAGCATCCTACACAGCTCTGAGTGCCAGGCCTGCACCTGCCCTGCTGAAGGGCAAGCTCCATCTGGCCAAGCAAGAGCCTAACCAGGCCAGAGACTTACTTAAGAACTTTTATTCGGAAGCGCAAATCTCCTGGCTCCCCATCCACGTGGGGCTCACCTGTGGGGGAGAAAGAAAAGCGTTGTTTAAAGGAAATAGTTAGGAACAACTGGAGAGACGAGCAGGATATTACAGACTTGCAGCTCACAAGTCAAAGGAAAAAAAAAAAAAGCAACTAATTGATCTTTAGATAACTAAAATTCTGCTTAAACATATCCTAAAGAGCTTAGGGCTTTCTAACTGTTGCCTCAGCAAGGTCACACCTCTGCTGTTCTGGGAGACCTGTCTGCATGTGAACGATGTCCTTTAGTCACTGAAGGGCAGAGGAGATCCCTTCACAGGCTCAGGCCTGGAACAGATGCTCCTGCTCAAGTGTTATGCCAAACACCAGACTTAGAGCTGGCTTTGTTCATGTCCCCACTCCCAGCTAAGGGAATGGAACTGTGTTATCCAGACTTAGGAACATGCTCCTGGATTCCAGCAGATGCAGATGACACAGCACTTCCAACCCCATAGGGGGCTTGGGCACTGCCAGTGCCAGAGAACCATGGAAGAGAAGCAGCTCAGAGCTGAGCACACACTCACCTTCCCCAATGAAGGGATACTCCATGCCATCCCTCACCCCGGGCTCTATCTCCACCTCCAGCGTCCGCTCCTCATTCACCAGCCTGAAAACAGGAAGAGCAGCCCAGCACTCAGATTCTGATTTTATTTGTTTATTCCAACTTCATCTCAACTTTTAATTTGTGTCGCTGGGGTAAGGAGAACACCCCCACGAGCTCACACATGCTCTCCTTGCTCACATCTAAACCTAGAGGGTCAGAGCTGCCTTTCTGGTGAGCTGAGACTCAGGGAGTAGAGAAGGTGATGTTAAAAGCTCCCAAAGACACAGTCAGCATCAGGGTGTGTGGCTACACCAATGCATTCCACATCCAGTTGCTCCCATTCAGATTTAGCTGTGGAACTTCCACTGCAGTGTGACTGGGCAAGGATTAAAAGGCTGAAAGAGGAAACTGGGGAGCTCTACATCCAACAGATAAGGATAAAGAGTGGCTCCCTGGAAATGAGAACCCGGTGTTAAGCCTTCCCAAAGTCCCCAGTTCTTCCTGGGAATACAGGTCCGTTCCCCCACCTAGCGGTGGGTTTTGGAATAAACATCCCTACCTCACTACACAGAATCACGGAATTTACGATTTTGTGGAGCAGGAAAGAGCGCCAAACTCACTTGACGTTGGGACATTCATCACAAACAACTTCCTGAGTCATCTGGAAGCGCCCAGGGCCCAGCTGGGTGGTTCTCATCTCCTGCCTGCAGTTGCATTTCCGTTTGCCAGGTGCCTGTCTTGCCACTGGCTTGTTCCTGACAACCTGCAGGGAAGAGGGAGAGGTGGATGTCAGTTTTCCTGGGTCTCCACAAGGGTCTGGATTTCTCTGAACAGAGAATGGGAAGGGACCTTAAAGATCACCTAATTCCAGCCCCATGCCATGGGCAGGGACACTTTGTTGTGTGGTGCTGCCACATGTGGCCTCAGCAAAACACTGTCAAGTTTTCACCTTGTGATCACACACTGAACACCAGCAAAGCTCTCTCTGACATCACTATTGCCATTCTCTTTCCTTTCCCACACTTTTCCACACAGGAAAGGTAACACTAGGATGGAACACCCCACACTTTGGTCATGACACTTCCTTGTCCCACACAACAGGGAAATTATCTGGAGCGCCCGCAACAGCCACAACACAAAATCAACCAATGGAAAGCCAACGTGCAGACAGGAGGGACTGTCAGCACCAGAGACAGAGCTTGCTTAAAAGAAGATAATAATTTTCCACATATCCTTCTCAGTTATATAATCTGGAAGCATGCAGTGACATGTTTGGCCATAGAAGGAGACTGAAAAATCCTCAATGTGGTTTTGCAACAATTGCAGAATGAATTAGAAGCTTATGAAACAGCCCCTCAAATATCCCTAAATTCTACAGAGGGACAATTTACACCTCTTCCAACTGGGCTGCTGCACTATTTAAGCTGAGCCAATAAATCAGTATTATCACACTTCATGGAGACACTGCCAGATGCAAAAGGTGAATAAATATGTGGTTTCTTTAGTAAACTACAGAAAATAGCATCACAACATCCTCCACTACCAGACACAGAAAAGGAGCATCTATTTCAGCTCCAATTTTTGGGAGAAGACATTCTGAGCTCTGGTCAGGCACCCCAAACCTGGGAACACCTGGAAACACTGAGACAAGTAAACTTACTTCTACAAAGTTTCCTGAATACACCTCCTCCAGTGTGACCTCCAGGTCCACGATGATGTCACTTCCTCGGGGAATATTCCTGTCTTGCTGCCGAGGGTTTCCTCCAAACATGAATCCAAAGTCCCCAAAGAAGCTGGAGTCAAGCACATTGATCAGGAAGGAATTCTACGCAAATGCTTCTACTCCACTTAAAAACATCCTCCCCAGAGTCCTAAAGCTGCAGAGTAAACCCAGGAACCTCTTTTAGCTCCTGCAGAACACAACTAAAGCCTTCAAACAAAGCAGCCACTTTGGAAGAGCTTTCTGCACTAAAGAAAGCAAAATTTGGAGTAGAACACTCAAAATCTGACTTCTCCACACTGCACTGCTGCTCAGCAGTTTACACCAAAAGGTGTAAACTCTGAGGAGCACTGCAAGTCAGTGCTAGCAGGTTGGTTTTCAGTAGTTTGAGACAAGAGGGATGAGAAAAACTCCCTAGATGTCGCCCTGATTCTTTAACCATCTGAAGACTGTTTACCTATTTCTAGTGGAGTCTCTCACGAATGTAACATAAACAAGTAGATTGTTTTCATACTAGTCTGTGATGGACTGGTGAACTGACCACTAGGGTCAGAAAGGTGTTCCTCTCATCTACCAATCCTTGACCAAACTCCAAATCCTATTTAAATTACAAATGATAATAAACTTCCTCTTTCTCTGCTCACCTCTGAACCTGAGTGAGTGTGGTTCTTTCGTGTCCCTACCAGCGTCACCTAGGAATCCTGCATATTGTCCCTCAGAACAGAGCAGAGCAGCAGGGCAAGTCCTCACCCAGGATTACAGGAGCTGAGCAACTTCTGGAATTATTTTATGAAATTTATCTAAAGGGGGCAGAAGATCAGGGTCTGTCCAAGCAATGTGCAAATGCCTTTGGTTTTAAATGCTCCAAATTCTACAGGTGCTGTGCAAGTAACCACAGCATTGCTTTGCAGAAGGAAAAGTGTCCCCAAAGTGATGTGTGACAACAGGTTAAACCACAATCACACACAGATAACCTGAGAAAGTTTCCACATGTTTGAAGCAGGTGCTGCACCTGAAAAATCACCCACAGTGCCCAGAGGTGCCCATGTGGGAAGTCTCTACTGGTTCCTGCTTGCAGCAAAGAGTGCGGCACACCAAACCTGGAAATTCCATGTGGGATACCTGCTGTAAATGTGTTTCTTCAAATTCACAACTCATCAACATCAGTGACCCTGGGCCAGGTAAAAAGCCCATCAAAAGGGTGCTTGAGCATGACAGACTCAGAGCAGCAGCTGTAGGAAAGCCCAGAGGGGTTAAACCTTCTCCTTACTGGGAGAAGATGTCTCCGTGGGAGCTCTGGTGCCCATCCTTCAGGCCCTCCTCTCCATAGGCATCGTACTGCTTCCTCTTCTCCTCGTCTGACAGCACCTGGAAAAGGCAGGGATGCAGGAGAGGCTCATCTGGAGCTGAGGGGAGGTGTTGGACAAGGCTCTGAGGGCCCCCAGCACTTTTCACTGGGGACACTACAGGAGCCCTGCCTGCTGTGCTGTCTAGAAAAGTTAAGCCCATAACAAGCACATTTCATTCATTAAAAAAGCAGAAGAACCCAGAATACGTAAACATTGAGTTTATCTTAAATATTAAAAAAGAATCAGAATGAATAAATCAGATCCTACAAAGGAGGGCATGCTGAGACAAATAATCACATACCACCATCCCTGTGTCTCAGCCATGACTTTTAAACTCTGATTTTATTTCCTAAGTTTTGATTTTTGCTTTCTCCTGCCTTGGAGGTCCAGAAGTCTCTGGTCACATTTAGTCTCCCTTGCCCTTCCTCCCCCACTGATCATATTTGGAAAAGCCAGAGCTTGCAGGATGGCTTCCAGAAGGCTGCACAGGAGTGGGAACAGATGGAGAAGCAACTCAACAGGTGGAGAAGCAGCTAAAAGATGAAAACCAGCTGAATTTGGGGTGTCTGGAGAAGCTGCAGCTGCCCCTACCCTGGAAGTGTCCAAAGCGAGGTTGGACGGGGCTTGGAGCAATCTGGGATAGTGGGAGGTGTCCCTGCCCATGGCAGGGGGTGAGAGTGGATGAGCTTTAAGGTCCCTCCCATCTCAAACCATCCTGAGATTCTGTGGAATTATGAGCACTAATAAATGGTAGCAACAGGGAAAAAATCAGTGGTGACTTCACTACTTCCACCCAGCAGGTAAGGAGGGTTCAGTTGTCCCTTTGCACTTGGGATTCCCATGGAAACTCCTCCCAAATCCATCCTGAGGCTCCTGACTCTTTGCAGAAGAGCCCCAGCTCCCTCTCCTGGGATCAGTCTCCTTCCTAGTTGAAACACCTGAACACAGACCATGCAGCTTTGGGCTGGAACCACTGAGCCTGTGAAAATGAAGAGACTGAGCAGGTTCACTAACCTACTTTCCCCTCAGGTTTTTTTTGGAAAGCTTTGCCCTATTCAGCTACCCAGACCCTGAGAAGCAGTGCTGTTAACAGAGGCTCCGTGATGAGGAAAATTCTGGTTTATAAGGGACACCCAATTCTGGTTCCATTTTGCCCAAAACAACGAGATCAACTTGGTGTATCCCACAGCTAATTCAGCAGAAGGATTTCTGAGCTGTCCTGGCAAAACACAGATAAAGACCTTGCAGGGAGGGCATCAAAAGCTTCCTCCAAACCTCACACACATCAGTAGTGGATTTCTGTTTTGATTTCACAAGCATTTTTTCACTCAGCTTTTAAATAGAAAGAATAATCTCAACTGCTGGCAAACAGCTGGAACTGGAGGAAGAGGCAGAGAAGTCCTTTGCCAGCAGGAAGTGCCAACAAGATTCCAGATTACAGAGGCAGCACCAAGCTCACAGCTCCACATCCACCAATCCTGAGGTGCTGCAAATGACAGGGGATCACTTTTTTCCACAAAAAAAAAAAAGTCTTTATACTCCTTTTCCCTGTGATAATTAAGCCAGTTTATTCAAGTCTGAACTAAAAAGGGGTCCCAGCTCTGAGACAAAACTAAAGTGAGCAGTTTTCTTTCTCAACACAGAGAAATAAATGCCAGCTGGTTCTCTCACTTCCTCATCTGGGGAATATTTGCATATCTGAGGAACACCAGGGATGGAAGCAGGAGCCAGGCTACAAACCCTTTCCCCTGCAGCTGGATTTTCCCCAAAGAGCCCCAACCTCCCACCCGAAGAGCAAGTCATTGCTAACAATTTTTGCTAACAGAATTTTTCAGCACTCTCTTCCTCTGGGTCTCTCTGCTGCACAGGGGGGAGCAAGAGCAGATGGAGTCCCACAGTGACAGAAGGAGGACAAAAAGGACAGAAAACATGGAGGAAACAGCCTGCATTCCATCCCATGGCATGTACAGCCAAGGAAAGCAGGCTTTGACTTCAAACCCTTGGGCAACACAATAATCCATATTTGATTTATTCAATGCACTGTGCTATTAGTGTGAGGGATCATTTGCATGCCACAACATCATCATGGAATAACAGGAATCCTCCTGTGAGCCACAATTACTTTTTTCACTTAATATCCTCTAAACCCAAGGGCAGCACCTTTCACTTCCCACCAGCTCAGACTAACCCCAGCCAGGCCCTACAACACTTGGAGCTGCTGCACCTCCACTTCTCCCTTGAGGAACTGGGAATAAATCCCAAACAACTTTAAGCTGGTGTCTTGGCTTCCTCCTGGCTGAGAGAGCTGAGGTGTTGGCTTGTCCTCTGGCAGGAGCAGCTCTCCAAGCAAGCTGATACGCTCTGGATCTTTGTTTTTCATTTGGGACAGAATCTGGAATTGGGTGTATTAACAGGGGCAGGATGGGATTTGGTGTAGTCACAGGGGGAGCATGGAAATAGAGGAGAAGGAGAAGAAAGGTGATTTGATGGGGAAGGTGTCCCTGCCCACGGCAAAGGGATGGAATGGGATCATCTTTAAGTCCCTTCCAACCAAACCATCCCGGGATTCTGTCATAATCAAAGGTGTAGGATGGGATTCAACATATTAACATGGGGAAAATGGAATTTCACAGAGGAAGGATGGATTCCAGCTGCACCTTACAGAAGAGCCTCTACATTCCCTACAAACCTCCCTTCCCATCCCCTGAACGCTACAGGATGAATCCTCGTGAGTCTCAATGGCCGAGCTCCAGCCTATTTTCCTACGAGCCCCATCCACCCTTCCCGGCCCGGGGAGGACATTCCCGGCCTCACCTCGTAGGCGGCGCCCAGGTCCTGGAACTTCTCCTGCGCCCGGGGGTCGTCGGGGTTCCTGTCGGGATGGAGCTGCAGCGCCAGTTTGCGATAGGCCTTCTTGATGTCCTTGATGGAGGCGCCGCGGGACACCCCCAGGATCTTGTAGAAGTCTCTCCTGCCGTGAGGGGAGGGAGAACGGGAGGGGAAGGGGAAGGGAACAGGGAGAGGGTGAAGGAGAACGGGGATGGGAGAGGGAGGGAGGGGGCGGGGATGGGAGGGAGACGGGAGGGCAAACGGGCCACGGGAGAGGGGTGAGGGGAAACAGCAGAGAGGAGAGCGATGAGGGGAAGGCAGCGGGGTCCCGTCAGCGCCGCGGCCGCCGACCCTGAGCAGGGGGCAGGCCCGGTGCTGAGGCGGAACCCCCCCGGGCTGTGGGCGCGGCCCGGCGCACTCACCCCGCGGCGGCCTCCCCGCAGAGGCACAGCAGGAGCAGGCAGAGGCGGCCGATCCAGGCGGGGGCCATGGCGGGCCCGGCCCTGCCGGCTGAGGGAGAGCGGCGGGAGCGGCGCGTCCGGGCGGCTCCGCAGCGCCCCGGCCCCGGCGGCCGCCGCCAGCCAATGGCAGCGCGGGGTGTTTCCCGCCAGCCAATCCGAGCGCGCCGCCGCGCGCCGCCAGCCAATGGGCTGCTCACACTTCACCACCGCCGGCCAATCGCCTGCCGGAGCGTCGCCGCCGAGCGCGCCGGCCACGCCCCACCAGCCCTCCGGGGTGACTTCCTTCCGAACAGCCAATCAGCGAGCGCTTTGCTTTTTCCCGCCTCCGCGCCGGCAGCAGCAGCCAATGGGCAGCGGCTCCCGGCGGGAGGGCAGGGCCGTCTCTATGGTGCCCGCGGCGGAAGCCGGAAGCGGCGGCGGCGGCGATGGCGGCGGCGGGGCCGGTGCGGCTGTGGGTGCGCACGGAGCCGTTCCTGGTGGGAGCGCTCCCGGCCCCGCCGCCCGCCCGCCTCACCCCGCACTACCTCCGCAAGGCGGCCGCCTACGCCCGCGCGCGGGCGGACCAGGGCTGCTTCCCGCGGCTGCGCTGGCCCTCCTGGCGGCACATCGCCTGCGGGAAGCTGCAGCTCAGCCGCGAGATCGCCTGGCTCTACTTCGAGCTCTTCCGCGGCCTCCCGGGGCCCGCCCCGCCGCTCCGCCTGCGCTGGGCCGACGCTGAGGCGGCCTGCGCCAGCGCCGAGGAGCTGGAGCGGGAGCGGAGCAAGGCAAGAGCCCGGGCCCGGCCTAAGGCGAGGGGAACCCGACCCCGCCTGAAGGGGAGCCCAGCCCGGCCTGACCCCTCTCTGTCTCTCCCGTGCTCTCCAGCTCTCCGTGGACACTCTGCAGTTCCTGCTCTTCCTGTACGTGCAGCAGCTCCACAAGGTTTCCCTGCGGCGATCTCTGCTCGGGGACGAGTGGCCCAGCCCCAGGACCAAGTCTCCCGGCCTGGGGGCCGGGAAATCGGCCGGCGGGAACAAGGTACCCGTGCCTGTGGGCTTCTCCCCCTGCAGGAGCCGCTCCTCTGTGGGGAGCTGCTTTGGGAGGGGTTGGAAAGGCGCTGGTTGGTCCCTGGGAGGGTTTCGCCTGTAGCCAAGTGTGAGCGCGGGTCCAGCTGCGGGATTCCTGTTCCGTAGTAAACGAAGTGAAGTTGTGATTGCTACAGTTTATAAAAAGGTTTATTTTAAGTTTTCCGTGAGGCTTTCCCCGACTGAATATTCCTTAAGGGTATTGGCAGGTGTCCTTTCAAAGAAGCTACAGCCTTATTGCTTTATTAGTTAAGCAGGAAGCTCTCCTCATGCTCATAGCGCCTTTCCCACGATCCAGTGTGGAGTTTGGGATCCCAGGGCGTTCCCTGGCATCACATCCTGCTTCTGGAATGGGATTTGGTTGTTCAGCTGTAGGTCACTCGCGTAGAAACACTGTTTCCTTTTAAAATCCTGCCGGGTATTTAGGGAGGAGGGAGTTGCCCGTGTCCATTGGCAGCTCTCGGTGGGAGAATGAGTTACAATTTGCAACTCTGTGTAAGGCCGTGCAAAGCTCTGGAATTCTGGTGCAGTCCTGCTGCTGTGAGCAGGATGAGCTGGTGAAATGTAGCTTGGGGCAAGCTGGAATCGTTAAAAATAGGGGCTGGGTGACTTTATCCTGAAATGTTGAACAGAAGTGGTGAGGACAGGGTGTAATCACAGCTGTGTGTTCCTTCAGCAAAACTCAGCTTTATGAAGCTCTGCCAGAATTCCAGCTTTTTTTGGGCTGGAGCCCTTTAAAATATGAAATGAGGATTCTTTCAGAGGATTTGATTTATTGGTGCATTCATAGGGGAGAAATGACCTTCTGCTTTTTATCTTGGAAAGTGGCACTGAATCCTGGCTGCAGGTCTGGCCCAGCTGCAGGGATTTTCCAGTGGAGCAGCTCCAAGACCTTGAATGACAGTTATTGGTTTGTTTCCTCCCTTCAAATGCCAGCAGCAGTGGCCTGGATTTGTGTAGGACTCGAGAAGAGCCCGGTGCTGCTCTCTAGAAGGAAATACTTGGTACTTGAGTTAGAATGTTTTATTTTGAGTTTTTGGGGGGAGGTGTCTTCGAAGCTTTGGGAGAGCAGAGCAGCAGGAGGGAGCAGGAATGAGCAGTGTGTCTGGCTGGGTTTCCTCCCTCTAGAAGGATTCTAAGCAAGGGTTTGTATATATGATGTCCACGGAGCTTCTCAGCTTGGAGAACTCACCCCCTTTTGTGTTTTCCTCCAGAACTGGAATGACCAGGAGCACCTTGCCTTCGTGCAGAGCCACCTGTTGGACATGCTGGAGCTGCTGCTGGAGCCAGAGCAGCTCTCAGCCTCCTCCCATTCCAGCTGCAGCAGCCTGGTGTCCTTTGAAGCCGTGTGTGCCCTCAGCTTCCTGCTGGAGGGCACCGTCAGCAACTCCAGCGCCGTCCGGCCCCTCCACGAGCTGGCCCTCAGGCAGTCCTGCCATGGCCACAATGGCTATTCCAAGGTGTCCAGAACCTTCTCCCTGCCCAAGCTGGAGAGCTGGCTGCGCTCCTCCCTCACAGCTAATCCCCTGGGAATGTCTGTCTGCCTCAAGGCTGGGAAAAAGCTGGCATGGGCACAGCAAGGTGGGGAAAAAAAAAAAACGAAACCAAAACTGCTGGGAAGCTGTTGTTAGAAAGACAGAAAAATAAGACAGAATTTCTGTCTTGGAAAGATAGAAATATTGGGGGGGGGGGGGGGAATGGGAATGTGGGGGGAAATAGGAATATGTGGGCAAAATAGAGGTGTATAGAAACATACAGAAATATGGCAAATAGAAATATGGAAAAATAGAAGCAGAAGTATATGGAAATATACTTGGAAATATATATATGTTTATATATCAATATATACATATATTTATATAAATAGACATATTTATAATAACATATACATATTTTTATATACAGAAATATATAGAAATATACAAAAATAGAAGTACGAAAGTGTAGAGAAATAAAAAAATAGAAATGTAGTAAATTAGGAATACAGAAATAATTTTAGAGATACAGAAAAATAAATATAGATAAATAGTACAAATAAAATTTAGGGGAAAAATAAGCCCAGAATTGGGAACTTGGTTCCTGTTGCTTGCCAGGGATCTGGCAATGGAGTGGGACCTGGTCTAGGTTTCCTTGTCTCCAGTCCAGCCCCTCTCCTTCAGGGACATGGCAGTGGAGTCAAGGCACTTTCCCCCTTAGGATAAGGAATTCAGCTCAATGCTTTGTTGCCCTGACTGCAGGATCCCAAGAGGGGCAGTGGGTTAGTGAGGATGGGGAAGGGCTTAAGGATTGTGTCCTAGAGGGAGCATTTCCCTTTCTAAAACACACAAATTTCCTTCTTAAAACCTGCCCTCAGGATCTTCCTGTTAAGGTGAGTCTTGTGTTCAGGAGCAGGCTTGTGGAACTGGAGATTCTTTGCTCAGGGCTGGTTGGAGCTTGTGGGAAGCTTTGGCTGCTCCTAAGTAATCTTGAAGTGGTTTTGATCCTTCAGGGTCTCTCAGTTTTGGAGATTTCTGGTGCCTCGAGCTGCTGACCTGCCCAGGAGGCATCAGGGATGGTGTGACTGGTGTGGGAAGTACCATCATTGAACCGGGGGCTGATTATTTTCCTGAGGGATTGCTGGACCCAGAACTGTTGTGGACTTTGTTTTGCAGTGGAAGGAACAACCAGGAGAGCCAAGATTGCCTGCAGTGCCCGTGTGGTGCCAGAGGTGTCCCCCATGGTGATCATGAGCCAGGTGTACAGGCAGACCCTCGCCAAGAGCTCGGACACTCTGGTGGGGGCTCACGTCAGGATCCATCGCTGCAACGAGTCCTTCATCTACCTCCTGTCCCCTCTGCGGTGAGTTTGGTTTCTCCTGGGACACTGCTGAACTCCTGGCTGACCAGGAGTGTGTTCTGAGGGCCAGGAGGCCAATGGGATCCTGGGGGGCATTAGGGAGAGCATTCCCAGTAGGTCAGGGAGTGATCCTGCCCCTCTGCTCAGCCCTGTGAGGCACAGCTGGGGTGCTGTGTTCAGGTCTGGGTTCCTCAGGAGGGACAAGGAGCTCCTGAGAGGGTCCAGTGGATGGTATGGAGATGACAAAAGGGATGGGAGCATCTCCCTGACAGGGAAAGGCTGAGGGAGCTGGGCCTGGATAGTCTGGAGAAGACCAGACTGAGAGAGGATCCCATCAATCCATATAGAGATCTCCAGGGGGTGCCAGAGGGTGGTGTCAGGCTGTGCTCAGAGGTGCCAAGGACAGGAGCAGTGGCCATAAACTAAAACACAACAAATTTCACCTCAACATGAGGAAGAACTTCCTTCCATGGAGGGTGGCAGAGCACTGCTGCAGCTGCCCAGGGAGGACGTGGAGTCTCCCTCTCTGGGGACATTCCAAACCCACCTGGACGCCTTCCTGTGTCACCTGCTGCAGGTGACCCTGCCTTGGATTAGATGGAGCTTCCTTCCAACCCTGATGATTCTGTATTTCTTTGGCAGATCCGTGACCATCGAGAAGTGCAGGAACAGCACCTTTGTCCTGGGCCCCGTGGAGACGTCGGTCCACGTCCAGAGCTGTGACAACGTCAAGGTCATCGTGGTTTGCCATCGCTTGTCCATTTCATCCACCACCGGCTGTACTTTCCACACCCTCACACCCACGCAGCCCCTCATCCTGTCGGGGAACCAGGCAGTCAGCTTTGCCCCTTTCCACACCCATTATCCCATGCTGGAAGACCACATGGCTCGGGTGGGCCTGGCCACTCTGCCCAACTACTGGGACAGCCCCATGCTGGTGTGCAGGGACAGCGGTGACACCGGCGTCTTCCGCCTCCTGCCGCCCTCAGACTTCTACACCTTTGTGATTCCCTTTGAGATGGAAGGAGACACCACAGAGACCCCAGGGGGGCTTCCCCAGGAGTACCAGGAGGCTCTGAGGCAGCGGGAGCAGGAGGTCCAGGTGTGGCAGCGCATGGTGAAGGAGGCAGGGCTGACCAGGTGAGCACTCCCAGAAAGGGCAGACAGAGCTCGGCCATGTGGACAGAGGGTTGTTTGATGGGGCTCCACAGAAATCCCTGTAGGATGGGTTGGGTTCTGTGAGCCGTGTCTTGCAGGCCAGTCCTAGAGCATTAGTAATTAGCAATCTTGGGATTCGGCTTGGTAAGGTGGGAAGAGTAATGCTCACAGGCATAGCTCAGAGTTGTAGGATCCCAAAATGCTTTGGGTTGGAAGGGACCTTAAAGCTCACCCAGTTCCACCCCCTGCTGTGGAACACTTTCCACTAGCCCAAGTTGCTCCAAGCCATGTCCAACCTCACCTTGAACAGTTCAGGGATGGGGCAGCCACAGCTTCTCTGAGCAACCTGTGCCAGGGCCTCACCACCCTCACAGTGAGGAATTCCTCCCCCAAATCCCATCTAATGCTGCCCTCTGACAGTGGGAAGCCATTCCCCTATGTTCTGTCATTCCAGTACCTTCTACAAAGTCTCTCTCCAGCTCTCTTGGAGCCTCTGTAGGCACTGAAAGGGGCTCTGAGGTCTCCCTGGAGCCTTTTCTTCTCCAGGTGAACACCCCCAGCTCTCCCAGCCTGGCTCCAGAGCAGAGGGGCTCCAGCCCCTGGCACACCTCCATGGCCTCCTCTGGATTCCAGCAGCAGCACATCCTTGCTATGCTGGGTATCCCAGAGCTGAGGGCAGCTCTGCAGGTGGGGCCCCACCAAGTGGAGTGAAGGGGGAACAATCCCCTCCCTTGCCCACGCTGCTCCTAAGGAGGTGCTTTCTCATGGCTGCGTTTTCCCAGCCTGTGAGTCTCCAGGAAAAGCATTCCCAGGTACTGCTGAGATGAGGGATCCACCCTGGCACTGGATTGGGCCAGGGCTGGGTGTGCAGCTGCCTGGGGTCCCTCTTAGCCCAACCTTCACCTTGGGATTGAAGCTGGTAATGACTGTCCCAGCCCTTGGTGAGGTGAGCTGGGAATGCGCATGTGGATCATTGCAGCAGATCACCTTGTGGCCAGTAGCTTTTAAATTCCTCCGGAGCAGATCAATCCTCTGCTCAGCTTCCTGGGCAAGCACAGAATGGGGATAAAACCCCATTTCAAACATCTGTTGTTCTCCCAGGGCTGCTGCTTCCCACCACAGTTTTGGGAAGGTGTTTGGCCTGTCAAAACCTTCCTGTGAAAGGAGTGTGAGGAAATAGGGATGATGTGCTTAGAATTGCCGTCGTCTGCCGCAGTCACAGGAGGCAAGAGCTCGCTGCTTATTCCATAAAAGGGGGGAAACTCTGGTAAGTTTAGAAGCTTATTGCAAAGAAACTGGGCAGCTGACAGTGGAAAATGTCTGTTGTCTCCTGCAGGCACGCAAACAAGAAGGGAGACAAGTAGGAAGCTTAGAGCAAACAGGATATCAGGCTTGTAGAAAGAAAAAAGCTGCTGTGCTCAAGCGGGGAGGTGAAAGAGAGTGTTAGAAATAAGAAGACATCTTTCAAGAAGTTGAAGTTGTCTGATTGAGGAAAGTGGGGCAAAAAAAGAATGTAAATCCTGCCAGGCTGAAAGTAAAACCTCCCTAAGACAGGACCAAGAAGACAGCTTGAGGAACAACTTGCAAAAGCATAAAATCCTGTTTATTCATTTTCCGAGCGTATCAGACAGAAAGTCTTTTAGGGTCAGTAGCAGATCAAGGTAGAGAAAAAAGCTCTTGGAGAAGATAAATCCACAAGGAAAAAAAGAAGAGGCTGCCTTTGTGTTCAGTGGGGAGGAATTTGGGTTAGTTTGTGTCCCAGAACCCTGCTTTTGGGCAATGGCTCAAATGGAAGAGAATGTACAGACAGCAGCCTTAACTTGAAAAAAGGATGTGGATACATGAAGCCTGTCTGAGGCTGAGTGGGACAAAACTGAATAGAATGGCCTGAATTGGAAGGGACCTTAAAAACTCAACCAGATTCTACCCCCTGCCATGGGCAGGGACACTTTCTGCTATTCCAGGTTGCTCCAAGCCTTTTCCAGCCTGGCCTTGGACACTTCCAGGGATCCATGGGCAGCCACAGCTTCTCTTGGCACCCTGTGCCAGGGCTTCTCCACCCTCACAGGGAAGAATTTCCTTCCCAATATCCCATCTGACCCTGCTCTCTGGCAGTGGGAAGCCATTTCCCCTTGTGCTGTCACTTCAGGCTCTTAGAAAGAGTCTCTCTCCATGTTTCTTGTAGCTCCTTTAGGCACTTGAAGGCCACAATGATATCACCCTGAAGCTTCTCTTCTCCCAATCTCCCAGCCTTTCCTTAGAAGAGGGGTGCTCCGTCCCTCTGATCACCTTTGTGGTCTCCTCTGGAGGCGGTTTCCTGCTTTTCCCAGTACAGAAGGGGGTCAGCACATCAAATTAGGAATGGGTTTAATGCAAAATAACATAAAATCTCCAGGATATTGAAAAATGTTTTTGGTCTTTGGTGTTCAGAAATTGCGTAAACTGCTTGAAAAAATCCATCAGGAGCTACTCAACACCTGTGCCACCTTTGTCTTAAGAAATTCCAGATGTGAGCTAATGCCAGAGGACTGGGATGCCATTCTGGAGGTGTTTTTGGACATCTGACCAGTGCCAGTTAACCTGAGCTGAGTGGCCCACCCTCTTACTGCTGAGCTTGACAAAAACACCCCAGAAGTTCATGATGAGCAACAGGAATGATGTGAGCTGTGTTTATAGGTGCATTTTTTCCCTGATCTCCATCCTCTCCAGCACTGTCAGAACAGGATTTTGTGTCCTTAGTGCTTAAGCACTGGTTGCTAACTTAGTTTTCTCCCTTTCCAGACAGTTTTCCCCTAAGGGGAAAGTGGAGGCAGCCCTGGAGCAGGGTGGTTGTGGTGATGGGATGGGGAATTCTGTATGACTTCTCCAGCTCCACCTGGTTCTGCCTTTGGGGTTCATCATTATCACATTTGCTTGCTAAAAACCTTTTCTGGTTGTCTCTGCAAGGTTCAGGAACCAAGCCTGGCTCTTCCTGATGCATCCGGAGGTTTGTTTGGATAGTGGAGACGTGGTAGAAGTGTAATACTGTAAATAAATGTGATTTTTTCATACTTCCCCGCTGATGTTTCTGTTTCAGGGATCAGAGGAAACAGTTCCAGACGTTGGTAGAGAACAAATTCTATGAGTGGCTGGTTGAGACGGGAAACCGGCAGCAGCTGGACAGCCTGGTTCCTCCTGCTGTGGGCTCCAAGCAGGCAGCAGGATAACATCCCTGGGCAGGATAACATGCCTGGGCAGCAGAAGGAAAGGGAGGTGAGTAAAAGGCCTCCTTCTCTTGCTTCTTCTCTCCCCCCAAGAACTGTCCCATGTTTCTGTGCACAGCCAAGGCAGAGGTAGGAAAAGCAGGAGCATGTTGGGTGAATTTTCTCACAAGAGCCTGGCATTTGGGTTTAGTTCTTACTTTCCTGTCAAAACCCATTTTCAGCTGAAGTCTGTGTCCTCGGCACTGCCTTGTTGTCAAGTTTGATTTGTTGGAGGCATCTGCAAGGCAGATGTACGTAATGTGATATAAAACTGATTGGAATAGCTGCTCTTTCAAAGAAACTCTGTGTATTGATGTCTGCCCATCTCACTTTTTGCTCAAAAGAGTTGAGTGATACTTTTGGTCGTTCTTTCAGTGAGACTTTTGGGTAATTCTTACAATGAGACTTTGGATAATTCTCACTTACTGTTCCCAAGCAGAAGTGGTTTAGGAGCTGGAGACCTGCCCTTATTGTGCTCTTCTGCCATTGCATGTTTCAAACCATTAGAAAATGCTTTTATTTTTGATTTAGCCTTTTGAATTCCTTTTCCTTTGCTGGTGTTAGAAATAAAATTGTCTCCTTTTATTTTGTTCCAGAGTTCTGGGAACAGGCAGCGGTCCTCTCAGCCAAGCTCTCATTAAGACTTTGTGGCCATCCCACCTGCAACCACTGGATGTGACACACAGCCCTGGTGTGGATGGGACTGCACTGCTGCCTTCCCAGGAATGTGCTGCAGCCATGCTGTTGGTGATTGGGGGAAGATGAAGTGTGCCTTGCTGCAGAGCTGTCACCACAGTTTGTGTCCATGATGGGCAGGTGTCCAGCACACCAGGTTTCCTGGGACAAAGCTGGATGCAGGCCCTGGGCATCACGTGCATCCTCATGGTACAAACCAGCTGTGCTGTTTTTATAAATGTGAAAAAGAAATGTTGAAATGTTTTTTTTATGGATGAAATCCAACAGGTTATTTTTTTAAAATGAAGATGGCACTTTTGTGAAGATGAATTTTTGTATGTGGTTGCGTTGTTTTCACAAACGTCAATAAACCAGAGTTGCTGGATAAACCTGGCATGTGTCCTGGGGAAGGGGTTTTACCTGTACAGTTGGTCTTAGAGGGGCACAGCATCTTTTATCTTGATGAAATGTGAACCTGTCAGAGAGAGAAACTGCTAATTTATTAGGAAAGTGGGGCAAAAAAAGAATGTAAGTCCTGCCAGGCTGAAAGTAAAACTCCTGTAAAGTTCAGCCATGGAGCTAAATGCTGCCCTGGCACAAGGTTTTGGTACAAGCCCTATTCCTCTCTCTCTAATTTTCATAAAGATTATCAGCTTGAATAAGCACCATTCTCTTGTGCTGGTGGGATGTGTTTTGGGGAGATGTGCTCATAGCTGAGCACTTAAATAAGCTTGGAAAATAGGCAAAGGCATTGCATGGATGAGTGGAGGCAGCAGCTGGTGGTGCCTTGGGAAGAGTTATCCAAGCTCAGAGTGAGGGGAAGGCACAGTGCTCTGCACTGCACAGCCTCAGAATTCCTCTGAAGGTCTCCCTTGGCTCCTGGGCAGGCAGGTGAGGTGAGTTTATTATATTTATTTATGTAAGATGAGTTTGTTCTATTTAACCAACCTCTAAAGGAGGGATGTGCAAAGTGACCACAGCTTTGAGCTGTGAACCTGCTGGCAGAACCCAGCTTGTGCTTGAACTCTGATCTTCAGGAATTAAAAACTAAATCAATCCAAGTGGCCTCAGTGAGGGCAGCAGCTGTGGGTGATTCAAGGCTCCTAAAATGGGAAGAGGGGCAGCTGCTGATTGTGTGTGCCCCAGGCTCTCCCATCTGCTTGCTTTTACAGAGCTGCTGTTGCGAGAGTGCTTGTCCTGACAGATTTGAAAGAGGGACTGCGTGTTTCGGGCGCTGCTGTGCCAAATTCATGTCCCTTTGTCTCACTAAGCCTTTGGGCTGGGGCTCTGAATAGCTGCAGAGGTGGTTTTTCATAATGCACTGGCGGGGGGGCGGGGGGGTGGCTGTGGAAGCCACTGATCCTCAGCCTCCCCCCGCTGAGGGCTGGAGTGTGGCCGGAGGGAAAACTCCTCTGCTCCGACCCCAGGTGCTGGGCTGAGAGTTGGGAGTTGAATTTGTGACACTCGCAGGGACAACCAGAAATCTGGGCATCGTTTGATGTGTGAAATCACTCACTTTGTGGGGAGTGGGGGGGGATGGCCACACATCCTTCTTTCCTTTTATGTCAGGAGGTGTTTGGAGCACTATGGCTCCAACTGAGGGTGTCCCAGGAAAATCTGCAGCCTCTTTGCTGCACAGATGTTTCCACTGAGATGTTTTCAGTGCAGAGCTGGTCTTTGTAGGCCTCTGCTGTCTGCTCTGAGCACTTTTTTATCGTTCCTTAACTTCATCCTTCACTGCACAGGCACGTGCCCTGATGAATATCATGTGCCCTCCTTACAAATGGGGTGGGTCTCTAAGAGCCAACGACGATTCCTTCTTGTTTAACAAGCTTGAAAAGGAGGGAGCAGCCAAATTACCACCCGTCCTCCCGGACTTGGCAGGGGGCTGCGTGTTTTGAGTGCATTTGGCAGAGTTTTGGTGTTCTGACTCAGCAAATGGTAACAAAGGGAGGATGGCGAAGCCTTCCTTTATTCCATAATCCTGTTTGCTTTTCTGGAAATCGGCTATAGCCTCAGAATCACTGACTCAATTTTTGGATCCTATTCTCATGACAAAGCGGCTGTCTGGTTTAAAACAAGCCCGTTATAAAAAGGGCACCTCGGATCCTGGCTGTTTGTAACAGCTTCTGACGTTCCTCCGGCACAGGGGAGCTTGGCTGGAACGGAAAATGTCCAGAGCTGGAACCAAGGTAAGTTTATTTGCAGTGTATTCATGATTTTGGCTAAAAGTGCGGAATTTCACAGGGATGAATAGTGGAGAAACTTTGTTTTCTTTGTTCTGTTGACAGCTTCCCCCTCTGTCAGCATGTGGGTAGGGGGAGATGCTTGAAATCCCTCCTCACATGGAGGGAAGCTGGAGCTGAGCCCTCCCAAGTATTTTCCCAGATTTTGGCTGGTTCCTCTAGGTGTGGCTCTGCCAGAAGATGGAGTCAAGCGCAGTGACTGGTGAGGAGGTATTTCGAAATGGTTCTAAATCAGCAGGATCTGATGCCTTGTAAATTGGGGGTGGAGGGAGCCGTGCCAGCCAGGAATCACTGCCCTTGCACAGCAGGGTCTCATGGAAGGCTCCCTTGGAGCCTTGGGAGAGCCTGACTCCCAGCACCAGTGGAGCTGCCACGTCCCTTTTCCATGGTGGAGCAGAGGGTATGCTGTGGCAGAAGGACTCGTGGATGATGGCCGTGGCACTGAAGGGAATAATGTTCCCTAAGGGATGCACAGTGGCCTTGGGATTCCGGTGCAATCGGCAGGGGTGAACTGGAATTGGAGGAGGAGGTAAGTTGGGAAGCTCAGCTGCAGCTGGAGTGATATCTCTGTTGGGGATCCACCTCCTCGGGCTTGGGTTTAGCAGAGCTGAGCTGGCTGATCCCACAGAACTTGTACTGGGTCTGGGACTGGGCAGGGAGAAACAGCTGGGAAAGGAAAGGAGGGCGAGGACTTGGGCCAGTATCCCCTATGGAAGGTCAAACACTGTTAGGAGGCTGAGGGAAGAGCTTCATCTGAGTTTAGCTCTTGGGCTGGATTCCTTTTAGCCTGTGGAGGCAGTGAGACCCGAGGGGCTTTGGAAGCACAGTGGGTTTGGATACTCTGGGCAATGCCATGGAAGATCCCGTCTTGGCTTTTCCGTGTCCTTCAGCTGTGTGGCTCTCAGGGGTTGGGCTGTTGGTATGGGAAGCTGAGGAGGGTGTGCTGGTGGCTCCCGGATCCTGGGGTGCAAACCTTCTGTACCTGAGCCTAAAAAAGGTGCTGGGGAATTGCAACTGCTCCATTCTCGAGTCTCCTGTCACCCTGGAAAGCCTTGAGCACGTTCTGCCTTTCCCCTGCCGAAAGCCGTGTCCCCTCGGAGGGTACCACAGGAAATTAATGGAATACGTGCTGCTGAGGGGCAGCAAGATGGCCAGGAGGAGTTATCTCCAATTTCTCTATGCTCTGCTCTCATTTAGCACATTCCTGGGACAAGAAAAGGGCAAAGTAGGGAATTAAACATAATTTCTCACAACCCTGGTGAGTGATCTGCCCTGGAAAGGGAACACGGCTGACAGGAGTGATCTTCTAGTTAAGCTACTGTTGAAAAGAAATACGTGGTAACTCAGGTGATGTGACCAAAGCAGGAGTTTTACATTCCTGAAAGGAATATCTGCTCTGGCAAACGTGGTATGTGCCTGGTAACCCCCGAAAGACAAGGTTTGGGCAGGGAGGGGTTTACAGGGGAGTGCTGGGAGCAGAGCTTCTGGAGCATTTGGCTGAAGGAAGGTGATTTCTCTGTGAGTGGGAGGGCCCAGAAACAAAGCTGCAAATCTGGAACTGGAATCTGTAATTCGCCTGTAATTATTCTATGGGTGAAAACATCAACCTGCTCTGTTGTTGCCTGAATCCATGCAGGAAAGCTGGGAAGCAAAGGTCTGAAACGAACTGAGGGTGTGTCTCAAGGGCCGTGCCAGAGAACGGGTGGACAGGATCCCTTAAGCTCTGAGATTAAACCAAGGAGCAGGTTTAACCCAAGGCTGGACAGTTCTGTAGGTACAGCCATATCCTTAATGTGCCTTTGGATTTCTTTGGCTTTGTGGTTTTACAGGGAAAATGCCCCCCTGGAAACATCAGGAAGCTTTGCCAGGCTCCAGTTTAGCTGTGTTAGGCTGGGTGGGGAAGGAACATCACTGAGTCCCGGAATGGTTTGCGTTGCAAAGGACCTTAAAGCCCATCCAGTTCCACCTCCTTCCATGAGCAGGGACACCTTCCACTATCTCAGGTTGCTCCAATCCCCGTCCAGCCTGACCCTGGACACTTAAATTGGGCAGAGTTCATCATTAACCGTGTTGGATACTCACCACATGGACAGGAGTGGGATAGGATCAGAGCTTGGGGACAGATGTTGGAGAGAGGGATCAGCCATCCCAGCAGAGGATAATGCTGAATGGAAATAAATGAATCCCTGCAGAGGGTTTTCCAGGGATGCTGTGGCTTCCTTGACCACTGGCTTCAAGAAGAGGGTGGCTGGTGATGCACGACGGCCAAACCCAGTGAGCAGAGCTTTCGGTGTTGCTTTTGGCAGATTTTTTCGGTGATACCTTTATGAATGATCCAGAAGCAGGATCTGAAAAAGGCAGGGGGCTGTGGCCAGGAAGACCTGGCCAAGCATGGTAACTGCCCAAGAGTGGGAAAACAGGAACTGGGCATTTCAGTGCTTTCTTTTCACAGCCCTTATTCACTGCTGGAAAGATCAGAGTGATTCCCAGCTCTGCATTGAATGTGGGAAGAACTTGCTCAGGATGTTAGGAGACAGGTTGTTTTGTGTGCACCAACTGCTTCGTGATGGCAGATCAGTCCTTGAAATGAAGAGGAAAATAGCATTATCCTAATAGATGTCCAGTAAAAGGCCACAAAATTAAGACCACGAATCCTCTGGCATGATCACTCTGACTCCCCAGATCCCTTGGTCAGGCTGGTGGGACACGCTGACCAACCAGCTCCAGGAAAACTCCGACTAATTTAATTTTTAGCACAAAACAAATGATTTAAAAATAAAAAGTGAGTTGTCCTGGATTTGGGTTGCAACACTGACAAGGAATGATTTTTAAGGACAGGGAGGTTACATCGCTACCAGTAGCCAAAGCACTGTAGGTGAGGTACAGCAGGTGGGGGTGCATCTTACTCAAACTACGGAAAAAACCATGGGAAAAATGGATTGTGGAACACTGCATGTTGGATGTGGCCAGAAAGATTCTCTCTAGACCATCCGGTGTCGTGAACAAGCAAGGAATGTAGTCAAGACAGACGTGATGGTTTGGGAATCCTCTCAGAGAATAGCAACGTTTGATGAGTAATTGTCACCTGGGAGGATCTAAAAATGGGTCTGAAGAAACGACTGGTCTGGTCTAGAGCTTGACAATATTTCCATGAAGAGATTTTTGAGGAAAACTGGGACTCCTCTCCAGGGCTGGCTGGGAGGGTGATGCCTTGGGTGGGAGGAATGGGATTCGCTCATCAGCTCCCAAGATCATTTGAAGCCAGGTTGTGACGAAAGATAAAGTGCTTTGGGGTGAGCAGCCTGGCTATAGAGCAGCTCCTGGGAAAGAAATACGAGGATGATATTGTGAATTTGTCAAAGGTTTTGTGGACTTGCAGCAACCAAAGCAGAACAAGCCAACTGCAAAGACAATCCTTGGATATCTATAAAACCGCTACCCACCATGCACATGGAATGCTCCCTTAGTTTCTCCTGGCATGGGCAAGACCTGTGTGATGTCCAGTTTTGGGCCGTGAGCTTTGAAAAAGGAAGTTTTGGGTTGTTCAAGTGGGAACAAGGATGGGCTGGAAGACATAACCTGGGAGGAAAGAGACTTTTCCACTCCCTCATCAGCAAAGATCTCACTGCAAACACTTGGTAAACCAATATAAAAGAAATCATTGAGGCTGGAAAAGCCCTCTAAAAGCATCAAGTCCAACTGCTAGCACAGTGCTGCCTCGCCCACCCATGTCCCCACAAACCTGCTTTGTACATTCCACTGACTTCTCCTAGCTCTCCGGCCCTAAGTCAGTAACTTCTGAACTAGAGAAGGTGGGAGGGAATTGTTTTGGTAGTATTTTGCTGGAAAAAGGACGGGGACTTCTCTGTGGGAGTGTTGGGTGGGGCTGGGACAGAACAAAGGCCTGAAAAGGGCAGAACACTAGTGGCAGGTGGAGGTGTTTGGGCCAGACAGCTGAATTAGTTTGACTGACTGCAGCTGGTCCCATTCCATGGCTGGGCCTGGTGGTTTCTGATATCCCGAGGGCTCTGCTTTCAGATATTTCCTGCCATGATGTGGCTGGAACATGGAGACGTGCTGGGTGAGGAACCTCTCCACTCCCCCCTCTGCTTGTTTCAGGTCACCTTCTATGAAGACAAGAACTTCCTCGGCCGTTACTACGAGTGTGACAGCGACTGCCCCGACTTCCACACCTACCTGAGCCGCTGCAACTCCATCCGTGTGGATGGAGGCACCTGGGTGGCCTACGAGAGGCCCAACTATGCTGGGAACATGTACGTGCTGACCCACGGGGAGTATCCCGACTACCACCACTGGATGGGCCTCAACGACCGCCTGGGCTCCTGCAAGTACATCCAGATCGTAGGTGTCACCCCTCCCCAGGGGACGCTGTCATTTATGCCCATTGTGGAAGGGTTTCACATGGGGAACTGTGGTGCCCATCTTCCTGGGGAACAACAGAGGGGGTGGCTGCAGGGGATTTTCTCCCATGGTCCCGCTTTGGGAGTAGCAAGCTGGTTTGGTGGGGGGTGAAGGGGAATCTCTCCCACTCTGGATTGCAGTGGGGAAAGGCAGATCCCTTTAAATGTGGGTGAGTTTCCATAGGAACAGCAGTGTAGTTTTATCAGTGTTTTCCTTTAGGGATTTCAGTGTCCAGGTAGGTTGCCTCTCACCTGAGTTTTCCTCTCTCCTTTTCCCTGGTGTGTAACCAACTGATCCAACAGGCTCAAGGCCTGTAACAATGGAATGTAGATTTTGCAGGAACATTTGGAGTGTGAGGCAGTTTCGTCTCTAGCAAGCCAGACTCCCTTCTGATACAGGGAACTGAATCCATGTCACCAAACCCCTCTGGGCATGGAGAGACCAAGCCCAGCAGCAGCCCTGAAGTGCCCAGAAATGGCAGGGATGCCTGGAGCCCTCCTTGGCCATACTTGGAGCAGCCTGGTGCCTCCTGGTATTAGGAGAGCACAGGAGGTGTGCTCATCCCCTCCTAACTGATGATGAGCAGAAAAGGATCATTCCCTCTGTTCCTTCGGGAAGCCTATAGGGAGGAGCATCCTTTAAAACTGGGATTGTGGATGAAGTGCGGATTGGTGCTGCTGCTGCTGAAGTTTTGCCAGTAGTGGAGCAGCCACTGGTGATCCATGGGTATTCTGACTTGGAGCATGGCTGTGAATTCCCACTGCATGGATAGGGTCTCACAACTGAGAACAGGTTTTGCTTTTCTGCCTGGGAGTCTAACTCCCCTCTGAGCCCATTCTGGCTTTGAGCTGGGTCTAAATCCCTTTTCGTGGGGCAGGGAGGGTTTCCATCCTGTTCAGAGCACTGATCTGGCTTAAGACATGGAGCCATAACACGTGCGAGATGTAAGAGCAGCACAGCTTCCTCCACCAGGATGAAATGTGGGAGCCTTATCCTGCCTATCCACCTGGTACCTGGCTTTCCCTCCTGCTCTGGGGAGACCCCGAGACCTCGCAGAGCTCGGCTGGGGCTGGCAAGGAGGGAGCGGGCTGGGGAGACGGGGGAAGAGGTGTCCGGGCAGCTGCCGATCAGACGCTGCCGCCGTGCCTTAGGGCGAGGAGCGCTTCCATTCCCGGTGGGAACCAGCGCTGCCTCCGCAGCAAGGCGGCCCCACTGGGGTCAGCAGCTCATTAAACTCCTCTCCGCCCGGGGGAGAGGGGACTGGAGGGGGTCTGGCTCTCTGATGCTAACGTGGAGCACTGAGGGGTTCGGGGCTGCCTGGGATAGCGGGATCAGCACTGCTGACTCAGCCTTATCCCTGGAGTTGCTCTGCCCGCGATGCTCTGTTAAAATTTACCCCGGCTGCTTCTCCCTGTGATTTTGGAGGCTGGCGTGACATTTCAGCCCCGTCCCGGTGTGCTGGGGGTGCTTGGTACCTGATTTGAGCCTGGCTGTGTCCAAACTCTGCCCCCGTGACAGAGCTGGGACATGTCAGTGCCTCCATCCGATGCTCTGGCTGCCGATGAAGTCACCCAGAGAAGCCGTGGCTGCCCCGTCTCTGGAAGTGTCCAAGGCTAGGTTGGATGGGGCTTGGAGGAATCTGGGAGTGGGAGATAGAACTGGATGATCTTTAAATCCCTCCCAACCCAAACCATTCCACGGCTCTATGATTTTCTCTCCTTTTTTTTTTTCTTTTTTTTTTTTTTTTCTCCCTAGCCAAGTGGAGGCCGAGGCCACATCCAGGTGTTTGAGAAGGGAGATTTTGGCGGGCAGATGTTCGAAGCCACCGAAGACTGCCCCTCCATCATGGAGGAGTGGCACATGCGGGAGGTGCACGCCTGCAGGGTGCTGGAGGGCGTCTGGGTGTTCTACGAGCATCCCAACTACCGGGGCCGGCAGTACGTGCTGCCCAAGGGGGAGTACCGCAAGCCCGTGGAGTGGGGCGCGGCCAGCCCCGCCGTCCAGTCCTTCCGCAGCATCACCGAGTGAGCCAGCCCCGTGACCGGGCTGCCACACCCCCCCAATAAACCAACTGTGTCGCTCAGCTCCGCCTTGTCCTGGTTTTTCTCGGGGTTTGCGGGCGAGGTGTCCTGCCTCGGGGGAGCTGGGGTGGAGCGGAGCCTTCTCTGAGCAAAACACCCCGCGCCAGCCCCGGCTGCCTCATTGTCACCCCCTTCCCCACCCCCTGCCCTCCGTCCCACTGCTCCTTTAGGAAAAAGCCAGACCCCAGTGTGTCAGATACAGGATGTCCCCTGTAGGTGTGAGCCAAGGGATTCAGCTGCTTATACTGGGATGGGCACCGCATGGAGCCGGGGAGCTGGGAGCAGGAGAGCAGGCTGGATGTGGGATAGAGGCAGTGAGTGCCTCTGGGAGCTGCCTTGGCGTGGGAGGTGGCTACTGGGTGATCCTGAAGGGCAGCAAGAGCTCCCTGGACACCTGAGATGTGCAGGGAGCAGAGGGGGCTCCCAGTTAGCCCAGTTTGCCCCCAGGAAAGTCCCATTTTGCCCGGTGCTGCCGGAGGAGAGGCAGGTCCCAGGCGCAGTTTCCCAGGCAGAAATAACTGATGGCTGGGCACTGTTCCCCTGGGAGCCCCGGCAACCTGCAGACTGTTAGCCCACGGAGCCGAGGGGCTGTGGGACAGTGCACGGAGGTGGGAGCAGAGCCCTCCCAGCCGTGTTCCACAGCCTCTTCCCGCTGATGTATGAGGTTATTACAGAGCAGGGAGCCAGGATATGCTTGTCAAGTTATGGGGCTGCCACCTCTCGTGAAAGCTGCTGCCGGTGGGGAATGGGAAGGAGCTGCCAAGAGGGGCAGCTCCAGCCCCCTGGACTTCCCCCAGCACAAAGACGAGCTGAAGAGTTCACTTCCCCTCCTTCCTCTTCTCTCCCTGCTGTCACCCCTCTGCCTTAGGCCCCTGCCCCATTCCAGCCTTTCCCTGCAAATGGTGATGCATCTTCACCCACTTCCATCCCTCCTCCTCTCCTTTCCATCATGGATCAGCAGGCTGCAGATCATCCAGTTGGGTTTCACTGATTTTTTTTCCCATAATATTTCTCCAAGACCAACCAGCCCTCAGCTCCAGCTCCTCTTTTTCCCCTGGCTCCTGGCAAAACTCTTCTAGGGCAGTAGTTTGAGCACAGCCTGGCTCCCGTTTTTTTTTTTTTTGACAGTGAGCCTGTTGCTGTCCTGTTGTGGATGGAAAATCTCCTGTTGGTAGGTGAGCTCCACCCAGTGCATTTCCAGCCATCTCCCACTCTGATTTTGGGGAATGTCCCCCTGTCCCCATCCCACATGCCCTGCACTGGGTGGATTTGGGATGCTCCAGCTCTGTGGTGTGCATTCGCACTGGAGCACTGGAGGAGCCAGACCTGGATCTGGTTTGCCCTTAAAGTAATGTTTTCCCATATCCTTCTCTTTCACCACTGATCTCCCCACTTTCAAAACCTAATTATCCCAAGTCTTCCCCCCTTCTCCTTGTCCTCCAGGCTCTTGCCCTGGGGTGAACGTTGTGTCCTCAACATTTGCAACCGACACAAATAAAAATAAACTTCTACTTTGGTGTTTTTTTTTATTGTTAGTTTTTATTTTATTGTTATTCCAGATGACTTTTCCCGTTTTTCCCTTGCCACGGAGCAGGGCGCCTGTGGAGATGAGCGGGGAGCGCAGCAGCCCAAGCCCAGCCGTGCTGATGCCGGTTTTTCCTTGACAGCTAATTTCCATTTCCCAGTATCAGGGGGTCTGCTCCAGTAATTGGCATGCAGATTGTGTCCGGTGGGCCTGTTAGACACGAGCAAAGGCTCTGCTGCTTGGAATGAGCCAACCCCCGGCTGATGGATGGGGTGTAAGGAGGTCACGGGGAGAGAGAATATCCAGATGCCCGTGTGCACACACCTACGAAATTTCCCATTCCATGCCCTCCCCCATCCCTACTTTCTTTATCCGGCAAACTCTAATCTATCATATTTCATTGAGACAAATCCTGCTCCATTTCTCTCTCTTTCCCTTTTTCCCTCTAAGGGAAATGTGATGGAACCTGCTCCTGGATTTAATGAGAGGATGGTGCGGCGTAGCAGGAATTAAAGTGGTGCCATGCTTCATTACCAGTTGGGGATCACATGGAGAAGGCCCAGATGTTAATTACACTTCGGGAATTAATTGGTATAAGGCATTCTTCTCCTCCATCATCTGTAATCCGGTGGGTGTGTGAGGACTTCTGGAAGCAGAGAGCTCCAGGCAGGTGTCTGTCTGTCTGTCTGTCTGTCTGTCCCTTCTCCTCAGCCTGCCCAGCATCGGCCGTGACCGAGGGGCACCGTCTGGTTTGGAAAATTTGAAGTCACCTTTATTTCCCCCCTTGGTGACCAAGGACCTGCTGTAATTTTGCCCTCTTTTCCTTCTTGTGCCACTCTCCTCCGAAATTTTTCTCCAGCTGCTGGAGAAAGCAGGTCTGGATGGGATGGGGCAGTGGTGGGAGATAGCACTGTGTTGAAGGAGGAAAAAACATCCACCTCAGAGCTGGTCATCCCCAGTGGATACCAGGACATCCTGCTCTTTTCTCCTGCTCCTTGACTTGTCCTTGCTGGCCCATCCCATTCATCCAGCTCTGGAGGCAGACAGGGGAGCCCCAGTCTGCCCCCACAGCACCTCTGCTGCTGAAATCTCCCCAGTTCTCCAAGGCCAGTGGTCTCCAGTTTCTTCCCTTTTCCACCTTCCTTGATTTTAGGTCTTAATTTTCAGTTCAGGGGTGGGCTTGGCAGTGCTGGGGGGACAACTGGTGAATTTAGGGGACTTTTCCAACCTAAACAATTCTATAATTCTGTGATTTCACAATTCCATGATTCTATGATTCCACGATTTGATGGTCTGTGGTTCTATCCTTCCATGCTTCCATGATGCTGTGACTCAGAGCAGCACTTTGCCATCTGGTTCCCTTGGAGCCCTGCCACTTCAGCTCCTGCATTTCCCACCATCTCCTCACTGAACCCCAAGTCCCTAAATCAGGGATTCAGTCTCCACCTCAGCCCCTGCCTGGGCAGTCTGAAGGTTCTCTCCAGTGACTGCAGCCCCCACGCTGGTTTTGGCAAAACCACTTTCCAGGTGTTGTTTTCTCCTCTGTTTTATGTGTGGCCCACCCTGTGCGTTCCCTGTTGGCCCTGTCTGAGCTGTGGTTTCAGGGTGCTCCTCTCATCCTGTTCTGAGCATATGTGGAAAGTCTGGCCCAAATCTGAGCGGGGAGAGATGGAGCTGGTTTGTCTCTCTCACACACAGGTGTCCTGAAGACTCCATCAGTGTCTGGCCACTGTCACACGTGTCCTGTCACCCAGAGGTGCCGGGCTGGCCATGTCCGGAGCCGTGGGAAGGAGCTGCCTCACCAGGATGTGTGTACGGGCCTGAGGGATGCTGGCACCCCAGAAGAGGCTCTGAGGTCCCCTAGAACTGCAGAGGGAAAGGAGAGGAGAGGGCAGAAGTGGAGAGAAAGAGGCAGAGGGCACTTCCCAGAGCGCCATCCTTCCCTTTCCCAGAGCCCAGCAGAGGGCAATAGAAGCAAATGGAAGAGACGGGACCTTGCGTGGGATGTGCGACACGAGCAGATTCCGAGGCAGAGGGACCTGGAAGCGGAGGGATGTGCAGGAGGATGTACAGGCAGAGGGATGTGCAGGAACGGGGAACGGTGCGCCCGAAGCGCTGTGCAAGGAGCAGAGCTGCGGGGCGTGCTGGAGGAGGTGGGAGCAAAACAGAGAAATTCAAGGTTATTTTGGTAGGAGTGAAAGCAAACCGATGTTTTCTTAATTCCTAAATTCATTGCTTTGGGAATGATGGAAAAGAAAAGGGAAATATTTAACCCTTTTGTTTAAATCTTCTGGATTTTAGGTCAGTTTTTATGAAAAGCGCTGCATGACTGATCGCATCCAGTGGATGATGCTGGGAGGAAAGGCTCTGAGAATTCCCAGCCCCGATTATATTCCAGCTGGGTAATTGTGTGACTGAGCCCAGCTCAGTGTCTGGATCTCCTGGAAATAAAATTCCACACGTACCTGTAGCCTTCTTTTGGTTCTGCCCGAGCCGTGGCAGGAGGGATGTGCTGGGCTTGGGGCCGGCACTTCCCATGGGCTTCCTTCCTCCCTGCAGAGGGAAAAGCACGGCAGGCTGTGGGGGGAAGCAGCAGGGAGGAGTTGGGAACAGCATCCCCTTTCCACCTTCCTGCTGCTGGACCAGCTGGGACTGAGCTTGGGCAGGAGCCTCCTCTCCTGCTCTCTGTTACTGCTCCCTGCACGCTCCTGCCTGGCTAGGCAGGTATTCCCAGCTGGATTTCCTACATATCCGGGCCACTTCCCTATGGTTTTTAAGCTTTTAAATTTTAATTTTATATTTTATTTTAAATTTTTTTTCTCCCCAGACTCTTTGGAGTCGCACAGGGACGTTTAACAAGAAAAATGTTCCGTGGCAGGAGCGTGATCCTATAGCTGCCCTCACAGCCGGGACAGGGCATCTGCAGAGACACAGCGGGGAAGTCTCTCCTGGCAGATTCCCGCCTTAAACCTTGTCTTTTTTTGGGGGAAAACAACAATTATTTCAAATGGACGGGTCAAATCCCTGTGTCTGGGAGCTGCAGGTGGCCGGGAGCAGGCAGGATCCCGCCTGGAAGGACACCCCAGGGAGCAGCTGGCGGGGATGTTATTTGAGCAGAGCCCCACCACGGCGCTGCTGCTGCTGCGGGGTGAGACCTTGTGAAAAAAAGGCTGATTTTTTTGGAGTCTGGCGTAGGCTTTTTGTTGAGCTGCTGCTGCTTGGAGAGAGCACCACTGGGCTCTGGTCTTAGAGGAGAAGGAAGGGTCGTCCCCACCTTCCTCTGCGGAGTCCCCCAGCCGTCTCATTAAACCCGTCCTTGCCGAGACGAGCGCGGCGCGATCTGCCCATCTCAGCGTTATCTCCCGATCTGCCTCCTCTCCTGCCACGCTTCCAGATGCTCCTTATCTCCCCTCACCTTCCCGGAGAGCCAGCGTGCTGGGGGCAGGGCCGGCTGCCCAGACTCCCCACCTGTGATCTCCCCGGCTCTTATCAGGCTCCCTGAGTCCCCATCGAGCCCCTGTCTCAAAGTCAAACGGATTTTCTGGCGGGGCGAGCGCGCCCAAGGTCGGGCGGTGGCGGGGAGGCTGCGGGGACCCCGCTCTCCTCCCCCCGCGCCCCGCTCCAGCCCATTCCCCAGGTAGCGCCTCTCCCCATTTATTCTCCAACATTATCAATTACATTTGGATTATTATTCCTCATTGAAGCCCAAGTCAGCCGCAGACAGCTATTTCCTAATGGGGAAACGTTACAGGCAACTTATTAACGAACAATGCGTCATTAAGGGGGGAGAGCTTCAAAGGCTCCTAAACGCATTTCAAAGGACACAATGCGGAGCGGATCCTGCCGCCGCATATCTGGGGGACATGGGCAAAATTTGTGACAAGGAATAGACCGGGCCCAATGTAATTAACTAATTCTCGATCAAAGGGGTTTTAGAGCTGAATGGTCAGGGAATTCAATTATGGGTTTCCTAATGAACCACTCTGTGCCATGGCAGGGGGATGTTTTCCTCTGGAAAAGCAGGGCTGAAGATCAGGACTAGGATTTCTAGGGAGGTTTGGGAGAGAAGCACCAGAGAGCTCCTCCCAGGTGGATTTGGTGCAGGGGGACAGAGCTCATCGATTAATGGAATCCCAGAATGGTTTGGGTTGGAAGGGACCTCAAAGCTCATCTCATTCCAATGTGCCATGGGCAGGGGCACCTTCCACTAGGCCTGGTTGCTGTGAGCTCCATCTGCCACCATCCAGGCTCTCTCTGATGGCTGTCTGTCCTGGACATGTCCCTGTGGTGGGACATGTTCCCCCTCCCTCTGAGTCTGGGCAGATCCACAGCTCTTTGGAGCCAGAGCTGCTGCTGGGGGCTGTGGGATGTAGCAGGATGGCTGTGCCAGGGCTGGCATCTCCTGATCCCCTTCTTGAAAAACCTGGGCAAGGGAGATTTCCTCCTCTGCAGCCTGAATCTAGCCTCTGGCAAAAATAGCATGGTTTTCTGCTCATGAAAGGAGCATCTTCTAGTCCTTCACTAGTTTTCTCTTATTATAGAAAGTTGATTTGCTCACTTTACAAAGGGAAATGTATTATGAATTTTTCCTTCATTCTCCTCCTTTTTTTTGCCCCATTTAACAACCGATTTGTGTGTTGCATGAAAGTTACACAGTTCTTTAGATGCGTTTGCTATTTTATTTTCTTTCATTCAAAAATATGTCAGTAATCTTTTTGTTAACATGAAAGATAAAGGATTAGTAATGCAAGATGCAGTTTTCTTGTAACCTTCTTGAAAGCAGACTATAGTTTCTTATCTGGCTCTAACATTCATTTTCCTGAAATGAAAAAAAAAAAAAGAAAAAGGACTTCTTAAAATGAAATAAACTATATTCGATTCAGACAAGCGGCACCAGCAAAGGAATTTATTGCAGCTGGCAGAATGGAGCAGCTGCACTGATGTTCTTCTGCCGCAGCACTGGGGACCTTCCCCGAGAACAGCACACACGGATCATCGGGAGCCTGGGAAATGCTGCAGCAAAGAGAAACCACTGGAGAATCATGGATTGATGGAGAGGTTTAGCTTGGAAAAGGCCAGTAAGATCACTGAGTCCAGTTGCTCCCCCAGCACTGCCCAGGCTGCCTTTAACCCATGTCCCCAAGTGCCACATCCACACGGCTTTTAAGCCCCTCCAGGGTTGGAGACTCCACCACTGCCCTGGGCAGCTGTGCCAGGGCTGGGCAGCCCTTACCATGAAGAACCTTTCCCAATATCCTGAACCTTCCCTGATTCAACCTGAAACTATTTCTTCTCTTCCTATCAAGAGCAAACCTTGTGTTGACATCAGGATGTCTCCCAGGATGTGCCTGTCCAGTTGACATTGGCAGCCACCCTGTTTTCCTTGGGAATATCCAGGATGTCCCAAGCTGGAGATGGGCCACCATTTCCTGGGCTTGGTGCTCACTGCAGATGCACAGAGAATCTGCCAGGGAAGCTGTGGCTGCCCCATCCCTGGAAGTGTCCCAGGCCATCTTGGATGGGGCTTGGAGGAACCTGGGATAGCGGGCAGGGAGGTAGAACTGGATGATCTTTAAATCCCCCCCAACCCAAACCATTCTGTGACTGTGATTCCACGACCTTCCACTCATGGCTCATGAGCAAACAGGGATTTGCAGGACTTCCAGCTCCTGGGAATTTATTTGAGCAGTGTTGGGTCTCCAGGAGGTCCCACCTTGCATCAGCCTACCACCAGCCTGACAGCTCCTCAGGGGTTAAATCCTTTTATAAACTGCTGGATGTCGGTGGCAATCAGCTAATGGGTGCTCAACATCTAAACAAGGTATTTTCCCCCCATCAGGCGGATTTGGTTATTATTGAGTTGGCCTGACAAGGAGCCAGCGTTTACAACTTTGTTTATAACCTGGTTTGCAGGGAATATTTTGTTTTGCTCCAGAGAAACTTGATATTTTCTCTTGTGGAGGGGAATGCTGATTTCTGTCCCACACGATGTGGATTGCAGGGCTTAATAATTAAATAAAACAAAGAAAAGCATCATCCTGTGGGCTCAAATCTTTGCCTTCAGTGTTAATGGGGCTCTTGTCCTGTGCTAACAGATCCGTGGTTTCATTTGAGGGAAAAGTGTGTTTTCATATCAAAGGAGCCCCCCTGCACTGACCCAGCCTTCCCCTCCCCCTCTCTGCCCTGGCACACATGCTATTTTAATATTTCATATATTTCATAAGCTTTTATGCTTCTAAAAGAGAAGTGAATTTGTGGAGAGTTGAGCTCTCCAGAGCTGTACTTCAGAGCTGGGAAGTAATTCAGGGTGAAGCCTGTATTAATCTCAGGTGAGAGAGATATTTAAATTCAGGCTACCAGTGTGAATATAAAATGGGGATCTCTTTACAAAAATTTCAAATTGTAATATGCAAAGCTTAAAGAAAAGAAACCCCAAGGGAACAGCTTTCTTCTAGAACATTTTGTTCCAACCATCATCTCTTTATTTTTTTATTTAAAAAACCCTCCCTTTGCCATTTTGTATTTTTAAATTAAATCTTTCAGTTTTTAAAATGAAATTCTTTATTGCTGGGAGATGGTGATGGGGAAGGGGGAGCAGGATGTAAGTGCCTGGCTGTGAAAAATGGTGCATGGACCCAAATTTTAGCTGGCACAGAAAGAATAGTGACCAGTGGGAAAATAAATCCCTGTTTGGTTAGTCCAAGGGGTGTGGGGCCACCTCCCCACTTGGGGGATGCTGCCTGAGTCCTGTTTTTGGAGAGAAATGTGTGTTTGGAAGGAGGAGAGAGGCAGCACAACCATGTCCTTGCATCCTCCTCTGCCAGTGCTGGGGAGCACTGGGATGATTTGGTCCATCCCATCAGCCTTCTTCTTCTCCACAGATAAACTTCAGAATAGATCTATGATCCTGGCCAGTGGCCACATTCTGTGAGTGCATTTTGGTAGGATGGGGATCCCCTACAGGTGTCTGTGCTGGGTGTAATGAGTCAGAATATCCCAAATCCCACGGTACCATTCCTGGGAGAGCCCTGTATTTGCATCCGTGCCAAACACCTCTGGCTGCAAACTCCCAGGTCAGGAGAACTGGTGACAGATGACATGCTATTATCAGCTCTGTCAATTAATTAAATTATGCATTATGCTTATGAGGGTGATATACTGAGCCACTCTAGATTAAGTGTTGCAATTAAGTCTTTAATTTCTATTTAATAAGTAAGTTATTATATGTTAATAAAAGATCAATTAGTTGCTAAAAGAGCATTGATCCAGGTACAATGAGTGTGTCAGGGAAACATCAGGGCTGACACAAAAGGGGCTGGGGGACTTTGTGCACGACATATGTACAATTAGGATTTTAATAAAGACAAGCTGGAGTGGGCAGGGGGCATCCAGGTGTGCTTGAGATATTGCTCCATACATGAAACCTGCTCTTCCCAGGCTGGCAGGGCTGGGACAGCCAGGACAGACCCAGTCATAGAATCCCAGAACGGTTTGGGTTGGGACCTTAAAACTTCCCATTCCATGTTCTGCCATGGGCAGGGACACCTCCCACTCTCCCAGGTTGCTCCAAACCCCATCCAACCTGGTCTTGGACACTTCCAGGGGTGAGGCATCCACAGCTTCTCTGGACAACCTTTTCCAGGGTCTTCCCACCCTAACAGCTAGGAATTCCTTCCCAACATCCCATCTAATCCTAGCGTCTGGCAATGGGAAGCCATTCCACTTTGTCTTGTCACTCCAGGCCCTTGACCAATATCCCTCTCCAGCTCCCCTGGAGCCTTTAGGCACTGGAATGGGCTCTGAGATCTCCTTGGAATCTTCTCCAGGCGAACGCCCCCAGCTCTCTCTCTTGCGATGTCACTGACAGCAGGTGGTTCTCCTGTGTGGGATGACCCCAAGGAAGGACCTTCCACCAGAATGGTCTCCAAACCAGGTGTTTTTGCTGCTTCCTGCTCTATTAGCTGTACACCACGGCATCTTTCCATCTGCCTGATGTGCCTCCCGCAAGGACCCCCTTCCTCCCCCATTCCCATCCCCATCCCAGCCTGCTCACTCCCACTGGGAAATTTCAGGTGAGCGCGGAGCAGTGGGGAGCCTGCGGCTGAGCTTCCAGCGGGAGAGGAGGGAAGCGCTGGAGCTCCAGCGGCGCCAAGATTCCAGCTGAATATGGATGACATCATTATACGGGTGATCCTTTCAGCAACAGCGAGCTGGGTTTTAAAGTAGCGACCTACAGCATACAAATGATGGGTTTAAAGGAAATAAAAAAAGAGATGATTTGAATAGCAGACATTTAGAGAAGAAAAGCTTCCCCCCCGCCTTTCCCTCTTTCTAATATCTTCCGACGGGGCAGGCGCTGCGCATTCGAAAAGAAATTAAAACACTCCTCCTAAATACACTCCTGGCAGTAACAATGGCAAAGTTAAGAAGGTTACGAGACTTAGTTGTCCCAGCAACATGTCATCAAGTTGGAATGAGCAGGAAACACAGATAACGGGGAGAAGGAGGAGGGGGGGAGGAGAGGAATAAAATCACAGGAGGAAAAATGCCAAGAGATTGAGGAAGAAAAGGGAAACCCCTTTTTATTTGCTGTTTCGTTAGGATGAATCTGATTTTATAGTCCCTAAAAGAGGCTAAAATATAATCTCCTTTTGTGTAATGCAAGTGTTAGGAAAATGTGTCATCAGCAATTCTTCTGTACACTCCAGCAAAAGTCAGAAAATTAGCAGAGATATTCAGGGCGGGCTACAAAGAAAAACAAACAGAAGACTCATATTTACAGTCTGAGCTGTCATTTAAAAGGGTTTCCAACTTTTTATTCACCTTTTTGATTGTCCCTTATGGTTTGTCTCTGCTGCAGCAGCAGAGCTTGGGGTTTCCAAAGGAAGATAAAGCAGAAGCGGAGGTTTGGGATGTGGCTGTAGCTGCCTGGAGAGCCCAGGGCTCTCCCAGTACTGAGGGCTTTTGTGCTCAGTGCTGTACATGGGTGTAGGAAGAAAGCACACGTGGTGCAACACCTGGCAGAGGACAGAGAAATGGAGGAGTAAAAGAAATAGGAGGCTCATCTGAGCCATAACCCAAATCTGGTCACACATGGGGCAGTTATCCTTATTCCAGGTGCCAACCTGGTGCTGAGGCTGTGTGGCACATCCACCCCAGCTGGCTTCCATACAGGTGCAATCCCAAGTGTCATGGGAGCCCACAGCTTTTGGTGGATGTGTCTCCAAAGCCTCGTGGTGCCCATCAGTGCCCACCACTGCCAGGTGGGTTGGTTTTGGGCTCCCCAGACGGACATATGTTCAGGTCAGCATCTCCCCTTGGAAATGTTCCAGGACAGGTTGGATGGGGCTTGGAGCAACCTGGGATAGTGGAAGTTGTCCTGGCCCATGACAGGGGCTGGAATGAGATGGGCTTCAATGCTCCTTCCAAACCATTCCATGATTCTCTGATTCCATGATATTGATGTTTGATTCCTGTCTAGGGTTACAAGGCAAAACTTTAATTAAAACAGTGATTAATCACTCAGCCTGTGGTTGCAGCAGGAGGTTTGGGTGCTGCTTCCTCTACTCCCAGACAGAGAGCACTGGAGTGGTTGGCAGCTCATTTGGTTCCAAGAGGATGAAGATACTGGGAGAAATGGGGCTGAACTGGGAGGAACTTCAGCTGGCTGCAGCAATCAGTTCCTGGTGGCAGAGCAGGGAGCCTGGGGAGGAGCCCTCCCCAGAGAGGAGTGAGGTTTGTGCTGACATGGGAAGTGAGGAGAGGATGAAACAACAGGATGACAGAGGATGGGCTTGATGATCTCAGAGAATTATTTCAGCTCTGTGTCCCTAAACTGGACTGAGAACCCCAATTTTATGCACTACTTTTTTGTGTGTGTTGCCCCAAAACTCATGACACCCCCAAGTCCCTCAGTTACATCTGAAACCTCACACTGTGCCTTGGCTTGCTCCACGCTGAGATGTTTTTGGTGCTTGCATGTGACATACAACCACCCAAAATGATACTGATCCCTGACAAAAATCCCTCCTCTCTCCTTCCCATCAGTTTCTTCCACAAATATTTATTTGTTGTGCCTTTAAAAAAATTAATTCTCTCTTGCTGTGGCTTCTTGTAGTGGATTATATTTTACAGCAAGCCTTGGTTTAGTTAATTGATGGGGAGCTTTGCCTGTGAGGATTCTGTAATCCTTGGCATTTTATCTTTGCAATAATTGCTGTGTTTGTGATTATTTCAAAGGACTCAGGGAAAGCAGACAACAAGAAAACAGCTCATCCACTCCTCTCTTGCAGCTTGTCCAGGCACCTGGGTGGGCTCCTCCCCTGCAAGTTGTTCCCTGTGCAGCAGAGAGGGAAAACCAGGGTGAAGACCTGGGGACCTGGAGCATGCACAGCAATGTCATGAGTTGCTGAGGTGACACAGTGGCACTGGGGACTGGCAGTCATTTCATCATAAAAAGTTGCCTTTTCGGTAAAAATGGTTTCATCGGGGTGTTGATCTCTTCTCCCAGAAAAAAAGTGACAGGAAAAGAGGAAAAGGTCTCAGGTTTCACCAGGGGAGACTTGAATTGGTTAGCTGGGAAAAATTCATCACCAGAAGCGTTGTCCAGCCCTGGCACATTAGTGCAGGGCAGTGGTGGAATTCCCATCCCTGGAGGGATTTAAAAGCTGTGTGGATGTGGCACTTAGGGACATGGGTCAGTGGTGGCTTTGGCAGTGCTGAAGGAACAGTTGGACACGATAATCTCAAAGGACTTTTCCCACCTTAGTGATTCCATGATTCAATGATGGACGCCTTTCTGGCTTTGGGCCAGCTGTGAGCCCCTGTGGGCTTGGATCTGACAGGAGGGATGGAGGGGACGTGCCATGGAGGACACAGGGTGCACAGCCATGCCTGTGTTTGCAGTGGGACTTGGGGTGCGAGGCTGTGTTGGTGTTTGCTGTGGGATGCCGGGAACGGGGCCGCACTGGTGTTCACCAGGGAATGTTGGACACAAGGCCACACTGATGCCTTGGGGCATTGGATGCAAGGCCTAACTGGAGTACACCATGGGGCACTGGGGATGAAACCACGCTGGTGTTTGGTGTGTGATGCCACGTGTGAGGCCACACTGATGCTGGCTGTGGGTGACCAGACACAAGGTCACACTGGCATTTTCATGGGATGCTGGACATGAGACCATGGTGACGATGGCTGTGGGACATTGGACATGAGGCCACAGTGGCATTGGCCATGGGACATTGGACACGAGGCCACATTGGTGCTGGCGGTGGGACACTGGACATGAGGCCACACTGGTGATGCCCGTGGGACATTGGACATGAGGCCACACTGGTGCTGGCCATGAGACCCTGGGGATGAAACCACGCTGGTGCTGGGAGATTGGCCATGAGGCCTCGCTGGCATTTGTGCGGAGCACGGGCCAGGTTGCCACGCTGGTGTTGTTTGCCAGGTGGCCACTGGAGGCTGCTGCTGTCTTTGTAGTCACCGGCAGCTGCCTGCCGTCCGGAGCGCCCACGGAGCTCTGCCCGGCCAGCACCGCTGGACAGGAGGCTGAGGCTCCTGGTTCTCCCCCAGCAGCCCGAGGCTGAGCTGGGAAACATTCTCCTGCCTTGTCTTTGTATTCTTCATAGGAAGGAAGGCAAGAAGCTGGATAGGGATCCTGGGCTCCTGGGGAGGAAGAGGCATTTCTGTGGCACACTTTGAAGCAGGATCATCTTACACCCTCTCAGTGCCCAGGTGTGTTTTCTTATAAGAAACAGAGAGTTATCAATGCTCTCTGTGCATTTTCGTAGATTTAGAAGCTGTTTAAAAGGGAATCAGCCCTGGTATTTTGGACAGCCCTGGCATAAAGCCAGAGCCCTGAGTGTGCTGATGCCTCTTGACTGCCCTGAGCAGGTTCACCTGGGGCCCTGCCCCACACACCTGGCTGCCCATGGGCTCAGAAACTCCATTTAAACCCAGACTTGGGTGTTTGCCCCTGGCATGGCCCTGCTGCAAGTGTGCTTGTCTTGCTTGTCTCCAGTCTTGCCTTTCTCCTGGATAGGGCTGGAATGTATGTTGGGTTTAGCTTGTCTTTGCCCCATCTTTTGAGGGGTCTCTTGGGATGGGCCTTAGGCCTGCTGGTGGAGTTCATTGTCAGCACTGGGTGGGCTCTGTGGTGCTGAGGGGCTGTGTCATGGATGGTGAGGGCACTGCTTCTGCTGGGATCGTCCTTGGCTCTCAGCTCATCCCACCTTGGACAGTAGTGGAGCTTCCTGCTGTGTGTGACTTGCTGATTGTCAAACTAAGGGCTTTCTGCTACTTTGAAATTTATGGATGAAAAACATAATCCAGATGGGACATGCTCTGAATACAACGAAATTTAAAGCTTGGGTGTGAAGCAAATTCTGAGTTGGACATCCAGCCATAAAAATCATGGAATGGTTTGGGTTGGAAGGGACCTTAAAAATCATCCCGGTCTGTTCCACTCCCTGCCATGGGCAGGGACACCTTCCACTCTCCCAGGTTGCTCCAAACCCCTCCAATCTGGCCTGGGACACTTCCAGGGATCCAGGGGCAGCCGCAGCTTCTCTGGGCAACCTGTGCCAGGGAATTTCTTCCTAATATCCAATCCAAATATCTCTTATTTAGTTTAAAACATGGGGAGACCTGACTTCTCCCATGGACATGGCATCACTCGTGCTTTCATGATCCAGCTGCTTTTTGTGAATGCATCATGCAAAATGTGATACTTCTGGTGACATCCCCTGGGGAACAGAGGCCATTTGAGTTCTGTGGTGCTGTCTGGAGAAGGATGAAGGGAATGATGTGCTGTTTTTCAAGAGCTTCCAAGGATTTGGTAAGTACAGAGGAGGCAAAAAATAAAATTCACAGGATATGTTTCAGCCATGGAGGAAAAATGGTCCTGAAAAGATTCTGTAGTTTCTCAGGCTTCTGGGAATGTGCATTTACCTGCTTGGCTCTTGGGATAGTGGGAGGCACAGTTTCCCTGAAAGATGGCAGTACACACACTACATTTAAGAAAAATGCTTCCATACTTCTCTCTGCTGTCACTGGAGTTTTGGTGACTTCATTTGAATCAGTTCTCTGGGCTTTTTTTTTTTTTTTTTTTTTTTTTTGCCTGTTATAATTTGCTCAAGCCCTTGGGATGCACAGGAAAGCTCCTGAAGTTACACAGGTCTCACTACTCACAATAAAATGCTTTCAGTGTATGGGGTCTCCCATATTCCAGCAATCACAGGTGACGTTTCTCACCTTCTCTTGGTGTCCTGACTGTCCTCTCAAGCTCAGCCTCTGCATCATCTTGGTGTGATGTGCTTCAGCTCTTTCATGCCCTCACCTGGGTGTAGGGCTGGCTGTGCTGGGAGCAGGAGGGGCGATGGGATATGGAGTCTCTTCCAGGCCCTCTGTGAGGCAGAACCATGCAGGATTGAGAGCTCAGGGCACAGGAGGGGGCCTTCATCAGCCTGAGGAGACTGGATTAGCTCCTGGAGGTGCCTAGGGGGTCATTGCTCTCCTGCTGCTGCTTCATAAACATGTTCCTGATGCTAAATCCAGGGAAGTGTCATGATTGCAGGAGTGAAGCTCAGCTTGATCACTTCCCAAGCCTGGTTGCTGAATTCCTGTGTTTTTCTAAACCCTTACGGGATGGAATTGCTCATGACACTCCTGACTTTAACACCTGCCCAACACCTGGGCAGCCGTGCATTAAAATCAGCTTGTGTCCCTGGAAGAAATGAATATCAGGGTTATCTTTGGGACCTAATCCTCAGGATCACCTCCCTGTAATGTTGGCACCAGGGAAAGAGGCTGAGACAACTGCTGGGCACAGATCCTACAGCTCCATATGGGACCAACAGACACAGACCCACAGAGACTGGAAACCCCCTCTGAGATGATTGAATCCAACCACTGGCCCTGGGAAACAAAACTAGCCTTGCTTTAGGTTCCAGGATGCCTCAGTCCAGAGTCTTGTCAACATACTCTAGGAATCAACCTCCAAAGCCCAGGCATTTGGGTACTGAAGGGTAGAAATGGGTGCTGAAATACAGAGGCTGGATTTGGGAGAAAAGGAGATGTTTTCCTCATGAAGAAGGCTGATTTGAAGGGTGAGGAGCACCTTGGAAAGTAAATCCACAGGGCAATTGGGAGAACATCTGATGAGGAACTGCAGGGTCAGAGGCCATGCTCTTGGCACACAGAAATGGCTGCACATTCCCTCTCCAGCTCCTCAAATCATAGGTCCCATGTGATGAGCAGAGGTCTCCAAGGTCATTGATTCCAGTTCCTCCTGCTCAACTGCAGGTGAATCCCAGAGGCCACCGTGGCCTCTCTCATGTCCTCAGACTTGTTTCCAATACCTGTAGCAAATCTGTGATGCCCTGAGGTCTCTGTGCACTGATGGTGACTTCCCGAGATTCTGGCTTTGCTCCCAGAGCTGATCCTGACTTGGATGTGACCAGGGAGGGATTTTATGAGTAAAAATAAAATAGGCTGGTGCAATCAGTTCTGAGAAAGACTAGTTGTGACCCAGAGGTGGGTGTAGGCTCATGTGGCAGCTCTAGCAAGGTCATGGGACTCGCCCCATTCCCTGCCAATAACACCATAACAGAACCACTCCCAGTAAGGAAAACCTGGCATTTGAGGCAGCTTCTTTTCTAGCAGAGCAGAGGTGTTTTTATTTCACAGGGGGAGAAATTTATATGCAAAATGGTGGATACAATTGACTCCCTGCCTTAAGGCATGTAGGGGAAGAGCTAAAAGAGGTTGAGAATGCAGAGGGAGGAAGGTGTGGAGAGCTGTGGCCAAAGTGAGACAGCACTGCAGGAGCAGGTTTACAACATCTTTGTATCCCAGAGGTAGGGGAATTTGGGATCCCTGCCAATGCAAGGAGACTCTAAAAAGGGAAAAGACTGACAGTGGAGAGCAGGATGTGTTGCTTTGTGTGTGTTTGAGCTGCTGGCTCTAATGGCCCTGGATGGTCATCTCAGGTCTGTGCTGGGTCTTCTGGGTAGATTCCTGGGCTACCTTTGTGAGCTACAGTTCTGCTAAGCCAGGTGTGAGGGGATGGCCTCTACTAAATCCTGACAGTATTCTGACCATCCCTCAAATCCCTTTTGTCTTGGACCATAAAGGGGAAAATGCAATGCATTCCCTGGAAAAGCCTTGCTCTGCCAGCCCTGTCCCTGACCCCGCTCTTTGTATGCAGAACTTGCTGCTGGGAGTCCTTAATGTTTGTGCTGCTTCATCTTCCCGGGGTTTGGATCTGGCACGAGGGGCGTGAGCCATTGCCTGAGAGCCTCAAGCATTTGGGCAGCGTTTCCATCCTCTGGCTGCCAAGGTTTTCCTCCTGCCTAGGGAAGTCGCAGGAGCGCTCTAGAAATGATGGAGACGGGAACGCTGCAGTTTGGAAGCAGCAGCACTGAGGGGAGAAACTGTCCTTCCCTTCATCCACAGAGTCAATCCTAGATCACCTCCTGTTTTTCATATGCTGGCGAAGGCAGGGAGCAGGGAGGGAAATCTCATTAAAGACCTTGCTGTTGGGAATGGCTGGATAGCTCATTAGAGTGGGCAAAACGACTCGTTTCCTCTCTGCAGGTTTTTTTTTTTTTCTTTTCCCAAGAACTCCGTGGAGGGAAGGAGTTCATTTAAAAACAAATATTCGCAGCAGCGTGCCTGCAGGACACACTGCTCCAGCACGGAATTCAATCCCAGCACCCAGGGAAGAGCTCAGCGCTCATTTCCAAGAGGAAAACCTCATTAGGCGCGTTTGGCTTTTTTTGGGTGCTGCTGGATTTGCCACGTCTCGGATTGTGGGGATGGGTCTCCAAATGTGCTGGAAATCATGGAAAACAAGAGGAGGGAGAAGTGGAGTGGGGGGTGACCGTCCTTCCCCAGCACCCCACCCCACGCCTGGCGCACACTTGCACACGCGGCCGCCGCCGTAGCGCTGTGCTCCTGCCAAGAGAAACTTGGGAAGGGGGGAGAGCCAGGCAGAGACAGCAAGCACACTTATCAAGTGGCTTGGACCGTAGCCGATTTGAAATATTACTAACCTTGCATTTTCAAATTTGATGCACAACAACCAAGATGCTAATACTTTCCTTAGTTTAGAAAAAAAAATCCTTTCACCCATCTCTTCTAGCCGAAGATTAGGAGAGAAGCTTTAAGAAGATTTAAAAAAAAAAAAAATCAACTTCTGAGCAGCGGAAAAAATGGTTTGTGATTCAGGGGCTCCGGGCAATTCATCATGGAAATTGGGTTTCTTAGCCGACATCATGTGAATCCTTTCGGCCCTGTCAACTTTTTAATACATTACATTGAGAATGTAAATCGTGTTGGTGAGGGGGAAAGAAGAGGGGAAAAAAAAAAAAAAGAAGAGAAAAAAGAGAGCTGCTTCATTTTGGGTTTAGAGGGGAGGCAGCTTGAGGCCTGTAATTCATATTAACTAAATAATAATACTAAAAAAAAAAAACCCTCTCTAAATCTACAGATATGGATATACACCTAGGGAGGGAGGGGGGAGGGAAGTGAACGAGACAGCCCAAAATTGAAACCATTTTATCCTTTTGAAGGGTGAGTATTTGAGAGGGGTTTGTTATGGATTTATTTTTATTTTCTTTATTTTTTTTTATTTGGGTTTATTTTATCCCTTTCTCAGCTTGAGCTCATTCTTCCATCAAAGAGAAGAGCAAAATGAACGTTTTGGAGGTGGAGGAAGATGGAGGAAACAGAAAAGGGAAAAGCTGCAGCAATATCTGGGTTCTTTTTGGAGTTTGGTGGATTTTTTTGCTCACATCCAGGTGATTTGGATTAACTCTTTCATGGGCGGTGGAAGCTCATGCTAAATTTTTGACTTTTTAGAGGGTGTGAAAATAAAGCTCTGGATGGGGAGTAGCAGGTAGTGCTGTGAGATCCTTGAGACTGAGCTTCATGGAATTGCAAACACGAACCTCTCGGTGCATTTACTCCCTGAAAATGTCCTTTGGAGGTTCACTGTGAGCTAAATGGAGCACAAAGGCTCCACATAAACCCCTGGATAGAGCTTAGCTGCTGCATGGGCTCCCAGCTGGGAGGTGGGGAAGCTTCACCAGGCATGTTCTCGTTATAGCTGGTGGCTTCTCCTGTGCCTTGAAATGCTCCTGGCATTAGAAAAGGGGATTGATCATTGAGGAGAGGCAGGGAAAACACAGAGTCTCTGACCTTGCAGGGAAAATACCTTTATTTTTCCTTGTTGGATGGTGCTACATGGAGATTGAGACTTATTTAATAGCAGTCATAAAATAATTCAGAGTGCAAGAGACTTCTGTGGGGCTGTATGTGGGGGTCCTGCTCAGAGCTGGGCTGGCTTCTGCATCCCAAACCTCTCGGCTCAAGGGCAACTCGGGAAGAAGATGGGAAAAGAGGTGGAAGGGCATGACAGGAGGGATTATAACAAATAGGACAAAGAGTTGATTGGTTTCAACACAAATTTGAGCCTCAATGTAACTGTATGAGAGTCGAGTTATGAAGAAGGCTCCTTCCATACCCTCAGAGAGGGGAAAATGGCTGGAAGTGGGAACTGTAGCTGCGGCACATCTAGAAAAATCAGGGAGTCAAGTTTGTTTGGGCTGCTAAAGACTTCTTGGAAAGCATCTGAACAGTTTAAACCCCTGTCAGAAAAGTCAGAAGGACGCTCTCCCTCTGGAATGCTGCTGCCAGTTTTGGATGCCTGCCACAGGCAGAGGGTGGTGGGGAATGGAAAGGGCTGGAGCACAAGGGCCAAACTCCTGGCTGGGGGATCTGAGAGTGGCTTCGAGCTGATAACACAATGTGCTTCTGCCAGCAGTGTCTGCTCTGCAAAGTGACACTCCAGTGGGGTGTTGGAGGAGTCACCAGCGTGGCACACGTGGTGGCACTGGGCTGGGAGCATTATCCCTTGGGGTTGGGTAGATCCAGCACACAAAATGTCTGTCACCCAGTTGCTGTGTGGGGCAGCAGCTCCTTTAAAAGGGTCCTTAGTGGCTATTTGGGGGGGTTAATCAAGCAAATCCAACTCTTCCCAACCACCCACATCCATCCCTCTTCCTCTTTTTCCCAGCCATAACACCGAGGACCGGAAACTTCCCACCTTTCCTGTGGGACAACTGGTTTATCACTGGTGGCTTCCTTGCTTGGCATCAGTGAAAATCCTTAAAGAATGATGTAAAGCTCCCTTTATTTGTGACTTATTAACTGCAGTTAAACTATTTAAATAGCGTTGTAAAAACAAATATAAACCCTGAATGCTTCTGTTAGGGTTAATGTTCCCCAGTTTTATTCCTCTTTTGACTGCTGGATTTGTGTGCTGCTCCTCACTCCAGACTGACAGCAGATACCGATCCTGCCATTTTCCTGCAGACATTTGCAGGTGAATTGGTGGACACACACACGTGGACTATGCAGTTATGCAAATCAAGGGGGTTGATATTAATAATGCACAAGGAAGAGGTTGGGTGTTATTTTTATGCATAAGAATATTCCTGTGTGTGACTTTGAATTCCACAGTCAAGCGGTTGATGTCATCGATGTATTATTTAGTCTGAGACTGGGTACAGTATTTCCAGAGTGGTTTTTGGGCCTGATGTACCTCAGAAATCATTAATTTCCCGTTTTTTCTGCTTCCAGGTCTGCACAGCTGCTGTTGGAAAACAGCTCTTCTCCTATCTTGTTTCCATTTGGGCATTGCACCCGTGGCCAGGACCTAATCCTGGATGTCTCCAACTCCTGCCAAGAGCCTGGACTGCTCCAGCTTTAAAAGGTTCTGGGAGAGTGAGACCAACACTCTTTGGGAGTAGACTCCAAAGAACTGGAGTTCATTCATATGAACTTCAGGACTTCTGTACCTACTTCCCTGTGAGGGGTGGCCCTGGTACAGGCTGCCCAGGGAAGCTGTGGCTGCTCCTGGATCCCTGGAAGTGTCCAAGGCGAGGCTGGATGGGGCTTGGAGCAACCTGGGATAGTAGAAGACATCTCTGCCCATAGCAGGGGGTGGAATGGGATGAGCTGTAAGATCCCTTCCAACCCAGGCCATACTAGGATGAAAATTCCATTGGTGAGGTCTCCTCTGAGGGTCTGAAGAAAGGATTTTTCACCTTCCTTTCTGGGTCAGGAGGGACAAATCCCGGGCAATGAGAGACCCTTATCAATTGATGAAGGTTGTGTGGACAATTCCCCACTCAAACTCGGACACATCATCCCCTCTTTCTGCCCAACCTGGGTGCCTCTGACCTCAACACCTGCAATCCTACAGGAATCTCCCTCGAGGGGAGCCTCCAGAGCCTTTGCACTCTCACAGATGAATGTACACATTCCCAAGTCCTTCTAGGAAAGCCTTAGTCAGGTTGCTTGGATGGTTTTTTTTCCCCTCTGGTGCTTCAATCCTCAATTGCCACTTGCTGGGACGGTGGAATGAGTTGTTGAGGCTGTCAGGGCTGTGCAGCACATAATGAAGTGCACACACGTACATCTATACATTCATACGTGGGCAGGCTTATGTTGTGATGCTGTAATACAGCTTAATTAGGACATCACTCAGGCATCTGGGACTATGCCTAAGCTGGAGAGGTTTTTTTTTTTAATTTTGGTTTTCTCATTTAGGTTCTAGTCAGATTCCCAAGTGAAATAAACAAAAGGCTAATTGCTTTTGGATTTTAATTACCACTGCAATACCTGGGTTTATTATATGAATTGTGTTTTATAGGTGGTGTAAGGACACTGCCAGCGAGTGACAGATTCTCAGCTGACAACAGCTCTGTTCAAACCAAAGAAATTCTTTGCAGTGGGATCCAAAGGACGGCACATTCATTTGCTAAACTCCTAATTTTTTTTTGTTGTGGAATGTAACTTCAAGACTTGGCTGACTTTTAAACATGATATAATTAAGCACGCCTGAAAATGCTTTTAAAACAAAAAGGGAGACACAAAAGTAGAAGTACTTTATAATCCACAGTGTTAAGTCTCTTCAAAATTCCTTGGATAGTTACACTGCTGATTTAGTTGGGGTGACAAGCACAGTCTTGATACCTATTCCCAAGTGACTCTTCACACAATGACTCAGTTACCAGAGCTGTTTGGTTCCTATCTGGTTATCTTTAATACCTTGATCCTGTCTGCTTTGCCAGGAGGGTTATTCCACTGATTTTCAAGACTACAAAATAGGTAAGTCCTCTTTCTACATCTATTTATTAATCCTAAAAATATTTGACATTTTTTTTTCTACCCAGCTGTATGTATTTCCTTGTCCATGATGTCCTGATTGAGCAATTACAGAAGAAAAAATATCCTTCCTTGAACTGCTTCTAAATTTGTTTTTGACAGGTTGGAAACTCCATTTTCATTGGTGGCCAAAGGAAATAGCAGCAGTCAGATAATGTATTTCAAGTGTATTTCTTCCAAATACGTCTATCTGTGAGTAAGGTTGAGTCTTACATAAATTTTTACATAACAAGCCCTGCACATCTGTAAAAACAGGGAAACTCACCTGAACAACTTTGAGCTTTGTCTTTCAGAGTGAGAAGAAATAAGAGGTGAAGAGTGAATTCATAATTGAATGAACCATCATATCCTGAGAGCCCTTGGCTGGAAGCAGAGTGTGGATTTGATAGGAATCCTGACTTTTTTGAACCTATGGGCGGGAAGTTTGTGGAAGGACAAAGCATCTTCTATGTTGAGACCTCTTTGGACGTGTCCCCACAGGTAAGTTAATTATAATTTTGGAAAGACTTAAGGTTCATCTGTAGGGAATTCCTTAAAAGGGCCATACAGGTTTGAAGCATGGTGGTTGCTTTCAGCAGAAGTCGAAAAAAAAGTCTTGCAAACCAAATTTTCTTCAAAATCATGGGATGTAAAAATTAAACTCCGTTTCTTTGGACGTCCTGTGCTGAAAGTATAATGAATTACTGGTTTGGGTTGGAAGGGCTCTTAAGACCATCCCATTCCATCCCCTGCCATGGGCAGGGACACCTTCCACTACCCCAGGTTGCTCCAAGCCCTGTCCAACCTGGCCTTGGACACTTCCAGGGATGGGGCAGCCACAGCTTCTCTGGGCACCCTGTGCCAGAGCCTCACCACCCTCACAGGGAACAATTTCCCTCCCAATATCCTGTCCAACCTTGCCCTCTGGCAGTGAGAAGCCATTCCCCCTTGTCCTGGCAATCCATCTCTTGGAAAGAGTCTCTCTCCATGTTTCCTGTTGGCTCTTTCAAGCACTAGAAGGCCACAATTAGGTCATCTTGAAGCTTCTCTTCTCCAGGCAGAACAATCCCAACTCTCCCAGCCTTTCACCTGGTTTTATTTCAAGACTGGAGATGAGAGCACACTCAGACCTGTTCAAAGAAGGGTTTGCTCACACCATTGTGCAGCTCCAGCTGGTGCCTTTCTCTTTCAGCTCAGGGTTTTAACTCTTTAAGAGAGGCTGTAGAAATCTCCTTCATCTTTGTTGCCTTGGCTGTTTGTCCCTGAAAAGGGGACAAACCTTGGTTGTCCCAGTGTCCTGGGTTAGGGCCCCACATCAGAAGGAATTTCTGCATGGAAAAGCTTGTCAGACATTGGAAGGGGCTGTCCAGGGAGTGGCAGAGCAGCCCTGGAAGTGTCCAAGGATTGCCTGGATGTGACATTCAGTGCTCTGGGCTGGTGACAAGGTGGGAATCGGTCACAGGTTGCCCTCAATGGTCTTGGAAGTCTTTTCCAACCTCGGTTGGAAATCACCTCACAGTGATTTTGTGGTGAGAAAGGAAGGATTTGTATTTTACTGTGATTATTAAAACTGAGTGGGATTTATAATTATTGCTCAATTTTTATCCTGGGAACATGACCCAAAGCCTTGGTTGATCTTGGCTCTGCTGTGTCAGGAGTGGGATGTTCGTCCCCATCTCTTCTCCCTCATCTCTCCCAGTGCTCTCAGCAGTGTTGCTGTGCCCCATCAGGAACCTTGGTGGATTTCACTAATTCCTAAATGATGCCATGATTACCACATGGTGAGGTTTATTCCTTTGGGAAAATGGCTCTTTTATGACATCAGAGTCTGGATTCTCTCTGACCAAGGGAAATGGGAGAGCTGGCACAGTCAGTGCCAAGTGGATGAACTATGAGACTAAAACACCCTTGAGATGAAGAGTCTTGGTAAGTGGGAACAATGGAGTGGGATGTTCTAGGCAGGAATGATGGAGTGGGATGTTTTGAAGCTACTTGGGGAATTGAGAAGGAAAACCAATGACTATAAGTGCTGTTAATTAAATCACAAGGAAACAGAGAGTGGAATTTCAGGAGTTGAGGACAAAATGAAACACCAGTTATTTTTAATACGTTGGAGGGAACATCAAGAACTTATTTTTTGTTGAGGATTTACCTCAACAGGGATGCAGCTTGTTCTGAGAATTAGAAGAAATTTTGAACTGTTGAAAACATCACTGAACCAAGTGTTCCAGTTTCAGCAGTGCTTAAGTGAAGGCTAAAAGGATCTAAGTTTTACTTGACAAGACAAAGATTGTTGCTGTCAATAAAGATGCAATACATTTACAGTTTTCTTATACTGGTAAATGTATGGGCTGGTAGAGGCCAGTGAGACTAATCCAGATCATATCTCAAAGACTTTTTGTAGTCCTGCGTGGAATTTTTAACAAAAAGGAAACATTACTATGGGGAAAAAAGGTCTCCCCTAAAAACCATTTAGTGAAATCGTTTTGTAATTTAGAGAAAGAGAAAATGTTTGAACGGGAAGATTGGGACCTGCTGGGTTACTGCTGTGGGCCTTTCTGGTTGGAGAGAAAATAATGGGTTAATAGAATTCATCTAGGCTGTATGAATTGGTAAAATGTATTGATTGATCCAAAGTAACCCAAATCAAACAATATACTTTTCAATGCCATCAAATGCAACATCAGGTAGCAAGAAAGATTAGGAAGCACTGATGGGCTCCAGGAAGTTATACTTTAGATACATCTTTCTAAGAGGAGGCAGTGAATTTGAAGGGATTTTTGAATTTGAAGGGATTTTTTGTGCCCTTCCTTTTGCTGTCCCCAGACATGGAGGGTTTTGTGACACTTGGCAGAGTGATTTGGAGCAAATAAGGGATATTATCTCCACTAATGGAGCTGGGATGATCCTTGTTGGGAGGCAGGACTCAGGCGTGGTCTACACACACTATAAGGGGGCATAAGAGCATCAAAAGCTGTGGGTTCAGCAAATACCTGCAAATGAGATGGAGTGAGGAGACCACAAGGAAGCTCTAGAGGGTAATCTGACTGTAGTATCTCAATGTCAACACCTGCATCAGTTACTAGAGGTGTCTTTGCTCTAATAGACCCAGCCCTCCCCACTGAACTCCTAGAACAGAGAGCTCCTAATGGAAGCACTTGATTGGGCTGAAGTATGATAAATTCCCAAGGAAAATAAGATGCTGACAGTGAGAGCAATTAACTGCTGGAGCTGCCTCTCCTGAATCCCTCAGGACTGTTTGCATCTTAATTCACAAGGAAAGGGCTCTCTGAAAGGTTCCCTCCCTCAGCCACTGCCATGGAACAGGCTCCAAGTCTCTGAACAAAGTGGAAATCCTTCTGCTGCGACACTTGGGAGTTGAAACTCTGTGATCCTCATGGCCAGCACAGCCTTCTTCAGGCTTGGCTCCCACTCATTCCAGGTAATGCATTCAGGCACAAACCCGTGCTCCTCTTCACAAATGCCTTTGGCACAGCTGCTTCCCTGGAACTGGGAAGGAAAATCTCATGAAGCCACTGTGATTTATTGCAAAAGGATTTCCCAGATCCCAGGCGCACCAAAATTTCTGGGTACAAGATGCCCCTGTTGCATTTTAATAGAGGTATGACACAAGGGGGCTTTAATGGCTGACTGGCCCTGAGAGTGTGAACACCCTGGGTTGCTTATTGAGATTGGAAACTCGTCTCCAGCCAGGAGAAGATACATCCAGCCATGGGAAGTCATACTCTTCCAACACCATTGTTACACTCACTGTGCCTCAGTCTGGCTTTGAGACAAGTGTTTTAAGTCCCTTTAATAAAATTGGAGGGGTTTTCCTGCCTTTGGGGTGAATTCTGCTGAAGATAATAAAAGAAGATTTCACTTTCTGACCTTAATCCATCGGTCTCGTCCTGGCAGCTGGAGCAGGTTGTACCCAGGGGCTGGCAGAAGGAACCCTTGGCTGTGACAAAACAGGCACAAGGTGTGAAAGGTGCTAATAATGAGGTGTCTATATATGATAACAACTTGTTAGTACTTTCTTTACAATTATTTCATTCCCATTTTTTGCCTCACTCATCTCCTCTTTTACATTTATTTTGCTTTTTCTCTTTCTGCTTTTCTCTCCCAGTCTGGTTTTTCCTTCTCTCTATTCTGTCTTGCATGCATCAGCCTTTCCTGCCACAAATCAACCCTATTAGAAGCTCCAAAGGGATCCTTTCCAATGGCCTCCCTTTGTGAACTCTGCCTTTTTTTTTCTCTTTTTAATCTGCAGTGTTCCACATTACATTGCCATTGATTTAATAGACCACCATGAATTTTACTGCCTGTCAAACAACAGCACAATTATTTTGAATTCTGTTGTAGCAGAGCTTGACACCCAGCCCTGGATCACCTTACACTTTTCACCCTTGCTAGAGTGCACTTGAAAATCCAGGATGATGTTATGTGTGATTCCAGGATGGCATTTTGCAGCATTGTTTTAATTCAGTGTTTTAGGGATGGAACTATTTGGCAGCTGATGGATAAAGACTCCCACTTAACTGAATCTGGAAAGGACATAAGGAATGTGGAAGTTATTACAGGGTGTTAAAAACCCAGACCAGTTCTGTTCTTCCCTCTCACTGCTCCCAGCCCTGAATAGACAAGATGGGAAGAAGACCCTTTGTGACTCTTGGTTCATTGGGCATCGACTGATCCTGAAAGCTTCCCAAGCAGGATGCTGAGTCCTCTCTTGCTGGCCATTAATGGGTTTCTCTGTGTGGGAAAGAGGCTGGATCCATGTGCCTGGAGGCACATTCCCCATGGAGAGGCAGAAACTGTTGAGTACTTCGAGAGCTGATGTTGGCATGCACCAGTGTACAGCAGATTTCTTACATGGAACGAGTGGATTACAGCTGTATCCAAATAAAGAAAGGGTTGGTTCTTTCAGGATGAATCAACTTTTTGTATCCCTGTGTAAAGAGCTCTTTCTATCATCTTGCATACCCAGGATAAATTGTTTTCCCGATGACAGGGATAACAGGTTGGGTCTGTGTTGTCCCAGGGGCTGCACGTGCAGAAAAGCTCCCACTCTGAGTGAATATACTGAATATACTGAGGAATATCCTGTGAGTATATTAAGGAATAGAAACAGGTTTATTGGTGAAAGTTTGGACTCAGAAGAATAAATTACTTATCAAGGGCAAGAGTGAGTCTCAGTTGCCCCTGGGGCCTGTTTCCACTGCCCTAAAGTTTTATTCCAAGATGTTTTCCTATCCCTGCTGAACATGGTCCTTCCCACAAAGAAATGCTCTCCTTAGGGTCTGAGGCAGATGGATTTGGATTGCGAGTGATCACAGAAAGCTCTTCTGATAATCCAGATTGATTATGGACTTTTCCCTTTACAGAACTTCCCTGCTCCCAAGAGAGCTCCTGGTTGTGTTAAGGGTGTAATGTCAGTGCGTGGGGGTGCTCATCCCTGCCAATCCCTGAGCTAGGACTTTGGGAGTGGTTTGCTCCACCTGTTCTCTGCAGGGGAGAAGGTTTATTGTCTCCTCTCAGGAAGCTGGTGGATGATACACACATCTCTCTGGTCTCCATCATACATAGGGCTTGAATTTGTCCTGTTACAGACAAAATTTGTTCTGTTTTTGCTTCAGGGTGGGAAATTCATGGGCTGAATAAATCTCCCAGGGAACTCGTGCGAGATGTGGTGGCTCTGCAGTGCATATGCTGGGAACCTGGCAGAGCAGGCAGGTCTCTGTGCTTTATGGCCTGAGCAGAAGTAGGATTGAGCCCAGGTCCCAAAAATTTAAAGTTTAAAAGGGCCGGTGCCCTCCTTCCCCAGCGTTGTGACAAATATGCCTTGTGATCCATTGTGGAGATCCCAGTCAGCCAGAATAATTAGGTGGCAACTCAATTTATTGCCTGCAGCCCTCTAAAGCTCAGGAAGTGCTCTTTCAGCCCTCAGCTGGTATTTAATCAACATATCATAATTTTTATTAAGCCTAAATGCAATGCTCCTGAGATACTAAATTTAAAGTGCTCCCGAAAACCAGGGCCGCTTTTATTTGATTTACATATCACAGCATCATGCAGAATGGGACCAGGGTGACAAGGAGCCTGCATTACAGGCTCAGGAGGCTCCAGAGTCTTGTCCTGCTCTGACACCTCTGATACATCACCAGGTACCAAGAAGGTGGGAGAGGGGTTGGAACCTTTTTGAGGCTGTTAATTACAGATGAAGAAACTGAGTTGCAGTGACAGTGGCTTCACCTGAGCATCAAAGGGCACCCCTGGGTCCTGGCAGAGGTGTCTCCTGCAGGTCCACAGGCAGGGAAAAATGCTCACACCCTTCCCAGGAGGAAGAAAAGAAATGCTGTGTCCATACGCCCTCCTGGGCATCCCATGACTCCTCCCTGGGAACACTGTCCAGGGCCATGGTGATGTCCCCATCCCTGGAGGGACTGGAAAGCCATGTGGATGTGGCACTTGGGGACATGGATCAGTGGGGCCTTGGCAGTGCTGGGGGAGCAGTTGGACTCTGATCCTGGAGGTCTTTTCCAACCCAAAGAATTCCACAGTTTGGCCATCTCCTTTGCCCTCCCACATCCTGGTCGAGTCTTCCCAGTGCCCTTCAAAGAGCACTCCACCCCTTAGTCCCCTGCACATGTGCAGAGAAGCTCTGCTGGTACTTCCCTGCTGAGCTGCCTTTGCCAGCTTCGGAGCTGGGCAATTCCAGAGGCATCCAAATGCCCAGGACAGGCGGTTGTAGTTTGACTTGGCCAATTTGTGGCCAAATCACACTGGTTCCTGCATTGGCCAAAAACTGCTCTGTAACTGGTGCCACAGACTTCCCTGGGCTTAGCAATGGGATGCCCATGTCCAGCTGGGATGGATGGGGAGCGTGAGGGAGAGAGAATCACACCCTGGTTTCTGACTCTACAAGATTCCCAGGAGGTTTGCCAGGAACTGTAAAACTTTGGCAAGTGTTGGAGATTGGCTTAAAGCGCCAAAGACAATGTTTAAACCCCATGGAAATTTTAAAACAAGGGTGTTATTAAAGTGGAATTAAAGACAAAGGAGTTGCTAATATCTACAAGAAAAGGGAGAATTAAGAATGTTTGAGTTTAAAATAGTATTAGAATATTAGTTGAAACCTAGAAATAAGGTTTATCTGTAAAACATTGTCTCTGAGAAGGTTTCAATTCATGGAAGAGATAATTTGATTTCAGACATCTCATAACACGTTCTCTTGTTCCAGGGCCGTCCTGGAGCTGGGAGGGCAGGGTGTTGTGTGTTAGTCTAAATTATAAAGCCACTCAAATGGCAAGGGACAGGATTAAATCCCGGCATAAATACCCTTTGGAAAGAATATGAACCCTTGTGCCTCAAGGGAAAAGCCAAATTCAAGGGAGAATAGGAAACCTTTGGAAGGAAAAGCTCCATTTTGAATAGGGAATTTTTAACCATGGTAAAACTTTGTTATTGCCTGGCTGGTTTCTAACCAGGGAAGGCAGAGAGGAACTATTTTTTTAATGTAAAAAAAAGAAAGATTGTCAAAGCATAGTATTCCCTACTCACTATGTTCTGAATGTGAGGGATGAATGTTTTTGCAGTTATCAAAGACTTCTCCTTTGTTTGCTTTTTTAAAAATTTTTTTTTTAAACACTGATGTAGTGGTAAAATTAGGAACTTGAGCAGCATAGAGTTGTATTCTAGGCTTGCCTGTATGTCCTCACATACAGGTCTGGCCCTTGGCCATAATTTAGTTTTTAAGGCACAAAAGCTGTGGGTCCCAGGACCTTGCCATGGTCAGCAGGTCAAGAGAAGGGATATTTCTTCAACAGTGTGAGGACACATCTGGAATACTGTGGGCAGTTTGGGGACCCCAGTACAAAAGATGCTGCCAAACTGGAGCAAGACCAGTGAAGACCAATAAAATGGTTGTGAGGTTGAAACCCAGAAGAAATGGAAGGTGCTGGGACAGGGACAGAAGTCTGGGAGGATTTCAGTCTTTGGAGACACTCACTATTTGGCATTTTCCTCTTTGAGGTTCATAGAATCCCAGAATGGGTTGGAAGGCTTAAATCTTAAAGGCTCATCCATTACCACCCCTGCCATGGGCAGGGATACCTTCCATTATCCCAGGTTGCTCCAAGCCCTGTCCAACCCGACCTGAAACACTTCCAGGGATGGGACAGAGCCACAACTTCTCTGGGCAACCTGTGCCTCACCTCCCTCACAGGGAAGAATTTCTCCCCAACATCTGATCTACAACTGCCTCATGCAGGTACCTCCAGGTGGTGAGAACTCCAACCTGCTTTCAGTGCCTCACATGGCTCTGTGGTTTTCAGGCTGAAGTTGCTGAGGTGACTGGTGGAGACCCTCTTGGGTCATCAGAATTAGCAGAGTTGGCTTCCAGGGTCTGGTGCTCCATGAATCAGGAGACACCTGGCAGCTGGGAAAGCCATGAGGAGACAGGCAGGGGCAGGTTCAGCTCTCAGCCAGAGCCTTCCAGTGAGAGAATGGTTGTCATGTGCAGAAACCACCAGTGTTTGGATGGAGCTTTGGATGGAATTTGTGCACACGCAGAAAATTTCTTGTATCTGAAGCTCCACTGGAAGGCGGTGGAGAAGAGAGGGACTGTGTTGTTCACCTTCTCTGAATCCATTGCAGAAGATTCAAGAGACTTCTCAGAATCTTCACAAAGATTCAAGAGACTTTCTTGCTGGTTGTCCATGGGGAATATAGGCTCACCTTATAGATAAAGATATGATGTTCTCCCTCTGCCTGAGGCAGGTTAGAGATGGAAGGGAACCGAAGCATCCTTGAGGCTTGTCTAAATACCCCATGGAGCACCTCCCTGTGGGCTCAGGCAGAAGGTTTGGTGGCAAACAGGCAGTGCAAGGTCATTCCTGCATCCCATGGCTGTCTCCTAGTCGGCTGGAAGTTGAATATCACTGGCAAATGCTCTTATCATTAAATATATTCTTTAGCACACAGATGATTGCTAAACTAAGCTATAATTATTGGTGGAGATGGCAGTGGTGCCTGCAATTCAGGTTGCCAAACATTTCCCATTAAAAGATTCTCTTTTCCAATGCTAAATCCTTGCCAACATGGAACAGTTCAGGCTGAAATTTTCAGTTGCAGGCTGTTGGCTCGGGCTGGGCTTTGTGTATGTGAATGTGTGTGTGTGTGGGGAAGCAGGAGGGAAATAGAGTTTAACCAGATCCAAGAGCGTGATATGAGTAAAAAGGCATTGTTTTATAGTTATTTAAGGGAAAAAAATCCAACACCCACATTGTTGAGAAATTTTGTCGCTTTCATGCTTTATTTTTATTTTCACTGAAATTTTCACTTGAAATTTGGCTTTGGGACTGATCTGGGACTTCAAACTCCTTCAAGCTCCCTGGTTTTGACCAAGTCAGACGACTCTGCAGATGTGCTGAGAAGACAAGCTTTGCCCTGAAGTTTGTCTGCAGTTTGTGCAGCCCAGGGCTTCAGGAAGGAAGGAGGATTTCTCCTTCCCAGGGCAGGTTGGCAGCCCTGGAATGTGGTTTGGCCCTGGAATAATGAGAATGCAGCATGGATTTCCTACACCCAAAGAATTTCTCACATGATATGGAGGCAAACACTGACAGCGTGGGATGAGGGATTTCTGAGCAGAGGTGGGAGGGGGATACAGAATGGGTCATCCAAGGAGATGAATGGGGAAAGGGTGACTGTCTATACAGTGAGGTGTGTAAATCCTTGGAAAGTCTTACAGCTTCCAGTCCTGGTTGCAGGACCAGTCTGTAGCCCTTTGTGCCCAGGTCTCCTTCCCTGGGATAAGAGGTAGTTGAGGTGAGAGTCCTGAGAGTGGGAACTTTAAAAGCATCATTTTTACTCTATCTCCAAGGCTGGGGAGATCTTCCCTCTGAATCTTTTCTGTCCCAAAGCCCATCAAGTGGTGCGAAATTTGCTGAGATGTTTCGGCTGTACTGTCAAAAACTGTTCCCAGCTAGAACACCTGGTTTAGGTGGTTTGGTTTGGTTCAGCCCTGCAAACAAAGGCACCTCACTGGAAATGATTGGGGTGAGACAGTGAAGGATCTGAATACAGTGCAAGCACAGATGATGCACTTGTGATGCAGCTAAAACTTAGAGGAATATCCAGGAGCTGCTGATGGAAGGAGCAGTGCTGAGTGTGCTGAGTGAGGCACAGACCCTCTGCAGAAAACTATTTGAATCTAGGCCAGGAGCATCAGGTACATGAAAAGGGGAAATGAAATCAAGCTTTATGAGCATCTCTAATTCTTTAGAGCATCCATTTGTCTACACCTCACCTTGTTTATGTGTGTAATCTTACCTATGCTCTGTGCATCCATATGGAGATTAACGCTGGTAGGTAATTGCAGGATGCTTGAGAGTTCCCTGGTGGAAGGGTTCCATATGGGGAACACACTTTGGTGTGTGTAGGTTTGCAGCTCCTTCGGCTCTGATTTATAGCAATTTCAAATCCCCCTCTCTACTCCACCCTCATGAGACCCCACCTGGAGCACTGTGTCCACTTCTGGGGTACTCAGCACTGAAAAGACATGGAGCTATTGGAGCAAGTCCAGAGGAGGCCATGAAGATGCTCCAGGGGCTGGAGCAGCTCTGGAGCCAGGCTGGGAGAGCTGGGGGTGTCCAGCCTAGAAAAGAGAGGGCTCTGGGGAGATCTTAGAGCCCCTTCCAGTGCCTAAAGGAGATTATAAAAATGATGTAGAGAGTCCTTTCACATGGGCAGATCGCAGTAGGACAATGGGGAATTGTTTTAAACTCAGA